>NC_060149.1:694496081-695849081 GCF_021461385.2 Schistocerca piceifrons
TGATTTTGTGTTTATAACCCTGTAGTCACCTGACCAGAAGTCTTGTTCCTCCTGCCACCGAACTTCACTAATTCCCACTATATCTAACTTCAACCTATCCATTTCCCTTTTTAAATTTTCTAACCTACCTGCCCGATTAAGGGATCTGACATTCCACGCTCCGATCCGTAGAACGCCAGTTTTCTTTCTCCTGATAACGACATCCTCTTGAGTAGTCTCCGCCCGGAGATCCGAATGGGGGACTATTTTACCTCCGGAATATTTTACCCAAGAGGACGCCATCATCATGTAATCATACAGTAAAGCTGCATGCCCTCGGGAAAAATTACGGCTGTAGTTTCCCCTTGCTTTCAGCCGTTCGCAGTACCAGCACAGCAAGGCCGTTTTGGTTATTGTTACAAGGCCAGATCAGTCAGTCATCCAGACTGTTGCCCTTGCAACTACTGAAAAGGCTGCTGCCCCTCTTCAGGAACCACACGTTTGTCTGGCCTCTCAACAGATACCCCTCCGTTGTGGTTGCACCTACGGTACGGCTATCTGTATCGCTGAGGCACGCAAGCCTCCCCACCAACGGCAAGGTCCATGGTTCATGGGGGGGGCCCGTGATGATATGTCCTAGAAATTTGACAGAGGACGTCCCAAAATTCGATTTTTCGATACTGATAGTCACTCCGTATTCCTTGAATGTCGCAAGGAGTTCACCGAGGACCGCATTGTGCTCTCCCCAAGATTTCTCCGCGTTCAGCAAATCGTCCACATAGCTGGTGACATGACGTTTCAAATTATCGCTTAGTATGCCGTCCAGCCCCCGAATGAATGCGGCAGATGAAACGTTCAAACCAAATGGTAGACGACGAAACCGGTAACATCTTCCAAATGCTAAAAAGGCTGTGTACTGTCTGCAATTTGGATGGAGCTCGATCTGCCAGAAACTCGATTTTAGATCCACTGATGAGAAGATTGATACTCCATGGAAGTTTTGTAAGAGTTCCTCTAATCGTTCCGGTCTGCCTGTTTCGGGTTCTATTATGGTATTAATTTGTCGCGAGTCCAAGACTAAACGAATACTACCATCTGCCTTCTCGACTACTCTTAACGGGTTATTATAGGCTGAAGCCGTAGGTTCTATTATTCCTTCACTCAGCATTCGCGTAATTTCAGCTGCTACTTTCTGTCGATATGCCAAAGGGATTGGATAGGGTGGCACACGAAACTGGTTGTGCGGACGTACACGAAATTCATATTGGAAGTTCTTTATTGATCCTGTCTTGGGAAGGAAGACCTCCGCATGTTCTACTAGTAATTTATGAAGTTCTTTGCGGTGGTCGCACCTTATATTCTTTATTGCTTCCACTTTTTCTCCTATTTTCTCCTTTATTTCTCCCATTATTCCGACTTCATTCTCATCCGTGTCCTCTCCCCTACTCGCAACGTCGACCTGTTCTTCCTTTCTGTCTTTCAGACACGCATAGTTTATCCGTACACAGTTAGACGGTAGTTGAGCTGGGATCAGCTGGTCGTCGAACTTAATGTGGACGGGATTCCCTTTCCTCAAAACCACTTCACCTCGTCCTAGATCAACTATCGCTTCATGTTCATTTAGGAAGTCCGTTCCTATTATCATGTCCATCGCCAGATTTGGCACGATCCTGAAGTTAGACTCTATTTTGTGTCCTTGGCAGTAGAATTCCAGTCTTGTTTGTTGGGTGATCTCCGTACATTTACCCGCTAATGCCCCTTTTATTTTGGTTTTCTTAACCGATAGAACAGGCCAGTCCATCTCCTGAGAGCACCTCTTGTATGCTGCCTCAGATATTGCTGTTATGTAGCTTCCACTATCTATTATCGCATTCATACTCTTTTCAGCTATTGCTACTGTGATAAGAGGCTGCCGATCTTGTCGAGGAGTTGCTTTATGTTCCTCGAGCAGGATTTCTGATAAATCTTCGTAATGTGTCATCCGTAATTGGCCAGGTCCGAGATTACGTGCGAAATTCCGGCGGCCTGTGTTCGCACTGGTCTGGCGTCAATCCCTTGTTAAGCTCCCCCTCCTCTGACGTGCATTAGGATTTGAGGGTCTAGTTTCAATCTCCTGGTTCCACTGTTGTTCTTGGTTTCGCTCTCTCCAATTACGGTCGCTTTGCCGTTCGTTATTCCTCCTATCCCAGATTCCTTGTCTAGATTGACCCTGCTCCCTGACTTTCTGGTTTCCGTGTCTTTGGTTTCCATAACCTTGAATAGCGTAACCTTGACTTCCGTAACCCTGGTTTCCTAACTGACCAGTGCGATTATGCGATCTGTTGTCGTCTTCCCTTCCTGGCCCGTGGTATTTGTTACTTTGCCCCTTCTTCCTGTCCTTTGCGTCTTGTTTATCAAAGACTACTTCGAGTTCGCGCAATAGACTCTTGAATGCTTCTATGTCAGATCCACACTTCCCGACAAGTGTCTGTTGGTACCTAACTGGCAATTTGGAAAAGCAAAATTTAATGATTTCTCCGTTGCTATATGGACTATCTAAAAATTGATTCTTCTTGAGTAAATCATCAAGAAATTTGGTTGCGCTCCTATGCCCGGACACTTCCAGTTCAGGACAAAATATTATTTCCTCTTTAATCCTGTCTTGCGTTTCTTTTGACAAGTAGGTCCGCAGGAATCCACCAACAAATTCCTGATAAGTCCGACACGTCACTGCCACACCCCGCATCTTTTCCGCGGGTTGGCCTTCGATGTGTACACACATGAATTCTAATTTTGCCTGGGTTGGCCATGATGCCGGTAATGAATTTGTAAACTGCATCACCCAGCTCTTCGGATGCATCGACCCTCCATTTTCTTTGAACTTCTGGAATTTTAGTATCGACAGGAAGTGATTGTGATCAAAATCCTGTCTGATCCTCGCACTGGTGTTGTCACTCGTTTCCGATACTTGCACGTCTGCTGAGTGTCCTGTTCTATCTTCCTGATAACTGTGATGTGCTACCTCTGTATCACAGTGGAAGTGGCACTCAGAATTCACTCTCCTAAGTGGGCTATAATTATTGGAGCTATTACTCGCTGTTTCTGCGTGTGCATTGTTAGTTTCGCACTCGGTCATTGGGCTAGAGCACGGCGGGCTTTTCCACGGAGACAGAATTCTGTGTATTCCATCATTGGTATCCGAACGCGCAGTGCTCGTGTGCCCGTTGTGCTCTAGTTTTGCTATCCGACTCTCTACTTCTTCCATTCGTTTCGTGGTGTTCGCAACCGCGATATTACCTTGAGTTTTTAAGAATGATGGGGATTTTGAGTGGGATTGTGTTGTACGTCGCAAGCGCCCTGCGAGTTTAGAAGTTGCTTCCGCGACTTTCATTGCCCCTATTGCTGCCGTTTTGGCAAGGCCTGCTACTTTTTGTGCAGAAATTGACATTTGTTTTAATTCTCCACATTCGTTCTTTATTGTTAGTAATTCCCCTCGAATTTCTCCTATATGCGAAATTACTTCCTGAGCGTCCTTCTTACGCTGTTCGTCAGCTTCTTCCTTCTCCTTCTTACGGTTTTTCTCATCTTCTTCCTTCTCCTTCTTACGTTGTTTCTCCTCTTCTTCCTTCTCCCTCTTACGCTGTTCGTCAGCTTCTTCCTTCTCCTTCTTACGTTGTTCGTCAGCTTCTTCTTTCATTGATCGTAGGAAGCTCAGTATTGGGTTTACGTCATCATTTTGATCCTCTTCAAACGTGGGAGATGTAACTCTGGACACCTGAGCGCTAGAGCTCTGACGTGGCCGAGCTAGCCCCTGTCTGCTCTCGTTCGTTTGATTATAAACTTCTGCTACCGTCTCGACCTGTGTACCTGTCTCTGTTTCATCCTCTACTTCACTATCATAATCACGGCCGCAACGCTGCTCTGAGATCGCGCCCAAATCACCTTCCTCATCAATGACCCTGGCGTCCTGTCCTGCTAAAAATGTGCCCATCTCATCTCTGAACCTATTCCCGTCAATAAACTGCCCCTTATCCATTATGCTATCCTCTTTTGTTTTAGCTTCGCTCGATAATGGTCGTGCCTTACTTCTCGTTATCATTCATGAAAAACAAATTTATCTAAAATGCACAATAAAATTAATCTACTCCATATATTTTTCACACATAGACATAAAATTTCAACAATGCCTCTCCAACGCTGTAATTATACGCACGATTTGTTGTGGTACAGAAACCGCACACAAACCCGATAAAGTGTGATGAGATACGGACACACCATCAAAGGAACACAAAAACAATGAACAAAAGAATATATACACAGAAACAAAAACTGTAATCATGCGCCGCTACTTAAAACTAAACGCGGAACTACCAGAAAAAAAACTTGGGTATTAATCAATAAAAAATTAAGCAAAAAATTCTGAGTGTCCCTACTACTAATAATACTTGCTTATCAGCGATTCACAGGAAAGATCCGAGGCTAAGGGTCGCCATTTTATGCGAGGTGCCGGGGCAAGCAGTGTATTTAACACAAAATTCTTCTAGAATCTACATATGTTGCACATGGATTAAAAAATATACGCGAACTGACTGTAATCAACCCTGCAAGTGGAGTAGAAAAGAGTTTGGCACCTGCAATAATTTAATTTGATAAATAAGTTAAATAAAGGAAGGTTTCATTAACGTAGTGAGAAATGATCGGTTGCTCTACCGATTAACAGAATGAAAGTTCTGTCCAAAATAACAATATGATTTATTAAGACTAAACACAAAATAATAAACAAAAACACATGAAACATTTATAATACGTCAAATTGGCTCAAATTGGATACTCAAACAAACGCTGTGAAGGTGAAGTTGTCCCTAAACTAGATTGTGAGGTTTATGACGAAGTGGTATGTGGAGCCAATTCCTTGCCACTCAAATCTTAAGAGAGACACACAGCTAACCCACCATTAATTGCTGCTACTCAAGACAGAACAAAGTTAGAAAAAGACGAATAGGTGCGCTCTACTGAGCTCTGATTATCACCTAGGAAAATCCCTATCTGCCGGTGCTGCGGACATACATTACCAAACTGTCTTCTTAACTGCCAGAACATGATCTGGCGTACCGCAGGCGATGGCTGGTTGCTTCGACGTCCTCGAACGAAAAGCGAGAGCCGACTACCTAGAGCACCCGTACAGGCCGAACACACAACATTCCCGCCCCCACGACAGTGGCCGTGGTTAAACATTCCAATCAGCAACTCGAAAACTGACGGAAAATTCCACTCCATTGCCGGAGCACTACCATTCCACCAATGGAGATTCTTGGCGCTAATTTCTGCGCTGATTTTGCTACGTTACGGAGCTATGCCCTGAGCAAGCCAATCACAGTTACTATTTTGGAGAAAGCGCGGGAATTTTCCCGCCACAAGTGCCTGGGTACACAAGTCATTCCCACGCCTCGCTGGTAGCCCGCCAGAAAGTGTTTTCGGTAAGATTCTGCGAAGTAACGGAACCTCTAGCCCAGCCGCTACTTCAGACCCCTCCAGGTGTGTCTTTTGACAATGTCGGCGTCTGCAAAGCATTCACTCGACTTCCTCACACCCGTCGGCTTAACCCTTTCCAGATCAGCACAGCCCGCCTGTCACCGGACCACCCGAGTTACGAGAGACGCTGCGTGGGAAGTCCGCGTGTGAAGGAATAGCGACTTTTCACTGCATGCAATTAGAGAGGAAAATCGTAAGATAGAAATATGAGAGGGGGCTCATGCCACCTCTCAAGCTATCTTAAATACAGGTTTATGGTAACATAAATCTAGCAACGATGACAGTCTGCAGGTATCAAAGCTTAAATTCAGTATGTTTGTAACACATAGAAATAATGATAATAATATTAATAATAATAACGTTCCAGGAACTGACTTTATCCTATTGCAAAAACACGCAACTCACGAACTCCACTTTGTGTGTCGGTTTGAGAGAGGAACCTGCTATATTCCGTTATACAAAATTTTTCCTGGGAAGTACTGGAAATCATTTACAGGAAATATGCAGAACCTATGGCTGTGTCATACGTCAACGTCACATGCATATTCAAAAGCGTTATAGTCTGTATGTACTACAAGACGTAAATACTAGGTCGCTTCTGTTGTAATAGAGATCCCGATGTCGAGTTACCAAATAACATTGTATAATTATTGATGTCACACATGTCAACACTCTAAATAAAGATAGATAACATTGAGTAGTGTCGGTTCTTAAATTGAGAACATAGTGATCTAAACACGTCCTTCGCGAAACCAGGACAGTATTAGGGAGTCGCGATTTTAGTGAAAAAAACCTAGAACTGATAGACTATCCTAGAATTGTTTTCGGCATGGACGTTCTTACACAGGGCTAAAGAGATGGCATACTTTTATTCGTCGTAGAGTGTTGTTGGTGAACCATCTGCTTTTTACCATATTTTAACACATGTGTGAGGCTAGTGGCGTCTTGATACAGATGTGAGCCTCTATCCCCAGTTAGCAAACAATGTGCTCGAGGCTGTAGGTTGGGGCGAGGAGGTTGTGGTTGTTTGAGGGAGGAGACCAGACATCGGTCTCATCGGATTAGGGAAGAACGGGGTGGGAAGTCGGCCGTGTCCTTCCAAAGGAACCATCCCGGCATTTGCCTGGCGCCATTTAGGGAAACACGGAAAACCTAAATCAGGGTGGCTGGACGCGGGATTGAACCGACGTCCTCCAGAATGCGAGTCCAGTTTGCTTGCCACTGGGCCACCTCAATCGGTCGAGGCTGTAGGTGCGACAGCCGCTGTCCACTACCGCATACTGGGCAGCTCTGAGATGTTGTCTTGTTGTCGGAGTAAAAAATTATTCTCACTGTCTGCCTCCCGCAGCTGCTATTGTAGAAGCGGTATATCGTTGTTAGGCGTTCAATAAGTGTTGCAACAAAATATTTTCTCGGCAATTTTCTGTCGAAAAAAATGTGGAAGTTTTTGTGACACTTTGCGAAATATTGCCGCTACATCCCCTATAGCTTCAGGAATTCCCGATATGTGGCGGCGCTATACATAGCCTTCAAATGGCTTCTGTAATGGGGGTGCGTTCCAAGCTTAGAGCAGTTATTCAGTTTCTCTTGGCGCAAAACCAGAGTATCCCACTTATTCAAAGGCACTTGTAGGATGTCTTCAGAGACTTCGCAGTGAACAAGCCACGGTGAGTCGTTGGGCAAGGCATCTGTCATCATTGCAACAAAGTCGCGCAAACTTTTCCGATCGATCTCTCGTGTGCCGGCCGGCCGCACCCAACTTTGACTCCAGCAATGTTGGAACGTGCGGACATTTTCACTCGAAGACATCGACGGATCATAATCAAACACCTCGCTGCACAACTGGACATCTCTCTTAGTGTGCTCACACACACACACACACACACACACAAACACACACACACACACACACACACACACACACACACGTCCACCTGTTGGGGTACTCAAAGTTGTGTGTCCGTCTGGCCCGTCGCCGCTTAACAGAAAATCATAAAAGCCAACGGAGGTCAATATGTGCGGAATTGTTTGTTGGTTACGAGGCTGAAAAAAGTGGTTCAAATGGCTCTGAGCACTATGGGACTTAACTTCTACGTTCGTCAGTCCCCTAGAACTTAGAACTACTTAAACCTAACTAACCTAAGGACATCACACACATCCATGCCCGAGGCAGGATTCGAACCTGCGACCGTAGCAGTCGCGCGGTTCCGGACTGAGCGACTTAACCGCGAGACCACCGCGGCCGGCTACGAGGCTGATTGTGACAACTTTTTGTAGAACACAGTCACGGGCGATGAATCATGGGCTCATCACCTCGGACTGCAAATAAAACGACAGTTCATGAAGTGGCAGCACACCAGCTTCCTTCTGAAAAAAAAAAAAAAAAAATCGAAGCCGCACACTCAGCTGGTAAAGTCATGGCGAGGTCATCTGGGACTCTGAAGGGGTTATTATGTTTTGTGTTCTCCCTCAAGGTGCAACGATCAATTCTGAAGTGTAGTATGCTAGCCACAGTACACTGAAGAAACGACTCCAGCGTGTTCGTCCCGACAAAAGTGCAAGGGAACGTCTCTTTCTCCTTGACAGCGCAAAACCTCCTACAAGTCTGTGCACCTGAGAGGAGTTCACAAAATTTCATTCCTCATCCACCCGATGGCCCGGATCTCGCACCTTCCGACTTCCATCTGTTCTATCCTATGAAGGATGCACTCCACGGGAAGTTGTATGTGGATGATGGGAGGTTATTGATGCAGTAAAATGTTGACTCCGACGTCGACCACTGGAGTGGTAACACTCAGGCATACAGGCCGTCCCAAAAGGTGTTGTAAGGTCATGATATTGAACAGACGTTATGTTTTTTAGCCAAAAAATTGGGGAATAATATGGTGTATTGTAATCACGAATAAAATCAACCTGATTTCAGAAAAAAAATTTGCATTACTTATTGAATTCCCTTCGTAATCACCAAACTGCATGCAACATGCTTCGTAATGTTCTATCACATCGCCATTGTCAATGCACTCGATCAATTAATTCTGCATAATTACTGCAGACATTATTCGATACCACCTGTGACTGCTGAGCTAATTTACTCCTTCTCTTCCCTTTCTTACAAGGGAATGGTCCAATAAGACATGTCGAAACCCACTCTGAAAGTTTTTACACATCCCACTTCTGACACCACTTGTTATGTCAGATGGCCACTTGTTACGACTTCTGCAGTACTCTTTAGCAGCAGACACAGTGGCTGCGCCAAAGACTGATACGGTGTGGAGTTTTACAATTATTTATTAAGCTTTCTTTGCAATTTCTCCCTAATCGTCGCTGCCCAGTCCTGCCGATCCTTCCGCATGGCTGCTGCTGTGTAGATTCCCCGACAATGCGCGCAGCGCGCTCTACCAGTGCTCCGCTGAAGTCAGGATGCCCTGTGGTTGACATGAACTCGTCGCCGCTCGGCAGCCCAGTATGGCACCCCCACGGAGCCGCGTCGCCGTGAGGTGAGCTGCCGACGCCTGCTGCACCGGCGGCTGGAAAGCCGTCAGCCGCGATGTCCACGAGGTCCCGTCATGGATGACCACGCGGCGTGGCCGGGTTGCCGTGATGTTTGGGCGTCAGTCCCCGGTGGCACCTGTGCCCAAGACCGTGCTGCGGCCGCTCTTGCTGGAAGTTCTCGCTGTAGTTAGTCAGCCATGGTGCCCACCGAACTCGGGCCGACCCCCAGAGCTGAAATTGACATCTGGCGGCGAACGGATGACTCCTGCGAGCTGGAACAGACTTCCGGAATCGTCACCTATGAAGATTGAACACTCGGACACGGACGACGTCCGTCCTCAGATCCGAACTGCTTCCTAGTGGCTTCTGTCTGTGGCTGCCTGCGCTCCACTATTTATATCCGGCAGGAGGACGTTTTTATCCTCGGTGGCAGCTTCTTGTTATTACTTCCGCATTATATTGCAGCGTAACTTAGCGTGCTGGCCTCACTTCCCTTACACAGCACTCTCCAGGCTTCGCTCGGCGCTCGGTTGCGTGCGTCCTTCCGTCAGCCGGTTCGTAGACTGCAACTGTCACCAAGGCTGTCTGAGCCGCGCCTACTTCGCAATGCTGCGATCGTCGGCTGCCTCTGTTTTGCCATTCTCCACTGCGTGAAGCAACGCTTACTACATGTGGCCGCAACAGTACAAATGGAAGAATGAATTACGTGAAGTAAGAAATATGCGTCACAAGGAAACCCGAAACCATCTGAATGAAAAACTGTTCGAAAGATTTAGAACTGCTCGTAAGAGGCTATGCATCGTTAGCGATGGATCTCTACGAGACTCGGCCCTCCGAATGGAATCTGACATGAACATTGCTAATTTCCAGGCTTCGTCGACCAGGCTACGCAATTTCAAGTAATCGCACAGAATATGAAGTCGTAAAATTACCAAGTTTACGTCATGCAAACGTGTAGAGCAAGCAACTGCCAGTGATAGACAGTGCTATAGAGAAATTCATAGCTGACGTAAAGACGAAAAGTTATCCCCACAACTACTGTTGATAACGCTGATCACTCAGGTTTCGTGAAAGAACTGCGTGCACACTTCACTTTATCATTTCGGGACGGAAAAAAGATGGAGCCGGTTGCCCTATCAATGAATGCAATGACATATTCATAAACGATAATACCAGTGAAAGTATGAGTGGTTCACTGTTTCTGCAGCTGTATGTCTGTCTTCAAGAACTGCTAAGCAAATTAGGACCAAAAATTAAAAATGGACTGTTTAGTTGCAAAAATCTTGTAATTGACGTATCAAAATCTGGAAATTAAGATCAAGAGAGTTAAGCCCAGCAGAAACTCTGTAATTGTGGAAGTCGATAGTGAAGAGGACAAAGAGAAACTATTAAATAATCAAAAACTAAATTCAGTTGTGAAATGTGAACCACCCAGAAAGAGAAACCCACTAATAATACTATATGACGTACCCACAGTTATGACGAATGAGGAGCTACACGAGACAATTAGAACACAAAATTTCGATGACTTGGACGAACAGGAATTTAAAAACTCTTTCAAGTTCAAATTCAAAACAGGGCCACGAGATAGTGATGTGGTACATCACGTGGCCGAGGTCTCTGCGCAACTGTGGAAAAGAATAAGATCAATGGGCAGACTATATGTAGGCTTTCACGCCATTAACACCAGAGATTATATCGTGGTACCTCGTTGCCATAATTGTGGCGACCTGGACCACATTCTGAGGCACTGCACCAGGGGGTCGGCTTGCTCCAGGTGCGGCGAGAGTGGACACAACCGTAAAGAATGTAAAGCAACAGGGGTCTGCATTCCGTGTAAAAATCGTGGGAAGAAATCTTGTGGTGCCACGGGACGGAACTGACCCACTTACCGGATGCTATAACAACGCCTCATTTCTAGAATTGACTATGGCTGAGCAGGGCTCAGTTAACAGGATGCTTGAACGCAAGTTCCCGAGTAAAAGAAGGAGGGATGCTGTGAGGGCCAATAGATTTAGAGAATTTTTAAGGTCGCTTTCGGGCACCGTAAAAATTACGACAGTAGAGAAAGAAATTCAAACAGATCCCTTTATGGTGGACAGATGTATGCAAACTGATTTCCCGGAAAAGAACACAGCTCCCCCTTCCCAAAACCGGGGAGAAAGGCCGAATAAAGATCTACAACGGCAGAAGCATCCTGTGGTGGTGGCGGCCTCCCTGGCCCCTACCCACGAACCTAAACATACTGAACGACAGCCACTTCAAGAAAGTACAGTTACTAGTACCAGTGCAAACCCAACCGTGGCAGATACCCCAGTGATCAGGCTACCGCCTGTAGACCCGGTTAGGGTGTATCTCAACATTGAATTTACAATGCAACTGGCAAGATTGGAGCAGCCGGCTATCCTGACCACTGCCTTACGACATGTGGTCCGTGTAGGACATGAGAATGGAAGAAAGGTCACCTTCTCGGTAATGGAGGCTGTAGATAGAATACAACTAAAGTCAGTGAACCTTCCCACCGACTTCGGAGCCCTGCGAGACTTACTCAAGAAAGTGTTTGAGAGACGTGGGGAGATATTTGACTTTGACGACATCTGCATTCAATCAGTCCTAACTCACGGTCGAATCGCCTTTGATTGGAGTAAGACTTGGCCTGACGATAGAATGCATACTTACTTCCCATAATGACTAAACTAATTGTTGGATAACTAAACAGGCATAACAGCAGACTTGTGATGCAGGAGCTCCGAAGGGAGGTGGAGGAGAGGAGGCTTGACGTACTCTGCTTACAGGAGCCGTACTCTCAAGCTGGGAAACTTTCATTTGCAGCTGCTACATGGCAAATAGCTAGTAGTGGGGACGCCCCAAAGCGGCAATTGTCATTACAAACCGTGTCACTCGCCGGCCGGTGTGGCCAAGCGGTTAAAGGCGCTACAGTTTGGAACCGCGCAACCGCTACGGTCGCAGGTTCGAATCCTGCCTCGGGCATCAATGTGTGTGATGTCCTTAGGTTAGTTAGGTTTAAGTAGTTCTAAGTTCTAGGGGACTGATGACCTCAGAAATTAAGTCCCATAGTGCTCAGAGCCATTTGAACCATTCTACGTGTAACAACACTCGCACAATTTTCCACAGTCACTGCAACGTCGTGGAGATACAGGCTCCCATGGGAATTATAACCTTCATAAATATGTATTTCCAATATGGAGACAATATAGAACAACATCTGGATCACCTAACAAGAGTAGCCACGGCGTTGCGGGGACGCAAACTGGTTATAACAGCCGACATAAATGCAAAATCCCCCCCTATGGTACAGTGGCACAGGAGATGAAAATGGCGAAAAAGTGGAGGATATGATTATGGCTTTACAACTTGTAGTTGCAAATAGACCTGGCAACCCTCCCACGTACGCGGCGGGAGGGGGCCTCGGCACCAACATAGATGTAACGCTAGTTACACCAAATACTGCCAACATCATCCAGAGCTGGGAAGTTAAAGAGAACGCTACAACAAGTGACCATAATCTTATTACGTTTAGCCTATGAAATAGAGGGTGCCACTGGGCCATGGGGTGGGAGTTGCAACTGAACTTCAAGAGAGCTGACTGGGAGAGACTAGCGAGAGAGTGCGACATTCCTCCGCTACCAGAAGGTGACGCACAACAGGACCTGGACATAGACAAGCGGGTCGAAGAACTGTCGGGCGCAGTTACCAGAGCGGTAAAGGCAGCTATTCCAACCAGGAGGAGGGCCATGGCGGCCTCCCCGTCACCATGGTGAGCTGAACTTGAGGAAATGCGTCAGTCTGCCAGAAGGCTGAGGAGGAACTACCAGCGCAGTGTCGTCTGGTGGGAAAAGCAAAGATGGTTACTGCAATACCGGGAGGCAAAAGAGAAATTTCAAAAAGAACTAAAAGAAGTCAGGATACGCAGTTGGGAAAGATTTGTACTGGACCAGTTGGCCTTGGACCCATGGGGAGCACCCTACAAATTAGTTATGGAAAAGATCCGATCCCCAATGATGCTATCAACGGTCAGGCACGGGGATGGGATGACGGATTCCTGGCAGGAGACTGCCGAGTTCCTTCTCCGATCCCTGCTGCCTGATGACGATGAGGCCAGCGACACGGAAGGCCAGTCTCAGCTACGAAATGAAGATCCAAACAGAATAGCTAACGACAGGGCAGTCTACCCCTTCTCTGAAGAGGAGATGGCTGGCCACATCAAAGCATTAAAAACAGGGAAAGCCCCCGGCCCAGACGGCATTGTGGCGGAGGTGGTGCAGTTCCTGGCACCCCAACTGCTGGCACCACTAACCCAGCTATACAATGAGTGCCTAAGACAGGAAAAATTCCCGAAAATCTGGAAAGAGGCAAATGTTGTGATCATCAAAAAGGGACCCGACAAGGACCCAGCGGATGTCAAGTCCTATAGACCGATCTGCCTACTGGACATCTTTGGGAAATTACTTGAGAAATTGCTAGCTGACAGGCTGACTGCACATCGAGTGCTGTGCGGGATGAGTGGCAGGCAGTTCGGCTTCAGGCCGGGGCGATCGGCAACCGATGCGATCGCTCTGGCGGCCGAGGTCTGCGGCTCTACCCCGTACAAGTACGTTGTTGGCATCATGGTTGACATCAGTGGCGCCTTTGACAACCTGTGGTGGCCTTCGCTCTTCTCCTGCTTGCGGGAGAATGAGTGTCCAGGGTCGCTATATGGTTGCCTGAGGGGCTATTGTGAAGGGCGGGAGGTCTGGCTATCATCCCCTAGCGGCAGAGTAGGAAAAACTATAACTAAGGGATGTCCCCAGGGTTCCGTCTTAGGTCCCCTGTTCTGGGAAATCCATATGGAACCACTTTTAGATAGTTTGCAGCAGAGTGAAAAAGTGCTAGAGGTGATAGCCTACGCAGATGACCTCCTTCTGCTGGTCGGCGGCCGGAGCCGCGAGGACATCGAGCCAAAGATAGACAGAGCAATGACCAAATTACAACTGTGGTGTACAAATACTAAGATGACGATCTCACCAACAAAATCGACGTACTTATTACTGAAGGGACAGCTGGTAAGGAACCCTACAGTCAGAATTGGAGGCTCACCAGTTATGAGACGACAAGAGACTCGCTACTTGGGCGTCATCATCGATGAAAGGTGGAACTTTGGAAGGCACATTGAGTCCGTAACCCAAAAAGCACTACAAGTACTTAACAATAGGCCACAAACGATTCCACCTTCCACCGCACCTAATCAAGCTGTATCACAATAGTATATTAACGTCAATAGTGGGTTACGGATCGGGAGTCTGGGCACATAGGCTCACGAGGGTGGTGCCTGCCATGGCAGTGAGAAGAGTACAGAGAAACATGCTGTTAAGATCTATAGGGGCGTACAGAGCATCCCCAGGAAGTGCACTATTAATAATAATGGGGCTCTGTCCTTTAGATATAAAAATACGGGAGCAAGCAGCATGGTATTGGGTTAAGAGGGGGAACAACACGAAAATAGAGAATATCCTGGGAGCACTGGTGAGGGACAAGGGAGAAATACGCAGAAGGGGCGAGGACTTATGGCAGCAGTCTCGGGAAACGGATGAAACTGGCAGAAGAACCTTTCGGTTCCTGCCAAATGTAAAAGAAAGGTTAGGGACGAAGTACTTCGAGCCAACGCGGGGTCTAATACACTTTCTCAGTGGTCATGGGCCCTACCCGACATACTTGTGTCGGTTTGGAAAAAAGGCTACACCCGAGTGTGACTGTGGCGCTTCGGAGGGCACCCCCGACCATGTGGTTTACGAGTGCCCCCTTTTCGATGATGTAGCAGCGACATTAAGACAACAGCTTCCAAATAACAATACAAACGACCTATTAAGACATGAAGAGACTTTTGAAACTCTAAATAGTCTGGCAAACGAGATATCACGGAAAGTACTGACAGCATACCTGAGGGATTTTCACGACTAAAGACAAATACTGAACGTGTCCAATTACCCTGATCCAATACCGCCTGTGCGTGGACAGGTCGACTTTTCAGTTGCAATCCGCCACGTGCAGGAGTAGGGGAACCGGGGTACACTAATCTTGACCAAAAGCACCGGAGTTAACGTAGGTTAGTACAGTAGTTGTAACTTTAGATATAGATATTAAGTTAGGAACCTGCAGCGACAAACAATCTTGGCCTGCCCAGTGTCAGGGGCACGCTCATCGGGATTAGCTCGATGAGCAGGACCTAAAGTAGTAGGTTTATATCTACGCTGACACTCCTGTAACGCTGCTGGCAGTTAGGAATTAACAAGTAGGTAAGAAAACTAACAATTAGCAAGTAGTATAGATTAATGGCCGTAGTCTGCCTATTACCCTGTATTGTATCGTGTCTGTAGCTCACAATAATAAACATAGTACCATTTTAATAACAACAGAAATAGCTGCTGAATATATAACATTGTAGTATTATCATGACCCACTAATCATTAAGATGGTGGGTTCCTTTTGTATAAATATTACAGATGATGTCAATAAAGATTTTAAAAAAATTTTTAACATTTCGTTCGAAACGTATTCCTGCAGCTGCAGAAACTAACTATTGGATTCATGGTGTGGACATAACGACGCCTCAGTTTTTGTGGAGGACCACGAAAAATCTGTAGATGTAATGTCCTCATTGATGGAAGTAGTCTGTGACATCAAACACTGCCATGATTTTACTTTCTCTGCTAGCCACGTTTATCAAAATTATATGTGCAAGAATTGAACTGTCGGCATGAAGTTACTAAAAAAAAATATGTTTGTGTAGTTTAAGCAGGTTTTCACCGGAGCAAACAAGCACGAGCAAAAGAGAATTCTGTCTGGTGCACCCGGTAGGACTCTTACAGGTATTTCAACACTGGACGCCACTGCAGCTACTTACGTGTCCCTAACCTTCCGCAGTTAACTAATCGTAAACCGGAGACCTGCAGTTTAACGTGGAATCCGAACCACTTCGTTGCCACTTCAACATCTGTGATAAGTGAATGCTCGATTAAAAATCATAGTGAAAAGGTTGTGGTCTAAACGAGATTTGATCCCGCTCTCTCTGGATCACAAAACGCTCTTTGCCAGTAGACCATTTTTCTTTTAGAGAAAAAAAGACAAAAAATGAATATGACCATTAGACCTTACATGTGTAGTGGAAACGGTAGCTGTGTCTCCTCTTGAGATAATACTCGTCGTCGGTAATTAGTGTTCTGTTTATAAATTTCCCCTCAGTGGTAATGAGAAGTCAGGGAAAAATGGCAGCTGACATAGAAGGAAAATTTTAGACCAGTGCTAAGGTGAGATGGAAATGCAATTCCGTGTAAAGTGCACGATCTCCATACAAATTGAGACACTTAAATTCTTCCTTCCCTGCGCCATTTTGCATACTCCGTAAAGAACAGTGCGCTCGCTATGCAAAATAATCGTCACTGAATTGCAAAGTTTCACGTTGTGGCTCCAACAAGATATAGTTGTATCCTGTATGCCGAATATTGGCTCCAAAAACTAAAACACAGCGTTCATATGCAATGGTTGCCACCTCGTGTTCTCTTCTGTTCCCTCTAATATAAACGATTCTTCCCATATACTGTACAAGCGAATGGAAGCGAATTTTCTGCAAATGCTCATTCGCATGTGTTCCCTTCCATTTGTTCCATTGAAAACCAGGCTCTAGGTGCTTAAAGTTGGTGTCTGTGAACTCCGGATAATTCCGTTACACGGGGCTGCGTGAGTGATTCGCCGAGTCGCGGGCTTGGCGGGCAGGGCTGTACAAACCGCTGTTGTAAACTGTTCTTAGCGCTGCAAAAACGTGTAACTTCAACATGTTTTACAAAAGGCTTGCAGTGTCTCTTAGCAGCTAAAATTTTGGCAGCGCATTTCTTTCGTTGTCTTCTTCCTGTGTAAATAGTTTCAGGGTAGGTTTCACATGTCTTATTGGACCATTCCCTTGTTAGATTACAGTGAGGGATCTGTCATTTTCCACAGCCTTGGATAGTTCTTTCTAGATGGCTTGCAACATGGAAGTTTACTTAAAAGGACAGGGGAGAGTCATAAACTTATTCAGAGCTGAAAGCTCTCCTTGAGGCTATTTAGGCAACACAGAATTTGCTTCGTTCCAGCCTCTGAACATCGGAAGGCTTGGGGGCTGGCAATCTGGTGTAAAACATTATTGTTCGAGTTGCTAGGAGGAATCTTTTAAGGAAACATAAAATCTAAGCCAGGTGTCGCCTCCAGACACAGTAGAGCGTGAGGCCCGCTAGTTTTCTTGGAAGCCACCCCATGGAAGAAACTTCGTTTAAAATGCTAGCAATGGGCTTTCTGACTGGCTCATAACATTTATTTCTGTAGAATGTGTGCTTCACCCTGTGTGTCTAGGTGTAAGCCCTTTGATCTTGCCAGAGTCAAAATTGGTTCATGGAGTTGGAGAGGGTTTCTACCTTCCTCCATCACACCATAGCATCATTCGTTAATCACGACGAAGTACACACAAATAAGAGCTTATTTAACTTATTTACAAAATTATTACTGGTTGTTACTCACAAGGTCTGCTACAATTGGCTGATGAGATTCCTACATTGGTAGAAACAGCCAAGTTTCAGTGAGTTAAGACAGATAACCCTTGCTGCTGGGAGATGGAAGAGTAAACGCTTGTAGTCAGATGACCGATGAAATGAGACTTGCTATTGTACCTAAGGATGTCTCCAGTTTCGTGCTCAGTACAAAGGGTGAGCTGGATTAAGAACTGTCAGCTGTCACTCTGCTGTCTTCCAACTTCACGCTGCATAAAAGTGTTAAGGATGATCCAGCGATGCAATAACTGAATCGAGGGGGATGCGATGCTAGTTAACTTTCATCAGGGGCTAATCGCACAGTTTTAATGAGCCCAGCCTGTTAGTTCCTCCCATCAAGCGCTTTAAAAATTCTACTGGCATTTATACTTCTTTTTCTGAGTTCTTACCTTAACACAGTAATTATTCTTGCAGTCACTGATCATATCTACGATTTATTCCCGCGATTATCCTTTTATTGTGCCCATCCACCTGAGCCAAGGTTAAATTTCACAACAACAATCCATTGTCCAGTCACGAAATATTCATGAATTTATCTCAGTAGGTAATTCGCGTGTTAATGCTTTACATCAAAAGACCAAAATGTTACAGTGATCGCTTCTTTCTCTTTTAGATAGATGACCCCCTTCATTAATATATCCACGTCCGATGTGGTACGTGTACTTTCATTCGTCACTGAGCTACATTTAATAGTTACCATTCAGTAAGACATCTCCACTTTATGACATCGGTATTCCTTAAAATTTGCGTGATCTTATGGGGAGCTTCACTTCTCTGCAGGCCACCTGGGACTGGACTTACAGCATCTTAGGGGTGTGCTAAATAACATAAGCACCACTTCACACTGTGAAAGAACTGGATTCCATGCTAATGGACATTTGATGCTTACATACAATGATGAGTCAAATCATTACGACCACCTGCTTAACAGCTTGTTTGTCCGCCTTTGGAACTAAATACGTCACTGATTCTGCTTATCAAGGAGCCGACAATTTGTTGGTAGGTTGGCAGAGGTATGTGGCATTCGATGTCTACTCACAGGTCATGTAATTCCCGTAAATATTGGGTCGCTGATTTGCGTACGCAGTGATGGCGCCCAATAGCGACCCGGATGGGTTCCATTGGATTTACATCAAGCTAATTTGGTAACAGAGACATCAATGTGAGTTCACTATAATGCTCCTCAAACCACTGTAGCAGGGTTCTGTCTCCAAGACGTGGACAATTATACTGCTGAAAGATGACATCGCCGTCGGGGAAGACATCCAGCATGAAATGATGCCAGTGGTTCACAGCTGTCAGAGAAAAATGGTTCAGATGGCTCTAAGCACTATGGGACTTAACATATGAGGTCATCAGAACTACTCAAACCTAACTAACCTAAGGACGTCACACATAACCATGCCCGAGGCAGGATTCGAAACTGCGACCGTAGGAGCCGCGTGGTTCCGGACTGAGGCGCCTGTAACACCTCGACCACAGCGGCCGGCTGTCAAAGTGTCTTTGATTACTACCAAAGGTCCCATGCGAGTGCAGGTACCTCCCATAGCTCCCACCAGCCTGTGTCTGTGGCGCAATGCACATTTCGAGCCGCCGGTCACCTTGATGACTGCGTTTGTGAAGGCGACAGTAGACCTAGTGTAAGAAAAACGTAATTTCCCCGAAGAATCTAAACGTTTCCATTGATTGAGGATCAAATTCCTATGGTCCCGTGCCCACTGCAGTCCCAGTTGACGATGTCATTGGGTCAACATGTGAACACGTAGGGGTGGTCAGCTGCGGAGCTCCATATTCAACAATGTACGATGTATGGTGTACCCAGAAACAGATTTGTATACACCAACATAGTGCTCTTTTCGCTGAGATGCCATAGGTCACCATCTATCCTTCTTAACAGAGCACGCAAGCCTTCGAACCCCACGTTCTGTGAAGAATCAAGGACATCCAACAACTTACCGCCTAGTGGTAGTTTCACTGTCCTACCTCTTTCCGTAGATGCTAACGACAATAGCACGTGATCATTCGACCAGCTTCACCGTTTTCGAAATACTCGTTCACAGGCTCTGATTAATAATAATCTGCCCTCTGTCAAAGTTTTATATTTCAACGGATTTCCATGTTTGCAGCATATATCCACACTAGGGCAATTCCACCTCCATGTTTGCTCTGCTAGCATATTTTTGTTACCGTGTCGCGTGGAAGCAATGCCACCAGTAGGAATCCAACGTCACAGTGAACAGTGGTCATAATGTTCTGGCTGTTCACTGTATGACATAGCTGGTGTCTGACGTGTATGCTCCCATCTTTTTATAGACACACAGAGTCGCTCACCACAGCGCACGGTAGCCAGTACACTTGGGCTCGGCCGGCTGAGTCGTAGTCAGTACCCCGAAGAAAACAGCTACGGATCGACCAGTGGCGGCCGTACTTCGCATCTCTAGCCTATCCAGGGCGCCGCGAAGTGACGGAAAAATTTCCTCTTTCTTTGATCGACCGCTGTGCTGAATTCCCTCACAGCGCATATGACGGAACAGCGTGCACGCCTGCATCAAAATACAATCCTGTATTAGAAAACACCGGCAGGAGGGAAGGAATGTGGTTTTTTGCTAGAAATACGAGGCATCCAGTACCAACAGCGTCAGTAGAGATGATGTGGCATAAGGGAAATGGTTATGGTGATGGTTCATCAGGGTCTAACAAGCTGCCCCATTGTGACTCTCGTAACCCTGCAAGTACGTATTTTATACGATTTTTTCCAATGTTTGTGCGTATTTGCTATAGCTGCCTCCTGTCGAGTAATTTCCTACTTTTGTGTTTCAGATGCGAGTGGACCATCACCACTAATGAATGATAACACGATAGATGAATTGGTAGGGTTCACTGATGCTCCAGAGTGTGTCGAATGGCTTCCAGGTGAATGGCGTTGCTATGAGGGGAGGCATGAAATGCAGCCCATCCCGGTAGCTGTACAGCCTCGCCAGCGTCTGTGACCGAAACTGATACTAGGCGTAGTTTGTCTGTATCAGAACTCTAAGTAATTGAGCCAACCCCTTTCTCCACCGTTTGCTCGTGTGGCATGTTGCCAGCCGTCAAGTGACGAATACGTCAGTGCTATTTGTTCATTTCCCTTCTAGTCTATAATAATGTGTTTTTCACATATACTTGCAAGCATTAATTACGAGATTTTGCTCACTTAAGGATTGAATCAGATTACAGTAATTTTATAAGTACGTAAAGAAACTAAGAATTATAAGATAATTCTGGATACATCTTTTCTTTACGTGTGATACTTGATGATTTTTATTTGCAGATGTGATACACATGCGCAGATATAGGCTTGCATTTGCAACAACAACAACATCAATACATGGTGATGATGCGTTCGTCACCGCTACCCAGACCGGTGGTGCGCCTACAAACACCACCACAGCCCAGTCCGTGATTATCAGCATGGTACATACTGATGACACCAGCTTGTTTGCCAACGCAGGAGTTGTAGACACTTGTGAGAAACTGGAATGTGGCGACACTTTTGAGAATTCCGGGATGCTGAGGGACCGGCAAATGCTGCGCCACTACTTGCTCGGCCACTACCTGCTGCCCCTTGGTGCGACTGAGCGCTCGGCTTGTGCCGGCCCGGGCAGCTGCTGAGGGACATTCACACTCCTCCAGTGCAGCCAAGTTACATTATTTCTGAGTTCTGTTTGGGAAAGAAAGAGTGGCCTTAGTCAAATTAGAAATCGGAGTTGATTTTGCCCCCACGATACCACGTCAACCATTAGTTGTAGCACAGTTATGCGTAAGACCTTTTTCATTGGAATTTTTGTTCTGATTAATTTTACATAGGGCATAATTTTCGCTCAGACTCATACTTAATGATGTAATTAACAGAAACAATAGAAACCGAAAATGTTTTTCATCTTCCAACCCCTACCCAAAATTTGATATGATATGGGTGGCAACCTTTTACCATATATTAAGAGAAGCCAACTAAAGAATTTGGTTCTCGGTAGAAACTTTTTTATTTAATTATTTCGAAATAAACCTCAATTTTCCTGTACCATTCAGGAAAGTGTACTGAGGCCTAATGTGAGTACTACTAGCAATTAGCGTTAAGGTATGCAGTTTAAGTATTGAAACAAGATGTATTCATCGTCCACTCAAACATACATTGTTTCTAAAATTCTCTACTCAAAAATGCTGATTGTGATTGTTAGAAAAGCTGTGACTTTTCAGACTTCATTCTTCATTAGTGAATCTTTTACAACTTGCAAGAGACATTTAGCCACTTTGTGTCGTTTCCAGGGAACACCAAGAGGAGGTAATCTCTCTTCGTCCCCCATAATATAAATTTACAATATTTACAGAATGATTATTTATTTGCAATTTTTTCAATAGGACCATCGGCGTGAACTGAATCCCTTTTCAATATTTACGAGTGTTGTTGTAGCTTCAGCCATTTACTTTTCATTGTAATTTCTGTGCATAGCCCACGCAAGTAACAAAAGATTTTATATTGCCATCAACTTGGAGTCTTGTAAGGGTCTTAGAAACTATCTCATATGTCTTAATTGCGGACTTCTTTCTTCTTTTCCCACCTAGATTTAAAACTAGTCGGCGAAATTGGTGCCATGATATTCTGCGTCCTCTCTGAGAACTTTTACTAAGAAGTAAAAATTTGGATGAACCTTCGAAATAAATGTATTTATCCTTAGATTCCATCCCTCTGAAACATTGTTGGTGCGATGACGCCTTCCTGCGCAGTTCCATATATCCCTTGGCATGTCTTCATTATCCAGCCATTGTTCAACAAAATAGTCGTAAAAGTCCTGCAGTTTTTCATTATCTGGCGTGTTCTCATGATTGCATAGCCACCCTTCATCTAACATGTCCAGGAGAATGTGAGCTAAAGCGGAATAAAATCTTATGTGAAAACGAATTTCTTCGCCTTCCTTGTAGGCAGCAACAAGGCCGCAATTCTGCACGTGCCTCCACAAGCACTGATTGAAATAGTAGTTGCAGCCATTAATCCTTGCATCAGGAAACAAATGTGTTACTGATTGGATGATTGCAGCTTCAAAATACATCATGACAGCTATAGGATTCCATCCAGGTACGTTGCTCTTAACAGATGTGAAGAAGCGGTCGTACGTCTCTCGCTTTTTATTGGGTAGCAAGGCGTACACGGTTGGAACTGTGTTTGTTTCCTCCTCCGAACTAGAAATATCGGCATGAACAATAAATAACTAGCCGGCCGGGGTGGCCGAGCGGTTCTAGGCGCTACAGTCTGGAATCGCGCGACCGCTACGGTCGCAGTTTCGAATCCTGCCTCGGGCATGGATGTGTGTGATGACCTTAGGTTAGTTAGGTTTAATTAGTTCTAAGTTCTAGGGGACTGAAGACCGCAGAAGCTAAGTCCCATAGTGCTCAGAGCCCAATAAATAACTGTCCAAACTGTTTGCTGGAGCTTTGGAACATTCCATCGACAAAAATCGAATTGCAGTCTGTTAAACAGGATTTTCCCCTTTCGCTGGCGAACACCAATATCCTATCATTTGGTCCTCTGTCGTCATCTACAAGTAAAAATTTGCTCCCATCATTCATTAGCAAATGATGTTCTTGCAGAAATATTCCTGCAGCATCGGTCGCATCTTGTGTAGATCCCATGCTTTTTTGTCTGATGCGTCGCAGCGATCGTTTTGCACTCCTGTGTGACGGCAGTGATGTGACGATGTCGTATCCTTGATTGAACAGCGGCCATACTTCTTCGGTGTAAACAGAAGAAATTGAAGTGTCCGTTTCTTTTGCACGCCTTTTGGCGTTTGCCACGTGTTTTCGCACTTCATTAGGCGCGACGTCCGGAATACAGGATGGCTGCCTTCGCCTAAAACTGTTTCTGGTGGATAGTCTTCCTTTACTCTTCTTGTTTACGTTTACGGGCTGCCAATAACTTATACCTTCATTGTTGGTATATTCCACTATATACTGGTAAATGGTGCGCTACCTGTTTGGTGTCCACAGCAGTACTGAACTGCGGTGCGCTAGCTGTACGGTGTCCCTGTAGACCGCCCGCTACCTGTCCGGCCGTGTCTCCTCACAAATGTCGCTCCTCGCAAGTGTCCCAAACCCCCAACGCAGCAACACTTCCCACGCCCTGGACCATCTAGCAGTCCTCACCACAGGACAGCGCCACGATATCGTCCTGGGCCTAGCAGCAGCAATGCTACAGCCTGCTATGTTACAGGCCAGGAGATAAATCACAGAGTCGCGTTAGACTGCTCTATGGTTACTGGTGCTTTTCGGGACAGGAACCCACAAGCTAACATGGACAACACTGCCTCGGGCATGGATGTGTGTGATGTCCTTAGGTTAGTTAGGTTTAAGTAGTTCTAAGTTCTAGGCGACTGATGACCTCAGCAGTTAAGTCGCATAGTGCTAAGAGACATTTGAACCATTTTGACAACACTGATGTGGGGTATCTAGATCCTGGCACTTTCCTTAACGCTTGTCAAGCTGAAAGGGAGCTCCTCGGAATCGTCAACAACCTCAGCATCCCGCCAGTAAGTCAAGGCAGTTCTACGTTACGAACTCACGCATCGCCCGACAGAGGGCAGAGATGCTGGTGTGGAAACGAGAATCGTTCTAATTTTGGGGGTCTAATTGGGTTATTTGTAGGGCGAGCCACTTGCAGGATGGTTTAGAACTTTTACCTATGGTGTCACACTGTGTCATTTTTCCGAAATGCAGGAAACATGGTCAGGTAATCTGCTCAGCCATTTACACCGCCTTGACATAAAATGACGAAAAAAGATCGCAACACCAAGAAGGAGCAATGTGACACAAAATAAAGTTGGAAGACGCGTTTCTACATCTGAAAGATCATATCTGTTCAAAGTTCGTGCCAGGCACATAAGAGTGCGGCTAGTAGCACCATCATGAGGATGTAAATGAGGTTTGCTTTAAATACACGCTCTAACAGTCATGAGCGTTAGCTACGTTTAAGATTAGACGAGATGAGTTGATGTTAGTCAAGAATGACTTTAAGGCTAAAAAGCTACCATTATCAACACCTCACTGAATTTGAAATAAGTCGCGTAATAGGGCTACGAGAAGTTCTATGTTCCTTTTGTGATACTGCAGAAAGACTTGGCAGGAACGTAGCCATCGTAGATGATGGGTGTTAGCGGTGGACACGAGAACGTACGTTTGCAAGGAGGCTGGACTCCAGACGGCCATAGCGCACTACCGAGAGGGAAGATCTTCGTGTTCGTATATGGCTGCATCGTACTGGATCTGCAGAAGCAGTCTGAGCAGCAGCTGGCACCGCAATGACTCAAAGAACAGTTACAAATCGATTACTTCAAAAACAGCTCTGAGATAAATGCTTCGTAGCGAGCATTCCACGGACCCCAAACCACCGCCGTTTGGGGCTTCAATGGTGACAAGCGAGAGCTCATGGGAGGGCAGGGTAGAGGTTTGTTGTGTTTTCTGATGAAACGTGGTTCTGTCTCGATGCCAGTGATGGCCGTGTGATGATTAAAAGGACTCCAGTTGAGAGGCTACAACCAACCTGTTTGTGTGCCAGACACAGTGGACCTGGAGCAATGGTCTGGGGTGCGATTTCGTATGACAGCAGGACCACTCTAGTGGTTATCCCATGCATCCTGACAGAAAACTGTATTCAGTCTGGTGATTAGACCCGTTGTACTACCATTCATGAACAGCATTCAAGGAGGTATTTTCCAGTAGGATAACGCTCGTCCACACACTGCTGTTGTAACTCAACATCCTCTACAGGGTGTCGACATGTTTCCTTCGCCTGCTCGATCACCAGTTCTGTCTCCAATCGAGCACATGTAGAACGTCATCGGACGGCAACTCCTGCGTCATTCATAAAACAGCATTATCCATCCCTGTACTGACCACCCAAGTCCAACAGTCATGGAAATCTGTCTTACAAACTGACATTTGGCATCTGCCCAACACGGTGCATACACATTTGCATGCTTTCATTCTTCATTCTGGTGGTTATATCTGTTGTTAATGTACCAACATTTCACATCTGCAACGGCTTATCTCGCACTTACATTAACCTGTGATCTTGCAATGTTACCCACTTAAATATGTTACCTAGACAAATGTATGCTCGAAATTTCGTTACGATTTTTTCTGTCAGCGCATACTAATGTGTGTTTAATCCACTTAATGGTTGTGTTTCATCACTCTTCTGAAAGATGTTGCCGCTCGAAAGGTTTGCAGTAATGTCCAGAATACTGCTGAGGTTCTTTGCATGGTCGCTTCTGGCTTGGAATGGAAAGTACGCAAGAAATACTGTGCTTATAAAATCACATCATATATTCCATGTCTCTGGGCATTATACATTCAGAGGCATCTCACTCCTTGTAAAACTCCAGGACGTACCAAATTTTTGAGGCAGAATCTGGATTATTACATTCACATTTACAGTCTAGATGATAATGATAGCAAGGTAGAAGATGACGAGAAGAACACTTTGTTGAAAGAAATTAAGCATAATGTAGTTCGTCTCCTCTACTTTTCAAAATTATCTGGCTAGCACCCCCATCACATATGCAGATTTGTTGCTATTCTCCACGGGTGAGAAGCAATACTACGTCTGTATCAAGAGCCCGTCCAGCCTGCTTTCCACCTTTCCACCTAATTATAAAATCACTGTGGTACATAGATGCCTCAACGCTTTTACCAAGAGTAAGTAACTAGAAAAAAATCCCACTTATTGCTGTAGCAAGGGAACAGTACATGTGGAAATGCCTACTCAGGATAAAACATTCTTAAAGTTTAAAAAACCCACCACAAGGAGCAATATCACGCCATCATGTATGCTGACTTACAATGGCTCCTAGCACCTCTTGCAGGTTGTGAAGTTGACCCCAATGACTCTTATACTACCTTCACAGAATTACATGTACATATGTGGCAGTATCCAGTTGTATGTTCGTTTGACTCCAACCTCAACAAATTTGAATCATACAGTGAGATAATCCTGTGAGATGGCTGTTCTACGAGCTCGAAAATTTTCTTTGGAATTTGATAGGATTTATTGCAACAATGTTACCATGATCGAATCACTGGAGATTGATGTATTATACAAGAAAGTAGTTAACTGTCAGATTTGTGGACTGCTATTGACAGAAAAGCGGAACCTCCATGCAGAAACCACTGTCATCTTATAGGGAAGCTCTGTGATGCAGCTCGCAATGCTTGCCACAGAACATACCCATCTTCCATACGTTGAGTGGATATGAAGCTGACTTTTTTTGAGCACTTGAGTCATTGAGACTTGAAAGACGATGAAATCAGTGCCATTTCTGACACAGTCGAAAATAACATTTCGTTTTCCATGTGAATCACACCAAAACTACCACTGTGCTTCCTAGATTCACCATGTTTCATGCATACATCTCTTCAGAAACCTGTCAGATGACGCGTCAGGGTGATAGGCATATCACCAAAGCCACATATCTTACTGGTGCAAAGTTTCAGGAAGGTGATTAGGAAGATGTTCCTTCCATAAAAATATCTAAATCTTTGGAGAAACTGCACAAAACCACATTGCCTGACAGAACCACACTCTACACTAAACTAACAGGCACTGCCATAATCGATGCCAGTATGAGGACACAGTGATTGTTTGTATCTGTTCAGTATCTCTGATGTAGGGAAATATTCTAGACTAACTGAGGACCTGACATTACCCAGTTTTTATTTATTACAATTGTATTACTTCATCTCCTCCTTCCCCCTCTATCCGTCCATCTCCTCTGACCTCCTCTCTCTCCATCTTCTTTTCCCCCTCTCCCTGCCCCCTACCACCTACTCTCTATCTCTTCTCTCCCCTCTCTATGGCTATCTGCTACTTCTTCCTCTCTGTCTATATGCTCCTCACCACTCTCTGTGTCAATTTGCTCCTCTCCCTACCATCCCTTCATCCTCCCTCTCCGTCCAGCTCCTCTACCCCTCTTAGAGTCCATCTCCTCCCTGCCTCATATATCTCCTCCTCACTCTCTTTATCCTCTCCTCCCATTCTCGCTGCCCATCTCCTCCTCCCCCTCTCTCTCCATATCTTCTTCCCTTTCTCTGTCCATTTACAGCACCTCGTCTCTTTGTCCATCCCATCCTCTTCCCTTTTTCTCTCCATTTCCTCTCGCCCTCTCTAGTGTCCATCTCCTCCCTCATATTGTGTCCATGTTCTCCTTCGCCTATCTATCTACCCATCTCTTCTTCCCCTCTTTTCTCTCTGTATTACCACCCACACCCACATAATATTTCTTTCCACACAGAAAGTAATATGTGTACCAAGATTGGCTGAAATCGACCAGGCGTTTACGAGGAATCTTTTTTAACCACGTCTTTGCCCAGATAAGCACATGTCACGTATGTTACACTTATTCTTAATATATTTCATACATATTTGAATACATATACTGACGAAAAAATCGCACCACCAAAAAATAACTATACTAAAGAAAGGAAATTTTGGAAATACTTTTGTCAGCGTTACACATTTAAGTGATTAAAACTGCAAGATCACAGGTGAGTGTAAGCGTGAGGTAAGAAACTGCAAGTGTGAAATGTTGTTACATGAATAATTGTCAGATTGTTGAACGCAAGCATGCGAACGTGCATGCATTGAGTCGGACAGGTGCCGGATATCAGTTTCTGGGCTAGAGTTCCATGCTTGTTGCAATTTGTGGATGACACTGGAGTTGTCGTCTCATGATGTCCCATATGTGCTCGTTTGAAGTCAGATATGATGATCGAGCAGGCCGAGACAACATGTCAACGCTCTTCACAGCTTCTTTGGTTATAACAGCAGTATGTTTGCCAAGATGCGCAGGATAACCACGAGAGTGCTCCTGCTGTTATATGAAGTCGCACCACAGTCTGTTGCTCCGGGAGTAGGTCCAGCGTATCTAGCATGCACACAGGTTGGTTGCAGGTCCTTAGCTAGCTCCTTATAACCAACTCGCGGCCATCACTGGCATCTAGGAAGAACCAGCTTTCATCAGAAAATACAACAGACCTCCACCTTGCCCTCCAATGAACTCACACTTGTCACCAATGAAGTCGCAAGTGGCGGTGGTTTGGGGTCAGGGGAATGCAAGTTACAGTGCGACTGACTCGGAGTTGCCCTTGAAGCAACCGATTTGTGACAGTTCGTTGTGTTCGTTGTGCCATTTGCTGCTCAAATTGCTATTTCAGATGCTGTACGATGCCTCAGAGCCATACGCCGAAGACGATGTCTTTCCTGTCGGTAGTGCCACGTGGGAGCATGGAAATCAGTCTTCTTGCGACCATACAATCTCGTGATCACCGCTGCCAACAGTCATGTACAGTGGCTACATTCCTGCCAAGTCTCTCTGCAGCATCGCAGAAGGAACATCCAGTTTCTCAAAGCCATATTACACGACCAAGTTCAGACTCAGTGAGGTGTTGATAATGGCTTCTTTGTCGCCTTAACTACAGTTAAGTCATCACGTCCAGCCTAAAAGAAAACTAACGATCAAAACCCTTACAGCATGTATTTAAACCAAACCTAATTTTCATCTTGATAGTGGTGCTACTAGTGCATCTCCTTAAGGGCCCGGGTTCGATTCCCGGTTGGGTCGGAGATTTTCTCCGCTCAGGGACAGGGTGTTGTGTTGTCCTTATCATCATCATTTCATCTCCATCGATGCGCAAGTCGCTGAAGTGACGTCAAATTGAAAGACTTGCACCCGGCGAACGGTCTACCCGACGGGAGGCCCTAGTCACACGACATTTTTTTAGTGCATCTCCTATGTGCCTGGCTCTAAATTTGAATAGACATCATGTTTCAGGTGTAGAAACACGCCTACAAATTTTTGTTTATGTTGCACAACTCTTTCTTGGTTCTGCGATTTTCTTCCATCAGTATATTTCACCTGTATCTCTAGCGAATTTCAACCTTGCAGTTCTCTTTTTACACAGCTCAGTGTTTACGACGTCAAATCTCCTGAACTATGTGTCGTACATTGATGTAATTTTGCAGGCACATTCAGCGGCATATTTGGATACTGTCTGTGAAATGTGTTGCGAATGTAGTTACAACGTTTTGTGGTGTGTACGAATACTGTCTGCTAAATGTGAGCCGCGCGGGATGGCCGCGCTGTTTGAGGCGTGATGTCAAGGACTGCGCGGCCCCTCCCGCCGGAGGTTTGAGTCCTCCCTGGGGCATGAGTGTGTGTGTTGTTCTTAGCATAAGTTAGTTTATGTAGTGTGTAAGCAGTTTGGTCCCTTAGGAATTCACACACATTTGAACATTTTGCAAAATACGACGTGAATACTGTTAGTAGTAAAGAAGTAATATATTAAAAGTCGTGCCTGATGCAGTTTTACTGCATTAAATTCGAAAGTAAGCGATGAACGTTTTTTCCTTTTGTCATTTTGTGGGGGGTCGTCAGCATGGAAAAGTTTCGTAAAGGTTCGAAATTATATGTAAGATTTGTTTCAGGTCTCTAAGTGCTCTCATTCTCAAATACTGGATGATTATAACATGGCTATTCACGCATCGCGGGATACATTATTTTTCGCCACCGATCCCACCCCTTTTATGGGCAGGTGGATCTTAACCACCCAAGATTCTATCCAATCGGTAAGTGAGTTTTGTACCAAGTTTGACTGCAATAGGTATAGTAGTTTAATACATACGTAAATCAATTTTTATTTTTATAATATGTATGGAGTATAGATTGCATATGATCACTGATGTACACCTACTCGCAAACATTTTTGGCAAATTCTAGAGCATATGCCTGGGCACATACGCACTGGGTCCAGCCTCCTGTTACACCACACTAGGGCTTTCGTGGGATGCAGTGTTATCCGAAAGCGTGTCAGCATCGAACTCCTGATAGAATTTGACATGCTGCTCTGTGTACCCAGGTATACAAAGGCGAATAACCAGCGAATGTACAAGAATCTCTGCCGTCTGGAAGGTTCTGGGTACATCCAACAAGGAAATCGTTAGATTGGAAGATGTGATCCAAAATGTGGCTGATGACTCTTGTGAGGTATATGCTTTAGAGGCAGAACTGTCGGAACCAAACCATTTGTATGACACGAGCGGTGACTTTATGTTGTCTCCACATTGCCTAGTCATGAGCAATGGTTACGCCCCAAAACTGATGACAATGCTGAGGAGTAAGATGAGGTATATTCTGCAGTACTAGGTCCCCCACCAACGTCTCAGCTTGTGGATGGAACTTGTTAAACTCAACTGCTGCATCTTCTTCAACCACCGTCGCTGATTGAAGAAGTATAGTGATATAAACACAAACCACAGGGTTCTCACGATGTTTGAATTTGAAAAACGTTGATGTAAATTAACGAAAAATTCTGTTTTTGGGATACAATGAAAAATGTTAGAGACTACTGAGACATTCATTTCATTTACTACTGGGAGAGTGGTCTGTATGACGCAAGAGATTACATCACCACTGCCAATTTCAAGCGGGTCATAACATTCAGCAAAGGACTAGTCACTGTGGCGATGGCTAAGGTTTCTATGTGGTCCACGAAAACTGCATTTATCGGCATGTGTGTTCTAAACTTCTCCGAACTCGTGTACCGATTCCAGTATAAGTTTGCGAAGTCAGATTTCACTGGTCCCAGATTTCTCTATATGATAGTTTTATTTATTGGATGAAAGGCTGCAATCCATATGAAGCATTTAGGTACAATCCTGAAGCATTTGACATGTCTAGATATGCGGCAAATAATCTTTATGGAATAACGCCACAAAAGAAGAAGTTTATCAGGCTGATGAGAGACGAGGCGAATGGTTCACAGACTGTTGAGTTTATAGGGCACAGGTCGAAAACGTGCACATACCACCTAGACGCATGTGCCGGCCAGAGGCAGGCTTAAGAATGTGCACTGTGCGACCTCAATGACTTTCACTCGAGGATTACATGAGATGCCTGCTTGAGAGTGTTGGCTCAGCCCCACATATGGTGCGCCAAGTAGTGTTTCAGTCACGAGGCTCTGAAGGTACATATTTCACTGCAGTTGAAAGTAGGGCTGTTGCACCATGACGACAAACGGTTCATCTGTGGGGAAGGGATTGGGACTCTGTCATAAAAAATGGCTCTGAGCACTATGGGACTTAACATCTGAGGTCATCAGTCCCCTATAACTTAGAACTACTTAAACCTAACTAACCTAAGGACATCACACACATCCATGCCCGAGGCAGGATTCGAACCTGCGAGGACTCTGCCATACTTACTCCGTTCATTGAGTGGTTGGGTGCGTAGCTATGTATTTATTTATTTATTTGTAAACAGTAATTGTGTATGTGGAATAGTTGGACGGACTGCTTGGATAGCTGTGTGTGTGAGTATGGATAAATTACTGCTCACTAATAGTACGTGCTAATCGTGTACAATAAGTGTGAATGTAAATATTGCACATATTTGGGCGTATGTGAGTGGTTTCTCTTCATCTGTTGCCGCTAGTCCCCAGGTCCTACATATATTGTATAATGGGTGTTTAGAAATTCCAGTTATAAACTTCTTGGACTTGTAGATAGGAGTGAGTGTATAATATTTGGAATAGAACCCCATATCAGAAACGTACCGTTTCCGTGCTACAGCCGTTTGAAAATCTGTTGGATAGGTGGGTATGCAACAGGGTAGTCATGGTGAGGGTGGTTTGTTGAATCGACTGATGTCATTTGACGTATATACTACATCTCTGATCTGGTTTGAACCTCATTCACGTGTCTGTTTGCAGAATATACCAAAATGATTCTTTTGGAAGGTAAGCTCACCGTGATGGAAGAGCCACTCGTCTCCTTTATCAAGATCATTCTTCACAATGTCCGACTCCATAGCATGCCGTTTTCGCCACAATTACGCAACGGCTTTGATAAAGGGTACCTTCGCTATCAGCAGGCGTGACTCTGATGCTCTAAAGAGATGCCGAACACCTGAAATGGAAGACGCTGAACTGCATCACGTTGCACAGAACCTGTCAACGAGTACAGGAGTGATTTGTTTGGCTACGACTGAGTAGAATTTTAAAACAAATGATTTATTGGGTCACGCCTAATCAATTACTTGTAGAAGTGGTTGCATTACCACTATGTTTCAAATGGTTGAATTATGGAAATATCACGTTTCTGGGCATGTGTTCAATTTCAAAATATAATCTGCTCACTCCTGTCTACAAGTCCTAGAAGTTTATAATGGGCGTATGAATCGGGCCCTGTGGGTCCATCATCAGGTGTAATTTGTCTTAATACATGCTTTATTTCTTCTCTTGAATGAAGTGCGATCCACACCAGGAAAGCTTTAATGTTAGGTTATGAATTTCGTAAGCCTAACGCGGAAAATATGTGCAAAATAGTGGAAAAGATGAACAGTGTAAACTTACCACATAATCCAAGAAAAGCCTTTTTTAAAGTTTTAGCACTGGTAAACATTCTTTTCTCCGTCGTTTTCGTACATATCACTTCATTCAAGAGGCACATTTGCACACACATGTTTGTAAACACTTCACAGATGTTTTTGTTCATGGTGTTGTGAAAGATAAATTTATTTGTAGTGCTAAAGATATAACTATTAAACAGTTGACATATGCAGGAAATAACAGTCAAGTTTGAAGCTAAAAAAATGGATGAAATTTTTGAAAAATTGTTGTGAAAATTTGTATTGAAAAATTGTTATTAATAAATCATAAGTTAATTTGCTATATTATTGTCCTCATCTCTCCATCCTTCCACTATAGACCTATAGAGAAAAAATTATCGCTAATAATATGTTGGTTATAACTAACTTGAACTTCTTCCTGTGGTGCTCAGCACAAGACTGACGCCATCAGTGCAATTGAACTAGTTGTAACGGATGAGGAGGGGTAGATGGAGATTGAATCTTATTGATCCATGAGTGAGAGGGATATGTTTCCTGCCATTTTAATGTGTTCCCAGTAGCTGTGTGTGATAGGGAGAGAAGGCGTTTCATGTCAATTTGATTTCACTCAAGTACCCAACAAGCACGTGACCAGTATCGGGTTATGTCCTATACCATTTCAGATGTATGGATATGACAAGAGTTCCCATGAGTGACCTTGCGAAATTGCATCACGTGCTTGGTTAGGCCTGGGGGTCCCGAGGCGGAATGGAATGGGGGCTTTCCTCGCCCAATTGTCTCAGTATGAAACAGATACCCAAGAAGCCCATTACAGTGATCTTAAGATAAGATCACTGTCTCGTCCAGAACTGGTGGTTCATATCTACTGCCTATCAATTACAGCGCTATCTTATCAATAAGTTGTTGTTGGGCACTGCTGGAGTGTTTCTTTATCCAGAACATACACTGCTGTACCACTGCTCGGCTACCTTAAATGAGCATATTTGGAAGAAAGGAAATGTTGTTCTCGGGGAGCTACAATGGATAAACTTAGAAAACCTATAATCATGGCGGTATGTGCGACAAATCCGCTGTTTCACGTAGGGATTATGAGAAGACTATTAGAGAGATTAGGTCAAGTACATAAATTCCTGTGGTTTTTCCCCCTTACTAAACAGTGGATGAGGACATTAAATCTCTAATATTGGTAATATGTAACCTCCGCCATGCTCTGTACGCTGGCTTGTGAAACCGTCATTGCCTGCAAGAGAAGCGGTATACCATCGCTTGCTGGATATAGGCCTCTACAACATTTTTCCAGACAATACGAACATTAGCTTTTCGTATCCACCTATCACTTGTTTGTCTATGTGGTCAGTCCACCTACGTCGACCTCTAGGTCCTTCCTTGTTACGGGACATCCATTACGGAATCTCTCCCATCATTTCACCTCACTAAATAAACAGCCCATCTTCATTTCATTTCCGGAGCAGTCACTAAAGCAGCCTTTATTTCTGTCTTTCTTCTCATCCAGCTGATTGCTTTTCTGCTTGCTATGCCTAATGTGCAAATTCCATTGTTCGTTGGGCAGTACACAATTTTTGGACAGTTTACGCATTTGATGTTCACGTTTCACCTCTACAGTCAGGCAGTGTACATTGGTTATGGACTTCCCGTGAAGGTAAATTGGGAGTTTAGTTCTAAAGACAACATTCACGTTCCCGACTAAATAGCAAGCCGTTCTCACTTTCATGTGTATTCCTTTTAGTGTCCATTCCCTTGTTGATTTCAGTTTTTCCAAGTATACGAACTCTACATCTATATTAACACTCCACAAATCACACTTAAGTGCCTGGCACTTCACAACAGTTCCACTATCGAACAGAGCACAGAGTAAACGAACACCTCTATCTTGCTGTGCGAGCTCTGATTTCTCTTGTTTTATTATAATGGTCGTTTCTTCTTATGCAGATCGACATCATCAAAATATATTCGCATTCGAAGGATAAAGCTGATGAGTAGATACCGCCGCAACGAAAAACCCATTTGTTTTAATGATGTCTACCCGAAATCCTGGATCATGCCAGTGACACTCTCTCCCTTCTTTGGCGATAATACGAAACGTTCTGTTCTTCTTTGAACTTATTCGATGTACACGATGTACAAATTCGTTCACTGTTTCCGTAACTTCATTATACAATAACTCCATATTGTTTTCCAGCTGGCGTGCTAACTATGCCTATCAGTAGTTAGCGCCTTCAGTGGTTAGAATCTTTTATTTAGCTGGCAGTATTGGCGCTCGCTGTACTGCAGTAGTTCGAGTAACGAAGATTTTTGTGAGGTAAGAATTCATGAAAGGTATAGGTTATTGTTAGTCAGGGCCATTCTTTTGTAGGGATTACTGAAAGTCAGATTGCGTTGCGCTAAAAATATTGTGTGTCACTTTAGTGAATGTCTGAGTACGTTCAGTTTTGTTCAGCTGTTTGAAAATCAAATAACATAAGATGTTTATCAGCACAGTAATTCATTAATTTTTTAAGGGAAAGTTTCACAATAAATGAACAAAAATATGAAGACACACAGAACACAACACGGAGAAGGAAAACCGTTGACATTCCAAAGAGCGTCCAGTTGTCTCGCAGTTGGTAAGTACAGGTCCTGCATGATTTTTAGGGAATTTTATACCAATCTTAGTGTAAAATACTGCGAAGTTCAGGTAACGATGATGGAGGTGGACAGAGATGACGCATCCTTCTCCCAAAAGCAGATCACGGAGGCTCAATAATATTGAGGTCTGGAGATTTTAATGGCCCGAGGAGATGCGAGAATTTATCCTCGTGTTCGCAAAATCAGTCATGGACGATGCAAACTGTATCGACAGGGGCCCTGCTGTCTTGGAACACAGCATCACCATTGGGGAACAAACGTTGTACCATGGGATGGATCTCAGCAGCCAAAATGGTTACATGATTCTTGGCAGTAATGCGATTGTGCAGAAGACCTATGGGGCCCATGGACTACCACGACAGGGCTGTCAAAATAATTACCGAATTGCAGTCATTTTTCTAACCTAGGATGCAAACTCGGCCAGAAGTTGGAAAGAGTGTGAAACAAGACTCATCCAACCAAATTGCTTTCTTCCATTGCCCCATAGTCTATGTTCTGCGGGTTCGACACCACGTTTTCTTGTTATGGGCATTTGCATCACTGTGGAGTTGTTTCGAAATTTCAGCTTGCCCTTCAACTCCCTGCTTAGAGAACCCTGTCTTGGTGTTGTGATGGTGAAAGGGTTCCCGACTGTGATCTTCAGTTCTGCAGTGACTTTTGTAGTCGTAAGCGTCTTTCTTTTGGTCACAAAACATTCAATGATCTTAAATCATGATCACTCAACACACACTTTTGTCCGCTTTGTGGCTTAGCGGAAGATGATTTTTCCTCTTTTGATGTATGCGGTACATGTATAAATCTTCTATACGGTGCATCTTGAAACATCTTGGCTATCTTGTTTACGAAACCACCCACTATACGAGCATCAGTAATTTGTCCACTTTCGTGTTCAAGTAGCTCCGACATAATGCACCCACAACTACGAAAAACACTGTTCTGACCACGACTGGCACTTGCAACATTGTGAGAACATTGCACATGTGGCGTCCGCGATCAAATAAATCAGCGCAACCTGCAGTATTGACTATCATCTGCATTTGTGTTCAAGCATGCATTTCTGGCGGTAATTCCATATTTTATCCAGTCACTGTACCACCTTGATTTCAGAAGATGACTGTACGAATGCTAAAAGACACACAGAAAAGTTTTCACTTATCAGGGAATAGAGAACCGCGCCAAGTTTCAAATCGTTTTACGCGTCGTGGCTAGTTGCAGAGCTCACCACTAGGGTGCAGGTGTGTCACAACATATAGAAAAATCATCTGCTCTGTATTGTGGCATGGAATTAATTCGTGACTGCAGATAAGACAATCCAATGAACTGATTTCCAAAGCGGGCTGCTCTCATGGCAGCAGCAGCGACTTCAACGAACTGTGCGCCTGCGCTCTTCCACCCTTGTTGACTCTTGTCCCGTCACTAATGGTGCCTCTACTGGGCACCTGTAATCTGAGTCCAAAATTATGAGAGCTCTCGTCGATACTGTTGCTGAACTAAAGCAGCGAACAGTACAGTCCAGTCAAGCATTACGAGATGATCCGGAGCGTTTGAAAGAATTTGTAACTCTTTGCAGAGACGTGTGCAGTATTGTACCCAAATTCGAGGCTGACACGTGAGATTTCTCCTTTACCTGGAAAGAGTGTAGAGAAAATTATAACATGTGACGTACAGGGGCAATATTGTAAATCTTTTAAGGTAGGACATGAGTGGAATTTGAAGAACGATACACTCTGTACGCATTGTGTCTGGCGATGAATGTTAAATACTTTAGGAGGTGATGGGTATAGGCTAATTCAAATAAAAGTTTCATACGCTACTGGCCATTAAAATTGCTACACCAAGAATAAATGCAGATGATGAACGGGTACTCATGGGACAAATACCTATTACACTAGAACTGACATGTGATTACATTTTCACCCAGTTTGGGTGCATAGATCCTGAGAAATCAGTACCCAGAACAACCACCTCTGGCCGTAATAACGGCCTTGATACGCCTGGGCATTGAGTCAAACAGAGCTTGGATGGCATGTACAGGTACAGCTGCCCATGCAGCTTCTACACGATGCCACAGTTCATCAAGAGTAGTGACTGGCGTATTGTGACGAGCCAGTTGCTGGGACACCATTGACAGCCATGCGGATAAGATGCCTGTCATCTCGACTGCTAGTGATACGAGGCCGTTGGGATCCAGCACGGCGTTCCGTATTACTCTCCTGAACCCACCGATTCCATATTCGGCGGCCGGAGTGGCCGACAGGTTCTAGGCGCTACAGTCTGAAACAGCGCCACCGCTACGGTCGCAGGTTCGAATCCTGCCTCGGGCATGGATGTGTGTGTTGTCCTTAGGTTAGTTAGGTTTAAGTAGTTCTAAGTTCTGGAGGACTGATGACCTCATAAGTTAAGTCCCATAGTGCTCAGAGCCATTTGATGCCATATTCTGCCAACAGTCATTGGATCTCGACCAACGAGAGCAGCAATGTCGCGATACGATAAACCGCAATCGCGATAGGCTACAATCCGACCTTTATCAAAGTCAGAAACGTGATGGTACGCATTTCTCCTCCTTACACGAGGCATCACAACGATTCACCAGGCAACGCCAGTCAACTGATGATGTTTGTGTATGAGAAATCGGTTCGAAACTTTCCTCATGTCATCACGTTGTAAGTGTCGCCACCGGCGCCAACCTTGTGTGAGTGTTCTGAAAAGCTGATCATGTGCATATCACAGCATCTTCATCCCGTCGGTTAAATTTCGCGTCTGTAGCACGTCATCTTCGTGGTGTAACAATTTTAATGGCCAGTAGTGTATAACATTTGTCATAGTTGTGCTGGTAACACAAATTGGAGCTGATAGAATGTGGGCCTAACACAAACAAATACCCACAAAACGCGTAAGAAAATGCACTTGATTAAGTTCAAACTTGATTTTCATAAACTCTACCTCCGATTACACTTTTGAATTCTTTTAACAACACCACGTGTAGCTGTTCTGAGGTCGCCTTGACCTTCATTTATGAGGACAACCCTATTCATAGTCCTTAAGATGAATTCATCTCTTACGTTTGTTGTTTCTTTGTAAACTGCACCATTCAACGAGCCGTACTGGCCAATATTTAAAAGGGAAAGTTCTGCCGGCATTGGTGGCCAAGAACGTGACTATCTGTGCCGATCGACTTTCCCGGGAATCTCATGTTTAAATTATGTGCCACAGGGCTTGTAGACGTGAAGGGTCACATCACACAGTTACAGAGAAACGCTCTTGAAACTGTGTCTCTTCAGAAGCATGTGGAGTTCCATCGATCGACCGATATGAGTTTCGAATGAATTACTGCTAGCGTCACGAGTGAAAGTGGCTTCATCAGTAAAAATATTAAAGGAATTACTCGACGATCTGCAACTATTTAGAATTCCTATTGTCTACTTTCATCTCCTTCTCGAAGATGTTGAATACTCTCCAACTGATAAAGACAGAGGCCATATTGTTGTAAGTAGAATACCGATACTTCTAGAAACTCTGCGTATGCTTGTGTAAGTACTAGTTTCTAAGAAGTGATTAATACCTTCCACTTCTTACAAATTTTATGGCTGTGATCGCAGTAAAAAGTAATAATGGCTAAATGGAAACTGGTTCCTGTTTACTCGCAAAAATCCCCAGATCTACAGTAACAACAGAAAAACATACTCTTAGATAATTCGGAAAGCTCCTAACAGTATTCAAAAAACATTCATTTGTATAAAAGTATTAAAACATTAGAAGACGTAAATACCATCCATGTTTACGCTATGACTGTTTCCTAAGTACTGTCTTGACGACCATAACACTTTACTAAGCGTAACTTGTCAGGATTCAGAGGAAGGCCAAAGCATGACAGTTAGGGTAAACATCCACTAGGAGACGAACAAGGAACTTCTTGAGTGCGAGGACGCAAACGGCCGATGATGTTTACTACATTCGACGTCCCACTTGTTGTCTACTGTGGGGTCCTGCCCACTCGTCTCTTATAGGGTGCGTTCTCCGACAGCTACATAACAATTCAAGCAAATCACAATAATGATTTTTATTAGAATAAAGTAGGTTGACAATACTTAACTTTGTATTTACAGCGAGTTGTCGCAAGCTATGGGCAACATGCAAATAATTAAAGCCTGTCTCTAATTACAATGTCCATGCAAGTTATTCACAGCTATCGGTAATACCACTGCTCTTCTACGCCACTCTGCTAATGTCCATCTTCTGTTCCCCGGCCGAGGGTGGCAGGACCGGCGCTTGTATTCTCTTCGGGTAGAGGCTGCGCCTGCCGTGGTGGCGCCCTGGTCAGCGTGCTGTTGGCTGACGTCGTCTCACGGGCTCCTCTGTTCTTACGTTCTTCATTTTCGTGCCGGCGTTTGTCGTTGCGCCGGAACATCTACCATGCAACCATAATATTGCGTGCTAATGGCAACAGGGGGCGGGACTGATTACATCTAATGGTTAGCACAGCATGAGGCTACGGAGCCTAGTTCAACTGCTCAGTAGACGAGTAACTCACAACAGTGCTGCAGTGTTTGTGGTGTTGATGCAAAGCTGAGCAATGGTAACTATAAACAAAGCAAATACTGCATTATATCTACAGCAACAGTTGCCGAAGATGACTTTTCGTCAAAAAGGAAACCAATAAATTTCGCAGAGTAGTAAAAAACTCGCGGGTCTCTGCTAGACGAATTAGTGGAATGTGTGGCGTCATACACGTAGGAGTGTGCAGAAAACATACATGAGGACTGCATTGATGACGATGCTTGCTTAAAAAGTGAAAGTGATTCTCAAACATGTGTTGCGCCCTGTGGTTCATCGCCCATGTCGGACGGGGAGCCACAAGTACTTTCTCCAGTTAAACGCATTAAAGGACCATGGTTTTTCAAGGAGTGGATACTGAACATAATCACGTGCATAGAAGATCATCCGCAGCATAGTAAAAAAATTATGAACGGATGTTGTATAAGTCCGCTGCAATATGATATTCAATGGGGGACAAAGCGCATTTGTTACAAATACTGGTGTTTGCCAGTTTTAAGAATTCTCGATACAATTTACGGGGTATGCACGACAGTGATTTACTACGTTATGCATATGAAATTGTGCGCGACATAGATCACAGTTAATTGTAGGGGAGCAGTGGATGGTTGCATGACTTCAAGCAGTGCGACAGCATGGGGAGAAGTACGGTAACGAAATTTCAAACAAAACGTCAACTTAACGATGCACAGGAAACTACGCAGTCAGCCCGAAAATTTATGTATAAGGTGAACAAATTTATCGCACAGTTCACTAAGGAATTTGTCTTCAACTCCGACAAATCGGGATTCGAAGAGGAAATGCAAAATAAAAGGAGCCCTGGATATTAGAGGTACCAAGATCAGTTAACACCAACACATTAGTATAGAATTATGCCGACTGTTAATGTGCATTGTAAATTAGCTGGAACGATTTTATTGTCCTGCGATAAGTTGGAGGTACTCTACCCCAAGCGATTCTTCCTGGTGTGCATGAACTTGCAGAGGTATGATGGAATACTTACGTCACAGCAAGTAAGAGTGAGAAAATGAACGTAAAATAATTACTCCTACAATGATGGTTTGAGCACTGCTTCTATCCAATCGCACTCCATTACAGAAAAATTGTCCCTCCGAAAAGTGTGTGATATTGCAATTCATACGATCTGGAACCATTGGACCAATTCAGTCTCTAGATGTTTATTTTTCTGTGCCTGTGAAACATATTATCACACTATCTCCAGTTACGTCTTAAAGATAGCCGGTTGCACGATACGCTCCACGACAGACTTTCGCATCCAGCTGCATGCCATCACACTCCACCAGTTCTTGTTACCCCGATATACTAATATGATTCTATATGCATTCTTTAAGAGTGGATTTCTAGCTGAACGTTCTGCACGGTTTGTAACTCCCAAGGATTTCGCCTTCTATCTTAATGGTGCGAATCTTTGCGATCACTGTTGCTGCATTTCACATTCTGTGTTCATGGTGCAAGTTAACGCTTTGGTTTGAACATTCCTTGTATTTCGACGATATCCATGTCCATGTCCATACATATAGTCCGTAGAAAGTTTACCTCTGCACCTCCCGGACACATACTTCCTGTCTCCCTACGGATGCACATAGTGAAAAAAAATGTTCAAGTGTGTGTGTGAAATCTTATGGGACTTAACTGCTAAGGTCATCAGTCCCTAAGCTTACACACTACTTAACCTAAATTATCCTAAGGACAAACACACACACCCATGCCCAAGGGAGGACTCGAATCTCCGCCGGGACCAGCCGCACAGTCCATGACTGCAGCGTCTGAGACCGCTCGTCTAATCCCGCGCGGCACACATAGTGAGTTATTAGCAACAGGGTGAGCACAAAGTCTTGCCTTGATTATAATAATTTATTACAGAATAACCGTTTGACATAATAATTTACATTTGATGCCGTTACATAGGTTACTGTTAGTAGTTTTTTAAGACCACTTGCGTTAGTAAACCTCAACGTCTGCTCCGTTGGTAGCTCGGAGAAAGTAGAGATGGTATTTCAGTTCTGTCACAGTATCCACAGTAGCTTGTATCCTAGCCTTCAGTTCGTCGTCGTCAGCAACTGGTGTGACGAAGACTCTGTCCTTGATATAGCCCCAGAAAAAACTGTCAAGGGGCGTAATGTCTGGATAGGGAGGTGGCCAGGTGTTGCACCGTTCCTTCCAATCCACCGATCCGGAAACATTTCATCCAGGAAATCACGCAATATCAAAGCCCAGTGGGGGGAGGGGGCGGGGGGGGGGAAGGTGCTCCACCTTGCTGGAACACCAGTATCTGACGTCGACGAACTGAAGGCTAGGATACAAGCTGCTGTGCGTACTGTGAGAGAACACATGTTATGAAACACCTATCGGGAACTGGAATACCGGCTCGACATTCTCCGAGCTACCAAGGGAGCACAAAAAAATGGTTCAAATGGCTCTCAGCACTATGGGACTTAACTTCTGAGGTCATCAGTGCCCTAGAACTTAGAACTAATTAAACCTAACTAACCTAAGGAGATCATACACATCCATGCCCGAAGCAGGATTCGAACCTGCGACCGTAGCGGTCGCGCGGTTCCAGACTGTAGCGCCTAGAACCGCTCGGCCACTCTGGCCGGCAAGGGAGCACACGTTGAGGTTTACTAACGTAAGTGGTCTTAACAAATAACTAGTAACACTAACCTATGTAACGGCGTCAAATGTAAATTATTATGTCAAACGGTTATTCTGCTATAAATTTTTATAATCAGGGCAAGATTTTGTGCTCACCCTGTATTTCCTGTCATGATTGTTACCACAACACTTTCAAACGAGCCGTGCTGAAAACGGAACTAGCAACCTCGCGCTCAACAGGTTCTTTGTAAGCGTGGCAAGGGCTTGCCCCCCCATCACCGTGGTTAGCTTCTTATAACCGACAGGTGACTCTCAAGGACACCAAGTTATACTTTTGACAAACAAACAGAAAAATGAACTAACTTTATAACAACGTGCATCCGAATGGAATGGAAATCGCTAGGTATCATTTACATGTACAGACAAACAAACGATTGCAATTTCAGAAGAATTGGATGATTTATTCAAGAGAAACAGCTTTTCAGACCGAGTACGTCAACAATGCTTTGGTCCACCTCTTTCCGTTATACAAGCTGTTATTCGGCCTGGCACTCACTGACAGGATTGTTGGATGTCCTCCTGAGGATACAGTGCCCAACTCTGTCTAGTTGGTGCTTCAGATTGTCGAAATCGTGAGATGGTTCAGAGTCCTACCCATAATGCTTCAAACGTTCTCAGTTGTGGTGAGATTCAGCGACCTTGCTGGCCAAGATCGGGCTGTACAAGGACGAAGACAAGCAATAGAAACTACCGCAGTGTGCATCTTGCCATTACCTTACTGAAATGTAAACCCACGATGGCATGCCATGAAGGGCAACAGGACGGGATGTAGAACATCGTCGACGTGCCGCTGTGCTGTAAGTATCCCGCAGATGACAACCAACAGGGTCTTGCTCTGACAAACATGGCACCACAGACCGTACTTCATGGTTGTCGGGTCGTATGGCGTGTGACGGTCAGGTTGGTATCCTACCGCTGTTTCGGGGTTCTCCAGACTCGTCGTCGGCCTGGAATCTCATTGACTGGAGAAGAATTGTTTCACAGTAATGAGTCCCACTTCTAATTGCGACCCGATGACCGGCGAACACGTGTCTGGGGACGCCCCAGACTGCGGTGGGATGCTAACCTGACTGTCGCTCGCAATACGATCCGAGAACTAGGGGTAATGGTCTGGGGTGACTTTTTTTTCATAGCAGGACCCCTTTGGTTGTCATTCGGGGCACCCTTACAGTACAGCAATAACATGGCGATATTCTACGCCCCCTTCTGTTTCCCTTCATAGCAAGCCATCCTGGGCTTACGTTTCAGCAAGTAATGCCCACTCGCATTCGCCGAGAGTTTCTCCTGCTCTTCTTTGTGCTTCTCAAGCCCTGCCCTTGGCCAGCAGGTCGCCGGTTCTCTCCGCAATTGAGAACTTTTGGAGCATTATGGGCAGCTCCCTCCTGTCAGCTGTGGGTTTGCGGGATTTAACGCGCCAATTGGACAGAATTCGGCACTATGTGCCCCAGCGGGACATCTAGCAACTCTTTCGATCAATGGCAACCTGAATAACTGGTCGTCTAAGGGCCCAAGGTGAACCAACGAATTATTGAGTTACTCAATTTGTGCAGCTCTTTCTCTTGAATACATAACCAGTTTTTTCTGAAATTATCATCATTTGTTTGTCTGTGCATGTACACTACATCTACAAATTTCCGTCTCATTCGTATAATTCCTTCGGGGGCATCATTTTTCATCTTAGAGTGCATATAAAATATATAAACAAAGTATATATACAAAATTCACAAAACTGTGTCGGGATTACACAAGAACAGTCGCTGAATATCAAACCGTAGCTATTTAAAACGATAGATAAATCTAGAATATAATTTATGTAAACTGTCCTGCAAAACTTAAGGACAAGATAGATACAACAAAATAACGTATTAACAGCTCGGTGGAAGTAAGTGAATGGGTGCTAGTATGTTGCCAGAGGTCTCAAAGTCGTACACAGAATGCTTGACGTCATGTGGTGTGACGTCATCGTGACTATTGCACAAAATGCGGCTGGCTCCGCAACACGAGGCAGATGAAGAAAAGGAAAAAGACAGTGTATGTCAATCAGCGAGCAGCTACAGTGCACTATGGTGGTTTTCTTCACTGCAACATGACGTGGAGATATCATATGGATAACTTCACACGGTGAAGAATCCTCGGGAAACTGGAAAAGGACGAAGTGTATGATATTGCTCACAGCATTGATTCACGTGCATGGGGGGCGTTTCGAGCTGCTGCCCGAAGGCGAGGAAGTGGATAAACATGGTCATCCGCGGTAGCAGGTGACCGCTATATTGTGCAACAAGCAAGATGGGAACCACATCAAGCAGCTGATGCAATTGCGACATTTAGCACGACTACAAAGCACGCAGTCTCAAGCGGCCATTACGTTGTGTTCAATTGACACTCACACATCGTCTGCACTGTTTCCGATGGTGCCTAGAGCGGGGAAACTTTTTTATGCTGCATTTTTTTGTGAGATTCTGCCTGATTTCTTATTTCCATCCGTTGGGGTCCCAGCCGCTGCGTATGGTAGCGTGTATAGGGATTAGTGAAAGGCCATCATAATTCAAAACCCCAAAACGCATCGTTACCCTTCCCTGACAGGAGTAGGTGGACCTTTTTATTTTCTCCGTAATTTTTTGAAATTTTTTGTTTGTGTAATGAAAAAATATTATTTATTGAACATAAAAGGTACATGAATGTGGAAGAGAAAATTGTAGTATTTTAATTATAAGGAGAAAATTAAAAGATGGCAGGATAGAGCAGAGAGGAGAGGTCTGTCGCACCACTTTACGCGTCCGGAGGTGAAAGTCTCAAGGTAATCATCTATCCATTGACGTCCGAGAGTCTTTAATATTCTTAATTATAATACCAAGTGTAAAGTTTAAGTTATACATGTTTTGGTTATATTATGTGCCCTGTGTGTTGAGTGTACGTCCTATAGCAATTATTATAAATCTACATATCTTAGAACAGGTTTAAAGTGATGCCATGAGGTGTAATTACCAGCCACTATCTAAATCTACTATTTACGCCTCTTTGTGTATTTTAGGCTAGTATTATATTTAATTTCTAGTCATTTACTATGTATAAGATTTCTATGTTCGTAGTCTGTCATCTCTTGTGTGGGTTAAGGTTAAAATGCGTACTGACTTCTGCGCATTCCTCTTTCGTCATTGTTTGTCTACCCTTCGGAATTTTTACTAGTGAATGTGGACTGGACCAACGAAGAGTTGGGATCCCGTACTCTTCTCGGACATAAGGAGATTCAGTCTTAGTAGTGAATCTTGACGTATGCTCATATGGCGAGAAGTGGGAACTCGTAACGCATCCAAGAACATTGCCGAACATGGTTGTATTCTCATCCAGGTGTTATGGTGTGAAGACGCAAGATGTTGCATTGGCGTACTGATCCCCAAATCTTTGAACACCGTTCACCCATTGGTCAACGTGGTTGTGACACTGTACTCCTTCCCCATGTGCGCGTTTTCTGGAGTGCATTCAATCCTAACTTCATTTTTATGCAAGACAGTACACGACCTCATTGAAAAGCGCAGGTGGAGGAGGTCTTGGAACGAGAGGATATTCGGCGAATGAAATGACCAGCCCGTTCCCCCCATTTAAAACCCATCGAGCACGTGTGGGATGCGTTGGGGTGACTTACTGCTGCAGATATACATGCACCAACGATCACCCAACAGTTGTCAACCATGCTGGTGGAGGAATGGAACGCCCTACCAATTTCACTCCTTACCAAGCTTGTGGTCAGCATGGGAGCACGTTGTGAAGCATGCACTGTCGTCCATGGTGATCAACCCGCCTTTTGTAATGTCCAGGGAAACATCACGAATCGCGATTACTTCATTGTAATAATTTTCTTTGAATGAGAGCTGCATTTCTACTCGTTTCATTAAGTATTTCTTTCAGTTACCTTCTGTACTACAATATAGCAATTGTTTGTATGTGTGGCCCAAGTTTCGTAGACCTGTTAGAGAGCTGCATTTCTACTGGTCTCATTAAGTATTTCTTTCAGTTACCTTCTGTACTACACTGTAGCAATTGTTTGTATGTGTGGCCCAAGTTTCATAGACCTGTTACTTGGCAGTGACACACCATGCGAATGCTACTATCGCCATTAAGGTTTGCGCAGCACTGTATTCTGAATAACCGAAAACTGATAAGAGCAATGCTTCAGTCTAATATTACAACTGTTGTTTATCGCCAATGCTCGTTCAGTGAGGCTGAGGCGCCACCTTCCTGCAAGCGTAGTTAACAGAGTCGATGTCGAAGCACGAGCAGCGTGGGCCACGGAGAAGACGGTGAGTCTGTGTTGGCAATCTTCCGTACAGAACACATTCAAAATTTGGATTCTCCTGTGTATCGCCACATTAAAGACATTAAAACAATAATCTGCGCTACTTCGTCCATACTCTGTTCGTTAGCATGTTCAGACAAAATACGACTGCTGGGCACAACATCAGTTTCTCTAAGTTTAGTGAAAACACGAGTAAACACTCCTGGTTCTGGTAATCTGAGGTTAGGAAATCGTCTACCTCATTCTCCGCAAGCAGTAGCAGCTTTTCCATTGCAAATCCCGTACATAAATGCCTTATCAGCATACTCAGAATTTGTAAACGAGTAGAGTCTTGTAACGTACCACCATTTAACTTCTGGCAGTAATATATCTAGTAAACTATCTGCTTGGTGGTGCAGCCCGTTGGACACAGTATATATAACACTGTATCTAGCTGTTGTATGTGACCATTTCGGCAGAGCGCTGAGAATTCTGACGTGGACTGGTTCAGGTATAATTTGTACTCTGAACAAGTACGAGCAAATATTTGATTTTACAGGTACAAACAGTCCATTTATAATTTAGGTAGTATTTAATAATACTTACTCAGTACCAATACAGCGTACCAACATTTAAAATCACTGTAGCTTCTGTACTCTAAAAAGTAAGTTTAAAAATTATGTATGGTGTGGTCCTGTAAATTGTAACGTAACATTTCTTGTATATTGTACCGGAACATTAAAACACACGTTATAACAGTTGATTTATACAATAACTGAACTTATTTGTGTGTTGCCAATCGTAAATCTATAAGTGCAGTAGACCTATTTACAGGTTATGTTCCGGATATTGAATTTCGTGCATTTCATTATTTAAATTTATTTAACCACGAAATGAAACAGATTACGTTGAAACTTTAAATGCAGTTTCCAAAAATTGTCTTAAAACACTTCATTTCAGCCATTATTTTATTGTATCACGCTATCATAAGACATGTTAGTGGCAGCCGTGTAACTAAAAGAAGAGATTGTGGAAGGGCATTTAAATTCATTTTAGACAGAATGAAAACCCATTCCTTTACTTACTAGTCACGATGATTTAGTAACAGTCTATTAGTAATTATAAACATAATAATAACAATAATAATAATAACAGTTTTGCTACCGAAAAGACATGGAGACGGCTACTGATACTTTCCAAAATGGCGATGCCGACGTAAACAATATATGAAGGACGTATGGTGTTCGAAAGCTAACTTTGAAGAGGAGAATGGGGGATAAAAATGTGAAACCATAGGATTGTTTGAAGAAATCTGGACGTAGTACTGACTTGCCTTAGGAGCTAGCGGACGAACTTGGGGGCCATATTATGCTTCTTGAATGTCATGTATCTGGATGTTCTCTAGTTGACTTGTAAAGACTAACCTTTGATTTGGTAGTAGCAAATGGGTATACACATAGATCTAAGAATGGGACGGAATGTAAAAAATAGTCTCATAGCTGCACGTCTGGGCAGTTTGAGTTATCTCTGTGCCAACCAACAGATACTTCGGCAGCTAGAGTATTTGGCTTCAACAAAGAAGCAATCATGAACTCCATTCAAATTCTTTCAGATTTATTGAACAAATTTGGTTTTCAGTCTGTACAGATGTTCAATGTAGACGAGAATAGCAGATCCATGGCACAGAACCTAAAATGATCGCTGGATGAAGGGTAAGACACACTGTGAGGACTGTAACCAGTAAATGAAGGGGGAAAAATACAACCTATATTTGTTGTTTTAGTGATTCTCGCGTGGACGTGCCTCCAATATTACTATTTAAGAGAAAACTGTCTTCTGATTATTTAAAACATGGTACAAAATTTTCTATTTCAGAAAGTGGTAGGATGACAAGTTTAATGTTTGTTCAGTGGATGGAGCCCTTAAACGGAACTGTAAATTGTGATTCTAAGAGAAAGGTGTTACTAATATTATATGGACATGCAAAATGTACATAAAATGTGTAAGCTATTACTTTAGTTAGACATAATGACGTTATCACGTATTGCTTGCCTCTGCACACCACTCGCAGGCTACAGACACTAAAACTCGCAGCCTACTACAACTGACTAGCTGAGAAAGTGCTTTGCACAATCCCTGTCATGAATACTAGTCAGACAAGGATTGCTCAGCTGTGAGGACAGTCATATGACAAGACTGCGACTGTGTAAAATACTATCAGTGGCTTTTCCAGAACTCGAATCTGGCCATTGCATCCACATATTTTTCAGGATTCGTATTTCGTGGTGACTAATTCCTATCCAGAATCAGAAGCTAGAAATGAGGAAGCAGAAATGAGGGGACAGATTAGTCAAGAACGCCGAGGAAAATCAAAATAAGCAAACGGAAATTATGCAACACTGATTCCTTCAACTTCTACAAAACAAACCTGCAGAAGGAGAGCATCAGTAAGCCTACAAAATATTTCACCTGACAGTTCTACAAAAGAGAAAAAGAAGCAGAGCATGTGCTGTTAAGATCACCGGTAATTAATACACGAGGCTCATCTTAGATAAAGAATCTGAGAAAAATTAACGTATGCCCAACAAAACTAAAACTGGGAAATTAAAAATGGCAATACATCTTCAAGGTGGTTCTGTAAGATATGCAGCGCCAGCAGGGAGGAAGAAGTGATTAAGTTCGTCAGATGTTGTTTATGATTCCACATGAGTGTATGCGCGAGGAAAAAAGTATTTTATTGTGATAGCTGCAAACCCAAACGAGTATGTAATGTTGAAAAAGTTCAGTGTAAACCTAAAAGTAGCCTAATATTTTAGATTATAAGTGTGTGTTAAGGATACAAAATCATTTACTAATATCTTAAAAATTAAAATAAATATTGGTCATATTCACCAAATTTCTGTGTTTCGAACAGATGAGAACATCTTCACTGATACTATTTACAACACCAGCCGTACAATTTGTACCACTTTGCACCTCTCCACTTATTTTGTTTCATCTTTTAATCAACAGAAAATTTATTTTCAATATTTTTAACATGTGTTTCTGAGAGAATGGGTGACACATTCTTAGCATTACATTTAGATACTGTACATCAGATAAAAGTAAAATCAGGAAAACGTTAAAAGTGGTATAATTTAGAGGACTTTACCCTATGTGTGGGGTGATTAAGCAGTACCGTAGAGTTAGCCAATGAATTATAATGGCAATCGAAAAATACAATTGTGTATACTGAAGCACAATTTCGTAACTCGAACATCAAAGGAAAAATGACGCTCGTTAAATAAGTCATAGCAACTATAGTACCAACACGCCAAACGAAAACTTCTCTGTAACCACTTGTATCTTTGTAACTAATAAAAAATGAACAAATGTTACATGGAACGTTTAATTCGTAATTGTATAACTGCTTCCTAAAAAATTACTATTCCTCGTGAATATATCGGTGTAGATCCAATGCCTAACCGACTTGTCCGTACCTAGTGGAACGCTAAACGCTGTAGCTGGGCAAAGTGAGCATCCATGTTTGGAAGGCTGCAGTGGCTACAGAGTGCTGGCAAATAAGCGCAGACAGCAGACAGCGGGGCGCGCTTTCGCTTCCGGCGCCAGATAAAAGGCGGCCTCCCTCCATCTGCGCAGGCGCGCGCCGTGACCGGCCGCGGCCACACAACCGGAAATTAAGCGCGACGGCACTTGCGCACTGAGATGGACCGCGCGGGCCATTACAGCTTCCTGCCGGCGCCGCGCCCTTTCCTTCCGTCCTCCTCGCGCAGCCGACTGATCGCTTCACGACACTTCTTTCTGTCTCACAGTCACGGGAGGGAGCAGGATTAAGGGTCAATGTCCCCACGGCGACCACATCCACAGGTATACTTCACAAGCCACCTTGCGGCTTCTCGCGGCGGTACCTCTAATACCACTATCACTTCACAACTTCCTTGTTCCATTCGCAACTGGTGCATGGGAAGAACGTCTGTCGATAAACTTCAGCATAAGCCCCAGTTCCTTTGATTTTCTCGTTCTGGTCATTTCGCGGGAAGTATTTGGGAACAAATAACGTGATGCCTGGCTCTTCTTCGGACGTACGGTGTCACACTTTCAACAATAACCCTACCTGCGTAGCGCTCCCGTACGGCTGAACGATGCTGTGACGAAATGCGACTTTCTTCGTAGTACCTTCCATTAATCCAATCTGAGAAGGCTACCAGACTGATGAACAATACTCAAGAATCGGGCGAACAGGTTTCGTGCATGAATTATGTTTCCTTAACATTCTTCCAAAGACTCTCGGCTTGAAATCTGTTTTTCTTACTCTTTTCTTTATATGGTCATGTCACTTTAGGTAGCTCAGCAGAGTTGCTCGAAGATACTTTACTGTACTTATAGTTTAAAGTGATTTGTCACCTACAGTATTTTTGCGCAATATAACCTGAAGCGCCAAAGAAATTAGTGCAGGCATGCATATTCAAATACAGAGATATGTAAACAGGCAGAATACGGCGCTGCGATGGCATCGCCTATATAACACAAGTGTCTGGCGCAGTTGTTAAATCGGTTACTGCTAGTACACTGGCAGGTTGTCAAGTTTTATGTGAGTCTGAACTTGGTGTTATAGTCGGCGCATGAGCGATGGGGTATACCATCTCCGAGGTAGCGATGAAGTGGCGATTTCCACGTACGACCATTACATGAGTATACCGTGAATATCAGGAATCTAGTAAAACATTAAATCGACCCTGCAAGAATGGGACCAATTATGACTGAAGAGAATCGTTCAGCGTGACAGAAAAGCAACCATTCCGCAAATTTCTGCAGATTTCAATGTTGGGCGATCAACACGTTTCAGGTTACGAATCATTCAACGGAACAGCATCGATATGGACTTTCGGAGCCGGAGGCTCGACGACGCAAAGCTTTACGCCTCGCTTGGGCCAGCCAACACCGCCATTGGACTGTCGATGACTGCAAACATGTTGCCTGGTCTGACGAGTCTCGTTTCAAATTGTATCGAGCGGATGGACGCATACGGGTATGGAGACAACCTCACGAATCCATGGACTCTGCATGTCAACAGGGGACTGTTCAAGCTGATGGAGGCTCTGTAATGGTGTGGGGCGTGTGTAGTTGGAGTGATATGGGAATCCTGATACGTATAGATACGACTTTGACAGGTGACACGTACGTAGGATTCCTGTCTGATCACCTCATCCATTCATGTCCATATGCCATCCGACGGACTTGGGCAATTCCAGCATGATAGTGCGACACGTCACACTTCCAGAATCGCTACAGAGTGCCTCCAGGAACACTCTTCCGAGTTTAAACACTACCACTGGCCACCAAACTCCCCAGACATGAACAGTATTGAGCATATCTGGGACACCTTGCAATGAGCTGTTCAGAAGACTTCTCCACCCCGTCGTACTCTTACGGATTTATGGACAGCCCTACCGGATTCGTGGTGTCAGTTCCTTCCAGCACTACTTAAGACATTAGTCGAGACCTTGCCACGTCGAGTTGTGGCACTTCTACGTGCTTGCGGGGGCCCTACACGATATTCAGCAGGTGTACCTGTTTCTTTATTTATTCAAGTTCAGGGTTAACTGCCAATACCTGCACCAGTCATCGATTCTTCCCTGGTCTTCCTGCATATCGCTATCGTCTTCTGGCATATCAACCTTCCTATAGGTAACAGCTTTCGCTACAAAAACCTTCATGCAGCTTCCGCCGTTATCCACAGCATCATTTATACATAAATATACTGTAAAGAGAAATGGTGTTGACGCCTTCTGGTATTTCAGAAATTACTTCTACATCTGTCGATTGCATCGCGTTCAGAACGCCGTATAGAGTCCCATGTCCTAGAAAGTTCTGAGTAGAGTAACTAATTTGGTCCTGCATGCGGTAATCTCTTATTTTATTCACTAAACGACAGCATGGAGCTGTACTAAATACCTTCCGGAAGTTGATGAATACGGCATTAACCGGAGCGTCCTTATCTTCGTCACTCTGTTTTTCATACACGAACGGAGCCAGCTGTTTTTTTTTTTTTTTCAAGGTATTTGTTTATAGAATCCATGTAGGTTTTTACAGACAGAATTTTCGTTACCTAGAATCATCACAATGGGCGAGCATAAACCATATTTCATAATTCTACAACACAATGACGTCAGTTACATAGTCCTACAATTACACACATTATTTCGGCGATCTCAGATGAAAACGGGAATGACTTGTGCTTTTATCAAATTGTTTGGTACCGTTCGTTGTTTCAGCGACCTACGATAAGCTACTGCTAGAAGGGAAACAATCTCTTTCGCTGTAGCCTCTCACATGTATTTCCGTTTACCACATGTCTTCCCACTAATTGACGATTTTCGTTGAGTTTCTGTTCCGCGGTGACTTACTTCAGTATCCGCCATTTGGGAGGGACGAAATCGACGGATGCAATGGCAGTCACTAGAGCCGGGGCCCAGGCTCGGCCGTACATGGGTGTAAAGAATTTTTGTTTTTTATTACTATTTCATTACCCTTAAAAATGTGGGTAGAGAGCAAATAGTCAAATCATATGAATTTTTAAAATACGCATTTACCCATCATTAAAATTGCCGTACAAGGAGGGATAGTAAGCAATTAAATCCCACAAGGAAACCAGTGGATGCGAAAACGCAAGTTCAGTCTTAAGTAAAGCTCATTTGAAAGTGTTGTGCTAACAGTTGTGCCAGGAAAATATTAGCAGCTCATGACCCACTACGTTCATCAGGAGGGCGACAGGAAATGAGTCTCGGGAGGAGCAGAGATAAACCTTCTATGGGATGTATGTATTACACTTCACAAAATGGAAGCCGCCGAAACTCAAGAAATGTTCAAAACAAACAATTAACTTGCACTATAAACACCAAACGGAAAATGGTGCGCCAGAGTGATCACAAAGTTTCGCACCTCCAAGATCAATGTCGAATTCCTTAGGAGTTACAAACCGAGAAGGACATTCAGCTAGGTATTCACTCTTAAAGAATCCATGTAGAACCATATTGATGTTACGGGGTGATGAGAACTGATGGACGTGATGACATACAGCTGAATGCGAAACAGTGTGTTGTGGAGCTTATCGTGAAACTGGCTATTCTTTAAGGCGTAGCTGCAGATACGTTTTGTAAGCATAGGCTGAATGTATCCAGTGGCTCCAGGTGGTATGAACTGCGAAGGCATACAGTTTTCAGGAGAGATAGTTTCCTCCAAGGGAATATGATTTTTATATGCAGACCAGGTATTCAAAAGATAGTTATTTTGACCAGCTATTAGTTCAAAATGGTTCAAATGGCTCAGAGCACTATGGGACTTAAGTTCTGAGGTCATCAGTCCCCTAGAACTTAGAACTACTTAAACCTAACTAACCTAAGGACATCACACTCATCCATGCCCGAGGCAGGATTCGGACCTGCGACCGTAGAGGTCGCGCGGTTCCAAACTGTAGCGCCTAGAACCGCTCGGCCACCCTGGCCGGCTAGCTATAAGTTAAAAGCAGTGCTCATACCATCACTGTAATTCTCTTACGTCCATTTTCTCACCCTTACCTGCTCTAACGTAAGTATTTCCTGTTGCCTCTGCAAGATGATGCACACGAGAGCCACGCGGAGTGGCCGCGCGGTTAGAGGTGCCATGTCACTGACTGCGCGACCTCTCCCGCCAGAGGTTCGACTCCTCCCTTGGGAATGGGTGTGTGTGTTGTTCTTAGCATAGGTTAGTTTAAGTTAGTTTAAGTAGAGTAAGTCTAGGGGCCGATGACCTCTGCAATTTGGTCCCTTAAGAACCCACACATATTTGAACATTTGCACACGAGAAGAAATAGAGTGGGGTAGAGCACCTCCAACTTATTGCAGCACAATAAAAAACTTTCCAGCAAATTTATAATGCAGATTAAACAGTCGGCATAATTCTATACGAATGCGTTAAAGCATTGATGTTAACTGATCGCGATACAACTGTCTTTATACCTCTAATTTCCAGGGCTCATTTTATTATGCATTTCCTCTTCAAATCTCGATTGGTCGGAATTGAAAACAAATGCCTAATTGAATTAAGGGACAAATTTGTTTAACTTATATATAAATTTTCGGGCCGATTGCGTAGTTTCCTGTGCGTCGTCAAGGTGACACTTTGTTTGAAATTTCGCTATCTTACGTCTTACAATTATGTAGCACTGCTTGAAGTTATGCAACCATCCACTGCTTCCCTAAAAGTCACTGTAATCTATGTCGCGCACAATTTCATATGCATGAGGTAGTAGCTCATTATCATGCACACCCTGTAAATTGTATCGAGAATCCTTAAAACGTGCAAACACCAGTTTTTGTAACATGTGCGTCTTGTCCCCCCTTGAATATCCGGAGGTCTTCGTATGCACTACACTGTCATAATGCTGCGGACTTATAAAAAATGTGTTCTTTTTTTCTAATATGCTGCGGATGGTCTTCTATGTACGTAATTACATTTAGTATCTGCTGCTTGGAAAATGATTGTCCTCTACAGCATTTCACTGGAAATAGGATACGGAGCTCCCTGTCCGACAAGGATGATGAACTACATGACTCGACACATGTTTCAGTATCACTTTCACTTTTTAAGCACGTACCGTCATCATTGTAGTCCTCATGTACAGTGTCTGCACAGTCGAGTGTATACGACGCCACACATTCAACTGACTCGTCTTGCAGAGACGCTAATATTTCATCTGTCAGTTTTTTCCTACTCTGCGAAATTTCTTGGGTTCGTTTCTGACGAAATACCAACTTCGGCAACTGCTGTTGCGGATATAACGCAATGTATGCTTTGTTTATCGCTGCAAATTGCTCTGCTTTGCACTAGCACTGCAGCACTGTTGTGAGTTACTTGTCGACTAAGCTGTTCAACTGTGCTCCGTTTCCTCACGCTGTGCTCACAATTGGATACTCCAGTCCCGCCCGCTGTTGCCATTAGCAGCCAATATTGTAGCTGAGCAGAAGAATATATGTGGGATGTCGAATACCGTAAACATCATTGGCCTTTTGTGACCTTGCAATCAAGGGGTTTCATGTTAGTCATCGCGCATTTCCAGTGTAGTAGAAGAATTAGATGATTACATTTTGTAGGTTACAGGGTAGTATAGAGAGTGCAAAATATAGCACACGCGGCTACCACCTCTAGCAGCAACGAAGCGGCTGGATATTGAGTCGAATTGAACTTGGATGACGGATATGTGTATGTCATCCCATACTTTTTTAACCCTGTGCCAGAGTTTAGCTACACGTGTTAGTCTGCCGACAACCCTTGACTACGTTTTCAATGCGTGAAGAGCGTGCTGGCCAGGCGAACAGTCGAACTCCCTCTGTATCGAAGGACGTCAGGACGTCACGGTAAAGAAGCCGACTTGCGTGTTCTTTTTGGTAGATAAAGCCGCGAACAATACGAAAATATGTCACGTCAGAAATATAATGCCTGTTGACTAAATAATCCTCCATGCGATAGAGGGATATCGTGTTGTGCACCCAGTGGTGCCCAGGTTCTGGACCAGCGTGGCCAGGGCCGTTTGAAGGCCGAAGTAATACAAACCGCTGGTTGTGACGCCAGCAGCGCTACAAATGTAAAATTTCTATCCTGTCAAATTACTAGCGGCTTGGGGCGCCAAACTGAGATTGGCGCTAGGTTTTGTATGCAGTGAGTTTCACAAGTAGTGCCGAAAACTGTCACGGGTGAAAGGAAATGTACGAGGTATAAGAAGGAGGAAGGGAACCAAATGATAAGTAGCTTGTGTGGAAAAATATTCTCGAGTCGGCCCTGATTAGGATATGACGATGACGAATGCTATCTGGCAGTGTTCGTTCTCCTTGCAGCATCCATCCTGGGATACGTCGCGGCACTCCTGTGACCAATATTGTTGTTGGGCGCGCCACTGTCGCATTCCTCTCTCTGCCATCGCGTCAAGGAAATTTGTGGGAAGTTCCTATGTGACCCAACTGCTGAGGTCGTCGGTTCCTAGGCTTACACACTACATAATCTAAGTTGAAATTATGCTAAGGACAACATACACACCCCTGCCCGAAGGAGGACTCGAACCTCCCACCGGGGGAGCCGTGCGAACCGTGGCAAGGCGCCTAGACAGAGCAACTGTCTCACGCGGCTTCGCGTCAAGGAAAGCCGCAGTACTGGTCGCAGTGCTGACTGTCCTCCGTGCCCTAGAGGTCGTCACACTGTCCGTGTGGATACTTGTCTTGTTGCCCAGTGCCTGACTCAAGCCACGTGACGTGGCTCCACTAACCTGCATGATAGGGCGTAAAACATGGGTGTATTTTCGAGCGCCAGTCGTGTAGAGCGAGTGATGGCTCAGCACGGCGTTTAGCATGGCCGTCTTGAATACTTCAGTTTCATATTCTCGTGACAGCCCTAGGATCTCGATCAACACGAGAAGGAATATGGCGGAACGAAATAGTTTAGTGTCGACAAGCTTCGATCTGGCCGTCTTCGATTTGCGACACATAGTGTTAGATGTTTCCCCTTCTTACATGACCCATAGCACACTCTTCACACAAGCAACCAGCGTCCGAATGTGAAACCTAGATAAGAAACCCTCTGCGTAGTCTTCCCCTATAAACAGAACATAGATGGCGTTTCTCCCACCAGATTTGTGCGGTTGCACTGAAGTGTTAATCATTTTCGTATCCAAGCATACTTAATGTCAATTTGACGTGTGTTGCATACCGTCTTCATTCTGTTTCAATTTTAATGGCCACTTGTGAGCAGTTTGATCAAAGCAAACGTTAAAAGATGAAAAACATACAGATGATTTACAGAAAAGGGATCATGTAAATGACGCGATAATTATTTCTGAGATGAGAGTTGTTGCGTCAATGTAATGCTGGATGTTGTTGCCTGGAGGATTAATGACCGGCTTCAGGTAGGCCGGTGAGTAGAATGGGATCAAACTTAGACGCAGTGAGGTGCAAAATTGATGCAGGAGGTTGGAGATGGGAATTTTTCACTTTTATGTCGAGGTTTGGGGGAAAGAGACACGATCTGAATGTGAAATAGTAGAGTTAGGGATGCTAAAAACTGTACGGTGAGAGTGGAACTAAGCAAGGGTATGAAACTGGTAGAAAGATAAATAGTAGTTGTTCTCGAAGCAGGTAGCGGCTGGAGTTAGGTGACTGATGGAAAGGATAGCAAGTGTGAGTTGGCGAAGGCTATGGGGTCGCTGGAAGGAATGCGTATTTTAGAGGTCCATTGTAACAAAATGGATTATATGTTCCTGTGGAAGAGCTGGGATTTAGGAGTAGTGTGTCTACGGGGCGGATGAGAAAAGTCATTTCAGATTTTGAAAATAAGTTTTGTCTGGCACAGTCACACTAATTCTAAAGGAAATGGCCGATTACGGTCGGCGTCGACAACACACACTATTATTTAAAAGAATGAAAATTGAAAATATCTTGCACAAAATTGGTAAAAGAAAAAATTTGGATACGTTTGAGAAACTAGAAATTTATGAAACGAAAGGATGAACTGTTAAGGAACACATATTTTAATATCTTAGACTACATTTTATAGTAAAGAGATATCTTTCCAGCTGCTATCTCGAGCTGCGCGAGCACACGGTGGATCGACAAGGATATGAACACGCGCACGGCGAGCAGGACGTTAGACGTCGGTAGCCTCTGCTCGTAAGAAGTGAAATCATCTGTAGTGTTCAAATTCCTCAAGATCATCAAGGTTTCCTTTTAACAGTGACATTTATGTATAAGACACTTTTTATTCGATTTGTTATTTTAAAGGATGTTTAAGAAATTAAAATTTAAATATTTTAAATTTATCAGCGTACTGTCACACAGTCGGCTGTTTGCTACCTGCTGTTTCGGAAAATACCTTCATTTTAAGTTGTACGTGTTGGTACCGATCCCATAAAAGAGAGACACGTCCCCATGTCGCAAATCTCGTAACGCAGATGTTACTTCAACTCGAGTGGGAGACACTCGAGCGCCCGTCCTATAGTCCTGATCCATCCCCACGCTGTTATAGCGCTTTCGGTTCCTTAACCAAGGCTTAGAACAGTCGATGACTCCTGCCGGTCAAGGATGTGCAGCAGGCAGTTACGCAGTTCTTCACGCAGCAGGACACCGTGTTTTACCAAACGGGTATCTTCAACTTGGTGCGTCGGTGGGATGATTATATCAACGCTCACTGTTATTATTCCTTATTGACATATCCATTGTAGACTGTACGGCCTTCGTATTGAAACCTTTCGATCGCCCCTTATATAAAACCAAAGATAATAGTCACAGCTTACTTATGCCGTTTACAGTAATTCAAAATGTGAAAAAAAAAAAAATCCCAGACTCCTCACCAGTAGCCACGAAACCTTAGAGATTAGGTACACGAAGTATGCTTCGCTATACAACGTAAGGTAGATTGCGGAGTGTAGATGTAGACGGAGATGTAGATATTAGGGTTCTCCCATACACTCTGGCTGTTGTGTGTGTGTCCTGGAAAGTCATTGGGTCTAGTGTAGGTTACTTAATTTGCGGTTATTGACTCTTCTACAATTGCGGATGGTACGCTTGGACTACTATCACCGGTATACTACAGATACACGAAAGGAACGAGATGGACATCACTTCTAAGGGAAGTATTAGTGCGTGACTGTGTCTCGATCGTGAAATACGTTCTTAGGCTGTGACAAGTCGCATCAAAATCGACCACCTCAGTGCCGGTAGACGAGGTGTTTACTACAGAAGTGTTCTTTTACGACCATATCCGCTGGTCGGACCATACGAGAATGCAAGCATTAGAAGGTGTAGAAGCTCCTAGAATCCTTATAGCCTGGCTAGCACAATGTGGGTGGTTAACAAGATGTAGACTTATTTCGCGAACTTTCTTTATCTATCGTCTACACCCCGCAAGCTATCTTAAGGTTTGTGTCGGAGGGTACCTCTTTTACCACTATCGTTTTCTCCCGTCTCTGTTCCATTCGGGAATGGTGCGTGGGAAGAACGACCATCGTTAAACTACCGCATGAGTTGTAATTTTACAGATTTCCTCGTTGAGGTCATTTCGCGAGCGTACGTGGTAGGAGGTAATACATAACCCAACTCTTCTTCGAATGTACGCTCTCAGAATTTCACAACGCCTCTCTTGTAGTGACTGACACTGGAGTTCGTTGAGAATCTCCGTATCGCTCCGTAGCGCTCTTACAATTACTAAACAATAAGTGATGAAAATAGCCGCTAATCGGATTTTTTCTATGTCTTCTGTTAATTATACTCGATAAGGGTTTTAGAATTACGAAGAACACCCAAGAATTGGTTGAACAAGTGTTTTAAAATACGGTTACTTCGTGGATGAATTAAATTTCTTTAAGATTCTTCTGATGATTCTCAGCCTGGCCTCTGATTTTACTACCTTTTGTTTTATGTGGTCATTCCACTGCAGGTGGCTCCGGACAGTTACTACCATTGTTTCCCGATTTTTCCGCCAATAGCATAATCGAACAGTAATTGATCCTCTTACCTATTTAGAGCAATGTGTTACATTTGCCGGACGGAGTGGCAGAGCGGTTCTAAGCGCTACAGTCTGGAACCGCGCGACCGCCACGGTCGCAGGTTCGAATCCTGCCTGGGGCATGGATGAGTGTGATGTCCTTAGATTAGTTAGGTTTAAGTAGTTCTAAGTTCTAGGGGACTGATGACCTCAGATGTTGAGTCCCATAGTGCTCAGATCCATTTGAACCATTTTTTTGTTACATTTATTTACGTTCTACATCAGCTGCCAACCACCAAAAATCATCGATCCTCTGCTCGTCATTCTGCGTGTCGCCAAAGTTTTCTGCTGTTGCAGCCTTCCTACAGACAACAACATCGTCTTCGAAAAGCGTCACGGAGTTTACGACTCTACCTGCTAGATCATTTAAATGTATTATAAGCAGTAATGACCCTAAAGCACTTCTTTGCGGTACTTCAGAAATTACCTCTACATCTGTCGATTTCAACCATTTAAGAATACCTATTAAGTTTTATCTCGTACAAAGTTCTGAATCCGAACAGAAAGCTGGTCTAATAGTCGCTAAGTTCGTATTTTTTTTCACTAAACGACAGTGTTTAACTGTATCGAGTGCCTTCTGCAAGATAAGGAAGACGGTAATAACGCGGGCGCCTTTGTCTACGGCGCTCTGGATTTCATGGACCAACAGAGCGAGCTGTGTTTTGCCAGACTCTGAATTCAAACTGGAGCTCTTCCACTGTGTCTATTCTTGCCTCACTGCTGAAGTTCGAAGATAATGACATTACATCAAGCACAAACAACTTTATTTACCAATACGTATTTACAGCTCATGTGTCAAAAAGTAAATATAGGGTGGCAAAATGGTTTGCAATTTAACTTTTTATAGTTCTAATTAAATGTCGGTTGTAATACGTTACGTATGTTACTTCCAATAGTAAACTACACAAGTCGTCCTACAGTATGACTATTTCGCAAAATTAGTGGGATCTTGTCAGAGCTGTAATTGCAAATGTAGCCGAACATAAGAATTTTAGCACATCGGCTGTATGCTATTTTCAGCTCATGTTTTTATCAAAATGCACACCTATGAACTTAGAACTTTCTGTGATGTTTATTATTTGTTGTTGGTATACTTGGTGTATAGGATCTTGGCTATTTTAACAGTAGAGAATTGTGTGAGCTGTGTTTTTTTTTTAATTGTAAGCTAGCATATTTGTGAAACACCAGTCATTAATTTGCACAAATATTTCGTTTACATATTCTGTGTTGATGGTTATTTGCTCTGCTTCGTAATTACACTAGATCTTCTGCAAAGAGGACTAGTTGTGCCTCCTAATTCACTTAAGATGACAGGTAATTAATATAAAGCGACAACAATAGTGGGCCAGTGATCGAACGTGGTGGGACTCGAAACTCAATAGAAGAGACATGTTTGTCAGTAACGAAGACGTACAAGTCTTCATAAATTTTGAGGTACTCATTTTGAAGGCCATGTTCATAAGAATTTTTCTTGTTTTAGTCCATACTACCACCTTTGAAAGTATTTCGGTGGCGTTCAGGTTTCGTTCAAAATGGGTCTGAGCACTAGGGACTTAACATCTGAGGTCATCAGTCCCCTGGACTTAGAACTACTTAAACCTAACTAACCTAAGGACATCACACACATCTATGCCCGAGGCGGGATCCGAACCTGCGACCGTAGCAGCAGCGCGGTTCCGGACTGAAGTGCTCAGCCACACCGGCCTGCTCAGGTTTCGTATAAGGCCAGCTGAGGCGTATGACGATGTTCGTAATACCTGCAGACATTCAGGCGCCACGCTCTGTTTATGCGCTACAAATTCCATATGCATACGTGGTGCCACAGCAGCCAAAATCAAGCTATTCTTGGCATTATTCATATTTATGTGCATGTCCTAAACGTTTACATCACGTGCAAACTATTGTTGAAACAACACTTCACGATGCGACCACCGTTACTGACTTTCTGTATGCCAGAACAAAATGTCTATTCCACAGTCGCTTAGCGTTACCATTGTCTCTGTTCCTAGCGTAATCCTCTTCCTATTTTTTGTATCGTTGCATTCGATACTGTTAACTCATAAAATGAGTATAGATATACTGTCTATAAATTCTTCTGACTCCCTCCGTAACTGTGGTGCGTAATTCGATGCCAATAATTCGCCAAACTCTGTTTAGTGTTTGACAAGTTTCCGTCGACTAACGTGATGAAGTTGACAAGTTTACTTGAAGCCGTCAACTTCTTCGTTTACGTCTTTTCTTTGGGACGGCGAATATTCGTATTCGTGAGGGACTTTGCTGTTAAGCTAATGGCCGCTGCTTTGAGTTGAGTATGTGTCATATATTTTCGAGAACCTAGAAGACTTGGAAGTGGTCTAATGGCGTTCTTTCAAAAGTGAAAGTAGTAAGTGAGCTTAAAATACGCATTTGAGAAAATTTTAGTGCCAAACAAATGTAAGAAATCTCGTCTGGTACGCCACAACGTCAGTCAGTTCCTCGTCACAACAGACCTAAACAGTTTACAACGTTTGTTCGCTACCCTTCACGTATTCTCATAGATACTACCTCATACGCGATTTTACCGAATGAGTTCAAATGGTTCAAATGGCTCTAAGCACTATGGGACTTAACATCTGAGGTCATCAGTCCCCTAGACTTAGAACTACTTAAAACAAACTAACATAAGTACATCACACGTATCCATGCCCGCGACAGGATTCGAACCTGCGACCGTAGCAGCAGCGCAGTTGCAGACTAAAGCGCGTAGAACCGCTCGGCCACAGCGGTCGGCACCGAATGAGTGAATCGTGATTATCTGACTGGTTTTCTTTTATGAACTAATGATAATTTGTTAATTAACTTGCCGGCCGCTGTGGCCGAGCAGTTCTAGGCGCTTCAGTCCGGAACCAAGCGACTGCTACGGTCGCAGGTTCGATTTCTGCCTCGGGCATGGATGTGTGTGATGTCCTTAGGTTAGTCAACTTTAAGTAGTTCTAAGTTCTGGGGACTGATGACCTCAGATGTTAAGTCCCATAGATCTCAGGGCCATTTTGTTAATTAACTTATGTCTATGTCCACCTTTTCACCCACATCTTAAGGCAGATCCTAAAGGTGCTTAAGTTTCACATTTAAGGGCAGATTCTCTATCAATGACCTTCAGAAACGTGATATCATTTGCATTTCGTTAGATCTCGGATTCATGATACTTTCATGGATACTCTACATTTCCAAATAAAGAACAACTACGAAACCACGGAAACAGTGCAACAATGTTCAGGTCAGACACACTCATATCCAGGAAGCGAGCAACTATCCTCCTACCTACAGCTTTTCACTGTATGCAGCAGCTGCGGTATCGGCCGCTATCCGGTCGGCCACGTTTTCAAATACGCGCGCCGTCACTCGCGCCGCAGCGTTTCCTAGAGCGGCCACCGCGGTCGAACGATTATGCCGCTGCATATGAGGTGCAAGCATCCCTTTCCCTCTTCTGAGCTGAGGCGGCTGTACTGAAGTTCGAACATTGGTGCACGGAACCGATTTTGTGTGTTTGCAAGTTGAATAACATTTACAGACTTTCGTAGTGGCCAGGACTCGACATCTTCGGAACAGACAATGTACTGAAGTGAGACAGATTTGTCAATATTTTGTATTTGTATATATTTCAGCATTAAAATCTACTGTCAGTAACTGATGCAGTAAATACAGCATTAAAGCTGTGTATTATTTTTACTGTCTAATATCAGATGTAGAGGTCCCCTACCCACACAGCGTGCAAAGAAAGTCATACCAGCAATCCTGAACTCCATATATTGCGAAAGAATACTGGCACATATTTCTAAGTCCTGTCGTCCTGAGCCACGTACTCAAATTACAAAAGAGCAATGAATATTTAAACAAAATTTTGACGTCTTAGATGTCTCGCAGTGTATCATAGCTAGACACATAAAACTGGTAACTTCTAGCCGTAATGTTAGATGAAAATTTGAAGATTCAGACAGCCCAGTATCAGTGTCAGTCAGTGTATATACGTAATTACACTTAAGATGGAATCGGACTTCCTGAGTTTGGCGCTGCAGGCAGGAGAAAGAAGTATGAAACTGCTGAACTGAAAAATTTGTCGAGTCTTCAACCAAGGACCGCTTATTTTGGTAATTTCCGTACACGACATGCCTTGAATTGTTACAAATAATTTTCAAGCATTTTTGTAGTGGGGATACAGTCAACAGGCAATGTTATGACGGACTGACTCATCATTGCCCAGCCCACACCGGTAAGGATAGAATCTTGAAATTTAGAGGGGGTGATGATCATATGCTGTAAGCTTCGTTTAAGAACGGATTTTTCGAAATTCCTCCCGTAAGGGGTTGCTTTGGAAATGTGTCGCTAGTAATGAAATTTTGAAGCTAGACCTACGAAAATTCGTATGTGGTTTCTTGGTCAGAAATGAAGAAATGCGTGTTTCAGCATTTTCGGAAATTTAACGACTATAGGGGTGAAATAATGAGTGAAAGCTTTTTAAAAATAAATCATTATTAACGAACTACTAAAGTATTTTAAAGGCTGCATCTATGAAAAATGATAATTGATTATTCCATTACAAAAAAATAAAATACTGTTTTCTTGAAATTCATCCTCTATGAGGGTGAAATATGTTTTATGAACTGTTTCAATACGAAATCAGTTTTAAAGCTAAATCTATGAAAACTGACATTTGGCTTCTCGATTAGAATTGAGAAAAATACACGTGCCACAGTTTTTGGAAATTCAGCACCTAAGGGGTGCAATTCTGACAGACTGGTTCACTAACTCACCATCGGCCAGCCCAAACTGCTAAGGATAGAGATCTGTAACTTGGAAAAGGTGTTGATCTTACAGCACAGGCGTCGTTTAAGAAGGGATTGGTCTACATTTTACTCCTAATGGGCTGAAATAGGGAAGGAAAGGCTTGTTGAAGATATATCCCTATGAAGGCAATTTTTAAGGTAGAACTACGAAAACTGGTATGTGGTTTCTCAGTCATAAATTACAAAAAATACGTTCTCTCTCTCTCTTTTGTGTTAATTCATTCCCTAAGTGTGTGAAACAGGTGACGGCATACGACATATATCTTTGTGTTACAAAGAAGTTTAAAGCTAAATCTATGAAAATTGGTATTTCAGTTCTCGGGCGGGTGTACAGAATTATTTAATACGAGATAAAAGTTTCTATGGAAACATCATCACAAGGTCGCTAAAGGGAAATATCACCACAAGAACGCAAAACGCATGATTCACAAAAAACATGGATTCCACTTACCACAATCGCCTTTTGATCAGAAGCACAATGGGGAAAGACCATGCCTCTATGACCTTAATCAGCGTGAAAAGTTTAGAAGGTGTTGTAATTTGTGAACAACATAAATATTCAATTAAAGAAAATAAAAAAGAAGTCTGTGCAGAACACGCAGTCTACGCGAACGAAGCAATGGGCACTAAGAGAGATGTTCTGTATTCAGATCAGTTGCTAAATGCTACTGCAGATAATGGTCTGTAGAGAAAAAAAACTATTGATTTGTGGTTAATAATAGGCTCACTTTGTTCCAATGAAGCACGATACAACCATCTTATATCACACAATTTTATTAACGCTGACATTAAACGTTTCTACCACGGTTGCAAGTTTACCGAAATCGGTAATCTCTCTTATAAGTTATCTTTTCACGTGAACCAGTGTAAACTGAATACAACCGTCACTACGATTAGAATATTTTCCACAGAGAGCACCACGAAATTTATTCACTTTGTCTCCTTTCATATCTCGACATCACATGGGGTAATGTTTTGGGAAAACACCGACTTGGGATTCAATAAAGAAACTGGTGTAGGACTACATTTAAAAACTGGAGATTCTTAAAATAAAACCCTGGTTCATCTACTTATTTGTCGTATTTGTCTTTGACTTCACGAACTTGTTTAAAAGGAGCAGCAGCATCCAATCACTTAATCAGAATAGACAAACGATTTTATATCGCGAGCATATCTTCAGATAACGATAAAAAACCTGTGCTGTATTCTGAAACACGTGCTTTAAATATGATTTCACAAGTGTCTAAGCATTTTAACGATAAACTCCAGGTTTTCAAACCAAATTTGAAGACTTTTTGTCCTGGAGAACGCCTATTACATGTTCGAAAGCATCAGGTACTTTAAATGGGTTGTGGAATCCATTCCTATGACGCGAACAGTAAATATTTTACGCTCAGATACTTATCATACTGCAATTATAATTAATTAAAAGGACCATGAAAGAACGAATTATTCTTCATCGGAACGGGATAAACGTACGTTTACCTGGCTGGTTCAGCCACCCCCATTAGGTTTTTGCATGGTCTTCCGACATTAGTCCACACTAGTGCGTACTAACCCCCAGCGTCCACTTATTTTGCCTGTTATTAAGATTTGTAAATGAAATAAATTGTTATTCTCTATATTAATAATAATAATAATTATTATTATTATAAGCTACCACTGTTACTTTCACACTGGAACCTCACGATTGTTCATTTCAAAAGAAAAAATCGGATTATTACCAATCTATGGATTCGTGTTCTATGACGTCGTGTCTCTGAAACAGTGGTCCAATTGGATAAAATGTAAACAGATAAGTGAGTTACTTATTGCACGAAAAAACCTATAGAACTGATTTTAGATTACACGAAAACAACCGAATAGGTTAAAAACAAGACATATTAATTCATAAAAGATTATTTTTTCACCTCCTGGATGAAAATAACTATTACTAGTGCTTTGCAACTGATTTAATTTTAGTTTTTAACCAAACATGAGTCACTTAATTATTTTAGGCCACTTCAGTGATCTATAAGGGAAATAAAGAAATAAGTTAAAATGTAAAGAGAAATAAGCGCACACTCTTATACAAAGCACATAATCATCACTACCACCCATGACACCACACCTTATGGCAAAATTCCCAGTCAGTTGCTACTTCTTCAGTTCGTACCTTCCACGATCGCTCAGTTAATATGGCAATAAAAGAAAATGTAATGAAGGACGGTGCTGTGAGAAACAACTTAGTGAAAATTTTATTCAAAGAAGTTTCAGTCAAGTAATGTTTACAAACGACAAACATGCCATACAGAAGACTACAGATTATGATCGTTCTAGATCCCTTAGTTACAACTAATGCGAATACTGAGTCACCGTAGGACTACTGTAATAAAACCGTAGGTATATCAAAACAAAATATTTAAAGTTGAGCACATAATTATTTCTTTGATTTACTTTGAGGTTTACTGAAGGCGGCAAACAAAGTTAGGTAAAAACCTTTGGTTAGAAACTAAAATAAATTCAGCTGTAAAAAAATGAAGTAATAGTATTATCTACAAAATAAACAACATTAGACAAGGAAATAATGAAGAATAGTCGGAACTGTTAACTATGCAATAAATTTCTGCAAGATGAAGCATAAACAGAATGAAAGTTACTCGTAGAACACGTTTAGAGCGATAAAACGGGGTGGAGTATATATTACTGGGATAATTGACCAGTGGACTAGAGACAGATCATGCTGATATTCAACAGCATCGCTGCTATCAACAGAAACGGTATGTCAAGAAACGATACGGAATGCTTCTAGCTCAAGAAAGACGACTGATGACTTTAGCGATTCCTATAATGACATGTGGGGAACGGAGTCATGAGAGACAAGTTCCTGAACAAAACTGCCTAGAGCGTTATTGATAAACCCTAATGGTTTCCATCCGTTTTTTTTATTGGAAATACACGGGTAACTACTAGAGCCCTACTGGCTCCTGCCCCCACCATTTCCGCCTCCTAAAGAGGAAATTGACCATGAGGTACTTAGTATTATTGCCTTTACAATTTTTTGACCTGTAAGTTTTTTCAGAATGCGATTTTCACTCTGCAGCGGAGTGTGCGCTGATATGAAACTTCCTGGCAGATTAAAACTGTGTGCCGGACCGAGACTCGAACTCGGCACCTTTGCCTTTCGTGGGCAAGTGCTCTACCATCTGAGCTACCCAAGCACGACTCACAACCTGTCATCACAACTTCAATTCTGCCCGTAAGTTTTGTAACTTTTTTGTTTCTGTCAAATAAATTTCATTTTCTTAGTGGGACAAGTATTGAAATAAATTTAGTCTGTAACTATAGTCGTTTTTTTTTCATAAATTCAGTATAGAAACAGGCATCTTCTAATGCCTTGCAGTACAGATGAAACTCTCACACTGATGGGAAACCAAATCTGCGTAATTTGTATAAGAATATCTTCGAAGGTATTTACTAAAGAAGGCAAGGTTTTGGAAAATTCAGGATTATTGTTCAAGATACAAGCACTCAAAAGACACAGCTCCTAGAACGCATTAAAACGCTGTACTCCGAAGTAACATCTGTTAACGGTATTGCTGCATCATATAGGTTGCTGTTTTCCTTTCCCACTAACGCAGATACCAATGTAGAACATTAGGAGTAGAAACAGGAGTAGTTAGCGCTCTTCGTGAGATAAATGTTTATTAGATCTTCATTAACTACAGCAGTTTTGATTCATTTACTTCTCATTCCTTTCTTTTACGTTAATGTCCCGTTAGCAATGGGTTATCTGGAGAAGGAGTGATACAGCGCGATGAAAAACTCCAATGGATTTCATCTTGTCTTATCTTCTCTTATTTCACGCACTGGAACATATATTTTTCCAACAGTCCTAATGTTCAGCCGACAACAAAGTGGCTGGAAACATCAGATATCAAAATCACTCCTCACCCAAGCAAAGAAACTTGTGCGTCTCGTTTAGCTCACAACAGTAACATTCAGACATTCGAAGAGCATCCGATTCATAAGACGATAAATATGTAGCTCCCCTAAAACACAGTCGACGACATTGTAATTTCAGTAGGTGTACTAGCACGTGTTATGCAACGGACAGGAATTAGATTGACCACGAAGCCCAATTACGACACTTTTCTGTATTTACCTGGAGAGCACAGTGATTTAGTAGGCCTAAATACATACTCTAAAAAGATAAAATTAATCGTCAAGTTAAAGAACTTGTATTTGTTTCAAAAATTTGGCGTGACGCTTGACGCACTGCCATAAGAAAAAGCTGGCAAATTTAAGTAACGGGGACATAGCTTTCCGAAGAATGAACTGCTCACATCAAAATAAAATGCCACCTCGAGAAGCTCACAAAACTTTGTAAATACACGTACATGTTCAGATATTGACCTGCACTAAACTTTGAAAAATGTTGCTTTTGCTCGATGCTGTTTACGGTGTGCGTAGATTTTAGGTAAACACAATTAACAGCATACAAGCTTTCGAGATGTAGATGTGACGGAGACACCCTAAAATACCACTGGCAACAAAAATGGCAAACGAGGAAATGATTCAGCTATCTACTATAAATAAGAAAACAGAGACGCCGTTTATCAAGAGAAACACAAGTTATCAACTCATACAGGCGTTAATTGAAGGTAAAATTTGCGACAGAAGAGGAAATGGAAGACGGAGGATATCTTTGCTGCGAAACGTTAGGAAATGTATGGAGCTACACGATATTCAATAGCTGGTAACACGCCAAAGAAACCGTGAATTTAAGGGAAATTCGATCGCAAATATACATTGGCGGATATGAAGAGGAAGAGGAAGGAGAATCTGTGCAAATCCCAGAAGACGTAACAAAAGGTGAACGACAGGGATTCGTATTTGTATTTCAGTATATTTATTAACTTTATATTCTACTTTGCAGCAAGATAACCGAAATAATAATTCGCGTCTTATTTTTTGTAGATTCATGATAGACAAAAGTACAAAGTGAGGACACATACATGAATCACATCTCATTGCTACTTTCATGTATTTATTCTAGTCTAACAACCTAACCCAGACATATGTTTTCTTCTTTGATTTATTAAAATTACATGAATGTTCAATAAACTGTGATGTCTTCCCTCCGCATATCGTGTCTTCTGGAACTAGGTTTTCATGTGGCGACAAGCGGCCGGCGACGCAGAACTGGCTTGCTCGGTGAGGCAGCAAAAGCTTGGAAAAGGCTGAGCTGACGTCAGCGAATGCTGGCACGTTGTCGAGTAACGATCGGCGTGTTTTGTTCGTCAAGCAGTCCCTGGGTGGCCTCCGTATGAGAATAAACTAAATGTACTCCGTACAGAGGTAAAATGCACACCCTCCGGGCATAACGAATCTCCTCTCAGTATGGGAGGCGCAACCGTAGAGATGCGTCGCACATAAAGCCCACTTCCTACCAATATTCTCCCCAGAAATAGCGGGTTTTCATTTTCCGAGAATTTTGTTCACCCCATGAATATAATACACAACAGCAGCGACAGTCGTTGCGACCGAGGCACTTCCTGAATTCCAATGACCGCCGCGTAGCGGACGCACCGCAACAAACGTTACGTCCGTAATGCACTAATTGACAATAAAGTTCTTAGACCCGTCATTGGCTGTCGAGGGCAACAGCACATAGTCGGATGATAAAAAATTTACGTTCTGTGGAGGGTCTCATTTTATGAAAGAGGTCTCCTGAACGCAGCGACATGTTTAGAAGTTTTTCTACTAAGTGCTTGTTAATCTTAATTGCAAACATGATACGAAACTTTCTTTACAGAGTCTGTAGAGAATTTAAGTTTTAAAAAACTACAGCTCTGATGCATAAGTACCATGGGCTTTGTTTGTGTAGCTCAGTTACTAATTTTCTGTTCTACAGCACGACAATCGTCCACATTCTACTTTTTTTTATGCGCAGACGAAATATTTCTTTTAGAAAATGTTTACATACATCGCAATTGCAGGCATTGCTGTACTGAATACTCAAGAAGTATAATGGGCAAGGCATACAGTCACCACCATTCACATTTTATTTTGTTATACGAACATTCCGCCCCCGAAATGTCCACAATGAGGTATAAATTTGTTTTCTGCACCAGTTCTCTTATTCCTGAGCAAGGTGAAGTTGTGGCAAGTAGACTCCTGTGGCGAGAAGACCAGATACTAAAATCTGCAAAAGTGATAAATTTTCCGGAGTCGTTACAAAAATTTTAAAGACGTATTCTAACTGTAGCAGCATGTAACAATGTGATATAATGTAACGTTAGAGTTATATCAAACCAGTCTTTGCACAGAAGAGCAAAACAATAATATGTACATCAACATGTATTTTGATTCTGACTTCGAATGAGATGCTCCTTATGTAACTGACTTTGAGTATACCATATCAATGAATTGTTCCCATTTCTATATAAGCAACAGCAACGGCAGCGAAGTGATATGTTAGTGTTAAGTGCAGTTCTCAACATAAGAAAGCCAAAATAACATGCTGCAGTATCTCTCACAGCTTAGTTGATTTAAAACGTTGTTTATTTCCTGTTTAGTTTATTGATACCAATACAGGAATCTTTACGCGAAGTTTCTAACCGAGTTGTAAAGTTTGAAATTATGAGGACATTTTGTATTCCTTATTCATTTATAACGTACACAAAAAACTGTGTTAACATCTGACTGAGAAAGGAAAACAGAACGTTTAACTATATCTTCCAAGTACTTCTCTACATAGTCCCTGCTCCGACTTGGTGATCAAACACTTCCCATTGAAAACGCTGCAGAATCGTCTTCGTTGCCACTGCAATGTGCGGCCGAGAATTATCATGTAGACGTAAATGCCTGACCGTTAAATTAAGTGAGCTGCAAGAAATAAGGCGAAGCCCTCAGCAGGCAATTCACGCTTAGCGGAAGACACTATTTTCTATCCATCTTTATTTGATTGCTGTCAGCCCAGAAGTGAAAAGTGCACGTGACGCGGTAGACGGGCGAGCATACTAGACACTGCGATAACACAGGCACAAAGTTTCGTCGGATTTTCACTGTCCTTTTAATTTCGTGATCTATCGGAGGTTGAAAAGAAAAAACGATAGCCCTTGTATCACTATTTTAATTTCGTGATATATCGGAGGTTGGAAAAAAAAAGATAGACGTCGTGTCACTATTTTTATACGTAATCTTCTTGTTATTAAGCTGTTCTTGATGGTCCCCTCTGCAATCTTCGCCCCTCAGCAATCCTCGTTTTTTCCCATATGGAAGGCAATTTCTAGTCTATAAAAATACTTACGTAATGCCACAGCTTGAAATCAAGACCAAGATCTCGCTACTTTTTCTCTGCAAAAGTAAAATTCCTTACTAACATTTAGTCAAAAATTTGTACAATGATACACTGGCTGTGCAAAGATACAGGTTATACTCCAGTTAAGATTACTTTGCGACCGATGTTTCAGCAAGTCGAGTGGTAGGGGCCAGCCGCCATCCAATTATAGTTCTTTCTCGAGTGCCTTATGCTCGCTGTGTTGTCTGCTTTGTAGGTTACATGCAGCACCTTGTCAAGTGCGGCTGGCTGTACTCTGGCAACACAGCCCTCCCTTCCCCCCTCCCCCCACACCAATCAACTGCAATCTGTCAATCACAAAATAATTTCAAGCGGAGTACATTTCTAACGTAAAACAAAACAGCAACCAGACGCTGCTAATAATATTTATTAAAAATTACCGGCCTAGAACTGACAAGTTCATCTTTAGATAACTGTTAACATTTATAATTTAATTTAACGAACACGTGAATTTGGCTGTTTTTGTGGTGGCAAAATTTTCTTGGAGTGGTGGCGCCCTGTATCAAATAACAATATTTCGAAGGTGACTATTTTAAGCAATTTCTAGTCTATAAAAATACTGACAAAATATTTAAATAAGGACGTATGTTGAACTCAAGCCTATGCTCTCGCCACTTTCTCTCTGTAGAAGCAAAGTTCCTTGTTGACATTTAGTCGCAAACAGATGTGGTGAGACTGTGATTGTGTAAAGATAAAAGTTTAACCGGAGTACAATTCTAATATAAAATAAACCTTAATCAGACACTGTTAATAACATTTACTATAAACAAATAGTACCATTACCGGTTTCGAACCGACAGGTTCACCCTCAGGTGGCTGTTCACATTTGTAATTTAATTTAATGAACACAAGAAGTTGGCTGTTTTCGGTTGTGGAGAAATTTCCTCGTAGAGGTGGGTGACCTATGCCAAACAACAATATTTGGAAAATGATTACTTTACTTTAAGCATACGTAAAAATGAGCTCAAATGCCGGCCGGAGTGGCCGAGCGGTTCTAGGCGCTACAGTCTGGAACCGCGCTACCGCTACGGTCGCAGGTCCGAATCCTGCCTCGGGCATGGATGTGTGTGATGTCTTTAGGTTATATCGGTTTAAGTAGTTCTAAGTTCTAGGGGACTGATGACCTCAGAAGTTAAGTCCCATAGTGCTCAGAGCCATTTGAATCATGAGCTCAAATAACCTATACAACATTTTAAGATAAGAACCGTCCTGACCTACTTGGATCGAAGATGAAGCAACATTTTATGGAACTGTTAACTGCATATGAAAAGACTGGGAATTCTCAGAGTAATAAGCAAAATTTTGCACTTTTCTGATAATTTGAGACACGGACAGAGCCACGTGATGATTTTATATAAATCACTGTCTTCAGGTGGATAACGAAGATGTTACAATAGTGGTAATCGAATATGTTTTCTTGAGAATCCTGCAGAAGTTGCATGTTTCTTCATAAATAGTATTTATGTCAGAGTATTTAAGTAAAGCACAATCTTCTCAATCGCAAGTCGTAGGGATGAAATACAGGTATAAGGAGAAAAACGTTGTCTACTCCTTGTGCAGAAATCAAACTGCAGTTACACGATTCGAAGGACATGAATGAGAAAGACTAGTTGAGAAGGGAATCCGGCGAGGTTGGAGCCTTTCCACGATGTTATTCAGCCTGTTCATTGAGCACTCAGGTAACGAAACCAAGAAGAAATATAGAAAGAGAGTTAAAGTTCAGCGAGAAGAAATAACGACTTTGAGGTTTGCCGATGACATTGTAATTCTGCCGATGACGACAGAGGACGTCGTAAATCACATAAGTGGGATAGATAGTATCTTGAAGAAAGGTTACTAGATGAATATCAACACTTGTACCACAAGGGTCATGGAATGTAGCAGAATAAAATCAAGAGATTTAGAGGGAATTATATTAGGAAATTATTAGAAAGTGAGACACTAAAAGTAATAACTGAGTTTTACTATTTAGACTGCAAAACAAGAGATTATGACCGAAGAAGAGAGGATATACAATGCTGACACGCAATAAAAAGAAGGTGTTTCTGAAGCAGAGACATATATTACCATCTACTACAAGGTTAATTGTTAGGAAGTCTCTTCTAAAAGTATTTGTCTGCAGTGTTTCCTTCTATCGAAGTGAAACGTGAAGCTTAAAGTTATAGACATAAAAAAAAATGAAGTTATAGAAATGTAGTGCAACTGAAAAATGCTGAAGATTAGATTGTTAGATCGGATTATTAATGAGGAGACAGTCATTTGAAAAAGGGAGAAGATAAATTTCTGGCACAACTTGACTAAAAGAAGGAATGAGTTGACAGGCCACAACCTGAGATATCAAGAAATCTTCTATTTGGAAAAGGAGGAAAGTTTGTGCATGAGAGGAAGAGAGATAGCAATTATAGAGCGACACCAATGTTCAGCTACATTAAGCAAGTGAAACCGTATGTAGGTTGCAGCAGTAACGCAGAGATGAAGAGTCTGGCACAGGAATAACTAGCATGGAAAGCTGCGTCAAATCAGTATTTGGAGTGAAGAAGACAACAACAACAAATTAGAGAAACTCCGCATAACTCCATCACACTACACTCTTAAGCCATTAAATTATCTTAGTACTTAAATCTGAATCGGTACTGACTGAGTAACTTTCTTGTTTCAAGTTTCAGAAAGGTTCACAGTCTTATGTTACTAACTATAAACAGTAACTGACACCTACACATTGCGTTATGGTGACAACAGAAGAAAAGTAGCACGGATAGAGTAAAAGTTAGTGAGCAGACAGTCACTTCCTGAATGCGTGATCTAATCATGAGCAATCTCTTTAATATTTCATAGATAGAAATTCATCGGAGTCTATGAGTAACGCGCTAACTGTGCAGCCGGTGAAGTTAGAAGTTCCCACACTTTTAAAGGGACTAATACATCAACAAGGGGGGCAATCCGGCGGTCTGTATCCCGTCCACTTAGAGCGGTCGCTCCAATAGAAAAGGCAAACGCGTTTCATGTGGGAACCTTTCGGTACTGTACACAAGCCGTGAATTAGGTGGGAACCACGTATCCAGTTCCTCTCAAACAGTCGTTACCGCGCTGCTTACATTTGGGGAAACTTCTTTCGCTAACCCGCGTGGGAATTATTTCGATAGCTGCGGGTCCTACTTGTGGCGTTACGAAAAGGCCGGCCATCACTCCTACGGGTGCGTCGCAGACAATGCGACGAGCAGGATGCGCGAGATAATTGTGTTGTGTCGAAAGGGGGGTGCGGGTCAGACGGCCGCCCACGCGCTGGCGTGGCGCTTTCTCTCGCTATGATACATTACACGTCGCGCAACAAACAGCCTTGAGCAGCTGCGCGCCGAGAGCGATCGCGGAATCGCAGATCGTTATATATCTTATTTGCATATACACCTACCGGCAGATGGGGACGTAGCTGTTGTGGTACTCGGGTCGAATTCTTGTGGAGCCGGTTTCGATTTCCGGCGCAGTTAACCTCACACGGTTTTCCACGTTACCCACGGATGTTCGATGATCCGCAGGTTGTGACCGCGCCGTGGCTAATTTCTTCTACGAAACCGTTGCAAAATTTAAGTCGAGAGATGGCGGCATTGTACCTCGGAATAATCTTCCTCTACTCGCAAACGAAAGCAATTCATTGTACCTGGGGATGACAGGCATAAATTTCAAAACTAGAAACAAAGAACCTGTAAGAAGCTAGAAGTACAAAAATAACCATTCTGCCTCTTCTGGAGTCCTAATAAGGCATGAGCATCTTATATGGAACAGGATATGAAACGTATTAGAATAAACAGTAGCAACACAGAACTCATACGATCTCAGGAAAAATTTCGCGAACAAAGAGCACTTGCAGTGCACAAGAAGTAATAAATTGCTCAAATATCGTAAGTAGTTAACTAAAACAATAACAAACTCAAATGTAGAACTTAACTGTATTAAATCACGGGTTACTTAATCTATCCTCCACAATACCTTCCACTCAACATCTTTGTTTCGAACAGAACATTCCCCGCCACACAAAATAACACACGCACTTACATAACGAACTAACGAATATTAAACTGCATAGAGAAACAACCACAAAAACTAGTAGACGACTGAAAAACAAATAACGGCGCACACACTCCCAACACACGTTTTCAAATAAATCACTACGTGAAAGTGAAGTGCTTATGTGAAACATAATCGGAAACGCCGAAGATCTTATGTTTTAGTGTACGCAGGACAAAAAGTGGTTCAAATGGCTCTGAGCACTATGGGACTTACCTGCTGAGGTCATCAGTCCCCTAGAACTTAGAACTACTTAAACCTAACTAACCCAAGGACATCACACACATCCATGCCCGATGCAGGATTCAAACCTACAACCGTAGCGGTCGCACGGTTCCAGACTGCAGCGCCTACAACCGCTCGCCACTTTGGCCGGCGGTACGCAGGACAACAACGTACAATTGCAGGGCGACTCGTATGTGATAAGATCCTAAGAAAACATTGGTAAAACCAAACAGTTATTTGACCTTACGAAAACTGTGCTCCAAAAAGTTTTTTCTTACCCAACAATAAGTGAAGAACAAAACGAACTTGAATATAGTAATATATCTCGAAATATTATACATAGTACTTATTATATGCTTACAATAAACATGAATTACAAGCCACAGAGGTTCCTTTGTAAATATGTATGTATTAAAAAAAATGGCTCTGAGCACTATGGGACTTAACATCTGTGGTCATCAGTCCCCTAGAACTTAGAACTACTTAAACCTAACTAAGCTAATGACATCACACACATCCATGCCCGAGGCAGGATTCGAACCTGCGACCGTAGCGGTCACGCGGTTCCTGACTGAAGCGCCTTTAACCGCACGGCCACACCGGCCGGCGTATGTATTAAAAACAAATAGACTTTTATGTAGTTGTATACACGGACCTTATTCTGCAAATAATAATAGTAATAATAATAATAATAATAATAATAATAATAATATGAATAAATATCAAAGCAAGGAAGGAGAGAAAGAAAACATCAAAATAAAGAAATTAAACTGTAAAGAGCAGATAGGAGAAGCTGACAGCGCTACATTATTTCAACTCAAGTTCATAATAAATTGAATTGGGATCCGCATACCGAAGAACTGCTAAAGCACCTACACAAATCAGTACTTGTAATTAGGTTGTTGTTAGGGAGAAGTGATATAAAATTAAAAGAAAGCTAGAAAAATTCGCTTGCTTTCATTCCACAATATCATGCAAGGTCAATTTTGGGCTAACTCGTCAAGTCAAGCTAAAGTTTTCCGAGACCAACAAGCGTGCAATATGAATTATTTGCGGTGTGAAGTCAATAATGTCATGCAGAAGCCTATTCAAGGAAACTGAGATACTAACTACTGATGCCCGCTGTACAGGCTGTCTCACACTTTTGGGTCAAACTGAAACAGGTGATTGTCTCCCGCAACTGATTATATTGAGACAAGGAATCAATGATCGGAAATGCGTATTTTATAACTCATAGGATTCGTTGAAAGCGACGATCGCCAGTTTCAAAGCCTGTATTACACTGGCGAATGTGGTTGTGCCGCACTCTCACAAAGATCCCTGAAGTCTGCTGTACACTGCAACAGGTAGCGGGTAATAAACAGCCTACACCCCTGACTACCAAACAGACACATTGTACAAAACTTAGCTGATAGCATGTGCGGCATCTGACAACCGCATGCATGGCACAGGCGCATTAACCTGCACACCACTGACCCTGGGCGCAGTTGTCCATTGTATCACACAGCTTGTCACTTGTCCACGGTGAGGTGCGTTAATGAATACAGTGCATGACGCGTAGTCAAAGATGGAACGTTACTTGACAAGAGAGTTGGCAGACATGCATTGAATGTGTGGTGCGGCAGGATGTAGTGCTGTAAAGCAGCACAATTGTACAGAGAACGCTTTCCTAACTGGAAGAAGTTTGTCTTCGCGAATACCATCTTACGACGTGCCGGCCAAGGTTCCAGCCAAAGACATTTTCGAACACCAGACTTTGAGGAGATGGTGTTGGATCGTGTGGCTGACTACACAGCATTAAGCACCTGCAAATTGACACTGAAACGCACACTTCGATGGATACTCTTTGAAGAGTACTGTTGGAATAGGTATCAAACTCAATATAGAACCTGTGCAAGCATTAGGACCATCGGATTTTGAGCCCCTCGTTCACTTCTGTCAATGGATTTTTTTCTGTAGTGGTGCAGTATAAAACTTCGTACAATTTGCGTAGTTTAGGGATGCGCCCTCGTTCAGCCATGATACTGCTCTCAAACAACAACCATTTCTGGAGTGAGCACAAACCCCACGCCACCCACATCAGTGGCCATCAGCAGCGATTCTCGGTCAACGTATGGGCGGTCTTTGTCAAAGATCACCCCTCCCCCCCCTCCCCATTTCACTGGTCCACTTGACCTGGTGTTACTGCGAGATGTGATGCTGCAGTTCTTGGAAACTGTTCCCCTTTTTGTCCGCGAAAGGATGTGGTTACGGACGGCACGACGGTGCTCCAGCCCACTTCGATGTTAATGCCAGCGAGCGCCTGAACAACACGTAGCCTCATCATTGGAGTGGAAGGAGAGATCTTGTCACATGACAAATGTGATCGCCAGGTCCCTCACCTCTGGAGTTTTTCCTCTGGGGTCAAGTCAAGATGTTGATGTATCAAACCTCCGTCGAAACGGATTAAGACCTGCTTGCCAGGGTTCAAGCAGCCTGTCTCCTGATAACAGACGCCAGGGATCTTTGAGAGAGTGCAGCGGAACTTCATGCGCGATTGCCACGCATGACCAGCGGTCGTTACTTTGAACAGTTACTATGTGCTGTATTGTTATTATGAGGAGTCCGTTGTGTATATCCATAACACAATAAATACGCACTTCCGACCATTGGTTCATTATGTCAATAAAATAAGTTGTGAACCCACTATCACTTTTTTCAATTTGACACAAGAGGTATAACATACCCTGTGTTTATCTTTTAATTATATTTATCATAAATAATATCTCTTCTCTTAAAATCAGCAGCTCAGCTCATGCAAACAACATCGGATATAAGAACAGTGTTTACAAATATTTAGATTTACTTGTTTGGTCTAGAAAGGTGTCCATTATTCACGAACACACATTATCAATAATTTTGTCACTAGTAATAGAACGCTTAGCTACTAGTGAAGTTAAGTTTAACAGGAACCTGAAAAATATAGTGTTGCGCCACCCCTTCTAATCATCTTATAACTTTCTTAGTAAAACCAGATGATATAAATATTATCATTAATATCAAACAAAGTGTCTTGTAAAATTTTACTTCTGCACATCTTCAGTGTAATAATGCAATCAGTGTAAATTAGTGTCGTAAACTGATCACGACTCATCATACGAACTTAATTGCATCACACGTTTACTTCTTTATTTTAATACTTTTTACTATAGTCTACTGTCGTATTTGCCTTTATTGTGATTATTGGTTTCCATTAAATCTTGCGCATCTTCAAATCCACAGAAGTTACAGAGCAACGTGTTCTACATCCTTGAGGCTCTTCTAACTCTAGGTAAATCTGGAAATCTGTGCTAAGGCCTTATGGGACCAAACTGCTGAGGTATCAGCCCCTAATCTTACACAGTACTTACTGTCACTTAAACTAATTTACGCTAAGAACAACACACACACCCATGCCCGAGGGAGGACTCGAACCCCCGAGGGGGGAGGGGGGGGGGCATCCGCGCGGACTGTGACAATGCGCCTCAGACCGCTAGGCTACCCCGCGCGGCTAACTCTAGGTCTATAGAACAAAAAGCATATCCAATCTAATCTAACCTGAAGAAAGATGTATTCTGCTTATTCAGTTACAAAAAAAAATGTGTTTTAACGAGTAAACATGGAATTTTTTGCACGGTATTCGTGTGTGCAAACTGTCACATTGCTTTTATCCATTACTAGTAGTCGTAAGCTGTAGCTTCAGTTTTCTGCAGTTACTGCAAGACACTGAAGTCGACAAGTGTCCTCTTCATAAAATGCAAAGCAGTACTGTTTCTAATGTTATCCATATATGATCAAAGGCTACGTCTCTAGTGAGCCTGTTTCTGTCACTAAAACCTGAGAGAGTTTCCCTTCCATTACGAATCGAAAGAAAGGTTTCATATATGTATGCCTTCACTAAAACAGCTTCTGTACCCACACAGACACAAATGTGGTGTGTGTGTATGTGAGTGTATGTATGCGTGAGTGAGTTTGTTTGTGCGTGTGTGTGTGTAGCGGGAGTGGGCGTGTCAGATGCCAGATTACCCTCGTGACCCTCATTACACGCTGTTTTTAGAAGTTCGTATATCATGAGTTTGTATCGCAAGCTCTGTATACTACAGGGCTATTACAAATGATTGAAGCGATTTCATAAATTCACTGTACCTCCATTCATTGGCATATGGTCACGAAACACTACAGATACGTAGAAAAACTCATAAAGTTTTGTTCGGCTGAAGCCGCACTTCAGGTTTCTGCCGCCAGAGCGCTCGAGAGCGCAGTGAGACAAAATGGCGACAGGAGTCGAGAAAGCGTATGTCGTGCTTGAAATGCACTCACATCAGTGAGTCATAACAGTGCAACGACACTTCAGGACGAAGTTCAACAAAGATCCACCAACTGATAACTCCATTCGGCGATGGTATGGGCAGTTTAAAGCTTCTGGATGCCTCTGTAAGGGGAAATCAACGGGTCGGCCTGCAGTGAGCGAAGAAACGGTTGAACGCGTGCGGGAAAGTTCCACGCGTAGCCCGCGGAAGTCGACGAATAAAGCAAGCAGGGAGCTAAACGTACCACAGCCGACGGTTTGGAAAATCTTACGGAAAAGGCTAAAGCAGAAGCCTTACCGTTTACAATTGCTACAAGCCCTGACACCCGAGGACAAAGTCAAACGCTTTGAATTTTCGGCGCGGTTGCAACAGCTCATGGAAGAGGATGCGTTCAGTGCGAAACTTGTTTTCAGTGATGAAGCAACATTTTTTATTAATGGTGAAGTGAACAGACACAATGTGCGAATCTGGGCGGTAGAGAATCCTCACGCATTCGTGCAGCAAATTCGCAATTCACCAAAAGTTAACGTGTTGTGTGCAATCTCACGGTTTAAAGTTTACGGCCCCTTTTTCTTCTGCGAAAAAAACTTTACAGGACACGTGTATCTGGACATGCTGGAAAATTGGCTCATGCCACAACTGGAGACCGACAGCGTCGACTTCATCTTTCAACAGGATGGTGCTCCACCGCATTTCCATCATGATGTTCGGCATTTCTTAAACAGGAGATTTGAAAACCGATGGATTGGTCGTGATGGAGATCATGATCAGCAATTCATGTCATGGCCTCGACGCTCTCCCGACTTAACCCCATGCGATTTCTTTCTGTGGGGTTATGTGAAAGACTCAGTGTTTAAACCTCCTCTACCAAGAAACGTGCCAGAACTGCGAGCTCGCATCAACGATGCTTTCGAACTCATTGATGGGGACATGCTGCGCCGAGTGGGGGAGGAACTTGATTATTGGCTTGATGTCTGCCGAATCACTGAAGGGGCACATATCGAACATTTGTGAATGCCTAAAAAACCTTTTTGAGTTTTTGTATGTGTGTGCAAAGCATTGTGAAAATATCTCAAATAATAAAGTTATTGTAGAGCTGTGAAATCGCTTCAATCATTTGTAATAACCCTGTACAATCTGGCGTTGCTAATTAATATGTGGTTCTAACTACGACTAACATTATCTCATGAATTGTAATATAAAATATACGGCAGTTAACAAAGAAAATTTTAAGTCTAATCTGAAATTGTTTGATAGCATAATATGTTTACTCTATTGTTGCATGTTGTAACATGAGAAGTGACAAGGACCAATAATAATTTAATTTTCACTAAATTTAACTACTGTGCTATTTAATATTCTGTAAATAGCTAACATAATGGCTTACTTATAGGCATCTTTTAAACTGGCTAAAAAGCAAGCAAAGCACCGTTTTTGGCCCCAGTGGGCCAGTCAGGACCGACGGACTGCCGTGTCATTCTCCACCAATTGCGTCATTGGATATGGTATGGAGGGGCGTCGGGTGAATCCATCGCTCTGGCGGTCGTTGTCAGCTTTTTTTTTTTTTGCTATCGTACAGGAACTATTTCTCACTCAAGTAGCTCCTCAATTGACATGACGAGGCTGAGTCCACCCCTTTCCAGTCCTCTCACGAAGGAAAATGGCTCAAATGGCTCTGAGCACTACGGGACTTAACATATGAGGTCATCAGTCCCCTAGACTTAGAACTACTTAAACCTAACTAACCTAAGAACATCACACACATCCATGCCCGAGGCAGGATTCGAACCTGCGACCGTAGCGGTCGCGCGGTTCCAACCTGAAGCACCTAGAACCGCTGTGTCACACCCGCCGACGATCACAAAAGAAAAATTCCTCGCAGTACCAGGTATCGAGACCGGAGGATCCTCCTCATAGCAGCCAGATATGCTGACCTGAGCTGCGTAAACGAACTGGAAACTGACTCACTTCTCTTCAGTTCGATAGGAAACGTGCATTTATCTACAGAACATATACCTAACCAAATAACTTGCTGGAACATGTTCTATCCCTCACGTGAATTTGTCTTTAGATGAATTCTGTACTTAACATATAACAGTATTCAAGAAGAGGTCTATAACAGAATATTTTGGCGATAGTTTCTCTTCTTCATTGTCTTAACCGACTGCCAGTGTTGCTGACAAGGCAAGAAGCGGCGGAAACCGTGCTTACAGCATTTTAACGCTGTGCGCAGAAATCTATGCGTGGTGTTTCCAAAAAAACGGGAATACCTCACAGCACGGTGGCGAAGCTTTTGCACAAACGGCTGCATTTCCGTACATACAAAGTGCTACTCCGTCAAGCCTTGTGGCAAGACGATAGGCCCAGACTTGCTGAGTTTACTAGGAACGTGTGGGAATGAACGATGCAGACAGTGACTACCTTACTAAAGTTTTTTTTTCATGAAGCGACTTTTCACATCTTCGCAAAGAAAACAGCCAAAAAACATTGATCTGTGATCGGAGAACCCACGCATCGTGGTACAGCTTTGAGACTACAATTACAGCAAAATTTCAACGGGATATTTCGGAAATTTACGTTGTACCTCAGTTGTAAAGATATCAGTCATGTCTATTGCTTCAACAAGATGTTGCACCGCCACACTGGGAGTTATTTATTCGCCAGTTCTTGGATGAAACTTTCCCGAAAAGGTAGATAGATGAGATTATCCAACGCTATGACTACCACGTTGACCAGACATATACCCTACGACTTTTCTGTAAAGTTGCGTGAAGGTTATAGTGTTCACTTCACTAGTCCCTTATGTGCAAACTCCTACGGCACTAGTACGAGATGCTGTAAAGGCAGTGACGGAAGAGATGTTGCAAAGACATGGAGAGTAATTCTGAATACCACCTAGATGTTCTACGAGTAACAAACGAGTGCATATCTTGGTGTATAGCATGGCAGTATGTAGCAAATTTCCTTAGAAATATAATTTTTTTCATCAGGTAAAAGACTTCATCCTCATGCATCAAAAACTATACTGTAAAACTGGGCAACTTGGACACACTTTTAGCACTTTTTGGATCATTGCCTGTTACAAATATGTACTGTGACACTTGATTTTCACATATATGGAATTTTATAACCTGTATCCTTTAATCTTAACAACAATAAATATTTTATGCGGAATGAGGTATTCGCAATATGGAATATTAACTGTCACAAAGTTACATCCCTCCCATCTCAGGATAACATTGTAAAATGAAGTCTAAGACAGGGAATGTAGAGCTAAACTCATCTGTCAGAACGATGGTCTCACTTGGTGTATCCTTATGACATACAGTCACAACTTTGTCACAAATTTGTCCAGTTTTAGGAATTTTATTTTACCCGTACACAGAAAAATATTTTTTTCGAAGTTTGGCAGTTTGGTGAGAATTACTTTGTTCTAGTTTACTCAAAATCTAAATAAGAAAGACAAGAAGGCAAACTGAATTAAGCAAGGTAATTAAACATAATTTTTGCGCACATATTTACATCCTACTTCGTGCTACCGTATGATAAAAAACAAGTCGAAAAATTACCGTTTGACACAATATCACCTATGCAAGATAATTAGTTCAAACAGTTAGAGATTTATTTAAATGTTCAGTGATATTAGAAAAAAAATAAAGTAACTACACATTTAATGCGATATTCTGAGCAGTTTACGATGTATTTGGAAACAAAGCTATAATGCAAAATAAAACTTCGCTAAACCATTCGTAAATGTCATAACTTATTTAATGAGGGTCATTCTAACAATACCACCACTTGCAAAGTAGGTTAGAAATCAGATTAATAATGTTGCTCACGAAGCATATGTTCGCTTTATCGGGCAACAACAAAGTTATTGACTGTGGATGGTATCGTCAGAATTGAAATAATGAAGTCACTGTAAAAAAGTCATTAATTTTGGCACTTATCTTGAATGGATTCCCACGTAGATTTCGTCGAAGTTGTTATGGCTCATCTTGTTGATTCTACGGTGATTCCACATTGACTGCTAGAAGGTTCAGATCTATATTTTAGTAATATTTGAAGACCTAACAAATGCGTTTTTCAGGAAATTCTTCATGAGCAAACAATCCCAGATCAGAACAATGGTATGGTAGAAATAATTTTTGACTTGGTGTTCACGATCCACATTTTTATTAAACTTTTTGTAAATTCACATATACTTCTTCTTAATTGTCACATCATCAAGAAAACACTTTTGTATCAATCTTCATATATATAATTTCCACTTTAACTAAACACAAGACTTTTTTTTTCTTTTTTTTTTTTACAAAGCGAAATAATAAGTTGACTTCTGCAAAGTGAAACAAAGACTGCTCTGTGCGCATTCGCGCCAAAACTGTTACAAGTAAGTCAAAGATTATGACAGTCCCTCAGAAATGAGTACACACAAGAACCATATCAATGCAATATATAGATACATCGGAGTTCCTATACATTAATAGAACCAAATATGAATATTGTCACAAAAATATGTCTGTTACTTCGCAGAAAAGTAATACGATATTACTGGTATCGAGAACTGGGGTTGGAGTGCCGTAATGGTCACGTAAATAAAGAACCATTACGTCATCTTCCACAGTTTCAATTGTTACACTTGTTTCTATTGGTATATCTGCTGTCACAAAGTTACCCTATAATCTACTGACATAAGTTTTTTCGCTATCCAACGGGTGAAGAAAATATTTTCAAACTTAACTCTTATACAGAATGGTTAGTACATTCAACTAACTTGTAGCAACTTTCCTTGAGCTAGTCAGCTCTTCAGAGTTTCGGCAGTAGCGAAAGTGTCCAAGAAATCTACAAACACGTTTCCTTCCTCCTATAAAAAAATGCGCTTTGTGACCAGCTCAGGTTTACTGCACGTACTTGTCGCTTCCATCAAAAACGGCAGCAGTATGGAAGAACACACTCCAGTAGAGCTTTATGTCGACTGTTGATCTGTGTTGTAGTATTTAAGAACGAAAAGTTGGAGGGCGATATAATTAGCAAGTAGTACCTCAGTCACAAAGTTGCTCAGTTTTATGGTAAAAGCAACCATTTGCAAAAAAACCGCACAGCTGTACCTAGGGAAGTTCCTTTGAAGTAAATTTTTCTAATCAGGGAAAGATTTTGCCCTCACTTTGTACTTATTCCATTCTACTCGAATGCCATAGCGTCCGTTTTTAAAAATAACTGACTGAAAACTGAAGAAAGTACTTTGTGATGACACATGTTCAACGCAGGCGAGTGCAACACAACGTGTAATGTCCTAACTTGCTTAGAGTATTCACATACATTGATCTTGGGAGTCGGAAATTCTTATCTAGCATATGATGAAAAGGAATCATGCACTTTTCACTCGGAAAATACACAACTGAAATAAATACAGATCGAACTCTTATTTTCACATTAGAATACTTTATACTCTCTCCACGACAGACGACGTCAATCTCGCTTGTCTAGGAAAAGAAGAAAGCACAGATAGGGTATAATGTCCCGTCGACGATGAGGTAGTTGGAGACCAGGTACAAGCTCATTTGAAACGAGGATGTGGAAGGGAAGAAGCCGTTCTCTTTACAATGGAACCATCCTGGCAATAGCCTTACTCGATTTAGATAAACTATGGAATACCTAAATACGGATTCCCTCGGATAGTAGGCGAGTGCTTTCATCGTTATGTCGCCTCTCTCGGTCGTGTAAGAGTGACTGATAACGCAGCAACCTGTTCGAAAGTTGCTAATGAGAGAAAACTGTATCTGCAACTTTTACTTACAAGATTATTTTGCTTAAGGTAGTATTTTACATTTAATTTGAATACTTGGGATATATTATTCATTTTTTTCGAATTCTGCTGGAAGCCTATTGAAAATGAAACCTGCTGAACAGCGCACGACTTTTTGTAAAACGCTAACGGAATTGTTATGCAAGAGCAAATCGTTTTCCCGTATAATTTTCGCTGAAAGACTGCTACAGTTTCTTCTGAATGAGTCATTACGATGGAGTATATGTACAGGGTAGAGGTCAGAAATGAGATTCGTACACTCACTTTAAACTCGCTAGCGAGTCCTGTGACGTCAACTCCGGACTCGCCGTCTCAGTGTCCCCGAAGACTCGACTCGTGAGTCTCACATCAACAAAATATGGACGGGTGTCTGATATACACGTCCTAAAGACCTTCCCGCCCCCTCCCCCCCTCAACTACCCCCACTGACTGTCCATCTCCGCCGCCACACTTTCTCCTTGAGCCTTGACACCTTAATCGGGCATTGAAGTCGCCAAAAATAAATGGCTTAACTGCTTGGGATTATTGGTATACGGTATATGAGAAACCTCTCCCGCTGCTGGATAATAGCTTCAATAACAGTATTTCACATAGTTCTAATCTGCAAACTGGTTGGATCACAAAGTTTCGGACAGTTCAGACTCCATATTATTATTTTAACCATAAGCTGATAATCTATAATACATCTTTCCTGTTTTCTGTCAAAACATATTGCGAGGAAGGAAACAATACAGTACACAGGGTGTAAATTTTAACCTGACAGACCAGAATAATTCGAAAAATAAACTTCACACAAAAAAAATTGTAGAATCCAAAGGTGATTATTTGACCCAAATATTAATTTTTTCGTCAGATTCGGATAAGTTTTGTTTGTTTCGTGGGTCAACATTTGTAAAAATCTAATTTCTCTCTCTCAAACCCCGCCCTATGGGGAGAGAGGGAGAGTTTCAGTTTTAGCGAATCAAAATTTACGAAGAAAATTTATTTTTTTATTTATCCGTAACCATTTTCCACGCAAAAATGAGAACATGGATTTTCTTGAATTATACGCGAACTAAAAAGAATAAAAACAAATGTTTAAGACAGAATGTACGTAGTTTTTATGTAGAATCTGATTCTGCAATGAAAAATGGGAGTTCCCATTTGAAATTTTTAAATTGCATCCCGCCCACCCCTAGCGGGCTAATTTAGCACCAGTAGATGTCCCCCTCGAAAATAATCAATTTTGGATTCTACATATTTTCTTGTGTGAAGCTTATTTTCCTATTTATTCTGGCTTGTCAACTCAAAATTTACACCCTGTATAGTCGTGAATACAGTATCTGTTTAAAATTATATCTAGGGAGAAAGAATATATACGAGATAAGCAGTTTGTCTAATCTTTAAATGCCCTCATATCGTAGTTAAAAGTGACTGCGAAAAAGAAAACAAAATCACACTTTCTTTCAGCACTGCATTTTATTTCTCACTGTCGATTTTAAAAGAAAAACTAAAAATTTGAAATAAAGCGTCAAGAATGTTTCGAGAGCTTTGTTAACATTATACATATAATATTTTGAATAGGAACCCATGTCCGGAAACGTACCGCTTCCCTTGTACGATAATTTCAGTTCAGATGTTTAACTTATTCACTTCTACTTGGGGAACTGAATTAGACGTGACGCAGTACTGTTATTAGGTAACTGTTTGAACGGAAATATAACGAAACATTCATTTATCACTCTAGCACATTTGTTTGTATTAATACTGAAACATTAGGTGTGTACATTATTCCTGAACAAAAATGGACGCTGCATACTGCTCATACAGAGCAGTACTGAAGCGGTTCGACATGGCGACCACCAACATTGTTACAGACATTGGACCTACGTAGCATGTTCTCGTACATAATCTCCATCCCACGTGGTATCTCTTCAAATTCTAGTGCATCCGTCAGAACTCGCGCCACCATGTCTTCCTCTGTCTCTGCAGGAGTGTCGCAAATTGAACTTTGCATACCACATCACAAGAAATAGTCCATAGCAGATAAGTCCGGCGAAAGCGGTGGCCACACGGTTGAACTATCTCTGTCTACCCATCTTCCACCATAACGTTTGTTGAGATATCTCCGAACCACACATGAGAAGTGAGGTGGTGCACCATATACTGAATACTCGTTTCCTGATGGATAGTCAGGTGGCTGTCTGACATAGTACAGGTTATAGTGTCTCCGTTATTGCATACCGGGACAAGCAGCTCTGAGCGTTTTCTCTTTCCTTCAGCAGACGTGGACGCGATACACATCTGAATTGAAATCGTCGTAGAACGGACTCTGAACGTTTCAGGACATGGGTTCCTGTTTCAAATATTATGTACTATTTCTTTTCTACAATTACTAAAAGTTTATAACGGGAATCTCCGAACAACTTGTGTATAAGTGAGGCATTACAACAGTGTCATCAAGCCAGAAACCATATATCCATCAACAATGTAGGTCGTGAATCGGAAAGATGTACTAGAAAGTAGGAAACTAGAGAGAAGTGTCGTGAGATAAATCCTGGGGCCCAATAAGACAGAAGAAGTCTACAGATTTCGGAGTATACAAGAGACGGAACAGTTGTCTAACACAGTATGTTACATGAAGATATGTCGATTGAAATTTTATCAGGGTATCAGGAGAATGCCAGACACCCGACAAAATATACCGGTCTCGGAGTACACAGAAACTATTAAGGACATGAACTGAATCACCGATGTCAGAAAAACGTGAAAAATGGAGGCATAACAGACTCAGCTATGCAAGATAGACCAAAATTCAACCACGAACTACTCAAGTGGAAAATGTGCCAAGAGGTCAAGAAATTCAAGTGGTTCTAGGAGAGAGAAGAAGAGGAGAGAAGAAGGATTCCAGAAGGAAAGGAAAGGATGAGGTGAGGGAATCGAAAGATTAGGGTTTAACCTCCTGTCGAAGTGAAGTCAGAGACGGAGCGACAAGTTCGGGTGAAATAATGATGGGCAAAAAGCTACTCTAAAAGAAGTAGGAAGGGAGATTAGATTTTAACGACCCGTCGACTACGAGATCATTAGAGATGGAGTACAAGGTCGGACTGGGGAAGGTAATCGTCCTTGTCAATTTCAAAGGAATCATCCCAGCGTTTACCTAAAGTGATTTAGAGAAACCGCGGGAAACCTAAATCGATTATTCGGAAGGATATCAAGATCCATCTCATCTCGAAGCAAGCAAACCTCCATCTCCATCCTTGCCCGGTACGAGCTTGTGCTCCATCTCTAATGATCTCGTTATCGACGGGACGTTGAACTTACTGCCCTCTTATAAATCTGTCAGCAATAACAATAAATCCTATACTTCCTTTGCTGAGTTCCTTAGCAGGAGAGCACATAAAAATTACTTTTTGTTTGAAGCGAGCGTTGTTTTAAAATAGTCTTTAACGAAACTTCCTGGCAGATTAAAACTGTGTGCCCGACCGAGACTCGAACACGGGACCTTTGCCTTTTGGCGGGCAAGTGCTCTACCATCTGAGCTACCGAAGCACGACTCACGGCCGCTACTCACAGCTTTACTTCTGCCAGTATCTCGTCTCCTACCTTCCAAAATTTACAGAAGCGCACACTCCGCTGCAGAGTGAAAATCTCATTCTGGAAACATCCCCCAGGCTGTGGCTAAGCCATGTCTCCGCTATATCCTTTCTTTCAGGAGTGCTAGTTCTGCAAGGTTCGCAGGAGAACTTCTGTAAAGTTTGGAAGGTAGGAGACGAGATACTGGCAGAAGTAAAGCTGGGAGTACCGGGCGTGAGTCGTGCTTCGGTAGCTCAGATGGTAGAGCACTTGCCCGCGAAAAGCAAAGGTCCCGAGTTCGAGTCTCGGTCGGGCACACAGTTTTAATCTCCCAGGAAGTTTCATATCAGCGCACACTCCGCTGCAGAGTGAAAATCTCATTCTAATCTTTAACAGCTTACAAGTTTACAAATTACGCTCTTCAGACATTTATTTGTACTTTTTCTATTTGGAGGAGTCGTCGCTTTCAATTGCGGCTGTGAGCAAAGGAGTTTTCATGAAGCATTTTTGTTCGAAAGGCTGCATTTTTCTGAAGTAGCCCGTCATTAGATCTAAAATTTGGAGAGGATGGTAGCATTTTCTTATAATTATAAATGAAAAACATTGGTTTCTCTTGACAACACAATTCCACATTCGTGTAATGTACCGTTTGTTAGAACAGTCCCACCGAGCGAGGTGGCGCAGTGGTTAGCACACTGGACTCGCATTCGGGAGCACGACGGCTCTAATCCGTCTCCGGCCATCCTAATTCAGGTTTTCCGTGATTTCCCTAAATCGTTCCAGGCAAATGCCGGGATGATTCCTTTGGAGGATTGGGAAAGAAATCGACCGTGCCTTCCCAATCCTTCGAGCTAGTGCTCCGTCTCTAATGGCCTCGTTGCCTGAGGGACGTTAAACACTAATCTCCTCCTACTCCTCCTTAGAACAATCCTAAGAAATCTGTGGCACTAACAAAGCATTAGTCCTACACGACAGGAAAGCTGCAGAAGCAAACATTTAACCACAAAGGTGTGAATGAATACTGGATGTACGGGTTGAAAATGAAAGGAAAGTGGACTGCAGAATTTTCTCGAATCTATATCAGCAGGGGGACTTTAATGATCGAAAGCAATTGAAAACTTTGCATAATGAAATACGGCAGCACACAACGCGGCGGGGGTTCTGTTTTGGGCATCACTGTTGGTGGAGACATGTCGACTGGGCTAAAGGCGTTGAATACTGTTTTAGTTACAGAATTTCTAGTAGCTGATAAGAAACTGAAAATAAATGTGGCGTAAGCAATTTTGAAATGTGTTAGAGAGGTGCAAAAACCCAAACCGCCTCTGGAAATGGGTGTGGCGGTCGTTAGAAAGGATAACTTGAAGATAATAGACGACAGGGTTGCCGAAGCAGCAGCTACCAGAATTTGTATAGCTGTGTTGACTGTGATGGAGTATACTGATGGGACGTCGTGGAGCTTAAGTAAACTATAGGTTTTAAAGTTAAAAATTAAAAGAGCCTTTATTATCTTTTGACAGGCGGTACCTACTCCGTACATCACATGTGCCTGTCACCACTGGAGAATGGTCTGAAGACGGTCTGCAGATAGACTGGAACCTGTCACCATTGTAATAAATATTTTTATGCGATTAAGAAAGTTTTAAATTTTGACTTAAAAACATTGCAATGAGATTACTGTTCTTCCAATAACGTTTACAAAGGTCATTAAACCATAGGTGTTATTGAGATGTGTCAATAGTAAACTGTCAAAATGCTTGTCAGTGTTCTCGTAAGGCTATCGAAAAGAACTGCATTTTGTTCATCTACTTCTAGTGAAACGCTTATTCGCAGCCCACCTGCAGCAGGGCTGATTTTTGCCTATAGAAGATGGCACCGCTATCCTCTTCATATTTCTCTATGACTTGTTGCATTAGATGGAGAGTTGTTTCTCCAGCAAGGATGACTCTGTCGTCATCTGCATATGCCTGGATTCAATCCTTATGTCCGAGAGATCTAGATTCCAATGTATGCGTCGCAGATATCTTTCAAATACTAACGCATATAAAATCGCCGATAGGGAGCACCCTTATCTTAGACCTCGACGAATTGTTACGTGAAATGTGTGGCTCTGATTGACCCTAATACTGGTTTTGGTGTGCACGATGCGCACTATTACAGCTTGAACGAAGTTATGTCCGAAGTGGTAACTCAGCAGGCACTGTACTGGGAATACATTATGCGCTCATAGGTATTTTTAAAGGCTAAAACTGTGAAGAGCAAGGAAGTCCTCGCATGCCACGCCCTTGATACAACGTTTCTGTCTAGTGCGAGAACCTTTCCTATCGACTGACGCACTGCACTGATACTCTCTCACCATTAGCGGAGTGACTGTATGCATTCGTTCGTTGCGTTCCCGGTTTACAGCTTGAAGTCACCGTTAAGGGACGTGCTGGTCTATGGCGCTGTAACGTGGCTGGTCTGGCTTGCTTTGCTATAAGGACAGCCGGGGTGGCCGAGCGGTTCTAGGCGCTACAGTCTGGAAGCGCGCGACCGCTACAGTCGCAGGTTCGAATCCTGCCTCGGGCATGTATGTGTGTGATGTCCTTAGGTTAGTTAGATGTAAGTAGTTCTAAGTTCTAGGGGACTTATGACCTCAGAAGATAAGTCGGATAGTGCTCAGAGCCATTTGAACCATTTTTTTTAGCTGTAAGGACGGTGCTTTCCTCAGTGAAAGTCTCCGGTAATGGTATAACATTTAAACCCTCATTAAAGATCTGCACGAGGTGTGGTCCCAGTAAGTGCCAAAGTATAAAAGCTTCTTGGGCTACGGGCTGTAACAGACGCCTTATTAACTATAGTCACACGATCATAACTTGGTATCATTGGATGGTATATGAATCATCATTTTCTCTTTATATTCACATACTACGCGTTCTGTACAGAAAAAGGGATCCGTTTGTGTTTATTTTATAAGTCAACCCTATCTTCTTTTCTTTCATTTCCATTTCTGTGTTTCTGTTTACATGAGAGCGAGGATGAAGTGGAAATAGGAAAGTTTAGGGCTAACAATAAATAGTGGGCGTAGAATAGCAGAATAAAGGGGGAGTAAAATGAAGGTTGTACCAACTTAACCTACGTGGACAAAGTCAACAAGGGGAAATTAGAACCAAAGATAAACTGAGTTACCAAGACAGAAGATGTTAGGTTTGTCACAGCCAATGAGAAACCTACCCCATCGCCGGCCGAAGTGGCCGAGCGGTTAAAGGCGCTGCAGTCTGGAACCGCAAGACCGCTACGGTCGCAGGTTCGAATCCTGCCTCGGGCATGGATGTTTGTGATGTCCTTAGGTTAGTTAGGTTTAACTAGTTCTAAGTTCTAGGGGACTAATGACCTCAGCAGTTGAGTCCCATAGTGCTCAGAGCCATTTGAACCTACCCCATCCACTAGCTGTTAGGCTAACTGTACAGTGTGTGAATTTCCCGTCAGGGCTTGTCACGTAAAGGTAAAAAGGAAAGTATTGGAATGTGTTGTTTAACAGAAAACGCTAATAAACAGCCTTTCAGAATCATTGTAGTAAATCGAACCTTGGGAGATGTGTCAATTATTATTGTTTCGATGGTTTAGAGGGTAGAAAGGGGGACCATCCAAATCCCGTGTGAACCATCTGTTTACGGTCTAACTACATTTGCATTGCTGTTGCGAAGTGTTGTATCAAGTGTAAAATCTCACGATGTTGTTCGGATAATATCATTTTGACTGTTTACCGTGAAAATTAATGGCATATCTTTGTATGTGGGACTTGGCCACATGTTCCCGCTATTAGCTGAGTTTTAGCCTAACAATGTCCAAATTACATTTTCGGTTCATTTTCTTATATGGAAAGTTTAATTAAATGAACATTAGTGGGGCGACACCAATTTTGTGTGGCAACTTTACTGAATTTACAGTGGTTTCTTTGTAAGTAGGGTTCAACCACATGTTCCCGTCATTCGCTGTGAACTGGCTCAAATAGTCCAGAATCATACTTCCACGTTGTTTTATTACGGTAAAAGTCTGTCAATTGAATAGCAGCAAAGTCGTAACAATTTTATGTGGGAATTTTACTAAATAAATTGTAGTTTCTTAATAGGTAGTGTCCACTCCACGTGCCCGCCATTAGTCGTGCGTTAGATTAACTGTGTCCATATTACGCACTGGTGTGACCTTACTTACACTGAAAGTTTGCGTAAATGAACATGAGTGAGGTTATAACAGTTTTGTATGTTAATTTTACTGTGATATAATTGTAAGTAGCGCCAGTGTCCACCCATATGTACCCGCCATTTTTCGCATGACAGGTTTATGTAGTTAGAATGAATTATTTGAGGGAGTTTCCTTGCATTGAGAGCTCGATGCAATGAAACTGGTATTCCCGTTGTTTGTGTTCAATTATCTGCGTGGCACTAATTGTGCAATTACTGTGAACCCTCTTCCACGAAATGTCTGTTTACAAAGATCTGAAGATTAAGTAGCACCACCCCAAATGATAATTTTACGTAGCTTATCACTCTTCAGTTCACCCCTCCTGGTACAGCAGTGTCATTCATGCGCCCATCAGGCCAAGAATTACCTGTGTATGGCTAGTTAATCGGAACAATATTCCGTGCGGTTTAACGTCAATGGATAAACTAAGTTTATTCAGTTCCATGTTGCCTCTTTGTGTGTGGGTTATCAGAGGCTGTGGCCAGCAAACATTTAGTCGAAGTTTGTTTTGTCAATCTCCTACAGATGATGAGAGGACACAACGGCATAACCTGGTCGTGACACTACGTAGTTCTGGTTACCTACTCAGTGTCGCGATAATCCCATGCTAGTGACTGACATGGCATACTTGTTGCGTTGATGAATGTAACAACCGGTGTACCGTGTACGAGACAGATTATTGGTACTTTCAATAAAAGTAATTCAAAGTCGAGCTATTGACCATGGAATCTAACGCGCAGTAGGACACGGAGCGCGTGTGTCACTGAATATTAACCAAAAAGTAAGCACTCCGTCTTCAGGCGACAAGTGGCCCATCGGGACCATCCGACCGCCGTGTCATTCTCAGCTTAGGATATGGATAGGAGGGGCGTGTGGTCAGCATACCGCTCTCTCGGTCGTTATGATGGCTTTCTTTGACCGGAGCCGCTACTATTCGGTCGAGTAGCTCCTCAATTGGCATCAGGAGGCTAAGTGCACCCTGAAAAATGGCAACAGCGCATGGCGGCTGGATGGTCACCCATCCAAGGGCCGGCCACGCCAAACAGCGCTTAACTTCGGTGATGTTATGGGAACCGGTGTATCCAGTGCGGCAAGGCCGTTGCCAACTAAGAAGTAAGCATATAATAAAACAGACATATACATCTGTTTCCCTTAAATACTTCCATAATTGAAGTAACTTGATATCTGAAGCTATCCTATTTACAGTAGCTAAACAGTATGTTTGTGTATTCATGATTGTCGCCTAAGCAGACATGCCATCAGGCCAGGGAATCTTTGGGTCATACTGCAAGTGCGGAAGAGCAATTTTTTTATACGCTTGTGGCTCATCTAGTAAAGGCGTTTTCACTGCTACATTCGTCTTGGTATCGTTTTTACACAAATCGAAAGATCTCTAGTTGATTTTTTACTTCGTTTCCTAAATTTTGTTTGTTTACTGTCTTGTGCTTTTGAAGTAACCTCTTGTTGCGATGCCAGGGCTCGTTTGGATCTCTGTGTGAATCTAGCTCAGAGAAAGTCGTAGCATTGTACAGATTGTCTACTGAGTTCGCTTTATGTATTGGAGGGACTGCACCCTTTCGAGATTCAGTGGTTATTGGGAAATGATCTTCAGTAGATGATTCAGTTAGAACCATGTGTACGTTACGAAAGGGGTATCTTCTGTCCCTTGCTGAAATTCTCCCGGCTGCTATTACGGCTGCAAATCGAACTAACGTTGAATCAGTGATTCGTTCGCCTATGCACTAAGTAGTGTGACAGTGGGCGTGGAGGGTGTTCCTAAATGTTCTTCGCTTGTGTGTCTTTGTATTTGGTCACTGGTCTATTGTTCTAATGTACTACTAGACAGATACACTAGGAGCACTGAATTTTTAGTCACAACAGCATATGTTGGTTTCGTTATAATGACTTGGGTGTCTTTCACGCTTCTGTCCGGTGGTAGTTGTAGGGGTCAACGAACGCGAGCACATTGTTCCCGTACATGACCAATTTATCCACACACAGCACACGTTATGGTTTGACCTCCCTATGTGGCCAATGCCTTTCACGTTCATGTATACACGGGACACTTTTTTCTATATCCATGCGGATCGCTCGAAAACCGTTAAAAACATTAAAGCGGGTATTTGTTGCCAGTTCTCTTGTTTGATATGGAGAACACTGCCACAAACCGTGTTCATCCGGCATTTCAAAGAGAACATTAAATACCCTAACGGTACGTAATCGCAATCCAGTCAACGATATTGATATCTTGATAGTTTCACCTGAGGGAGTCACAAAATCGACATCTTGTTTAGTTTTATCAATGAAATATTGACATGTTTGTTCTGAGTTGACTTTAACAAAAAGTGCATTATGAAGAAAATCAAATTGAAATCTACACATATCTTCTGTAGGTAAGCCTAGTATCAGAATAAGCCAAATATCAGTCTCTGCTTTCTGATCATATTCTATTTCCCAGTAAATACTTACAGTTGCTGCCGTGAAACGACTTAGCCTCAGTACTCTCCAGCGATACGCTCGTCTCGCCCGACCGCCGACGCTGAGACGTAAGCATGGCACGTCCTCCCACCCAGAGCGGCGCAAGCGGAGGGCCACCATCCTTTACATGTACAGGGGATAGGCAAAATTATGTGAAGAAATACAGCTGCAATTCTTCTTGGAATACAGGCATATAAAGATTGTATAGTCTCCAGTGAAATGTTACGCCACCCTTCGATTAGAACCCCTTCTAACTCATGTAGTGACGAGGGATGGAGGAAATCTGCTCCCGATTCTGCGTTCCAGTACCGCCCGCAAGGGTTCGATAATATTCAAGTATGGGGACTGTGCTGACCGGGGAGGACGCTGCATTCAGTTCCATGCTCCTCATTCCACGATTTTACTGTCCTGGCTGTGTGAAGGAGTGCAGTATCGTCCTGAAATATGGCATCGTTGTTGGGGAACAAGATTTGAATCGTGGGGTGCACCTGATCTCCTAAAATGTTCACATAATCGTTAGCTGTAACACGACTTTTGAGAGTAATGATGGCACCAGCAGAATAACATGATATGGCTACCCACACCATCACACTTCCACCTACGTACTTAACCGTTGTAATCAAGCTGTCAGGGTTGTAGACTTCTTTTGACGTCCTCAAGACGTACGATGCTGGAAATAACGAAAACGTAGACTCGTCGGACCATATGATGTGTTTCCACTCATCACCCGTACAGGATTTATGCTCCTGATACCATGTTTTACCCCTCTTTGCGTTGGTTGTCATCACTAATGGTTTCGGTATAGCAGGTCGTTCATGAACATTCTTTTTATGGAGTTCTCGGCGGACAGTGTCGATAGATACAGGGTCTCGATATGGCTATTGAGCTCTGCAGTCGCTTTAGCCGCCGTAGTTTTGTGTTGTTTTGACACAATTCGTATTATCGTAAGACGATGTCCGTCATTTAGTTTTGATTCGCGCCCGCTATTACGTTTACACGATGATGTCTTTCCGTGTTTTTTGTAGGCCGTCATAACTGTTGAAATAGTTGCTCTTGAAACATTCAATAAGTTGGCTGACTTGGTTACTGATACTCCAGCTAATCGGGCCCCCGTATTCAGCCCTCATTGGAACTCTGTTAGATCTTTCATTTGCACGTTGACCTCTGCCTCTGAATGCAAATACGAAGTACACACTACTCGTAAGCACCCGGCACTGATGTCTAGACCGTACTGAACACGCATAATCCAGAGCGACACGTGCCTTACCTGCGTTGTTGACTGTCAAACGCAATCATTCCATTCCTACCACTGTTCACATTATTTTGCCCATCCCTGTATACCGACAGTTCGTCGATAGGCTCTGATGAGTGAGTTTGTGAAAATCAAACTATGTGACAAATATGGCGGATCATTTGACTTCATTGACTTAGAAGCTTAAATTATTTACACCACTAAGGGACGGCAAGCATAGTATTTCACATAAATTTCAACTTGATACCTCCACCCTTTCCTGAGAAAAAGGACTGTTAACAGACAGACAGACAGACAGACAACAAAGTGATTCTGTTTCCGTTTTTACTGATTGAGGAACGGAATCCTAAAAATAGAGAACTTGAGAAATCAACGGTTGCTGGCACATTCTCACAAGTAAACTTGTGTTTTACAGAGCTAATACCTTATTACATGTTTCTGTATGCTAGGATACTGTTATTACAGAAGTTGTATAAAGTTGAATGGATGCGAATTACTTCCACCAGAAGATCGGTGTTAATCTTAGTGGTGCGTGGAAGCAAGGCCTTGACATTAAGAAGACACAGAGAAAAGTTCTGAACTGTTTATGTTGGCTGAGATGGGAATATTCTCTGGCAGCACGACGTAGTAATGACGAACGCTGATAAATCACAAGATATCTTTGAGTTATAAATAGTTACCAGTGCAGCAGCCAAGACAGTCAGTTTTTCCTGACGAAGATGATGGACGATTTCGTCGAAAGCTCGAGATTTTATCCAGATTTGAAGTGAAAAACAAACCGAGAATGTTCTGTACAAGAATCCAAGGTATTTGTGTGTCTGAATTTACCTTGCACGGTTCACTAGCCGGACAACGTTACTCTTTCCTCGTGTGCATTCGGCCCTGACTTCATTTTTATGGGTGGCGATGCACTACCTCGTGGAACAGCGCAAGTGGAGGAGCTCTTAGAACGAGAGGATATTCGGTGAATAGACTGGCCTGCCCGTTCCTCGACTTCAGTATCTTAGAGCAATGGTGGGATGTGTTGAGGAGACGAATCACATCTCGTCCATATGCACCGATGACCATCCACACCAGTACTCGACCGCACTGACGGAACAATGGAACACCCTACGACAAGAAATTCATACATATCTTGTGGCCAGCCTAAGGGCACTTTGTAGAGCTTTCACTGCCGTCCGTAATGATTACACACACTTTTGTATTGTATTGTATGGTAATCGGGGACCTAGAAACGACGGAGCGACTCGGTCCCCGCCGCAGCCGCAGTGGTCTACAACCCCACGACGACTACCGCAGTCCACTTCACCCCTCCACCGCCCCACACCAAACCCAGGGTTATTGTGCGGTTCGGCCCCCTGCGGACCCCCCCCCCCCCCCCCCCCCAGGGAACGTCTCACACCAGACGAGTGTAACCCTTATGTTTTCGTGGTAGAGTAATGGTGGTGTACGCGTACGTGGAGAACTTGTTTGCGCACCAATCGCCGACATAGTGTAACTGAGGTGGAATTAGAGGAACCAGCCCGCATTCGCCGAGGCAGATGGAAAACCGCCTAAAAGCCATCCACAGACTGGCCAGTTCACCGGATCTCGACAAAAATCCGCCGGGCGGATTCGTGCCGGGGACCAGGCGCTCTTTCCCGCCCGGAAAGCCGTGCGTTAGACCGCCCGGCCAACTGGGCGGGCACACACACTTTTAAGAAACATGTACCGCATTTTTTAATGTGCAGGGGACCATAATTACAGTCTTTGAATAAAAGTATCATTTCTGTTCGTCGCATTGCGCATATTTTTTCAGTTATCTTCTGTACTATACTTCTTTCATTTACCAGTCATTCACGTAGGTTACACTGCCAGTGTCTTATTATGAGACGTAATCAGTAACGCTCGTCTGACATGATTGTAGTTGCAAGGAAATAAAATTTTTAATCTTCAGCTTTTGCATCCCTGCCACGTACACACTGAGCCTGAAACATGTTTTCAAAACATGTTTCCGGCTACTTGATGTGGACAACATTTGGAAACATGTCTGGAAACATGTCTCGAAACACAGAATCATCTATCCGCAGCAGGGTCGGTACAGATCAAAGGAAACTGTTTCAGGCTAACTACCACTTGTCACCGCTGCACGGCGCTAGCGTGTGTGTGTATGTGTCGCTGCGGTCGCAGGTTCGAATCCTGCCTCGGTCATGGATGTGTGTGATGTCCTTAGGTTAGTTAGGTCTAAGTAGTTCTAAGTTCTAGGGGACTGTTGACCTCAGATGTTAAGTACCCTAGTGCTCAGAGCCATTTGAACCATTTTTTTTGTATGTGTCGCCTATTGTTTAGTGGTGTTGGGTTTACAATCGTGTCGTTTTCGCTCTATTTTTCTAAAATAATGGAGTGGTAAACGCAGCAAATTGTTAATTTAATTGCCATGTACCAGGCGGAGAACTGCTTACGGAACGTCCGGAGCAAGGAATGTAAAAACATTGTTAAAAAACATGGTGCACTTGCAAAAATTGCAGCAGCTTTTGGCACGGGCAAGGAAAGTGTGGGTAAAAAAATACGATCGCTCGTGGTTGATTACAGGCGTGAGAAATGAAAAATGATTTCCAGTAGACCATCTGGTAGTGGTGCAGACACTGCATATGACTCCAGCTGGTTCGGCTATCGGCTGCTGCAGTTCTTGGATGATGTTCATGAGCCAACGGAAACAACAGATACTGTGGAAAATGAGGTACGAAAATTATGCTTGTTTCTCTCTATTTGTATTTTGTAGAACACAGTCACATTCACTCATAGTTATTTTGCCACGGTACAGATCCTTGTGAGCTTAAAAAGTAATTAGCAAACTCATCTCGAATTTGTTTATTCGTGGAAGCTGCTTTCCTTGGTATATTCTGTGCTGCAATGAAAACTGATGCAGTCTCATCTCTTCTCCACGTGCCTGGAATCATCTCACCTTTTTGTAAGCTTCCATGAGGGGTTTACTAGTTCCTTCCCTCAACATTTAGCCGTAAAAAATTGTGAAGAGACTTGCTGTAAGTACGACAGCATTTGCCTTATCCTGTTGTAGCAGCGTAGGATTTTTAAACGCACGACAAACTGAAGCCATAGCGCCGAAAGAGTTCCCAAAAACCATTCTGGCCCTATACAGTCTGTAATTAAAAACTCTTTCTTTTGAACCTTTAACATGTTTTCCTGGGTTGTTGTTGTGATCTTCAGTCCTGAGACTGGTTTGATGCAGCTCTTCATGCTACCCTATCCTGTGCAAGCTTCTTCATCTCCCAGTACTTACTGCAACCCACATCCTTCTGAATCTGCTTAGTGTATTCATCTCTTGGTCTCCCTCTACGATTTTTAACCTCCACGCTGCCCTCCAATGCTAAATTTCTGATCCCTTGATGCCTCAGAACATGTTCTACTAACCGGTCTCTTCTGTATGTCAAGTTGTGCCACAAACTCCTCTTCTCCCCAGTTCTATTCAATTCTTCATCATTAGTTATGTGATCTACCCATCTAATCTTAAGCATTCTTCTGTAGCACCACATTTCGAAAGCTTCCGTTCTCTTCTTGTCCAAACTATTTATCATCCATGTTTCACTTCCATACATGGCTACGCTCCATACAAATACTTGCGGAAACGACTTCCTGACACTTAAATCTATACTCGATGTTAACAAATTTCTCTTTTTTAGAAACGCTTTCCTTGCCATTGCTAGTCTACATTTTATATTTTCTCTACTTCGACCATCATCAGTTATTTTGCTCCCCAAATAGCAAAACTCCTTTACTACTTTAAGTGTCTCATTTCCTAGGTAGGGTAGGTTTTCCTGGGTAGGGTTTCACAATATTTTCCTCTAAAGGAAAACCATCGTCTGCTACAAAAACATATGGTAGGGCCTTTGTGCCACCTGGTGAGCATTCAGCTTGTAGAAGTTTAGTTTCTTTTTGTTAATTAACTCACGTATGGTCGCGTTTTTAACACACCACCATCTGATATTCTGCCTTGGCAGCCGATATCTGCGTACAAAAACTTTGTAGCTGGCATCGACGACAGCAAGCAGCACAACGCTGAATGAACCTTTATAACTATAATACTCACTTCTACTACCGACAGGAAACTGCAGCACGGTATTTTCCCCATCAATTGCTCCAACACAATGAGGAAACTGAAGAAACTGAGGACAAACATGCTGTTTCACGCCAGTCGGTTTCAGTCGCTGGTATCTGAAAGAAAGAAATTTGATTTCAGGTTTTCATACATTCGCCAGAGGTAATAAATGAAGATGAAGAGGATGTGGCTTGACCTTCCTGGTCTCCACCACGAAAAATCGGGAGAGTGGTTGAGAAAAAATATATGCAGCAACCATACAAGATTGCGTCTCAGTTATTAATTAAAGAGCTGAAAAAACAAGAAGATAACAAGAACGATGAATGTAGCACATATGGACAGTATGTGACATCAGAGGTACGGAAATTACCAGAGTTACAAACAGCAAAAACAATGGCTTTGCTTAATGAAGTATTAACGAAAGAGCATGAAGCATCTGGAAGATCAGCAGTCGACAGTGGGTATGAATGTGTCAGGGACATCATCATCAAGTACTAATTAATACCCCTGTCACATTTACGAGTTGAGTAGACAGTGATAACACAATTGAAGAAGTTGTGTTTTATGAGATGACAAATAATAACATTCCGAAAAGGTGCTTATTTAACGATGTTATTCATTTACTTAGATTTGCATAATCCTTCAGTACTTTCACGAGAGTTCCACATACTTCAGGTTCTATTTGAGACATTGTTTGCTTCGAAATGTGAAATAAATCTCCTGTTGCTAGAAAACAAAGAGTAACTGCCATCCTTCGGTTGACTGAAATCGCTTTCCTGAAATTCGTGTCTTTTTTTTGCCAGATATTCAAAATCGGTAGATGGCAACCGAGTGAAGTTACGGAAGCCAGGGCCGTCTTCCATACTCAGCTAACGTAGCAAGTTATTCCCTCCAGTTCTTCTATAGAATATTTTTCTCCACCAACGACGTGGACGCCTTTCATTTTGTTTGTTTATACCTTCTAGTCTTAATAATGCAGCACCACATATCATTACAGTTTCTTCGACACCAGACATAACACAACAGCAGACGATACGAACGCAATAGGACAAGGAGCACTGCAGACGGCATGAACACACAACGAGAAATGTTTGCCGCCAGTGTGGACGGAAACAGAGACAAGAAACAAAGTCGGAAACATTTGCGAAACATTGTACGAAACAATGTTTCCTACAAAAACATGTTTCCAGCGGCAGTGTGTACGCGGCTTTAACGGTCCACTGTAGTTTCATGAATATTACCGTTGTACAAGGCTTTATGTGTTCTCGAAACCCATTCTGGCACCATACAAATATCTTTTCAAGAAATTTTCACTATCAAGATGATTGTAATTCTGATGTGGGCCTACATGATTACGGTACATTCAGTTTCACATCACATCCTCTCTTGAAGTTTTCCATTCACTCTACATAGTTTAACCCAGTTTATCTGACTGCTGTACTAGATATAATGTCTATTTCATTTTCTTTCATTCATTGCTTATAATATACCCACAATTCACGTGTTGCCGCAATTACACATTTCTCAATTTCTGTCACTTTACCCAAGTTTTATCCCTAATAGCTACGCTAAATTAAAAATAGATTATAATTACGATGATTACTAATATATACTTTGTCCATTACCAGTGATAAAGATGTTTCGTCGTTTTACAATTAAACATGAACTGATCATTTATGGTATTGATTAAAAGTTGACTAAATGTTGCCTTTAAAGATGTAAAGCACATCTGAGTTTTAATTTGCAGGCAGATGGTAGAGTCTACTATATGTAAATTTCAGATGATGATGAGACCTAAATGCTTCAGTTAGTAAAAAAATGGTGTCCAGGATGTGATGAATGTTGCATTATGTGTAATTATAACTTAACTTTCATATAGTTTGGAAAATGAACGGAAAACGAATATGGGTCTATGAAGAAATGAAGAGGCGAGGCTTAACGTCACGTCGACGATGAGATCGTTAGAGACGGATTGGGGCTGGATGAAGAAGGAAATAGATCACGTGGTTTACAAATAAACCCCTTCGGCTTTTGACTTAAGCCATCTGAGAACGCAAGGGAAACCTCTGGAATGGCGGAAGGGGATTTGAACCACCGTTCTCTTGAATGCAAGGTCAATGTCTAACTTCTGCGACTGTTTCCACAAAAGTAAAGGTTCAGTATATCATTGGCTTTAGAAATTTATTGTCACTGGTACACCAGACTGTCGCCTTGAGTTTTGTTGTGGTTGACAGTAGAGCCAACCCCGTGTTACTAGAGGAAGCCGAAAGGCACGCGTTTTAGCTCACGCAGGCTGGCGTGAGGTCTGGAACAGAACAAGGAAATTAGAATTTAGAAAAAACGGACGTAGCTGGTGGAATACTTAACTTTAATCCATTAATGGTGAACGTCGCTCTGGACACTACATTATTCACAGTATCAATAGTAACTGGTAATGGCGCCTTGCTAGGTCGTAGCAAATGACGTAGCTGAAGGCTATGCTAACTATCGTCTCGGCAAATGAGAGCGTATTTTGTCAGTGAACCATCGCTAGCAAAGTCGGTTGTACAACTGGGGCGAGTGCTAGGAAGTCTCTCTAGACCTGCCGTGTGGCGGCGCTCGGTCTGCAATCACTGATAGTGGGGAACGCGGGTCCGACGTATACTAACGGACCGCGGCTGATTTAAAAGCTACCACCTAGCAAGTGTGGTGTCTGGCGGTGACACCACATTCCTCCCCCGCAAATCGGCGTACGGTTGTGGCATAAGGCTTCCGACCGTCGTGGGAAGGACCCCATGTTGACGTATGTGACGAGGTGGGGAGCCTAACAACAGGCGAGGCTGTGCCACCCGCACCCTGCCATTCGGACCGCGGGGAGCTAGGAAACGCCTGAAAACCTGCTCCAGGAAGCACGCCAACATGCGGTGTATGCGCCCGCAGAGAGACAGGACGGGCCGAAGGGTCGACCTCCATCGGGCCGGGGTACCCGACGGGCGAAAACGACATACGGTCCGGAGCGGCCAAGAGTTCCATGTCGGAGGACAACTAGTCACGAGAAGCGATCGGCGGCGCGTGACCCAGGGAGGCGCCCGGCGGTTGCAGCGACGCGTCCACTGCGGGCGTCGCCGGCGGGAGAACAGGCGGCGGCGGCGGCGCGTCGCCATGGGGCAAAATGGAAGGCAGCGTCGGTAACACCTGGGGCCACTGTCGGAAACAATAGTCTGTGGAAGACCTTCAATGCAAAAGATAGCAGATAACGCTTGGATGGTGGCAGATGACGTCTTGGAAGACATCCGGACAACAAAAGGAAATTTACTGAATGAATCTACCACAACCAACCATCGAGCATTCCAGAATGGACCAGCAAAATCGATGTGTAAGCGTTGCCAAGGGGAAGTGGCTTTTGACCACGCAAAGAATTTCAGCAGTGGTGCTGATTGTTGTTCGGCGCACACCATGCAAGAAGAGCACATATTCGTAAACGCGGCATCGATTCCGAACCAAGTACAGTGCTGACGAGCAAGTTTTTTCGTTCTCACTATTCCCCAATGTCCTTGATGGAGAAGCTGTAAGACAGAGGGCTGTAACGAACATGGGACCACGACCTTGGACTGATCATTATCAGAACGCAACAGCAAAACACCACGTCGTACAAAAAGTCTCTCCTGGTGAGCAAAAAATCGGCGAACCAACGGATCCCCGATCCATAACTTGGACAAGGGCCATTGCGTAGCAACAAAACGCAGAACGGTAGCAAGGACAGGGTCGGCAGCTGTGGCTGTAGCTACACGACGAAAATCAATCGGAAACGATTCGACCACGTCATCGGTTTCCGAATCAATGAACATGCAAGCAAGTGCGGCGGAATCGAATGCTCTATCCTCAGCAACAGGCAAACGGGACAACGCATCGGCGTTTTCGTGCTTGGCAGTGGACAGATACAAGATATCGTAGCGGTACTGCGAGAGGAAAATAGACCAGCGAATGAATTTCTGCGCTGTACGTGGAGGTACAGGCTTGGTCGGATGAAAAAGCGATGTCAAAGGTTTGTGGTCTGTGATGATAGTAAAGTGACGACCATACAAGAAATCATGAAACTGTAACACCAAATACGAGAGCCAATGCTTCTTTCTCGATCTGTGAATGATTTCTTTGCGCAGACGAGAGCAATTTGGACGCAAAGGCAATAGGGCGATCGTGCGAACCATCTTTGTGCGCAAGCACAGCACCGATCCCGACATCCGATGTATCCACCATCAATAAAAGGGGCTTCTGGGGATCGAATGGCGTAAGGCAAGTGTTGGAAAGCAACACCGATTTCAACTGGCGAAAGGCGCGTTCGCATTCCGTCGTCCAGACGAACGGAACACCTTTACGGAGTAAGCGATGAAGCGGAGCTGAAATGGAAGAGGCATGCGGAACATATCGGTGATAATAGTTAATTTTTCCCAGCACACTCTATAGCTGCTTCAAATTCCGCGGCGAAGGCAAGTCTTGTATGGCACGGAGGTGCTCGGGACTGGGATGTATGCCTTGGGCATTGAGTACATGTCCCACGTAGGGCAAGTCACGAGCAAAAACCACACATTTGTCCTTCCGCAAGCGAAGACCATTTTGTCGCAAGACCTGAAATACTGTTCTGAGATTGACTAAATGTTCTTCTTCCGTCTTTCCGGAGATCACAATATCGACCAGATAGTTTGCTACAGTAGGGACCGACGCACAAACAGTTTGTAGATATTGCTGAAACAATGCAGGGGCGGATGCACACCCGAATGGCAGTCGTTTGAATCGATACAAACCAAGATGCGTGTTAACCACCAAAACGCGCTGATATTCTTCGTCCACCGGTATTTGCAAGTACGCATCTGCTAGGTCCAACTTCGAAAAATATTTCCCCGGGCACAGTTTGTCAAAAAGATCTTCCGGGCGGGGTAAAGGAAAAGTTGCAATCACTAGTTGTGGATTCACTGTTGCCTTGAAGTCCACACAAAGTCTCAATTTTGTGGAAGGTTTTGGCAAAATTACTAAGGGTGATGCCCAGAGAGAAGCCTGCACACGTTCAATTACACCTTGTGATTCCAAATCGTGTAATGTTTTTGTGACCCCATCACGCAAGTCGTGGGGAACATTGCGCGCTCTGAAAAATTTTGGTTGCGCGTTTACTTTCAGTTCCAAATGTGCTTTATAGTTCGTAGCGCAACTGAGGCCCGGTGCAAAAATGAATGCAAATTCTTCACATAGACGAGAAACGCTGTCAGAAGGCACAGTCTGGTTCACTGATAGGACCTGATTTACTATAAACAAGTTAAACAACTGAAATAAATCGTAACCAAACAAGTTCACCGCAGAAGAAGAACGAAGGACGTGAAATGACACAAGTTTTGTTTGTCCCTTGTATGTTGCAAGAAGGCTGCACTGTCATAACACAGGGATATCTTGACCTGAATAGCTAGTTAACTTAACAGTTGCGGCACGCAACGGAGGTGTGCCCAGCAGCTTGTAAGTGTCTTGATTGATCAGTGAAACTGCAGCCCCGGTATCGAGCTGGAATGGTATCACCTTGCTGTTAATGTCCAAGTCCACAAAAAGTTTATTGCCCTGCTGACGACAAGAGCGACTGTCTCGTGCAACGTGAACTGACACTGGTACAAAATCACTTGCGACTTGACGGGAGTTCCGGCGATGTCGACGCACACTATTTGAGGGACGAACACAGTCACTCTTAGAGAGAGTGGCACTGGGCGGAGTGGAACGGACAATATGAATTTCCATGGGCGAAGTTTCGTGAGCCTGAGTTTCCTTGGTTCGATTCTGATTCCGGCGCGAAGCAAAGGGCCTGGAATGATTTTGAGTTTCCGATCTGAGCTTTTTCTGGCAAACACTTTGAACATGTCCTTTTATATTCCAGTAAAAGCAAATAGCTTGGCGTGACGGGCAATTCTCACGCGAATGTCTAGGAGCACACCGTGGGCATGATTTTAGCACTGCATTTGCTTGCCGGCGCGGTACACGTGGCTGAGAGCAGGGCGGCAGCGGCGCGGCCGGGTGCGAGGACTGCTTACTGTTCCGTGCAGCTCACCCGGCGGGCCGGTTAACCTGACACACGAGTGGCGAAGTTTCAAATGATTCCTGAGCAAAGTCAAGTGTGTCCTGCCGATTAAATATGTCCATCACTTGTTGAAGGGAGGGATTGACTAGTTTCAAAATCTGTTCCCTTATACGAATATCAGAAACGTCCTGTGCAATTGCTTCACGTACCATAGTATCTGAATAAGGGAGTCCACATTGACACTCAAAAGCACAATCCCTAGTAAGGCCTTGCAAGGTTGCAACCCACTCCCTATTAGTCTGATCTGCCGTACGTTTTGTACGAAAGAAGGTATACCGTTTGGCAACTACATTGACTGATTCTTTGAAATATGCATCTAATGCAGACGAAATTTCGTCGTAGGACAGAGTTGCTACGTCGCGTCGGGGAAATAATTTGACTATCACATGGTACGTTTGTACGCCGACCGAAGACAACAAAAATGGCTGCCGCTTTTTACCTTGAATTCTCTAGGCGGCGAGATGGAATCGAAATTGGCGTGACCACTCCATCCAGCTTTCCAATGCAGCATCAAAAGGTCGAAAAGTTGGTGCAACAGCATGTTGTGGCTGCGTTAGCGGTGGAGCGGCTGCTGCCGCATCGTTTTGCATTGCACGTTGCCCCTGGACGAGCTGTCCAAGGGCATCCAGTAAGGCCTGCGTCTGCTGATTCTGTAAGCGATAAAATTCGGACAGTACATCTGGAGATGGTGGCGAAGCCATTACACAAGTAAATCAGGACAGTATAGTTAAGAACGCGGTGGTGCCTCGTCGCCAATGTTGTGGTTGGCAGGAGTGCCAACACCGTGTCACTAGAGGAAGCCGAAAGGCACGCGTTTTAGCTCACGCAGGCTGGCGTGAGGTCTGGAACAGGACAAGGAAATTAGAAAAAACGGACCCATCTGGTGGAATACTTAACTTTAATCCATTAATGGTGAACGTCGCTCTTGACGGTACATGATTCAGTATCAATAGTAACTGGTAATGGCGCCTTGCTAGGTCATAGCAAATGACGTAGCTGAAGGCTATGCTAACTATTGTCTAGGCAAATGAGAGCGTATTTTGTCAGTGAACCATCGCTAGCAAAGTCGGTTGTACAACTGGGGCGAGTGTTAGGAAGTCTCTCTAGACCTGCCGTGTGGCGGCGCTCCGTCTGCAATCACTAATAGTGGCGACACGCGGGTCTGACGTATACTAGCGGACCGCGGCCGACTTAAAAGGCTACCACCTAGCAAGTGTGGTGTCTGGCGGTGACACCACAAGTTTGCCGGCCGCGGTGGTCTCGCGGTTCTAGGCGCTCAGTTTGGAACCGCGCGGCTGCTACGGTCGCAGGTTCGAATCCTGCCTCGGGCATGGATGTGTGTGATGTCCTTAGGTTAGTTAGGTTTAAGTAGTTCTAAGTTCTAGGTGACTGATGACCACAGATGTTAAGTCCCATAGTGCTCAGAGCCATTTGAACCTTTTGAACATCACAAGTTTATTCATAAAAAACAGAATCATAAATGATGTTTTATTCTTTGAGTCAGCTCTGAAAAAGGTAAACTGAGTTTTAAAATTATTTTAATTCACTTATTTAAGGTTCGAAGTAAAAACTGTGATTAAGACACAAGAAAATCCTCTTTGTCTTGCGTTTCACATACTTATTTCCGACGGTCTGAGTTTTGTGTTCTTATCGCATTTCCTGGTGTTACAGTGTTTCAGATTGACAATTAATTCGTTCTTATGCAATACCATACAACGCAAACGCAAGAGACACTGAATTGCAGTTTTCAGGATGTTGAGGTCTGGCGATATAAGAATAAGAATGCAATGTCTACCAAAAAAACGAGCTATTCGTCCAGGCCGTGAAGGCACGAAGGGTGTCGACCATCCCCAGTGTAATCCTCTGCCTTGTGGCATAATATGTGTGTGGCGTGGAGGGGCAGAAGGTCAGTACACACACAGCTCTCCCGGCCGTTTCGCCAACTGTCGGGACTGTGGAGCCGCCACTTCTAATTCATGTAGCTCCTCAGTTGGCCTCACGAAGCAGTGTGTGGACTGTACTAGTGCTCCCACCAAGGAAAAATCCTTGGCCGTGACGGGAATCGAATCAAGGTCCTCCGCATGGCAGCCATCTACATTGGCCACCCAGCCACGGAGGCGGACTATCCAAATAAATGCACGTCGTAAATGGAAACGTCGCTATACGTTACTGATACCTGAGATATTTTTGGCATAGAACGCAAGGAGTTCCTAAGGGCTTAAGGCGTTCATTACCTAACACTAGACGTGTATCAGAGTCAAGTAGCCTACTAGTTCAAATAACAAGAACCGGTCCGTATTATAATCTGAGATAACTCGCAAGATTCATTAGTTATCTTTCTTTGTGTCTACTTAAGAACTGTGACAGAGTCATCCTTGAGGGTAATGAAGAAATCGTTTCAGTACTGACGAAAAGAACGTTGTGCCAACTTGGGAAGAGATACTGTGCAACTGAAACGAAATCTAAACCATGCTCCTTCCGAAGCCCAATCCTGTTTTTCACAACTGCAGCACCTAAAGCTACACCACTAATCTAGAATTCACACTTGCGTGTTAGGCAAACGATTCATAGAGCCACTTTCAGACTGTTTCACGACGTTTTCACTCTCGAATACCGCGTGGGAAAAATGAGTACCTAAATGTTCCCGTTCGAGCTCTGACTTCTCTTATTTATTACGATGGTAATTTATCCCTGTAGCTGGGAGTCAACAAATTTTTTTCTAATACGCAATAGGAACTCGAAGATCGAAATTTCGTAGAGAAAAACGCCTTTATTTTAACGAATGGCGCTCCAAGTCGCTTATCATACCTGTGATGCTGTCTCCTAAATTTCACGATAATACAAAACGGGCTGCTCTTCGTTGAACTTTTCCGTCAATCCTATTTGGTAAGGATACCATACAACGCAACAATTCGCTGACAAAGGAAGGCAAGCCTAGTGTAGGTAGTCTCCTTAGTACGAACTTCGAGCACGCTGGAATGATTGCAGGTCAGCAACTTCTGTTAATCAGTACGACGAAGAAACAGACAAAACTGCAAATTTGCCTATTTTCATTTACCCGATGGCTAGTTGCGAGCTGGGACCCATTTTCAAATCATCGTGCCAGATAGTTAAAACGGTATTTCCTAAAATACAAAACCATGTCAAAATATATACGTATTATGAGGTGCAAACAAAAAATTACAGCGCATACAGACAATTTGAACTTCATAATATGTATATATTTCGACATGGTTTTGTATTTTTGGAAATATTCTTTGACTATCTAGGACGATGATCTGAAAATGGGTCTCGGCCCGAAACTAGTCATCAAGCAAATAAAAAAGTGAAATTTGCAACTTTGGCTGTTTTTCTTTATATTGAGACTCCTTAGTAAGTTTGTTGCTTCTTCTGCGTTCTGCCAATAAATCTCAGTCTTTGGTTCACCTCCCCCACAACATTTTTTATGTGATTTTCGAACATGAGTAGTTCGTAATTGTCATTCCTAAGTATTTAGTTGATTCGAAAACGTTTAAATTTTGTATTATTTATCATGTGACCGAAATGGAACTGATTTTGTTAGTAATTTTTGTTGTTTGGGGTCAACTGTCACTTTCTGCACCATGCAGATAACTTTTATAAGCCAGTCTGAAGTTCGCTTTCATCTTCTGATGACTGTAGTACACTATAAATGTAAGCACGAAGAAGCACAAGCACAAACAATGCAAGAGGGCTGCTCAGATTGCCTGCTAAATCGTTTGTATGAATTAAGAAGAGCAGAGAGAGTATAACACTGCCGTGGTGAACCCGAAATATCATTTCTGTTTCACTAGATAACTTTCTGTTATTTACTACGAACTGTGACGTTTGTGACAGAAAAATCAACTCAGTCGCGTAACTGAGACGATAGTCCACATGCACTCAACGGATTAATAACAGCTTGGGAGGAATGGTTACAAAAGCCTTCTATAAATCTAGAGTTACGGAATATCCTCTGTCGATAGCATTCATTACCTCGTGTAAATAAAGAGCCAGCTGTGTCTCGCAAGAAGATGTTTACCTAATTGGATATAATGTAGATCTTACGTAACTTCCTCTCTCTTCTGTGTTGTTACAAGTAGAAGCTGATACGTTACCTCACGATGGCGCAACAATATTTTATTAAAACAGTGTCGCGACGTAAGCCTCGGATTCTTCGTTAGACCATAAACGGTCCCTAGCTTTTCAAAAACAAATCTTGTTGACAGACAAATTCTCTTGGAGGACGAAAGAAAGTGCTGGTATATATATATATATATAGTTTTTTTCGTCCACTTTCCTAGCCGAGGCGCCGCGTGAGAGGTCAGACGGGATTTTCTTAGTGAGGCAAAGAGTTGTTCGATCCCGAATGGCAACAGTGGGAGATGATCCTTAAGGTCGCATCACAATGCGAGCCAGTCCCCCTGGCCGGCAACCCTCTCTTCAGATAAGTCCCCAAACACGGAAACAAATTAAAAGACCATAACGTAACTTCGCTGCCTCGTTTGTTACGTTTCTTATCACCGCTTGGCTCGACAAGAAAGAGCCATTTCTTTCTCAATTAAGTTATTTTATCTCCGAGAGGCTTAGGAACGTGCCGATTGGTCGCGGCGATAAACCAGCGCGGGCCCGACCGACACAAATTATGTGAAGCGGCCGGACCCTAACACGACACCGCGCGCCGCCACTCACCAAATGTGGAACACAGCCAGCCCTACTTAATGCCGCTGCCAGTGATACGGCTCATATAAAATCTTCGCCACTGACGCTGCCCTCTAATTAAGTGCTCCTGATTATTTTTCCAAGGCCGGAAGGTCCGCCTCGGTAACGCGCCCCTCTTATCGCCCATCTGAGCTACCTGTATTTCTCGCACTGTAATTACACCATTATTCTTGACGCTCCGAATCTTTTAAAGAACACGTCAGGTGCTTGGGGGGCGCCTGTAATGTGAGGGAATTTTCGCGCTGTCGTTTTGGCAAGTCCGAAGTTTTGCTGGAGCTGAATCCTCACTTTAACGTCGACTCAGTGAGCTCTGTCTGTATTTCACGCTTGTCGCACGTTCGAACTGGAATGTGTGACCGTGCCCAGGGATTTAATGCAGCGTGAGGTGCAAGTTTCTCATAGACGCTGCCTACATTGAACGTATATGGGCGGAGTGGTATTACAAGATAAAATTCAGCGGCGATCACATTGTCACGTCATTCACGGAAGAGTTTGTTTGTGAATGTGGTAGACAAAAGGTAATAGAAAACGATTGTGTATCTGTAAGCAGATAAAAGCCAGCTAACATTACAAGTGTTGTATATGCTATTTCTTACTGCGTGAACAATATTTAAAGCTCTAATAATTTTGCTTGAACGAATAATAAATAGTTAAATAGAGGCGACTTTTGCGCATAGGCTTCTTTATTCAAGTTTCTTCTTCATTACACAACTAAGTTCGACTTTTTAAGTTATGGAATGCAAGCAGAAACGGACTAAAATAAATCGACAAACTTTCTGTTTTATAGACCAGTGTGTTCGTTAAAGAGTGTACCTGACACATTTTTAAAATGAATAAAAATTTCAATCTCTTCTACAACTTTTATTTTCTTTCGTTTCTTTCCATGACAAAAAATTTGGAACTTATCGTTCATTTTTCAGGACCGTAAATTCGTTGTTTATGGCATTCAGCGCGGCGTACAAGCATTATTTCCGTTTTGTTTGTAACTACAACTAATCAGAAACAAAGTATCCGTTACATTCGTAGCTTACACATTGGCAAATACTATTATTTATATCGTCTATAGTCTGAGTGGTACTTTGAAATTTTCAAATATCCTTATTTAGCATCTCGATATTTTTTTAATATTTTTTAGTTTCACTTTTTTCGCTTTGTTACCTTGAGTTTTAGTATAAGACTTAATATGTCTGTATAGTTTTCTGAAGCTGCTAGTCCATCTTCACCTTTAATCTTTGGTCAGTACTATATCTTTTCACATTTTTCCCGTCCTGAGTGCACCGATTATGTGCTAAAATATCAACAACAGTAGAGGAGAGTGGTCTACCTCGGGACACTTCGCGGACTTTCGCCTCTAGCCAGTTGTGAAATAGAAGTTTAATATACTTTGCTAGTCCGTTTTTAAATGAAAGCATTCTCTTCTTATGTGCTGCTGTATTTTTCTAAAATTATAAAAAATTTCCGAGATGAAAGATGGTGCACGACATACGAAGTATCCAGTTACAGTACTCACGTTGCATAACTAGTTTTGAAAATACCTAGAAATTTACCTGCCATAAAATTTTGTAGCTGAAGAATTAACAATATATTCAAAAAAAAAAAATGGTTCAAATGGCTCTAACCACTATGGGACTTAATATCTGAGGTCATCAGCCCCTAGAACTTAGAACTACTTAAACCTAACTAATCTAAGGACATCACACACACCCATGCCCGAGGCAGGATACGAACCTGCGACCGTAGGGGTCGCGCGGTTCCAGACTGTAGCGCCTAGAACCGCTCGGCCACCGCGGCCGGCAACAATATTTTCCAAATAGCTTTAATATATTATAGAGTTCTTAAAGGTGTTGAACTCGAAAAGCTACAAAAAACACAATCTCATATCTAGAAACAACAAAAACTGTATAATATGGCGGAGAACTCTTATGTCAGGCTCTGGTGCTCAATCCTTTACGTGGTTCTCAATTCAGTCACTAGACTGAAGTACCGACTAAGAAGCATATTATGTTTTGAGGTACACTTTCTTCTATATACAAGACGCTGCCCTACAGTTTGCAAACCAAAGCAGGTGGCTATGCTGTCATTTCTATTCATGGTGAATCCTGTTCTAGGTAACTATCCTTCCGTTAATTTATGTTCACACCATTGTGTTCCCGTTTCGTGGCGGTAATGAGGCATACTTTTTATTCAGTTAAACACTCGATAATGGCTTATAAATTCGCAAATAGACGTGTAACGGAGACGAGATCCACATACCTACTGCTTAAGTGGAAAAATGTCGCTTTTATTTCATTAATTCGCAGTTGCTGCGCCCACAACGAAGAAAATTTAGGTGAAATGAGTTCTTTAAGTTTCAAATAAATCACAACTACAATCAGCCTGTTAAAATAACTATTGAACTTGTTGCTGGAAATTCGTAAAATGTTACCGTGTTAAGTCAAAGTCGTATGTACGTTATCTATAGGGAAAAAACTTTGTCGTCTTATTGACCTACCTGGAAAAGTAGCTAACAAAGCGTATAGCACCTGCCTCTTAGCTATTTATACATATTGAAATTAATTTAGTCGGCTAGTCCCGAACTGCGTAATACTTGCTTGAAACTATTTGACACATATGACATAATGTAGTTGATTCCAATAGTTTGGTGAGGAATTCGTCTTAGAAAGAATCTTTCTCTCTGCAATAGAGTGAATATTTTTTTGACATTTTAAAACAATGTGCCGGATTGAGATTCCAACTGTTAATAAGCAACATTTTACTGAAGACGAATTGGTGTCCATGTATGACTTACGATCTTCAACAGCAGAAATAAGAGTGTCCTTCAGCATGTATTTGTGGCCTTCGTAATCCTTTAGTCTGAGGTCTGGAAGTGGTTTCAATGATTCAGCATCAGTAATGCTGGAATAAATAAGCTTGTTAGCCTGACAGTAAAAATGTAACATAATCAAGAAATGCGTGATAATCAGATGAACCCCCAAATTTGATAGAACAACTTTGTCCGCACAAGGCTTGTAATATACTATCTGATCAAAAGTATCCGGACATCTGTTAGTGAACGTTGATATGGAGTAAGCCCACTCCTCGCGTTTATGATGCCCTGGATTCTGCTGAAAACATTTTCAACGACGTGTCTGAATGTCTGGGTGTTCTTCTTCAAGAGCCAGAGAAAGTACTGGTGTTTGACGCTGGAGTCTGGAGTGGAATCGACGTTCTAACTCATCTCAAATGTGTTTCATGAGTTCAGGTCGGGACTCTGGGCAGGCCAGTCCAGTTCAGTAATGTTATTATTCATAAACCATTGCCTCACAGATGCTGCTTTATGGCAGGGTGCATTTTCGTGCTGAAACAAAGGCATTGTCTCCGAACTGTTGCTCTCTTTTACACAATACACAATGCTGTAAAGTTTGTTCATATCTTACCGCATTTAGCGCTTTCTAAAGGGCAATAAGCAGACCACACTCTATCCACAAAAAGTACACACACACCGTAACTCCAACTCCTGCTTATTTCTCTTTTAGCACTAATCATGATGGCAAGGAAAGTTCTCCAGGCAGTTACCAAACCCAAACCAATCCATCTAATTCCTACGAGGTATAGACTGAGTCATCGCTCCCAAACACTGATTTCCAGTCCTCAGCTGTACAGTGGCTTCGCTATTTACACCACCTCAAGCGTCGCTTAGCACTGACTACAGGAATTTTGGCTTATGACGATCTGGTCGACTATTTTACTCCATTCTTTTTCACTCTCTAAGCAAAGTCATAGGGTAGTCAGCCTGTGGGTAGCACTTTGGAATTCAAGATTGATTGCTTCCGCTGATTTCGTGAGACATTCTTACAACGATGCTCCGTAATTTTCAATGACCCTGTCCGTCAGCATATAAGGTCTGCCATGTTGTCATTTAGCTGTGTTTGCTTCTTCGCGGTTGCTCTTCCACCCACTTCACCACCATTCGACTTGAGCAGCTTTAAAATGTTTGAAATGTCTCTGATGAACTTGTTACTTAGGTGACATCCAAACGTTCGAAGTCACAGAGCTCTCCTCACTGAGCGATTCTCCTGTCACTGTTTCTGTACTGGCAACACAATACCCTCCGCTTCCATGTACACCGGTGGTTGCGCATATTGTGACACCTAGTGGTCATTTCTGCATTAGATATATGTGTCTGGGTACTTCAGAGCAAAGCTCGAGCAGTATTTTCATAACACTGTCGAACTATTCTAATGCACTCGTAATAAATCCAGCAGCACGCCATGGAACTGCTTCTATGTCTTCCTTCAATCCGACCTGTGTCGGACCCGAAAAATTTCACTAGTACTCAGGAATGGGTAGCACAAGCATCCCCTATGTTTTCTCCTTCGTATGTGAGCAACATGTTCCAATAACTCTCGCAATAAACCGTAGTCAGGCATTCTTTTTACATTATGAGGTCGTTCCATTTCATGTCATTTCGCAACAATATGCTAAGACGTGTAACCAACGTGACAAAGCCTAGTAAGATATCGTAAGTACTCTACTGGAACATTACAAGAAACGTCTTCCTTTCCATCCGCAATGACTTGCATTTATCCACATTTAAACCAAAGAGCCATTCACTACACCAAACAGAAATTCTTTCCAGGTCATCTTGAGTCGCCCTTCAGTCACAGAACGATGACATTTCCTCGTACACAATAGCCACCTCATAAAACAGAAATTACAGGCAAATGCCAAGATATCTCTTTTGAAAAGGACACGGCCTATATATTTCCCCCATCATTGTTACATCCAAGCTTCTTTTCCATCTCTAACGACTTCATCGTCGACGTGACGTAAAGCCCTAAGCCCTAAGCTTTCTCCATTTGACGACAGAGAGCAGTGGAGCTTGCGTATAAATATTATATAAATATTTAACAGTGTAATATTACATTTGCGCTGCATTTTTTTTCTTTTTTGAGGATACTTGCAAACAGTCCCAGAGCTATTACCGGAAATGAATCAGACATTTGAAATAATACTATGCTACTACTCTTTCGTAGTACGAAACTTTCAGTATCATTCGAAAATTGCTGAATAATACATGGTGTACAATACTGTGCCTAACGGAGATCATTCCTAATTTATTACTACCACTTGCGCGAGTTAAGGGCTCCATTGTTGATGGTAGAAGGAAAACTGAAAGAGTTTCCTCATTAACTTCATAGCCAAACAGTTATCTTTTAGGGGTATGCCACTAGTTCAAAATAAGAAAATCGATTTGTAATTTCTTTAAATTTGAGGGAATACTTCATTTCAGAATTATCGTTGCATCATGTCAAATGTACACTGAGGTAACAGAAGTCATGGGATAGCGATATGCGCATATACAGATGGCGACAGTATCACGTACTCGAGGTATAAAGGGGCAGTGCATTGGCGGAGCTGCCATTTGTACTCAGGTGATTCATGTGGAATCGTTTCCGACGTGATTATGGCCGCACAACGGCAATAAATAGACCGAATGCAGAATGGTAGTTGGAGCTAGGCGCACGGGACATTTCATTTCGGAAATCGCTACGGAATGCGTTACTCCGAGCTCCACAGTGTCAAGAGTGTACCGGGAATTCCATATTTCAGGCATTACCTCTCACCACGGCCAACGCACTGGCCGACAATCTCCACTTGACGACCGAGAGCAGTGGAGCTTGCGTATAGTTGTCAGTGCTAACAGACAAGCAACAACGCGTAAAATAACAGCAGATATTAATGTGGGACATACAACGAACGCATCCGTTAGGACAATACGGCAAAATTTGGCGTTAAAGGAGTACGGCAGCAGACAACCGACGCGAGTGCCTTTGCTAACAGCAGGCGCGCGGAATTAGCCGAGCGGTCGAGGGCGCTGCAGTCATGGACTGTGCGGCTGATCCCGGTGGAGGTTCGAGTCCTCCCTCGGGCATGGGTGTGTGTGTTTGTCCTTACGATAATTTAGGCTAGGTAGTGGGTAAGCTTAGGGACTGACGACCTTATCAGTCAAGTCCCGTAAGATCTGACACACATTTGAACATTTCTTTTTTTTTTGCTGACAGCACGACATCGCCTGCAGTCCCTCTCCGTATTGGTGGACCCTAGACGACTTGAAAACAGTGGCCTGGTACGGTGAGTTCCGATTTCAGTTGGTAAGAACTGATGGTACTGTTCGAGTGTGTCACAGACCCCAAGAAGCCATGGACGCAAATTGTCAACAACGCACTGAGCAAGCTGGTGGTGGCTCCATATCGGTGTGGGCTGTGTTTACATGGAGTTGATTGGGTCCTTTGATCCCAATGAACCGATCATTGACTGGAAATGATTAAGTTCGGCTACTTAGAAGCCATTTTCTGCGATTCATGGACTTTATGTTTCCAGACAATGATAACGTGTCACAGGGCCATAATTTTTCGCGAGTTGTTTGAAGAACATTCTCGACAATTCGAGCGAGTGGTTTGGCCATCCATATCGCCCGACATGAGTCGAATCGAACATTTATGGGACATAATAGAGAGGTCAGCTCGTACACAGAATTCTGCATCGGCAGCACTTTCGCTGTTATGGACGGCTGTAGAGGCAGCATGGTTCAATATTTCCGCTGCAGCTTCAAACTACTTGTTGAATCCTTACCACGTCCAGTTGCTGCACTATGCCGGGAAAAAGGAGTTCCGACACGATATTTGGAGGTATCTCATGACTTTTGTTACCTCAATGTTTTCAAGAAATAGGTGAAGTCGCTTAAAAGTCGCGACATGAATAAGTGCGAAACTCTGCCCGACGCTTCTATATCTTATTATGCTGTTGCACAACTACTTTTAGAAATTATTCTTCTAATGGAGAAAGAAAATGAAAGCACAAGAGACCGTTACCGATTACATGTGAATCGTTTTCAAGGTTCATGGAGTTTGCATACGAAATTTCGACATCCTGCTGACACAATTTTTAATAGATGCCAAGTTCAACTACTTGAAGTAAGGCACCAGCGACCGTCAAGTCTGACAGACACTGTCGTGCAGTGTTGTTATATATTCACTTTATTCATTTAGGGACAGCCCTTTGAATCTTTATAGGATGAGAACTTTGAGAATAGTGATTGATAATTTTTGTGTGCTAACAGTATTTACTAGTTTTAGTAGCAGTTAAATGTGCGTCAACGTTTCCCGTTTCGCTTATTTCGCTACCAAGTCTTATGATTCACGCACCTTACCTGGCACTCATTCTCTGCCAGGGAAAATTCCTGTAAATCGCTAATTAACTAAATGAGTAATATTCCTTGGTTAATTATTCAGATGATGGCTCTGAACACTATGGGACTTAACTGCTGAGGTCATCAGTCCCCTAGAACTTAGAACTACTTAAACCTAACTAACCTAAGGATATCACACACATCCATGCCCGAGGCAGGATTCGAACCTGCGACCGTAGCGGTTGCGCGGCTCCAGACTGTAGCGCCTAGAACCCCTAGCCCACTCCGGCCGGCTGGTTAATTATTCTTCTTGTTATTTATTCACTTTCATCGCTCTGACTCTACACAGTGGCGAAGGGGGCTGTCAGTGGTAAAATTTGGGTCTGGTCTTCATCCAATGGTTTTAAACATACAACACCAGCTTCAAAATAGGAAAATTAATTCAAATATACATCTGCAAAATTGAAAGACACATGACTCATTTTCTTTATTTTAAAATTTAAAGACTCCATTTTACAGATGATTAACTAGAAGTCTGTTTAGAGATAGAAGGAAATATTCTTGAAACTTCCACACTCAGTAAAATTTTGATTTTGATGCATAATCGGTTGTGAAATTTCGTTTTAATCGAAGATCTGTGTTGAATAGAAAGGTTATTGTTAAGAAAGTGTATATAAAATGTGGCGGTTTATATCTTACGAAAGATGTAGCTGAAGGACTTATTAACAGTGACAGTCCCACCATACCAGGACTACGATGTACTAGCGTCTTCGTATGTATGGCATTTTGAGGCTTTAATATTCATGAAACCACATGCATATGTGACCTGCTAGCGCATGAAATACGTTATACACCAAACGTGTTCCCACGTTTCTATAGAGAAGATGCTAAGTACCAGTCAGTGGCCTAATGTCTGTAGCCGCGCATTATGACAGATTTTATGATAGACTCCACTGTCACTACTCCACAGTCCTTGATGTATAACCTCTTATGACATGAGTTATCAGCTTCTATATATAAAGAGTGTATACAAGAATTACTGAACACAATAGATGAAATTAAAAAAAGAAAAAGGAAACTTTATATCTGTCACAGTCGTGGCTCTCAAAATTAAATGTAATATTCTGAAACTGATTATGCAATAAAGCCAGAAATTTTCTGAGAAAGGATGTTTAAAGAAACTTCACTCCGATTTCTGTTAGTTTCAGCCAGAGATTAATCCAGATCTACGAATATGGAAAAGTTCCCTAAAGAACTGGAGATTTATGTTGATACATGAACCTATAGCAGGCGGTGAGAATTTCTTGGGAGTATGAACTGAACAAGTGTGGCATTTTGTAAATCTTGTTGGTCATGGACGAAGTGGGCGAGGATTTCGTAAAGTGAGAAATAAAGGGGCTGGACAGAACTATGGAAACAGGTGAAAAATGCATGTTTGAAAGTAAACACCGAAGGTGGCCTAGCTTGCACTTGGCGCTGTTGTCAGACTGCTGACGGGAGCTCTGAAATGTCCTCAGTAAGCTGCAGGTGTCAGTTATGGTCAGAACAGTATTATGTGAGAATACATTGTGTCGGAGCTAAGTAAATCCTAACGTGGACAAATTGTTGGTGCTCGTATCGTGGGTTCTTCCGCAACCAAAGGAAACGAAGTGCTTGGTGTTTCAAGAAGCACCGTATCGAAGATTTATACCACATACTGGAAAATCGGAAAAACATCCTCCATTAAGTCACAATGCGGACTAAAGCGTGTGTTATTAAAAAGACAGTGACGAAAAACAACAGGACGACAGATACAAAAATCATTGCAGAAATGAATGTCGCCCTCACGAACACTGTCAGCACGAAAACAACAAGAAAGGGGCTCCATAATCAGGGAATCACGGAGTGAGGTGGAATTCCAAACCCACTCATCGGTAATTCAAATGCCCGTAACAGAAGCCACAAAACCTGGACAATGAGGCAGTGGGAGAAAGTCATTTAATCGAATGCCATGTTTCACATGGTTACCAGTGCCAAGAGTGAAATATGGTAAGGGTTCGGTGCTGATTTGGGCAGCCCTGCCATGGCATTCCACGACACCCATGGTTACTCTGAAAGGTCGGATTACTGCTAAGGATTATGTTAGCATTTTGGTCGATCAATTCAATCTGGAACCGCGCGACCGCTACGCTCGCAGGCTCGAATCCTGCCTCGAACGTGGATGTGTGTGATGTCCTTAGGTTAGTTAGGTTTACGTGGTTCTAAGTTCTAGGGGGCTGATGACCTCAGATGTTAGGTCCCATAGTGCTCAGAGCCATTTTGGTCAATCAAGTCCACCCCAATGTTCGTTCCTCAACGCTGATGCTGTATTCCAAGACAAGAGGACCCCTGTTCAAATAGATTGCATCGTCGATGACTGGTTTTGTGAACACGAGGATGAGTTGTCAAATCTCCCCTGCCCACCACAGACCACAGATCTGAATATTACGGAGGCTTTGTTGTGTACTTTGGAGAGAAGGATGCGTGATCGCTATCCAGATTCATAATCGCCACCAGAAAATGCCACTATTTTGCGGTAATAAAGGTTTAAAATTCCCTTGAAAACCATACAAGTCCTGTGTTTATCCATTCCGAGACGACTGGATTCCTACACTCTAGTAGCCCTGGTAATGTGTTAGCTTTTTGATGTTTCCATACTTTTGTCCAGTCTCTGCATAGTGTTTATTTTATACGAGGATTGTTTCGTAGAGAAATTGGATTGGTTGAATCCAATGGATAGATACATTTCTTCGTGATCAGGAAGAGGAGGCAGTAAAGTTACACTTCGAAAAAAGAAAAAAAAAGTATCGTAAGAATATAAAGTTGGGGGTGGGAGAGGGAAATTTTCCTGTAAAAGAGTGACATAATATACGGAGCAGGGAGGGGTTCGACAGGGCTGTTGCCACAAAATTTGCGAGAAACGATTCAGGAAATCCAATAGGTTTAATACGGGAAACGACAAGCAGGAATTTCATAAATTTGTAAAGGACTCTAATTTATGAGAATGAAAAGATGCGAAATCAATGGCACGCCACATTGCTTTCACGTATTTGCAGGGAGAATTTTTGGGAAATGTCTCGTCTACCTACCGTGGTTAATAAACAATGCATGTCAAGATATTGACATGCCTGTCGGCATGGAATGTGGGGTTACATACTGACTGCCCAGCACCTGGGGCAGAAGATTTGAATAGCCACCGATAAGCAGTAATTAAAATGCCGAATGGTGTAAGCTGGAAATCACATAGGGTGTACCGCTAAAGCATCCACAATGGTGAGTGTAAACCTAGTATCTGAGTCGGTTCAGCCAACTACAATGAACCCCAAGTTCTCACTGTGTAAACTTCGTACCGACTGTACACAGTCTCTTGGGTTGTACCCAGGTTTCCACCTAGAATGGTATTTGTCCCATGTGTAGGACGAGAACTTAGGCTCCCCTTCGATCTTGACAGCCTCCATTTCCAATCATTTCAACAGGATGGCTGTCATACGGACAGGTGGGACAACTATCCATACCCGCCATGCATGGGGAAGCAGGATGTACGGCCCAATGTAAGGCACCAGTTCCAGACCCTCGCCGTATCTCAGCCTCCACGATCTCTCGAAGAAGAAGCATCTCTATTTGTAAAGAGGTGGGCACTACAAACCGCATGAGGCTACGCTCTTGCTGTAATACATACGTTTGTCAGAAGAGCGGAAATACACTCAGTGTTGATAAAACGGAATATGGCTCGTATCAAGGCTTTGGATATGTAGAAGTTGGTGCTGGGATGAAATCCAAATGCTCAGCTGGTTGCTACGTTTAATCTGTTCACGTATCCACGTCCTTTGAGAAAGAAAAGAATAAGTTATGTTGAGACTAACATGTTCTTAAATCACGTGAGATAACAGTGAGAGCATAACGACCACATTCAAAATACTTCCTTTCTGTGCCACAGATTTTTAAGTTCTTAGTAAGAAAATTGGTAGTTAAATTTTTTAAACATGGCTCAACATTAAGGGAACAAACAGCAGAAAACGGTTTAGTACTCTACATGAAACAAAATGTGCTTCTAAGGTGGTGCAGGCAATTTCATGGGATTTACAGTCAAACAGAAATTTCCCTTTAACAGCAAACTTTCAAGTATATTTGGATAGTGAAAGGATTCTTCAACATCTCATTTATTAACATATCGGAATTGAACATACGCGAGGCAAAAATCTGTGTGATTGCTCTCAAATAATACACCAAATGTTCTCATTAGGACGAGCCGACAGACGAATGCCACGGATTTTTCAGTACATACCGGGCCCAGAGGCTCACTATGACGTAACCATCTGATAACGAACATGTAGTGGCACTCAAGCAGCAGTTAAAGTGCCGCACGAGTAATAAAGTCTCTTATGGCCAGCAGTACGTGATTAAGTCGTTTTTGGAACACCATTAAATACGAGGAGGGATGTCGTGCCTTCCTGTACCTGGAATGTGTTAAAGTCGATAAATTAAGAATGCTGCATTTACATGTGTTATCACCAATTACGTGACTATGGAAGACATGTGCGAAAATAAAGATGCCGAAATCCACGACAGTTATTTTCCTTTAACTCCGTACAACACAAGTAATAGTATCTCTTAAGACCGCTCGAAAGCGTTTAACCTCTTCTGAATTTCCCATTAAACCTAAAGAAAGTTGCCGGCCTTGTACTTAGGTGGATATTTGCGAGATGGTGTGCACTGAAAGTAAATTTGATGGTTATTAAAAGCTCTTAACTAAATTTCAGAATAAGAGGTATGGTAATAGACATTACGAAACTCACCGCGATAATTTTTCTCCATTACTCTTTGTCGACGTCGTTGAGCTTTTATTACAAAATCTGCTGTCTGTAGAAATTCTGCTTCTTTATACGTTAAAACAATGCTGCTAAAAATGCCCAATACTGGTAATCTGTGCAGCAAAATAGAAGTGTCGTGATTACCTTCTCTGATTCTAGTGCAGTACCAGAATGCAATTACGTATCTTTGCTAGACGTATACAAAATACTTCAAATATAGTGGAAAGGGTGAATATACTAAAGCAGGGCAGTTTGCAGGAACAGGCATGACAAAACAAAATCATCTTTAGTTAGTGACAGGCTGCAAAAATTACTGTGTTATATCAGTGCCAAATACTGAAATCCTTTGTTACAAGACATACAATTCCATGAATATATCTTGTAAATGGCAACATAAGCTCAACAAAATTGAGATAAACCATTGCAATATTTTTCCGGTGCATACATGAAGTGCTGGTACTGGGGTTTATTCACATAGTAGCCGTTACAGTCATTTGTCATCATCTGCTTGATGAGAAGTTGGATTTATTCTGCAGAACTTCTCGCGCTGTTAATTAAATTTAACTTACTGACTGATTAATTCCAAAGCGCACCTGGGATTAGATGTCTGTATAAGGTGCACTACAACCATGGTGTTGGAAAATTTCAATTCGCTTTTTAATATGTTAGTAAATTCCGCAAAACAGTGAGAATTTTTTACTGGCAACACGTAAAAATTAAGAAAAAGTTGAAGTTTCAACTTTTATTGCGTAATGAAAAGCGAAAACTGCAGGACAAAAGATCAACGTTGCCTTCAGTTGCGAATCCCCTGTTTTTACTGAGTTACTAAAGTTTAACACGGAAATTGAGTGCCACAGGGGAAACAGACACAAAAAGAACATCCAGACATGTACGTAGCCTTCGCAAAATGATTTGACGCGAGGACTCAGTAGTATGTTTATGTTTATCGCTGCGTATATATATATATATATATATATATATATATATGTTTTTCACTCACACAGGACATTACTTATTTCAGAAATTTATTGATTTTTCAAAACATCTCACGTGGTAAATGACAGCCTTGTACGAAAACCTTACGCAGTCTTAACATAAAACAAAAGATATGTAGTACTAGTTCTTTCATTCCATAAAGTTCAGAGAGCCTATTTTCCTTCCCCTTCTTTAGCTCTCCTCATTTCCTTCCTTTATGAAAGTTGTGTAAATAGACCATCAAGACATATACTTACTTAGGATTTTTTTTCAAGGTAGTGCCTCCTTTTCAGAAACAACGACTTTTTTTCTTTCATCTACTCCCTCAGTACTTTTGAGCGTCTGCCTGACTTACAGTAGCGGTTCATGCAATTTATGTGCGGTAATTTGCCTCACGAAAGGCAGTAAAAGATATCTTTAATGATGGAAGCTAAGTTTTTATCTATCCACCTGACCTAGAATTTGATACAGTCCTGTAAAATAAACGAAGACTGTCTAATGAATGACTTTTTCGTGCTCTCCAGGGAATAAATGAGCTTCTTATAACAAAAGTAAAAGTAAAGAATAATTTTAATTAAACCACAAATCTTCAGCTACTTATATAAAACAAACACACATGTGCACACACACACACACACACACACACACACACACACACACACACAGTCTTCCACACAGAATTAGTTGGCTCTGAGAACTATGGGACTTAACATCTGAGGTCATCAGTCCCCTAGAACTTAGAGCTACTTAAACCTAACTAACCTAAGGACATCACACACATCCATGCCCGAGGCAGGATTCGAACCGGCGACCGTAGCGGTCGCGCGGTTCCAGACTGAAGCGCCTAGAGCCGCTCGTCCACAACGGCCGGCTTAGAATTAGTTAATGGTAGGCTTAACCATAACATTCCAAGTGGGAAAATTACGAAGTAAATAAATTACGAAGTAAATAACTATTCCTCATAAAGTTCTATATAGTTGCAGGTGACAAACATTGAAAGAAAAGAAATGGAATGAAAAACTAAAACCGCAGCATGCGTTAACAAGGTAGATATTCAAAACTTTGTCTGTTTCCCAGATCCGTAAATGCTGTCTTAAAAACTAAAATTTTTATGTGTACAAGTAGTGAAGAATATTTTTTCTGTTTAAAATACAGAAAATAAAAGCCCACTGATGAGGCTGAAACTTCAGCGCAACATATCTGGGAAATAGAAGAAACGATAAAATTGTGTTTTCCTGAAGGCGGACCCCTTCCAAAAACAAAGCTATTCGCAAGCAGACACGGACAGAAGAGTTTCAATCTCAAGATGATTAACTGAGTGTACTTTGTGCAACATTTTAATAATTAGTTTTTCTAAAATGAAATTCCTCAAAACAAATTCCACAGCTGTACAATATTACTTAAATGTCAAACACAAATGAACTGTATTGTAGACATATAAATTTAATATTAAGAACACAAATGACAACAAATTACTAGTCAGAGCCTTCTAGAAACGATAAATGCATGAGTAACTAAGATGAAATGATTGTAACTGCAAAACCAAGTTTAGTAGCTGCCCACGGCTCGATTACGCTAAAACAAAACGGTATAAAACAGTTTTATTTTCTATTCTAGAATTAATGTCAGTTCCGCTAGTGTATTATCAATCCTTCTTGTACTGTTACAACATATATGTTATAAACATTAGGCTACACGCTGCTTTAAACACCGTATCTTCTCTCCTACAAAAACTTGACGTAGTTGTATAATGTTATTGTACTGGAAAATGGCTATGAAGCTACAATAGTAATAGAGATAGCACGAAACTTGAAGTATTGTTGTACACAGGCTACAGAAAAGTGGGCGTTAACTTAAAATAAAAGAACTTTACCTTTAGCGTTGTAGGTTAGGAATCCTAGTTCGGTTGTTTACTAGTCTAGTTGGAGAGGATTTCTATTCTCAAAAAGCCGCCTGATCTGGGGCATCTTGTTGCGGTCCGGGCGGCTCCCTCCGTCGGAGGTTCGAGTCCTCCCTCGGGCATGGGTTTGTGTTGCCCTTAGCGTAGGTTAGTATAAGTTAGATTAAGTAGTGTGTAAGCTTAGGGACCGATGACCTAAGCAGTTTGGTCCCATAAGATCTTCCAGAAATTTACAACTTCTCTTCTCTGGGAGTATGAGTGATATGTCTTGTGTATGGTGGTCCAGAGTGGATACTTACGTGTAGTAAGTATCCACTCTTGTTCCAAAGCGTGGTTTGTCTCCCCATTAAAAAATCATTGAAGGTTACGCTATGCTTGATGTGACCTTCCATCATCATAATTCCTTCCAATTCCCATAAGACTTCGCGAAGATGCTTGGTATGTAGTGCAAGCCACCCAGTCTGGTGATCAGAAATTAAACGGTGACGTGACAGTTACACTTGTCCGCGTAACTCTGCCATTCGTAACTTCCTCCACCGCCTGAATCTGTAGTAGTTACATCAAAATGAAATACACATGTCTGTACCGGGCACGGCGCCCTCCGCGGTTAGCGCTGCTTCGATTCTCGGCAATCACATCAACCTTCTCTGTGGTGGAAGGATCTCTGAGGGACCGAACCCATCCCCCCGACTCCAAAGGAGAAACTTTTTAATGAAATGAGTAGCGAAACTGAAGTTACGTCAAATCTAAAGGCTGGGATACATTCGGCGGTTATTCAGCAACTTGGACCGGGTCATGAGCAGCAAAATCAAGGACATATTACTCGTACAAGAATTAATTTCAGACCAGTAGAATAGGTATGAGAATTCCCTTTTAAGAGCTACAGCGCGTGGAACATTGGTTTACAATGAGAAGATCGACCGTTCGGGTGAGGGGGACATCATGCCTGGCCTGTAATCAACATAAATCTACGCTCCTCAAAAATAATAACGGTAAATGTTCGATACGGGATGGGCATCTAGGTTCAGTACTACGCTGCGATTGAGCCAGTATTTAGAAACTCTTCCCAGTCTGGAAAATTTCAGGTTCGCAAGAATCTTGTAACCTAGTGACTTTGCGAAGCACGTAACGTCCGGGGCCTCGCCGCAGCGTCTATCCAGACCAGTCCTCACCACAAAGGAAGACACAGTAATATCCGAGAGAGTATGTCTGAACTCCCAATTAAATTCCGAGTTAATTGATATAAGACTCAAGCCGGTCAGTTAATTAGTTGCCGGTCAGTGTGGCCACGCGGTTAAAGGCGCTTCAGTCTGGAACCGCGCGACCGCTACGGTCGCAGGTTCGAATCCTGCCTCGGGCGTGGATGTGTGTGATGTCCTTAGGTTAGTTAGGTTTAAGTAGTTCTAAGTTCTAGGGGACTTATGACCTCAGATGTTAAGTCCCATAGTGCTCAGAGCCATTTAGTTAATTAATTGGCAATTCCTCGTCCAGTGACTGCTTTGCGACGAGTGGTAGTTTAGGAAACTTGTGACAGGGCTGTCTCTCATTTACGTGTCTATTTCTAAATAGATGCAGTACCAGACGTTACTCACTTTAATTGGCCTGTAGCTTTCTTCCTGCCCCTTCTTGTCAATAACATCTGTACTAGACGATGAAACACCTGAGGTAAGAAACGAAATTCTACGTCTGGGACGGAAGAACAACAGCTGAGTGATCTGCTAGAGAACAATGATAGTTAATACAACTGTGAAGGCCATGTCTTCCATCTTTCGATAATCTGCATTAATTGAGAGTCTTAAAAGGAAAGGAGAGATGACAGAGACCCCAGACATAGCTACAGCTACACACCCAACAAACATGAAAGAATCTGATAATCATCCTGGATTTTTTTTTCGTCAGTCTTCTGACTGCTTTGATGCGGACCGCCACGAATTCCACTCCTGTGCTAACCTCTTCCTTTCAGAGCAGCACTTGCAACCTACGTCCTCAATTATTTGCTGGATTTATTCCAATCTCTGTCTTCCTCTACAGTTTTTGCCCTCTACAGTTCCATCTAGTACTATGGAAGTCATTCCCCCATGTCTTAACAGATGTCCTATCATCCTGCCCCTTCTCCTTATAAGTGTTTTCCACATCTACAGCTTTCTCTAGTACCATGGAAGTCATTCCTTCACGTCTTAACAGGTGTCTTATCATCTTGTCCCTTCCCCTTTTCAGTGTTTTCCACATGTTCCTTTCCTATTCGATTCTGCGCAGAACCCCCTCATCCCTTACCTTACGAGTCCACCTAATTTACAACATTCGTCAGTAGCACCACCTCTCAAATGCTTCGATTCTCTTATGTTCCGGTTTCCCCACAGACCATGTTCCACTAGCATACAATGTTGTACTCCAGACGTACATTCTCAGAAATTTCGTCCTCAAATTAAGGCCGATATTTGATATTAGTAGACTTCTCTTGGCCAGGAGTGCCCTTTTTGCCATTGCTAGTCTGCTTTTGATGTCCTCCTTGCTCCGTCCGTCAATGGTTATTTTACTGACTAGGTATCAGAATTCCTTAACTTCATCTACTTCGTCTCCGTCAATCCTGTCGTTAAGTTTCTCGTTGTTCTCATTTCTACTATTCTCATTACCTTCGTCTTTCTTCGATTTACTCTCAATCCATACTCTCTACTTATTAGACTGTTCATTCCGTTCAGCAGATCATGTAATATTTCTTCACTTTCACTCAAGATAGCAATGTCATCAGCGAATCGTATCATTGATATACTTTCACCTTGAATTTTATTTCCACTTCTGAATCTTTCTTTTATTTCCATCATTGGTTCCTCGATGTACAGATTGAATAGTAGGTGCGAAAGGCTATATCCTTGTCTCACACCCTTTTCAATACGAGCACTTCGTTCTTGGTCGTCCACTCTTATTATTCCCTCTTGACTGTTGTACATATTGTATATGACCCGTCTCTCCCAATAGCTTACACCTACTTTTTTCAGAATTTCGAACATCTTGCACCATTTTACATTGTCGAAAGCTTTTTCCAGGTCGACAGATCCTATGAATGTGTCTTGATTTTGCTTCCATTGTTAACCGCAACGTCAGAATTGCCTCTCTCGTTCCTTTACCTTTCCTAAAGCCAAACTGATCGTCGTCTAGCGCATCGACAGTTTTCTTTTCCATTCTTCTTTATATTATTCTTGTAAGCAGCTTGGATGCATGAGCTGTTAAGCTGATTGTGCGATAATTCTCGCACTTGTCAGCTCTTACCGTATTCGGAATTGTGTGGATAATACTTTTCCGAAAGTCAGATGGTGTGTCGCCATACTCATATATTCTACACACCAATGTGGATGGTCGTTTTGTTGCCACTTCCTCCAATGATTTTAGAAATTGTAATGGAATGTTATCTATCCCTTCTGCCTTATTTGATCTTAAGTCCTCCAAAGCTCTTTTAGGTTCTGATTCTAATACTGGATCCCCTATCTCTTCTAAATCGACTCCTGTTTCTTCTTCTATCACATCAGACAAATCTTCCCCCTCATAGAGGCTTTCAATGTATTCTTTCCACCCATCCGCTCTCTCCTCTGCATTTAACTGCGGAATTGCCGTTGCTCTCTTAATGTTATCACCCTTGCTTTTAATGTCACCGAAGGTTGTTTTGACTTTCCTGTTCGCCGACAACCATTTCTTTTTCGATATCTTCACGTTTTTTCCGCAGACATTTCGTTTTAGCCTCCCTGCACTTCCTATTTATTTCATTCCTCAGTGACTTGTATTTCTTTATTCCTGAGCTTCCCGGAACATTTTTGTACTTCCTCCTTTCATCCATCAATTGAAATGTTTCTTCTGTTACCCATGGTTTCTTCGCAGTTACATTCTTTGTGCCTATGATTTCCTTCCTAAGTTTTGTGATGGCCCTTTTTAGAGATGTCCATTCCTCTTCAACTGTACTGCCTACTGAGCTATTCCTTAATGGTGATCTATAGCCTTAGAGAACTTTAAACGTGTCTCCTCATGTCTTAGTACTTCCGTAATCCACTTCTTTGCGTATTGATTCTTCCTGACTAATGCCTTTAACTTCAAGCTACTCTTCATCACTGCTATATTCTGATCTGAGTGAAGTATTCCCGTATCAGCCGGTCTTTTCCAAGTATACCTCCTCCTCTTGTGATTCTTGAACAGGGTATTTGCTATTACTAGCTGACACTTGTTACAGAACTCAATTAGTCTTTCTCCTCTCTCAATCCTTGTCCCAAGCCCATATTATCCTGTAACCTTTTCTTCTACTCCTTCCCCAACAACAGCATTCCAGACCCCCATGACTATTAGATTTTCATCTCCCTTTACATACTGTATTAACCTTTCAATATCCTCATACACTTTGTCTATCTCTTCATATTAAGCTTGCGACGTCGGCATGTATACGTGAACTATCGTTGTCGGTGTTGGTTTACTGTCGATTCTGGTAAGAACAACCCTGCCACAGAACTGTTCACAGTAACACACTCTCTGCTCTACCTTCCTAGTCATAACGAATCCTACTGCCGTTATACCATTTGCTGCTGCTGTTGATATTATCCTATATTCATCTGACTAGAAATCTTTGTTTTCTTTCCACTTCACTTCACTGACCCCTACTATATCTAGACTGAGCCTTTGAATATCCCTTTTCAAATTTTCTAGTTCCGCTACCACGTTCAAGCTTCTGATATTCCGCGCTCTGACTCGTAGAACGTTATCCTTTCGTTGATTATTCAATCTTTTTCTAATGGTAATTTCCCCTTTTTCAGTCCCCTCGTGGTACGAATGCTTATTAACCATGGCTCAACTCCGTCCCACTTTCATGGTACATTCCGAAGAGTAACGAAGAACAGAAACCACTTGCTGTTTTCCTGCAGTTTCCTTGAAGCAGGCCGGTCGGAATGGCCGAGTGGTTCTAGGCGCTACAGTCAAGAACCGCGCGACCGTTACGGTCGCAGGTTCGAATCCTGCCTCGGGCATGGATGTGTGTGATGTCCTTAGATTAGTTAGGTTTAAGTAGTTCGAAGTTCTAGGGGACTGATGACCTCAGATGTTAAGTCCCATAGTGCTCAGAGCCATTTGAACCTATGAACCATCCTTGAAGCACTGCAGATCTGCCACTTGTCGTGTCTTGTGAAAATGAGGACGTCTTTACTAGTCTTACTGTTTCATGAAGATTTGAATTTACATCTTTAATCCACAAGGCACTGGACGGTGTATGGAGGAAAATACGTCTGGCACCACTATCATTTTACCCCTTCTCTATTCTACTTGCGAATGGTCTGTGGGAAGAACAAAACCTCTCTTGTAGCTACTGCCACTCTTCTGATAATTCTACTTGGGAAGGGTCACAGACTAATGAAAATTACTCAAGAATAGCTCGAACTGGTGTTATCAATACCACTTCTTTCGTTGATGAATTACATTTCCTTAAGATTCATTATTAAGTCCCTCCGGCTGACGTGGTTTTATTACAAATCGCTATGTGTGATCATTCCACTTTAGGTCACTCTGGATGGTTACTCATAGGTATTTTACGATTCTTATTTTTTCCAGTGAGTTTTAAAAATGGGTTAATAGCACAGTAAAAGATCTCTTCGTCTGTTTACGGTCAATCCTGCTATAATCTTCTGGCGTTATCATCTTCCTGTAGGCACTATCGTACACTACGTGATCAAAAGTATACGGACATCTCCAAAACATACGTTTTCATAATAGGTGCATTTTGCTGCCACCTACTGCCAGATACTCCATATAAGCGACCTCAGTAGTCATTAGACATCGTGAGAGAGCAGAATGGGGAGCTCCGTGGAATTCACGGAATTCTAACGTGGTCAGGTGATTGGGTGTCACTTGTGTCATACGTCTGTACGCGAGATTTCCACACTCCTAAACATCGCTAGGTCCACTGTTTACAATGTGATAGTGAAGTGGAAATCTTAAGGGACACGTACAACACAAAAGCGTACAGGCCGACTTCGTCTGTTGACTGACAGAAAAAAATGGTTCAAATGGCTCTGAGCACTATGGGACTTAACTTCTCAGGTCATCAGTCCCCTAGAACTTAGAACTACTTAAACCTAACTAACCTAAGGACATCACACACATCCATGCCCGAGGCAGGATTCGAACCTGCGACCGTAGCGGTCACGCGGTTCCAAACTGAAGCGCTTAGAACCGCACGGCCACACCGGCCGGCCTGACTGACAGAGACCGCCGACAGTTGAACATGGTCGTAATGTGTAATAGGTAGACATTTATCCAGACCATCACACAGAAATTCCAAACTGCATCAGTATCCCCTGCAAGTACTATGACAGTTAGGCGGGAGGTGAGAAAACTTGGATTTCATGGTCGGGTGGCTGTCCATAAGCCATATATCACGCCGGTAAATGCAGAACGACGCCTCGCTTGGTGTAAGGAGCGTAAACATTGGACGACTGAACAGTGGAAAAACGTTGTGTGGAGAGACGAATCGCGCTACATAACGTGGCGATCCGATGGCAGGGTGTGGGTATGGCGAATGCCCGGTGAACGTCATCTGCCAGCGTGTGACATCCCTGTAATGATCTGACCTGCACAGAGTCCTGATCTGAATCCTATAGAAGAACCTCTGGAATGTTTTGGAAAGCCGACTTCGAGCCAGGCCTCACCGACCGACATCGATACCTCCCCTCAGTGCAGCACTGCGTGAAGAATTGGCTGCCATTCCCCAAGAAACTTCCCAGCACATGACTGAACGTATGTTTGCGAGAGTGGAAGCTGTCATCAAAACTAAGAGTGGGCCAACACCATACTGAATTCCAGCATTACAGATAGAGGGAGCCACGAAATTGTAAGTCATTTTCAGCCGGGTGTCCGGTTACTTTTGATCACATAGAGTATGTTAAAAGCCTCACGGAGCTATAAATGTTATCCAGTAGATCATTTACATGTACTGTAAACAGTTATGACTTTATAACCTCCCGTGAGGTATTTCAGAAATTACGTTTACATCTCTCGATTTCGTACAGGTAAGGATAACATTGATGGTTACAATGTCTGTGCTTGTATTCATGCATGCATATCTGAAGGACATTATAATATGAAGATACAGGCACTGCATAAATACTGACATTGTAACTTTTCATTGTGTATCCATGCCTCGACGTGCTAAAATGACGATAAAACATTTGTCTATCGCTAAGCAGAAATCACAAAATGAACGAGCCTAATCATTGTGGAATCCATGACATGTGGAAGTTCAGATCGGCCCTAGAGGAAAGACGGATAGCCGAAGTGGCTAAGGCGACCGCTAGCGATAAGCGGGAAATACGGGTTTGAGTCCCAGTCCGGCAGAAATTTTCATGTGTCACAAACAGCTGACGTCAATTCGGATTCGCAAGATGCGAACCATTTCATAATTAGAATAAAGTATTGGGTTCTAATTCTTGGAAAGTACAGACATCCAAATATATAAAACATTTTACTTTATTTCATATGAAACAGTTAAGTATGTTTATGAAATATGATGTACTGTCGGTGCCTAAAATAGATCTCTAATCTAATGGTGCATGTCTCACCACCTCCCCTGACTGCCCGTGTCTTCTGTCCTGTTGCGTCTACTGTTGGTTTCATGTCCAGATTCTTCGGTTATAAATTACGTGTCTATGCTGACTGAATAAAATGATCTTAAGGCATTATACAGGCTCCTTCTATTGCAATTTAGCAATGTAGATACAATTACGCTTGTAACAAACTGTTGGCGGCATGGTTCAATAAAGCACAGTCAAATAAAAAACGAGGAACTTGTTGAGCGACACACATGGTGAACCCACAAGCTACGTGGCTCGTGCCAAGCAGTTCCCACGCTCGCCTGCCCCGGGCTATTACAGCACCAGACCCTATCCCCTCATTTGTTCCGCTGCGCCACTTACGTAAATAGCTCCACTTTACGTGCAACGTGCGTTGCGTGTGAGAGGAACATAGAGTTCTACGCATACGTTCCCTAATGTCGTTCATTGCAACTGCACATGAATAATCGCCCTTTTCACTAGGAACAGTCACATAGAATAAATATGTAAGAGTATGTGAACGGAGCGAAACTAATCGCAGAAAAAGCAGAGGCCAGATGGTGAGAGGGACATTGCAAGGTTTGGAATTTAATCCAGGACAATGGCGCAAAGACTCGTGATGGGGAGTATTATACCATCAGCTCTCCACTCCTTGCGAGCCACATGACAGCAGTGAAAATTTCATTCAGCACGAGATTCAAATCAACGTACCTCATAGTCGAGCGGCTCCTGATAGGCGTGCATTAACGACCTCAACTACGGAGGCGGTGGTCGACAGCACCTATTCGATGGATACTCAGGGATAATGAAAGGATTTAGTATATAACGTGGCTAAGTGAGCAGGCGGCAGAAAATAAGGTGGATAAGTGGGCAAACCTAATAAAATAAATCCAAAGGTATTGGGTTCAATCCTCTCGGATCTTTTTTGTCACTTATAATTTTTTTCAGTTCTGGCAGTTATTAGTTAATGCTAAAATGCCAAGCTGCACAGTGATTAAGTGCCACTCTAATCTGTAAGTCACACACAACTGGTGAGATTAATTATTTCAAAGGTTGGAATAAGACACTAGCATACCACCTCTAATAGGGCACTGTCCTACAAGCGATTGGAATGCTCAAACCAAACCTCTGGAAGTGGACAGCTTTACATATAGCGATAGGACATATTTCCTTATGATTTTCAATTTTAAATTACTTTGTTGCCGCCTTCTTGAGCTTATATTCTCAAGGATAAGTTCCCATTATTACCAACACCCATGATAATTTATTTTACATATACTACTCCGTTTTTGTCCCGATAGCCTTTCTCGCGTTTCCCGTTAGCTGTTTCCAAATGAATGAGCATAAGTTCACTAATATGTTCCACCTTATGGAGGAACGGCCGCTTCTGCTGTATACTGAGTGGCACCGTGGTAAAGTCATTGGACTGTCATCTGGGGAAGCGGGGTTCAAATGCCGTTTGTTCATCCGGTGCCGTCATTAGTTTCCCCAAGTCAACTGAATCTCGGTATGGTTTCTTTGAGAGCGATTTTCTTTCGCATGCTTTTCCATGTTTATGCTCTTTCTGCGTTACCACGTCCTGGAAGTGATGTTCAAACCCTAATCTTTCTTCTTTCCTTTCCGATGTTATCTTCAGAGTCAGCATAATTTTATTACAGTTGTTCACCTGCAGATGACGTTCCAGGGGAAAAGTCAGTTCCCTGTTCTTCTCAGCGTGAAGCGACAATACAATCAACTTCGTTTTCAACATCGAATTCCATGTGGTTTCTGTTTCTTCTTCTCGGGCTTCCCAATAATATATTTAATACTCGAATCTGATGCTGTGATAAATTGAAACAGTTTTAGAAACATTTTCCTCATTTATGAGTAAAAAGCTTTCTTTTGCTGTGATAATCTTCTCTGACATCTTACGTATTTTGGGTATTTCGTACAAACTTGAAGCCTATACAGGAGAAATTTTGCCCTTATTTTGCAGTACTTTCCAAATTCTCATGTCTTGCAAGTATAGTTTTCTCCTTTTGGATTGTCTTCGGTATTATACCTGGCCAAAAACGTCGAGTCAAGGATTTGAACCACCGTCCTCCCGAATGTGAGCCCTGTCTTATAACTGGGTCATCTCTAAGTATTAGCAGTTTCAAAACACTTCAGGGGATGACTATTCGTTGTCACAGATTTGCTCTGAATAAATGCAACACCAACTCAAGAATAAACGTTGCATATATGGATGTGTCGCAGCCTGAAAACGGACGAGACAGGCATCGTAAGGAAAACAGAAGAAAATACTGAGCCCTACTGCAGCAGTTTATAGCTTTAGAAATAAACGATAAACCTTTACACGTAAGAAACTTACCCAACACCTTCGTAGCTAATACTTCAACATCGTTCTTTATACTACGATCATAGGCACTCACCTACTGTAAACAACTGTTTATGACAGATAAAATTACTGTGCATGCTGTATTCAATGAAAATACAAGATTACTAACTGAATACAACATAGTCATTTACATGCAGTTTACGTCGATTTTTTTGAAAATGTACCATAACAAGGACAGCAGCTTTTAATAAGTGCAGTAAGTGTACGATATAGTTGCCTTTAGCCGCAAAAGTGCCTGTAATTTTGTTACAGTCTGTTTCAAACTCTATGTTTTACAAGAATATTAAAAAAAGTTTTCGTCTGCTCAGTTCCTCTGCTGTCATACGAGGACGTAAAGAAAAGTAATGCCTCCGAATTTATTATTGGATAATTCATAAGGCTTTTTAAATAAAACGAACATTATTAACATTTTACATCTCTATTCTCCATGTCTACATATTTGCTGTCCTCTGCCTCTATAGAGCTCCGAATAGTAACGTGTAACATGGCGGTATGTAACGTAGCTATGACGGCGAATGAGAAATATCGTGCTGTAATCGAGTTTCTAATTCGAAGAGTTAGGCAACACATGGAGCACCCTCTCCTTCAGGATGCCAATGCCATCCCATTTTCATCTCTTTCCAAAACTTAAAGAACGGCTTCGGGGACTTCACTTTGATAATGAAGAAGCGGTGCAATCAGATTTGAGGTTGTGGTCAAACATTCTCCAGTGTCAGTATCAACAAACTGGTCCTCGTTGAGAGGAATATGTTGGTCGTCAGAGTGACTACGTTGAGAAATAAACATGTAGGCCGTGCGGGGAATCCTAGTTCGGTTGTTTACTTGTCTATTTGTAGGGGATTTCTATTCTCAAAAACCGAGCGAGGTGACGCAGTGGTTAGACACTGGACTCGCATTCGGGAGGACGACGGTTCAATCCCGCGTCCGGCCATCCTGATTTAGGTTTTCCGTGATTTCCCTAAATCGCTCCAGGCAAATGCCGGGATGGTTCCTTTCATAGGGGACGGCCGACTTCCTTCCCCGTCCTTCCCTAAACTGATGAGACCGATGACCTCGCTGTCTGGTCTCCTTCCCCCAAAAACCATCACCATCACCATCTATTCTCAAAAAGCCGCCTGGAGTAGCCGCGCGGTCTAGGGCGTCTTGCGCGGCTCCCCCCGTCGGAGGTTCGAGTCCTCCCTCGGGCGTGGGTGTGTGTGTTGTCCTTAGCGTAAGTTGGTTTAAGTTAGATTAAGTACTGCGTAAGCTTAGGGACAGATGACATCAGCAGTTTCGTCCCATAAGACCTTGCCACAAATTTATAAATTTCCAAAACATGTAGACATGAAGAATACAGCTGTAGAACGTTAAGAACCTATGTATTGAAACCTCATGGCAGATTAAAACTGTGTGCCCGACCGAGACTCGAACTCGGGACCTTTCTCTCAGGAGTACTAGTTCTGCAAGGTTCGCAGGAGAGCTTCTGTAAAGTTTGGAAGGTAGGAGACGAGATACTGGCAGAAGTAAAGCTGTGAGTACCGGGCCTGGGTCGTGCTTCGGTAGCTCAGATGGTAGAGCACTTGCCCGCGAAAGGCAAAGGTACCGAGTTTGAGTCTCGGTCGGGCACACAGTTTTAATCTGACAGGAGGTTTCATATCAGCGCACACTCCGCTGCAGAGTGAAAATCTCATTCAGGAACCTACGTATTATTTAAACGGCTTTAAGAGATTTGACATAAAAAAACTCGGTGGCATTACTTTTGAGCGTGCGCTCGTGGATGTTATGTATGTTGCTTAAAATAGGGAAGGGCGAATACAGAGATGAAACCTAGGTCTATGGTGAGATCATTACGGCTGCCGGGGTGACCGAGAGGTTCTAGGCGCTACAGTCTGGAACCGTGCGACCGCTACAGTCGCAGGATCGAATCCAGCCTCGGGTTTGGATGTATGTGATGTCGTTAGTTAGGTTTAAGTAGTTCTAAGTTCTAAGGGACTGATGACCTCAGAAGTTAAGTCCCATAGTGCTCAGAGCCATTTGAACCATTTGAGATCATTACACGCGCAACATAAGCTCTGATTGTAGTCGTACGGGGAGGGAAATTGACCATAACCCTGTTTAGAGTGTTTACGAGTAAATTCTGGCATCTCATGAAGTGGTAAAGAAGCACATGTGTCTAATGTTCAGCGTCAGTAGAGACGGAGACAGGATAGGACAAGGATGTGAAAGGATTCGCAGAGCCTTGTGTTTGCTTAATTTATTTTGGGAAATCCAAATCTCATTGTCTAAGCAGAGAGTTGAACTGCACTCTTCTAGAATATGAATCTAGATCCTTAACCACCACAGCAATTATCTCAGCGAAAATAAGTCTAATGTCCTAAATGCTCGGCCAACTAAAATCGTTAAATGATATTTCAACCAATGACTTGCAACTGTTGCTACCATTTATGCAGTCGTAGTGGCTGGAGATCTAGTAGTAATGCACGTGTCTCGAGACTGGAAGGTCGGAGGATAATACCCAGTAGTACCACGGAATATTTGAGTCTGACATGAACCTACACTTCATTTCTCAATGATGTGAAGATTTGCCCGTAACGACCTACAATAGCCGTAGGTCACCTTCGTCTGGTAGGATTACTGGGGCACGTTAGGAACACACAATCTGTTGACTAAAAGACTTACATCAGGCCTTTAAGCCACACAGAATTATTGATATCATATCCTGCAGAACAATAAAGTCGCACCGACTTTAACTCTGTTTCTGGAGGGAATGTGGCGCAGCTAATGATTTGTCTATTCCAGTGCTATTTATTAGCCACTGTGATATTTTACAAGGTGTAAACATTATTATTCTCAGCGTATTAGCAGTACAACAAACCATAATGCTGCAGTGTGATATTTGTTTGTTTTCCGGCTAATATCGCTTTGTATGGTTTGGTGACTAAGTGTCTCCATGTATATATGGTCCTCGGGCGAGACGTCGGATGTCATAGTGGAAACTCCACAATATTTCATCAGTGCAACTGGCCGAAATCTTCAGGTGCGACGAACACACTGTCTTAGCAGTGTGTTCATCGCACCTGAAGATGTCGGCCAGTTGCGCTGATGAAATATTGTGGAGTTTGCACTATGACATCCGACGTCTTGCCCGAGAACCATATATACAACATGTCCGTCGGGAAAGCCCCAAGAAACACAAGTGTCTCCATGTTTACGCGAGCTTCACCTGAAGGATCGTTGAATTCAATCGGTGAAGTGCTGGATGTGAAAATGATGGAGCTTCGTCGACACGTCTTACTTCAACTAACATTTTATTTGATACCAGTTATTATTAACGACGGAGTGGCTATGGCTAGTGTCTAATCAACCATAACTGGTAAATTATTTTTGGATGACTTTGAGAATACAGCACTGAGGACAGCTGCCTTAAAACCAACATGTTTTTCGAGATATATTGATATATTTTTAATTTGGCCATATGGAGCTGATACACTTAGCCGTTTCGTGGAACATTGTAATTACCTTCATTCTTCATTTAGTTTACAGTGGAAATGGAGGTTGATGGAAAGCTCCAATTTTTGGATGTTCTCGTGTACAAACGGAATGATTGCACTCTGAAGCAGAGCGGTACCGCAAACGTATACAAACTGACCGGTATCTGCACGTCACTCTCTGTCACGCCACTCAGGGATCCTTACAACGCTTTTCCGAAGTGTGTATGCCATATTTGATATGATAAGCTTACCACAGGTTACCGACTTACTGTCGGTTGGAACAGCGACCTACACGATAAGAAAAGATGATTTGCTATAGTGTATAGCTGTAATTTAGTATTTCAGCCCCTGACTACCTGTTTTGTTTCTCTGTACCATCGTCATGCCTTCCGCTAGAGCGTAGTCGTCATACTCGCTTCCCAAGTAGGTGCCTCATATACTGACATAAACCGAAACTGGTAACTACGGGGTAAAACAAGAATGGTGGACACAGATTGAAGCAGTATTTTTTTTCGAATCTGCATCAATTTCCTTTCTATCATATACTGGAAGCGTATAAGCTAAAATAGAGAAAATTTTGCGAAATTAAGTTTTGTCCGCCAATTAACATTTTTCCCCTCTTGGGTCCAGTTAAACATTATCTGAGGCTACGAAAGCACGGTGTTTATATGATTACTTGTCGTTGTGGTAAAGTACACTTTCATCAAAATCTATACGTACTGTTGAGGGCAAACGTGTGGAATATGGGCACCACACAAGGTTGCAGTTGCAGAGCATTGTTTAACAGAAAGACGCGTGATTATAGACGGGGATAGGAGGTAGAATCTTGGACTCTGTCTGGCGGAGATGACATTTTAAGTGTTGAATGTATCAAGTCTCGAGTTAGCGATCATCAGTGGCCAATAAAATGGTTCCACGTTTGCGGAATCTTTCGAAAGGGTCTGCAGGAGTAGGAAACGGCCTAGTGATTTGCGAGGCGAGTGTTGCAGTTTAGTGAGCGCACACGAACTCGCTAAGCACAGTCTTTAGTTATCTGGAAGCGTTCTTTAACAAACAAGATTGATTTTGCCAGTTCTAATAGAAAACACTAAATTTCATTCATTCCTGCTGAAACTAAAAGTTTGTGCACTTCTTTTTGACTTTAGACTGTTATCTTTTTTTTGTAGGAGATTATCGGCGAGAGTTGCTAGATAACCGTAGGAGACGGTATAGTGACTGCGTTGCTCGTTTCCCAATCTACTGTTAGGTTTTAAGAGTCCTCTGAAAATAGCTCGATTCGTACAAGCAATTATGCAATTATGAGTGACATAGTAGTAGTGACAATTTTAACCGCGTATTGCAGTTCAAAACGAGGTTGGCGACACTTATTAAGACAGATTTATTATTCTGTCAATGCAGAATGATATCGAGTCAGCCAAAAACCCTTTCCGAGTGACTCTACAGAGTAATAAGTAGGTTTATTTTTCTCGCGCGCCGTATCGCGTCAAGAGTCCGCAGATTCTAACCGCGATCACGACACTGCTGAAGCTCCAAGGACGGACAAAAAGAACGTTTCACAGAATCTACGAACATGTGTTCCGCCCTCTCACGCTAGCTTTATCGAGTTATTTTTAAATTCTGAGTTGCAGGAGAGTTTATATTTACTGTACAAACATGACAGCTTGTAATTGTCGTTTTAATAACACATTGTTCGTCAAGAGTGAAAACTGTTTCTGTTAAAATTCCATCTTCCACCATTAACATGACCTCTACAGACGAAGCACTCGCTCATTGTTACTCCAACGATGGTGAAAGTAACTCTAGACCCTGGCCTGTTGTTTTATGTTTGTAACTGATTTATTCAGAGTGGCGAAGATTGCTGTTTTATTACGGAGCATTTGCTGAATCATGCATTTAAGGCAGTGAAATTATTTTCCCTTTCTAACTGTTCCTCCTAACAGGAAGAAGTTTACATTACTTTCAGGTAAAATTTCATACTTCAATGTTAGTCGGAATTGGTTCCTTTTTCTGCTTTTATTCGATGAAGTGACGCAGCTGTTTTATATTCTCACTGTTCACACGTTCTCGATGACCAGTTTCACCAATTTACCAATACAATTTCCCAAGAAATATCTTCTTCTACTGGAAAGTATACTTGGACAGCAAGTAATGGATATAATATCTCAATACCATTCAAACAAGTGGATGTCTTTTATGGGGTTTTTCTGTTCTTAACAAAAATGATATGACCGAGTAAGTTAGCACTGCCGACCGGGTGGCCGAGCTGTCCTAGGCGCTACAGTCTGGAACCGCGCGACCACTACGTGCGCAGGTTCGAATCCTGCCTCGGACATAGATGTGTGTGATGTTCTTAGGTTAGTTAGGTTTAAGTAGTCCAAGTATCTCAATTGTTCACAACCCCATAAGAAAAATGGTTCAAATGGCTCTGAGCACGTTGGGACTTAACATCTGAGGTCATGTTCCCTAGAACTTAGACCTACTTAAACCTCACTAACCTAAGGACATCACACACATCTATGCCCGAGGCAGGATTTGAACCTGCGACCGTAGCGGTCGCACGGTTCCAGACTGAAGCGCCTAGAACCGCTCGGTCACACCGCCCGGCCTGAGTTAGCACAGTGGTTATCCCTCTGCACTCATATTCGTAAAGCGTTGGGCTCAAATCCTGATGCAGGTTCTCCGTGGTTTTCTTGAACAGTTTAATCAAATGCCGCATTGTTACTTCTAAGAGGACTAAACAGAATATTTCTCCATGCTTGTCCTATAAAACCTTGAGCTCTCTCTTTGATGTCCTCCTCCATGAGGGGATGTTAATCAAACGATTGTTTTACGTTTGTTGGTATTCATCATACAACCTCTTTTACACGCTTCACTAACTGTGTGGTTAGCAGAGGCAGTCAAATGAAAACGAACACCCGCCACAATGGGACCATGGAATGGTTCCACTCAAAAGTAATCACTATACGCGTTATGACATGTATCTCACTGGGAGATAAGACGATAGATTCCTGGTTCCATATGACGTCTGCCGCTGACGTACCCACAACCTCACCCCCTCTTGCACTTCCTTGTCCGACTGAAACCGACGTCCACGCATCTCTTTCTTCAGGTCGCTAGGGATGTGAAATTAAGACGCTGAAGAATCCTGACTGTACGGGGGATGTTTCAGTGTTCCCAAACAAATCGCTGGAACGTTGCCGTCGTTCGATTGGCAGTGTGGGACGGGCGTTATCGTGCAAGCTGACCATTACCACACTACCTACTGAACGAAGGCCACGCTTCAGCGACTTGGTTGGGAAACACAGCAGCATCCTCCATACATCCCTGTTCCTTCCTTTGGCCCCCCCGAAAAATGACATGCGTGGACGTCGGTTTCAGTCGAACGGGAAGACGGGAAGTGCAACAGCTGGTGCGGTTTTGTGTCAGTCAGCGACCGAACGTGTTCTACGAATCACGAATTGATCGTCTCCCAGTGGGATAAATGTCTTACAGCGTTTGGTGATTGCTTTTGAATGAAATCAAAAATTTGTGTGAAATCTTATGGGACTTAACTGCTAAGGTCATCACTCCCTAAGCTTACACACTACTTAACCTAAATTATCCTAAAGACAAACACACACCCATGCCAGAGGGAGGACCCGAACCTCCGCCGGGACCAGCCGCACAGTCCGTGACTGCAGCGTCTGAGACCGCTCGGCTAATCCCGCGCGGCTTAATAGAACCACTCCATGGTCCCGTTGTGGCGGGGATTCGTTTTCGTTTGACTTTTCCTAATATTTTCTCATTTCGTCAATTAAACTTAGCAGTTCTATATATCATCTATGATTAATACTGCATCTTGACTTTCTGCATAGCCTTTTCTATACTCCCGTCATTATGTCACCCCCAAAACTGACTGTCTTTTCACTTGCCTCAGTCAATAGCTGTCCAGCATTCCCTTTGAAATGATTGTCACGATTTTGTAGGAACCCTAATCTCAGTCGTATTAATACATGAAAAACACCTTCTGCAGGGTATATCAGAACAGGAAGTTGTCACTAAAAGACATTGTGATCTAGGTGACGTTTTTTTTCATTTATTAACTCCCTTTGAAACCTGGTAAAGGAAGCACAGTGAGGCCAGGTTGTTTTTCATTTGTTGACAGTAAAGTTATTAAAGGATCATTGTGTCACTCTTCAAGTCTAATTCACATCACATAACTCCGAACGAGCGTATTTCACAACTGATGTATGTGTTGGGCTGGCTAGGGTGAATGGAAATCGGAACACGTTTACAAAAAATGTCCCACGTCAAATTTCTTCAGGCTCGACTGAATAATTTCTTCAAGGAATCTGTTCGTAGGGACATGTTTCCTGGAATCCAAAGTAGAATAGTTTCTTGTTACGTTTCTTTTTAGTTTCCAGCTTCATTTGCGCTGCAGAAGGTAGGAATAACCACAGAAACAGTTAAAACCCCCAGGAGGCACCGCCTCTAGCCTTAACAATGACCTCAGTTCAGCGAGGAAGATAGGGCACAACATTTTTCAGGTATGCCACATTTATCTGTAGCCACTCATTGAAGATCAAATCCAGTAAAACTATTACATTTCGGTGGTGTTGACCGATAAGATTCACCGCGTATTCCAAATGGTCCGAAACATTTTCTATAGGTTTAAGATCTGGTGATTTAGGGAGCCAGTCGAGGTGCGATAAGGTAACTGAATGTCCCTCAAACCAAGATCATATGTATTCTGACCTATGAAGAGGGTTACTTCAGAAGGCTAGGGTGTCCACAGAAAACTAATCATGAAGATGTACAAGAAAGAGCAGCACTTGGTCACCGATAGTGTTAAACATCCTAGTTCATGTTCGCACTAACTTGAATAAGGATACCCGAGTCTTGGTATGAGAAATACGCTCAGAATATCACAGAACCACACCCGACCCGAACTACACCCTTCTTACTCCACGAGTTAAAAGCCTCATAGGGCCGTGTGTGCTCTCGACGCTTGGCAGCTTATTAATAGAAGCACAATCGCCACACGAGACACCTCCTGTAAGCTACTGTGCAACTTCTGTGTTGTTGACGAGCATCATTATGTGTCACTGTGAGCATTGGCCTTGTGTGCAGTTCGCGGTACTGGGATTGTGATTTAAAAGAATCTGTCGAAATTAGATTAACAGATAGTATCATTAATCGTGATAATGGATACCCGTTAAGTAAAACATGGAATCCTGTTTTATCATATATGAAAAAACAACGGCATCTGAATCAGCCAGCTATGAATAATCATTTGTAACGATATATCGTTTTGCCGGCCGAAGTGGCCGCGCGGTTCTGGCGCTGCAGTCTGGAACCGCGAGACCGCTACGGTCGCAGGTTCGAATCCTGCCTCGGGCATGGATGTGTGTGATGTCCTTAGGTTAGTTAGGTTTAACTAGTTCTAAGTTCTAGGGGACTAATGACCTCAGCAGTTGAGTCCCATAGTGCTCAGAGCCATTTTTTGATATATCGTTTTTTACAGTATTCACCACCAGAGGCGCTGCAACTCTTTTTGCGCCAGGTGGCAGCGGGAATGATTGAACGCCGGCCGCGGTGGCCGAGCGGTTCTTGGCGCTTCAGTCCGGAACCGCGCGACTGCTACGGTCGCAGGTTCGAATCCTGCCTTGGGCATGGATGTGTGTGAAGTCCTTAGGTTAGTTAGGTTTAAGTAGTTCTAAGTTCTAGGGGACTGATGACCTCAGATGTTAAGTCCCATAGTGCTCAGAGCCATTTGAACAATTTTTTTCTTTTGAATGATTGAGCACGCGCTCACTGTATTTGGCGCATGCGCTGTTGTACTTCCGATGCATTTAAAGGTGCAGTCATTTGCGAGTGGATTCAGTTATCGGGGAGAGCAGCGTAGCTTTTCTCACCTGATGATGGCGGCCAGGTAGACCGCTGAAATATTGTGCTCAGATGACAGTTTGATAGGGCTGGAAACCCGACAAGAATTTGATATTCCTTCTACAATGTTCGTTATCGTTAGAATTGACCTATACTAACTGACAGCAGCAATTCCTATCGGGTTGGAAACCGACTGCCATTGACAAGACGTGATACTAGTCTCCAGTCACTGTTGGTAATGATCTTCGTAGGTCCACTATTCTTAGACCGTGTTACATACCTGTGAATAGTACACGACTCCTCGTAGACATATCCACAGTCCACATCGATACACAAGTAAATTGAACAAGTTAAATGACGGTGCAGGCGTGGGCACTTCCATCACGGAAGGTCCTTTCTGCCATGCCATCATGTCTAGTGTATCACACGACTCACTGTGTCAGTTCCACACCACCTACAATATTTCATAGCGACCAGTGTGGTCTTTGAAGAAAGTGACTAATATTTTTTCCATTGAGCACATGAAGAGCAGGTCATATGGAACGAGGATATTCAGGAAATGTGTGTAACAGCAGCGCCCGCCAAGACAGGGCATGCAAAAGCTGCCGTCGGCCCCCAGTGGGACGTGGCGACGCGGCAGCAGCGTTCGCCAGCGGCGCCGGTCGCTCCTCCATGCCAAGCACGTAGGCCGGCCCGCTGGACTCAGCCAATCATCTTCCCTGCTCGGATCTGCACTTCTTACAAACAGCCCGTAAACGTGTCGGCTGCGATTGTGCGCAGCCACAGGATAAATAATTTATCCCGTCGCACCTGCCCCGTCCTTCGGCTCGCGACGTCGCTCACTTCCTCCGCGATGGCGGTGCAAAGTCTTCAGCTCTTCTGACCGCCATGTTGTGCTTGTGCTAAAATAATACCCCTTATCTAGCTAATAGCGGATACAGTTGATTAGGCATAATCCATCTATCTAGGTTTCCGACGTGCCTTCGACATTGTACCACAACATAATGATACCTAGCTAAGTTTATTTGACATGGGATTAAGCTGATCTTGGGATCGTACGTTGTCCACAGTTTCAGGTTATCGGTTCATTTTCTCATTGAAGAGGTCTTGGGTTTGTAAATAATAAACAAAAACTTCGAGAAACCATTGCTTATTACCGCTCAGTACAAAAACTGTAACATGCGTACGATGCACTAAAATACCTCGCTGCGCCAGTACTGCCACCTGAAACGTTTCTTTTAATGTGTAAATAAATGTAAGCCCCAAATCTAAAATAATTTATGTAAACCTACGTAGGAAACGCTGTATTTTTGTATTAATTCCGTAAATTGTCTTTAAACTGTCTTATAATGTAAAATTGTAAATTATTCTTAAATGTGAGAGAAAAATTGTATTTATTAGTTGGCAAATAATGCATCAGACGCAGCGCAAGCGATGTCAACAATAAAATTTTATGCCATCAGCCGCGCCGGAAAGGAGTGCAGCGAAGTCTCTCGAACATTTTTCCATGCAATAGACTTCCAGAACAAGAAGAGACTGAGGAAAAATTACAGTAAACTTGGCTTCAGTTGTCTGCTTGTATATAAACACGAGCGGCGTCTGGCTAGCGCTCTCTCGATATCTCTCTGTCTTAATGATCGCACTCTGGAATGATTTTGTGCTTGAAAGATATTTTCAAGGAGTGTATAGTATTTATCTATGTAAAAGTATCGTAAATATATGAATAATTGTTCACCAATATTTCATTTCAACATCATTAACCTTGCCTGCCAACTTTTCTATGCGGGGGAACTGCAAGACTGCCGACATATCGTTTGCTGGTCGCTGCCGAACTACACTGATGTCCGAATTTCTAGCAGCCACTCGTGTGTCCCTGAGATCTGTTAAGCCGATCTGTAAACGCAGTTTCCGGGAAGCACTTCTGTGCATAACCACGTAATATTAATGATCGACATACGGCCAACAAATGATGTGCGCGGTCAGTATCAAAGCAGGTCAGACTAAATCTTGAATTATTAATTTTCTCTGTCTTTAGCTGTAAATTTACCTGTGCCATGTGAGAATTTAAATTGCATCATTTTTCTTACTTGGCTGCTTCTTTTAATTAACAACACTCCTGTTAATTTCCTCTTATCCAAATTTATTTTTCATTTACTACTAAAGAGCGCCACATAAAATAGAGAAAACTTTCTTTTTTGAAAATAATGATTGACACCTTCAAACTGCGCAAAAACAAAACAACAATACCTTGAAAACATGAACATCTGAAGGTGTTACAGCGTCTGATTGTTATACCCAACGATATTGCTTCAAGATCTCCCCACAACTGTTACTATTGCCGCTTTTATTTTAGTCGCTTGTGACATCATTCCCATGGTGTAAAAGTAGCCTTACGTAGAATTTCCCTGTTTTTATGAATCAAATAACGTTAAATGTAATACTGAACTATGCCTATGAACAGTTATGCACATAATTCTGTACATTCAAATGACATTGTGAGTCCTTCATAAATTTCCAATACCGTTCGCATGCTAATCGTGTTTACAATACATTGATTGAATCGGGTTGAAAGTTGGCTGGAAGAGCTAGAAACATACAAAAATAAAAATCACTAGAAAACTGCCAATATGAAAATCTATGAGAATGTTACCGTGAGGTGTATCAAACGATTCCCATTGAACAGAGGGTTAAGAAAATTAAATTGGATTTTTTCTAAGAATGGTATTATGAGAGTGACTTTTGTATTCCAAAATGAAGCCGTTAGGACCTGTGGTCGAGACTTTTGTGTCGAATCCGAGTTTAAAAATCAGTATCTTGGTCGCATGCTACTATATTATAACTCAGAACCAGTTTCGGTTTTGCAGGTTTTGCCAGCACTAAAAGTTACAAATTGCGAAGTCTAACCGGTTATCTGTTTTAACAAAATTGCATATGATGATGTTATTGGCTTTTTTAATCCTATTAATGTAACTTGATTGATGTTTTAATTAGTTAATGCCAATTAAAATATAATCTTTTAATTAATACTAGATATAAGAATCGAAGTATTTTGACCTCGGGCTTCTTTTGAAATAAGTTAATTGCTTCAAGACTCTGTTCTAAAAAAATTCTCAATTAAGATGAGCAATATTCTCATATCAGATGTTGCAGCAGTGGCTGGTGGACGCTACCCCTCCCAAAACCCATTCTGTCACTGCGAATTAGAAAAAGGTAGTTTTCACTTCCAATACATGATAGTAAATCCAGTAATAATTTTTAAAACAGAAACAAAATATGAAAACTTTTACTTCATGAACAAGGTTGATAAATATAATACTAGTGAAAAGACTGATGTGGAAAGGAAAGGATAATTTCAAGCAATTCAACGGTGTAGCTGAAAGTGTCTGTTATGCTATATCAAACCCAATTTTTATTAAGTAACATTCTTTGTTATAGTTTACAAAGAAGTTCTGATTAGGACTTGTAACGTTCTCAGTATACACAAAAGTTTTTCGGATGGGATCAGCAGTACAGTCATACTGTTCAATGACGATGCTTTGTTCTGCAAGAAAGTAGCTTCATTCAACGGTCTTAAGGATATGTTGAGATCCTTGGGCAAAATTTCCCGCTTTATAAAAAACAGCAGTAGTATTTAAACGTGAATAGAAAGTAAAATTATCATGAAAAAGAGATGCTATAAGACACTAACGGATTACAAGATTAAAGGTGAATACCAGGGTTACAGGGGAACCTCGAAATTAAGTTAGAGATTTTTATGTCAGGTCACGTAACATACATTCAATGCAGTACTACACTTCAAAACGACACAGTTACAGTACACTATTTTTCTACACGTACCACTCTGTATAAAATCAGAGCGGTAGCCAGAATCCACTCGGTCAGGGCCTTGGATTTTCACGAAAGGGTGGAGATCATTAAGATCTTCATCCTAGCGAAGACCTGGTATCTAGCTTAAGTTCTGCCAGTGGCCTAACAAACAGTACGTGCGATTAAACAACTATAAATTGGATGCTGTGGAGCGGACACATCATCAAGGTCTCTATGAAAACTAGCACCCTGAGTGTTGAAAATGGTGGACTGGGGTTAATAGACTTACTCGCCAAATGTGCGGCGCTTTTCATCAAACGCACCAAAGCCGTGATTTAAAAAGGTTCCTGCAGTCCAATAGCAAAATTATTTCATAAATTCCGGCCACAATCACCAATGTCCCAGTCCAAATCAGTAGCATCCCCTATGCGCTGAACTTCGTTGCATCTGTTTTACCTCGACACCAGTTGCCTTCTACATAGTGACTTGAGAGGGAACAGGATCAGCGACCTTGCTGTCGCACTTCGTGGATCTCCAGTCGGAACAACTGGGAGTAGCGACTGTCACAACATAACTAGAAAACTGTGTGGAAAAATCTAGCCTCCAAGGTTCTATAAGGAAGTGTGCGCGCAACTTGGTACAAGGTCGTAAATGGCACTATCAATGTTTGCAGATGACACTTCACTGAGCTGTACTCAGTCAAACGGTTGATCTACTCACAGGTAAAGTACTTTATAAAACTGAAATTTTACATAACAAGCAATTAGATAAGTAGGCCGGCATGAGCTGCACATAGGACAAACGCTGTAGAATGTGTCCTATCACACAAAGATTGGAATACATGGGATAAAACATTAATAGTGAAATTCAATTTAAATTGGTTTGAACATGTATGTTATGTATTCAAATTAGAAAAGCACTACAATTTTTTATAAAAACATCATGGTTGCTGGCGCCTGCCCCAAATAACCGTGTGAGTGCACCATATAATCAGATATCTCCATCTATATCTACATTGATACTCAGCAAACCACCGTACGGTGTGTGGTGGAGTGTATCCTGTACTACAACTAGTTGTTTCCTTTCCTTTTCCACTCGCAGGTAGAGGGAAGAACGACCGTCTATATGCCTCCGTATGAGCCCTAATTTCCCGTATCTCATGTTCGTTGTCCCTAAGCGAAATGTATGTTGGTGGCGGTAGGATCGTTCTGCAGTCAGCTTCAAATGTCGGTTCTCTAAAGTTTCTCCGTATTGTTCCTCGAAATGAATATCTTCTTCACTCCAGGGATTCTCACTTGAGCTCCCGAAGCATATCCGTAACAAATCGTTCAAATGGCTCTGAGCAGTATGGGACTTAACATTTGAGGTCATCAGTCCCCTAGAACTTAGAACTACTTAAACCTAACAATCCTAAGGACATCACACACACCTATTCCCGAGACAGGATTCGAACCTGCGACCGTAGCAGTCGCGCGGTTTCAAACTGAAGGACCTAGAAGCGCTCGGCCACCGCGGCTGGCATATCCGTAACACTTGCATGCTGATGAAACCTACCGATAAGAAATCTAGCAGCCCGCCGCTGAATTATCTCGATGTCTTCTTTCCCTCCAACCTGGTGGGGATTCCAAAAACTCACGCAGTACTGAAGAATAGATCGCACTAGTGTCCTATATACGATCTCCTTTACAAATGAACTACGCTTACCCAAAATTCTCCAAATAAACTGAAATCGACCATTCGCCTTTCCTACAATAATCTTCGAATGCTCGTTCCATTTCATATCGCTTCGCAACGTTAGGCTCAGTTATTTAAACGACGTGTGTCAAGCAGGACACTACTAATGCTGTACTTGAGCGTTATGGGTTTGTTTCTCCTCCTCACACGCTTTTAATCTACATTTTTCTGCATTAAGACCTAGTTGTAATTCATCACACGAGCTAGAAATCTTGTATAGGTCACCTTGTATCAACCTGCGGTTACTTATTTTCGACACCTTCCTGTACACCACAGCATCATCAGCGAACAAAAGCATATTGCTGCCCACCTTGACTGCCAGATCATTTATATATATATATATAAAATAGCAATGGTCCTATCGCACTTCCCTGGGGCGCTCCTGGTGTTACCCCTATCTCCGATGAAACACTCGGCGTCGAGGGCAACATACTGGGCTCTATTACTGAAGAAGTCTTCGAGACAATCATATACCTGGGAGCCTATATCGTATGCACGTACCTTTGTTAACAGTCTGCCATGGGGTGCCGTGTCGAATGCTTTTCGGAAATTTAGAAATATGGAAAGTGTCTGTTTCCCTTCAACCATAGTTCGCAGTATATCATGGAAGCAAAGAGCAAGCTGTGTTTCGCATGAGCGATGCTGATGGACTGTACTCTACAAGTACCACAGACACATATAGTTGGCAAAACGTTTGTTCAACACGGAAGACTCAAGACGTTGAACTGAACGACAATACGATCCTAAAAGCAGATTAGATCTGGAATGCCAGTAAAACACGAAACAGAAGTGAAGGCAATGTAATTTATCCCCCAAAAGCATATAACAAGAACTGAAAACCGACGATCGTTCGTTTTCCAAACACCTGGTCATAGCCACACAAAGCCAGACCAATAAAAAAATTTAAAAAATCGGAAAGTCGGTTTACCCGTGGAAGACATTACCCACAGAAGTCAACTATCACGGAATAATTGCAAGATGAAAAAGATTCCGAGGACTGAAATTTCTCCAACATAACGATGAACACGTGGGATTGAACAAGCAAAGGCACACTCACTAACCGATGGAAAATACGGAATACCGACGAAACTAAGGAGATGGAAGAATAAATAATATAGGAAAGACAAGTACACGTACACTCAAACTGTTAAACACGAATTCTAATTGAGACTAAGCAGAGTATGCACACCACGCTTCCATCTTCCTAACGGCTGGTTGAACGAAGTAACTACAAGTGAAATCGAACACTTACAAAAACGCTACCACTTCCCATCCCGAATGAAATATTCTGCATGACTATAAAGGTTTAAAGTTAGAAAATAAATGGGTTTAAGCTTCAACTTGGCTGAAACTTTACACAGACTCGCTTACCACACTCACAAGGGGAAGGCCTCAGACACGGCCAACCGATTCGGCTCAAATTTGGCAGGTCGCTTGTGTACAACCTAAAACAAAGGACTCTAAGATATCTTGACTAAACACCCTCCCGTTTTTGTGAAAATCAACACTAAAGGTTATAATGAGCAATCGACTCAAAATTGGCGGGACCGATAGATAATTGTAAATACAGCATTTTTCATCATCAGGTATGAGGTCCGCAAGCGCATACTTTTCCAGAAATCGATGAAAGAAACTTTTACAACTGCCGCTTAAGTACACACATGGTAAAAGCTGTTCGCCGAGAGCGCCAATGTACCGACTAACATTTTCTTCAGACCAGATGAAAGTTACTACCCTCAGGCAAAAAATAACGCAGTGATTTGGTTAATGGGCAAATATACAAGTTACATTTCTTACAATATTGGGAGCGATGAACATATTGAATACGAGATGTATATGGAAAATGAATTTTAGAAAGCACTTAAGTATCAGAATTCCAGTAATAAATATGGTAACATGCTCCGAATTGTCTTCAACTGAATGGGTATAGGTTAGAAACACGTGGATTCCTCGTGCAGAGGGGATGGGTTGGGTCACGTTCCCGCCCCTAACCTCACCTGCAAGTCACTCATGAAAAATAAATCAGTAGTACAGCAGATACAAGAATATGACGGCAAACATCTGGTGTCTGTTATAAAGGAGGATCTTGAACTCCCTAAGGATGTGTTTAGAAAGCTGAAAGTGACAAAAAATAACACGGCAGTAAAAGACTTTGCGATGTCGCTGTTCGGGACTGCTCTTCTGTCCACGTAATTTACCCTGGAAGGAATACACATCATGGATTTACTGAACGATTAATTTGGGTCTGGGAAACGATGATGAGGAACCTCAGGCTGCAGAAGAAGAAAATGCGCATGCTGAACTCCCACCAGTTGAAGGTGACAGTGAAGATGCTAAATGTGTGCTGCTGCTAAAGACTGAATATAATTCCTCACTCTATGAATGCCGTAATTTATGACTGCAACTATCTGTCACCTTATTTATGTCATTTCATTGTAAGCTAGCCATTTTTGTTACAGTTTTTGGTGAATAAAAAAAATCTTTCGGGGAAAAAATAGCACAACAGACAAGGTAACTGGCTGGGAAGCAGATAAGGCGGGATCGAACCTCGAGGAAACCGCACGGTTTTCATTTTTTTTTTAATTGTAGTTTTTCCTATCAGAATTCGTAGGGATGGGAGGGTTAATAAGGTACGCAACTCAACTCGGAATAATAATAGTAATAAGGTAGGCAAACTAATTTCCCAAGCGAGGTGAATTACCAAAGAATTAAACTTTTAAGCCTTGTCACGTGAAAACAACTCCGAGTAAGATTGCTGCGAATTTCTCACGAGGGACCACAGATAGCCAATGGAGGATGTACACCCTTCGACCAGCGATGAAATATATAGTTGGTAGCCTGTCACAGACGACGGCAATGGGAAGTTACCGACGCTGTTTTCGTTTGTGAAAGTGTTGCAAGACGGACGTATTATCAGTGCACAGCCAGAAGCAGGCAGTTCTATGTCTCGGCGTTCCAGATTGATAGGAGCGGCTATCGTCGAGCGATTTTTGGAGCTAACGAACGAAATGACTTTTGTTGGTACTAAAGAACTATACTGTGAAGGCGAAGCAGAAGATGACTCAGTGGAATATATCACGAGTAGTGAATTTCAAAGTGGTCATAACACTTTGGAAATGTCCACGTCGCAGGCAATCTGTGCTTCATCTGTTCCCGAAGAGTATTACGAACCGGTTACTAAATGATTGAACTACAGCGCTATACTACATGAAGTAAAAGTAAATGCTGTAGCGCTAAGCCAGAAATCACCCAAATTGGAACCTACAAACACTGCAAAAGAGTGGAGTAACAACAGCCCTGAAAAGGAAGAAGGACCCAAAATTGTGGGAAAATGATATCGTTAAAGTAGTGACAAGATACGACAAATACCAGGCAATAAATGAATGGACGTGCGACCGATTTGTAGAATCTCGTTGTCACGAGAGTGTAACAACGAGAATACTCCAGGAATGAACCCTTGTCGCAGTTGGTAGCAAAAAGAAAAAAGTGTTGCCTAAGGTTTTCCTGTGTTTACAAGAAACGAATGTTCCATTTGGTCCTCGGGTAATAGAAGAAGTCAATCGCCTAACCGACTCGTTGAAAAAATGTTTACATTACTTGCTCCAAACCTGGGAAATTGACAAATGCAATTTACAGAACATTTCTTGAGAGTGTTTTAAAACCATACGTTGCTGGTAACAAGTTTTGTCTAATATTGGATTCCTGGAGTGGACAAACTAATACTCTAATGTATGAGACGATGTTTATAGATGACGAGCGTCAACCGACGTGCACGGTAAAAGTAATACCCCCAAACTGCACACCTGTGTGCCAGCCGTGTGATGTTTATTTCTATCGCCAGGTTAAAACTTTATTTCGAGGCTTCAGAATTGCAGTGTGCTTCTGGAGGCCCAGCGGGAATTGCACAACCGCACAGATGCAATAACTATTCACAGCATAATTCATCACCAACTTTCAGCACCGCTTTTTCAGGCAATGATATCGTATGCGTGGTACGCATCAAAATTAATTCCCGTAAAAGACGTATTTTTAAATATAAACCAAGTTTGTTTTTCGCCGACTCTTCGTAAGGAATAGTGTAGCTGTCGAAATATTGCATTCATTAGATGTTCTTAGTGCCGCGAGTATATTTGTTTCGAATGTTTATATGACAAGTACCATCCATCTAGTTGCTTGAAGAAAAGTGAGGACACGTAAAAATGACTAGAAGAGCCATTGTAAAGTGACCAGGAGAAAACTTTTTACTTGTTTACTATCCCAAGAGGTTTGAGAAATTTATTTGCTTACCATTTTATCATTCCGTATTGATTTACTTATCTTATTAACCCTCCTAGCCCTGTCAATCGAGACAAGGAAAAATACAAACGAGAAGAATAACATCCGCTACGTTTCCTCGAGATTTGATCCCGGGTTGTGCGCTTCCCAGCCAGTTACCTCGGCCGTTGCCCTATTGGCGCTCTCGGCGAAAGGCGTTTACGATGTAGATACATAAGCGGCAGTTGTAAGAGTTTCTTTCCTCGATTTCTGGAAAAGTATGCATTTGTGGACCCCATACCTGATGATGAAAAATGCCCTATTTACAATTATCTATCGATCCCACCAATTTTGAGTCGATTGCTCATCATAACCTTTAGGGCTGATTTTCTCAAAAACGGGAGGGTGTTGAGCCACAATATCCTAGAGTCCTTCGTTTTAAGTTCTACACAAGCGACCTGCCAAATTTGAGCCGAATCGGTTGGCCGTGTCTGAGGCCTTCCCCTTGTCAGTTCTGAAAACAAGCTGCCACAAGCAACCCCTCTCTTAAAAATCCGGCGACTGAGTGACCAACAACCTGACCTGAGCACACGCAGGTAGCGGGAGTTGTCTGGGAACACCTTTACCACATCTTGCCGACGTAAGCACAACAGCGCTTCGAACGAAACAACTTTGCCAGTCTCTTAAGCTTACACCAAAGTTGGTTAAACTGCCGAAGTAACAGACAAGACGTCTACCAGCCACTAGACATTATGAAAATTCGATATAAAATCGCATTCACTTACTTTGTCATTCTAAGATGGCACGAGTGAGAAAGAAAGATAGCAGTGCAGAGAATACATCAATAATTACTTACCAAATACTTTAAGTCAAAGTTTCATAAAAATCTAATGATAATGTTTTTGGAACCCCTACCGCCTACAGCCCACCGTGAAAGTTGGGAAGACCACTAATGGGCTGTATATTTCAGGTTGACTAACGCTGATATATATAGTCGTTTTTCTTGCGCTCTATTTGCGAGTGGAACAGAGAAGGGATAACCAGCAGTGGTACATGCAACGCCGTGCACCCTATCGTGGTTTGCGGAGTAGCAGCAAACCATCCGATATCCTCGTTATATGACCAGTCCAGTGCAATCTTCTCTCCCTAAACACTGTGGCACCGTTATGTTGTATGTACAGCTTCCATAGTTCTTCATTTTTTCTGATTTTCCGTTCTCTGGTACCTTTATTACAAAAATGTCCGAAAATGTCTTAACACTTTCATTTCGCATACAATAGTTTTTGTTCATCTTTCTTAGTAATCTTTAATGCTTCACCTCCATATAACAATACCGATAATATAGTAGACTGGTTTGTGCGGATTTTGAAGTTGGAGTTGAGTATTATGTTCCATAGGATGCGGGAAGACTACAAATATTTCTGTTAAAGGCTGCTGAATGTGCTTCTATTCCCGTATCTGCTACGTTGTTCTTGCTGAAGCGATTCCATGACGAGGGCTTCTTAATGTGATCAGTGGTTACGAAATTTAATCCATCTATAGGCAACGCGTCATTTACGTATTCCTCGCTTAACCACCCGCATTGTTTTGTAATTTAACAAACAGTCATTTTCCTCAGTAATTTTATAACAGATTTGTATAATTCTGATTAATTATTTTGTGGAACTGTTTGTTATCTCTATATCATTCGCACAAGTGACTTTAGTAACGTTGGATTCCTTAAGGGTCTGTCCTTGGGAATTTTATATCAATCTTCTGTAAGGTGGGTTTAAAGAATACGTAGATAAGATGGGCCTCCCTTAGCTCAATCCAGTGCATACCACAAAATTTTCAGTTTTTCGTATTGACGTCTTTATTCGACCGAAGGTCCTCCGCACGCACGCACGCACGTAATCTGATTAATTTTGAGGGAGTACCAAGTTTGCTCATCGATTTTACAAGTGTCTGTCGGTGTATGCTGCCTTATGCCATTTAAAATCTGTAAACATTGTGTAGAAATGTATAATACAAGGGTTGGAACTTTAACAGTTGCAACTATTTATTTACAGCTCATACAAAATAGATACGTGTTTCAAAGTTTTACTAACCTTCAAAGTAGTCACCAGCATCGTGTATTACCCGTTGCCAGCGAGGTGGAAGTCGTAGGATACTCTTAGCAGTCCCAGTTGTGTTGACAGTTCGAGTGGCGCGGTCTATTGTCCGACGAATTTGTACCAGTTCTGAAGCGAAGGCCGTGAAGTGTTTCCTTCAGTTTAGAAATTGAGTTGAACTCACAAGGGTTTAAGTCAGGAGAGTGCAGTAGGTGGTATAGCACTCAGCAGCCGCATCAGTCAAACAAATCATTAACAGCTTGCACTGTACGTGCTTGAGCATTGTCCTGGAAAATGATGGTCAGGTCCTACAGAAAGTGTCATCACATCTGTCTCTAAGCTGGTCATAGGTTGTGTTCCAAAAATGAACATCATAGAGGCAGAAATGATGACACTTTCTGCAGGACCTGACCATCATTTTGCAGGACAATCCTCAAGCACCTACAGTGTAAGCTGTTATTTATTTGTTTCACTGATGGGGCTGCTATGTGCTTCAGATCTGCTACAAATGCGTCGGGCAAGAGACCGCGCCGCTCGAACTATCAACACAACTGGCACTGATCAGAGTATCCTACGACTTACACATCGCTGGCCACGTATTATACACAGAGCTGGAGACTACTTTGGATGTCAGTAAAACTTTGAAACAGGTATCTATTTTGTACGAGCTGTAAATAAGTAGTTGCCACTATTAAAGTTCAAACCCTCGTCAATTCTAAGGTCGTCACAGGTATTTGTCTTCGAATGAACAGATAATCCAGTGTGAGTGTTTTTTTGTGAAAGTCACAATGGTAATCGAAAATTAGTTCTTCAGTTTTGGAGGTCTGTCTATTTAAAGGGAAAATCGGTATGAATTACATACATAGCATCAAGTAAAGCTGTTCTCTGTGCTTATTGGACATTTTTGTTAAAATGGGGCAATTCTTTTTATTAAAGGTTCTACTTCTGATTACATATATGTGTTCCTCTCTTTTTCATCACCTCAGTACAAATCAGGTCTTCACCCCGTGTTTTGTTAATTTTTTGTTTGTTTATAGTTTCCTGTACATCATTCATTTGTGTGTGTTGAGGGGGGGGGGGCGGAGGGGTTGGAATGACTTATGAGCTAAGTCTAAATCTTCAAATTTAAAGCAAGATTTCGGATCATTGTAAATGAGTAATTTTGGAAAATATGCTGTACATACCTTTCGTGTGTCAGCATTGGTCAGTATTTTCCACTTATCACACGGCCGGCCAGAGTGGCCGAGCGATTAACGGCGCTACAGTCTGGAACCGCACGACCGCTACGGTCGCAGGTTCGAATCCTTCCTCGGGCATGGATGTGTGTGATGTCCTTAGGTTAGTTAGGTTTAAGTAGTTCTAAGTTCTAGGGGACTTATGACCACAGCAGTTGGGTCCCATAGTGCTCAGAGCCATTTGAGCCAACTTATCACACGGAAAATATTATAGCGACCTAACTTTGATAAAACTTCCGCAAGAATCATTCAACCAGAATCTTTTCGTTTTTAAATATTTCCTTCTGGTAAATTTGCCGGATGATCTTTTGATGTATTGGCGATGATGATGATATTTGGTTTGTGGGGAGCGCAACTGCGTGGTTACCAGCGCCTATACAAATTCCTAGTCTTTTCACTGCCCAGTCTCACCACTTTCCTGAATGATGATGAAGTGATAAGGAGAACACAAACATCCAGTCTCCGGGCGGAGAAAATCTCCGACCGGACCGGGAGTCGAGCCCGGGAGCTCGTGATCCAGGGGCAGCAACGCTAGCCAATAGACCACGAGCTGCAGACTGGATATTTTGGTAGAGCTTCCTTATCCTTTGGTGCTTAAAATGGTATTCACATAACTTATAGCTCGTTGTGTTTCCTAACGGATTTTATACCAGAGTAACTCACTCATTTATTCTCTATGGTTTTTTCTTGGCATTTTTGCTTAAATCAAACTTCGTTAGGGTGTTTTCTTGTTCCAAATTCTCAGTCTACTTAAAGCATATATTCGTTACACCGTCTATAGAATGAGAAACAGTAACCAAAGCCATCATGATCATCTTCCTTTCAAGGATTAGACTGTTGCCTATTCTGAAATCACAAACAAAATCTAGGCCTTCCGATCTCTCTTTTCCCATTCGGCTTGTTCAGGATCTTCTGAGGAATTCTGTGACCTGGTATATTCATGAGGTGTTATTTCCAATCTCACGATGTTTTTGATTTTTTTCATTCATGCTGAAAATATTTAATTCTGTTCTAATATCTTCGTTTCTAATCACATCTTTTTTTGTGCAGCCCTTCGTCTTAGTTCGGAACCTCATCTCTACTGTTGGTTTTTTTTTTTTTGGTAACCCGGCTTTCACTTCCGTAGGATGACACCGGAACCGCCATTACTTTACAGAATTTCATGATGGTTTCTTTCTGTACATTATGGACCAGTGTTCTGCTAATGCTACCACAGACGGCTTGGAATTCGAGTATTTTATTTTAAATATCATGGTCCAAATGAAAACTTATAGTACAACCCAACTAAGAGATTTGAGACACTTGTTCTAGAACTGAATTATCCAAAACTATTTTTGATCTTACTCGATATTTTCTCGGAGTACCATTTTTTGTTTTTTTTGTTTCTAGAAATTTTAAAGTTGTACTTCTGGCAAATTTCGTTAAGCTGGTATATTGATCTTTGGAGGTCTTCTTCATTCTCTTCAATAATAACGATGTCATCATCAAACAAAAGTACATTTGGGTATTCCTCATTCGTTATCTTAATTCCTTTGTTTACTTTACATTTCCGTTTACGAATAATGAAGTCAATGTAGATATTAAATATGGTAGGTGAAAGTCCACATCCTTGTCTAGTGTCACGTGCTGTTGGCAACAATGTTAATACTAAATAAATACGTTGTGAGTAAATATCAACAATAAATATCCTCATTGTCCGTCCGTAGTCGATAATATTGTGCTTTCGAACGTAGGTACTTTGCTTAGACCTATTAATTTATTGGAAAATCAGTCAATAATGACGGATCTGCTTTTATAGCTAGAAATAATTTTTGGAAGTATACTATGGAATTAATTTATTTATTTTCTCATAAAAACAGCAAATCTCACGCAGTTTTAAGAGTCGAAACATTACTCTTTTAAAACTTAAAATACAGAGGCGTGTGATGAAGACATGAAGAGTAGTGAATTACGGATTTAGTGCGAGGCGTACAATAAAGATGGACGAAGGGTATAGTCGCGAGCAAAGAACATATATTTACGAGAAAAGCGTATTTCTTTTAGAAAGTATAAAATTATAGGGACGATCTTGTGACGGGAGCTTAGGGTACATACGGCCGTGGATTACATGTAATTTGCAAGTTAGATGCGTGCTCTTAGCGGCGACGGAATACGGGGTTTGTGGCGGCCCCAGGGCTCGAATTAACAGCGTGCGGGCCCGCCGTCGTTTTGTGTGGGCAGATGATGGCACCATAAACACTACCCTCCGCCAGCTTATCGCTCCAGTTTTGCTCAACTGATCTCCCAAGATGTGCAAACAACGTTAGGAAATATTAATTTTTACACCGAAAATCAAGAACTCGCAAATAACTACGAGAGGAGAACACTTAAAGATATGAGCCACTTTTAATATCTACTTTTTGTTGTTGATAAACTCCCCTACAGTGTTGTCACAGGTAAAAAAAATTGAAATCACAATGGAAGAACGAATATGTTTCAACGTTCCGTCGACGATAAGATCGTGAGGGTTGGAGCTCAAGCTCGGATTGTACAAGTGTGAAGAACGATATCGGCCGTGACATTTTGAAAGCAACCATCCCGACGTTTTCCTTTATAGATTTAGTTAAATAACGGAAAACGTAAACTAATAGTAGCAGTAACTTCGGGTGTGCTGGGACCCTAACCGCTCATGTTGCATATTAATGACCTTGCAGACGATATTAATAGTAACCTCAGACTTTTAGAAAATAATGCAGCTATCTATAATGAAGTACTGTCTGAAAAAAAAACTGTTCAAATATTCTGTCAGATCTTGAAAATATTTCAAAGTCGTGCAGATTTCGGCAACTTGCTTTAAATGTTCAATAATGTAAAACAGTGCACTTCAAAAACAAAACAAGAAAAATGTAGTATACTATGACTACAGTAGCAGTTAGTCACATTTGAAATCGTTCAACTTATACAAATACCTGGGTATAACAATTAGTAGAGGTATGAAATGGAACGACTATATTAGACCCAGTTGTACATAAAGTAGGTGGTACACCTCGGTTTATTGGTAGAATACTAGGGAAATGAAATATGTCGACAAAAGGGTATTGCTTACAAATCACTCGTGCGACCTATCCTTGAGCGTTGCTGAAGTGTGTGGGACTCGTACCAAATGGTACTAACAGGGTTGCACAAATAATCACAAGTTCGTTTTCCCCGTGGGAGAATGCCACAGATATGCTGTAAGAAGTCGACTGCCAGACACTTGAGGATACATTCACTACCTCGAGAGACACTAGTTACAAATTTCAAGAACCTGCTTTAAATGATGCTTCTAGGAATATACTACAACCTCCTACTTGTCGCTCTGGTAGGAATCGTAAAGGCATGATCAAATTAATTACAGCTCCAAAAGAGGAAATTAATCTGTTAGTCTCCTCGTGCTCCATGCAGAATGGAGGGTCAAGAAGCACTAATAAATTATACTGTGGGAAGTGTCCTATGCCACGTAGTTCACAGTTGCTTGAGGAGTGTAGATGCAGAAGATGTAGAATGGTTAGACGAAGATCTTAACCTCGCTCTCCTGAATGGAACTCAAGTGCTTTTACCAATCTACTCCCACCCCCACCCCTTGGTGACATTAAATAGAAATGCGATCGCTAGAAGCCGATTCTTAATGTTATAAATGTCTAAGAATTATTTGTATACTGTAAGTGAAGAAACATGCTTATCAGGGTAGATCCAGTTAGACACATGGAATATTCATCCCATATTAATATGCAAGAGAAGTTTTATTTTTATAAAACTGTTGTTTATTTACCATATTTTTATCAATATGCATGGAAAGCATTTTAAAGCGGATGGAAAAGGGTGACGAGGTTTGTAAGTCACAACTAGAGGCAGTCATTTCATTCTGCTAGTTGGGACTAAGGCTGTGTTGAGATGTGAAGTGAAACGAACACATAGACTTAACTGTGGGCAAAGCATTTAGAAGGACTTGATTTATTGGCAGACTACCAGGGAGCTACAGTCTGTGTACAAAAGAGATTGCATACAAAACACATGTACTGCCAATACTTGAACACTACTGAAGTACTTGCGGCCCGCACCAGGTCGAGCCGACACGGTCCATTTAGTTTATAAAGAGTTTGGAGTACAGACGGCCGCTGGCTTGTTTGACTAGCGAGGGAATGAAACAGAGATGTTGAAAGAACATTAACTGGCAGGCAGTGGAAAAAATAGGCTGTACCTCTCACTACAAACTACTTAAAAAACTTCAAGAACATTCTTTTACGACAGAAACTACGTATATACTTCAAAAACTTACATATGTAACACAGAGAAGTTATTCACAAATAATTAGGCAAATAAGAAGCTCACACGAAGCGTACAAAGGGTCATTCTTCCCGTACTCCACTCCTGAATGGAATCAGAGGAAACTTTAACATACTGTATAATGAAAAGTACCCTCAGCTTCGTAGTTCACGGAGGTCAGCAAAGAATGTATGTCATTGTACAGGACGCACTGAAACTAATTTATTAACAACCAAGTTTTATGACTGCACTGTTTCCTATGACAGTTTGCTCGTTTTTGTCCATACTACCTCCTCCCAAAATTTAGAAAGCAAAGACTTTGCATTAAAAGAGGACCACTGTCAGAGGTATCAGAACGATTTTTGCTCACAACTTTCGACTCAGTCGTTTCCGCACCGGAGTCCCTTACATCAAATTCATACATTTATCCTTCACCATCATCCCTCGAAGTTTGTAACTGCATCAGGGAATCTCACTGAGTACATCCAGCATATGGGTCCTACCACTACCATATCGCCACCTCCAACCGTTACATCGGAACTGTTATGATTACAAGGCCAATGAATCGCTTTTTGCCGGATGCCAGTGTACTTCCATCCCTGTTATCGTAATCTTGTGCACAAAAGTGTGGGGTAACATTATAGTTGAACAGATCTAAGACCATCAGCAGAAATCACTAGTCCAGTGGCGTCATTGAATACAGTATTTAGTGTCTCAGAATTATAGTAAATACGTAAATGTATGAAACGCTGGTTTTCTCTCCAGAAGCAAATGTGTTCCTATCTGCACACTTCCTCAGGTAGCGGCACTCGTGTGTCAAACAGAACGTCTTTCAAACATTCCACATAGAAGAATATTGCAACGCTAATAGCGACAAGGAACATATAAGGAACAAATGATCTCAGTGCTATCCTTTCATCCGATTCCCGGCGACTGAGGCGGACTTAAGTGCTATTTTTATAATCTTATAGACTGTAAAATACATCCATTGAAATTAAATCTATACAGATTCTAATGATGATGTTTGGTTTGTGGGGCGCTCAACTGTGCGGCCATCAGCGCCCGTACAAAGTCCCAATTTTACACATTCCAATTTTTTTACCCAATCCAACCTAGCCGCTGTCACAAATAATGACGATGATGATGACAACACAAACACCCAGTCCCTGGGCAGCGAAAATCCCCAAACCTGCCGGAAATCGAATCCACGACCCCGTGATCCAGAGGCAGCAACGCTCGCCTCTAGACAATGAGCTGTGGTCAATATACAGATTTTAAGCAAAGAATATAATTTAACCGGATTGTCATCTCGTCTTGTTACACCTGAAATCAAAGTGATTAGACCAATACACAGCAAAGGTACTTTTACCGAGATCTTTGTTAAAAAATTTATAACGCTTGGCTACAGTACCTCGTTGGATTCAACATACCTTCGTAAACTTTTAGTGATAGTTGTTCGATAATGGATGACGAACCATCAGTCTTCTTGGCAGCAGCGTGTAGTACAACGCTGGCTGTGAACAGATTGTTTGAAAAGAGAATCGAAAACGACTGCGGGAGAAGCCGTCGCTGGCGAGAAGAGAAGCTCCAAACGTCCACTAGGAACTGCTTCGTGAGCTATGTTGTTAGGAAATAAAGTGCTACGAAAATTATTTGAGAATCGAGGAACAAAAATTTCTGTTTGAATTTGTGCTGAAAGATTTTTTATAAAACACTGTATACCTGTCATCTAAAACCACAGGTTCTCTTTGATCGAATTTAAAAACAGCTTTGTAAGAGATCTTTGCCAAAGGTCTCTCACAGTGTATTACGTCCCATAACGAGCAACAGCCAGCAGCACTAGCGTATCAAACATGAGTCAAGCCCATTAAAACATTTCACATATAAGAATAATACATGTATAATAAGTTTAAGGGACATGTAATCTCACTGATAGCTTCTCAGCAGACTCTTTGCGCCTGAAGTTCACCTAAATGCTATTTTTTATAAATGCATAAGCCTAAAAAACACACACTTGAAATTAGGTGCATAAAACCTTCAAAACACGGCAGATATAATATATTGATGAAAAAACATTACGACACCTGCTTATTGACGTGTTAGTCGAACTTCGAAACGCACTACAGTAGCAACTCTGTGTCGCGTGGGTCGGACAAGTCCTTCGTAGGTTGCCGGAGGTTCAAAATGGCTCTCAGCAATATGGGACTTAACTTCTGAGGTCATCAGTCCCCTAGAACTTAGAACTACTTAAACCTAACTAACCTAAGGACATCACACACACCCATGCCCAAGGCAGGATTCGAACCTTCGACCGTAGCGGTCACGCGGTTCCAGTCTGTAGCGCCTAGAACCGCTCGGCCACCCCGGCCGACTTGCCGGAGATATGTGGCAACACATGTCTATGCACAGGTCAAGCAGTTCCCGGTAGTTTGTGGCTAGCTAGCTGCCCCCTGATAGCATGCCAGATGGGTTCCATCGGTTTCATATCAGGCAATTTCGGTGGTCAAGATATCAACGTGCTCCTCAAACCACTGTAGCATGAATCTTGTCTTGTGACACTGGCAGTTACTCTGCTGGAAGATATCATCGCATGAAGGGATGTCAGTTGTCTGCAGCTGTTGTGGTACCCTTGATTACCACCACGTCCCTGCCGCGGTGCACGTTTCGAGCAGCCGTTCGCCTCGCTGACGGCGTACCCGGATACGGTTATCGACATGGTGTCAGAAGAACCGGACTCATCCAATCAGGCGACACATTTCCACTGATGCACGGTCCAGTGTTTATAATACCATACCCACTGAAATCGAACTGATGATTTCGTTGGGCCATCATTGGAATACGTGGGGATCACCTGATGTGATGGCACATATTCCATAATATACGCTGAACGATATGCTCCGAAACGTTCCGTGATGAGGACGGGATGTCTAACACCTTGTCCTCTATTCGTGGGTTCACTGATCTGCAAATTATTTCTATAGAAGCACACGACAGTAGCACGTGTATCGCCACGTACTTGACTGTTCTCGAGATGCTCCTCCGAGGCACTGGGCTATAACAACTTAGCCTTACTTTACTGATTTTCCCCAATTGCGGCCCGTATCCTCAATAGAATGATATAAAGATGGCATCTGTTCTTTCGAACATGTCCGAAAGAACAGATACCTTTTTCATATAGTTAAGGTTAACCGGCCATTGACCTTCTTCTTCTGTGCTGGATGCACACGCATTGTTCGAACCCTTACGGGACTCGGTAAGATTGTCTGCCGCGAGTAATGAGTGTAATGGCCAGGGGCACTATGAATTTAGTGTGTGGACATTAAGCTGGGAATGTGGATCTCATGGGGAGCGTGCGAGGGATGAAGCCCGGAAGTCGCATTATACTCTGTCCTCGTTGGCTGAGATGGATAGAGCGTCTGCCATGTACACATGACATCCCGGGGTCGAGCCCTGGTCAGGGCAAACATTTTCAACTGTCCCCGTTGATGTATATCGACCCATGTCGACAGCGTAGCTTGTTGATTTAATTATCATTTCAATAGATTCATTCCGCAGTCTTCTCTCGTCCACTTACACGCTTTCCTTATCCGCACCCAAAACACCAACAGGTGTCATCCAATCTCGCGATGAGTGGTAATTATAATGTTTTGCCCCATCAGTGTATGTGCTAAGCAGGCTACATTACCCGTCAGTGTGGCAGTTTCTGCACTGATATGACAGTCATGTGGCGCAATGACTGAGGTAACAAGGGGACTGATGGCCTCAGATGTTAAGTCCCATAGTGCTCAGAGCCACTGAGGTAACAGGCTCACATTCTGAAAGCGATTCCTCGTCCGACGAACCAGGTTTCTACATCTACATCTACAGCCATACTCCGCAAGCCACCTGACGGTGTGTGGCGGAGGGTACTTTGAGTACTTCTATCGGTTCTCCCTTATATTCCAATCTCGTATTGTTCGTGGAAAGAAAGATTGTCGGTATGCCTCTGTGTGGGCTCTAATCTCTCTGATTTTATCCTCGTGGTCTCTTCGCGAGATATACGTAGCAGGGAGCAATATACTGCTTGACTCCTCAATGAAGGTATGTTCCCGAAACTTCAACAAAAGCCCGTACCGAGCTACTGAGCCTCTCTCTTGCAGAGTCTTCCACTGGAGTTTATCTATCATCTCCGTAACGCTTTCGCGATTACTAAATGATCCTGTAACGAAGCTCTCCGTTGGATCTTCTCTATCTCTTCTATCAACCCTATCTGCTACGGATCCCACACCGGCGAGCAGTATTCAAGCAGTGGGTGACCAAGTGTACTGTAACCTACTTCCTTTGTTTCCGGAATGCATTTCGTTAGTATTCTTCCAATGAATCTCAGTCTGGCATCTGCCTCACCGACGATTGATTTTATATCGTCATTCCACTTTAAATGACTCCTAATGGCTACTCCCAGATAATTTATGGAATTAACTGCTTCCAGTTGCTGACCTGCTATATTGTAGCTAAATGATAAAGGATCTTTCTTTCTATGCATTCGCAGCACATTGCACTTGTCTACATTGAGATTCAAGGACACTGCTGATTTCATTCCCCACTCGTGTCTACTCCGAGCTAGCAGTCGTTCTCTAATGATCAGTTCCCCCTCGGGATGTTAATCCTTATAATCCCATAACCTTCTTTCCTCCCTCTTTCTTTAAAGACATACTGGAGTGAAAAATAACCTTATAGCAAATCACACACTTACTGGATGTATAATAACCAACAGGGAAAACTGACGCAGATGCAGGTATACAATAATAGAAGCAAAAGCGTCCCTGTCCTCATGGGTCCGCATTCAAGCTGTTCCCGAGGTCAGTGAAAATGTATAGCTATCCCGCTAACTTCATCATAAAATATTGTCCTAGTTAGTACAAATGTATCCGAAATGTAAACTTTCTGTTTAAGTCCCTGTGTAATTGCGTTCATTTTTAGCCGTGGCCTACCGTACCTAGAAATAGAATACTACCGCAGTATGTTACGTGATACAATTTGCAGTACACACATACCTATTAAGTAAAGTTTTCCTTGTGCCATCATAGCAAAACAGACTTAAATCTTGACAAGACTGTACGGTTCGTTGTTCCAACCGTACCAACTGGTGTGCTATACATTTTAATGTTGAGATGACATCTGACACAAACGTGAGGGGATGGAGGTCAGATGGTCTTGGAATCCAAGGAACAGGCTCCGCTGTACCTATCCATGCTGGATTATGTCGACGCGTTAGACGTCGTACATCAGCAACAAAATGTGTCGACACCCTATCATCCATATACTACATTCCCAAAACAGCGGGCAGTTTTCGCTATCAATTACGATTCACACTCTGGTTTGATTACTGAAGCACCACAGTGATATTTCAGTTGCATAAATGTATTAGTATCTTGACAAGCAAATTAGTAATTTCCGTTTGAAGACTGTAGTGTACGTTACATCCCAAATGCGTTCTCTACGTAACACATCACAAAGATCAGAACCGTTACGATTCTTCTTATTTCCCTTAGCACCCTTACCTTAAAGGAAGTCAATATGCCGCGAGGCTATTTCGATATCATCTCCTTTACTAGTGATGGCTATTAATAGTCGGTATTTACTGTCAACGGTGGAGCACGAACGGAAGAGAGCTCTGCACGGCGAGTGTGAGTAAAAAGAAGAAGCTGGTAGCATACGAGTCGTCCAAAGGCCGATCGGTTCGTTCGCGTCACATTCACGACAGTTAAAAAGCCGAGCAGCCATATTTACACAGCTGACTTTGATTACTGGAATTGGAATGCCGTAAATTACTGGATAATTAGAGCCAGTAAACGATTTGGGGGAACCGGCACGGGCACGGATGGGGCTGGGCCGGCAGGCCGCTTGTTAGGCACCGCGCCGTCCGGCTGGCAATCATTTCGTCGCTCGTCTATGGACGGCGCCGCCTGCCAGCCGGTGTTGTGGCTACCGACGACACCAAACACAAACCCACAGCACTTTTGTGCCAAGCGCGAGGTCTTCAAGTCTCATTACCAAGTGACATTTCATGTCAGATCTCCATTATACACTAACAATTAACGAGTTATCATATTAATTACTTTGTTAACCTAATTTTTCTACCGGGTGATCACGAACTATCGACAATTTCTGAGATTTTTCGGAGACACTTAGTGAGAATTTTTTGTATGAGTGCTCCGTGATTCTGATGACGCGTTAGAGAACAATAACATAATTATGATTATTCGATTTTTTTCCCCAGCTATCTCTTTTTCCATGAAACGCCAGTAATAGGCACTCATCAAAAGCGTACACCATGAAATTGAAAGTACTGCATTGCCCCCCAGATGCAAAAGCACTATGACAGGGTTGCTGCCGTTGCGGTGGCACCTCAGCATAGCGTCGTGGTGTCACCTGCTATGCCTAAATGGCAGATATGATTTTTTGTTATGTTCTGGCAATAGGAGGTAAGCGTCTAGCTCGTGTTCTGCGCGATAAAAAAATTCAGACTGCTTCTATTATTGTGGTAACTGAAAACATGAAACTACAATAAAAAGTACTCAACAAAATTAACAAAACTTGTTCCATTGCAACTAATGTATGCGCTGCACTTACCCAGATCTGTGAATACGGTTTACAGTAAAAACACACACGGATGTTTACAGCATGCTTCCTCCAAGGACAATAAGGGAGGAATGTGTCCCGCATTCGGTAGGTCGTTCGTATTGGAAGAAAGCTTGCAGTAGAGGACATGTGTCTCACAGTTGCCAAGATAAACAAATGTTCATAGTTCTTAGGGTACGCATAGCTCATGTTCACTGCACATTTTTGTCTTGTTTTGACCCATACTAACGCCGCTCAGAATACGGAATACCTTTTTTTGTAACATTCCGTATATACGTTTTTGCATCTGTCAGACGACCTATGTTGAAAACAGGAATGACTTGCATTTTTCCTATAGATTGAAGCTCTTGGTTGTTTCAGCGCTATACGATTAACGTCTGAAGGTGAACAAAAAAATGTACTCGTGTAGTCTAGCTAAAATCGCGCACTATCCTCCAGGTCCAATTTCACTTCCACTGTTGAGCGGTTTCTGTTGCTTTTCTATTCGTACTCTATTCTTACCTTGATGCGTGACATGTCGGCGTTCGTGCGAACATTGAAAATAGGAACCGTTTTACAGTCTAACACCTTGAAGGATATTCAAAATATTGTAGTCATTATTTCAGCCCTCTCTGTGTCATTTTCCTCTACGGTGCCAGTGTAATAATCAGACGACTGTGTACATGCTTTTGATCCTGTTACTGACTTTACAAAGGACCAATACTAGTTTCAATTTTCCATCAGATCTGTAGATATAGTTTCACTATCGAATTCATTGAACGATCTCCTGACGTTTGGTGAATTTTCGTCAAATTTTTGCTTGTCGACAGGGTTTTGTATTCGTTCAGATTTGTTATAAAACTGTCTTCGCTTTCGTAGCAGATTTCTAACACGACTGTTGCACCACGATAGGTTTTCCCCATTCTTCACAATCTTGCTCGTGACGTGTAGCCCATGTATAAGACATTTAGTATAATACTTATGAATTATATCCTTGATACTGCACATCCTTTTCCACACTGATGAATGTTTGATGTTCACAGCTCAGATAATCTGCAAGTAGTTTTATAACAGCCTAATGGTCACCGGTTCCCTCCCCTCCCTTAACTTTACCAGGAAAACTGGAGCGTTACTCTTCTAGTCGGTTCACTAACTCAATCGTTAAGGCAATTTTCAGGAAACACGTTTACAACAATCTCCCTATATCCGCAAACATTTTCATCACGCTAGTCGTCAGTGAATGATGCCGGCTCAGGTATGAGCCGTATAATATTTCTGCAGTCATAAACACTCAATAGAAAACTTCTTTTGTACTGTAGATACGCGTTAATCGCTCAGATGGTCTGCCCGTCTATCTTCTGGTTAGAGGAGGCACTGTAAAAACAACAGTCTGTACAGTAGTTGGTGTAGTGGGGGTGGGAGAAAGAGTATGGATGATTGATTTGGAATTGAACGGTAGCCAACTTGGCCTTACTGTGTTGGTACTGTAGCACGCCTTAAGTGTATCGTTTATTGATGATAGCGCCCTCTCGGAAAAATTATTTCAGAGGTAAAATAATGTCCCAATCGTATCTTATGCTCAGGAGGATGTTTTTTTTTTTTTTTTTTTTTTTTTTTGTTTGTGGTTTTAGGGCGCAAAACTTCTATGGTCATTAGCGCCCACTCAGGAGGATGTTGTCATTGGGAATAAGAAATCCGGCGTTCTACTGGCAGAGTGTGGAAGTTAGATCCCTTAACTGAGTAGCTAATCCAGAGAATTTAAGAAGAGAAATGGATACGTTAAAGACAGATACTGTGTGAAACAATTAAATAAGATTGTAGGAGGACCCGGAATTCCGGTCGGGTGAGTACAGGGTCCTTAGTACAAGAACATATAGGGAAAATACAGCAGAAGAAATAATAGGGAATAAGAAAACATGAATACGGATCAACAACTGCGAACAGCGCACTGAAAAACTATCATAGCGAAGAAACACTCAAAGCCAAAACCTCTCAGTTGTACTCAGTTGTTCAAGTATATATGCCCACAAACTGACGAAATTACAGAAAGGTAGGAAACTGAAGATGTGGGACCTGAATAACCTGAAAGAACCAGAGATTATTGTGATTGGCAACTGTTGACGAAAAAAGATGACAGGAAAATGAAACAAGGTGAACAGGTTAGCCGGCCGTTGTGGCCGAGTGGTTCTAGGCGCTACAGTCTGGAACCGCGCGACCGCTACGGTCGCAGATTCGAATCCTGCCTCGGGCATGGATGTGTGATGTCCTTAGGTTAGTCAGGTTTAAGTAGTTCTAAGTTCTAGTGCTCAAAGCCATTTGAACCAATTGACGAAACTTGAAAATATAAAACACAGTTAGCGGACCGGAAGGTTTCGATTGGATTTTGTAATGGGATGACAAAGATGCAGATACCAGTTTTTAACCTGCAAAACATTTTCAGGAGCAGGTGTGGGCTCTGACCGTAATTTATTTGCTATGAAATGCATATTACATCTGAAGACATTGAGGAAAGGAGGAAAAATAGAGAAATGGTTAAGAATTTCAAAGCTTGCATTAGGCAGCCAGTGATCGACTTAGGTGAAATAAGGCAATAGAATATGAATGCTTAGTTTTGAGATAAGCAACCGTGAAGGCAGCAAAGAAGAACTAGGCAGATGCACTTGGTACAGTATAAATTACTGTGTATCAGAAATAACATTTGATAGATTAAAGCAGAAAATATTAAAACGTAACAAATTAAACAATAAAAGGTAATAAATATGTCCACAACATGAGACCGACAGAGAGGAAAAAAATGGCAAAGCGGGAATGGCTAGTTTATAAATGAAAGTTAGGTATGGATGATTTTGATGAATATAAGTGCTACCTACAGTGAAAATAAAGAAACCTTTGGAGGAAAGAGCAGCAGCTGTAGGGATAACAACCCGGATGGCAAGCCAGTACTAAGAAGGGAAACTCCCCATAGCACTCCCCTGAGATTTAGTGATGAAATGGGCCAGTGGAAAGCCCGTCAAAAACTGAACATAGATAATGCATGAAAACAAGAAGAAGGTGTACCAAACTGTGAAAAAAGAAGCAAACTAGAAACAGTGGTCGCTCCAAGCTGAATATATGCAACGTCGAGAAAATCGCTTTAGCTACGCGTCCTGATTGTGTGAACATGGTATTGGACTGCGAAGCGGGAGATCGGTGTTAAATCTCACTCGCGCTTTTTTTTTTTTTTTTTACAAAATTATGAAGTTTCTGTCCGGTCATTGACGTGTCAGTTCTCTTTCTGTAGTGTTAGCACCGGTTATAGAATATGAGTCATGTGGTAAGAATATATTAGCGTCACAAGTAAATGTGATGAGCAGTGAGAGCAGGCGAGATCCCGTGTACACCTCTCATATAAATGAAAACAACAAATGACCAGTTCTGAACTATGCTACAGCAAAGAAATTCAAGAGTCAAAGCTTCCGAAACGGAACGCAAGCGTCATAAGATGTGGTGCTTGGGTAGAATAAATAGGAGGTACGTACGTCTGGAGGTTCCATTCATACACCTCGCTGTTGCAAACAGACGTTACACCACGATACAGACACGAAAGAGATTGACACACGGATCTCCCCCTTCGGAATCCAACACCGTGACCACACAACCACAACGCCGCAGCTGTTCAAATTCGCTCGATGTTACACATCTTTAGCTTGGACCGTTCACTGGTTCTATTTTGTTTATGTTTTCACAGTTCAGTACACCTTCTTCCTGTTTTCATGCTTGATCTACTGTCAGTTTTTGAAGGGCTATCCACTGGGCCATCTTAACACTAAATCTGATGGGAGTTTCCCTTGTAAGGAAAGAAGGGAGAAATGAAAGATGTGAGAAATGTATAAAAGGGCTATCTGAAGGAAAGAGAACTGAAAATAATATTAGGGAATGAGAAGGCAAATATGTGAAAATGAGAAGTGGGATGTCATACTGTGACAAGAATTTGACTGAGCAATGAAAGATCGAAGGCGAAATGGGGCACATGGAGTTATACAGAATCTTGGCAGCATCAAAGGTGACACGCCGGCCGCTGTGGCCGAGCGGTTCTAGGCGCTTCAGTCTGGAACCGCGCGAGTGCTACGGTCACAGGTTCGAATCCTGCCTCGGGCATGGATGTATGTGATGTCCTTAGGTTAGTTAGGTTTAAGTAGTTCTAAGTTCTAGGGGACTGATGATCTCAGATGTCCCATAGTGCTCAGAGCCATTTGAACCATCAAAGGTGACAAAACAGTTCCACGTGGTATGCGGGATATATGAGACATGCGAAAATATCCCCAGACTTCGAGAAAAATGTTATAATATAATCTTAACAGATGCCAGACTGCAATAATAAGAATCAAAGAGGATGAAAAAAGGAAGTGGTAGAAAAGTGAGTGATAAAGGGTTGTAGCCTATTTACCAAGTTGCTTATTCTATGCACAGAGATAGCATTAAAGGACATAAGGAGAAATTTGCAAAATGAATTAAAGTTCAAGGAGATGGAATAAATTCTTTAAGTTAAATTTTATCCACATTTCGCAGCTTCAAACGTGATTGTATTCAATACACTGGAGGTATGAATTAAAAAACGCCTTCAGTCACAACTTTTCGTGTTTTATAAAATACACGATGCATTTAGAACCCTGTGGGTACAACATCATGTGGAATTGGCCTTAATACATGCTTTATTTCTTATCTTGAATGAGGTGACATCCATATCGCTGTCATGAAGAGGTTTAATGTTAGGCTATGAATTTCGTTAATGGTTCAAATGGCTCTGAGCACTATGGGACTTAACTTCTGAAGTCATCAGTCCCCTAGAACTTAGAACTACTTAACCCTAACTAACCTAAGGACGCCACACACATCCATGCCTGAGGCAAGATTCGAACCATTTTTCAAGAAAAGCGTTTTTAACGTTTTAGCACCAGCAAACATTCTTTTCTTTATCGTTTTCGTATATGTCAGTACGTTTTAGCACCAACAAACGTTCTTTTCTCCATTGTTTTCATACATGTCTGTACATGTACATTCACTTTCATGAATCATTGTAGCCGCGAGGGATTAGCCGAGCAGTTTAAGGCGCTGCAGTCATGGACTGTGCGTCTGGTCCCGGCGGAGGTTCGAGTCCTCCCTCGGGCATGGGTGTGCGTTAGTCCTTAGGATAATTTAGGTTAAGTAGTGTGTAAGCTAAGGGACTGATGACCTTAGCAGTTAAGTCCCATAAGATTTCACACACATTTGAACATTCTTGATTAATTGTAACCACAATGTGTTGGTCCTATTGCTGCAGTATCCTAAGTTTGATACGGCGCAGTGTCAGAGAATTATAATTTCATTCATTTTAAGCGAATTCTGAAGAAACAGGACTCTAGATGATTCTGAGGTTCTCACTGCCCAGGGAGAGTATATATTGTAAGAAAATATACCTTTCACAAGGTACCAGTACTTCATTTACTGGACGTCTGGGTTCGATTCTTCTAATGCTTTTCATTACGTTTGTAAACAAGTGCTCAATTTGCTTCTTCTTCCAATTTTAGGTTTTAAATTTATTTGCATGTATTTTTTGTGCGTAGTATCTACAGAGCTCAATGTGAATCGTTCGTATACTTCCAGATGTAATATCGTATGGACATTTTTTACTGTTTTCTGTAAAACTGGAACTCGTTAATGATGTAGGCAGCTGGCGTCGTCTCTTGGTAACGTGAATGCCAAATAATTATACCTTATTGTTCACAAGTAGTGGGCAAAGATATTGAAACACCAAAACACAACACATTACCCTGCCTAATACAATGTAGGAAACCAGTTATCACTCAAAACAACTTCCAGTCGTCTCAGAATGGATAAATGCACCTCCTGTGTGGTATTCAGGGGTATATCATACCATACTTCCTGGGAAATAGTTCAGGTAACGCTGATGGAGGTGGATAGCGATCACACAGCCTTCTCTCCAAAGCATTTCACAAAGGTTGAATAATATTGAGATCTGGAGACTGTGGAGGCCAGTGGAGATGTAACAGTTCATCCTAGTACTCACAAAACCAGTCCTGAACGAAGCACGCTGCGTAAAAAGGACCCTGTCTTCTTGGAACATAGTGTCACCACTGAGGTACAAACCTTTCACCATCTGACGAACATGATGACTCAAAATGGTCACATAATCCTTGGTAGTAATGCACCGTTTCAGAGTAACCATGAAATAGCACTATATGGCTGCACAAGTGATCACCGAACCTCCGCAATGTTTCTTTCAGATTGTTCAAATGGCTCTGAGCGCTATGGGACTTAACTTCTGAGATCATCAGTCCCCTAGAACCTAGAACTACTTAAACCTAACTAACCTAAGGACATCACACACATCCATGACCGAGGCTGGATTCGAACCTGCGACCGTATCGGTCGCGCGGTTCCACACTGTAGCGCCTAGAACCGCTCGGCCACAACGACCGGCAATGTTTCTTTCTGACAGAAATTGGAAACAGTGTAAAATAAGACTCACCTGACAAAATCTCTTCCATTCCTCTAAACTCCAGGTTTTACGGTTTCGGCACACGAGCATTTGCATCACTGATGAGCAGTTTTGGAATCCCAACTCTTCCTGCAATTCCCCCCGTGTTATCTATGTCCTGACAAGGCTGTCGCCCTCTTAGTTTTCGTCACAATCCTCTTCAGTGACCTTCCGTCACGATTACTTAACACATACACTTTCGTCTGTGTTGTGCTTAGCGTATGATGAAACTTCCTGGCAGATTAAAACTGTGTGCCGGACCGAGACTCGATCTCGGTCCGGCACACAGTTTTAATCTGCCAGGAAGTTTCATATCAGCGCACACTCCGCTGCAGAGTGAAAATATCATTCTGGAAACATCCTCCAGGCTGTGGCTAAGCCATGTCTCCGCAATGTCCTTTCTTCCAGGAGTGCTAGGTCCGCAAGTTTCGCAGGAGAGCTTCTGTGAAGTTTGGAAAGAAGGAGACGAGGTACTGGCGGAAGTAAAGCTGTGAGGACGGAGCGTGAGTCGTGCTTGGGTAGCTCAGTTGGTAGAGCACTCACCCGTGAAAGGCAAAGGTCCCGATTTCGAGTGTCCGGCACACAGTTTTAATGTGCCAGGAAGTTTCATATCAGCACACACTCCGCTGCGAAATGAAAATCTCATTCCTAGCGTATGATGTTTTTCGATTTTCCCTGTATGCGATAAATAAATGTAAATCGTGTGACTTGGGCCTCCCGTCGGGTAGACCGTTTGCCGGGTGCAAGTCTTTCGGTCTGAAGCCACTTCGGCGACTTGCGCGTCGATGGGGATGAAATTATGATGATTAGAACAACACAACACCCAGTCCTTGAGCGGAGAAAATCTCTGACCCAGCCGGGAATCGAACCCGGGCCCTTAGGATTGACATTGTGTAGCACTGACCACTCCACCACTGGGAGCGGACCTTGTATTCGATAAAAGTCCTCGATAAGGCAGCTCTTCAACCACCAAACACTTCGGCTACCTTGGTTACCGGAGTACTTACCATACGAGCTCATTTAATTTTCCCACGTTCGAATTCACTTAGCTCCGGCATAATGAGCTTACATCTGTGCAGTACACTGTTCTGGCCACGACTGACACTTGCAACGTATTGAGGATACTGCGCAGGTGCTGTTAGTGGTGAAACACAGCGTGACTGTCAGGCATGGCGCAGCGTCTGCGTTTCTGTTCAACCATGGCACGATTTATGTCCAAGATCGTAAATTACTTGTTTTTTTTGCGAAATACTGACGATAGCTGTTATATATTGAGCAATTTTTTATTTTTAACTAACAAACACATGTGTTGTGAAGGGACTGTCGAACTTGGGTCCCACAGAAGTCATTGCACGCGAAACTGCGTCCATGGTTCAGAGCCACTATCTTCCAGGAAAGGTGGCTCTTAGACACACAACGAATCTCTTGATGAATATTTTTTCACGTAAATTAGTGTACTTGTCTTTGTATGTAACTGTAGTATTTTCCACTTCCTATGCGTCAGGTAACCGATTTCATATATGTACTGGACAGCAATCTGACAGCGTACTTGGAGGCGGACAGTATTACGGATTTGTGGCCTCGATAACGATATGTTCACGTTGCTAGTGTAAGTACGTACAAGTCAAAGTTGTCGACGTTATTGCGTAGAAGTTAGAAAGTGAGAAGTGGTCGCAAAATTAGAACGAGAAACAAATGACAGCACGTACGAGGAACATGAAATGTCACTGCAAAATGTGAAAACTTAGTAAGTGGGTCGTATGCCAGTTACAAGTGCGTACTGAAAATGTCTCCTAATTTTTTTATGTGAAAACTCTTAAAACTATTTTTTAAAGACAACAAACTTAATCGACATTACACATCTTTATCCTTCATGTCCATATAGGGTGAAGAAAAATTCGCGCACTCGGACGTCGCAGCACGATTCCTCCCATTCTAGCAATACAAAAACGTCTTTCACAAAATTTCGTTCTGCGCATATTTCCGGTAATAATGGACATTAAAGATTGTCAATCCGCCAACACTGTAAGTTTTGTGTTAGCCTGCAGGATGTCGAGGATTCGATTCTAGGTAGAAGTGTAACTGTTTTTATTTGTAAGGGTCATTCTGCCATATAATACTGTAGTATACACCGTTTCTTAAACTATACGTATCCGACACTCACACGGTACAGTGTTTTGTAACTGTGAACACAACGAAAGAGTGTTCAGAGAAGTCATAAATAGACAGTTGAAACAAATGACCTGTCATAGGACAAAAAAACTAAAAAAACAATATGAATTTCAAGATGCTAAAGATGAGTACTACAAGCAGTACGTCTGCTCAGATGTAACACATTAATGAGCATTGACAATAACAATTTCCATGTTAATGATCGCATGCCGTTTAAAAAAGAATGAAGAATCTCAAAGCGACCCCCCTGCACGCCCAAACGCTGCGGGACCAGCTGGATCATACAGCACTGGACTCTTCGCAACATGGTAGCATTAACATATACAAAAGCAGCATGAATACGCGCAATTACTTCTTCATCATTGGCAGAGTAGAATGCAGGTGCTCCTTCAAGTGTCTCGACAGGAATAAATCCAGGGTATTTAGGTCAGGTGAACGCGGAGGCCTTACAACTCGACATCCCTGTCCGACCCATTTCGCTGGAAATGTTCGTTCTAAATACCGTCGCATATTAAATCCAAATTGAGAAGGTATACCTTCATGTTGGAAGCATAAAGTCTGTCGAATATGAAACGGAACATCTTCCAATGCATCAATAAAATAGTTTGAGAGGAGTGCATAACACCTTCGTGCAGCCAACGGGACAGGCAACAAGTAGAGACACAAACTCCAGTCTCCAAATATTCCGGCCCAGACGTTGACGCCAAAGCGAACTTGATATCCGCGGTCACTGGTGATGTGCGAGTTAACGCCCCATCAGTGGTGGGCATTGTGCATAATTGTGCATATTGAAGACACTATGGCGAGTGAACACTGCTTCATCTGACCATATTACAGTGTTCATTAAGCAGTCTTTGGTTTCCCATTGTTGTAGGAACCATTCACAAGTTTGCATTCACAGACGGCGATCTGCAGGATGCAGATGCTGAGTTAAAGAAAAATGATATGCGTGCAGCCCTTGCTCTCGCAGCATTTCAACGACCGTGTGTTGTGAGACACGCAGATGCCTTGTTACGCTATGTGTACTTCGTTGGGGTTCTTGGTGTAATACCTCCAGAATAGCTTCCTCAATAGCTGGAATACGGTGAGTCCGTGAGCGATCTCTGTCACGTGATAGTGGAAGAAGAGAAACTGTCCTCCGAAGGCGAAGCTCGAGACGACGAAACACATTTGTATCTCGACGACGTCTAACAGAATATCTGGAAGCATATTCACAAGCGACAACATCAGCCCGGTTATCAGATTCACCAAGGACCAGACGCATACGCACATATCCATCGTTCATGTATGCCGTACGTCTGCCACACTGTTTTAGAATAACACAAGAAGAAAATACGATATGTGTGCGAATGTGCATGGAGTCTGTCTCGGGAGTGTTACTCCGCTAGCAGCTAGTCCCTCTGTGATGAACAGCGCATACTGTAAAACGAGCACCACCTCTCTCACAGAGTTTGTTCTGCATGCTTCATCCCGAAACTGCTAATTGTGGAATGTCCGTTCCTTGAATTACACTGTTTTCCTAATCTTTCCACATTTTCATCGATAATAATAATAATAATAATAACTCACGAAGGTACTAAACAGAATGCGCTTATCAGAATCAATGTAGATACACATAATTAGTGGTTACATGATGATAATAAATACAAATGGTAACTGAGTGTGGAAATTATTTGCAAAGCACGTTGCTAACCTTACTGGTGACGTAAGGCCCTAACGAAATATGCTGTACCCGAACCTAGCGAGAATAATAGTTGATATCAGTCGATGCAACCATTTGGGGAGGGTACACAGGAAACAGATTTGGAATCTAGTCGATGCAGTGGTGCGAAGCAGTTCACGTTTACGACTTGCAAAAGGCTTCTTTAAATACTGACCATCGAAAACGACTCTACTTACGTAAATGTCTGTGTCCGTAGTAAGTTAAGTGCAAATGTTTTGTAAAAGACCCACTGTAATCGCTGTGTGACGATTAACACGCCAGATACAGTACCACACAGACTTCATTTAGCAAATAAAAACAAATATGCCTCGACCCAGATTCGAGCGCTCGGCACCGTGCATACTAACCCAAACCGCTATCCACTGTGCTAACTTAATATTATTATTATTTTGCTTTTTCTTCGAGCTGGTGGAGGCAGTGTGGGCAACGATGCCTACGCATTCCCTTTCCTGAACCGCTCCCATCTAGCTTTCTTTCATTTTTTTTAGCAGGAAGTGAGTTATGTAAACAGAACTTATTTATTTGTGCAAGCATAAATGCACCAGAAAGGCCACCATTTCGGCCGAACCAACATGAGACATTACACACTAACAAGGCGTGCAAAAATCTGTATTAACAAGGTGTGTGGAAAATAATAATAACACTGAAAGTAAGCCAAGAGGTGTGAGACTGTAGACAAAGAGGGAAGAAGGGGCGGGAATTTGGTAAGACTTGCAGGCGTCTCCGTGTTCGGTAGATGGGGCTTCTAGGCAGAGTGAGCAGGGGTCGACACGCAGGGCCCGGCCACGATGTCTCCGGCACCCGAAAGGAGGGCAGAAGTAGAGGAGGAGGAAACAGTAGAGTTGGAGGTCGACTGCAGTGCTTTGGAATTGTACATGAAAGAAAGGGGTGCTTGTCCATGCGCCTACCCCACTGTGGGATACAACAATATAGAAGTGTAGCGCAGAGAGTCTCAGATGTCAGTAAGGGGGGGGGGGAGGGGAGGGGGTGACTTCCGGGTGTGGCGCCATCCAGCATCCAGCTGAGCGGTGATGACGTCAAGATCGTGGGAAGGTAATTGGCTGAAAAGGCGTGGTATCGCGGTCGTTGCTCGATTTAACAGTGGGCCATTTGGAAGTACTGCCAGAAGTCAAGATATGATTTACCGCCATCAGTATACAGGTAAGTGACCGTCCATCCCTTGACCCATACAATCGCATGATTTTTGGTGGCGGGAAATAAGTATCCTCAGTATGGATAAAAGTCCTCAGTATGGATAAAAGTCAATCGAGTCCGGTGGAACGCGGAGGTAGCAGGTAACAAACTGTCGACCATGTTTCCAGACGTCACTGGTGGCAGCACAAGCCAAGTGGCAGGCGTCGTCATCCACGAAGTGGCAAATTGAACAAAGCAGAGCGTCCGACAATCCGATTGCGTGAAGACGGTAATCTGTGGTGAATTTTCCACATGCGACATGGTATCATGATGCCCGAACGTTGGAGAGAAGAAAATGCTAGTGGACATGACGCTGAACCGTGGGCCACCGCGTCGATGAATGCATGAGTTCGACGTTGTTGGCGTATATGTACCGAAGCAGTGGGGTGCAGAAATATTTGCTTCGACAAACGCATGTGCTCAATAAGTGAGTGTGAGAATAACTGAAGCTGACGATAAATCAGAAACGTGAGTCAGGTGGTGCGTTACATAACCTGCTGGTACTGGCGGTGATATGGTCGCGGGCATAAGACTTTCCAGCAAGCTGCGTACAGGGAGGCGCCCCCATTACACTGCTTGTGTATGGTGGACATGTAAAAAGACGCCGCTCGGAGTCTCACATTGACAAGGCCGAGACTCCTCGCTCGTGAGGGAGGGGATGGGGGGGGGGCGTTACGTAACGGGGCTTAAAGAGGTTACCGGCCGTAAGAAAGTATCCGAACGCGGCCTGGAGGCTGCGTTCAGTAGCTGATGGCGATGGGAGTACCTGTGCGATGTGGACCATCCTGGACGCCACATGTTGACTGAGGTATTTGACACGTTGTAAAGAACCGAGTCAGCGGAGAAGATGTAGTCGCACTTCCGTGCGAATAGTTTGGAAAACTGATAGCAACGGAGTGGTGCACGGTGGAGGTGAAAATAATACCAAGGCATGGTAGTTTCTGTACACACGGCAGGTGTGCTAAGTCGTCGTGTGAAAGGCCGTGTCTAATGGGATCGCAGAGAATTTAGCCACATTCACGTTACTGCCTGCTACAGTTCCTTGCGTTAATATCACATCAAGTACGATCTGTGTTTCAGTCCATGAGCGGACTAAGAGAAGGAGGTCGTCCGCATACACCAAAAAGTGTGCTGTCGGAAATAAGACCAGAAAAGTGGGTCGTCAGGCTCCCGATGAGTGGCTCCAGGGTTATGGTATTGAGTACTGTCGGAAGTGGGCAACCCCGCCCAATGGAGCGGCGTATCGTCACTGATCCTGACACACGACCATTGTTGACCTGTGTTATGGATTCGGCTCTGCCGTATGCCGTACAGGCGCTGGATGATATCGATAAAGGCGGGTGGAAAACCCATTCAGCTCATTACTGAGAAAAGAAAACGATGCTGCACCTTGTAAAATTCACTGACAAAATCTATGGCAAACACCGTGATGCGAAGTTTGGACGCCGCTGCCAGTGCGATTAAATAACGACATCCCCTGTCGCCGTTTGTGTATTAACTCACTCACACGGAGTTGTCTGTTCTGAGGATAGAATGCTAGGCCCTACCTTGCGGCAACTCGACGCCAGAACCCTGCACAAGAATTTTATTGTCTGCGTTAAGCACAGTTAGGGGACGATAATGTGCTGTCGTAATCCCCGTTGTTGGTTTCTGGATGCGTATAATAATTCCCACGACGAAGGTGGTGGCACGGCGTTGCCCATCGTCAACAGTTCGCGTAACATTATCGTCAACCGCGACGCCATTAGCGTAAGAAGGGCGCAATAAAATTCTATCGGCAATTCGTCGACACCAGGTGGCTTATTCAAAGCACCTTTGTTGATTGTATAGTGAACTTCGTCGCATGTAGCCGGCGGGTCCGTCAGCTCGTCCGCCTCGTCACCGGCGAGGGTGCGAACAACGTGTGGTAACACAAACTCATCAGCGCGTGTGCTGGTAGTCTACCCTGGTACAGTGTGTGGCAGTGGTCTCCAAAGGCATTGACGATTTCGGCCTGGCAAGAGACATGCTGTGCGCGACAGGTGTAACTAGGCCTCCATCTGGGGTCACTCCGTGTGGTTCGGGCCACCATCGACGACGTCACTTCACGTCATCGAGGACGCTGTCGTTGTGGCGTTCATATGTTCCACCTCGTCTGTAGGAGCAAAGGATATCTCTGCGGTAGTTTTAACGGTGGAGTCCATTTGTTGAGGTATATATGATAACAGAGGTACGAGGGTCAGTCAAAAAGTAATGCCTCCTATTTTTTTTTTCTACGGTTAATTGTCAGGAAATTTAAATGCAATTACATAGGTTGAAAACCACAACATTGAGGATCATTTTGTCATTTTTCAATGTAATCTCCGCCCATCTCTACAGTTTTGGTCCATCTTTGAACAAGGGCATGTATCCCAGCACGGTAAAAATCACAGCTCTGCTTCCTAAGCCATTGACGCACGGATGTTTTGACGGCCTCCTCATCTTCAAAATGAATCCCACGATGAGCTTCTTTTAGTGGCCCGAACAGATGGAAGTCTGATGGTGCCAGGTCAGGGCTGTATGGGGGATGAGGCAAAACTTCCCATCCAATTTTGACAATCTCGTCAGAGGTGTGACGACTGGTGTGTGGTCTTGCATTGTCATGCAAAAGAAGAACATCTGCCATTGATTTTGTTGGGCGAACTCGCTGAAGACGTGCTTTAAGTTTGTTGAGGGTTGTGACGTATTGAACAGAATTTATTGTGCATCCCTGCTCCAAAAAATCAACCAGAATCACACCCTCTGTATCCCAGAAAACTGTTGCCATAACTTTCCCTGCCGATCGCACAGTTTTGAATTTTTTCTTCCTCGGCGAGCTTGTGTGATGCCACTCCATTGACTGCCTCTTTGATTCGGGTTCAAAAAAATGCACCCATGTTTCGTCCCCGGTCACAATTTTTTTCAGAAACTCATCTCCCTCCAAACGGAAGCGCTGCAAGTGTTGGGAGGCTATTGTTTTCCTTGCCTCTTTATTCTGATCGGTTAACATTCTTGGAACCCACCGTGCACAAACTTTTGAGTACCCCAATTGTTTAATAATCGTGATCACACTGCCTTCACTAAGAGAAATAATGCGACACACTTCATCTGCAGTCACCCGACGGTCACCACGAATGATGTCATCAACCTGCTGAATGTTGTGTGGAGTCACTGCACTCACCGGCCTGCCGCTCAGCTTTTCGTCAGTCAACGGTGTTTGCCCTTCAGCTTCCTTACAACGACGAACCCATCATCTAACAGTGCTGACATCCACTGTCACAACACCATACACCTTCTTCAGTCTTTCATGAATGCGTATGGGCGTTTCACCTTCTGCATTCAAGAATTCAATCACACAACGCTGTCTCAAACGAACATCGATGTCGGCCATCTTACAAACTTCTGCTGTGCTGCCACCTGTTGACACAGAAAGTTACTACTGCAGTGGATTGCAGAAGAAGGTTTGAGGAATGGCGCCAAATTCAAATTTTTCACTTAACTTAATTTCTTTAAGTAGAAAAAAAATGGGAGGCATTACTTTTTGACCGACCCTCGTAGTTATCATACATGTGGTTACAGTGTTGCTTCTTAATGTCCATTTACTGCAAGAAATATGCGTACCGCGAAATCTTGTGAGACTCCGAGCGGCGTCTTTTTACATTTCTAGTATGTGAACGCCCCTCCCCCCGCTCCCCCTCCACGAACCATGGATCTTGCCGTCGGTGGAGAGGCTTGGCTGCTTCAGCGATATAGACAGATGTACCGTAGGTGCTACCACAATGGAGGGGTACCTGTTGAGAAGCCAGACGAACGTGTGGTTCCTGAAGAGGGGCAGCAGCCTTTTCAGTAGTTGCAGGGGCAGTGGTCTAGATGATTGACTTATCTGGCGTTCTAACATCAACCAAAACGGCCTTGCTGCGCTGCTACTGCGAATGGCTGAAAGTAAGGGGAAACTACAGTCTTAATTTTCCCGTCGGCGTGCAGCTTTGCTGTATGGTTAAATTATGAGGGCATCCTCTTCGGTAAAATATTCTGGAGGTAAAATAGTCCCCCATTCGCATTTCCGGGCGGGAACTACTCAAGACGACGTCGTTATCTAGAGAAACAAATGGAGCTCTACGGCTCGGAGCGTGGAATAACAGATCCTTTAATCGGGGAGGTAGGTTAGAAAATTTAAAAAGGGAAATGGATAGATTAAAGTAAGTTACAGTGGGATTTAGTGAAGTTCGGTGGCAGGAGGAACAGGACTTCTGGCCAGGTGAATACAGGGTTATAAATACAAAATCAAATAGGGGTGGTGCAGGATTAGGTTTAATAATGAGTAAACAAATAGGAAAGCGGATAAGCTACTATTAACAGCATAGTGAACTCATTATTGTAGCCAAGATAAACACGAAGCCCACATTCACCAGAGGAGTATAAGTTTATATATAAACTATCTCCGCAGATAAGGAAGAGATTGAGGAAATGTAGATGAGATAAAAGAAATTATTCAGATAGTTAAGCGAGTCGAAAATTTTGTAGTCATTGGGAACTGAAATTCAATAGTAGGAAAAGGAAGCTAAGGAGAAGTAGTAGGTGAATTTGGACTGGGGGAAAGGAATGAAAGAGGAAGCCACGTGGTAATATTTTGCACAGAGCATAATTTAATCGCAGCTAACGCTTTGTTTAAGAATCGTGAGCGAAGGCTGTATACGTGGACGAGACCTGGAGACACCGGAAGGTTTCAGATTGTTTATATAATCGTTATATAGAGATTCACGAACCAGAGTTGAAATTTTCAGACATTTCCAAGGGCAGATGTGGACTCTGAGCACAATTTATTGGTTACGAACTACACATTAAAACTGAAGAAACTGCAAAAAGGCAGCAATTTAAAGACATGTGACCTGGATAAACTGAAAGAACCAAAGGTTGTAGAGAGTTTCAGAGAGAGCATTAGGGAACGATTGTAAAGAACAGAGTAAAGATAAATGGTAGAAGAAGAATGGGTAGCTTTGAGAGATGAACTTGTGAAGGCAGCAGAGGATAAAGTAGGTAAGAAGACCAAGGCTTGTGCAAATCCTTGAGTAACACAAGAGACACTGATCGAGGAAAAGAGAAAATATAAAAATGCATAAATGACGCAGACGATACGGAATAAAAACGTCTAAAAATGAGATCCACAGGAAGTGCAAAATGATTAAGCAGGAATTGCTATAGGCCAAATATAAGGATGCAGAAGCATATATCTCTAGCGGTAAAGTAGATACTGCCTACAGGAAAATTAAAGAGACCTCTGGAGGAAAGAATATCAAGAGCTTAAACGGAAAACCAGTCCTAAGCAAAGAGGGAAAAGCAGAAAGATGGAAGGCGTATATACACTCCTGGAAATGGAAAAAAGAACACATTGACACCGGTGTGTCAGACCCACCATACTTGCTCCGGACACTGCGAGAGGGCTGTACAAGCAATGATCACACGCACGGCACAGCGGACACACCAGGAACCGCGGTGTTGGCCGTCGAATGGCGCTAGCTGCGCAGCATTTGTGCACCGCCGCCGTCAGTGTCAGCCAGTTTGCCGTGGCATACGGAGCTCCATCGCAGTCTTTAACACTGGTAGCATGCCGCGACAGCGTGGACGTGAACCGTATGTGCAGTTGACGGACTTTGAGCGAGGGTGTATAGTGGGCATGCGGGAGGCCGGGTGGACGTACCGCCGAATTGCTCAACACGTGGGGCGTGAGGTCTCCACAGTACATCGATGTTGTCGCCAGTGGTCGGCGGAAGGTGCACGTGCCCGTCGACCTGGGACCGGACCGCAGCGACGCACGGAGGCACGCCAAGACCGTAGGATCCTACGCAGTGCCGTAGGGGACCGCACCGCCACTTCCCAGCAAATTAGGGACACTGTTGCTCCTGGGGTATCGGCGAGGACCATTCGCAACCGTCTCCATGACGCTGGGCTACGGTCCCGCACACCGTTAGGCCGTCTTCCGCTCACGCCCCAACATCGTGCAGCCCGCCTCCAGTGGTGTCGCGACAGGCGTGAATAAAGGGACGAATGGAGACGTGTCGTCTTCAGCGATGAGAGTCGCTTCTGCCTTGGTGCCAATGATGGTCGTATGCGTGTTTGGCGCCGTGCAAGTGAGCGCCACAATCAGGACTGCATACGACCGAGGCACACAGGGCCAACACCCGGCATCATGGTGTGGAGAGCGATCTCCTACACTGGCCGTACACCACTGGTGATCGTCGAGGGGACACTGAATAGTGCACGGTACATGCAAACCGTCATCGAACCCATCGTTCTACCATTCCTAGACCGGCAAGGGAACTTGCTGTTCCAACAGGACAATGCACGTCCGCATGTATCCCGTGCCACCCAACGTGCTCTAGAAGGTGTAAGTCAGCTACCCTGGCCAGCAAGATCTCCGGATCTGTCCCCCATTGAGCATGTTTGGGACTGGATGAAGCGTCGTCTCACGCGGTCTGCACGTCCAGCACGAACGCTGGTCCAACTGAGGCGCCAGGTGGAAATGGCATGGCAAGCCGTTCCACAGGACTACATCCAGCATCTCTACGATCGTCTCCATGGGAGAATAGCAGCCTGCATTGCTGCGAAAAGTGGTTATACACTGTACTAGTGCCGACATTGTGCATGCTCTGTTGCCTGTGTCTATGTGCCTCTGGTTATGTCAGTGTGATCATGTGATGTATCTGACCCCAGGAATGTGTCAATAAAGTTTCCCCATCCTGGGACAATGAATTCACGGTGTTCTTATTTCAATTTCCAGGAGTGTAGATCGTCTATACAAGGGAGATGTACTTGAGGGCAATATTACGGAAATAGAAGAGGATTTAGAGGAAGATGAGAAGGGATATATGTTACTGAGAGAAGAATTTGACAAAACACTGAAAGGCTTGTGCCGAAACAAGGTCCCGGGAGTAGACAACGTTCCATTAGAGCTACTGACAGCCTTTGGAGAGCCTACCATGACACAACTCTTCCATCTGGAGAGCAAGATGTATGAGACAGGCGAAATACCCTCAGACTTCAAGAAGAATATATTCCCAATGACAGATGATGACAGATGTGTTATCGCACTGTCAGTTTAATAAGTCACTGCTGCGAAATACTACCATAAATCGTTTCCAGAAGAATGTAAAAACAGTTTGAAGCCGACCTCGGGGAAGATAAATTTGGATTTCGGAGAAAAATAGAAACACTCGAGGCAATAATGACCCTACGAATTCTCATAGAAGATAGGTTAAGGAAAGGCAAACCTACGTTTTTAGCATTTGTAGACTTAGAGAAAGATTGTAACAATGTTGACTGGAATACTCTCTTTCAAATTCTAAAGATGGCAGGAGTGAAATACAGGGAGCGAAAAGCTATTTACAATTTGTACAGAAACCAGATGGCAGTTATAAGAGTCGAGGGGCGCGAAAGGGAAGCGGTGGTTGAGAAGAGAATGAGACAGAGTTGTAGCTTATCCCCGATGTCATTCAATGTGCATATTGAGCAGGCAGTAAAGGAAACAAAAGGAAAAACTGGAGTAGAAATTAAAGTCCAGGGAGAATAAATAAAACCCTTGAGGTTTGCCCATGCCATTGCAATTCTTCAGAGACAGCGAAGGTCTTGGAAGCGCAGTTGAACGGAATGGACTGTATCTTGAAAGAAGGACGTAAGATGAATATGAAAATAAATAAAAAGAGGATAATTTAATGTAGTCGAATTAAATCAGGTGATACTGAGGGAATTAGTTTAGCAGGTGAGACACTTAAATTAGTAGATGAGTTTTGTTATTTGGGAAGCAAAGTAACTGATGTTGGCCAAAGTAGAGAGGATATAAAATGTAGACTGTCAATGACAAGAAAAGCGTTTCTGAAGAAGAGGAATTTGTTAACATCGAGCATAGATTTAAGTGTTAGGAAGTCCTTTCTGAGAGTATTTGTATGGAGTGTAGCCATGTATGGAAGTGAAACAAGGACAATAAACAGTTTAGACAAGAAGAGAATAGAAGCTTTTGAAATGTGGTGCTACAGAAGATTCCTGAAGATCAGATGGGTAGATCACATAACTAATGAGGAGGTACTGCAGAGAACTGGAGGAAGAGAAATTTGAAGTACAACCTGATCAAAAGAAGGTATCGGTTGATAGGACACATTCTGAGGCATGAAGGGTTCACAATTTAGTAATGGAGGGAAGCGTGGATGGTAAAAATCGTAGAGGAAGACCAAGACATAAATACAGTAAGCAGATTTACAGGGATGTAGGTTGCAATAGTTACTCGGAGATGCAGAGTCTTGCACAGGATAGAATAGCATGGAGAGCTGCATCAGATCAATTTTTGGGTTGAAGACCACGACAACAACAGTATGTGAAGAATCGCGCTGCGCAGGCCACTGGCGCGTCAGTCCGGAACCGTGCTGCTGCTACGGTCGCAGGTTCGAATCTTGCCTCGGGCATAGATGTGTGTGATGTCCTTAGGTTAGTTAGGTTTAAGTAGTTTGTAAGTCTAGGGGACTGATGACTTCAGATGTTAAGTTCCATAGTGCTTAGAGCCATTTGAACATTTGAATCGCGGTGCGTAGTTCGAGTCTGCGAATTTTTCTTCACCCTGTGTATTTATTTCTCGACATAGTCACACTGGCGACGTGCACATTACTCCCATCGAGAGATCAGTTTGTTGGTACCGTTACTATAGAATGGTTGACTTTGTTGACGAAGCCACAACTTGCACTACTTGATTAAGTTAGAGTGATGTCCTTGATGGTGTTCTCTAAGTTTTGAAAACAGATGCAAGTCGGGCCGGGACAAGTCGGAACTGTATGGAAGATGATAGATGACACTGAACCCAACGCACTGGATTGCTACAGATTTCGCAGCTCTCGTGTGTGGTCTGGCATTGTCATACTGAGGGAGAGGGTACTCCATACGTGGACGAACTCTTTGAATTAGTGCTTTCTGTTTCCTGTGGGATTCACAGTATCGTGCATAGTTCATGTTTTTGCCTTTAGTCATGAATTCCTAACGCACCATTCCTTGAACATCCCACAAAACTGTGAGCTAGACTTCGCCTGCTGAAGGCATGGTCTTGAACATTTTTAGCGTCAGTGATCCCTTGTGGCGGAACTCCGTTGATGCCATCTTAAGGGTCAAAATGATGAAACCAACTTTCATTACCTGTCATAATGTTGTAAAGCAACCAATCACAATTAAGCTCAAAACACAGAAGCAATTGATGAAAGAACTCCTCTGCTTCAGGCAGTTAGAAACTGTTACAGCAAGCTGTTTCTCATGCAGCGACGTAGTTGCGTTACACATCACCATGTTACACGCTACAATTCAGAGCCCTCTAGAGGCAGATGGTTACAACTTACGTCAGCGAAGATCGAAAGTCAACCGAGTAATATGCATGACATCCTCAACCGATATTGTAAATAGAATATAAAAGTAGGGACGATATTGCCAAATAGAGTAGACTGGGTTGTGTGACCACAAAGAAGAATAAGAAAATTGTTAGAAATTTCAGGATAATTTGAAGAATATAAGAGTATACAATCTGCGCAGTGCTTCATAGCTTTTGTTGCATAGAAATGAGTTTCCAAATGCAACCATGTTGAACGAGTGATTATGTGTGGACTTGTTAAGAGCGCATTCTACATTACATCCCAGATATGTTCAATAATGTTCATGTCTTGGGAGTTTGGTGGTCAGCGGAAGTGTTTAAACTCAGAAGAGTGTTCCTGGAACCACTCTGTAGCAATTCTGAACGTGTGGGGTGTCGCATTGTCCTGCTGTAATTGCCCAAGTCTGTCGGAAACACAATGGACATGAATGGATGCAGGTGATTCGACAAGATGCTTACGTACGTGTCACCTACCAGGGTCGTGTCAGGGGTCCCATATCATTCCAACTGCACACGCCCCACACCGTTACAGAGCCTCCACCAGCATGAACTGTTCCCTGCTGACATGCAGGGTCCATGGGATTCGTGAGGTTGTCTCCATAACCGTACACGTCCATCCGATCGATACAGTTTCATACGAGACTCGCCGACCATGCAACATGTTTCCAGTCATCGACAGTTCAATGTCAGTGTTGACGGTTCCAGGCAAGGCGTAAAGCTTTGTGTCGTGGAGTTATCAAGGGTACAAGAATGGACCATCGGCTGCGAAAGCCCGTATCTATGATGTTTCGTTGAATGGTTCGGACACTGATACTTGTTGATGGCCCAGCACTGAACTCTGCTGCAATTTGTGGAAGGGTTGCACTCCTGTCACGTTGAACGATTCTCGTCACTCGTCGTTGGTCCCGCTCTTGCAGGATGTCTTTCCGTCCGTAGCGATGTCGGAAATTTGATTTTTTACAGGATTCCTAATATTCATGGTACGCTCGTGAAATGGTCGTACGGGAAAACCCCCACTTCATCGCTACATCGGAGATGCTGTGTCCCATCGCTCGGGCGCGGACTATAACCTCACGTTGAAACTCACTTAAATCTTGATACCATGCCATTGTAGCAGCAGTAATCGACCTAACAACTGCGCCAGACACTTGTGGTCTTATAAGGCGTTGCTGACCGGAGCGCCGTATTCTGCCTGTTTACATATTTCTGTATTGGAATATGCATGCCTATACCAGTTTCTTTGGAGCTTAAGTATATGTAAAAGCATACACAAAATTATAATCAAGATATATAAAGAATTTACATATAATACATCTGAAAAGATATTACACATAGTTGTAAATAGAATAGTTAATTTTAACTTTTATAGGAGATCATAAGCAGTCAGAACAGTGTCTGTTTTTTAATGCAAGTTGATTATTCAACAAATGTTTATATATTTCAAATTCTTCTAAAAGGTTCATTCTGTAGCCCTTGTCTACTGTATGTAAAATTTCCAAGTTAAGCAGGGATGGAGGAAGAAGTGTGTATTTCTCTGTTTTGAGATGTCTTGCAAAAGTTGACTTGTATGAATTCTCGCCATCTTTGTTGAGCCAGTGCTCATGAAAGAGGTTCTTAAGTGCTGTCGCTCTCTGTCCTGTGTAAAATATCGAACATATATTACATTGTATTTTATATACTCCAGATTTGAGAAATTTGTCAGTTGGAGATTTCTCATTATGTATGAAGAGCAACTTGATGGCATTATTAGTGATACAGGACAGAGTGATGTCATATTTTTAACTAAATTGTTTGTACGATATGAAATGTCACCTAGAATTGGAATTGTAGTGTATTTCTAAACAGTAAGGCCATTTTTATTAATCGTAAAGAAATTTATATTCATGTTGGTTTTATTATTATAAAGTTTTTGTACAAGGTTTGTTTGATATCCGTTTTTCACCACTGTAGACTTCTAGTTATTAAGTTCTGTAGCAATAACAGAAATGGTTAGGAGGACCTCAGTGACATTGTCAATCGTAACGTGGAAGAATGCCAGTTTGCCCTTAAAGGGTGACAAGACGAGACTTGAATAATGTTATCTGTTTCGGTAGGCTTCCTGTAAGTGCCAGAGCTAGTTTTCTACCTACGAAACATAGTTGCTGGTCCAGAAAACTCAGTTCATTTTGTTGATTTAGTATTTCATATGTAAAATTAATTTTAAGATCGAAGCAACTCAGTGACTCAGTAAGTGATTTGACGTCATTAATATCTTTTAATACAATGGTGGTATGATCAAAATATCGTCTCTAGAACGAGATGCTACTGGATAGTGTGGGGTGGGAATTAGGAATTTATTTCAAAATTATTAAAAACCATGTTAGCCAGGAAACCATCAAGGCAATTTCACATAGGAGGGCCTTCATCTTGTTGATCTAGCTGACCGTTGAAGCTGAAGTAATTGTACTTTAGAATGACTCTCAAAAATCTTATAGACAGTCTAATGTCATTTGAATTTAATTTCATGTACGTATTGAAATTGTCTTCAATAACGAGGATCATTTAGTCTATAGGAATATTAATGTAGAGATTCGTAATATCAAAAGGTTCGAGTATGTGGCCTGGAGGAAAAGTGACTTTTTTTTTTTTTTTTTAGAGAGTTAATAATCTCTTTTCTATTTTTCACAGAGAATAACGTTGTATATGTATAGCATTTCTTGAGAAAAGCTTGTAATTTCTAGGATAGGAAATATTCTGGGCTACCAATTACATTAACTACTAGGCAAATAGCGCACTTATTTTTATTTATCTTAGCTTGCGACCAAAATTTGATGTCTTAACATTCACGCATAGTGATCTGGCACGGTCTTTGGGAAGGAAGAGGGAGTTACTGGTATCAAAAGCCTCATTAAGCGCTTTAGTGAAATTACTAGTGGGGTCCTTACTAGTGGTATGAACGTTGTTATCATAATAGAATTCTACTAATGCTTTATTTACACAGTCATTTTTCTACAAGGTAAAAGAATAATTGCCGTTATCGGATTTTATGATGAGAGCGTTTTCTTCTTTGAGCTGCTTATTAATGCTGTTCACTGCAGAAACAGAACTATTTTTCTTTTTCTTTCCGTGTCTGCTGTTACTATTTTCTTTCCTGATAAGCTCAATAACTTTCCAGCACACATTAGTTTGTTCATATCTGTCGAGCTTGGCAGTATCCATGACAGTTTTTACATCAACTATCAGTTTTGTCACAGTAGTCTGAGCTGGAGGACTTTCAATGTGATATTTAAGACTCTTATCCAGAATGTTAAGTTCCGCTGTATCAAAGGATATATTGATTTTGTTGCTAACCCTCTCATAGAAAGGAAAGTGAAGTCCATTATACATTTGCATTGGTTTTTTCTTTGTATCTTTACTGAACTGAAAATACTGCGCAAAATTGCAAATGTCGGCGGTATGCGTTTTGTGTCTATTTTGCACTTACGGTAGCTACTGTCGACAACACTAATGCCCCTTTATTTCGCTGCCCTCGTTTCTGCATTCGGCGCTGCTCGGTTCTGTCTTAGGTTTTGATCTCCGGCTGTATTAGTTGTGCGGCAAAAGTGATACGCGGCAGTACTATCGAAAGCTCTACTGATGAAGAATGGCTGATATGCACCTCATTTATGGGTTCACTGAATACTATGGAAGTGCAGCAGCCGGCCGCTGTGGCCGAGCGGTTCTCGGCGCTTCAGTCCGGAACAGCGCTACTGCTACGGTTGCAGGTTCGAATCCTGCCTCGGGCATGGATGTGTGTAATATCCTTAGGTTTATGTACTTCTAAGTTTAGGGGACTGATGACTTCAGATGTTAAGCCCGATAGTGCTTACAACCATTTGAACCATTTTTGAAGTGCAGCACAACGACGTAAAGTTGAGGTGATCCCAAAGCGACGGCAACCACGTCAGCAGTACTAAGTTGCCTTCGAAAAATAGAAAATCGTGTTTTCTGTTGTACGTTTTTGCGATTACATATCACAGGCTTTTTTATTGTTCTGAAGGTATTATCTTGTAAAGCATGGCAACTGGGTTAACCATCTGAATAAATCATAATTAAATCATTACGCTGTTACAAGCAGCCGGGGACCGTGAGTCCGTTATAACAAAATACTCAAAAACTCTCACTGAATAACCTCTGAAATTTTTTCGGTGCTGTTCTGGTTCATCCTGTATATTACACGATGATAAATTTTGGCAAACTGTCAGCATGCAAGGAATATTGCCGAAAAAAATGCCGATCAACAGTTAATTCTTCGTGGAAGATTATATTTGGCCGTTGTCCACTTACAGACCTGCTCGCATGACTTCATGCTGGGCGCAGTATTATGAGACAGGGAGATGAGCCTGGCATCCTCCAATCCACGCAGCTCATTGAAAGTTCTTAGTCTGGTGCAACCACCAACCTGAGTTTTATTTTAGGCGCTTTTCCACATTCATTTAGGCAAATACTGGGCTGGGCTCAAATCTTAGCCTCGTAAGATAAGTAACGCATGCCGTTAAGATACGAGGACGCTCAGAACACATGGTGCACACGACTTTCCTCCTTTATGTTGACTGACGGCTATGGCGACAGCAAGGATAAGTGTCAATCGTAATAAGTGTTGCCTAGTCTTCGAATATGGATTTCTAGAAAATCTGATTTCTCAGACAGCTAGACAAAGATTCAAACAAATCCTATTAATGAGTTTTATTACGAAAAGTAAATGACAATACTTAACTTTGAGAATTACATAGATGTGACGCAAGCAAATGGCGACAGACAAAATAAGGAAGGTTCTTCAGCATAAGAAGTCCTAATACAAGCGAAGTAAGGACCTTTGACGTTCCTATGCTCGTCGCTAGTCTTGAGGCCTCTCTACGACATGTCCGCGGCGCTTATGTCCTCTGCGCATAGAGGCCGCTGCTTTCGCGTTGTCGTCCTGGAGAGGGGTCGGTCAGCGTGCAAGTTGCCGACGTCTTGTCACAGCCCTCTCTGCTGTATCGTTCCCGACTGACGTTCCGGAGCTTGATTTAACGCCGTAACAATAAGAACAGACACACAAATATAACAGAAACCAACTGAAGGGAAACAAACTCTTCTTTAAATGTTGTACTTAAAAGAAAACAAAACTCGCTCCTGGTTTATTATTACGCCAGATCTGGATTACAAAGACAGGGAAACGTAAATCATTATAGAAAGACGACAATAACTTTGAAAGAGTATTTCTATACGAATATGTTGCAGCTCACGCCGTTTCATGGAGGTATTTGCAACGAAATGAAACGAAATTTCTTTGCCATAAGCGTTTCGCTTCTTTTATTTGTGAAGTATCTTCAGGGGCCTATAAGAAAATTTGTTTCATGTATACAATAATTGCATTATATATTAGTTATGTGTATATTACTATATTACCATTTCTCTTATTTTTCAGGTTAGAAACAACTTTTCCAACACAAGTGTCGCGGGGTTAAATTATCGTTTGGCGTTACTGACGATTTCCGACATTGTTAATCCCTGTGTGTCGCCCTGATGACATACGAGTGTTTACTCGGTCTGCATCCTCCAGATGGCCGATTTTTTCTGTTTTTCCAACCACATTTATTTAAACACTTCACTTCCGCTTCTCACTGTTTCTTGAATGCGTTGTCTACAGTGTGTGGTATCACCAACTGTCGTTATGTGTTTATCCATCGTTCATTGTTTGTGTTGTGTGAATGTGTGGTTTCATATTGGTTGATCTTTTATGTATGAGTGTGTTATTGTCTGTGTGACTGTACTGGATTTTTTCCTTTTCTAATTGTTCGTTTTGTGGTGTATGTAAGTGGTTTGATATATTTTCATTAGCTGTGTGTGTGTGTGTGTGTGTGTGTGTGTGTGTGAGAGAGAGAGAGAGAGAGAGAGAGAGAGAGAGAGAGAGAGAGAAAGAGAAAGAGAGAGAGGGAGGGGGGAGGGAGGAGAAAGAGATTAATTTATTATTTAGTCTGGTTATGTTTTACAGTTTTACATCTCTGTTGTTGTTTTAGCGGCTAACATAGTCAGTGAGCTATTGCTCATAGCGATTTGGTCATTAACATAACGAAACTTGTGCTGAAAAAGTTGTATCTAACATTAAAAATAAGAGAAAACGTAATATAGTAATATACTTGTAACTTCTAAATAATGCATTTGTTATGTATATAACTATATTGGAGGGCAGCGGGGAGGGTAAAAATCGTAGAGGGAGACCAAGAGATGAATACACTAAACAGATTCAGAAGGATGTAGGCTGCAGTAGGTACTGGGAGATGAAGAAGCTTGCACAGGATAGAGTAGCATGGAGAGCTGCATCAAACCAGTTTCAGGACTGAAGACCACAACAACAACAACATGTATATAACACAAATAGCAGAAAAACGCGTATGGCAAAAAAACAAATTGCCTTTTATTTGGTTGCAAGGACGGGATATACCTCCAGCAACTAGAGACGATGGAAACTGGAAAAAAATTATGGATATGTCATTTCATTTATAAATTTTGACTCAGTTTATGTTTAATTTATGCTCATTATGTATGTTGACATTTTACGAACGCTTCAGAGGCTATAACATAACAACTCTTTCTTAAACTGCATAGGAAAAGAACTGAAGGCAAACGTTAATTTTAGGACACATTTTTAACTTAAGAAATCCCCGGCTTTCTCGCCGCTCAGGACGTTAATGTCGCCGTGTCACTCAGTCTGTCAGACGGTGACTTCCACCGCAGTGAGGGTCTCAACATCATACGTTAGATCGTGGTTCTCTCTACAGCTGGGTCTACGATTCACTTTGACGTATAATACGATCACTGGCTGCTTCACGGTGTCCTTGCGTGAAGTGTCCTACCGCGAGCGGAGCTTGGCGCGCGTTGGACAGCCCTGGGATGGCTGGACAGCCTTACCCCGGCCTCAGGCGTAACCGTCCAAATGTTATGCTATTACCTTTCCGAAGCTTCCCCTGCACGCAGCGGGCGGCCGCCGGCCTGGCGGGATATACACTGTTGCTAAACACCCATTCTGCATGAGTTCGCAGCTTTCCGTGGCCGTCCATTTACAACGCAGCTGGAGGCCGGAGGCGGACGTCAAACCGACGTCGCACCGCGAGCCACGCCGCCACTTAATTGAAAATGATTTGAAGGAATTAGTAAATAATCTGTCAGGGCCGAGCGGCGGGCGCGTGGGCCGCCGTGTTTGACGCGACGACACAATCGCTGCTTTCGACACGGCTGTCCGCTCGTGCTCCCCCGCATAGTTTTCCCCAATCGATTATCGCTCTGTCGATCACCTCCCTGACAACGATCAGTTATTATCTACTTTTCCCCAAGCTTATCTGCGCATCCGATGCAACGAATTCACACGACGAATGACTACTGCCGGAAGTCGATCCCTTCGCATTCTCTGAAACTCGGCGTAGGTGTCCCGGACAATGTGTCTTAGCAATACCTGAATACTACCACAATGGAATAATAAATCGTCTCTGCTAATAACGGGCATTGTTACCTCTACAACTGGAACATAATATTTCTGTGCAGCATGACTCGTTTAAAGCATGCACGAGAATCTTTTGTTCCGTTATTGGAACTGGTGGATGACAAATGTACGTCATTAACCTTTTCACCTGTAATGCGCATTACTGATCAACGAAACCTCTAAGACAGCTACTATCACACTTGCTGGCTTGCGTTGCCTTTCCCCACTCGTCCGTACGTAGTTCGTACTTTCTTTCGTTTTGTATGAGTTTTAACCAATAAAAGCACAAAAAATTGGAAGTCGTGAACCATCGCTGGTTGGGAGTCGTCAAGAGTAGCCTAATTGGGTAGGTTATTTTGTTTTTAATTTTCGGTCACTGGCACCATCCCGTTACGAAAGTGTAGCTGGTAATTGTACATAGCTGAGACGAATACGTCTAAAGGATAATGCTATTACTGTAGTGTTTATTATTTGGAAATTATTTTCATTTCCCTCAACAGTTTGGAAATCTGCCTCCCGAGTGCCAATAAAAATGGCGTACGTTTAGTCGCCTAGTTCTGAGTCCAGATGTTATCTCCAGAAACTGGGATTTCCAGTAGTTACTACCAGCTGCGACCGTGGAGAAACTGAAACCTATGACCACTTCCTCCGTCTCGCACCCTGCGCCGAGGGAGAGTTCCTTCAAATAACACCATAAACTCTTCAGGTTGGCCGCTTATGGACGTTCATGATGTTATACACCATACACTTGAAACCTTACAAAATTACTTTATGTTACATGTTTCATGTATTTTATAGTTTCTTTTTTGTGTTTCTTCTTGTTCTTTGTAGTACAGTCTCTGACACGAACTACAAAATATATATAGAAAAAGAGAGAAAGACTGCAAGAAACCTAGTGCTATCGTCAGCACAAACGCAAATAATTGAAGACGGACAGAAAAACTAGGAAGGCATTAAGCAGGAGGTTTTCAGTATGGGAAAAATAGACTGAAGACTCAGTTCGTGACGGAAGATAAAATGATAAAATCTTTCAAGGGCAATGCGATTCGCAGTATTTCTGCGAAATTTCAACAATAATCTAGAAGCATGCAAGTTAAAAGCGATTAATGTCTTCATCGTGTGTCAATAGGGACTGTGTTATTCAATCTATAAAAGGAACTGGACTATAATCTGACAATTAAATAAATATTTTTAGTATTAATTAAGAAGTTCTACTTATGAATTAAGAAAAAAGTCTCAAATATCACTATAGGAGTTTAAGAGCATTTCACTTATCGGACAACACATTACCAATATTCTCGCCCAGAAAGACACAACGAAATCGTTTGCAAACTAAGCCACGATATTGGCACAAGCACATTCAGAAACCGTCTCCCTGACGGGCTATGCTATTCGGTCCGTCTTAACCGATGCTGAGCTAGACGGCAGTGGTATAATTACGTGGAACATATCTTTGTGAAAAAGCGCCACAGCGCCACCATGTGGTCATACTTGCTGGCGCAGTAAAATGTTCTAAAAACGTAACAATGCAACTTTTGTCGTGTGTTTCAGATGGTCACCAGAAATGACACCAAAAGAAGAAAAGGACATAAAGACGGACACCGAACGACTGAAGGCACAGCTCGCAGAACTAAGCCTGCAACTAATACAGGGAGAAGAGGAATTCCTGTGATGTACATCTTGCCTTATTGCTTCTGCGAGAAAATCTTTCATAGTTTACGCAGTATGGAAACACTGCAGGACGGGAAGAGTGGTTTATTTCAGGAGTCACAAACAACATAGTGACTTGCTGTTGTAGCTGAATGAAATAGCTGTAATTATAACTACCAAAGGATTCCCACTTGAGTCCCATGTCTACCAGTAGGTGAATCTCTTAAAATTAACAATTGTATGTTTATTAAGTTCTACATATTAACTGGGTTTGGTACTAAGATTTAGCTTAGTATCACTCATTCCTTATTCAACACATTTTAAACCAAATGTTCAATAAAACGAAATTCACGACAGTAATCATTACAATGACAAATATACTGAAAATATTTTCTTTACTTCAACAGTGGCATGTAGAGTGATTATCGCTGGTGGACAATCGGGCTTCTGAATTCTGAATGATATGGATACAAACATTCCGCTACGTCTTATCTCCAGTAGTAATCATGGCTTCTTGAAAGATTGCTATCGATTAAAACAAGGATTCTGATGTGCTCCTGTAGCCTCAAAAGCACTGTTAATGTTAAACACGGATGTCTTATGTTACAGAACGAGGTTTACTGTACTACCTCTGGTTTTCCAATAAAATTAATCTACGTTGTACGTGGCTATCCATACCGCAACAACAACATGTCATGTTCTTTATCACAGATTTTCTCACAGGCTATGGACCGTACTACATAGTTACAAAGAGATTTCCGGGTGTGATTGCAGGTAATGACTAGACAGATAGGAATGTAGATAAATCGAGGAATAAGATTAGCCTGGGTGTTATGGTAAATTAGACTTTCCAGAACAAAGCTACTGATGCGTCTGAATCGGAAAATCTGAAATCAGTGTGGGTTAGCGAGTTTACCTTGTGGCATTGAAACATGGAGAGAGCTACTAGGAGAAAGTACGTAACTGCAATACACTCCTGGAAATTGAAATAAGAACACCGTGAATTCATTGTCCCAGGAAGGGGAAACTTTATTGACACATTCCTGGGGTCAGATACATCACATGATCACACTGACAGAACCACAGGCACATAGACACAGGCAACAGAGCATGCACTATGTCGGCACTATTACAGTGTATATCCACCTTTCGCAGCAATGCAGGCTGCTATTCTCCCATGGAGACGATCGTAGAGATGCTGGATGTAGTCCTGTGGAACGGCTTGCCATGCCATTTCCACCTGGCGCCTCAGTTGGACCAGCGTTCGTGCTGGACGTGCAGACCGCGTGAGACGACGCTTCATCCAGTCCCAAACATGCTCAATGGGGGACAGATCCGGAGATCTTGCTGGCCAGGGTAGTTGACTTACACCTTCTAGAGCACGTTGGGTGGCACGGGATACATGCGGACGTGCATTGTCCTGTTGGAACAGCAAGTTCCCTTGCCGGTCTAGGAATGGTAGAACGATGGGTTCGATGACGGTTTGGATGTACCGTGCACTATTCAGTGTCCCCTCGACGATCACCAGTGGTGTACGGCCAGTGTAGGAGATCGCTCCCCACACCATGATGCCGGGTGTTGGCCCTGTGTGCCTCGGTCGTATGCAGTCCTGATTGTGGCGCTCACCTGCACGGCGCCAAACACGCATACGACCATCATTGGCACCAAGGCAGAAGCGACTCTCATCGCTGAAGACGACACGTCTCCATTCGTCCCTCCATTCACGCCTGTCGTGACACCACTGGAGGCGGGCTGCACGATGTTGGGGCGTGAGCGGAAGACGGCCTAACGGTGTGCGGGACCGTAGCCCAGCTTCATGGAGACGGTTGCGAATGGTCCTCGCCGATACCCCAGGAGCAACAGTGTCCCTAATTTGCTGGGAAGTGGCGGTGCGGTCCCCTACGGCACTGCGTAGGATCCTACGGTCTTGGCGTGCATCCGTGCGTCGCTGCGGTCCGGTCCCAGATTGGCGGGCACGTGCACCTTCCGCCGACCACTGGCGACAACATCGATGTACTGTGGAGACCTCACGCCCCACGTGTTGAGCAATTCGGCGGTACGTCCACTCGGCCTCCCGCATGCCCACTATACGCCCTCGCTCAAAGTCCGTCAACTGCACATACGGTTCACGTCCACGCTGTCGCGGCATGCTACCAGTGTTAAAGACTGCGATGGAGCTCCGTATGCCACGGCAAACTGGCTGACACTGACGGCGGCGGTGCACAAATGCTGCGCAGCTAGCGCCATTCGACGGCCAACACCGCGGTTCCTGGTGTGTCCGCTGTGCCGTGCGTGTGATCATTGCTTGTACAGCCCTCTCGCAGTGTCCGGAGCAAGTATGGTGGGTCTGACACACCGGTGTCAATGTGTTCTTTTTTCCATTTCCAGGAGTGTACATTAAAGCTCAATAAGTCGATGGTGTACAAATTATTGAAGGAAAGATTCACAACCATTTTACCGTGAGTAAATGCTGGCAAAGTGTTGTCGAACGAACACATTTATCACAGGTTAGCTGTTGCTTGACGTTCAGTGTGTCACAGTTCCCAAATTGTGACAATACCTGAACGTATGCTGTTGATAGTTTGGTTTCTCTGCTTCTCAGGTTTGAACTCGCTATTGCTCACAGTCTAGTCCGGCATTATATTTGCCGTAATGGGTAACACAACATGTGCGTATTGTAGAGCAGTCTGCATATGGAGAATGAGCGCTATGCTGGCGTGGGTGTTGAGCAACATAATATTAGTGAAGTTAAGAAATATTTTATCACGGTGCGGAGCATTTACAACAGAGTAGATCCAGTAATGTTTTCCGCAGCATGCTGCAAAATATGAGCCTATATGACGCAAGATAATTTTCAACTAAGTCACAGGCATAGTCAGTACATAGTGTACAGAATGAAGATTAGAAAATTTATGAGCAAAAGAATAAATAAACATTTTTATTGAATGAGTATACGAATGACTAACACATTACAGGGAAATATTCTGAACTACTACCAGAAACTCCTGTATAGAACAGAAAGAGTCTGCCTCAAGGAAACCTATCAACTTGGATTTATAGCTACCTTTGTTCAGTTCTGCTAGAAGATGAACTTTTGACCTATGAAAATAAAGTAATACAAATTTTAATGATAGTCATGCAACAATCAGAAATAACTGAATATTTACGTAGTATACAATACTTCGTGTTTATTCCACATTGAGTGAGATAGTGACTTTATTCACATATACAGGAAGACACTAATTCACAAGAATTATTTATATTTTTCAACGAGATTTCAGTTTCAAATAAGAGTTTTGGTTTCGAAAGATTTTTAATTAACACGTTGATTTTTATTTTCTAAAGTAGTTTCCAAAATAGTTCTAGTTCCCGGGTAGATTTTATTACTAAATAACTCTTTTTGTTTCTTTACTGCAAGAGTTTTAATTTGAGAGAAGAAATATGGTTTTTCTCAAATTTTTCTGTTTCAATAAGAATTTTAGCTATCGAGAATATCTGAATATCCTGGTGAATATTCTTGAGAAAGGTATGTGAAGTTAAGGAGCCCCACTTGGCGGCGTTTAGACCGGCTTTCAGTATGAGCGCATTTGGCAAAAAAGTTTCAATATACTATAAAAGTAGCATAAACATTCCAGTAGATTCGCGTCCAACGTTCCGCCATTCATTTCTGTATTAAATATTGCCCTAGAAAGTAGAAATGCACTTGAAATGTAAGTCAATGTCTAATTAGGTTCAAATTTCATTAGTGGCTTACCTGAACAAAACATACCATACTGCAATGGACAATCAAAAAGTTTCCTTTCTAAGGTCATCCAATCCAGAATCGATATGCAGATCAGGCATAATCGGAGTGATCATTGATGCAATCATCCCACCGACGCAGCAGGTTTAAGATGCCCGGTTGGTAAAACACCGGGTCCTGCTGCGTGAAGAAGTCTCTGTAGCTGCCCGTTTCACATCCTATCCGACAGGAATCGTCGGCTACTCAGGGACTTTCTTTAAGGGACCAGAGGCGTGGCAATCACGTTGGAAGAGATCGCTCGTGTAGGGATGGTGCTCGAGTGTCTCCCACTAGAGCTGGCGGTACTTCTGCGTTACGACATCTGGAATATGAGGACGTGCGCAATCGTGAAGCAGTATCACTCCTTGTCGCAGTTGGTTTAAGACAGACATGCTGCCCCGTACACATTCTCCGATGGATGTCCTTCAGCAGCCAAGAAAGAAAATTAGTACGTTGATCCGTCTGGACGCATTTGGTAATAACGTCGGCATAGTTCACGTTTCCGGCATTTACTGCACCAAGTCGGAAAGACATGGATGCCACATTAATCCCTTGCCTACAAGTCGATGCTTATGTAAACGCAATGGAGTCGCGCTGCGTTGCATGTGCGCTACAGCAACGCCCTCAAACGCAAACGGAAACTTTTTGATCTTCACTTCATTCAAGCCGTTGCATGTTACAGTTTACTGTACTCTCATACTGTCACGCTCAAAAGCATCCGAACGACCCGAATTGCGTTATCCCTGCTTTGTAAACAATCCACATAATGTAACTTTATTTATGGCCCTCTGATATCTTTTCGTTACAGTCGTTTGATCATACAGAATGGATATTTCAGGAGACCATTAAAGAACATTGCATTGTGTGGCTATCAATCCAGATATAAACTAATAATGCGATAATATGAACATCAGGAAACACGTATTAGAGACGGCACATTCTTTAATGCTTCTAATCTCAAATTTATTACACTAAATTATGTTTCAAAAGGAAGATTTCGACTTGAATTTACATTGCGAACATTTTTGGACTGGAACTAGACCCGGAAGTACTATCCGGTAACTGTTCCTGTTAAGTAATCACAGAAGGTCTTAGAACTGGTTGGCCGGTGTGGCCGAGCGGTTCTAGGCCCTTCAGTCTGTAACCGCAACCACTACGGTGGCACGTCCGAATCCTGCCTCGGGCATGGATGTGTGTGATGTCCTTAGGTTAGTTGGGTTTAGGTAGTTCTAAGTTCTAGGGCACTAATTATCCCAGTTGTTAAGTCCCATAGTGCTCAGAGAAGTAACGAAGTGTGTGCATATTTTTAAAGTTGAAATGTCATGACGTAAAGTTCATTTTGGATGAGGATTCGAACCTAGCACGTAATCTGATCGTTAAAGAAGCACAATCAAACGGTGTATATCACATTTTTTTCATTAGTTGTAAGAGTGAAACTGTACTAACGAGACGAAAAATTAATGCCTTACAAGAACGCGAACCCGTCACCTATCGCCTCCATTTTCTAGCCACGAGTAGGCGTTAACTATCGGTTTATTTCGCCGGTAGCAAGATGTGCATATGTCTGAACTGGAAATAACGTGAGGAGAATTTCTGTGCTGACCAGGGGTCGAATCGCACGCATCATCTTTGTTGGTTACACATGAAGAGACTTTAACTGCCGAGTTCTTTTTCACCTGTAGCTATTAGTAACTTAGGAATTTTAAAATTTTTCCGGCGAATTGAACGTTCAAACAAATTTCTGGCTTTCAGCCAATCTTCGTTCATTCCATGCCACATCAACTTGATAACTGCCAGTCATCCTTAGTTGAGCTATTGAAGACCGACAAAGAAGCCCTCCTTTCCGCAATATATAGTACGCTGTGAGTCTTCTGCGCATGCAACAAAATCAAGTTCACAGACGGACCACACTTCCCGGCGCAGCTTGTTTGGGTTGTTTGAACTTGACATGATGCGATGAACACTTATGTGACTGACCAGCAATCGAAACAGACACATATCGTTATTGTTTACAACATACAAAGAGGCGTTAGATATCATAGTTATTTATCACCTACAATTGGTGTGAAATTACATGATGAGAAAATTTTTCTGCTGGTTCCTGATTCAAATCCAGAGGCGCGCCTTTCGTGGAGACTTTACTCATTTAAGAACTAAGGGAAGACAATAAAAACGTTTTCTTTCTTTTTATGAAGTTAAACACACAGTGGCTCGAATCTCTGTCTGTTCATCCTGATTTAAGTTTTCCATTATTTCCTTAAAGCTAATAAGGCAAATGCTGGGATCTATTCTTCGTAAGAAAACAGTCGATATGCTTCCCCTTCCTTTGTAATCGTAGCTTCTGCTTCGTTTCTAATGACTTAATACTCGACCCGATGTTTAACCCTAATCATCCTTTCTTTCTTCTTAGGAAGACTAAATGTCCGCAGCTCATCGCATTTGCCAGTGGTCCAGTACACTGATGTGAAGCATGATGGTCAACCATGAAAATATTCTTCATAAAATCACGTTGGTATTCTTGAATGTGGCGAATAATTCACGTCGAAACTATCCTACTTGAAAGCAGAACACTGCGTTCTGATGTCTTTTCTCCGATTACCATACACACCCCAAACGTTTCCAGCTCCCTCTGCTGGCTGCAACCGTCTATTAAATCCAAAGAGAACAAGATGTCGCGAATGTTAGTATATTTTACCGTTTCAAGCTCCATTTTCTAACGCTTAAAGAACTGTAAGCTTCAACCTTCAGCTTTCAACTGCAAAAGAAATTCCACAATCTCAAATGAAAACATACGTTTGATAAATATACTTATAGCAACATGTGTGTCAACACGCCAAACAAAATCTCCACGAACTAATGCACCAATCTACTTTTTTCAGGAAAACTTCAATAGTCTTCACATAATGTGCTGCCTGACCATGGCAACAACTTTGTTGCCTACACAATTTACAGGACGAAATGCCCGTTTACATTGTAAAGATATGAGTGCGCTCCATATTTCAGCATCGGGTTTACAACATGTGACGTTTTCCACTAGACAGTTCATACACACAGTATCACAGCAGTTCAAGTGTAAAGCAGTAGTTGCTGCAGAAAATTCCGCATCCTTCCGTGTTGCCAGTTTGTGCAGATGGCCATTACGTGATTATATATTATTGATTACAAAATCAGGTCGAGAGTTCTCATCGAGTAACTGAGGCAGCTGGTGAAGGCGATGTGGACGAACCAGGAAGTGAATATTTTGAACAGTCTGTAACCCATCTCCATGAGATCAGAAGCCTTATCCAATGTGGAGCATCCTTCGTTACAATAGAGTCATGAGTCTGCTATGTGTGTGGCTCGGTGGTCAGTTGGAGTGATTATAGCTTTAAATGTATAGGGTTTGGTTTCGATTCAGACATCAGACAAAAACTTTTGGCAAGCGTGAACAGACCGTCTTCACCTCTGGTAACGCCTACTGAACAATGTAGGATTGCACCATGGTTCCATACCCACATTAAAGATGATTCCCTTCCCTAGCAACTGGCGGAGAGTGGGTTTAGTTGTGCCATGGGAAAGACAGAAGGCACGGCAAGTAGAAATTCCGTCACCATTTAGTTTTCACACACCAGAAATATCGTTTTATTAATGAACCAATCGTCATACAAGGCGCATGGCACTCGTTTCTTATTGCATTTGAACTTTTTTCTTATTGTCTTTGAACCTGAGATGTGGAAAACGTTCTTATTAAGCAGTAATTCAAACTCAAATTTCCCCTTTCGCGGGATTTGACCCTTTCAAGACGATACAGTTCCATCGTTTCGTTGTTTGCCATAGTTTCCAATCTCTTAAATGTTTCCCAAAGTCGTGTTTCTGGCTTCCAATCCTCGTCAGGAACTAAAATTTCTATCACGTAATTTCAGGCTGTAGCAATCGCATAGCAGACTACAAATTCAAAATAATTATGATTCTTAACGTGTCATCTTGCATTGTCAACAATAACGATTGATGCCGGTTTTGACTCCTAGTCAGACACAGAATTTTCGGCACGTTATTTCCAGTTCACACATGCCCACATATCGCTGTTGGTGAAATAAAGTAATACTTAACGTCTGTTCGACACTAGAAACGGCGTCGATAGGTGCCAGTTTCGGATCATGGTAAGGCAACACTTCTTCGACTCATCATTTCAGTTTCAGTTATCTCACTATTCGTGAAAACATTAGATATTTAATGTTTGATTGTGCTTATTTGACGACCACATTTTTATGTCATATCATTTCAAGTTTAAACATCCACTCTCTTTACTGGTTTTGTTTGAAACCATATTTAAGGTCTTTCACGATTGGATGACAGGAACAGTAGTTGCTGGATAGGAGTTCCGGGTCTTCGTCCAGAACAAAAATGTTTGTCATTTAATTTGAAGTTGAAACTTGTTTTTTTATATTTTTTTAATGTCATTTATTGTAATAAATTTGAGTTTACGAGCGTTAAAGACTGTGCTGTCTCTAATACGTGTTTCCTGATATTTGCTTTATCATGATATTAATTTGCATCTGGGCTGATAGCCATGGAGATCAACGTTCTTTAAAGATCTCTTGTAGTATCCATTCTGTGCAGTCAAGCGACTAGGCCAAATAAAGATTAGCGGGTCTGCAAGACAGTTACGTTATGTGGGTTGCCTACAAATCAGGCGTAAGGCTATAATGCTCGTTTGGATACTTTTGAGCATCGTACTACCTGTCGTAGTATAAGGGTGCAACGCTCTGTAGCGAATTATGATTTCTCAAACACCCCTACATCATCTAGCAAACTTAGACAAACAAGTACAATTCAATGCTCCACTTCTTGTACCGTTACAACAGAACTTCAAAATGGTTCAAATGGCTCTGAGCACTATGGGACTTAACATCTTAGGTCATCAGTCCCCTAGAACTTAGAACTACTTGAACCTAACTAACCTAAGGACATCACACACATCCATGCCCGAGGCAGGATTCGAACCTGCGACCGTAGCGGTCACGCGGTTCCAAACTGAAGCGCTTAGAACCGCACGGTCACACTGGCCGGCTTCAACAGAACTGCTGCACGCTTCACTCTTGAGATGACTTCGGACAAAAAAAAATCCAGAGGATTGACAACTCGTGTCCTTGGAGCCCAAGGTGGAGGCCCTATGCATCTTGGACCATACTGGTGCGTAACATGTCATCTTACATCAGCGAAACATCGTTCTCGTGCCCACTCAAGCATCTACGGTGTTCCCAAACATCTCAAATATAATCGGTGGGAAAAATGGAACTGGCAAGGATAATACTGAGCTCGATTCATCAGACTGTGATACACGCTTAGCAGCTCTTCCGGAGGGATATCTGCAATAACGTTTTCTGTGTTTCACTGCAGATCTTTTAGTGTGCGGGGATTATGCGTGATGCTTCAATTTGCTGCACAGATAAAAATCAGAGGGCGATTGGCGCTCGAGATAACCGGCATATTGCTGTACCTCTGCTCGCCGAACACTTCGTGACAAGATTGTCAAGGCATTGTACGTTGTTGCTCCCCCTTGTTGAAAAGATTCATACAGCCGTTCATCTTCCGTGAGCTGACACACATATGGATGGAACAGTTTCTGTACAAAGCGATTAGCATTAACAGCATACGGAAAGAATTGTGTTACAATGCGGGCACCAAACATTGCTCACTATACACCAATCGTGAGACTATGTCACGGCTTTTCAGGCTTTTCAAAGTACTGAATGGAATCTTCTGATGCATAATGTCACATTTTCTGTGATTTGAAATGCCTTGACACTTGAACAAGATCTTTCCAGAAGAAGTGAGATCCGAGGATTCGAAAGTCATGCTTCCAGTTCACTCAAAGCCATCCATAGATCTCAAACCGTGAATATTCATCTAGACGCTTTAAATGATGCGTATCATTAAATTTTTAAGAACACAGATGCAGGTCCTTTTGATATTTTATGTCGACATGACCCTCTCTTATTTCCCACTGGCACAAATAAGGAGCACTTAGATCTCGTTGGACTTTATTCCAGGCTTTCCTTCACCCGAGCACTGATATATGGCGCTCGAAGTTTTTTCGCAAAGTTACGACTTTTATTCGCTGTAGAGCTTATTTCGCTCCACATGCTACATTACAGTCCCAAAAATCTATCTGGCGTGAAAGTTATAGCCATAATTCAAATAGCAGGCATTTATGGCCTTTTGAAGGTAGAGATATTGAACTAAAGCGCACACAATTTGCTTGTCACACGCTGCAGCCGCCTAATGCTCGAAGGCGAAGTGAAGTTCATTGCAGTGAGTAATAGGTTTGTGAAATACTACAATATTGGCCATTAAAACTGCTAAACGTAAAAGAAATGCAGATGATAAACAGGTATTCATTGGACAGATGTATTATACTAGAACTGACATGTGATTACATTTTCACGCAATTTGGGTGCATAGATCCTGAGAAATCAGTATCCAGAACAACCACCTCCAGCCGTAATATCGGCCTTGGTACGCCTGGGCATTGCGTCAAACAGAGCTTGGATGGCGTGTACAGGTAAAGCTGCCCATGCAGCTTCAACACGATACCACAGTTCATCAAGAGTACGAGGTGCATTCAAGTTCTAAGGCCTCCGATTTTTTTTCTAATTAACTACTCACCCGAGATCGATAAAACTAGCGTTACTTCTCGACGTAATCGCCCTGCAGACGTACACATTTTTCACAACGCTGACTCCATGATTCCATGGCAGCGGCGAAGGCTTCTTTAGGAGTCTGTTTTGACCACTGGAAAATCGCTGAGGTAATAGCACCACGGCTGGTGAATGTGCGGCCACGGAGAGTGTCTTTCATTGTTGGAAAAAGCCAAAAGTAACTAGGAGCCAGGTCAGGTGAGTAGGGAGCATGAGGAATCACTTCAAAGTTGTTATCACGAAGAAACTGTTGCGTAACGTTAGCTCGATGTGCGGGTGCGTTGTCTTGGTGAAACAGCACACGCGCAGCCCTTCCCGGACGTTTTTGTTGCAGTGCAGGAAGGAATTTGTTCTTCAAAACATTTTCGTAGGATGCACCTGTTAACGTAGTGCCCTTTCGAACGCAATGGGTTGTCCCAGAACATGGACACCATCATTTTTTCAGCACTGTCGGTTACCCGAAATTTTTTTGGTGGCGGTGAATCTGTGTGCTTCCATTGAGCTGACTGGCGCTTTGTTTCTGGATTGAAAAATGGCATCCACGTCTCATCCATTGTCACAACCGACGAAAAGAAAGTCCCATTCATGCTGTCGTTGCGTGTCAACATTGCTTGGCAACATGCCACACGGGCAGCCATGTGGTCGTCCGTCAGCATTCGTGACACCCACCTGGATGACACTTTTCGCATTTTCAGGTCGTCATGTAGGATTGTGTGCACAGAACCCACAGAAATGCCAACTCTGGAGGCGATCTGTTCAACAGTCATTCGGCGATCCCCCAAAACAATTCCCTACACTTTCTCGATCATGTCGTCAGACCGGCTTGTGCGAGCCCAAGGTTATTTCGGTTTGTTGTCAGACGATGTTCTGCCTTCATTAAACTGTCGCACCCACGAACGCACTTTCGACACATCTGTAACTCCATCACCATATGTCTCCTTCAACTGTCGATGAATTTCTATTGGTTTCACACCACGCAAATTCAGAAAACGAATGATTGCACGCTGTTCAAGAATGAGAACTGTTTTAAGTATTTAAAACAGTTCTCATTCTCGCCGCTGGCGGTAAAATTCCATCTGCCGTACGGTGCTGCCATCTCTGGGACGTATTGAAAATGAACGCGGCCTCATTTTAAAACAATGCGCATGTTTCTATCTCTTTCCAGTCCGGAGAAAAAAAATTAGAGGCCTTAGAACTTGAATGCACCTCGTAGTGACTGGCGTATTGTGACGAGTCAGTTGCTCGGCCACCATTGAAAAGACGTTTTCAAATGGTGAGAGATCTGGGGAATGTGCTGGACGGGGCAGCAGTCCAACATTTTCTGTATCCAGAAAGGCCTGTACAGGACCTGCAGCATGCGGTCGTGCATTATCTTGCAGAAATGCAGGGTTTCGCAGGTATCGAATGAAGGGTAGAGCCACAGGTCGTAACACATCTGAAATGTAACGTCCACTGTTCAAAGCGCCGTCAATGTGAAGAAGAGGTAACCGAGACGTGTAACCAATGGCACCCTATACCATCACGCAGGGTGATACGCCAGTATGGCGACGACGAATACACGCTTCCAATGTGCGTTCACCGCGATGTCGCCAAACACGGATGCGACCATCATGATGCTGTAAACAGAACCTGGATTCGTCCGAAAAAAATGACGTTTTGTCATTCGTGCACCCAGGTTTGTCGTTGAGTACACCATCGCAGGCTCTCCTGTCTGTGATGCAGCGTCAAGGGTAACCGCAGGCATGGTCTCCGAGCTGATAGTCCATAGCTGCTGCAAACGTCGTCGAACTGTTCGTGCAGGTGGTTGTTGTCTTGCAAACGTCCCCATCTGTTGACTCAGGAATCGAGACGTGGCTGCACGATCCGTTACAGCCATGCGGATAAGATGCCTGTCATCTCGACTGTTAGTGATACGAGGCCGTTGGGATCCAGCACGGCGTTCCGTATTACCCTCCTGAACCCACCGATTCCCTATTCTGCTAACCGGCATTGTATCTCGACCTACGCGAGCAGCAATGTCGCGATACGATAAACCACAATCGCGATAGGATACAATCCGACCTTTATCAAAGTCGGAAACGTGATGGTACGCATTTCTCCTCCTTACACGAGACATCACAACAAATGGAGTGTAAATGAATGAAATGAATGAATGTGTTAGTAAAGAAGTTGCATAGCGGTATTTAATTATTAACATCGTTGTTGTACGTTATTTTCTTTGATTTTTTTAAAGCTAACACCGTGAAAATTAAGAACATTTTCAGGACATGCGCTATTGTTACTGGCATGATTAAATTGTAAACTCATATCATTAACTGCACTTCATGATAATTTTTGAGTTGATTAGGTCTATTCTTTTTTATTTTTAGGTGTGTCTGTCAATTCTAGAAGATTGTTAAATTACACAGCAGAGCCAAAGAAACTGGCACACCTGCCTAATATCGGGTAGGGCCACGCGAGCACTCAGAAGTGCCGCAGCACGACGTGGCATGGACTCGAGTAATGTCTGAAGTAGTGCTGGCGGGAACTGACACCATCAATCCAGCAGGGTTGTCCATAAATCCGTAAGGGTAGGAGGGGGCAGAGATATCTTCTGAAAAGCACGTTTCAAGGCATCACAAATATGCACAATAATGTTCATTTCTGGGAAGTCTGGTGGCCAGCGGAAGTGTTTAGACTCAGGGGAGTGTTCCAGGAGCCACTCTGTAGCAATTCTGGGCGCGTAGGGTGTCACATTGTCCTGCTAGAATTGCCAAAGTCTGTCTGAATGCACAATGGACGTGAACGGATGCAGGTGATCAGGCAGTATACTTACGTACGTGGCACTTGTCAGAGTCGTATCTAGATGTATCAGGGGTCCCATATCACTCCAACCGCACACGCCCCACACCGTTACAGAGCCTCCACTTGCTTGAACAATCCCTTGCAGGCATGCTGAGTCCATGGATACATGAAGTTGTCTCCATACCTGTACACATCCATCCGCTCGATACAATTTGAAACAAGACTAGTCCGACCAAGCAACATGGTTTCAGTCATCAACAGTCCAATGTCGGTGTTGACGGGCCCAGGCGCAGTGTAAAGCTTTGTGTCGTGCAGTCATCAAGGGTACACGAGTGGGCCTTTGGCTGCGAAAGCCAATATCGATGATGTTTCGTTGAATGGTTTGCACGCTGACACTTGATGCCCCAGCACTGAAATCTGCAGCAATCTGCGGAAGGGTTGCACTTCTTTCACGTTGAACGATTCTCGTCAGTCGTCGTTGGTCCCGTTCTTGCAGGATCTTTTTCCGGCCGCAGCGATGTCGGAGATTTGATGTTTCACCGGATTCTTGATATTCATGGTACACTGGTGAAATGGTCGTAAGGGAAAATCATCGCTACCTCGTCCGCAGCTAGTGGTCTGTTGGCTAGAGTTGCTGCCTCTGGATCACGGGCCCTCGGGTTCGATTTCCGGACGGGTTGGGGATTTTCTCTGCCCGGGGACTAGTTGTTTGTGTTGTCCTCATCATTTCATTATCATCATTATAATTTGTGGCAGTGACTAGATTGGATTGTGAAAAATCGGACTGTGTAAAACCTGGGACTTTGTACCGGCGCTGTTGACCACGCAGTTGAGCGCCCCACAAACCAAACGTCATTATCGGTACCTCGGAAATGCTGTGTCCCATCGCTCGTACGCCGGCTATAAGCCATGGTCAAACTCACTTAAATCTTGATAACCTGCTATTGTAGTAACAGTGTAAACGATCTAAGAACTGTTCCAGACATTTGCTGTCTTGTGTAAGCGTTGCGACTGCAGCGCTGCGCCATATTCTCCCTCTTTTAATATCTCTGTATACGAATATGCATGTCTATACAAGTGTGTTTGGCGCTTCAGTCCAATATTGAACGAATATGTACTTGAGGCTGATTTATTACGCACTCCAATTATTTACTAGCTTTAGTGTAAATTTACATGTGTTCTCGAGCAAGATTTCATAACACGCGGGGCAGATGTGTCCACCTGCCCTCTCTTCCCTAGCCTCCAACATGCCGCAAATAGGAGACTTGTGGTTGTGACTCCAATGCACGATACTTTGCACTCGGGTATTAGGCGACCTAGTTTAAAACCTGTATTTTCAGAAGGTCAAAACTGCATACTGCCAGAATTATGGCGCAAATTCTCGTGCGGGGTCGATTTCTGTCTGATACCTGCTCTTTTCTCTTTGAAATTTGAGGTCAAGCTGGTGCATTTCACTCTTGCTGAAGATTTTGTCAAAAGATTCCTGGTCTTAAACTGTTGCGCAAACATCTCCACATGTATTTTCCATGAATTTTTCTTCGCATAACTCTCGACAATGCACGCCATCCTTATATAATGAGCACGATTTTGTGTTGCAGTTAACTGGTCATCAAACACGTCTGGTCCTCTCACTCATTCAAACTTAAGGACTCAGGGAAGTACTCAGGACATGGTATGCAGGAGATGAGCATGCAAGGACATGTGGTAGCAACCGATTAGTCAATTAGTGCATCGAAATCACAGATTCCAGCATTTTCTGTAACGGGCAGTCTTCTTGTTCAGTAACAAGGATCAGTTGTGCATCATACTTGTAAATATTTTACGTGCCCGTTTTTCCCCATCCTGTATTATTGCTAAGTAAGAAAATATTTCGCAATGAAGTCAGTGCCACTCGTAACGACAAATTCGTTGTCATCTCACATATGGCCTGCGCGTCGATGCCGATGAAATGATGATGATTAGGACAACACAACACCCAGTCCCTGAGCGGAGAAAATCTCCGACCCAGCAGGGAATCGAACTTGGGCCCTTACAACTGACATTCTGTCACGCTGACCACTCAGCTACCCGGGGCGGACTTAACTACGATACTTCCTCTATATTTTCATTCACTGATACATCACACAAACATTTCAGTTGCACAGATGTATTAATACAAAAGGTAATTAGAAACATGTGTTAGAAAACTGTGGTGTAAGTTACATTCCAGCTGAGTCTTGCAAGTAACACATCACTCAGATCTGAATCGCTGTATTTTTCATCTTGTTTTCCTCGGCGCTCGTGCCGTAACGGGAGTCTGTATGCTGAGAGGCAATTTCGATATCACCTCCGTTATTAGTGGGGGCTATTAAAAGTCGGTACTGTCAAACGGCAGAGCAATAGTGGAAGAGAGCTCTGCACAGCGAGTGTGTGTAAAAATATGAAGCTGAAAACATTGGTGTATTCCAAAGGCTACGCCCATCCTTCGCGTCACATTCACGACAGTTAGAAAGCCGATCGGCCGTATTTACAAAACTGACTTTGATTGCTGGAATTCGAATGCCGTAAATTACTGGACAATTAGAGCCACTGAACTATTTCAACCGTAAAACAATGTTGATGTACACTTTGCTTTTCAGATATCTGATGAGCTTGGAGGCCAAGGCACAGCCTCTGATGGAGCTATCCATGTTGGGTTACATTGGCGCGTTAGATGTAGTCCAACATCAGAGGGAAGATGTGTCGGTTCCGTTCGCAGAAACCGAACGTAGCACTGCCGATCAAGGTTTCTTGGAAGACGCTGAGGCCCAATGAGATGATCACCTGGTACCCCTAGTTATACTATAAATGAGAAAGGGTTTACGTCGCTCCAAAAAATATGCGTTATGTAAATCAAAAACACCGTCATGTACGAATCCCTCCTCGTCTGTAAATAGAATTCCACTTGTACCCCTATAGTTGACTGTAGTGTGTTGCATCCACTGATAAAATCGTTCTCGGAACTAAGTCCCTGTCACTGAGACATTGGACTCGTTGTAGATTGTACAGGCGCAGTGAATTGCGATGCAAAATTCTCCATACGATAATGTACCATAGTACAGGCAGTTGTGCAGCGTAATAATGTTGATCGCAAATGAAGTCAGTGACAGATAGAAGCCACACATTTGTGTTTATCTCTAAGCAGCTCATTTCCTGTAACACTTCTGCTTTTACTATTGTACACTTTCACCAGTAAATATCTTCATATTAATTATCATGTAGTACGTCTACATATACAGATAAAATAGTTACAAGGCATGATGCATGTGTCTTTAGACCCTTACTCTATCGTTCTCACCACACACATTTCTTAACTCACTTTTTGAGAAATTTTTGTTGGAATGCTGATGCTACGTCATCTCCTGTACTGGTTATCATTATCCCACACCATTCTGAATAAGCCTTTTAGCTGTCAAAATATAATCATCGTTGTCACACACTAGGTTGTACTTTATAGTTTAATTTCTGGATTTCTACAGCATGGGCGTATTTTGTCATTAGTATTCATCTGTCTGCTACCATAGTGATGGACAGTTGATGCCACATCACTAAGTTTTACATAATATATATGCATATACGCTGTGGTAACGAAACTTGGCCAGCATCCAGTATGTGCTATACAGCTGTTGCATAGCACATTTTGGATGCCATAAAAGTTTCGTTATCACACTGTATATGCATACGTATTGTGTAAAAGTGTGCTAACAACGAAAGCTGACCATACTTTCGCAAGCCAGTACCCAGCATTATGACTGAATTAGCTATGTAGCTTTTGGAAAACCATTTGAAAACGAAAATGAAAAGGTTCGAAAACCGGTTCATGGAATGAATAAATAACTGTTCAAATGGTTCAAATGGCTCTGAGCACTATGGGACTTAACTGCTGAGGTCATCAGGCCCCTAGAACTTAGAACTACTTAAACATAAATAACCTAAGGACATCACACACATCCATGCCCGAGGCAGGATTCGAACATGCGACCGTAGCGGTCGCGCGGTTCCAGGCTGTAGCGCCTAGAACCGCTCGGCCACTCCGGCCGGCGAATAAATAACTATTTCAAAATAAAACGACTGGTTGCAGTTTTATATGTTTACATTGAATGAAAAGCCACGGGTTCTAAAACATCCGTAATGGATAAGCTTAAACTGGACTCCCATCCGATAGGTAACCGAGGCGGTTCAAACCCCCTTTCGACCATATAGTAATGGCTTTATTCTGGATTCCTTAAATAGCTTAATGCGAATGCCGAGACAGTAAGTTCCCTTGAAACGGCTAACTTGTTTTTCCACCCCTTCTCAACGCAAGCTTCTGCTCTGTCTGTAATGACCTCCTCGTCGATGGCATGTCAAAACATGGTCTTCCGCTTTTCATTTCGCTTTCCTGATGTATGAAATGCAATGTAATCAACTTTTCCTCCCTGCTCCACAGTCCTGAAGCACAGTTTTTTTGTTCAAAACATGGTATTGTGTGTCTTTCATTAAATATCCTGTAAGCAACATCGTAATTACTACCTCAGCTTGGGACTCTTTAGCTACTGAGCGGTACTTTATCGGATTTATTTCAATGTCATTGCTATTGTTAAACTATTCACTTTTCAGTTCAGCAATTTTGGTCATTTTTGTGTCACTACGTCTGTGAGAACGGGGGCAGGGAGCTGGTCTGCCGGTTTGAGATGTTCCCACGAGCTCTTTCCTTAACGGAGCTCCTTAGGCTTGCTTGTTTGCCGTTGTTTAACGCCCCGGTGCAGAGGCAGGCCACTATGGGGCGTGGCACAGCCGGTTGGGATGGGCCTGTTTTCACGCTGCTCATGGTAGAAACGCTTCTTCCATTAGATTACTACAGAGAGAGCACACCTAAACAAGTGTCTGTCCGTTACGCATGTTGGTTATGTAGTTTTTCTATTCATCAGGTTTCCTATGTACGATTTGAAGGTCACGCCCACCATGTCTCAGAAAATTACTGCTCGATGGTATGCTTAAAGGAGTTCAGTCGAGTAACTGTTTGCATTTTATTCATAACATTTATACGACTGGCCTAGTCGTCTAAATATTGTGTATGTAAGGGAAACAACTGGGCTGAATACCTGGAAGCACACCATTCATCAATCGCGCTCGGAATACCTGATATCACAATTCTTTCTCAGTCAGTAGGTTTACATTACTTTTCTTACTTCTTACTGCATACTATTAATTTCAGTTTCTGGAATGCCTGCCTCCATAGCTGAGTAATCAGCGAGCCAGGATGCGGTGCAAGGGGCCCAGTTTCGATTCCCGGCCAGGTCGGAGATTAGAACGCCCGGGGATCGGGGTTTGGGTTATGTTGTCTTCTTCCTCAAATTATTTCTGTATACATCTGCTGCCAGCAGATTGTGAGAGCTTAGAGAGTAGTGTTATTGCAATGTTGCATGACATATAAAATTATAACTGAATTTTCGAAATACTCCGGCAGGCTGGATCAGAAACAAATAATTTAGGCTATGGTTAAAAGAACATGTATAGAGACGTATTATTTTATGAATAAGGCAATTAGCGAATGGATCAGCTTACCCGCATAAATCCTAGTCCCACTCTCAAAAACGATAGATAATTTAAAAAATACGCACTTTTTGAATACTGTTCTATATACTACTTCCTTCCCATATCCGCTCTTTCTGGCAGAAGTGTCATGCTATAGGCTAAGTAATTAAGAGTCATTTTATCAGTTAAATATTAGCTGTGACAGTTGTTTTGTTAAATATGGTTTTGTGTCATTTCATAAGTGACATATGTATTGTTCCGTCAAAAATCGACTGCGAATAACATCTCAATTGCAAATATAATTAGAGATAAATAAAGTAAAGACATAAAGATTAAGTTATTATAGAAATTGCAAAAAGTGGCAATCGAGACTAAAACGATGTTGGTTCAAGTGCCCACACAAGAAGCGACGAGAAAAATATGTCCACAAGAATGTCTGGAACGTTGTCGCTACGGAAAGGAAAGAACTGATGTTGTGTCACGTTCGAGATGGTTATCAATCGGCTTAACAAAACATAACATCGAGCTAGTGCGGTAGATGCCGGTGCAAAATTGGAAATTGTCTCAAAAAGTGATATCTGAGTGTTTTATGATTAGCAAAGAAAGTGTGGGAAGTGTAGCTTTATATGGCATGTTAAATAGGATTTGCGTAGATTTGTACTTACAAACGAAACCAGTAAAGCTACGCGTTTTGGCCCAGACGGGTCTATCGACCAATGTCATCATGGGGTGTGGGTTCAGCCCACCTCTCTCATGGCCACTGTCGGCTTTCTTGACCTCGGTCCGGCTACTTCACACACAAACAGCTCTGCAATTGGCATCACCAGGCTTAGAACCCTCCGTTGCCGTCCTACTACCATGCAAAAAAATCCTGGTAGTACTGGGAATCAAATCCAGGTCCTCCGCATAGAAACCAGACACGCTGACCTCTGAGCTACGAAGTCGGACTCTTACAAGATTTGAAGTTAAAAGTGGGAATAAGGTGGTGTACGACCAGTTTGGAGTCAGGAAGGAATGGAGCACAAGCTGCAATTGCAAGTTTGAGGACCCAAGTACAAACATTACTAGAAGCAACACCTGCTTTGTTTTTAGTTACTGGAGTTTCATAATGAAGACTTTGAAAGATGTCGGTATAAATTGGGAAAACAGTAGACTGATTTTCTATAGAAAATACACCGAAGATCAAATTTCGCTATATAAGTTTTTATGTTGCTACCATGCACGAAATCATGTTGTGTAAGCGGAATTTTCTTCACTGTTTATATTTGTAAATAAATGGCGCACTATAACAGTATCTGATTATACACAAACACTATAGAAAAGTAGCGCTTCAAATAGCCGCTTACTGTTTTTTGTTTGTAAAATTAAAGGGAAAGAAATGTAGAAATCTCTAGAAAGTAAAAGGTGTTCTCCTAAAAAGTCACATTGTAAGCGGCAGCAATGTTGGAAAATATGCCTGGGAGTGTTAAATAAATAATTACAACACATGAAATGTTAATTGAAATTTGTATAACAGTAATCGGAGCATTTTATCTTACCACAAAAGAAATTTCGTAAAAATAGATGCTTTAAAAATAGTGGAGGAGCTACTACTGAAAAATTACCGTCTGTTTTAGTACACAAGGATACATACAGACAAATCGCTTCCGATTTCTCAGATTTTTTATCTATTTAAGTGAGACTTGTCGTCTGTAACGTTCTCAGTGCCCACTTCTGCGTTAAGTTCATACCTCCGAAGCTGTTTTTCAATACAGTTAGTCCTTATTTAACAGCTATTTCTGAAGCCCACAATAGTATCCAAAGCTTCTTCATCTTAATCAAAACACTACACAAAAAACTAAACAGGGCGTCGAAAGGTAATGGGCAAAGGTAGAACTCAACCTCATGGTGTTTCATAAATGACAGTTTCAGACATATGTAGATGGAAAAGTACTGAAACAGAAAAATGATCCTCTCAGAAAGAAACAAAACAAAACTTTAAAATTTCTTCAACATAAAAATCCCAGTTACACCTAAATATGATTAAATTTTTACGGTGACGCGTTAAGCTCTCTATAAAGCGGGTAATAGTAGTACCAACATTTTTGAAACCGTCGAGATTATATATCAGTCAGTAGTTACAAGAATGTTAAAAGCCAATTGAACTTTAGATTAAATAAAAATGTTCTGTAAATGATGTAAGATAAATAACACTTACTTCTGCAGCTGGTGTGCGGTTCCAGTACACCGTCGCGCAACTCGGAGATCCGAGTAGTGCTCTCCAGCCAGTTCGTGAGTTCTTCTTGTTCCAGAGCATTGTCTGATAATATGACAACATAACAGGAACACCAATAAAAGTAAAACCAAATAATACAATAAAGTCGAACTGAATCAGGCGATGCTAAGAGAATTACACTACAACAGTACATGAGAAACTAAAAGTAGTAGACGAGTTCTTCTGTTTGATCAGCCAAGTACTAATTCTGGCCGAGGTGGAGGGAATGTAAAATGCAGGCTGCCTATAGCAAGGAAAAAAATTATAAAAAAGAGTCTTTCTCTGATGGTACTGTCTGGAGTATATCCCTGTACGGAAGTAGAACGTTGACAAATAACTTTGAGTTAGGAAGAGAGCAGAAGCTTCTGAAGTACATAAGAATGCTGAAGATTAGACGGGTACAAAGACTAACAAATAACGACGTAATGAATCGAACTGGGGAAAATAAGGAAACTTTTGGCACAAACTGACGAAAAGAAGCGTTCTGATGGTAGGACGCATCATAAAACATCACGGAACTGTCAAATTAGCTATGGAGAGAAGCGTGGAAGATAAAACTTGTTGAGGGACACCAAGGCTTGATTACAATAAGCAGGTTGAAATCGATATATGTTGAAACAGTTATGCAGAAGTAAAGACGCTTCCATAGGACAGACATGCGTGAAGAGCTGCATGAAATGAGTCTTCGGACTGAAGACCACAACAACAACAACATCGTCGTTAAAGGAACAATATCACGTAACTGACTGTACGAATTTGGCGCGAAGTCACTGAACGCTTACTGCTTGTTATGTACACTATGTGATAAAAAGTGACCGCAGCTCGTGGTCGTGCGGTAGCGTTCTCGCTTCCCGCGCCCGGGTTCCCGGGTTCGATTCCCGGCGGGGTCATGGATTTTCTGTGCCTCGTGATGACTGGCTGTTGTGTGATGTCCTTAGGTTAGTTAGGTTTAAGTAGTTCTAAGTTATAGGGGACTGATGACCATAGCTGTTAAGTCCCATAGTGCTCAGAGCCAGTTTGATATAAAGTATCCGGACACACCAAAACATACGTTTCACATATTAGGTGGATCGAGCTGCCACCTACTGCCAGGTACTCCATATCAGCGACCTCAATAGTCAGACATCGTGAGAGAGTAGAATGAGGTGCTCCGAGGAACTCACGGACTTCGAACTTGGTCAGGTGACTGGGTGTCACTTGTGTCATGCGTCCGTACACGAGATTTCCTCACTCCTAAACATCCCTAGGTCCACTGTTCCCGATGTGATAGTGAAGTGGAAACGTTTTGGTCAGGTGACTGGGTGTCACTTGTGTCATGCGTCCGTACACGAGATTTCCTCACTCCTAAACATCCCTAGGTCCACTGTTCCCGATGTGATAGTGAAGTGGAAACGTGAAGGGCACATACAGTACAAAAGCGCACAGGCCGACATCGTCTGTTGACTGACAGAGACCGCCGACAGTTGAAAAGGGTCGTAATGTGTAACAGGCAGACATATGTCCAGACCATTACACAGGAATTCCAACTGCATGAGTATCCACTGCAAGTACTATGACAGTTAGGTGGGAGGTGAGAAAACTTGGATATCATGATCGAGCTGCTGCTCATAAGCCACACATCACGCTGGTAAACTCTAAACGACGTCTCGGATAGTGTAAGGAGCTAAAACACTAGACGATTGAACAGTGGAAAAAACGTTGTGTGGCGTGGCGAATAACGGCATACAGTGTGGCGATCCGATGGCAGGGTGTGTGTAGGATGAATGCTCGGTGAACATCTGCCAGCGTGTGTAGTGCCAATAGTAAAATTCGGAGGCAGTGGTGTTATGGTGTGGTCGTGTTTTTCATTGAGGAGGCTCTCATCCCTTCTTGTTTTGTGTGGCACTATCACAACACAGGCCTACATTGATGTTTTAAGCACCTTCTTGCTTCCCACTGTTGAGGAGCAATTAGGGGATGGCGGTTGCATCTTTCAACTCAATCGAACACCTGTTCATAATGCACGGCCTGTGGCGGAGTGGTTGCACCACAATAACATCCCTGTAACGGACTGGCCTGCACAGAGTCCTGACCTGAATCCTACAGGATGCGCCACGAACTTGTAAATCATTTTCAGCCAGGTGTCCGGATACTTTCGATCACACAGCGTATCTCACCGTGTTGCAAAGCAGTTCTCGAGTCAAGGCTTTAGTTTATGGAAATTTAACGAGAAAGAAATTGTTGTTCACTTCAAAGTAGCCCATGGAGATTTGCTTTTGAGAGTGATTTCCCGATGCCTCTCGTTGGAGCAGTCGTCGGCCTTCTGCATGTCTTCCCCCGTTTCGTTAGTCTTCCTGCGCCTCAGTTTATCTACAGACAATAGGTGCCGCAAGGAGCTACCCACGCAAGAGTTACGTGATATTTCTTTTATTTTGCAGATAATTACACTTTTGTGCACGTCGATTGACTGCATGTGGTATTTCTTGAGATACTCATTTGCCTACGTAGGCTGTTGTTTATTATTGAAATGATTGCTGTCATACTTAACCAAGCGATTAGCTAATTTCGCACGGTTTACCTGGTGGTAAAAACAGTACCAAAAGGTACAGCAGCTTCAAAAAGAAACAGTAAAGAAAATAAAAAATGTAATTGTATAAAAAGTACACTCTCATGTAGTTACATCAAGGTAGAAACTGTAACGCGTATAGCATCGTATACTCCACACATTTGTGTGAAGGAAGCGAAGTGTAGTGCCGTCCCTAATAAGGGTTTCGCTGAACTGTGGCAGGCGTAGGCACAATCTGGGTATATATAACAAAATTCACACTAAAAAAGTAAAAGTTTTAACTTTATATAATATCACCGAATTATATTTCAACTTCCTTCCAGAAATTCACAGTGGCTGTGAATCCAAACATGTAGAAGACTATCTATGCGGTATTCTTTTAGCATCATTTTCATGAAAAAGAAATTAAATTTGTCAATCCCATGCTAACAGGAGGCGTACTGACAAGGGGACAGTGTCTATAACACCCGTTAAGTGGCAGAAATTGTAGCTAAAGATGACCAAGCGTTTAGAAAAAATAGCATTTTTGGCACTGGTCGGGCGAGATAGTTTCCAGGCAGCGGTTAGCGTGGCGGTAAGAGCCACAACAGCAAACCGAGGGTCGTGGGGACGGGTCGCTATGGGGAATGTTTTCTTTTTATTTTAAATTTTTGGATTATTTAAGTTTAAATAGCTTAAAAAAGCTCAGTATATTATTTTTATAAATATGTTCATAGAAGTCTCGTAGAGGCGAGCCAGAAGGCAATCTGGAATAGCAAAGAGACTTCCTGAAAGGAACTGTAACATATACTTATGAACTTCGTGTATAGCGACAGTTTTATTGTTTTAGAGTTGATGATGTAACCGTGCTGAGGATATTTTTCGGAAAAAACATGTGAGCAGTAATTTTCTAGGCATCTTGCATACGATATGTTGTTGTTCTTGTTGTGGGCTGCAGTCCGAAGATTGGTTTGATGCAGTTCAACATGTTACTCTATTCTGCGCGAGTCTCTCCATCTCCGAATAATTACTGAAACCCACATCTTTCTGAATCGGCGTGCTGTACTGATCTCTTCGTCTCCCGCTACAATTTTTACCCCCACACTTCCCTCCAACACTAAACTGGTGATCCACTGATGTCTCAGAACGTGTCCTATCAAACGCTCCCTTGTTACGGTCAAACTGTGCCATCTTGTCTCCCCAATTCTATTCAGTACTTCCTCATTAGTTTCGTGATCGACTTATCTCGAAAGGTTCTACTCTCTTTTTATCTAAATTTTTTATCGTCCATGCTTCACAATCCAGAGAAATACCTTCAGAAAAGATTCCCTAACATTTAAACCTATATTAAGTGTTAACAAATCTCTCTTCTACAGAAATGGTTTTCTTCTCATTGCCAGTCTAAATTTTATATCCTCTGTACTTCGGCCATCATCAGTTATTTTGCTGCCCAAACAGCAAAACTCATCTTCTACTTCAGATGTCTCGTTTCCTAATCTGATTCCCTTAGGATCACTTGATATAATTCGAGTACATTCCATTACCCTTGTTTCGCAATTGCTGCTGTTCATCTTATATGCTTCTTTCAAAACACTGTCCATTCCAGTCATCTTCTGTTTCAAGCACTTTGCTGTCTCTGACAAATTACAATATCATCTGCAAACCTCAAGGTTTTTATTTCTTCCCGGTGGATGTTAATTCCTACTCCAAATTTTTATTTGGTTTCCTTTACTGCTTGTTCTATGTACAGACTGAATAACATCGGGGATATGCTACAATCCGGCCTCACTCCCTCCTCAACCACTGCTCTCCTTTCATGCCCCTTATAACTGCCGTCTGGTTTCTTTGCGAGTTGTAAATAGACTTTCGCTCCATCTATTTTACCGCTGCTTCCCTCAATATTTCAAAGAGAGTATTTGAATCAATACTGTCAAAAGCTTTCTCTAAGTCTACAAATGGTACAAATGTAGGATTGCCCTTCCTTAACCTATCATCTAAGACCAATATGGTCAGTGTTGCCTCGCGTGTTCCTACATTTCACCGAAATCCAAACTGACCTCCCTGAGGACGGATTCTTCTGTAAATAATTTGTATTACTATTTGAAACATGCGTTATTAAGCTGATAGCTAGGTAATTTTCACACCTGTGAGCAACTGGAATTGGAATTACTACTTACTTCTGGCAGTCTGCGGGTATTCCGCAGATATTGGCGAGGATAGCTGGTGATGTACAGCATGAGTCAAAAGTCGCAGTGCGGCAACCTCAATACTCTAGTAAGGTATTAGTGAGGTGATCCGTTTACCGTGTGTACCGATCACGGGAGCCATCTTGAAAAAGGCCATCTTGAATCTGAGTCATTTTTCTAATGGAAATGAGGTCGTGTGATATATCAGATAATAACAGCATTTTCTGACAAGTTCATTCCCGGAAACAGATTGGAAGTAGCAGTTATGGTTCAAAAGTTACAATACTTCTTTGTTGCAGGTAACTGAAGATGATTTTGACCAAGGAGGAGAGAACTGAGGTCATTTTGATGTCTGGAGAAAGGAGTTTCCGTATCATAGAGACAGATTTTAACAGCCGGCACCCAGAAGGACCTTCAGTTTCCCACAATACTGTCTGCTATTCAGCTTCCAAATTCCGAGAAACTCGGACTGTGGCTGACAACGCACGGAGTTGCAGTGCAAAAAAGTGCTACTGGCGAGACAACCTCAACAATCGTTTTGTCATCCTGCGTGAACAGCCCCACAGCAGGACACGAGGTACGTCAAAAGAATGTGGGATCAGCCAGTCATCGATCGCACAAATCCTTCATGCTTCAACTTCAAGATTCAGCTACTCCAACAACTAGCAGAGGAGGACCGAGACAGACGCACGCAGTTTTCCACATGGTCCTTTTGCGCAAGGTATTTTGTTCAGTGACGAGGCAAACTTTTCTGTCAGTGGTGAAGTCAGTTGTCACAACCACAGATTCTAGAGTGACCGGAATCAACACTGGATGGAACCTTCCATGGTAGTTGGTGACGTAAAGGTTATAGTGTGGAGTGGAATACGGGGTACCGGTATAATAAGACCCGTTGTCATTGACCGGAACCTATATGCTCAACGCTACCTGGAAATGCTGCAGGAAGTACTGTTTCAGTTAGTTCTGAATAAAGATAGCAGCTTTCCCCTTTCCTATCAACAGGCTGGGGCTCCACCACACTACGGAGCAGCTGTTCGTCCGTGGTTATATAGTCATTTTCCTGGTCACTGGACTGGTCGACGTAGTTCTGTGGAATGGCCACCTGGATCACCTGATCTAACACCATTTGACTTTTATCTGTGGGGCCATTTAAAGCAACTCGTAAGTGTGGAGAAAATAAGAAACAGACGCCATTTCGAGCAAAGCGCTGAAGAGGCGTGCGCCAGAATTTCTGCGGAAACCTTTGTGTGAATGCATGACGATTGAATCCATCGTCTTCAAATGTGCGTTCACAGAGAGGGACACCATTATGAACGCATTAAATGTCGGTCCCATATGGAGAACGCTTTAGCCTGTAATTCCAACCAAAATGTGTTGTAGGTTTTCAAACAGAGCTGCTCCTTCAAATCTTTTTATAAGAATGAACATAACAGAAAATGCTGATGTCGTTTGATATGTCGCAGGACCCCCTTTCCATAAAAAAAAAAAATGAATTAAATTCAAGATGGCCGATTTCAAGATGATGCCCATGTTCGGTACATATCGTAAAAGATAGACCACCTCACCCATACCTTACTGAAATATTCATGTTTCCCCATCCACGCAGGGTTTTTGACATAACAAGGTGTACTGCGACTTTTGACCCACTCCGTATTTTGATACAGTCTTCTATGGATCTCATTTTTTCTTTTCTCTCGATAAGAACAGTTTTGGAGCTGTGGATGAAATTCAGCACCTGACCATAAGAATATATCTTGCACTCACTGTGCGATGGCAATCCTGTTTCATCGTGAAAAATCTCATCGTATAGCTGTAGATTTGTTTGTCGTCCCCACGAGTCAATTAACAGGAGAAAATTGTTCTCCTATAGGTATTATTTCATTGCATCAGTCAAAAAGTTTTTTATAAAGCTGTTATAAGTTTACCAGAGTTTTATGATGTAATGACTACATTCCTACATTTTGTGTCGTACTTTTCCACCGTCTTTTGATTTTTCGCTCCAAATGAGCAAGTAATCTTTTGCAAGCATACGTTGACGGTTCAAAATAATTTTCCAGAAGGTATTACAGCATATTTACGCTGTATACGAGTGGGTTACTTTGTTCATATCCTGGCATTTTACGAGAACTAATTTTGCTCTTCGATGGTCCTGGTTTCGTTTGTTCTGGCAACTGGAAGGAAAACATTCGAATGTAAATATTTTATTATACATTACGTTAATAGGAGTATTTCGGTTGACGTCGACGAATCAGAATGTTCAACATATCTGTCTGACAGGAAACATTAATTGCAGTTCATTCCGTGACCTTATTTACAGAGTTTTCGTGGACACTGTAATTACAATCCTTTCTTGGAAATTTGTTTACAATTCCAAGTTTTCCTTTGCCTTTCCTTTAGAAGCCTTTTACAAGAATATTAATAAATACAATATACAGAGCGTTACTTCGGTTCATTTGCAGCGCAAATAATGTATATCTATAAGTTAAAAAATTGGGAAATAGGTATCTCTTTTCGCTGCGCCAACCGCTGCCTGGATTATACGCTAACATTAATAGCTCTAGTCTCACTCGACCTGCGCCAGAAACGCTATTCTTTCTTAACGCTTGGTCATCTGGAACTTCTATCACCTTCATCTTTGGGCAATCGCTGCATATACTATAAATTTTGACGAAATCTACGATGACGAGTAAGTGCGGTCTCCTTGTGACTCAAACTGATTGAAATTCAGGAAATCAGAAAAGTTTCTTACACGGTATTTTTCTTCAGCGACCATATGTTGCTCTTGAAGGACGTTTTGTGCCATAAGGGGAGAAAGGTCCCGTCTCTGCAATCATTGAAAGCGATGCCACGAAGTTTACTATTAATGACGAAGGGCAAAATGAATGGAATTCCTTAATCACAATAAGGGAAGCGTTTTGGCGTAGGATGCAGCATCACTATACAGGAACTAAGGACGAGGTTAAAGGATTGTTTTTCCTCGATAGTCCTCTGATTAGGATTCCGTAGGTGTTCCCTATTTGGGAGAATACTGGTCAGGGGGTTCCTAACTACATTCTTTTTAAACGGCCATTGGACCTAGTATGTTTATTTTACGTTCTCGGCGTCGAGTGTGTCAGCTGTCAATATAAGTTAAACGAAGGAGAGCAGCACTAAAACACAGGGGTTAATACCTCGGCCGCAGCGCCTAGGCCACCTATAACGCCTCGCACGCGCTCGTAAGGCCCTCTCCTCGTTGGCAACTCTGAACGAGCGCTTCCTCTTTTCTGTCCAATCAGCCGGGAGTGCCCTCGGGGACCGTAGCTGATTCTGTTTTCGAAGGCTGCTCCTAAATTCGGAATCAGGGAGTAAAAGTAAGAAGGGTAGTTACGGTGTAATGAGCGGAGCGTGTACGAACGCTGTCTGACCAGCATCCAAATGACCGTGATTAGTGCGCGTGAGGCAACGCGACGACGGCGACGACACCGTGCCACACGTACATGCATATTAAATTCCAGTTCTTCATTCGCAGCTGTTTGCTTTTATCGATACGGAGCAATCCTGACACTGGCATAATTGTAGAGCTATTCGCAATTCATTCACAGCACACTTTAGTTTATAAATTCGGTCTTTCCTTCTGTGTAAAATGTCACTTGTTTGATTTCCATAAGAGTTCGTTTCCTCAATTTTCCAAGCAGATGTCGGTAGCAGATACTTCGCTCTTCATTATAATCGCTAAAGAATAAAACTGCAACCAGCCATACTTTTTGAAAGAATGATTACGCTGATGAGGCAGAAAACAATGACCACCTGTTTCATGGCGTGCTAATTCACTTTTGGAATCCAATACGGCAGCGTATGTGTGTGGTGTGTATTATAGACGTTCTTTGTAGATTTTCGGAGGTTGTGGCACGAGATGTCTACCCACATGATACGTAATTCCCTTAAATTATATGGGCACGGAGATTGCGCCCCATAATCTCCCTGATGTGCCCCATAGCGTACAGATCAGACAAAATAATCCAGACATTAACGTGAGTACCCTGTCGTGCTTCTCAAACTACTAGTAGCACGATGGACTTGTGGCTCAAACAGATATCATGTTGGAAGACGACACCGCCATCAAAGAAGACGTCATTACGGGGTGCGAGTAGTTCACAACAACATTCATGTAGTCCACAGCTGCCATGGTACTTCGATTTACACCACAGGGCCTATGGAATCCCAGGTGAATGTGTCTCATAACACAATACTGAGCCGGCTGCGGAGGTCAAGCGGTTCTAGGCGCTCAGTCCGGAGCCGCGGGACTGCTACGGTCGCAGGTTCGAATCCTGCCTCGGGCATGGATGTGTGTGATGTCCTTAGATTAGTTAGGTTCAAGTAGTTCTAAGTTCTAGGGGACTGATGACCACAGATGTTCAGTCCCACAGTGCTCAGAGCCATTTGAACCATTTGAACCAGCCACAATACTGCCCCACCGGCCAGGCTCGATGTGTGTGTCGAGCAGACATTCGTCTGACTGACAGCATATCCGGACTCGACCGTCGATCTAGTGTCACAAGAAACGTGAGTCATCCGACCAGGCTACACGTTTCCACTGATCCATATTCCAGTCTCGATGCTTCTGCACCTACTACGATTGTAATTGACAATGTCGTTGGCTCAACGCCGAAACATGTAGGGGTCGTCTAGTGCGTAGCTGTTCAAGAATGTCCTGTGAACGGTGTACTCTCGTCAGCATCACGATTGTACTATGTCTCACATTCTGTGACAAGGCATGGACGTCCAACACCTCGTCGCCTAGTCGTGGGTTCACCGTCCCTTAACTTCTTCCCATAGATGGTCACGACAGTAACACGTGAACACCCGACCAGCTTCGCTGTTTCCGCGATGCTACTCGCTATAGAAATCTACCCCTTGTCAGAGTCGCTTACACGAATGTATTTCACCATGTGCGGCCCGTACCGCCGCTAGAATGAGACCTCATATGACTCTCCTCCACATCAGGGCCCACAGAGCCAATCGACAGTGTTCTAACTCGCGATGGGCAGTGATCACAATTTTGGAAATTTGTGGTAGGTTGCTATGGGATCAAGCTGCTGAGGTCATCAGTCCCTAGGCCTACACACTATTTAATCTACCTTACATTAACTTACGCTAAGGACAACACACACACCCATGCCTGAGGGAGAACTTGAACCTCCGACGGGGGGAGAGGTGCGAACCGTGGCAAGGCCTCCCAGACCATGCGGCTACCCAGCGTGGCTGTGTTCACAATGATTTGACTCTTAACCGCAAATAGTTTCAGACATAAGCCCATCTCCAGACGGCTACAAGCAAATCTAATATAAGCATTTTGTGGTGTTGCAGTTCTTGTTATGTCGGTGCTTGCTACGAAAATAGGACGAGGAATTCCGCCTTATCCAAGATACCTCTTTTCTGTTTTGTTTCACCCAGACATGTTTCAGCACTTTTTGTGCTACCTTCAGTGGGCTGTTTTTTATTTTCTAATTGTAAAGTTGTTGTTACATATTAACATTTAGTGAAACTTTTGGTACATAGTATTTACAATTATGAATGGATAATTGTTGTAAAATATTACACATTTATTTATAGTACTCAGTTGAGATACGTATTAACGACCTGACGCACTGTGTGTTGTTTATAACATTTTGTCGAAGTTCTGTTTATAGCTTAATTGGCAAAAAGATTGGTTATGAATAATGGTGCTGGTCCTAAATCTAAGACCGATGACCTTTGCAGTCTGGTCCCTTCAACCCCCACAAACCAACCAACCAACATAAATCTAATATAGATTTGACATGTTTGCCCTATCCTGTAACAGAATACTCGTGATTTTGTAATTTGCATGTTTGTTTACATTCTGCGCAATGTCTATTCAAGTTAGCTTTATACACTGCAACAAAGAGGTATGTTTCATTGAGATATGACATGCAGAACCTTGAGCTAGATAAGCCGACATAGCGCACACATGTGTGTACGCCGGATATGTTTATTTCTAAAGAACCGTCAGAAAGGGTTTTATTATTATTATTATTGTTAATATTTCACTGCATTGTTGTTAGGTTCAGCCAACCAAATCACTGAGCTGACAATCATGCCCTAAGTGAAAACACTGGACACAGAATTTGAACTATATCATGTCTTTAGATAATTCTCGATTGTGTGTACAGATTCATGATGGTCGTACTCATGTGCAGAGGCTCTGAAGAGAAGGAACGATGCCAGGTGGCAATCGTCATTGTCATACGGGTCCAGCAGCAAACGAGGTTGTAAGGGATGCTACTGCGTATGAAAAACGATCATACAACCAGAATTTACACAGAAACCGTTATATTTCTCGTGTATTAAGGCTGGTGGCAGTGCCCTACCTTGGAAGTCTCTTTGACGTTATCTTTCAACAAGATAATACAGTACCACATTTTCCCTCTGCGGATCTCTCAGCAATGTCCAGGGTTATTTAGAGACTTATACGCCCCCACTCACAGCCTCTACGAGCTTTTGTAGAGTTGAAGCAGCGTGGAATACCGTACCTTACTTATGACCTATATACGCTGACTGAAGCGACGAATAAGAATTTATACCAAGGCCGAATTCGAACCTGGGTCTCCTACTCGCTTAGGCAGATGCACTAACTACTACCCCACCCTCGCAGTGTGGCTTTGCAAAAGTGCATGGACTACCTTAACACGCCTCCCTCCTCAATCGAAATTCCTATTCACACTTCCACCCTCTTAGTATTCCCCTAAAGTCGAACAGTACTGAAAAGGCTCTCCAACTGTACTGAAATAGCTCCTCAGCACTCAACGAAACAGGGGATCCCGTCTGAAACCTGAGCATAGATGCTTTAATCGAAAATTTGTATGTAGGCCGGAATTCGTATCCTGGATCTCATGCTCAACAAGCAGATGCGCTAATCACTACGGCACCCTGGCACAGTGGTGTTGCACAACTGCACAGACTATCTGAGCACCCATATCTACTCTGCCCACCCAACAAATCCCCATACATATTTTATTGCTGGCGTACAAGCGCGGTCCACGCAGTAACTAAGGTGGCAGCTTGTGTTAAGGCAATAGATGGGGATTCAAACAGTAAGTTGTGAGCGAAGAGTGTCAAGTAGGGTGAAGCCATATTGTGTCAGCATGGTTGTGTCACAAATCACAATGCAGTAACATCTCCAAGCCAAATGTTCAAGATCTTTTACAGAATATTTTGAAGAAGAGAAAAACGTGTGCAAAGTTTGCTGTGCAGTCTTTGACTGTCGGAAAAAGAGAACGACGCGTGGACTCCACTAGTAATTTAGTGGCGTTGTCAGGACACTTTTGATATCAAATTAATATGCAAATTAATTAAATTGATCAATTAATCACCCCCACCCCCGTCCAACCCGGCCCTCGACCACGCTCACCCCCGACCCCCTGACGACGTCACATGTTTTTCCCAGCTGTACGTGTGCTCCAGCCGCCTCCTGCCTCCCTTCCCCCTCCCCCCCCCCTCCCCTGCCCCAAACCTACCCTGTTGGTGGGAATTCCGAATTTTGGTGGGAATTTCGAATTTTGGTGGCAATTCCTTTGTCCCAGGGCTTTGCTGACATCCCTCTCCGCTCCCCACCTGAGAATTGGTGGGAAATTAAGAATTGGCAGTACCCTTTCCATGACTCGCACACTGATCCTTCTGAGTGGAAAGACCAAGTGCACCCCCCTAACACAATTAAAGGTTAGTGTACTGTATTTATTTTTGTCGGGAAGCTTACGCAAAGATCGATCCTAATTACATAATTAACCACAAAGATTGAGAATAATTACACAGCTATATGCATAGCACTACAAAAATGGTTCAAATGGCTCTGAGCACTATGGGACTTAACATCTATGGTCATCAGTCCCCTAGAACTTAGAACTACTTAAACATAACTAACCTAAGGACATCACACACATCCATGCCGGAGGCAGGATTCGAACCTGCGACCGTAGCAGTCGCGCGGCTCCGGACTGAGCGCCTAGAACCGCTAGACCACCGCAGCCGGCCATAGCACTACACAAAGACGGCATAAAATCGCAATACAGCGCAAAAACTGACGATACCATACAACTTGTCTCATCCTGCTTAGAAAAAACTTCGAAATACCACTCGAAACCAGTGACAGAAACTTTCAAATCCCACCCTACAGTTACAAGCTGGCGGGAAGAACGCAGTTGTATAAGGTATTACCTTTATTCTTTTTGGTGGGAAATACGTTCAACTGACTAGATGCTGATGTAGGACAGAAAGGAGTTTAAAAAGCGTATTACCTGCGGGCATACAGTATCTATCGATGTTTGACGTCAGAGTTCGCTACAGACGCCTCCTAAAAAACCCTACAGTCCACCTAACTGAAGCCAATACATGCTATCACAGTAGATGCAAAAAATGCGTCACAGTTCTAATTACACTTCGAAAATGTCGTGAAAAACCAGCACTCGTACTGAATGAGTCGTAATGCAGCACATGTGCTGGGGGAAATAGCCGTCTTAAAAGACTGAGGAGAAGGTGGTAGTTGAACGTGCGTTCTCCTCGATGTACAATCACAAACCGCCGAAAATCGAGGCCCTCTCCCCTCCCTCCTCCAACCAACTACAGGTTGGATGAGAGAGGAAGGCAGCTACTCTGCCAGCAGGCTCACAACACCTTCTGAGAGCTGTCCGCTTCGAGACGATGGTCCTCCGCCAACATAAAGTCAGGTTAGTTAACTAAACCATAGGAGATAAAAGGACAGATATCCCAAATACATCTTGGTCATCTAAAGTGTAGTGACACAGCCTTCCCTGACGGATAGGGGGCGCTCCTGTGGCGATGAGCTGTTGCAGACTAGACAGTTCCCCAACACTACCCGTAGGCCTCTCGTTCTGAGATGGAAAACACCTTTGTTTAACGTCACGTAGGACGCTCCAGATGGGACCGAAAAAGATCCATGGTTTCGTAGGGAACTCGCCCGCCGTTCTGTGCTGGATTATTTAACATCAACGTGACTTCTTTAATAAAGCAATTATTTAAAAAAGGAAAGAAAAACATTCGTGACGATAATAAATTGCAAAATCGGTATAGTTCTTTTTGTTCGACTGCTCTCGCATGTCATTGTTTTCTGACGTCCACTGATCACGAATGATCAGCAGAGACATACCCACCCTGCATAAAATCAGGAAAAAGTCTTTGACTAATTTGATGCAAAAACTACGGATCACCGCAAAATGTCGTCGTTATTTCGAACTTAAATTGATCATGAGATTCACTTTGCACGACGAGTAATTTTTGTCTTGTTTTTTTTCTGTAGTCGAATTACACTAACCACGTAGGTCAAACGGGAATCCGTAGAGGGAACATTATGTTCTCTCCGAGGAACACTATACAATAAGTCGCAAGAGATGCTCCCTGTGACCCCGTGTCGTTGTTTGAAACATTGCTTTTTCTGCTGCAACACGCTTTGTACACTGCCATTCATTTTGTTTTTTCCCATCACGACTTCGTGGTCTGTGTCAGGTTCTAAACTGACATTAACACGTACTGGTCCATTGCTTCTCGCAGAAAACTAGACGCTGCACGGTATAAATCATGTTGCTACTGTTGCTACCGTAACAAACGGCACACACTGGATGATTTTAAATGAAAGACAGCTACAACATAAGTAAACTGGAAGAGTTTGGTTGCGTTGTGCAGAGTCTCCAAACTGCTGTCCGAAGACGACTGACGACCTCTACATTTAAACTCATCTGTCCCAGTGACGGAATAGCTGATGGCTCTGAGTTCCGTTTCGACTGATTTCTCATATTGCAATCATGTACGTGATCACTGTTTCGATGCTAGCCATCCCCAGCAGGTGTTGTCCCTCCAGCCAAAACTCTTTCCCCATTTCAAACAAGCGATGTCAGTCAATCATAATGTGGTAACCAACAGCATAACAGTGGATGTATGGGGTGGTAAAGATATCGTCGATGTACTGTAATAATAAGCAACTCAGTTGATGGTGCGAACAGTTTTAGCAATTTTACAGTAATTTCAACACCGACCAATGATATGACAGAATGTTTCCCAATTTCCGTATAACTGCTAAGCCGTCGCTTCTCTACTTTGCAAGTATCATTGCGAATGTAGATATGTTCGTCATATCATCTGACCGTGCAGTACGTCCATTCATTGTTAATTCTCGAACATATACACCATCAAAGTATACCAGACAGCGCTCTAAATATTTCTAACACCTCGAGTATAGTGCAATATTTACGATCTGTCTCTATGTGGATGGGAGTCACAGAGCATTCTCGCAGTCTTAGGATAAAATTAGAAACTGATAGACTCCCTTGCACTGTCTTTGACCAATCCACACTGCAGCATGCAGTACCGTTACCGATTTTGTGGTGTCACCGCCAGACACCACACTTGCTAGGTGGTAGCCTTTAAATCGGCCGCGGTCCGTTAGTATACGTCGGACGCGCGTGTCGCCACCATCAGTGATTGCAGACCGAGCGCCGCCACACGGCAGGTCTAGAGAGACTTCCTAGGACTCGCCCCAGTTGTACAATCGACTTTGCTAGCGATGGTACACTGACAAATTACGCTCTCATTTGCCGAGACGATAGTTAGCATAGCCTTCAGCTACGTCATTTGCTACGACCTAGCAAGGCGCCATTGCCAGTTACTATTGAGATTATGAATAACGTACCATCAAGAGAGATGTTCACCATTAATGGATTAAAGTTAAGTATTCCAGCAGCAACGTACGTTTTTTGCTAAGTCTCATTTCCTTGTCCTGTTCCAGACCTCACGCCAGTCTGCGTGAGCTAAAACGCGTGCCTTTCGGCTTCCTCTAGTAGTACCGGGTTGGCTCTCTTGCCAACACACAACAGATTTAATCTGCAGCTGACCAGAAGTAGGCCTCTACATTCCGCATCTCATGAATGAATGGAGCTTGCCGAGTCCTCGCCCATCCAAGTGCACATGATTTCTCCAGACGCACCCATGTCGAGGAACTTAACAACCCTTGTCGGTAAATAGTAGTAAATTTGAAAGTGATGTGATGTAATAGCAGATGGTTAAGAAGAACATGAAACGGGTGGTTTTTATGCATGATGGATCTCCAAACGATATAGTTTGTGGGATACTGTGATCGTCCTACAGTAGAGGCAATGCAACTTTACACTGGTCTGTGTTGTGAATCAATACCTGTATATTTATTAGGATCGTTACATGTGCCCGATGACGACACACAGATAGTTCGGAAGTTTTCTCTGCTGGATGGTACAGAATAACGATGATAGAATGTTTGGGTGACAGACGTGAATGGATCCTGAGGTATGCAGGTTTGCTTCGATGTTGAGTCTTCCTAATTTCCCCAGAAAGAAACACCTCCGTAACTGTTTGTACTGTCGTTATGTTGCTGGAGCAGGCTTAATTTGACGCTGACCTTACACATTGTACACGGGTGGTGGAGCTACTAGAACATGTTCTCACTTCCACCGAGTGGTCAAAACGCGCTCCTATAGCAGTAACTCAGCTCACTCTGTTTCTAAACAGGTTGCAGGATGTGGTGGATATGGCTTTCTCCGACTTATGGGTAAAACTGCTAAGATTGATCTCGCTATCAACTGCAGTGTGCATTACAGTACATCGCTCCATATCAATAGTGTCTTTCCAATCTCGACCGTCTACTAGGTATGCTGTTGATTACTGCATAATGATCAACTGACACCACTTGATTGGGATGGAGGAACCTTGACGGAACGCTGGATATCTGCTACTTGTCGCTGTGGGAGATGGGATTAAATGTAGAGGCAATCACCTTCATACAGTTGTTTGGAAGTGTTCCTCATTGCTACAGACTCGTCCTATTTATGTATGCTGTGATAACCTACACATGTCTTTATTTTTATTTATTTTTCACCAATAAGGTAACAGCACCTCATTTTATTTGTGCTACCTCCCACAAGTTGTGAACAGCACCTTCTGGCGATGGTCAACGCCGGAACAGTAGTCATGTGCATGAATGCAAAAGGAATGAACAATACGTTTCCAAACGGAGCACCGATACATTCGCTACCCTTTTGATGGGAAGATGAGATTAACCTTCGAATGACTGTTGGTGGCGCTCTGCAATACTGCAGACTCTTCCAGTTTCCATATGTTGCGATGTCTTCCACATTTTTGTCAATGATTAACATAGCAGTTGTGTTTTATTTCTACCAGCCTGTGGTGTGGTAGCCGTACAGTTTATGCTATGCAATGTTCAGTTTTCTATGAGAGCCAGAGGATCGAAGTGTGTTAATGTCGGTTTAGCTCCAGCAGACGTGGGTTGTAAGTCATGGTAGAAAAAAACACAGTGAATGGTGGTGTATACTGATTGGATATGTTACAACAGAAAAAGAACATGTATTAAACTGCTTATAATGGAGCAATACAGGAACCCTCTCGTGTGATTAATAGTCTATTGGATATCGTCATCCTACAGTACAGGTGATGAAACTTTACACCAATCTGTCAAAACGACTTTGATCACAAACCACCTGCTTCAATGACCCAATACCTGTATAATTAACAGGACCGGCACATATGTTTTGGTGATAGACAAAAATGCACCCTGAGAGACAGAGATCTCCTTCGGACTACATGTACGGAGTTTGGAGATGCGCCACAAAATCTTCGTCCTTCTTCCATACCATGCATGATGTGTAGTCTTCGTAATTTTCCCAACAAGAAACACCACCATAAGAGCTCGTACTATCTTTCCTACCACCTAGTGTTGCAGGGGAAAGCTTCGTTTGGCGCTGGTCTTACACAATGTACATAGTTTGCGTAGATATGACATCACGTTCCCATTCCTACCGTGTGGTCAACACACGCTCCTGTCGCATTAACACAGCTCGTCCTGTTTCCCTACAGGATGCAGAAGGTCTTAGATAAAGAGGTCTCTGACTTCTGTACAGGTCAAACTTAAATTGTGGGCGATCTCATAGACTAAGCTGCATGGATGATGGGGGCATAGACTTAGGTGCAGTTACAAGATGCAAAGGGACTGTCTAAAAAGCAGCACAAGAGTTTCTGCCGTATGGGATCCTTAGCAGATAGGGTCGATAAAGGTGACTCATTTCGAGATATGAGAGTGCCACGAATATGAATCACCAGTGGCTGTAATCATTAAAAGATGTCTCTAGAGGATCCAGCGCAAGTAAGTGGTTGAATGGATAGACTTGATTCAAGATTCCTGACAGCATTTCTACCAGAAAGCGTAACACTATCAGATGCTCGTGTGTGTACCTGTAGACTGAAGACCGCTTTTTATGAAGGGTGACGGTAACGTAGTCACGACGATAGTGTTTTTAATAGCACGATCCTTATGCGAAATGTATGTTGTGGGCTGTAGAATCCCAGTGTAATCAGCTTCAGATGTCATTTGTCAATAGTGTTCCTCGGAAAGGACTTCGTGTTCCCTCCACGGACTCCCGTTTGACCTACCTCGTGAGTGTAATCTGACAACAGAAAAAAATACTCAACATGCAAAGTGACTCTCATGATCAATTTAAGTTAGAAATAACAAGGACATTCTGCGGTGATCAGTAGTTTTCGCATTAAAATAGACAAAGTTTTTGTTCTGATTTTATGCAGGGTGGGTATGTCTCTGCTGATCATTTGTGATCAGTGGCGGTACACTTCGCTTCATGTCACAAAATAATGTGAGTGCAATCGAACGAAAAAAAAAATTGCTCATAAAACTATATGAAAATCAACTTTGTCCCATTTGAAATTTTCTACTTGACGTCGAAACAAAAGTGTTTTTCATCACAGAACGAGAGGCCTATTGGAGGGTTTGGGGACCTGTCTAGTCTGTGACAGCTCATCGCCGTAGTGCGCCCCATAACCATTACAGGTGGCTGTGCCACTATACTTTAGATTACCAACATGCATTTGGGATAGCCGTCCATTTATATCCTATTGTTTAGTTGACTATAAATGATTTTGTGTTGGCAAAGGAGCATTGTCTTAAGGCAGACATCGACCAGCACATGTCATCAGGCTCTTGGCGGAGTAGCTGCCTCCCTCCCTCCATGCACCCTATAGGTGGTCGGAGGGAGGGAGGGGAGAGGGCCTCGATTTTCTGCAGTTTGTGATTGTACATCGAGGCGAATGCACTTTCAACTACTGCCTGCTCTGTAATCTTTTAGGACGACGGGTTTACCCAGTACATGTGCTGCATTAGGACCCGTTTAATACAAGTGCTGGTTTTCGAAGACAATTTCGAAGTATAGTTAGATCTGTGATGCATTTTTTCCATCATCTGTGATAGCATGTATTGCCTTCAGTTAGCTGGGCTGTAGGGTGATTTTTAGTAGTCGTATGTAGTGAACTCTGACATCAAACAACGATAGATACTGTATGCTTGCAGGTAATACACTTTTTAAACTCCACTCTGTCCAACATCAGCATCTAGTCAGTTGGACGTATTTCCCACTAAAAAGGATAAAGATAGTACCTTATAGCGCTGCCTTTTTCCCGCCAGCTTGTAGATGTACGGTAGAATTTGAATGTTTCTGTCGCTGGTTTCGAGTGGTATTGCGAAATTTTTTCTCAGGAGGATAAGACCAGTTGTATGGTATCGTCAGTTTTTGCGCTGCATTGAAATTTTATGCCATCCTTGTATAGCACTATGCATATAGCTGTGTAATTGTGTAATTAGGCCCGATATTTGTGATTTATTACGTAATTATGATCAATCTTTCCGTCATTTTCCCGACCAAAATAAATCAAGTACACTAACGTAACCTTCCTCTCCTGCATCTAGACAGTTTCCATGTGTTGAGGGTGCACTTGGGCTTTCCATCCAGGAGCACCAGGGTTCAGTCCCGGAAAGGTCACCGCCATTTTTAATTTCCAGTCAATTGCAAGCGCATCTGGTGGTTTAATTGTGTTAGGCGGGTACACTTGGCCTTTCCACCCAGGAGAACCAGGATTCGAGTCCTGGAAAGGGTATTGCCAATTTTTAATTTTCCGCCAATTCCCAGGTGGGGGACGGGGAGGGATTTCAGCACAGGCCTGGGACAAAGGAATTCCTGCCAAAATTCGAAATTCCTTCCAAAATTCGAAATTCAGGGAGAATATTGGGGAGAGGTGGGGGAGGAGGGGTCTGGTGCGCATGTGCAGCTGGGAAAAATACGTGACGTCATTTTGGGGGCGGGGGCTGGGCGTGGTCGTTGGTGGCGGTGGACAGGGGTGGGGTTCATTGATTGATCAATTTAATTAATTTGCATATCAATTTGATATCAAAAGTGTCCTGACGCCAACACTGCCGTACTACTGACTCCTGCTGCGGCTTTACAATTCTTTTCTGAAAAAATTCGTCGCACATTACAAGACCTGTTATCAATATGAACCTACCACATAACATCAAAGTGCTGTAATTCACGAAAACGGTCAAACGACATTCAAGTCAGTGTAATGCACTAGTTGAACAACATCCCAAAGTAGGACTTTTCTAGCGCTTTCACATATGTGTAGAAAGGTTTAGTGCTTTGTGCTCAAGTGGGGGCTGACTGCGTAGAACACATGTAGTGTCAAAACCACCATATTAAGTTGTATCTGCTTTTACTAATTCAGTCTCAAGCCTTTTTAGATTGACAAGGTATCATCTGTGCTCGGTATAACAGGATACCCAGTCGAGTTAGACCCGTTGTCGCTGCAAGAGATGGCATCTCTGTGTACTGAATTTCTCACTCTGTATACCCTTAAATCACCTACAAATTTGATCATGTATTCTTCCTACAGTACTGAATACATACAATACGTAACAGTTAATTATTTTCGATTCTTCCTTATGGTGAAATTTTGATGGCCATCAGTATGGGAACGTTGAATTTTCTCCCAGAAATTTTGAGGTTTGTAACTGAAGTGATTTTCCAAAATATTTAACAAAGTGACACCCTCAAAACCTTAATCAGAGTTATATCTCCAATTTCCCTCAATCTTCAGCACACCTACTATTCGATCACAAATGGTTCAAATGTCTCTAGCACTATGGGACTTAACATCTGAGGTCACAGTCCCCTAGACTTAGAACTACTTAAACCTAACTAACCTAAGGACATAGCACACAAACACGCCCGAGGCAGGATTCGAACCTGTGACTGTAGCAGCATCGCGGTTCCGGACTGAAGGGCCTAGAACCGCTCGGTCACAGCGGCCGGCTGTATTCGGTCACATTTTGGCCGTCCATACGGGATAGTAAGTAGTATTTCTTCTGATATTTCGACTGATAACCGTACAGCCATCTTCCAGGTGAGTCGGTGACGTAATAGAAACACATGACAGAATACTTAGTACTAAGTGTGTGTGCGTGAATAGGCAACAAGAACTTCAGTCATAGATAAAAGTTCGTGCATTTAAGAACCAAACAAGAGAAGCGCCGAGTTTATGAAGTGCGGTGTTACTCGTTAAAACGGATGGCGTGCGTTGGAAGGCCAGCCTGCGTAGAGCATTATCCCTAAGTGAGTGCAGAACTGCAGCAGTAGCGCTCTTATTGCCATCTGTCTTATTTTCGATGCACTCGCATTTACCGCACTTCTTTGTGTCAAGTGGTTTTAATTCTGTCATCGTCTCACCTTGAAGATGGCTGTACGGTTATCAGCAGAAATAATGGAAGAAGAAATAGAACTATCTCCCCTGCTCGCCTGAAAGATGATGGAAAATTTTATCCACCGGGGAAACTTCAAGAAACTCCAGCAGACCCTTCTCACTACACTGTCCAGCTTTGCTTCCATTTACATCACCCCATTTTTCTCTTCCTGGACTTCCTATTCGGGTATCGTCATAGTAATTTACCCCTTCATCTTCTGCATTTCTCTGCACTCCCTCTCATGATTTGCCCAGAAAAATAGTGTGTTCCATCTAGCATCCACCACAGTTGCGTAGCAAGATAAGAATGCGCCGAAACTCTGAACTTTGTTTACCAGGATTCCGGTCTCTTCATATTTTTTGACTTCCAGTAAACTTTTATCGTCAGAGACATTGTATTCGTTACACTTGGAACTGTTGTGGCTTTGACGTCTGGAACAGTCCCAGTATTACTCATGCTGTGATGGCAATTGAAAATTTGTGAAAGACTGGGACTCAAACAAGAATTTTCTGTTTTTCGCAAGTTTTCCTCTCAGCCATCAGACTATCTGAGCACTCCTCAGGTGATGATTGACACACTCATTGTACTAATGTTCCCACCTATGGTTAGCGAACACTTCTACCAGAGATTGTCCGATGGGGTGTGTAGTAATAGCACACAGGATGGAGAACTGTAGCCTACCCAGCCATAGTGGACATATACGTAGTGAATTAAATACATTGAAATGAAATGAATGGACCTATAGCGAATAAACATTAAAGATACAGAGACCTAAAGTGATTTAACTGCTATTGGAGGATCCACTTATGTTTGCTGAACGCTACCATAATCGATATCTCGAGTTCGAATCCCGGTCTGACACATATTTTCAACTGTTATTACATGTTCATTGTATTGCGAGATCAGAATATCTGAACAGTTCACAATAATATTCTTTCATTTCAATTCATCTTCAATGGTTCAAATGGTTCAAATGGCTCTGAGCACTATGGGACTCAACTGCTGTGGCCATAAGTCCCCTAGAACTTAGAACTACTTAAACCTAACTAACCTAAGGACATCACACACAGCCATGTCCGAGGCAGGATTCGAACCTGCGACCGTATCGGTCGTGCGGTTCCAGACTGTAGCGCCTTTAACCGCTCGGCCACTCCGGCCGGCTCATCTTCAATGAGTTCGACTCATCGATCGCTTCATTTCACTTCAGTGCATGTTAATTTATTTCACAGATGTTGTTCATTTTGGCCGGCCGGAGTGACCGAGCGGTTCTAGGCGTTACAGTCTGGAACCGCGCGACCGCTACGGTCGCGGGTTCGCATCCTGCCTCGGGCATGGATGTATGTGATGTCCTTAGGTTAGTTAGATTTAAGTTGTTCTAAGTTCTAGGGGACTGATGACCTCGGAAGTTAAGTCCCATAGTGCTCAGAGGCATTTGAACAATTTTTTTGTTGTTCATTTTATTAATAATTCAGTTTTGTTAATGAAATGATTATTTATCTTTGACACCACCACAGATGCAGTTACAGACACTACAAATAAATAATGACGCGTTTTGAGTAAATTACGACCACACGCAGGCGCTGTGCAACAGAAACTGCTACGTTAATCTTAGTTTTATTTGATTATCTGCTTAATATTTGTTACACTGAATCTAGATGTAAGTGATGCAAGAGCGCAGTTCGAATGGTAACACACCTCAAAATATCAAAGTAACAGTCGTAAGAAAGTACAACGACGGAAAACCAGAACACGAGTATTTGAAGAGTAATTAAATTCCGGGAAAACATTTGGCTGGGTAACATAGTTAAGTGATTACCACTACAGGATGACAGGTTAATGCAAGTACAAGATAATCCATTGCGAATAGTAAATGCTGGTACATTAATAACCGGTGTTGAGGCCAGAATGTTGAACGAAAGCGTGCAAACGTGCATGAATTGTGTTTTACAGGTGCCGGATGTCAGTTTGTTAGATGGAGTTCCGTGTCTGTTGCACTTGGTCGTTCTCTACAGGTACGGTGAATGTTGGTTGAGCCGCGCGGGGAATCCGCGCGGTGTAGGGCGTCTTGTCACGGTCCGGCGGCTCTCTCCGTCGGAGGTTCGAGTCCTCCCTTGGACATGGGTCTATGTGTCGTCCTTAGCGTAAGTTAGGTTAAGTAGTGTGTAACCGTAGTGACCCATGACCTCAGTAGTTTGGTCCCATAAGACCTAACCACAAATTTCCAATTCCCAAATGCTGGTTGTTGTGGATGACGCTGGAGTTGTCGTCAGATGATGTCCCATATGAGCTCGACTGAAAACAGATCTGGTGATCGATCAGGCTAAGGTAAGACGTCGACACTTTGCACAGCATGCTGGGTTGCAACAGCGCTATGTTGGCGAGCGTTATCCTGTTGGAAAACAGGCCCTAGAATGCTATTTAAGTATGGCAACACAACAGGTCGAATCACAAGACTGACGTACAAATTTGCATTCAGGGTGCGTGGGATAGCCATGAGAGAACTCCCGCTGTCATACGAAGTCGTACCCCGGACCATAACCCTATGTGTAGGTCCAGTGTGTCTAACTGGCCCCCTTCTAACCACCACACGGCCATCACTGCCACCGACGCAGAACCAGCTTTCATCAGGAAACACAACAGACCTCCACCCTGCTCTCCATTGAGCTCTCGGTTGACACTACTGAAGTTGCGAATGGCGGTGGTTTGAGGGCAGTGGAATGCACGCTACATGGCGTCTTGTTCGGGGCTGTCCTACAAGTAACCAATTTTTAACAGTTCGTTGAGTCACTGTCGCGCTAATTGCTGCTCAAATTGTTACTGCAGATGCTGTTACGTTGCGCCAGAGTCATACGCCGAACACGATGAGCTTCCCTCTCGGTAGTATCACGTGACGATTCTGAGTCCGGTCTTCTTGTAACAGTAAAATTTCGTGGTCACCACTGCCAGAAATAATAAGCAGTGGCTACCCTCCTGCCAAGTCTTTCTGCAATATCGGAAAAGGAAAATACAGCTTCTCTTAGCCCTATAACACGACCTCTGTCAAACTCAGTGAAGTATTGATAATGTGGCATTTGTTGTCTTAAGGACATTCTTGACTAATAGTAACTCACTACGCGCAGTCTACAAGGTAGCCAACACTCACGACCGTTACAGCATGTATTTGGAACAAACCTGACTTGTATCCTCATAGTGGCACTACTAGCGCCACTCTTACGCCACTGATGTGAAATCTGAATAGACATCATCTTCCAGATGCAAAAACACTCCAGCAACTTTCGTTTGTGCTCTTCTTAGTGTTGCAAATCTTTTTTGTCAGTGTAGTTCACGGCATAAGGATAGTAAAATAAAATTTACTCGTTAAGTAATACGGAACCTCGTTTACATAACTGCATATGTGCTACTAATCTGATGGCTTTGGGTGTTTAGAGACTACCAGAGAAAGAAATATGTTTTGCTGCATTGAGTCTTATGTGTTTTCTCAAGTAGCTCAATGGGATAGTTTCTATGTGATTCGAGTTTTCGAATTTCTACGTGGTACAGCTATCGTATGTTATATGATATTTACCTACTTCACGAAACATATGCTAAAAATATGTTGACCACTCCACATCAGTGACTGACTTTTCCTCACACTGTATACTAGTAAGTTTATCAAAAAACAGTAACCACATACAGTCATGTTTCGTGAGAAACTATACTTTGTGATGAAACTTTCTACTTCCCGAACGACGCAAGGGGTGAGCCAAAATTTCAGAACTGAAAGGAAACAAAATCTAACTCCGTCACATATCATGCGGACTACACGTTTGGGAAAATTCCTGCGCCATTAGTACCGGTTTGATATGTAGAGTCCCGCCACAGTAAGCTACACATTTTATGAGCCAAGAAGATCCAAGACACGGGTGCGCTTATTTACGACAAGGTCTGACATGTAAATGCACTGAATGGAGAGCGTAATAAGGAAACTAGTTACAAGGTTGTACGAGTACTCGGGTACCGTATCTTGGAAGCCCTCCACATCATAAATCTTCTCCCTGCTCTTTATACCACAGATCTCCATCTTCATATATATTTCCCAAGCCACTACACATGTCTATGTACTGTACTCTACTGCGCTTGGCGGAGAGTATTTCGTCCCAATATCAGCGATTTATTGTCCTATTCCCTTCTGGTATAGCACGAGGGAAAAATTACTGTCTACATGCCTCAGTACGCACCCGAACCTCTGTTATCTTGTTTTCCTGATCCCTACTTCTGATATACGATAGTGGGAGTAGAGTAGACGCAAATTACTCCTCCAAAGAGTTCTGCTAAATTTACCTAACAATGTTCCGCAAGAACTTAAAAGTTGACTGTTAAATTTCAACTTTCCATATTCAGTCATCTTATTCCACAATACAGTCACTTTCGAGTACTGGTCATCGCTGGGTTACTACAAGGATGAGATTATGTGTCTGGTACCGACCACAAAGACTTTGGTTATCTTTGGAGGTTAGTCTGTGAGGTTTAGGGAGATGTATGCTTCGCACTTTCGGGTGAACAAGCCAATGAGAACTCTTCCTGTTCACAAGGAGCACTGGGAGGCCGGCATTTAAATAGACGCTCTTGCCTTCAGTCGTGTAGTGAAAAGAAGTATTTCGACTGAATTCTGCTGCTAGTCGCCGAGTTTGCTGTATGGTGAGATGGTATCATAAAGTTGTGCTGCATGTAGGTGATATACATCTTAAATACAATTTCGTTATTCATTCACGACGTTCGTGTGTCATATGGTTAACTTGTTCTTGATTCACGTTGCGAAATTTGATGACTTCAGCATGTTGCATCTGTATTCCACATTTTGTTATTGGTTCACTGTATATAATTGAAGGTAGTAGGCTACGAGACTTGGTACAGAATCTGCCTGAAATAAATTAATTCCAGTGGTAGTACAGTCAGTGTGGCCAGTTTTCAAATAAATTAACTGCAATGGTAGTACACTCAGTGTGGCCAGTCTTCCTGTCAATGCACTTCAAGATTTGTTCTGAACTTGTTCAGTTCTCTTATTCCACAACACAGTTACTTGCGCAATGACAATACGTGTATTACGCGTCCTTCGTTTACCTGTTTTTCTACAGGCAGTTATATGAGTTTATCTCTAGAAGTTGTTGTTACTCAATTTCCGGCGCCACTAATTTGCTATTGGAATCCTTAGCGTGACGTTTGTTGCGCAGTGGGTATACAATCGTATGTAAAATGTTATCGTTGTCTTCATAAATTGGTAACATTTTACAAGTTTCTTACTGCATTTCCATCAACGAAGGCGCCCTCTAGTGTAAATAATATACATCTCATTTCTTGCATGATTTTCCGCAGGTGAGAAGGTCTTACTGCTAATAAGAGATTACACAGACTCTGTGCTTTTTTGTACAGAAGAGTACATGTCCGATGCATTATATTTGAGAGTTATTATCGCAGACTGGGGTTCATATCCCCATTTGCACGACAGCTGGTTACAAGCCATGTTCCTTAAACATTTTCATATTTGGCTTGATAGCAGGTATGATTACTCATATTCACTTGAATTCAGTTACTTATTGTTAAGCTACTATTAACATTTGCGACCTCAAAGTAAAAATTAACTGCACGGGAACGTTCTTTAGTTTTACTTACACTGGTAATCCAAACTTAATCCGAGCAATACATTTACAAAAACGTTATCAATATTCATATGGTTCCCATTTAATTTCCCTGTTATACCTTAGTACGGGCTACACCGATCTGTTATAATACCTTCAGCGTGTCGCCGAGTTTGTCCGATATCGGTCTACCTCATAAGGACACCAAATGCTAGGAAAATATCTAATACTTGGTCGTGCTTGCTTCATAGTTTTACAGACGTACTGCACTTCTCCAGAAAGCTCCCGACAAACTAAAAAATCCTTTCGCTTTCCCTAACATTGATTTTAGCAGTTCGTTCATTTCACATCGCTTCTTAATATTGCAACTATATAATTATACACTACGTCGTGCTCAGCATTTTCAGCACCAAACGGGTTCTTCCTTTTTTTTATAAACATTATCTTGCATTTATCCATACTGACAACTATGCGTTGCAGTTACATCTGTTTCTTTCTTCTATCTGTTTAGCGTATGAATCGTCATGGTATGATGCAAAGTTTGTAGGTAATCGCAAATGGATTATTAAGGGAATGTCATTTAAATTATTCTGTTGGTGCCATTCTGCCTGCGTAGTCTTCTGTTGGAAATGGGGTAATGGCGTGTGCGACCTGCTCTTGCGAAACGTATGAACGTTTTCTGTCTGTATACACACTTCGTCTGTTTGTACACAGTGGTTTTGAGGAACCAGTAACGCGTTTTTCAAGACGACGGTGGAAATGCGTCTGAAAGCCACGCCCAGGCAGGCCGGTGCCGTTAAATGGCGAGTCAGGCTCACCTCCTGTCTCAAAAACAAGCATGCTACTATTGTTGCTTTACAAATCTCTTTGTTTTGGATCAGCAATCTTCTGAATGGCACTATATGCCCCCCCCCCCTTCCCAAACCCACCGACATGTTTTTCCCAACCAGAGCCAATCTCGCCATCACTAAGCAGTCCCTCCAACCAGCGTTCTGGTATTAATTGTTGTACGTATTCTATCTTTATCTTCCCTTAAAATTTTTGCCCCTACAGCTGCTTCTAGTAACTACATCTGCATGATTACTAAGCGTTGAGAAGACGGCTCATAGAACCAATATCAGACTTCTTCTCGACCGTTCCACTCACGAATACCGCATGGGATATCCGTGCACCTAAATCTGTCGTCTAGATTAGATTAGATTAGATTAATACAAGTTCCATGGATCACGAATACGATATTTCGTAATGATGTGGAACGAGTAAAATTTTCCAATACATGAGATAATTAAGTTAATATAACAACTTTTTTATTTTTTATTTTCTTAAAATTTTTTTATTATTTTTTGTTTGGTTTTTTTCTTTTTTTCTTAATTTATATCTAAAAATTCCTCTATGGAGTAGAAGGAGTTGTCATTCAGAAATTCTTTTCATTTCTTCTTAAATACTTGTTGGTTATCTGTCAGACATTTATACTATTTGCTAAGTGACCAAAGACTTTAGTGGCAGTATAATTCACCCCTTTCTGTGCCAAAGTTAGATTAAATCTTGAATAGTGAAGATCATCCTTTCTCCTAGTACTGCAGTTATACACACTGCTATTACTTTTGAATTGGGTTTGGCTGTTAATAACAAATTTCATAAGAGAGTATATATACTGAGAAGCTACTGTTAATATTCCTAGATGCTTAAATAAATGTCTGCAGGATGATCTTGGGTGGACTCCAGCTATTATTCTGATTACACGCCTTTGTGCAATAAATACTTTATTCCTCTGTGATGAATTACCCCAAAATATGATGCCATATGCAAGCAATGAGTGAAAATAGGCGTAGTAAGGTAATTTACTAAGATGTTTATCACCAAAATTTGCAATGACCCTTATTGCGTAAGCAGTTGAACTCAAACGTTTCAGCAGATCATCAATGTGTTTCTTCCAATTTGATCTCTCATCAATGGACACACCTAAAAATTTTGAATTTTCTACCTTAGTAATTTGCTTCTGATTAAGGTCTATATTTATTAATGGCGTCATACCATTTACTGTACGGAACTGTATTACTGTCTCTTATCAAAATTCAGTGAGAGTCCGTTTACAAGCAACCACTTAGTAATTTTCTGAAAGACATTATTGACAATTTCATCAGTTAATTCTTGTTTGTCAGGTGTGATTACTATACTATCATCAGCAAAGAGAACTAACTTTGCCTCTTCATGAATATATAATGGCAAGTTATTAATATATATTAAGAACAACAAAGGACCCAAGACAGATCCTTGTGGAACCCCATTCTTGATAGTTCCCCAGTTTGAGGAATGTGCTGATCTTTGAATATTTTGAGAACTGCTTATTTCAACTTTCTGCACTCTTCCAGTTAGGTACGAATTAAACCATTTGTGCACTGTCCCACTCATGCCACAATACTTGAGCTTGTCTAGCAGAATTTCATGATTTACACAATCAAAAGCCTTTGAGAGATCACAAAAAATCCCAATGGGTGGTGTTCGGTTATTCATATCATTCAAAATTTGATTGGAGAAAGCATATATGGCATTTTCTGTTGAAAAACCTTTCTCTTATTTTATGACGATGGTCAATTCATGGTCTAGGTGGTCAAAGTCAAAGTAATCCCACACTCAGGGAATGAGACTGGCGGAGCAGATACAAGAATAGTACATCGCCGTTCATGACTAGGTCATAGAGAAGATTATTTGCGGTTGTCTTCCTCCGACCTTTTATGAAATGTCAGATACGTATCTGCTTGTAAGGATGAGTGTTATGAGTGCACTTACAGCGTGGTGGTGGATTTGTGTGTTCTGGATGAAAGGAAGAGAGAGGGTGATACTGGTGCTGGCACACGAGTTACTTCTCTGTAATAGCACAAAGGGGTGCCGCCGAGTCTAGTGTCCCCATCCATCAGAGAGATCCCCAACAACTGAGTCCCATACCCTTACTTCATGAGACACTGGGGAGAGGTTTGGAATTTTATCAAGGTTATTGACTGATGAATAATGATCAGGAGCTTTACACCACCATCTCTCCTCCCCCTGTCGCCAAAATACAGGAAGTGAAAGATCTCGACCCTTATGTGGCAGTTTCCGTGTGATGGTTCCAATCTAATATCTTTGTACTTGTATTCACCATGTATTTAAATGAATCTACAACAACGTTAAAAAAAGGATGAAGCATCTAGAAGACTTGGTAACATGTCAATGTAACTTATTCGTGTTTATTGTTATCAGATCTGCTAGGATATGTAAGGGGAATGAACGGAGTCATACGTTGAGTGATCACTGTGGAAGACGTGGAGATGCCGCGTACTCAAACGAGAAAGCATTATCATCAGCTGGCGGAGTTTAAAAGAGACATTATTGTGGGTCTCCATTTGGCCAGCTGGTAGAATCATGCAATATCCACATATGTGGAGCATTTGGTCCTGACCGCCCGATATTGGATTGCATAGGAAATGATGTAAATTATACTGTCGTCAAGTTTTCGATAGAACACATCTGACCACCACAATGTGCTCCAAGTATTTCAAAACGCCTTCACAGCTGCGCCTGTCATCCGAAAACAAGTAATAGGCTCCCTGCAACATTCTGTGTTTTCCCGCACCACCGGTTGGAGTCTAGCAGCAGCTTAACTAGGGAATCACGCTCCCATGTGTAGGCAGCCACTAAGACCACAACACAAACGGCTACATGTGGAGTACTGCCGTGACCGGAAAGTATGAACTGATGATGAATGGCGTCGCACTGGTTCAACGATGTTGCGTGGTTGTGCACTAACCCGGATGACCATCGTCGGATTGTATGTCGACAACCGGGGGGAGAGGTCCCAGTCTTTCAATGGTTTCGAAATACACAGGGGTGTTTGTCCTTGGGTTACAGGTTAGAGTAAATTCGAATATCACCTCAGGTCACACTTGGTAGTGATTGATGCAAGTGAGGGCACAGCGTTACGTCCCAGACATCCGCGTCCTCTTGTTATGCTTCTCATGCTACAGTATTGTGGTGTCTTTCGCAACAGGATACTGATCATCCATTCATGGCACCTTTTTATGAATTGACGGCGTGATTTTGAGGTCCTTCTACGACCAGAAAGTTCACTAGGTTTGCCCCGATAGAACTTGTGTGGAGCCAACTTGGACGTCAACTCCGTCCCACTGTCAGTACCGGATACAAAAGTTGAGGGTTATCTAACCTCAGGACAGCACACAAAGTCTTCAAGACACCCTTCGCAACCGAATCATGGTTCAAAAATGGTTGGTTCAAATGGCTCTAAGCACTATGGGACTTAACATCTGAGGTCATCAGTCCCCTAGACTTAAACCTACCTAACCTGACATCATTCTTATGCGGTGCAGGTAGCAGGTGCATCACAGTATGCGATTTGAAGGGTGTAGCAACTGAAAACGTACTCTAAAGTTGAAGTACGAAGACAGTACGATTATTATGGGCAAAACGTCTAAATCTCCAATATAAGTGGTGCGAAGAACATGACCAAGGAGTCCCAGACGTGGGTTATGCTAGTCGGAATGGAAGGCCATCTACGCCGACGACAGTCGACAACGTCTTGCCAATCCAGGAACTGATTCAAAGCCATCGCCGATTTTTCAACGACGAAGACGTTCACATAGAGGCTCTCGAGTAGCTCCGTAACGAATGATTAGGTTTCTTTCATCGAGGAACTGAACGATTGGTAGAACGTTCGATTGTCGTTTACAAAGACGTTGAAAGGTAGTGCGTGTATCTGTCGCACTTTGGAATGTAGTGCAATATTCAATAAAAGATACTTGGCGTGTAACTTGTTTTCTGAAGTCCCCTTGCATGAATAAAGAGGGGACAAAAAAGATACAAAGCAAAACATCAGAAATTTTCGTTACAGGTTCGTTTAATAAGCTTGAAACCATTTCGGAAACTCTCGCTTGATTCCAGTAGAAGAAGTTTAAAGAGAGGCATTGTACACAGGATAGATTCTGTGTGCACACCATCTCCCTTCTGACAGTATGATTTGGAATACATGAAAATGCGTACACAGAAACATGCCTTGAATAAATTCCCTCTTCTGTATAAGGTTTAGACCCAAGAAATTATTTGTAACTCTATCTGACACCCTAGGTTAGTTAAGTCCCATAGTGCTCAGAGCCATTTGAACCAACCCTAGGTTAGTCCTATCACTCGCCAACGTGGTTCACTTGAGACCGTCTTTATAATTCAGTGTAATACTTCCGGTGATTGGTTGCTTGGGATATTACACCTTGCAGTATGTCTGACATTTAGACTACGTGAAAGAAAGAACAGTTCTGAAAGCTGTCATTGTGACAAGCAGCTTTCATCAGCTGAAATGCGAATAGCGTGTCTTCCAAGATGAATCAAACAATATGGGACTTCCTGTCACATAAACCTAATGAAATAATCATGACAGTAAATCAGAGATAACTGATCTCATATTGAGTCCGACCGACATTCGTTTTTCCAACACACCAGCCCCAGATGGACAAGAAAGGAGAGAAATGATAGCCTTATCAGAAACCACCTCCACCACAAACCATAAGATGGCTTGTGGAATATGGCTGTACACGTAAATGCTACACTCAGCTCTGAACACGGAAAAGAACGATAATCAAACAACGACCACCATAGATTAATATACGAAGAAGAAAAAGTACTTGATAGTAAACATTTTAAAGCAGAAAACAGATATTTTCGAATATACTCTAAAATGCACCTAAATATTAAGGAAGGAAGCAAGGTGAACGTGTATTGAAATGAATATACATAGCGACTACAAAAAAAAATAAAAAAAATAAAAAATTGGAATCCGCTTTAAGATCCAGCTCTTAGCGATTGCAGTATGGACTTTGAAGGCTACAGTAGGCTACAGTTAGCGCTAGTGATGTTTAACAGCATTTTCAAATATGCCTACGAGCCCCTGAGATACTTTTGAGAACTGACGCAAACAAAAACGAGAAATGGTATGTTTTCCAGTACGTCTCAATTTCATTTTGCAAAACAATAAGGTCGAAGCCACCCAAAATGCATATTTGATGAGTGAATTACTGTTCAGGCCGTTGGTTCTAGTCGACTGCGCAGAAATCTAGGTTTTCACGAAGACGCCGTTGTCGCTGTAAAATTTTGTTTGCCATGTGAGAAACAACTTTTATAGGAATGAAATGTCGTACTCTCCTCACCTCTCACTTTTCCCAGTTTATGAGAACGATACCGCGTAATTTCCAAATACATATAAGAATAATACAAGACTCATGTTTCCTTACGTGCGACGGATCGTCATAGATCTTTACATTCATGTTCTAAAACTTGATCTCTAAATCCTGTAATGGTCCATCATTCAGTCTTGTATTAGGGTGATTCAGTATTGTGGTTACTAACTAACGGAAGTTTTGTCTTGGGAGCGTCAATTAATTCTTGCTGTTGACGAAGGTTGACAGTAGTTGTACTAGTGCAGCACTACGGACAGAGACACGAGACATATTTAATAGTAGAAACACTAGGCTTTCGCATATGTGTGTAGCTTCGTGAGGAGTGAAAAGAACATGCCTTTTTAGTGACTTGAACATGTCGAGTTTTGTATCTACCAAACAGCATTTTCGGGAAGTTTTTCCCTTCTGCTTTCATATCAAGAAGTCTGCTAAGAAAACTCATAGTTTGCTAGTGGAAGGTTATGGAGAGCATGCTCTGTCGGAAAAAAAGTGCAGATATTGGTTTCGACGATGCAAAGACGACGAGGTTGAGGTGAGTGACAAAATGTGTCTCGGTCGGTGTGGGGTACCATTATTTGCCACAACCGGGTGAAACGGTGAATGTTGAACGCTACGGAGCGCAGCTACTCAGTTTGAATCGTGCACTTAAAAACAAACGCCTGCTGTATACGCAGATACATGACAAAGTCATTCTGCTTCGTGATAATGTCAAACTTCATGCTGCAAATAGAGTGAAATAAACCTTGAAGGGACTTCGATGACAGGTCTTAACGAATTCATCATATTCACTAGACATCGCCCCTCCGATTACCATCTGCTGTCGTCCATGCAGTATGGCCCTTCTGAGCAACACTACACTTATTCTAACGATTGAAAAACTGTCTCCATGAGTGAACTACCTCAAAATATTCTATTTTTTTCTGTATCTCCAGCAAGCTGGGATGAAACAGGTCTCCAGCATTTATGTGATTACAGTAGCTGTTGGAGGAACCGTCTCAAGTTGCCTATGAAGTTTTATTTATTTACTTCACTTGTTGACGTACAGCGCCGTTTATGTGCGGACACTGCTTTGTATATTGCCACGTTTATATGCTTTTTAGCCATTAACTTAGATGCACGTATGGTTGTAATGCAATACTTACGTACTTGGATGATTTGATAATGGACAAGCCATCCGAAAGTAGTCATCAGTAAATATATAAAACTTTGCACGCAGTCTAAAACGGTTTTTGTAACAGTTACTGAATTTTTTAACGTGGAATCCATTTGTTACTCGAAAGGTGAAAAAAGTTGTAACTGCCGAAAGATGCTAGTTTCAGTAACTTATCTTATGCCACTCCACTAGAGTATACATAGGTTTTCTGTCCAACAAACAGCGAGAATCAGTTCAGGTACCCAATATGTGTTCACGAGGTAGACGTCTTGGGTGAAAGTAACTTTCGCCTTAAATGTATGTATTTTTGAGGTCTTATTTACTACATACGCAGTATAGTGAAAGTACCTGCTTACTGTTTGTTATACCTTAAGCAAGATGATACTTTTTGTGGCATACGCGCAAGTAGTGGCAACGACCCATTCTCGTGGCACGATCTGAAAGATAATTGCTCGTCAGATTTGCATGCGAAATCGGCGCAGTGAACATGGTAGCACAGGCTGTTATTTTATGTTGGATCGCAAATCTGACGGCAGTTAACCATGGCAACAGGTCATAAAGGCAGTGATTTTTGACTAGTTGAGGCACCAAGGAGGACAATGAGAAGGTGACATGTGAAAAGGGCATTTCCAGCAGTTCTAGAAAATTAAATGTTTCTTGCATCTGTTGCCGACGATTTGATTGTTATCAAATGTGCAGCCTTCAGGTTCGCGAATGTTCCCATTCGTGCTGTAATGAACTAAAGAAAACGTTTTATATAAATTTTGAACTGTTGCCGAAAATCAAGTACGGGTCCTATATAGTTTTTTGTAAATAATTTAAAAGATTTGGTAGCTATGCAACAGAATTAAGCAGCTACCTTGCAGCATGTAGAAGTCGTTTTCGCCCTGATCATAGCGGCGACGAATAGTGAAATGAACTGCACGAGATACCGAAAGCAATGGGAAGCCATCCTGATCCACATCCTCTCTGGCAGAGCCCACTACTCACGATGGCGAGTTTGAGCTGGATCGATGGTGCACACATCTCGCTCGATGGTGTCCCAGATGCTCTCAATAGAACTGAGGTCGGGTGACCTCACTGGCCACTAGCGCTTTGATGATTCCTCGAGTCATGTTGTCGCAGCTCAGGTGCGATGTGTTGTAAATTGGTTTGCTGACTACATAGGCCAAATGCTGTGTGTTGTAATCAGACAAACAGATGCAAGCGAGCTGAGAGTGAGTTCACGTAATATTTTCTGATGAATGGCGATGGCAGATGTATCAGGAGTTTCATTTCATCCCATGTAAACATCTCTCAGACGAGAATACCTTCATTACCGAAATGAATAGCATCACATGGAAAAACTTGCTGCCCTTCTAGATACAGTTTATCGTTGGTCGCTGGGGAAACGAAAGGTCCCTAGCGGCTGGAAAAAAATCATTCTCCTTTTCAAGAAGGGTCGTAGGTCATATGCACATAATTTTAAGTCTATATATTGAGGCCTTCCCCTTCCCCCCACCACCACAATGAACCATGGACGTAACCATCGGTAGAGTGGCTTGCGTACCTCAGCGATACAGATAGTCGTACCGTAGGTGCAACCACAACGGAGGCGTATCTGTTGAGAGGCCAGAAAAACGTGTGGTTAGTGAAGAGGGGCAGCAGCCTCTTCAGTAGTTTCAGGGGCAACAGTCGGAGTCATTGACTGATTGGCCTTGTAACATAAACCAAAATGGTCTTACTGTGCTGGTACTGCGAATGGCTGAAAGCAAGGGAAGCTACAGCTGGAATTTTCCCCCACGGCATGCAGCTCTACTGTATGGTTAAATAATGATGGCATCCTCTTGTGTAAAATATTTCGGAGGTAAATAGTTCCCTTTTCGGGTCTCCGAGAGGAGACTGCTCAGGAGGATGTCGTCATCAGCAGAAACCAAACTTGCCTTCTACGAATCTGAGCGTTGAATGTTAGATCCCTTAATCTGCTAGTTAGGTTAGAAACCTTAAAAAGGGAAATGGATCGGTTGAAGTTTGATATAGTGGGAATTAGTGAGGTTCTGTGGCAGGAAGAACAGGATTTCTGGTACAATGAATAAAAAGTTATAATTACAAAATCAAATAGGAATAGTGCAAGAGTAGGTTTAATAATAAGTAAAAAAATAGGAACGCCGGTAACCTACTATGAACATCATAGTGAACGTATTATTGTAGTCAAGGTAGACACGAAAAACACACACACCACAGTTGTACAAGTTGATATGATAATTAGCTCAGTTGATGATGAAGAGGCTGAGGAAATGTCTGATGAGATAGAATTGGGAAATTTGCGGTAAGGTCTCATGGGACCAAACTGCTGAGGTCATCGGTCCCTAAGCTTACACATTACTTAACCTAACTTAAACTTACACTAAGGACAACACACACACCCATGCCCGAGGGAGATGCAATAGAAGAAATTAATTAGACAGTTAAGGAAGACGAAGATTTTTATTGTGATGGGGGACTGGAATTTGATAGTAGGAAAAGGAAGAGAAGGAAAAATAACAGGTTAATATTGGCTGGTGGAAAGGAATGAAAGAGAAAATCGTCCGGTAAAGTTTTGCGCAGAGCATAATTTAATCATCGCTAATACACTGAATAATAATCTTAAAAGAAGGTTGAATACATGGAAGAGATCTCGATACAAAGGAAATTTTCAGATTGGTTATGTAACGGTAGGACAGAGATTTCGGAACCAGATTTTAAATTGTAAGACGTTTTCACTGGCAGTTGTGGACTCTGAGCACAGTTTATTGGTTACGAACTTCAGATTAAAATTGAAGAAATTTGAAAAGGGTGGGAAAGTAGGAAAATGAGGCATGGATAAGTTAATAGAACGAAAGGTTTTTGAGAGTTTCAGAGAGGACATTAGGCAACGGTTGACTAGGAAATGAGTGAGGAATACGTAGAAGATTAATTGGTAGCTTAAAAAATGGAATAGTGAAGGCAGCAGACGACCACGTTGGTATAAAGACAATGCCTATTATAAATCCGTCGATATTACATGAGATATAGAATTTAAATGATGAAATAAGAAAACATAAAAATGCAGCAAATGGAGCAGCCAGAAGGGAATACAAATGTTTAAAAAATGAGAGCGAAAGGAAGTTCAAATTGGCTGGGCATGAATGTCCAGAGGAAAAATGTATGGATTTGTAAGCATATAGCACTAGGAGAAAGACAGCGCCTACAGGAAAGCTAGAGAAGCCTTTGGAGAAAAGAGAAGCATCTGGATGTATATTAAAAGCTCAGATGGAAAACCAGTCCTAAGCAAAGAAGAAAAAGCTGAAATGTGGAAAGAGATTATAGAGAGTCTATATTGAAGAAGGGATATCTGAAGGAAATATTATAGAAGGGGAAGTGGATGTAGATGATGGAACGGGAGATATAATGCTACGAGAAGAATTTGACAGGGCTCTGAAAGATCTTAGTCGAAACAAGGCCCCGGCGGTAGATGTTATTCCGTCAGAACTACTGATAGCCCCTGAAGAGCAAGCCACCACAGAACTTTTCCACCTGGTGTGCAAGATGTATGAGACAAGCAAAATATCCTCAGACTTCAATAAAAATGTAATAACTTCAATTCCAGAGAATGGAGCTACTGACAGTTGAGAAAATTAACGAACTATCAGTTTAGTAAATCATGGTTTCAAAACACTAATACGAATTCTTTACAGAAAAATGGAAAAAAAATTGCAGAAACCGACCTCGGGCAGGATCAGTTTGCATTCCTGAGAAATGAGGGAACACGCGAGGCAGTACTGACCCTACAACGTATCTTATACGATAGGTTAAGGAAACACAAACCCACGTTTATAGCATTTGTAGACTAAGAGAAGACTTTTGACAATGTCGACAGGAATATTCTCCTTGAAATTCTGAAGGAAGCAGCGGTAAAATAGATGGAGCAAAAAGCTATTTACAATACGCAAAGAAACCAGACGGCAGTTAAGGCTGGATTGTAGCCTATCCACGACGTTATTGAGATGGAACAAGCAGTAAAGGAATCCAAATAAAAGCTGGAATTAGGAATTAATGTCCAGGTAGAAAAAATAAAAGCTGTGAGGTTTGCTGATGGCACAGTAATTCTGTCACAGGCAGCAAAGGACTTGGAAGAGCAATTGGATTGAATGGACATTGTCTTGAAGGAGGATGTAAGATTAACATCAACAAAAATAAGGTTAACGGAATGTAGTCGAATTAAATCAGGTGATGCTAAGGGAATTAGATTAGGAAATGAGACACTTAAAGTAGTAGATGAGTTTTGCTATGTAGGTTGACAAAATAACTGACGATGGCCAAAGTACAGGCGATATAACATGTAGACTGGTAATGACAAAAGAAGCGTTTCTCAAGAAGAGAAATTTATTAACATCGAATAAAGATTTAAGTGTTAGGAAGTCCTTTCCGTAAGTGTTTGTCTGGCGTGTAGCCATGTGTAGAAGTGAAACATGGACAGTAAATAGTTTAGACAAGAAGAGACTAAAAGCTTTTGAAATGTCGTGCTACAGAAGAATGGTGAAGATTAGATTGGTAAATCACGTATCTAATGAGGAGTTACGGAACAGATTTGGCAAGAGGGGAAATTTTTGGCAAAGCCTGAGCAAAAGAAGGGGCCGGTTGACAGGACATATTATGAGAAACAAGGTATCACCAGTTTAGCATTGGAGGGAAGTGTGAGGGGTAAAAGTCGTGGAGAGAGGCCAAGAGATTAATACAGTAAGCACACTCAGAGGGATGTAGGTTGCAGAAGTTATTTGCAGTTGAAGAGACTAGCACAGGATAGAGTAGCATGGAGAGCTGCACCATTCCAGTCTTCGGACTGAAGATCACAACAACAACATGAGTGAAAAGTGTGGGCTCTGTCGTAGGTTTGTGAGTAGTGGATTACGGTGTGGGATTTGTTCAAAGTATTTTCATTGGGGGGAATGCAGTGGGGAAGCCAGTGGTCATTTTAGGGAGATCCTCTCCTGGGAATGTAGAATCTGTAGTAGAAACAAGTTAATAGAGGAGCAGGAGCGTAAGATCTGTGCCCTTCAGGTGCAGTTACAATGCGCAAAGGAGGAACTAGATAGGTTGAGGAGGGTGAAGGGTGGGGGGAATGGGAACTCGCAGTTGGCAAGAAAGTAGCTAGGAAGAGGAGGTATTCAGACAGTTTTACTTTGCATACATGCAATAGATACGATCAACTGTCAGAGTTGAGTGGAGAGGAGCCTCGTGTAGCCTTAGATGTAGGTAACTTGCAGCAGTCCTCAGCATTTAGGAGGCCTAGGTTAGTTGCAAAGTCTAGCAGAAAGAAGGTTCTGCTGCTAGGTAGTTCCCACGGTAGAGGTGTGGGCCAGCAGTTGCAGGAAGTGTTGGGGTGTGAGTACCAGGTCAGCAGCATTGTGAAGCCTAGTGCAGGATTGGCTCAGGTGACTGAAAGCATAGGGGAGTTATGTAAGAATTTTACGAAAGAGGATCAGATAGTGATAGTGGGTGGAGCAGGGAACAGTCTCGATTGGGACGGGGAATATGATGTCAGTGGTGAGTTGGTTAAGATAGCTACTCAAACTGGTGGCACTAATGTGCATTTCGTGCAACTGTTTCAGCGTCATGATCGGCCTCACCTTAATGCGGCTGTTAGGCGCGTTAATGTGGGGCTAGGGAGTCAGTGGTGCCAGTTGGGTCTATCAGTAGATGGTGTTTCACTAGGCATGGCCTGCACCTCAATAGGTAAGGGGAAGGGGAGGCTGGCTAAGCTTATACGTGACAGTGTAGTGGGTGGTGGTGGTGGTAGTGGTATCACTCATGGAAAAACTCCTGTAGTAGTTGGTGTTAGAGCTGCACCTTTTTTAGACTGAAGTCAGCTGATAGGTATACTTGCTTAAAGGAAGTGCCTCTAACTAAGGGCTCACCTCCAGAGGATGTAATGTTTCCAAGTAGAGAAGGAATTAGCATATTTCATCAAAATATAAGAGGTATTAGAGATAAAGTTAGTGAACTGCTAATAGATGTTAACTCTGAAATTACTGGTATATCAGAGCACCACTTAAATAATTTGATAATTCAGAGGCTTCCTTTACCAGGCTACAGATTACCTGGATGTTTCTCAAGGAGTTCCTTGTGGGGTGGGGGAGTGGCTTTGTACGTAAAAAACAGTATTTCATTTCAGTACATAGACGTATCACGACACTGCACTGAACAGATATTTGAAAGTTGTGCAGCATTAGTTGAATTTAGTGAAACTAAACTTCTAATTGCTGTTGTTTATAGGTCCCCTAACTCCGACTTCAGAGCATTTTTGCTTAAGCTAGAGAGGGTTCTTGATTCACTTTGTAGGAAGTATCAGAAAGTAGTTATATGTGGTGACTTCATTATTAATTTTGTACATGACTGTGCAAGAAAAAGGATGTTGGTAGATCTCCTAAATTGACATTATCTGATGCAAACTGTGATTTTTCCAACTAGGGTGCAGGGGAACAGTAGCACAGTCATAGACAATATTTTTAATCATTCTTCATTACTAGATGGGCATTCTGTTAGTAAAAGGGTGGACCGGCCGCGGTGGCCGTGCGGTTCTGGCGCTGCAGTCCGGAACCGCGGGACTGCTACGGTCGCAGGTTCGAATCCTGACTTGGGCATGGATGTGTGTGATGTCCTTAGGTTAGTTAGGTTTAAGTAGTTCTAAGTTCTAGGGGACTGATGACCTAAAATGTTAAGTCCCGTAGTGCTCAGAGCCATTTGAACCATTTGAAAAGGGTGAATGGCCTTTCAGACCATGATGCACAAATTTTAACATTAAAAGGTTTTTGTACTCAAACCAATGTCGTATTTAATTACGAACTACGTTGGAAAGTTAATCCAACAGCAATAGAGAGTTTTTCAAAACTTGTCAAGGAACAAGAGTGGCAAGATGTTTATAGTGCCGATAATATAGATGATAAATACAATGCTTTCCATAACACATTTCTCATGCTTTTTGAGAGTTACTTTCCATTAGAACATTCTAAACGGGGTACTAGCAGTAACGGACAGCCCGGTTGGCTGACTAGTGGGATAAGGATATCATGTAGAACAAAGCGGGAATTATATCAAAATGTTAGAAGTAGTCACAATCAAGCTACAGTAGCCCATTACAAACAGTGTTGTACGATGCTTAAAAATGCTATTAGCAAGGCAAAAAGTATGTGGTATGCAAATAGAGTAGCTAATTCACAGGATAAATTAAAGCCATATGGTCAGTTGTGAAGGAAGTGTCTGGTCAGCGGCACAAGGTTGATGATATAAAGTCAGTTCGCAGTAATAATATTTCTGTTACTGATAAATCAGATATATGTACAGTATTTAACACCTATTTTCTGAGCATTGCTGGTGAATTAAATAAAAATGTAGTTTCTAAAGGAAATCATACAAATTTCTTAGCAAATGTCTTTCCGAGATTGACGTCTGAAATACTCCTCTGTGATACAGACAAGAGGGAGATTGAGTCAATAATTAAATCACTGAAGACTAAGGACTCTCATGGTTATGATGGAATGTCTAGTAGAATAATAAAGTACTGTGCTGCACATGTTATCCCTGTATTTAGCCATATTTGTAATTTTTCCTTTAGGAATGGTCAGTTTCCCGAGCGATTAAAGTTCTCAGTAGTAAAGCCGCTTTATAAAAAGGGAGAAATGGATAATGTAGATAATTTTAGACCTATTTCTATGCCATCAGTGTTTGCAAAAGTTATCGAAAAGGCTGTGTATGTAAGGTTAATTGATCATTTTATATCACACGATTTGCTATCAAATGTACAGTTCGGCTTTAGAAGTCGTCTGACAACTGAAAATGCTATATTCTCTTTTCTCTGTGAGGTACCGGATGGGCTAAATAAAAAGTTTCGAGCGGTTGGCGTATTTTTTGATTTAACAAAGGCATTTGACTGTGTTGATCTCACAATATTGCTCCATTACGGAATAAGGGGAGTAGCTCACAATTGGTTCACCTCTTACTTTAGTAACAGGCAGCAAAAGGTCATTATTCACAATGTTAATAACGGCTGTGATGTGGGATCTGAGTGGGGTACTGTCAAGTGGGGAGTGCCCCAGGGATCAGTGTTGGGGTCGCTCCTGTTCCTTATTTTTATAAATGATATGCCCTATAGTATTATGGGTAACTCTAAAATATTTCTGTTTGCTGATGAGACTAGCTTGGTAGTAAAGGATGTTGTGTGCAACATTGACTCGGTTTCAAGTAGTGCAGTACATGACCTCAGTTCATGGCTTGTAGAAAATAAACTAACGTTAAATCACAGTTAGACTCAGTTTTTACAGTTTCCAACACACAATTCAACAAAACCTGACGTTTTAATCTCACAGAACGGGCATATGATTAGTGAAACTGAACAGTTCATATTCCTAGGTGTTCAGATAGATAGTAAGCTGTCGTGGAAAGCCCACGTTCAGGATCTTGTTCAAAGACTTAATACTGCCATTTTCACTATTCGAACGGTATCGAAAGTGAGTGATACTTCGACACGTAAATTAGTCTACTTTGCTTATTTTCATTCACTTATGTCGTATGTTATTATGTTTTGGGGTAACTCTTCCCATTCTAGAAGGATATTTTTGGCTCAGAAACGGGCGGTTCGGGCATTAAGTGGTGCGAGTTCACGAACCTCTTGTCGACCTCTGTTCACGAGTCTGGGTATTTTGACATTGGTCTCTCAATATGTATATTCCTTATTGTCGTTTCTTGTTACAAATATTAGTTTATTTCCAACAATAAGCAGCTTTCACTCGGTTAATACTCGGCAGAAATCAAACCTCCATTGGGATCGGACTTCCTTAACTCTTGTGCTAAAAGGTGTGCAGTATACTGCTGCATCCATTTTCAATAAGCTGCCACTCGAATTCAAAAATCTTAGCAGTAATTCACGCGCTTTCAAATCGAAACTGAAGAGTTTCCTCATGGATCACTCCCTCTATTCTGTCGAGGAGTTCCTTGAAATATTACCCTGGTTCTCATTGTATTGCTGATAGCGTTTGCTTAAACTTATGGACTGATTTTCTTTCAGGTTCATGAACTTTTATTTTTATCTGTTATTACCTTTATGTTGTAAGTTCATGCACTGACACGTTCCATGACCTTGGAGATTTGCTCCTCAATTTGGTTCTACGAAACTTGACATGTAAATAAATAAATAAATAACATCGTTGATGTCAATATGCTATAGGATTGTGGAACGTGTTTTATGCTCAATAATTGTGACGTATTTGTACGACGACAATTTCCTCTATAAAATTCAGCATGGACCCTGCAAACAGGGATCTTGCGAAACTCAGTGCCCTCTGTTCCTCCTTGGGATCCATAATGCTGTAGACAACGGCGCTCTGGTTGATGCTGCGTTTATTGACTTCAGGAAGGTATTTAAAACCGTCCCATACCACCGTTTAGTGAAAAAATACAAGGTTACGGGGTTTCGGACTATACTCATCCATGAAGGAAGTGCCATAGAAGTCGCTTGTTCGACCGATTCTTGAGTATTTTAATATATATGGCAGCCTTACCATGTACGACTGATAGACGAGATAGAGAAGATCCAACGACGAGGGATGCGTTTCGTCACGCGATCGTCAAGTCGGCACGAGAGCGTTAGAGACACGCTCAACAAACTCCAGTGGAAGACGCTACAAAAGACGCGTTGTGCGTCACGGAAGGTTTACTATTGAAATTTACAGAGAGCGCTTTCCGGGGAAGAGTCTGACAACGTATTAGTTCCTCTCTAATACAATTCGCATTATGACCACTACAAGAGTGCTCGAGAAATTAGAAAAAAAAGGAAAGAGATTCCGATGTGTGTAGGGTCGGAAGCTTTGTATTTGATACTATTTACCACTCATAGAGGTGCTTCAAACAGTTGACTGCTACAGTGATTAGACAAGGGGTTGTAAGATAACAGTTAGTGCCGTGTCACAATCATATTACCGGTGCACCGCGACTTTAACTTGATAATTCAGATAAACCGTTAGCCACTAAAACTCAAACGAAAGGAAGAATAATAAATTAAGAAAATTTACTTAATGTGTGTATATAACATAGCAGTAATAATACAACATTAAATTAGTTTGTCATTTGGGCATTAATGGGTACGAAACATAGTACAGTGAGCTTCCACGTTTGAGAGCAACAATGGCTTTAAGCCGGATAGATATCAAGTCAAACTGAGCATTAATTATTTATAGGGGTACGTCATTCTCCGTTGTTTCACCTCTGTGCCACAGTTCATCAGTTGGCTGGCGAGTAGTAGACTGCGAGTCTCTCGGCTACCCATGAACAGGTTTTTTCATGGGATAGGAAGTCTGGAGTAAGTGGGTAGGGTAACAGTCGCACACCCGATGTCTCAAGGTATGTCGGGATAGCACGGGAAACGTGTGGTCTTGCAGTATCATTTTGAAAGATTACGTCACTGAAACCTGGGACATACGGCTGAGCCACTAGCCTTGAAGCGTCAAGAATGTAACGTCTTTTTTCCATATTACTAGAGATGATCGTGTTGTGAACCAGCGTCATCCCGTATAATCACCTCACGTGCTAACGGTGACGAATGCAGTCTCCACACACGAATACGTCGCTCGTTATGCTGTACATAGAACCAGGAATCGTGTGAATAGCCATCGTGGTGTCATTACTGTGTCCAGTGTTGTCGTTGGGAGTACACTCCTGGAAATGGAAAAAAGAACACATTGACACCGGTGTGTCAGACCCACCATACTTGCTCCGGACACTGCGAGAGGGCTGTACAAGCAATGATCACACGCACGGCACAGCGGACACACCAGGAACCGCGGTGTTGGCCGTCGAATGGCGCTAGCTGCGCAGCATTTGTGCACCGCCGCCGTCAGTGTCAGCCAGTTTGCCGTGGCATACGGAGCTCCATCGCAGTCTTTAACACTGGTAGCATGCCGCGACAGCGTGGACGTGAACCGTATGTGCAGTTGACGGACTTTGAGCGAGGGCGTATAGTGGGCATGCGGGAGGCCGGGTGGACGTACCGCCGAATTGCTCAACACGTGGGGCGTGAGGTCTCCACAGTACATCGATGTTGTCGCCAGTGGTCGGCGGAAGGTGCACGTGCCCGTCGACCAGGGACCGGACCGCAGCGACGCACGGATGCACGCCAAGACCGTAGGATCCTACGCAGTGCCGTAGGGGACCGCACCGCCACTTCCCAGCAAATTAGGGACACTGTTGCTCCTGGGGTATCGGCGAGGACCATTCGCAACCGTCTCCATGAAGCTGGGCTACGGTCCCGCACACCGTTAGGCCGTCTTCCGCTCACGCCCCAACATCGTGCAGCCCGCCTCCAGTGGTGTCGCGACAGGCGTGAATGGAGGGACGAATGGAGACGTGTCGTCTTCAGCGATGAGAGTCGCTTCTGCCTTGGTGCCAATGATGGTCGTATGCGTGTTTGGCGCCGTGCAGGTGAGCGCCACAATCAGGACTGCATACGACCGAGGCACACAGGGCCAACACCCGGCATCATGGTGTGGGGAGCGATCTCCTACACTGGCCGTACACCACTTGTGATCGTCGAGGGGACACTGAATAGTGCACGGTACATCCAAACCGTCATCGAACCCTTCGTTCTACCATTCCTAGACCGGCAAGGGAACTTGCTGTTCCAACAGGACAATGCACGTCCGCATGTATCCCGTGCCACCCAACGTGCTCTAGAAGGTGTAAGTCAACTACCCTGGCCAGCAAGATCTCCGGATCTGTCCCCCATTGAGCATGTTTGGGACTGGATGAAGCGTCGTCTCACGCGGTCTGCACGTCCAGCACGAACGCTGGTCCAACTGAGGCGCCAGGTGGAAATGGCATGGCAAGCCGTTCCACAGGACTACATCCAGCAACTCTAAGATCGTCTCCATGGGAGAATAGCAGCCTGCGTTGCTGCGAAAGGTGGATATACACTGTACTAGTGCCGACATTGTGCATGCTCTGTTGCCTGTGTCTATGTGCCTGTGGTTCTGTCAGTGTGATCATGTGATGTATCTGACCCCAGGAATGTGTCAATAAAGTTTCCCCTTCCTGGGACAATGAATTCATGGTGTTCTTATTTCAATTTCCAGGAGTGTACAACGGTCGGACCGCACCTTCCTCCTGTCGCTTCCAAGCAACCCGCAACTTTGGAAACCACAGTGGCAGCAGGTGGACGTCGTCGAACTGTCCATGCAGATTATGTATTTTGTATCAATAAATGTATAATTTCTGATTAAAAATCAATAAAATTGTTCGTAAAGAAATGTCCGTGCTCCTACATGTATTGCTACAAACAAGCCCGGTTCCTGATTCAAGGTATATGACGTGGTTGTACGACCTTGCACGCCCAAGGGACTAATGCGTGTGTTGCCTCTGGTGATAATCACAAAGGACGTTGATATCGTAAATGGAGTTGAGTACGCTCCTCCTGACCACACTGATTACATATTCGCTGGGTAATCGTAGGATCCTAACCATCGCGACCAGTAACATCACGGAACTATGTACTGAAGTTTAGATACGGAACGGTCCTGGAGCTATCGAAATCCAACATGTCTCGATCGACGTTTATATTTGTTACACGATACATAACACGATATTCTCACAAATAAGCAACTTTCATTTGTGATATCTGAATGAGAAACTTATTGCGTAGTGTATGAATGCAGAGTCTCGCGTAATCTTTCCTTATGTACAGATTGTAAATGGCGCTACTTCTACCTGCTTTGTGCACTTCGGCTGAAATTGTAATAATCTACCAATGTGATGTTTGTTACATGCCACGTGCGTGGTGTAAACTGTACACCGAAGATTTTCATTTATTAAAGCACACAGACATTTTGTACTGAAACCGGAGGGTATCAGTGTACTACTATTGGTCATCAATTTGATGGGTTAAGAATCACTCAATTAAAAAATAATGGATGCAAGTTGTGTTTTTAAACTCTGCCTTTTGCAAAACACAACACGAACTTTTCTTTTTATTTATCTGAAGATGTTTCGACTCCTTTATGTCATCTTCTATTGGTCTCTACTTATTTCTGTAAAAATGTTATACAAAGTGCATGGCTGTTTTTCTATTTTAAGTCCAAAAATTCTTAGAAAATATATGCAAAATAACTCGAAGCAGATTCTTTCGATTATTTTGTAGATGACATATACAATAGCATAAAAATAAGCCAACCTGTACAAATTAAGCTTCACAATTATTCTAGTTTCAAGCAAACAATTGAAAAAAGTGCAGATCATATTGGCTCTAAAATAGGAAGACAACCCTGAATGTTATACAATATTTTTACAGAAATAAATCGAGACCGACAAGAAAATGATACAAAGTTGTCGAAACATGTTTACGTTGGTAGAAAAAGGTAGAAAAAAGTACTATTTGTTTTGCAGAAGATATAATTAAAAATCGAAGTTTAGCAAACTCGGCGAAAAATACACCAACAGGAGCTTCAAATCCGAGGAAAATAATTATGCTGTTTACACGATGAATACTTCGGTTACTTGTACGGGGATTAGAAGGGTGAGAGGGAGGAGCCAGGTAAATGTCAGCAACGATAAGCGAGAGCGGAACCTCATCCTGTAATACCTAGCCTGTAGGTGCTAACATTGAGAGTGCAACGGCAGACTCTACACCTCTGATGGTATTCTTTATTTTATATTACTTCCTCACAAATGTTATCACCCTACTTCACTTTATTTCGGCGTCTAAAATGCATTCGTGAAACACATCTAAGGTTCATGCACATACAAGGCTTGTAAACTTTAAAAAATGAAAAATTTTAGTGTTACATAGCGATAATTTATTGTTGCTTCCAAAATATTTTGTCTTTTAACAAATCGCTAGTTTCAAGTTATGGCGGCAGTTATTAACTGTGATTGTTACTTATTAAACACTCGTGCTCCGGTGGAACCAAATAAATTTATCATTTGGCCAGTTAATTTCGCTAGCGAAATAAGTTCTAACTGTTTTCTTCAACTCAACATAATGAAGACTTTAAGTTGTACTTGGTTCATGCTGTCTACGCATGAAACTATTTGTTTTGTTCTGTGTCCTATACACCAAACGCTTCATCTCTCCTCGAAAAAGAAAGAATCCATATTAGTGAAACCGGGTGGACGTCGTGGCTACGGCACTGATACACCTTTTGCAATCCAGCAGTTGGAGAAAACAGTGTCTAAATGTGCTCCGACATCGACGGAAAAATGTGGTTGGGCCCCTACATTGTGGAACCGTAGTCGTAGCCTGGCTGCTAGCGGAACTTTCTCCAACATTTCCGGTAATACCTCAAGGAAAAATATACAGTAATTTCCTCCACCAAGCGTGTTACGCAGAAGATACGACCCTCTCAGATGGACGTGAACAATACCAGCCCACACATTAGCGGTAAAATTCTGTTTTTGGAGAAACACACGACTTGCTTTACGATTTTCCAGCTCCCAAAGACGGCTGTTGTGGCTGCAGACTACTTCTTTTTTCGTGATGGCAGCTTCGTCAGTCAACAAACGCAAGGGACGTCTACAATTTAGGTCAGATACCACTGACAGTATGGCACGCGGTGGGAACAGTCATCAGCTCATAGGTCTTTAGCCTTCTGATTCTTGTATGGATGCATGCCCGCTTGTCTAAAGAACCCTGTTTCAAGAAGACGGCTACCAAATCTTTGAAATTTACTATGCTTTGGTAACCTTCTCCATGGAAAAAGTTCCTCTTACAGGCGCCTTCATGTTCAACGGTTGGGTCGTACCTACCCAGAAATGAGATGCATGCCAGATTACAAAGTTAGGGCGTATGGCCTAATTAGCAATCACAAACCTGTAAACATCAGGAGAAAATTTCATGTGAAGACGATATACAAGATAATAATTTAACTGTCTATTCTGGGATGTAGATTCTGTAGGCTGTAATGAAATCTTACCCTTCCTAGCAGTAAGATGTACTGTGCTGCGTACGAAGCAGTCCCAGAACAACTGCCGGCCTGAGTGACCTTGAGGGTCTAGGCGCTACAGTCTGGAACCGCGAGACCGCTACGATCGCAGGATCGAATCCTGCCTCGGGGACGGATGTGTGTGATGTCCTTAGGTTAGTTAGGTTTAAGTAGTTGTAAGTTCTAGTGGACTGATGACCTCAGAAGTTGAATCCCATAGTCCTCAGAGCCATTTGAACCATTTTGAACCCAGAACAACTCTGAATGTTGTTCTACGGGGAGGCTCAAAATGGCTCTGAGCACTATGGGACTTAACTTCTAAGGTCATCAGTCCCCTAGAACTTAGAACTCCTTAAACCTAAGGACATCCACACACATCCATGCCTGAGGCAGGATTCGAACCTGTGACCGTAGCAGTCTCACGGTTCCGGATTGCAGCACCTAGAACCGCTCGGCCACCTCGGCCGGCTCTACGGAGAGGTATCTACCCCTTAAACAACCCCTGGCGAGGGAAAGGTGCACCTGTAACATTTTTTATCGCACAACAAAGTGTTTTTTGTCTCTTCTAATAATTCCACAAATCTGTAAAGGGCCCTCTGTATACGTAGACTTTTACACCCCTTATAAATAAAAAGCTTGAACATTCCGTCACAGCATGCGATAAAACATTTAGTACCTCACCGTGTGTACGCAGTGTTCGATAGAGATGCCTATCTGTCCTGAAGACGAGCTGCTTGGTATGACGTGCAGCGTGACGGAGCCTCCCGGCGTCGCTTTTTCGAGTAAACCGGGCGCCAGCGGCGGCGCCGTAGCGCGACTTTCACCCGTGGCGGTCCGGGCCGGCAGCCCTGACATATTAGCAACCTCGTATAGTTCCGTTCTACTTTCCGTTCGGAGGCGCTCCGCAGGGCTTTGTGATCGGCGGAATGCTCAAGGAGCTCTACCCGCGGGGCGATCGAGTCGGCATAATGCGCCGCTCCGCGCCGAGCCGGGCGGAGCGAATCGTAAGAGCATTAGCGGCGCACTGTATTCACGGAGCGCGCCCAAATCTCGCACACAATGAGCGCCCCGTGTGCCATCGTTTCCCCTACGAGTCTTCTTTTATTGCAATCTCTGATGCGCCTGTCAAAAAGTTTCGACTTTTGTAATTATCCAGACCTGACGCTTCTGATCCTTCCTCCTCTGACAATACCGAGTTAACTCGTCTATTGTTAGGGCCGTTCCACTCACAAGTATTCCTCCCTGCTGGAATCTCGTACTGATCCATGTCATTCTTCTCCGCGATGCCCCCTTACAGATTAGTTTGCACAATTGCTAACAGTATTCTCCTTTCCCAATCGACCTTTTTCTTTTTTTCGGTTTTTCACGTATTTGTTAGTCAGTGGTGCAGATTTAAATGCGCTCTTCATTTCAGCAAGGAGTCGTTCGCTTGTCGCGCTTCTCTTTACACTATCCGATCAAAAGTATCCAGAGACCAATTAATGGTCATTAATTTGGACCACGTCAACTCTTCACCCTTATGTCGACTTGAGCTCTGCTTCAATGGAGCTTCTGAAGTTCTGTGATGTAATGGCAGCTCTTTTTTCGTCAAGAACAGAAAACAGAGCTGGTAGCGATGTTGGCCTCAGGGGTCTGGAGTAAGGTCGACTTTCTAACTCATCCCATTGGTTTTCCATTTGCTTCAGGTCGGGGCTCTGGGTAGGTAAGTTCATTACCTCACAAATGCTGCTTTATGGCATGATTTATTGTCATGCTGATAGAAACTGTCATCGTCTCTAAACTCTTCCTCTGGTGTACGGAGTAGGAAATTCTACAAATGTGTTCATATTATAAAGCATTTAGTGTTTTCCTAAATGCAATAAGGAGACCAATGGCAGCCACGAAAAACACCTCGATAACATGACATCACCTCTTCCGCACTTCACTGTTGCCATTCGAGAAACCAGACCTTTCCATCGGATTGCCACAGGATATAGCGTGAGTCATCTCTCCAAAACACGCTTTTCCAGTGTCATCGCTCTTCACACCACCTCCGCACTGACTACATAAATGTGTGGCTTATGAGCAACTGCTCGAGCATTGCACTCCACTCTTTTTAACTCTCCACGGACAGTCATTGTACTCAAAGGACTGCTGGTAGCACATTGGAGCTTAACGAGTGATTCCTTCTGTTGATGTCATGCGATTTTCACAACCACCAAACGCAATGCTAGAGAACTCCTGTATAAACAAAGTTTACTTGCTCTCAATTTAGCTGTGGTTGTCTTTCCGTGTTTCCACTTCACAGTCACATCACCAACAGTCGACTTGGGCAGCTTTAGAAGAGCTGGAATGTCCCTCATGTATTTGTTACTCAGGTGACATCCAATAACTTGCCCACGCTCGTAGTGACTGAACTCTCCTGATCGACACATTCTGCGGATTATGCTTCTCTGCTGACAACACGACACTATTCGCCTCATTTTATACTACTGGGACCGCCTCTTGTGACATATAGTGATCAGTTCCATATTACGTAGGTGTGTCCGAATACTTTTTCATCATATAGTGTACGAGGTCTGTTCAAAATATTCCGGAACTTTGTCCACAAAATTTTTCTCCGTTTACCTTTTACTTGTGCATGGTCACCGAAATCCTCTCATCCACAACCGAAACACCGCTCCCAACGCCGTTTCCACTTCCGGAAGCTAACTTGGTTCGCCTCTTGCTGCATCGCTCGAAGCGCCGTCTACGAATTTTCTTTTCTGTCGTCCATCGTTGTAAATCTTGGTCATTTGAAGGGGTTTTCAACTTTGCAAATAAAGAAAAAAAGGTCGAAGAGGCCAGGTCTGGAGGGTACGGAAGCTGAGGCAGCACAGTCACTAAGTTTTCTGTGCAACTGTCACGCACCAACAGGGATTAATGTGCGGATGCGTTATCGTGATGCAAGAGATATGAATTGTTTCGCCACATTTCAGATGGTTTCCTTCTCACATTTTCCGGCAGGCGTCGCAACACGTACCGACAGTGCCATAGATTAACAGTTTGTAACTAATCCTTCAACGTCAAAGAAAACTATCAGCATGACTTTGACATTCGACATGACCTGACGAGCTTTTTTTCCGACCCATTGCGCAGAATGAACCTTAGTCTCAACATCACAACCGTAGGCCTACGCCTCCTCATCAGTTATGATTCTCTTGAGGAACATCTCGTTCTCATTTTCACGATCCAAAAGCTCATCAGAGATTGTGAGGCGAAGGTCTTTCTGTTCTTGACTCATAAGCCGAGGGACGAACTTGGCGTAAACACGATGCATTCCAAGATGCTGTGTCAGGATTTCATGACAAGGTCTAACTGAAATGTTAGATTCATCTGCAATCTGTCGTAGAGTCAGTCTACGATTGGCGCGCACAATTTCGTTGACGTTCCAGATATGAGCGTCGTCAATAGACGTCGAAGGGCGTCCTGAACGAGGGTCATCGTTAACTTCCGCCAGGCCATTTTTAAACCGTGCGAACCATTCGTAACTCCGAGTCTGGCTTAAGCACCAAAGGCTTCCTGCATTATTTAGTGTCATTCCTTAAAGGTTTTCTTGAGTTTCACGCAAAATTTAATGCAGACTATTGCTCCGCTATCGCTGTCTTCTCAAAATTCGCAAACTGTGTGACACAACGTTCTGCTCAGTACTGCAATGAACAATAACTATCAGTCATAGAACAACGAAACTTCCGGAAATTACCCATTAAACATAGGCGTGTGCAGGCATACTAGTCGTATTTCGCTTCAACACACCACTGGTACGAAATTACGAATGTTCAGGAATTTTTTGAACAGACCACGTATTTTACTTTGATTGTGTAGTTCGTATGTACACAGTTGCTCGAATCAGCAAGAATGTTAATGAAGTTTACTTTAGATTTCATAGTCAACATGCTGCCTTCACAACCGTTTTACACAAGTGACTTTCTGGCCAAAATCAACTACCCGTTGTCGGTGAGCACCAGTGCTTGCGTGTAAACCAGCTGCCTACCACGTCGCGAGGGAATAAATGGCGTCAATGATCAACTCACAGTTCCGTCGTCTGATAACGTCGGAAGTTAACCTATTCTAGTTATTCTGTTAACTATTATAGTAATGGATTTTGTGCTCCTGTGTCTTCTAAACCATTATTTTATTGTTTGTTTCGTGACATACTGCAAAGTCTGCACAACGGCCTCGTATTTTGGCTACAACTGTCCTCCCATAACACGCACGAAATATCTGAAAGTAAAAAGGCATTTACGTTTCACTGTACCAGGGAAAAAAGCCTACACTACGCATAAATATACTGATGTGCGAAACTCGACCTTATATGGCGAGAGATGGGAACACTTAATGCACCCGAATAATTGTCCAGCATAATCTTTTTTGTGGTCCAAGTGTGACGAGGAATATTGTTGAATGATCGTACTAATCTCCAAATCTTTTAACACGATACATTCACCGGTCAACGTTATTGTGAAACTGTACTCCTACGCCATGTGCGTCTGTTCAAGGTTGCAGTCGACTATGCATAAACTGAATCATAATGCATAAAGTGGCAGTTTTTCAGGCATCTCAGTGCATATGACGTCATATCTCCTGAACTATGTGTAGAAAAATGATATAATTTTGTAGCTACATCCAGTGGTATATGTGGATATTTTCTACAAAAGTTAGTAGTAAAGGAGTAATAAATTAAAACATCATGCGTTAAGAAGCAGTTATTCTGCATGAACATTGGAAATTTAGTAAGCTATAAACTTGTTTCGTGAAGTCTCGGGAGCGCTTGAAATAATGTGTAAAGTTTTATGCGAGTCACTAAGAGCTCTCATTGACAAAGGCTGCATGAATGTAGACTGGCTATTTGCAAGACACAATACTTTTTCACCCCCGCCGCCACTCTTTGATAGGAAGGTGGTGCTTAACCCCACAGTTATACTTTCCAGACAGTAAGTGATATGAGTACTAAGTTCGGCTGAAATCGTTCCATTGGTTTAGGAGGCGATGTGTAACATATATGAGTCCGTACATACATACATACAAACATAAACCCGTAGATACACTTTACGGATATCTATGGATGCAAGATATGTTTGAGGTAGCATGTATCAACCGTTGCACGATGTTCTTTGAGGGATACCCTGTGCCGGGATGACCGACGGAATACGGCGTACTCCCCTCGTCCTGGGCACGAGCCTGTAACCGCTTACAAAACGGTTTCTTGTGTCGGCGTTTTGATGAAGGAGAGTTGCAGCATAACTGTGTGTTTACTGTCAGTGAACGTATGAGTGGTATTCACACACGTGGTGAGAAAGAGGGTGTGGAAGAGCATAGATGGTATAGGAAAAGTTGTACGACATTGTATGAACGATGGACGTGATTATCCGTGGTCTCTCTCGAAACGTAATTACTATGTTTCTACACTGCTGTAGAGCTCGTTTGTCAATAAAGTATTTGTAACGTCTCGATACGTTTCACCTGGGCAATCCATGTAATTTGTGATGGAATTAGTTGAGTTCCCTGCTCTTTCTATTTTGTCTAACATCGATTGTAAGCACTCGATCTCTATCTCGATCTATAAATAGCCGACTGCTAACCTCAACTTCCTATCACCGTATTTCAAAAATTAAAATTTAGACTCGTCCAGCCGGCCGGAGTGGCCGAGCAGTTCTAGGCGCTACAGTCTGGAACCGCGCGACCGCTACGGTTGCAGGTTCGAATCCTGCTTCGCGCATGGATGTTTGTGATGTCCTTAGGTTAGTTAGGTTTATGTAGTTGTAAGTTGTAGGGGACTGATGACCACAGAAGTTAAGTCCCATAGTGCTCTGAGCCATTTGAACCATTTGACCATAATCCAGGTGTCAACATTGGATTATACAGCCAACCGCTTGCAAATAACTATTACGTGCACTGACCTAGGTTTTGACATCTACTAAGAGTGTCTTCACCAGAATGAACCTTTTGACAAACCGTAAAATTACATTGCGAAAAGGCAATGGTCAGAAATTAGAGCGCTATGCTCTAGTGGCTCTATTTTCTGACTACTGCCTTTTCGCGATGTAATTTTACGGTTCTCAGAAAATTTTTCTGATGAAGACACCCTTGGTAGGGTCGAAATATAGGCCAGTGCACCTAACAGTTACTTGCAACTGGTTGGCTGTATAATCCTACGTTGAAACTAGTATACGGCTGCTGAGTAACAGCCATGATTAAAACTATAAATTATCGATGTGTCTTTAGTAGCGTAGGTTTTCAGAATTACATATGACATCACGGAAAGATGTGGAGAATTAGTTCATACGTTTAAAAAGCGCTATTAAACTTAAATAAATTAGTTAGCTTGTTTTCCTTTCTGTAGCATTCTCGAAGTTTCTTCAAGCTGAATCAAAGTCGTGGTATTTTCCAAACTTATTAGGAAGAATTAGTTTTGGTTACTGGTACGTAAATTTTAAAAATAAAATATTGCCGAAACTGGTTTGTCCTCATCATTTACGTAATTTGTTGTTTCCACAACAGCCTCCAACATCGAAGAGTAGTGCAAATTAAGTCATTACAGAACTGAACAGAGCACCGCTATTTAGTACCGACCACAGCGTTACAGAGCACAGCAATTATTCTAGAGCCGACTTCACATTCCATACCGCATTACAGAGCAGTGTTAAAAAAGTTAACCTAAAAGAAAAGATCCGACGATGCTCAGCTCACAGCGCAAAGATATATATATATCTGCGTACCGATCTTTAAATCCTAAGGTAAATGTTATATGTAAGTAAGTTTCTTAGAAAATTTCGTTTACAGTTGCTTTTCAAATTATTATCAAAAATATATAAATAATAGTAATTTAACAATAATAATTTTGATAATTCTACAAGCCTGTTGCAAAATTAAGCCAAGGTATGTTTAACAAAACTTTTAGTTGTTTGATTCTTGTCTTGAAATAATTTCTTATTACACGTTTTACTATCAGTACCTAACTAAAATAACAGTCGAAAACTTATTTAGTTATAAAAAAATATGATCTCTGAAGGATGTCCGCATATCGTGTAGTACACTCAACTGAGTGGACCGTGATGTACATTAAAGGAAAAATGTGTCACTGACCAGTTCCACTACAAGACGGAAGGCTCCTGTTCCATCATAACCTGAATTTTGTCTTGAAAAAAGATGAGTTTAGTGCTATGTAACACAGGCTTTGAGCTACAATTTATTATGGCTTGAAATCGTCTTTACTTTCTCGACCATCATCACGTGATTCAGTAATCAACATTTGGTTTCCTGTTTGTCCCCAACATTACTAGCATTTATAGGAAGACAGAACCAACTCTTATTCACATAACATAGAAGTTTTTGTGGAGGGATATCTGCCATGAACGAATCGCACGAAACCTGACACGAGAGCGCTGCTCAATTTAGTTTTCGAGACTTTCTTTAAAAATGAAAATCAGTAGCTCGGCTAAAAAGAGATACAGCGCTAAAATTTATGATGCTATTCAAAGTGGAAAGATGCAAATTTTTCCAGTACGGTTTCGTGAAGGCATGTCACCGTGAACTGCAGACACGGAAAGTAAACCGATGAAGTCGACACGTGGTCACGAATTTAAGTAGAAGTGCTGATTTCAAGAGGAATTTGTAGCTTGTATTTCGTCCTGTATTCCAAGGGGTTATCTCTATTACTCACAGAAAGTATGCGGTTGAAAATTTAAAAGTTTGATGATTTTCCAATTTTCTTAAAATGTGGACAAGGTACAGTAGGTATTTCAAAAGCCGATTACTAACACATGGAGGGAAAATTTGTAAAATGAATGACACTAAAACTCCAGGCTCTAAGCCAACGCCAAAATCCCGTACCGAGAGGAATATTGGCACATTAAGTGGGTGTAACCTGAGTTGCTTAGGTCATCCATGGATGTCCCATTCTTTGCTGGTGGCGTGGGCAGTGCGATAGGCGTGCATCCAGATCTATCGAACTCACTTCGCATAACCAAAACGGTGGTGAGAGCCATAAACTGTCAAACTTCTTACAAAAAGAAATATGTAACTTCAATACGCCACAAACGATCGACATTTTCACGAAAATAATTATAGCAGTGATCAAGACATCAAAATATTCTCTGTCTATAAACACGATCGCATAATTCTCTGAACCTGTTTGATTTTCATTGATAAAATTCAATAAACTATAATAATGGAAACGTCATGGATAAAACTACAAGGATAGCAATAATATCTGCATCAAACTCTTCCTGTACTTACTCATCTCGCATTAATAACAGAAAGGTCTTTTTGGTCTGTCATTGCAGTCTCTACGTTTTCATTATCTTTATTTCTGAGTAGAGTATTATGTACGTGTCACTAAGAGCTTCTCTTTAAAAAAAAACTGCGTTTTTCCATTGTCTTTCTCTGCACAAATGTATCGAAGTATCCAGGCTCATTGGTCTACTCCTACTTACAAGAATTACGAAATTTCATTTCAGTGGAAGTTCACTAAAACAGTTTCGAACGCAACAGATATTTATTATAGTTTACAACCGGTTTTGGTGTATAATTTAGACCACTGTCAGGCCGCAAGCACTGCAACACCATAAAAGTACATTCTCAGACGGATCTCTCTACAGAGAGATGGCAAAATAGCTAAAAACGTCTAGAATAAAAGCTACAATAATATAAAAATAAACGTTATACCCCATGGCGGCATAGCAAGATCCGTAAGAACACTGACATCAAATACTGAATACGGCAGCAGTACTCGAAAATGTATACTGTAAGCTCCACCCATCGCGTACGGCACTACACCATCACCAGCCAATCACGTACTCATTATGAGAGGTACGTCACGTTAAATGGTATAGTCGGAATTTAGAAGAAAAATGGATACAAAAAAAATACGTAATGGCTCACAACAAATCCTATCATTATCTATTTAAAATAACGAAACGCAATAACAGACATGATCTGAACAGTTTTACGACAGTTTTACGTATAGACTGCCCTCTATGGACATCTGTGTGAAGCCATTGAACGAAGTCGTAGCAGAGATGGTTGTATTGGTAGCCACAACAATGATTTGCCGGTATCGATAGTTACGCTCCAGCGAAGCCCACGCGAGGCATCGTGGTAAGAGACGGAACGCTGAGGAGACGGCTGCTACTCGATGACTTGGAAGTCGATAGTCGTGTTTCAGCTTCGACAGACGATTGTTACGAAGAAACTAACCGGCACAATTAGGCCGCAAGTGATCAGAAGAAATAACTGAAGCGATCACTCGTATGGACTGCACATTACTGTAAAAGAATCTGGTTATAAAACCTGGATATGTGCTGGCTTCAGTATGTCTACTTGCTATTTAGTATTATACGAAATGTTTCATATAATGTAATAGTAAAAGTGCTTAAAAAATAAATTTTGTGTGAAATAAGATAAATATAAGGCCCTCCAGATTTTAGAAACGAACAACGCAAAATATGGTATACATTCTAGAGTAATGCTGCCTTATTCAGCAGTTGGCGTCCATGCTTTTACGGATCTTGCTCCATCCACAGCCACCGGCCGCCATCATGGCTATAATGTCCTATTTAGTTATTGTTATAGCTTTTATGTTAGATGGTTTTAGCTTTATTGCCATCTCTCTGTACGGAAATCTCGTTGTATATGTGTTATTATCGTATTACAGTGCTTACAGCCTGAAGATGGTCTAAATTACAGACTGCAACCGGTTGCCAACTGTAATAAAAGTCTGTTGCCATCAAGACCGTCTTACTGAATTTCAATATTTTATGCCAATCGCTGTTAAATCTCCAGTGAAAGAACGCTTTACAAAATTTTATTTCCTATGTTATGAAGCCCACTGGATCCTATAACGATTTTACATCCTTAACTGCATCTTATCCTTTGGATATATTCTTCTTACCTCTGTGATCGGAAAAATAATCTGACATTCATTCACAGGAACGAGAAACTACTTTAACTGAATCCTGTGCAGCAGGCTGTCCAGGATTACGACCAATTATCCTGGTTATAACTAGTGAAGACATAATTCAGTGGTTAGCTTAGAAAGGAGCAAATAGTGGTTTTATATATATCTTCAGCCCCAAAGATGAACAAAGGGGAGCATGGAATCCCGTACCTTAGGTATCCGGCGCAACGAGAAGCGGAGTGACAAAATTGAAGGAAATACAATCACTCTTGTCAAGTGTTCATACAAAAATGTTATCTAAACATCTATATTCTTTCACGCCATTAATTTCTGTTTCTAGGTGATGACTTAACAAGCAGCTCTGATTTGTAAGAATTTTGTAGTATAGAGCTCGAAGCTGTCACTTTCAGCAATGGAATCTCTCGATAGAAAAGACAGGATTTCTAATTTATGATTTCATGTTTCGAGCTAGGAACTTCACACTAGCACGTTGTAAACACAGCAATATTCAGGCTGTTGACGATGTCAACATATTTCATAATTTTATCACCGTAAACAAATTCGTTAAATGCACTATCACCCCTTCGTCCTTTTCCCTCCCTTTCTCTTCCCCCCCCCTTCTCACCCTCTCCCCCCTCAGACTACAACTATGTACAGCTCAGTCTTGTCTGGTGTTTTGTTTTCGAGAGTGTTGTTTATACTAAAAATTATTAACAGAGGAATGCGGTGTAAACCTCTCGATTTAATTCTGTAATTATTTAGTTGTTGTTACAGAGAAAGCAGATGAGGTCCTTGTTTTGTAGCTTCCTCGACATTTGACAGAAAAGTTATGTCCCGTTACTCCTGCGAGAAATTAATAGCGAAAACAATAAATGTGCGACTCTTTCGAAGAGCAATGCGTTAAGGTCACAGACAGATGTCTGTAAGAGTGTGGGATGGAAATGAAATGTTACAATGCATAACGCTTGACAGCAGTATTATTGAGTTCCCTCAGTAATAGGAGTCAAAGCATTTAGAAATTCGTGGATAACCAGTTCACATAAAGTATCGGTTAGAAAGAACGACACGCTGTTTTCGTTCGAGAAGAGAACAGTCCGATGCTCCTCACTACATCACTCCCGCTAACGGTAAACAAGTGACTTTAAGAGAAGAGTAATGACAACATATGCCGCCTGCGCCTGCTGAGACTGAAACGCAACTTGTAACGAATCAGTGAGTGCCAAACCAAGGCCCTCATCTTTGTGCTTCCAAATTAATTTATTGTTTTATTTTTCCTGATCATATTATGGCCTTCAGGTCCTTTCTTACACGGGGTCGGGAACCATACGTACCATTCATCTGAGGTATACTTATGAGGATATTTATAATTACTAACACAAATAATAATAGTTGATAACAAAAACAATTATAATAATTAGTTCAGCACTTTTAAGTCGTTTTATATGTTATCAGAAACGGAAGGAATAATATCAGAGGACACGATGCAATTGACTGTGACAGTAACTGTTAGGGAAGAACAGTCTTTCAGTAGTCGACTCTGTAGATAAGGTGGGGCTTGGAGGAGGGGGGGGAAGGGGGGGGGAGGAGGAGGGGGAGCAGGAGGAGCTTAGTGTGACTAGAGCGAGCTGGAGATATCTGGAAGAAATAGCTGTCGTGGTAGAAGGTGGTCCAATAGCTGCCTATTGAATTCCTTGAAGTTTGAATGATGTTTAACTTCTCCACTATTTTGAGGAATGACGTTCTAAAGGCCAGTTCCTGATACAGGAAATGATTTTGATGGCTGCGTAATGCAGTAGTATGGGGAGAATATTCTTTCGCTTTTGTTGAGAGCGAGTATTTTTGCTATACAGTTCAGAGAGTAGTGTTAGAGCTAAAGATAAATAGGAGGGAGTGCAATGATTAAGCCGCTCATATGATCTAGACTTAACGCACACACAGGAAGCATAGACTGCATCACGTAGCGTTAAATTGACAGCGATGTCATCTACAGCCGTAACCTACAGCTACTTCTTAATGAGAGTCGTTGCTCTCTTAGTTCTCCACACACAGTAACCTACAGTGTAATTGTTGCTACCTGATATCCGCTTCATTTATCTACGTAACACGAAGAAACGTGCTATTTGTGTGAATGTGTACCTATGAGAATTAAGTGAGCCGTTAGCATCCTTACACGACAAATACCATTACCTTTAAGTTTCTACAGAAAATCAACTCCCGACACTGCAAACTGAAACAAAAATGAAGCTTGTTCCCCACAATTTCAGTGGTGAGACATCTCCTCGTGTTAACTCCTGGTAAATCTCTCCCACCTCTTACGTCTCTCTCTCTCTCTCTCTCTCTCTCTCTCTCTCTCTCTCTCTCTCTCCAGTCCGTCCATAAAGGATGTAAAATAAAGTTACGTAAATGTTTAGAAACGTTCCACTGCAGTTTATAACTTAAAAGTGATGTTGCGGTTCTCTTCCCGCAACCAATTTTAAAGACGAAATATTTGAGTAAACGACCAAAATCTTTGCACCTTTGTCTCGTAAATGTTCACACTGCCTCTTAGGTAGACCTGTTTTGAGGACATCTACTCTTATTTCTGTGCCCATTGTTTAAATAAATAAAGCATGTGGTGAGTGTTTATAGACAATCGAATACTGGGCTGTAACTGTTCACAGTGTCTTGCTAATTAAAGAATGTAACTCGTTTCTCAAAAGTATATAACCTCTGTTTTGCGGTAATTTCCTATGGGACCAAACTGCTGAGGGCATCGGCCCCTAGGCTTACACACTACTTAATCTAACTTAAACTAACGTATTCTACGAACAACACACACACCCATGCCCCAGGGAGGTTCAAAAATGGCTCTGAGTACTATGGGACTTAACATCTGAGGTCATCAGTCCCCTAGAACTTAGAACTACGTAAACCTAACTAACCTAAGGACATCACATACATCCATGCCCGAGGCAGGATTCGAACCTGCGACCGTAGCAGTCGTGCGGTTCCGGACTGAAGCACCTAGAACCGCTGGGCCACCGCGGCCGGCTGCCCCACGGAGGACTCGAAACTCCGACGTGGAGAGCCGCGGGAATTATGGCAAGGCGCCTTGACCGCGAGGCTACCCCACTGTTTGTAAAATAATGTAATCTGTAACAAAACAATGAAACACTTTTTGATCACATGAAATAAACGAATTCAGATAGATGCTTTCTGCCCAGTTGCATATTTGCTGTGAATGAGGAATCGTGGTCATTCACACTATTTATGTGTATGACATAAGATTCGTGAATTATTTGCAAGTCTACTAAAGGTTCTTACCGTTCTGTCCGGCAAACGACATTTTCAAAAACCACGCCTTTAACCTGCACACAAATTATGTACTATTCTACCAGTAGCTAGTTATCAGGAAACATATACTGTCGCTATTCACATCCATGTTAGCATAATGTACTCTGTCTAACAACTCTCATCTGTTCGTTGATTTTTTTAAATTTTTTTTATTTTTAGCGTGAGCTGTATTAATGTACACCGCGGAGCACCAAAACTCATGGATTCAGTTCAACTGATCTTGTGTACTTTTAAAGAATATTAGTAAGAATAATCCCTACTGTGTCATATAAAACATTAGTCGTAACCTATTTAGTAGTGCAAACGGATTCCCCGATATTTGGTGCTGGGCTGTCTGCTTACAACCACAGCTTCAACTCATGGTCGAAAGAAAGAAAATGTTCATTTTCTACAGTGGTGATTCTGTCAACGCTATGTTACTATTTCGATGTTTCCTACAGTGGTCGCGGTTTTGCTACGTCCACCAGCAGGACGACCTTTAAGAGAACTACAGTCATATCGGCTCCACGTAGTTAGTCAGTTTTTTATTCATCCACGATCTTTCAAGAAAATGATATCCGATGTATCATCTTAATTGACAAAGTAAACAATTTTGTAAAAAAATTAGCTAAGTCATGAGTGCAATAATACACTCATGTTCAGTAAAACAGAACACCTTGAACGACTAGAGACAGTACATTCATATACACAGGTCATGTACATCAGTATGATCTGCAAATAGGATCAGTATTTGAACCATGTCGGCCCGTGGGTTCAGGGTCAAAATCGATATCGCGCTGCAACACCACCTACCGCTAAAATGTGTCTGCGGCTCTCGTTTTCGCTGAATGGAAGTATAATTTATTCATGTAAATGGCAGTCCTGTGCCCCGCTTAGTGTCTTGCATTATTCCCTTGTGAGAGCGATGAAAACAATTACATTAGGGTAGCGTAAGTGCGCTGTTTGTTCCTTAATCGCATAGTGATGAGATCCTCGACGATTTGCAGCGGGTCAAACATTAATGATTGAATTTCATAACTTCGTAAAAGACATAAAACAATGAACAGGGATGAAACAAACGTTCAGTAAGGTGAAAATTACGTTCGTGGCGACTAGAAATCAACTTCAGTTTGAATGGGCTGTTTTTTAATTTTGCTATGATGGGTCGCTTCAGCGGCAAACTACCCCATACCGATGGACCATAATGAAGTAAAGAAAGAAATAACAAATAGCCGCTATCGACATTCAGATATAATAAAATTTCTGAGGTTCGTGATAATTACACTCCTGGAAATGGAAAAAAGAACACATTGACACCGGTGTGTCAGACCCACCATACTTGCTCCGGACACTGCGAGAGGGCTGTACAAGCAATGATCACACGCACGGCACAGCGGACACACCAGGAACCGCGGTGTTGGCCGTCGAATGGCGCTAGCTGCGCAGCATTTGTGCACCGCCGCCGTCAGTGTCAGCCAGTTTGCCGTGGCATACGGAGCTCCATCGCAGTCTTTAACACTGGTAGCATGCCGCGACAGCGTGGACGTGAACTGTATGTGCAGTTGACGGACTTTGAGCGAGGGCGTATGGTGGGCATGCGGGAGGCCGGGTGGATGTACCGCCGAATTGCTCAACACGTGGGGCGTGAGGTCTCCACAGAATATCGATGTTGTCGCCAGTGGTCGGCGGAAGGTGCACGTGCCCGTCGACCTGGGACCGGACCGCAGCGACGCACGGATGCACGCCAAGACCGTAGGATCCTACCCAGTGCCGTAGGGGACCGCACTGCCACTTCCCAGCAAATTAGGGACACTGTTGCTCCTGGGGTATCGGCGAGGACCATTCGCAACCGTCTCCATGAAGCTGGGCTACGGTCCCGCACACCGTTAGGCCGTCTTCCGCTCACGCCCCAACATCGTGCAGCCCGCCTCCAGTGGTGTCGCGACAGGCGTGAATGGAGTGACGAATGGAGACGTGTCGTCTTCAGCGATGAGAGTCGCTTCTGCCTTGGTGCCAATGATGGTCGTATGCGTGTTTGGCGCCGTGCAGGTGAGCGCCACAATCAGGACTGCATACGACCGAGGCACACAGGGCCAACACCCGGCATCATGGTGTGGGGAGCGATCTCCTACACTGGCCGTACACCACTGGTGATCGTCGAGGGGACACTGAATAGTGCACGGTACATGCAAACAGTCATCGAACCCATCGTTCTACCATTCCTAGACCGGCAAGGGAACTTGCTGTTCCAACAGGACAATGCACGTCCGCATGTATCCCGTGCCACCCAACGTGCTCTAGAAGGTGTAAGTCAACTACCCTGGCCAGCAAGATCTCCGGATCTGTCCCCCATTGAGCATGTTTGGGACTGGATGAAGGGTCGTCTCACGCGGTCTGCACGTCCAGCACGAACGCTGGTCCAACTGAGGCGCCAGGTGGAAATGGCATGGCAAGCCGTTCCACAGGACTACATCCAGCATCTCTACGATCGTCTCCATGGGAGAATAGCAGCCTGCATTGCTGCGAAAGGTGGATATACACTGTACTAGTGCCGACATTGTGCATGCTCTCTTGCCTGTGTCTATGTGAATGTGGTTCTGTCAGTGTGATCATGTGATGTATCTGACCCCAGGAGTGTGTCAATAAAGTTTCCCCTTCCTGGGACAATGAATTCACGGTGTTCTTATTTCAATTTCCAGGAGTGTATAATAAAGCGTTTGCATGAAACAAGTTATAATGTTATAGGCGTGAAAAGGTGAACTGTGTGTGAGAGAGAAGGTAGGAAATGTAAATCTGAAGGTAAAATTGGTAGAAAATGAAAAAAAGCAAACAAAGAGTAGTACTGGAGAATGCAGCTGAGCAGATAAACTAAGATATGGAAATGATTGAGGCAGAATAAAGTGAAAGGACCGCAAGTTATATTACACAAACCAAGAAAGGCGAATGACATGTTTAAGTGAAGGAAGTCACAGGAGGCTACAAATCTAACGGAGGCACAACGAGGAAGCAAACGAGGAAATGTGACAAATTGCAAACGATGAGAGCTAACACAGATTCGAGAACAATAGTGTCGTCATTTTACGTGGAAAAAATTTGAAGTCCCATGAGTGAAAATTTCCTTCAGTAACGTCTAAAGCTATACTCTACAAATCACTGTGAAATCGTGGCAGAGAGAACTTCTTATTCCATCATAATGAAGATTTCTTTCCGTTCGATTCACAGATGGAACGCGAAAAGAACTCTATGCGTGTTGTTCTTTGTCTCAATTTATTTGCACCATCTAAGTGTAATACATATTTAGGGGTCTGTAGGAAATTCATCATATCTGCCCTCAAAGATACTACCTGAAGTTTTCTAAGCGTCTTTTTGGTACTCAAACCTCACATAAAGAGATGGCAGGTAAATTATTTTAAGAGTGATTGCATCATTTAAACGTGTAATGTGGAACGGTGGACTCCTGAATAGGAGAATAAGTACAAGTGTATAATTAAAGAAAACTGTGATGGCATCTGAGATCTTTATAGGCAAAGTCTGTGGGAAGTATGACTGGCATATAATTAGTCCACCTCTTACATGCGTCTCCTCAAGCCAACTACTTGCGGATTCTTCAAGGAAGAGCATAGCTATGAAGGAGGGAAGGCAATTGTTGGTTTCCAAACACATTGCTTACTGGAACTTGATGACTAAGAATTATTCTCCTCTGTGGTAGAGCGTTAACCCGTAGAAAATAAATTAAGAACAAATATATTTTTAATTCTCATTAACGATGAGGTCATTTGGGACGGAGCACAAGCTCGGGTGCTTTTGGAAGGATGGGGAATGAAATAGGCAGTGCTCTTTTCTAAGGAGCTATTCCGGGATGTGCCTTAAGCTATTTAGTGAAATACGGAACTCAAAAATCGACCTCGACGGTCGAGGATTCGAACCGCCGTCCTATCGAGTGCGTATTTACCACAGCGCCGCTTCACTCATGTCAACATATCGCGACTACTGGAGCGTCTTTTTTTTCCTTTATTGAGTTTCGATCTCTCCCGAAGGGGGCGGGCTGGCAGCAGCTTAGTACGCCGCTCTTCAGCCTACAGATTTTTAAAACAGAAGAAGAAGGTAATAAACAATAAAAGCAGGCGATAAAAACGGTGACTTAAATTGTAAAATGGCGGAAAATTGTGGAAGTTAAAACATAACAGAAAGGGTTGGCGATGCTAATAAAATACACGGAAGCAGACAGGGAAAATAGTACACAGACAATTAAAAAAACACGTCGAAAGTCTGGTTTCTGTTCGCAAGAGATATAAAAATCACACCCAGTAACAGTATCATTTCTGTTCGCAACACTTCGGAAAAGACGTACAGCACTTAACACTCACTTAAAACACTGCACTAAAAAGTTGACACGAAGATGACATACCACAGCCATGGGCAGATGGGGGGGGGGGGACCTGGGCAGATGAGGGGGAAAAAAGGGGGGAAGGAGAGGAAAAACGAAGTGTGGAGGGGGGGGGGGCGGGGTGGAGCTGGCGCGTCTGACTCCCTAGCCAGTCGGAGTGGCCGAGCGGTTCTAGGTGCTACAGTCTGGAACCGCGCGACTGCTACGGTCGCAGGTTCGAATCCTGCCTCGGGCATGGATGTGTGTGATGTCCTTAGGTTAGTTAGGTTTAATTAGTTCTAAATACTAGGGGACTGATGACCTTAGATGTTAAGTCCCATAGTGCTCACAGCCATTTGAACCATTTTTCTGACTCCCTCTCATTTTATACACGATTCTCATGCGGCGTGACTGTCCAGCGCCGTCTGTGGCCAAGTTTTTGTACTCGTTTTTGGGGTTCAATATAATCCCACATCATTTCAAGCACGTGTTTCAATTTTTATCTCTCTACCTACATTATTCCGTGGATCTGTGCATCTTCAAATGTTAACGGACTTTGTAGTCACTCTGTTCATGTCTATTATCTTACTAATTTTTCTAACTTCTCTTCAGGTGCACTCTGCTGGCACAGTGTTTATCAGTAAGGGACAGTCACCCAGCAATGATATGGGAATTATTTTGACATAATTATGTTGCTGAATCCTGTCCGAACACAGTAAATTACTTGAAACAGAATATTAAATAGCATTAATCGTGTAAATATTGTCCTGTGTCTAGTGGTAGTTAACCTGTTTCTGTGTTGTGTTTCTGAGGTGGTAATGATGAACCATCCTGTCATTTCCATAAAAACGAGTGTAAAATCTCGAAAAAACCATCATCAGGCCGAATGGTACCATACTGATATATATTCGATTGGGGTCCGCCTCACCTTGCAGTCTGACATGACGAGTATACGATAGGCTTTACGAACAGGAATCTTCCCGCTTTAGCGTATTAACAAAAAAGCATAAATAAATAAAAAGAAGTTGGTTGAGTCCTTCACGTTCCTAGCCGATGTTGGCCCTCCTGTATTAAACGGCGTCCCACTCGAAGCGGCCGCACTAGCAGCGAATATCACACACGTTATCCATCAGGAAATAATTAACACCTTACCTGATCTGCCGCGTAACAACACAGGACCCAATTAATTCATGATTAAGCCGGGGAGTCTCGTGTTTGGACAGGCGGTGGCAGGCGCCAGTTTTACTCACGGAAAACACACCTGCCACGGGGCCAGCAAAAAAGCGTAATACGCCTCGCCACCTTCGTACACAAGATGGAAATATTGGGAGTGCTTCGAAAAGAAAAATGAGATCTTGGCATGTTACTTTCCGTTGAAATGGTTCAACAATAATAGCAAGGTTCGGTGTTGCTTAAACGTAGAAACATTAGCGAAAGTAAGTAAAGTGCTAACTTATATTGTTTCCATGGGAAATGGATCTTGATTAAAGCGCATCCTGAAGTCTATAGTGTGGAAATTCCCATTCAAGTTCTAAGCTATTTGTAGCCTCAAAAATGGAACGCTATTGGCTTCTTGCTTTTTATCTAACAGATTAGGTATTGGGATACCATTAGAAGTGCTGAATCGCAAATGCGAGATTGCTACAAACTCATTGTACCCCTGGCCATGTAATGGACATGGGGCTGGTACATATTGCTTAATGTAATACCAAGAGCACGACTGTCATGTTCCTGATGTAAAAATTATTCCAATGCATTTTAAAAAGTTCGTCAATAACAGGATGTTTTATTGTGAGTTTCGATTAACGGACTGTTGGCCTGTGTGAAGAGTTGATAGTTGGTACACATAAGCAGACTGGAGAAAAATTACTCACTGAGGAAACTGAATGACGTTCAATAAATGTGTTCAAACGGTTCTCTAATTTATTTAAGAGGTATCAATAAACTGCAAACACTACAAATTTTCCCGATCTTTATTTGGGTTTTTAACATAAATTTTATATTTAATTATCGTTGTTGCAGCTTTCAGTCCAAAGACTGGCCTGACCAATTCTCCACGGTATTCTATACTGTGCAAGTCTCTTCACACTTACAAAACTATTGCTACCTACATTTAATTATTGTGTTCAAGCCTTGATGTCCCTCTACAACTTTTTATCGAGACATTTCCGTCCATTGCCAAACTGACAATTCGCTAATGCGTCATATTAGGCCCTATATCCTGATTCTATCTTTCAGTCAAGTTGTACCACAAATTTATTTTTTCCACAGCTCAGTTAAGTACTTCATCATTAGTTACTTGATATGACCCTCTAATTTTCAGCAGTCTTCTATAGTACCACATTTATTTGTATTTTCTTCTTGTTTGAACCGTTTATCACCCATTTTTCACTTCCCTACAAGGATGAAGCCCATAAAATATATTGCATTCAGGGTGTCCTGCAGCCTGTATGAAGCTGATGAACGACATTGTACGAGGTGCATTCAAGTTCTAAGGCCTCCGATTTTTTTTCTCCGGACTGGAAAGAGATAGAAACATGCGCATTGTTTTAAAATGAGGCCGCGTTCATTGTCAATACGTCCCAGAGATGGCAGCACCGTACAGCAGATGGAATTTTACCGCCAGCGGCGAGAATGCGAACTGTTTTAAATACTTAAAATGGCGACGTTTTCCTTACTTGAACAGCGTGCAATCATTCGTTTTCTGAATTTGCATGGTGTGAAACCAATTCAAATTCATCGACAGTTGAAGGAGACATGTGGTGATGGAGTTATGGATGTGTCGAAAGTGCGTTCGTGGGTGCAACAGTTTAATGAAGGCAGAACATCGTATGACAACAAACCGAAACAACCTCGGGCTCGCACAAGCCAATATGACGACATGATCGAGAAAGTGGAGAGAATTGTTTTGGGGGATCGCCGAATGACTGTTGAACAGATCGCCTCCAGAGTTGGCATTTCTGTGGGTTCTGTGCACACAATCCTGCATGACGACCTGAAAATGCGAAAAGTGTCATCCAGGTGGGTGCCACTAATGCTGACGGATGACCACATGGCTGCCCGTGTGGCATGTTGCCGAGCAATTTTGACGCACAACGACAGCATGAATACGACTTTCTTTTCGTCGGTTGTGACAATGGATGAGACGTGGATGCCAGTTTTCAATCCAGAAACAAAGCGCCAGTCAGCTCAATGGAAGCACACAAATTCACCTCCATCAAAAAAATTTCGGGTAACCGCCACTGCTGAAAAAATGATGGTGTCAATGTTCTGGGACAGCGAGGGCGTAATCCTTAACCATTGCGTTCCAAAGGGCACTACGGTAACAGGTGCATCCTACGAAAATGTTTTGAAAAAAAATTCCTTCCTGCACTGCAACAAAAACGTCCGGGAAGGGCTGCGCGTGTGCTGTTTCACCAAGACAACGCACCCGCACATCGAGCTAACGTTACGCAACAGTTTCTTCGTGATAACAACTTTGAAGTGATTCCTCATGCTCCCTACTCACCTGACCTGGCTCCTAGTTACTTTTGGCTTTTTCCAACAATGAAAGACACTCTCCGTGGCCGCACATTCACCAGCCGTGGTGCTATTGCCTCAGCGATTTTCCAGTGGTCAAAACAGACTCCTAAAGAAGCCTTCGCCGCTGCCATGGAACCATGGAGTCAGCGTTGTGAAAAATGTGTACGTCTGCAGGGCGATTACGTCGAGAAGTAACGCCAGTTTTATCGATTTCGGGTGAGTAGTTAATTAGAAAAAAAACCGGAGGCCTTAGAACTTGAATGCACCTCGTATCTACAAGGACAAGGCTCCTTGCTTTAATGTTTACTTATATTTCTGCGGGACTGGTATCAGGCCACAAGTCCTTTTGCAGCAGTCCCATAATTTATTGTTAAGCCCTTCTAGATTTTGTTGCTTTAGGTTTTCCAGACGGAATAGTTTCAGAAATTGTTCTTGGATGAAAGGTCGCATATCATTGTGTGTACCCCCACGATATTTCATCTGCGCAACTGACCGCCATCTTCAGGTGTGGCGGGAACACCGTTGAAGTGTGACCGATTGACAGTTTAAGAAGAAAACGCGCTGGCATGAACGCGCCATCTTATGTGATCAATAGCGAGGGTGTCCTGATAGGCAGAGAGGGAGAGCGAAGCTGACGAGAAAGACAGATCGTCTCGCGTACGTCACATCAAGTGACACCAGATCTTACGAGGGCCAGCAGCTTTCTCTGGCGGTGAGCGAGTAACTATTTCAGACGAGTTTAGTAATTATTAGCTGTGCTTTTAATGCATGCAAGCTCTCGATAGCACCTGCCTCAGTTAAGACGTTTAGTGGGTACCTTTCCATTAACATATTGATTTCCTGTGAACCGTGCTCGGAGCCAAACGTTCGCCAAGCATGGCGGACAAGGCGACTAGTGCCACTTCAGCTTCGTTGCGGGGCCCGTATTTCTCGTGGGCCCAGCGGAAGAGACTGTTAACCCACATGTCGGACGATGAACTAAGAATTTCGGAGCACGTGTAAAGGCTGTCAAACATACTGCGAGCTGCCGTAGGCGACCTACCCCCCTTCTGTCGGGAACCGCATGCCAATATACAGGGTGATCAAAAAGTCATTATAAATTTGAAAACTTAATAAACCACGGAATTATGTAGATAGAGAGGTAAAAATTGACACACATGCTTGGAATGACATGGGGTTTTATTAGAACAAAAAATAAAAACAAAGTTCACAAAATGTCTGACAGATGGCGCGTGAAAATTCTCTTGCGCGCGTCGTTTGGTGATGATCGTGTGCTCAGCCGCCACTTTCGTCATGCTTGGCCTCCCAGGTCCCCAGACCTCAGTGCGTGCGATTATTGGCTTTGGGGTTACCTTAAGTTGCAAGTGTATTGTGAGCGACCGACATCTCTAGGGATGCTGAAAGACAACATCCAACGCCAATGCCTCACCATAAAAAAAAAATGTACAAATGGCTCTGAGCACTATGTGAATTAACTTATGAGGTCATCAGTCGCCTAGAACTTAGAACTAATTAAACCTAACTAACCTAAGGACATCACACACATCCATACTCGAGGCAGGATTCGAACCTGCGACCGTAGCGGTCCTTCGGTTCCAGACTGTAGCGCCTAGAACCGCACGGCCACTCCGGCCGGCGCCTCACCATAGCTCCAGACATGCTTTGCAGTGCTGTTCACAACATTATCCCTCGACTACAGCTATTGTTGAGGAATGATGGTGGACATATTGAGCATTTCCTGTAAAGAACATCATCTTTGCTTTGTCTTACTTTTTAATGCTAATTATTGCTATTCTGATCAGATGAAGCGCTATCTGTCGGACTTTTTTTGAACTTTTGTATTTTTTGGGTTCTAATAAAACCCCATGTCATTCCAAGCATGTGTGCCAATTTGTACCTCTCTATCTACATTATTCCGTGATTTATACTGACTTTTTGATCACCCGGTAGCCTACGCGTCCACGCTCGAGTGTTCCCATCCCCGATTATTTATGTCGCCAAAGAAGCGTCATTCCTAGTGTGCCCAGTAGTTCCGTTTTGTGGTGGCTGTGATTTTAACAAGGCCATGCGCTGGATCCAATGCTGTGTTAAGTTGCTATCCAGTGTCTCTGTTCAGCAGAATCGTCGAGCAGATAATTTCCATTAGTTCTTTAATGACAATGTCGCAGTACTAAGACGAAGACGAGAGAAATTTGTTATTTTTTGCAGTTCATATTGTGCCCCATACTGATATCTGGACGACATCTTTGTAATCTGGCCCAACCGTACTGCATCACTGGATACATTTTTACAACATCTAATTTCTGTTCATTCGAACATCAAGTTTAAAATGGTGATGGACAAAAATGGCGATCTACTGTCCCTAGTTGCGTTTATGCGCGGAGAAGAGGAAGGTCTTATGACAACGGCAAGAATGGGTACAAGCCAGCGCGGAACGTATATTGGCATGCGCTACCGACAGAGGTCTGTGGAGTGGCTGAGGGCAGCACACAGTATGACCGACAGCCTATGCAAGTGCGCGGAATTTCTTAGTTGATCTTCCGACAAGTGGCGTAGCTGTCTCTCCCAGTACCGATCACGAAATCTTCGCTGTTGGTCACCCAGTTTGGGACGTTCATGCCAGCTGGTTTTCTTCTTTGACTGGCATGAACAGGAGATTCAGCAGTGTGTTCACTACACCTGAAGATGTCTCTTAGCCGCGCAGATCGAATTTTGTAGGAATTTCGCGACGACATCCGACGTTAGGCCTTAAAACAATTTATACTACGTTATAGGGTTGCCACAGATTTATCTTTCAAATTTTACTGTAATTGTTATTTGGTTTAAGCACATCTTCGTTATGTTAAAGATGAGATAGCTTGCTGACAAAGTAAAAAGTCAAATAGGAAACCTTGGTTTAGTGAGAACACACGATAAATCTAGTGAAATCTATTACAAAATTCTGAAGTTCATATAAGTGTACAATGGAACTTTTAAATTTCTGGGAATTCCTAAATTAACGCTTAGAATCCAAATAACCCAAAGTCTGTAAAATCGTTAGGTATCAGGAATACAGTTTACCTGAAGACCTATCTGCCTAGAACAGAAAAAACATGTCTAGCCAAAAGTAAGAAAACCGTTGCCATTCAAAATAGCTTCCTTTCTTCTCAGAAAACTGATACAGTTCCTGTATGGTTTGCAAGGGAATCTTACACAAGCTTTCCTGTAATTCTCTTCAAAGCAGACCACAAAGGCTCAGTAATATTGAGATCTGGAGACTGTGGTGGCCAGTCTAGATGCAACAGTTCATCCTCACTCTCACAAAACCAACCCTGGACAAAGCAAGCTGCGTGAAGTTGGGCTCTGTCGTCTTAGAACACAGTATCACCATCGAGGAACAAACATTGTCCCGTGAGATGGACCTGTTCAGCCAAACGGTCACGTAAGGTGGGCGTAACTCGTAGTGAGAATTTTTTTTGGAAATGTGGGAAGGAAATCGAGATAATTGGTTATAACGTTTCGCCTCTGTTAAAGGGTGATTTTATTACTGGAGACAATTACGCCACTGGTTGAGTGATACAACTTCAAGAGTACTGGTTGCCAAGATTCTTGGTGGGAATAGGGGTGCAGTCAGTTGTTTACTGACAAGAAATAAGGACTTCGCCTCTGAACTTGCTGCTGAACGGATTGGTACTTCACAGGCTTCGCTCTCAACTGGAAAGGCAGATCCCATTAGCAGATTGTGTCCAACGTCTGAGACCATTACAGAGTGGTTTCTAGCGAACTACTAGATGGAAGCCAGAAACAGTGTCACTGATCTGCTCGTATCGCAGCGCTCGTAATGGTGAGGACAACTTGTAACCTCGGCGTGTTACGAACAACGCGAGCTAAACGCCCAGAATCATATTCTGATTTAGTTTTCCGTGTCCGTCAGCGCATTCTCAGGTGCATGGGCTTCTTAGTTTCTCCGGTCAGACAATCACTGTAATTGAGGTGTATGCGGGTCGAGTTAAATTTCACAAACTTAGATATATGATTATGAGCCAATTTTGAGCCCCACGAGTAACTTAAGAAAGCGATAGTTCACTTACCTATTTGTCACAGTTAATATCCTATGTTTCATGTCTTATTTAGGTGTTTATTCATTCTCATGCCTTTTTATAATAAACTAAAGATTTAAATTAATCATGTCTTTCATTCGAGTAGATGTTGCCTCCTTGATCATATTTAATATTTATCAATGGGAGAATGTATATTTTCCAATTTAAAATTCACTGGTGAGGTTAGTATCTTACATAGCGTTAATCATCCCATTTCGTACATATATTCCAGAACGAATAGTCTTGATTGAGTTAACTTTACCCCCTCCCCCTCCACACACACACACACACAAGGTGTTTTGCAATAGGAGATGGTTGGTGCGCCAATGTAAAAGGCGTAAGGGTGCCAAGAGAGGAACTATAATCATTGATTCGCTAGTCTTTATGCGAACTGGCGTAGTCGTTAGCACACTGGACTCGCATTCGGAAGGACGACGGTTCAAATCAAAGTCCGGACCATTTTGATTTAGATTTTCTGTGACTTCCCTAAATCATTTGAGGCAAATGCCGGGATGGCTCCTTTGAAAGGGCACGGGCGACTTCCTTTCCCATTCTTCCCTAATCCGATGGGACCGATGACCTCGCTGTTTGGTCCCCTCTCCCGCATCAACCAACCAACCAACGGTCGACATCGTGGCGTGGAAGCGAAGCTAAATTATCTGCTGTTTTCCTGTAAATGAGCCTCGGCTGGAAGCATAACCAGCTTACTGCAGTGAAGAATGTTTGCGTAATACTCCATGGTGTTTGGATATGGAAGGATGATTTATATTAAAAAAATGGTTTTGAGTACTACGGGACTTAACATCTGAGGTCATCAGTCCCCTAGAACTTAGAACTACTTAAACCTAACTAACCTACGGACACCACACACTTCCGTGCCCAAGGCAGGATTCGACCTGCGACCGTAGTGGTCGCGCGGTTCCAGACTGAAGTGCCTACAACCGCTCGACCACACCGGCCGGCAGGATTTATATTACAGCACATAGTGTGCTCAACCACTCATGCATATACTAGTCAACGCCGTCACCGCTGGGGCTCGTCGTCTCCAAAACGTTGGTGCTATAGTATTCTGTTGCGTGAATACACTTTTAAAGGCGGAATTTAAAATTTCCGCTTTCTATCTGCTGTCTTCCGTTTAAACACCAGACGGATCCATGAGTGTATGAATGAAAAGTTTAGATCTTTTCATTGGCTTTACGAGTACCAGAACTTTTGGATTTTCTGCCAAATCTTTCACAGGGATCTGACCGTAAAAATTATCATAGTATTCAGGACTACCCTTCTTAAATATACAGGATTTGCAATTGACTTTTCTCCATCACAATCAGGAAGTACAAAAATGTTCAAAGAACTTCATTTCAGGAAAACAGAAATACAGATCACTTGGAAATGAAATGAATAGGAACTTAAGGCGAAATGTCTGCATGAAAAGTACGAAGAAATCGAAAAAGAAATGATGGTCGGAAGGAATGAGTCAAAATAAATAAAATCAAAACAACCATCGGTGAAATTGAAAGCAAGGTTGGTGAAATTAAAAGAGCGATGGGAATTCCAGTGTTAAATGCAGAAGAGAGAGCGGATAGGTGGATAGAGTACATCGAGGGCTTCTATTAGCGTGACGACATGCCGGATGACGTGACAGAAGAAGAAACAGGAGTAGCTATAGAAGAGAGAGGGGATCCAGTATTAGAATCAGAAATTAAAAGTGCTTTGGAAGACTTCAGATCGAATTAGGCAGAAGGGATAGATAACATTCCATCAGAATTTCTAAACTCATTCGGGGAATGGCAACGAAACGGCTGTTTGCGTTGCTGTATGGAATCTATAAGTCTGACGATATACCATCTGACTTTCGGGAGAGCATCACACACACAGTCCCGAAGATTGCAAGCTCAGACAAGTACGAGAATTAAATTAGAATTATATTAATACCTTCAGCTGCTAACGGGCGTTGATATATATCAACGGGGACAGGTGAAAAATGTGTGCCTCTACCGGGACTCGAAACCGGGATCTCCTGCTTACATGGCAGACGCTCTATCCATCAGAGACACCGAAGGCACAGACGATAGCGCCACTGCAGGGACAATCTCGCGCACGCCTCCCGCGAGACCCACATTCTCACCTTTATGTCCACACACTACATTCGTAGTGTCCCACCCCAACACACTCATTACTCGTGGAAGACATTCCTACCAAGTCCAGAAGAAGAAGGTCATGGCCAGCGTTGCCAGAACTATATACTTATATGGATATGGTGTCTGTTCTTTCGGACATATCCGAAAGAACAGACACCATATCCATATAAGTATATAGTACGAGAATTATCGCACAATCAGCTTAACAGCCCATGCATCCAAATTGTTTACAAGAATAATATACGGAAGAATGGAAATGAGAACTGAGGATGTGTTAGATGATGATAAGTTTCGATTTGGAAAGGTAAAAACACCGGAAAGGTAGTTCTGACGTTACGCTAAAGAAAGTCAAGACACGTTCATAGAATTGGTCTATATACAAAAAGCGTCCATAATTGTCAAATGGTGCAAGATGTTCGAAATTCTGAAACAAATAGGAGTAAGTTAAAGAGCCAAGAGGGAACAAAAAGAATGGAACACCAAGAACGAAATGTTCGGATTAAAAAGGGTGTAAGACACGTATGTAGTCTTTTACCGCTACTGTTCAATCTATATATTGACGAATCAGTGGCGGAAATAAAAGAAAGGTTCAAGTGTGGTATTACATTCAGGGTTAAAGGGTATCAGTGATATGATTCGCTGATGATATTGCTATCGTGTGTGAAACTGAAGACGAATTACAGGACTTCAGAATGGAATGAACAGTCTAATGGGTAAAGAATACGGATTGAGAGTAAACCGAGGAAACACGAAAGTAATAAGGAATAGCGGAAATGAGAACAGATAGAAACTTAACATCACGATTGGTAATCTCGAAGTGAGCAAGGAGACACTAAGACTTAACTTCTATGCTGATGTTTGTCATGTACGTATATAAGTAATGGATATTTATACTGACGTCTTAGTTTTTACGTCATGTATGGCCTGCAGAAATAGACTACGAGCGCCACATTTAAAAATTAGCAGTGCTATGCCGTCCACATAACAGTGGACTGAGGAATATGGGTGCAAATGTACTTAATAACCAACTATGTGAGGAGGAAAGTTAGAGGTAAATGGCAGGAAGGATTTATAAGTCTGCAATTCTTTCGTAATACCAATTCTGTGCGAGAGCATAATCCTGGAATGCTACAAATTAGTGGAACAAATGTTTTGCTCTTCATTCCTTGAAAGATAAGTGCATTCTTCAAAGTTTTTTCCAATTCTGTCCTCCTTAGATTCACAAACATTTCTTCTTCAAAAGTAGTTTCGAAATTTTCAGGCACTCTTAGAGCATAATTTCCACGGCCCAGAGGCATTTCATTGAATTCCTTACGTCTCTACACGCCAATGGTTTTAAAATTTCCGCATGTTATTCGTGTAGAGAACTAAATTCAAACCACAATTCCAGAAACCTTCCATTTTATTCAGCGATCACGATTTCACTAACTTAACTGCACTGAATCTCGACCCGATCCCGTATTTTCATACCCTAGGTGAAAGGCGGCTCCGATTCACAAGTAGGAATTTCACGGAAGTCGTTGCACATAATCCAATAACCCGGGCACGAATTTCGCTTTTCTTTAGAGAAGGCCAATTTCTTATTCATAGCGCAATGTCTCAAATATTGTTTTACTGCAGTCATTTATTCAAATCGAGTCTCTGGAATCTAGGTACGCCATTTACCCGGGGTCGTAACGCGCTTTATTACGGCATTGTTTTAAAAGGCAAGGCTCGTCCAAGTGTTGAATCGAAGGAGGTCACGGGAAGGACACGTGACGATACAGATTACCGCTGTGGATGCACGTAATCGAGTAATGCACCGTGTCGGGACGGCACCTCAGAAATACCTTACAGATCGAGCGAAACAAAATGCTATTGTATAACGGAATTTTTAAACTCGCTGTAATCATCCGCATTAATGTTCGATAAACCATTATTTACGAGACTATTATTTTCCGCTCATCTATTAACATACGCTTGTCTCTAAACTGTCTGCAGACAATGACACATCTCTGCGCCGTACAGAACGCACCCGCACATCTCAGTGACCGGCGATACGTTCCATATGATAAGGGTTACTGTATGTTGTCGTCAGACACCCGAATCAAGCTCAGATGTTTCGAGCACGATGAAGCAATTTTATCTACAGAAACAACAATTTATCTGTCCAGTATGCTACAAATACAAATAGCGACTCCTCAGTAAATTTGCAATCAATATAAGGATAAAAATAATGTCATGAATGTATGTACGTCTGTATGTGTATACGTCCCACATCTTCTCCTAAACCTCTGCATCGATTTCAACCATACTTACTATCTGGAAAGAAGAACTGTGCGTATAGTGATGAACAGAAGTTCCGCAAAAGCATAACTTTGGAACACCTGAAGTAATTTTAAAAAATGCATATAGGTGACAAATTATTTGTGTAATTATACTGTAGGCGAAAGATACTACTACTACCACCTCAAAGGATATAAGTGGGCATGACACGGGCTGCCTTGTAAAAATATTCAAATACGCCCTGTTGGTATTTCTTTCCTGCATTTAATTGAGTTGGAATACTTTAAAAGTATGAAGCCCAGTCTGTCTGCTACTTTCCTTGTTCACTGTGGTGACCAGCTCACGAGAGTGAACACGATCGCGCACCAGCAATTTTGTTAGCATGTTTCAGTGCCAAAGATCATGCCAAGCGGCGCAAAACCACAGGTACGTATCCATGTTGTAGTAACATAGGAATAATAGGCTTTACACCCCAATATTTTACTACCGTTTAGTATAGATTTATGGATCATGTACGTTAAAGATAATAGGAAACTTAACTCTGAGAAACAACGTTTGATTTGTTACTGTACACTTGAAAATAAAAACATTATTACACTTACTTGTATCTATGAAAAAAACTGGAGTAGTCGGAATCATGATACAAAAGACCAAGTATTCATAACAACTTATTATTCCAATGCTTTTTAAACATTTTCTCACAAAAATGAGGTCTAAACCAAAAATATCAATTTCTCTAGAATTCATTCTGAACTGAGGTTTCAGTGTACAGTACAGATAATGAAATCGAAAATGTATGGGCGTAAGTTGGAGATATCTCTCCGAAATGCATCGTGCATTTGAGCATTAAATTTTTCTTTTCTCGCCTTGGATCTACTAAACGTGCAGTGTAATATCTGCCAACAGTTTTTATCTGCTTCTCCTTATCCGATTATTTTAATTACTTCTGATTTTAATGGATAAAGATTCAAGACAATGTCAAATTACTGCTGATTCACATGCAAGTGTTCTCTGTGCTTAAGTATTTTCTAGATAGTGAGGCTCGCAAAAGGGATGGGAACGAAATACAAGCTATAATGATTGTAAAGAAGAAAGTTGAGGTAAATGATTAGGTATGCGGCGTGGATGTACTATTTCTGGCTTCGCAACGCTCTCAGAATGGCCAAGCGAAACGTGTGCGCGCGCTCACACACACACACACAAACACCTCTCTGCGAAATTAAAAAGAACCGCCAATGACATCTTCAACTGTTTCACTGTCTAGCATCTTGTTTTCACACCTTATACTGTTCCACTGTCCGCCATCTTTTTATTACAGTTGGTAAACAGTGACAACTCAATACACAGAACTTGACAATGAAGAAGATGACGAAAAAAGAATCCGTAAGTGAAACATAATGTAAATAGATACACACACACACACACACACACACACACACACACACACAAAACCTTTCACATGAATTATTAATCTCAGATAGCCATAACAGTTTAGAAATCGTAATTTTTGCGTAAATGTTTTGCCTACATTAAGTTGCATATAGTTGCAGGTGACAAGCAGGAAAGAGAAACAATCACTGTAAGAACGTAATACAGCAGGAAAACCACACCGTAAAGGTAAGAAGGTATTAATACACAATTTTATATGCTCTTCAAAAACCTATAATTACGATTTAGAAACTAATATTTAAATGTATTTAAACAGTACAGAACATTCCTTATGTTTAAAAGCCATAATAATAAAAATCCCACTAATGATGGTGCAACTGCAGTGAAACATATCAGGAACAAAACACCATATTGGGTTTCGCTAAAGGTGGACCCCACTGAAAAACATGACAGAGAATTAGTGTTCATCGATAGCTGTAAATAGTGATCGACACAAAAGGTTGCAGTGTGATCAAACTAATGAACTTGATGAGTTATATGTGGACTGAGATTTCTGTGGCTTGTAGCTTTGAGTGTAAATATGAAATACTGGTTTAGATATGTAGATGATGGCCTGTGTATGTGGACTGGTACTTCAAGACAACTCAACACAATTTTTAACAATCTAGTCAACATAAAAATATTCAGTTCACACGGAGATTGACAACAAATCCATAAACTTCTTAGATATCGCCATTGACATCAGTACATAGTCACATTATTTCAAAATTTATAGAAAAACTACAAGTACAGACACAGAAATACCTTCTTGCTCACAACAGCCCCATAGCTCGCAATTATGCAGTTTTCCACTCAATGGTACACCGTCTCACATCTGCACCTATGTCCACAGATGATTTTAATGCAGAGTTAGGTACAGTGAAATTTATTGTCTCAGCCAGTGGCTACGATCAAGCCCTTGTTGACCACATCTCGCACAGAAAACAAAACGGAAAATCATACCCCTCCTCTAGGCTCAGTCTGCTTCGCCATCCACCGTCTGCAAGAAATGGAATATGTTACCATGTATAGGAGAGACATCACTGATTGTAGCCAAAGCACTGAAAGCCTGTAAGTATAGGCTCTCCTACTATGTTAAGAACACCACAGCCCAGTGTATATCCAATAGCAAAGATAAGATCCCGTTATTAGTCAACAATGGGATACACAAAATTACCTGTTCTGATTGTGACAAGTTTTGCATTGGTCAGTCAGGCAGAGACATAGCATCTAGGCTGGCAAAACATGAATGCAGCTGGAGGTTGCAGAATTCTGATCCAGCATTTGCTGAGCGTGTACTGAGTGAGGACCACAACTACCAGCCTGAGTCCCATGTCCTTCACTTAGGCCATAAACTCAACCTACTGGAAGCCCTGGAAATTAACAAACATCTCGCTCACAGTCCAGATCCAATCCTAGATGACCAGACACAGCTCAACACTTCCTCTCTCCTAAACTTCACATACTCCTTTCTGTTTTTCATTACTTCCTCATACTGCCTGTTCCTACATATTCGCCCATTTTCCTGTATTCATTGAGTTCTTTTATTTTATTGAAATTGTCTATGTAATCCATATATACTGTTGTTTCCATTATTGAGGCTTTCTTCTGACTGGTACTTGTATTACTTTCCGTGTTAAAGACATTTTGTAGTTGTCTCATCAAGTATTTTATCTAATACAATCTGTTACATAGTCACAATTTTGAGTATAACGTTAATCTTTTTCGTGATTACTCCTTTGGTATTTGTGTATTGTTCAGCCTTTTTTACCTTTTAAATACCATACTTTCAAAGATTGCATGTACTGTATGTTCCCTCACACTCCTACATTTTCTTACATTTATTCATTTCTGTTTATCTCCTTGATATTGCTTAAGTTCCTTATGTATTCTGTAGTTACATTGATAATTGTTTCTTCTTTTAATTGTTTGTGTATCACTCTACATATTTATACCTCCTGAAGTAGGCTTATCAAGTACTGGGGGGGGGGGGGGGTTGTTTGGGGAAGGAGACCAGACAACGAGGTCACCGGTCTCATCGGATTAGGGAAGGACGGGGAAGGAAGTCGGCCGTGCCCTTTCAAGGGAACCGTCCCGGCATTTGCCTGGAGCGATTTAGGGAAATCACGGAAAATCTAAATCAGGATGGCCGAACGTGTGATTGAACCGTCGTCCTCCCGAATGCGAGTCCAGTGTGCTAGCCACTGCGCCACCTCGCTCGGTCTTTATCAAGTACTAATTTTATTTTATTTTATTGGTTTTGTTTATTAATATAAGCTGTTATGTAGGCCTGCTGTTCCTGTTTTGTGCTAAAGTTTTTTTTTCTGTTTACTCCGTTTTTATTTATTTACTGTTCAACTTTTTCTTTGTACACTGCATTATCACCACATTGTCAAAGATGTTATTTACTGTACATTTCTGCTTCAATCTAGACGTGTAGCTTCTCGAATGTTGTCTACGAACGTTTGACTTCTTTTGGTGACAGTACTCAGTAAATGTCTGACGATGGACTTGTAAGCCGAAAACCGATTAACACAATAAAAGTAATCATGTATAACTAAAGCAAAATAGCGCTTTTCATTTATTTTCATAAATAATTGATCGAAGTCAATAACAGCATCTAAGCTATAGTAGACAGAAGTAGACAGTTCTGTAGTTATAACTGATAATTCTTTCTTCTTTTAATTGCTTGTGTATGAGTCTCCATCTTCCAAATAAATGCAGAATTTTGCCAAGTGGTACGTATTGCCCTTTCTAGTTTCTCCTCTTGAAAGTTCGTGTTTCTGTGTCACATGATATTAAAGTTTTATTTTTGACACATGATCAAGCTTCAAGGCTGTACATTTCGTAAACCTCCTAAATGAAGCAAATTTCTAAGTATGACCAGTTGCCTTGAACCTATGTTGTTTCAAGGCACTCCGGCTCGTTTATAGTTTTTATACCCCTTAGTGAGTTCCTCTACTACTCTTATGTAATCTGCACGAAACGCGCAATATGTGAAAACTTAGACGTTTCCACAATTATTTCTTACAGGAAATCTTACCGAGTACTTTAACGCATTCGCGTCTGTCTCTGACTAGCACTTGGGCAGTGGCATCATTTGAGGGACTCACAGGCCTGCTTTTATGTAGGCCTCAATTGAGCACCATGTTTCATGATCTTTTTTTTAAATACCGTACAGTAGCAGCATAGGGATGTACTTACTTTGGCTCAAATGGCTCTGAGCACTATCGGACTTAACATCTGAGGTCATCAGTCCCTTAGAACTTAGAACTACTTAAACCTAACTAATCTAAGAACATCACACACATTCATGCCCGAGGCAAGATTCGAACCTGCGACCGTAGCAGTCGCGCGGTTCCGGACTGAAGCGCCTAGAGCCGCTCGGCCACCGCGGCCGGCTGTACTTACTTTCCTTAGTGCCAGAAAGATAACGAATTAGATAATGAGTGCATATTTCCTATCGAAAGTCAGAGTCCCATACACAGGGAATGACTGAAGAGCAGCAGGTGCAGGAATTCTGGACCGCCGTTTTTGGCAGTGTCATTGGGGAAAATCATGGCTTTCCTCCGACCCGTCATGAAGTGATAAGTGGGTCTCTTTGTCGAGTTTATGAATACTTTTACTGTGTAGTAGTCTTGGGTTTGTGGTGTTATGGGTGAAGAGAAGTAGAGGGTGAAACCCAGTGGGGCTGCATAGCTTACTCCTCTCGAAGTGCACCAGGAGTGCGGCGGAGCTAAACGTTCACATCCGCCGGACGGATCACGATCAACAGCATTACATGCCCTCACATCGCTAGACACTACGGAGAGTGGCGATCATAAACCTTACGTCACCACCTCTCTTCCCGTTGGAAGCCAAATATTGTCAGTGAAAATATTCCATCACCAGGATTCAAACCAGCATGTTTCAGAATCCGGCGCCAACATACCGGCGTGCGTTCATAACCTTCTAAATTTTTTTTTTCAGTCCTCGTCCAATGGACATTATCCCTGGCTTCACCGTATTCAGAGTATTGCACGCCTCGACTCGATACTGTGTGATCCAGTCGAGGAACCTTTGCACCTCCTCTGCCGATCGCACGAGGAAACGCATGTCGCCGGCCAGTGTGGCCGAGCGGTTCGAGTCTCCTCAGTCTGGAACCGTGCGACCGCTACGGTCGCAGGTTCGAATCCTGCCTCGGGCATGGATGTGTGTGATGTCCTTAGGTTAGTTAGGTTTAAGTAGTTCTAAGTTCTAGGGGACTGATGACCTCAGATGTTAAGTCCCATAGTGCTCAGAACCATTTGAACCATTTTGAAAAGCATGTCTTCCGCATATGCTCGACATCAGCATCTACATGGATACTCTGAAAATCACAAATAGGTGACTGGTAGAGGATCGAACCACCTTCACAATAATGCTCGATCTTTCCAATCTCAAAGAGGGCGCAGAAGAAACGAACACCTATATCTCTCCGTGCTAGTTTCGATTTCCCTTATTTTATTGCGACGATCGTGTCTCCCTATGTACGTCGGCGTCAACAAAATATTTTCTCATTCAGAGGAGAAAGTTGGTGATTGATATTTCGTGAGGAGATCCAGCAGCAACGAGAAACGCCTTTCTTTTAATGATGTCCACTCCAAATCCAATAAATCCTGTATCAACTCAGTGACACTCTCTCCCCTATTTCTCGATAATACAAAACGTGGTGCTCTTCTTTGAATTTTATCGACGTACTCCGTTAATTCTATTTGGTAGGGGACCTACAGAGCGCAGCAGTATTTCACAAGAGGACGGACAAGAGTAATACAGGCAGTCTCTTGGGTAGATCTGTTGCATATTCTAAGTGTTCTGCCAATAAAACGCAGACTTTGGTTCGCCTTTCCCACAACATTTTCTGTGGGTTCTTTGCAATTTAAGTTGTCCCGAATTGTAATTCTTTGGTATTTAATTGTACTTACGGCTTTTAGACTTGATTGATTTATCGTGTAACCGAATTAGAACGGATTCCTTTTAGTACCCATGTGGATGGCCATACACTTTTCATTATTTGGGTTCAACTGCCAGTTTGCGCAACATACAGATAATTTTTCTAAATCGTCTTGCAATTTTGTTTTGATCTTCTTATGCCTTTACTAGACGTAAAACGACAGCGTCATCTGCAGACAACATAAGGCGGTTGCTCAGATTGTTTCCTAAATCGTTTACATATACTGAAGAGCCAAAGAAACTGGTACACCTGCCTAATATCGTGCGGGGTCCCCCCTAACCCGCAGAAGTGCCGCAACACGACGTGGCATGGATTCGACTAATGTCTGAAATAGTTTTGGAGGGAACTGTCACCATGAATACTTCAGGGCTGTCCATAAATCCGTAAGGGTACGGTGGTTGATATCCCTACAGAACAGCACGTTGCAAGGCATACCAGATACGATCAATAATGTTCATGTCTGGGAATTTGGCAGCAAGCGACAGTGTTTAAACTCAGAAGAGTGTTCCTGGAGCCACTCTTTAGCAATTCTGGACGTTTGGGGTGTCGCATTGTCCTGCTGGGATTACCCAAGTCCGTCGAAATGGACAATGGACATGAATGAATACAGGTGATCAGACAGGATGCTTACTTACGTGTCACCTGTCAGAGTCGTATATAAACGCATCAGGGGTACCACACCATTCGCCCCATACCATTAGTCCGCATCTCGTTGTATAGTGGCAATCGTTGCTACCTCTGGATCACGGAGCCCGAGTTCGATTCCCAGCCAGCTTGGGTAATTTCTCTGCCCGGGGACTGGGTGTTAGTGTTGTTCTCATCATTTGTCATCATCATTCTTGAAAGTGGCTAGATTTGACTGTGTAAAAAATTGGACTGTGTAAAAATTGGGCCTCTGTACGGGCGCTGATGACCGCGAAGTTGAGCGCCCCACAAACCAAACATCATCATCATCACACACACCATTACAGCGCCTCCACCAGCTTGAAGAGTGCCTTGCTGACATGCAAGGTCCATGGATTAATGAGGTTGTCTCCATACCCGTACAATTCCATCGGGTGGAAACAATTTGGAGCAAGACTCGTCCGACCAGGCAACATGTTTCCAGTCATCAACAGTCCAATGTCGGTGTTGACGGGACCAGGCGAGGCGTAAAGCTTTGTGTCGTGCAGTCATTAAGAGCACATGAGTGGGCCTTCGACTTCGAAAGCCCATATCGATGATGTTTTGTAGAATGGTTCACACGCTGCCACTTGTTGATGGCCCAGAATTGAAATCTGTAGCAATTTTGCCGCAGTGTTGCACTTCTGTCATGTTGAACGATTCTCTTCAGTCGTCGATGGTCCCGTTCTTGCAGAATATTTTTCCGGCCCAAGCAATATCGGAGATTTGATGTTTTACCGGGTTACTGATATTCACGGGACGCTCGTGAAACGAATGTAGGGAATATCCCCACTTCATCGCTATCTCGGAGAAGTTGTGTCCCATCGTTCGTGGGGCGACTGCAACACCACATTCAAACTCACTTAAATCTTGATAACCTGCAACTGTAGCAGCAGTAACATATCTAACAACTGCGCTAGAGCCGAGGAGTGGCCAAGCGGTTCTAGGCGCTACAGTCTGGAACCGTGCGACCGCCTCGGGCATGGATGTGTGTGATGTCCTTAGGTTAGTTAGGTTTAAGTAGTTCTAAGTTCTAGGGGACTGATGACCTCAGAAGTTAAGTCCCATAGTGATCAGAGCCATTTGAATCATTTGAACTGCGCTAGACACTTGTTGTCTTATATAGGCGTTGCCGACTGCAACGCCGTATTTTGTCTGTTTACATATCTCTGTATTTGAATACGCACCCCTACACCAGTTTCTTTGGCGCTTCAGTGTAGATAATAAACAGCAGAGGGCCTGTAACACTACCTTGGGGAACGCCAGAAATCACTTCCGTTTTTCTAGATGACTTCCCACCAGTTACTACGAACTGTGACCTCTCTGACAGGAAATTATGAATCCAGTCACATAACTGAGGAGATATTCCATAAGCACGCAATTTTGACTAGAACCCGCTTGAGAGGTGCAATGTCAAAAGCCTTCTGGAAATCTAGAAATACGGAATCAATTTGAAATCCCTTGTCAATAGCACTCAACACTTATTGTTAGTAAAGAGCTAGTTGTGTTTCACAAGAACGATATTTTCTAAATCCGTTTTGTGTGTGTGTCAAAAGACCGTCTTCATCAAAGTAATTCATAATGTTCGAACGCAATATATGTCCCAACAGTCTGCTCCATATCGACGTTAATAATATGGGCATGTAATTTAATGGATTACTCCCATTGCCTTTCTTGAGTATTGGAGTTACCTGTGAGACTTTCCAGTCCTTGGGTACGGATATTTCGTCGAGCAAATGGTTGTATATGGATGTTAGGTATGGAACCATTGCATCGGCATACTCTGAAAGGCATCTAATTGGTATACAGTCGGGACTGGAAGACTTGCTTTCATTAAGTGATTTTAGTTGCTTCACTACTCTGAATATATATACTTCTAAGTTACTCAATCTGGCAGCTGTTCTTCATTCGAATTTTTGGAATATTTACTTCGTCCTCTTTGTTGAAGGAATTTCGGAAGGCTGTGTTTAGTGTCTCTGCTTCATCAGCACTGTCATCGATAGTATTTTCATTGCTTTCGAGCAGAAAAGGCGTTGACTGAGTCTTGTTGCTAGTATACTTTACGTACGACGAGAATCTCTTTGGATTTTTGTCGGATTTAGAGACAAACTTTCGGTGTGGCAACAACTATAAGCACTCGCATTAAAGCCTGCGCTAAATTTCGAGCTCGTGTAAAAGATTTAGGAGATTTTACGTTCGTTTGAATTTGGCAAGCTTTTTCGTTGTTTCTGCAACAGTGTTCTGACCATTTTTATGTACCAAGGGGGATCAGGTCCGTCGTTTGTTAATTCATTTATCATAAATCTTTTAATTGCTGTCAATACTATTTCTTTGAATTCAAACCTCGTCTGATCTACATTTGTTGGTACATTCTTAATTAGACAGGAGTGGAGATTGTCTCTCAGGAAGGCGCCAAGTGAATTTTTATCTGCTTTTTTGAATAAGAATATTTTTGGTTTATTTATGGAGGACTTGGGAGTTGCAATACTCAGACTCCTTACGACAACCCTATGTTCACTAATCCCTGTATCCGTTTTGGTGCTCGTTTTTAGTTCAGAAGTATTTTTTGCTAATAGCTCCAGATTGTTTTCACATCCGTTTACTGTTAGAGGGGGCTCATGAAGTAATCGATCGAAATAACTTTCAGAGAAAGCGTTTAATACAATTCTGGGCGATCTTTTATGCGTACCTCTGAATTTAAACATGTATTGTCATGTATGACAATGAAGGTGTTATCCCTTAACTCCATGCCTCTGAGCATCCGCCGTGGCCGATTCATGAGCGGTTCATGCGCTACCTGGAAGAGGACCATTGATAGCGAGCAACCTTGTCGTACTGAGCTCATAGTCGTTACAGGACCCGCTAATCAGACATTCACTATCACTCTGGAGACCTCAGCTCGTAGCAGCCGCATGACTATGTGAATAAGAACGGGTGGAAATGCCGTGGGGTTCATGATCAGTGTTAGGAAATCATGATTAATCTGGTCTAAAGCTTAAACAAAGTCGACAGAGACCAGACGCTTTAAGTAGACAGATGGTGGCCAATACGATCACGGATCTATGGTCGCTGAACGCCGATTGGATTTTGCAATGCATTCCATGGCACATTTAATCTGAGGAAGAACTGTGTGACATTCTGTCTTCAGCAGTGTCAACATCAGGCGGGCAAAGACCTTATAATCACTGCTAAACGTGGTGAGCGGTCGGGTAGTTATTCACACTTCCAGCTGTGTTTGTTATCGGGAAAAGGAACACTATGTGATCAAAAGTATCCGGACACCTGGCTGAAAATAGCTTACAAGTTAGTGGCAGCCTCCATCGGTAATGCTGGAATTCAATAAGGTGTTGGCCCACCCTTAGCCTTAATGGCAGCTTCCACTCTCGCAGGCATACATTCAGTCATGTGCTAAAAGGTTTCTTGGGGAATGGCAGCCTATTTTTCACGGAGAGCTGCACTGAGGAGAGGTATCGATATCAGTGGGTGAGTCGGCGTTCTAAAACATCCCAAAGGTGTTCTATAGGATTCAGGTCAGGACTCTGTGCAGGCCAGTCCATTACAGGGATTTTGTCGTGTAACCACTCCGCCACAGGCCGTGCACTATGACCAGGTGTTGAAAGATGGAATCGCCATCCCCGAATTGCTCTTCAACAGTGGGAAGCAATAAGTTCCTTAAAACATCAACGTAGGCCTGTGCTGTGATAGTACCATGCAAGACAACAAGGGTTGCAATGCCCCTCTATGAAAAACACGACCACACCATAACACCATCGCCTCTGAATTTTACTGTTGGCACTACACACGCTGGTAGATGACATTCACCGAGCATTCGCTATACCCACACACTGCCATCGGATCACCACTTTGTGTACAGTGATTTGTCACTCCACACAACGATTTTCCACTGTTCAATAGTCCAATGTTTACGCTCCTTACACCAAGCCAGGCGTCGTTTGGCATTTACCGGCGTGATGTGTGGCTTATGAGCACCCGCTCGACCATAACTTCCTAGTTTTCTCACCTCCCACCTAACCATCATAATACTTGCAGTGGATCCTGATGCAGTTTGGAATTCCTGTTTGATGGTCTGGATAGATGTCTGTCTATTACACATTACGACCCTCTCCAACTGTCGGCGGTCTCTGTCAACCGAGGCCTATACGCTTTTGTGCTGTACGTGTCCCTCCACGTTTCCACTTCACTATCACATCGGAAACAGTGGACCCCGGACGCATGACAAAAGTGGCACCCCAATCACCTGACATCGTTTGAAGTCCGTGAGTTTCGTGGAGTGCCCCATTCCGCTCTCTCACCATGTCTAGTGGCTACTGAGGTCCCTGATATGGAGTACCTGGCAGTAGGTGGCAGCACGATGCACTTAATATGAATAACGTATGTTTTTGGGGGTGTCCGGATACTTTTGATCACACAGTCTTGCCTTCAACGAAGACTGGAGGCTCGTACATGCGCGGCTGTATGAGCTCATTATGCACCGTTAGCCATTGGAGCATCACGATGTCTGTGAAAGCGATACAGATGATTTATCTACCGTGATTGCTTCCAGGAGCACCTCCTCACCCATCAGGGTGAGTCTCGCCTGTATTGGCGCATGATCTCCTCCCCCACCAAGATGTCTGTTTGGGCACCAGTGAAGAGCAGACGAAATCTGTCCAAAAGTCCCTTTGTGTCTTCAAATGCCTACAATCCGCGATCGATCAACGTTCGGCTAATACATCTTTCTTCGCGAAACACATGATGCATTGATGGAGGTTCCCCTGCTATACCGTCCAAGCATCTGGCCCTTATAGGCAAGCCCTCTATCCTGCATCGCGTGATCGGGATAATGTGCGCTTTAACAAGGTTGACTTCAGATTTACGGAGAGGAGACGGGGCTTGCTATGACAGCTCGCATAGCACCGGGTAATAATACTCCACGGTTTCCTGGCGATAACGCATTTTTTTCTCGGCCGTACGTAATAAGGGCATGACGTAAAAGCTGATATCGTGCATCCTAGCCACCACTGTGTAACCGTTACGAAAGCTGGAAGTCACCGCTCAAATACGGCCCACACGATACCAATTCTCTCATGAAACTCTCGGTCTTACAATATCGGAGCGTTTAATTTCGAAGTTCCTTGACTGAGCTTCACAGTCTGTCGTGTAAAGTTTATGATGCAGTAGTATGCTAACTGATTAGTAAAAGCCGTGGGCCACATTTCAGCAGCAGTCGTTGCTTCCTGTAGCACACGGGAGACATAAATACGTTCAATATGATTCGCAGAGTGTCCGCTGAAAAGAGTGAAATCTTCTCTGTTCCCGTGGATCCGTTCCCATGTGTTTCACATGTTCATGTCCTGGAATGTCACTTGTAGTTCCTTGCACGCATTTAAACTGAGAGTTTGATCCTTCGGAGACAGGACGCAGTTGAATTCACCGCCGAGGGGAAAGTGATCGCACCTGCCGGAAAAGAAAACTTGCACATTCAGAAAGCCAACGCTGAAAACAAACATGTGATAAATGAGCAAACACACATCAGTACAGGCTCCCTACTACACTTAATAGAAGAAATGATAAGATATAAATCGTCCCTCACTAACAAGCAGCCACAAAAAAAACAGCTCACCAAAATAAATAATATTTCACACACACACACACACACACACACACACACACACACACACACACACACACACAATGGTTCAAATGGCTCTGAGCACTATGGGACTTAACATCGATGGTCATCAGTCCCCTAGAACTTAGAACTACTTAAACCTAACTAACCTAAGGACAACACACAACACCCAGTCATCACGAGGCAGAGAAAATCCCTGACCCCGCCGGGAATCGAACCTGGGACGCACACAAACACAAATACTTCAAAAATTACACTCGAAAATTGGCAATAACATTCGATCTTTGGCAACAATATTCAACAGTCGGCAACACAAACCTAAACATTGCATCAAAACGAGTGTTCAGTTCCTAGTGCTGTGAAATGTGAAAAAAAGAAAACCAGTGACAATTATAAGAAGAGGAACGGCACCAGTAAAATATGTATATATTCCAGGCCACCGAAGATGCCTTGCAGAGAATAAAGGCGAAAAGCGTATGGCACGAAAATTGTGTTTCATTCAGTTGTAGTCAGATGGTACAAAAAGTAAAAATTATCAATATGCCTTAATATTACCTGCAACTGAGGAATACAGGGCAACAAACGTTGAAGATGTGTTTGTAGTGGCCGACCGGAGTGGCCGAGCGGTTCTAGGCGCTACAGTCTGAAACCGCGCGACCGCTACGGTCGCAGGTTCGAATCCTGCCTCGGGCATGGATGTGTGTGATGTCCTTAGGTTAGTTAGGTTTAAGTAGTTCTAAGTTCTAGGGGACTGATGACCTCAGAAGTTAAGTCCCATAGTGCTCAGCGCCATTTTTGTTTGTAGTGGTTTCGGGTAGGATATTCCGACCGTACTTTTGATGTTATCTGAAGGTTTCTGCATCTGATTGTGGACGTTATATGAAATACATGTATATAATAGATCTCCGAATAGTTATTCAAGAAAAATAGATGATGTTTTATTACAGTTCCTGTCAGCAAGACGAGAGCTTGAGAAGTCCAGTGCCACCATATACAAGGTAACGATCAAATAAAATAAGAAGAAAAGCAGAACAAGATTAAACTTCCGTTGAATCAAGTACATCCAAACCATCAGATACACTACAGCGCATTCTTTGTGAAAGATATACAATTGCAATACACACATCAAAAAAGTCTTGCATCACCCCGGTTCCCAAAACTGCTGAATGCAGACGTTGACTGTGGATGTTATATCACAGACACAGTGCTTTTGACTGTTCAGAGATGTCACTAAACCCGCCCAAAGATGTAAACGACCATGCATGAACAGCGCCTATTAGACGGAGGGGGTCCGACAGCCGATAAGTTCCAGTCATTACACCAGGTAGGAGGTACACTGCTCGTGTTGTCTGTAGTTCAACCGTGCCTAGATGCTCATTACCGCGGCTTGTTCTCGTCCACATTGTTACTTTGTGTCAGGGAGGGCTCTCAACAAGGAAAGTGCCCAGGCGTCTCGGAGCGCACCAAAGCGATGTTTTTTCGGACATGGAGGAGAAACAGAGAGACAGGAACTGTCGATGATATGCCTCGATCAGGCCGGCCAACGGCTACTACTGCAGTGGATGACCGCTACCTACGGATTATGGCTCGGAGGAACCCTGACAGCAACGCCACCACGTTCAATAATGCTATTCGTGCAGCCACCCGACGTCGTGTTACGACTCAAACTGTGCGCAATAGGCTGAATGATGCACAACTTCCCTCCCGACGTCCATGGCGAGGTCCGTCTTTGCAACCACGACACCATGCAGAGCGGTATAAATGGGCCAAACAATATGCCGAATGAACCGCTCAGGATTGGCATCACGTCATCTTCACCGATGAGTGTCGTATATGCCTTGAACTAGACAATCGTCGGAGACGTGTTTGGAGGCAACCCGGTCTAGCTGAACGCCTTAGACTCAATGTCCAGCGAGTGCCGCAAGGTGGAGGTTCCCTGCTGTTTTGGGGGTGGTCATGGAAGGCGCCGTAACTACTGCACGATACGTGAATGCCATCCTCCGATCGACAGTGCAACCATATCGGCAGCATATTAGTGAGGCATTCGTCTTCATGGACGACAATTGTCGCCTCCATCGTGCACATCCTGTGAATGACTTCCTTCAGGATAACGACATCGCTCGAGTAGAGTGGCCAGCATGTTCTCCAGACATGACCCCTATCGACCATGCCTGGGATAGATTAAAAAGGGCTGTTTATGGACGACGTGACCCACCAACCACTCTGAGGGATCAATGCCGAATTGCCATTGAGGAGTGGGACAATCTGGGTCAACAGTGCCATGACGAACTTGTGGATAGTATGCCACGACGAATACAGGCATGTATCAATGCAAGAGGACGTGCTGTTGGGAATTAGAGGTACCGGTGTGTACAGCAATCGGGACCACCACCTCTGGAGGTCTCGCTGTATGGTGGTACAACTTGCGATGTGTGGTTTTCATGAGCAATGAAAAGGGAGAATATGATGTTTATGTTGATCGCTATTCCAATTTTCTGTACAGGTTCCGGAACTCTCGGAACCGAGGTGACGCAAAACTATTTTTGATGTGTGTGTAAGGTGCTTATTTTGAAAACAAAATTTTTTTGCCCTTATGTGTAAGTTAAATTTTACGTCAAGTTGCTAGCTTCATTCGTAGAGTAAGATATACCCTTGTGAAACTCAATGAATCTTTTTGATACAGAGAGTAGTATGGTTTCGAATACATGGAACCTCCTCGTATATTTTTGGTCCTGCTTGCATAAAGCAACTCAAACTGTGAAAGATTCTGATACATCTGTCTCACAAAAGTGTTATTCCCGTTCGCATATTTCACAAACTATTACACTAAAGGTTTATTTGAATTCTGTTCCTATTTAATTTATTCGTCATAGCAGTAACTACTTGGTGCTTCTTGGTAATTCCGAAGCTAATGCTGGGCCATATAAATGCACAACAAAATCTGTCAAGTGTGATAAAATAAACTGAAGAATTGTTAATGCAACTACAGGGACTACCCTGCTGTAGATATAAACACAAATAATATCATATTACAAAATTATAAACAATTTTCAGTATCTCTCATCTGATACGTTGGCTTCCTAGATAAGTAAGCAACTTCAATTAAAACGTGGGCGGGGTGATTTCGTTACTCGTGGTCGTCCTAACATAGAGAGAAACCACTTGAATAGACCACGGAGTTTCGACCCAGTATCTTGCATGGCGTCCGGTCTAGGCGAGCTGGCATCTGTTAATTTCCGCGTTTTCAGCAGCAAGCATAAATTTGCTTACTATGTTCAATTCTCTCCAAGTACCTGTATTGCACTGTGGCCCGTACGAGGAACACTTACATTACTATGCCCCACAACCCACAAACTTTTTTGCCAGTTAAGACTATCTGCATGAAATGAGGATTAATGAAGAGAGCGTTTGCATATACGTTTCCTTCCCTTGCAGTTTCATCATTTTCTGCGTCTACATTTCTACTCCGCAAGACACGTTAAGGGGTGTGGTGGAGGGTACACCTGGTACCATTTCACGAATGAGCTTTACTCAACGATCTGTATGCACATAACAAACACAGAAAGCTCCACTTTTAACGGACTTTGACAGAGGTAAGATTGTGATAGCTCAATGAAGCTCCTCAGAAGGTCTCCTGCCGTTGACATTAGCGTTCATTCGTAGTAGACGAATATCACCGAAATCTGCAAGGCAAGATAAGGCAACGGTCGTTAATGCACCTTCTACATAAATGAACGAGATGCGGTTATCTGCTCTGAGAAGTAGAACAGGCGAAAATCTTGTAACTTATAAGCAAAAAAGATAGAGGAAGATTAGGGATTAAGGTACCGCCAACGGTGAAGTCATTAGCTTGTACTGTCGAAGGATGTGGAAGTAAATCGGTAATGTCGTTTTTAAAGGGACTATCTCTAAATTTTCTTAAGTGCCTTAGGATGACCGAGAAGGTATTTGGACCAGCGTCCTCCCGAATGAGAAGCCAGTGTGTCACCTCTTTCGGTTTCTAACATCCAAGCCACCTCAGGCGAGGGTGTGGCTTTGAAGTTGTTGTCACTTTGTGTGCCATAACTATGACTTTGTCACACGGGCGCAGTGGAAAGAGCGAAAGGCAAAAACTTAGAAGAACATAAATCACCTTCATTACAGCTTCAGTAGAATGTTACCGGTACTTGATAAAAAAATTAATCGGAGCGTGATCTTGCAAAAAGCCAAAGTTACTTGTTATTTCTGCAATATATCATGTCTGGCTAATTTTCTTGATATTAAAACGGTCGTTCATCATTGACGGATTAACAAGTAATAACATATAGGTACAAATGCCTTCTGGTAAAGTGCTCAACGAGCCCCTCTTATCGTTTTGCAACAACCTTGGACTGGCGCATGTGCTTTCATCCAGCGAGATTTATGGGAACCGACGTTTTATACTGTTGTGACTAAAATGTGGTGGCAGCTTTCTGGGTATCATGAGGATAGGTAGCTGAAACTTACCGATTTCAGGAGCCACTTCCCTCGCCTGTAGTGCAGCGGTTCGCGCTAGTTATTTAGTTAATTTACTTTATGTGAAGCCTCCTTCTAGCCTATCACCTCGTCACCTTGAGGCGACAGAGTCAGACCTACGACGAAACTGGCTTTCTGAGTAAGACATTCACAAGCGAAATCCTCTATCTATTGAGATAATCGCACCATCACAATCCTGCAGCCTTACGCGCCATTCATTTCAATTCGCCAGTCTCAGCCGTGAGATTGGGAATATTAGGTACTACACTGGTGAGAAAAAATGGTTCATATGGCTCTGAGCACTATGGTACTTAACATCTGAGGTCATCAGTTTCCTAGAACTTAGAACTACTTAAACCTAACTAACCTAAGGACATAACACACGTCCATGCCCGAGGCAGGATTCGAACCGTAGTGGTCGCACAGATCCAGACTGAAGCACCTAGAACCACTCGGCCACAAGGGTTGGCGCTGTTGAACAAAACTTACAGTCGCAAGTACCATTCGAATGATGTGACACTTTCAAGTAACATAGCTCGTTGGGACTTGAGCCATACATACAAACAACAGCTTTAGTATAATACAGCATGTAACTAAAAGAAATGTGAATGGAGACCTAGAGAAATGATACTTTTATTCAAAGACAATAATTACACTGAAGCCACCGCAATGTTTGATGGTCGCCTGGACATTATAAAAGGCAGCAATGTGTTCCCACGCCTGTCACAGTGTTGGTAAGGTGTTCTTGCCGTAGACCTTTCCTTCCTCCATCAGCGCAGGTGACAACAGCTGAGCGGTCTTTGGTGCATGTGGATATGCTGCAGTAGCCTCCGAGACGCGTCTCACACACTCTGAATGGGATTTAAGTTGGACGAACGGACAGGCCATTCCATTCGCCGAATATCCTCTCGTTCCAAGTGTTCCTCCACCTGCGCAGTTCGATGTGGTTGTTATCTGCAAAAATGAAGTCGTGGCCGAATGTAGCCCTGAAAAGACACATTCGGAAGTGATACTGTGTCACAATAACCTTTACCGATGAGTGTATCGTGTTCAAAGGTTTGAATGTCAGTACGATCATGTAACATTACGCCTCATCACACCGTATCACCTGAACCACCATTCGACAATGCTGGGCGTACCTTCACACGGCGAGAGACGGGAACACCTAATACACCCAGGAATCCTCGCTTGTGGTGGTTAGACGTGGTCGACCTGAATATTGACGACTAGTATGCCCGCCCTCACGTTCCCAAACAGTCCAACATAAGGACGCTGTCTTCCTAAGGCCGCACAAAACTGGATATTGCACGATTCGACCAGCCAGTCATGTGGAAACCCATAATGGAGCCCCTTCAAACTCTGTCAGATGCTTATAGCTCTGTCTAAGAAAGGTATGCGGCATTTCAGTATACTTCACAGTGATCAGTCAACATCTGAAGCTGTTCAGGCATCATGCATATCGTAGCAGTCCTGGTAACAACACTAGCTCCCTCTTGTGTCTGTCCTATCTGTTACTGAGAATTGTAACTCTAACCATTTACACAATTGCCGATGGTGCTAACATCCACGAAGTTATTTTGACACCCGACCATAACTTCAGGGTGTTTCACATTTTTCATTAGGTAGCGTATATCTACAAGTTTGCTGTAACATTCAGCAGCTTTCGTGTTCGTTTAAGAATGTGTTATGATTCTCGTCGTCAGTTGTTATGATGACAGGTGGCCAATGCTAAATAGAAACATATATGGCACGTTTGGCAGTGAAGTCGGTTAGGAGCTGGCTGCATATTCTGTATCTGCAACGAATGAAATAATTAGTAGTCGTTGGTAAAAAATAATATATATTGTACTTAACTTGTGTCACAGGCTTCTTTATATGCTGCATACATATAATTACAAACATATCTAGAGAGGCATTACTTATGTGATACTTGACTAAGTGAATTGTTAGAGGTTCCTTCCTATCAGCTGACGGCTATGCTACATTCCTAGTTGACGTCCCGAGAAAGAGTGGACGAGAGCTCGCTAGATACTTGTCACAAGCCACGGAGCGACGCTAGTCGCGACTCGCGGGTGCAGCGATATCTATTACGGACCGCGGTCGATATCTGCAACCCCTAAGTATGGTATCGAACGCTGATACCACAGAATGTGCAATTTTTGGCCGCGTAATGTCATTTCTCATTCAAAACTGTTGAGAAAGAAAAACTACTTCATAACATTCATTACTACCAAAAAAAGTAAGAAATGGCACGTCACATGTTGCATTTACTCACATACAGGGGAACGACTGCTTTATGGTTAGTAGAAACAAAAAATATTTGTAAACGTGACGTAAGTACAAGCATATAAACGAAACCGAGACTGAATCTATCACACGGCAGCAACATTCATTACTACCAAAAAAAGTAAGAAATGGCACGTCACATGTGTCATTTACTCACATACAGGGGAACGACTGCTTTATGGTTAGTAGAAACAAAAAATATTTGTAAACGTGACGTAAGTACAAGCATATAAACGAAACCGAGGCTGAATCTATCACACGGCAGCAAACTGTATGCTGGTGTGACACAAGTTGAGAGTTAAAATATCTGTTGATCTGGAGACCGAACGAGGGCCCTACATCACGTGGGCATGTGGAGCTGACAAGGTAGGTCTTCAGTTGAGTGGATACCTAATACAGCGAGGGTGCCACGGGGACAAATGGTTCAAATGGCTCTAAGCTCTATGGGACTTCACATCTGAGGTCATCAGTCCCCTAGAACATAGAACTACGTAATCCTAACTACCGTAAGGACATCACACTCATCCATACCCGAGGCAGGATTCGAACCTGCAATCGTAGCAGCCGCGTGGTTCGGACTGAAGTGCATAGAACCACTGGGACAAATGCTACGGTCTCCAGCAGGTATTTACGTGTAGGAGAACAGCAGATGAGTGCTGGCTCATTAGCGATGAAATCAAAACAAATAAGCTATGCAACAATATGTTAAGAAAGATGACATTTTTCCTAAATAGATAATTCAAAGTAGGTGCTCCAGGAGTAACGAAAAAGTTTTCAAGAGATTAAATCAGTCGTCTTCAAGTATAGTCTACCGTCCTATGTCCACTTCGTAAATTATTGTTCCTTATTACTCATTCTTAAAATAAGCTTCCTCTGCAACTGTGCCGGCCGCGGTGGTCTAGCGGTTCAGGCGCTCAGTCCGGAACCGCGCGACTACTACGGTCGCAGGTTCGAATCCTGCCTCGGGCATGGATGTGTGTGATGTCCTTAGGTTAGTTAGGTTTAAGTAGTTCTAAGTTCTAGGGGACTGATGACCACAGATGTTAAGTCCCATAGTGCTCAGAGCCATTTTTTTTCTGCAACTGTCATTCATTTTATGGAATATCTAGGGTATATTTTTATTTTGCTGAATGAGAGACGAGGCTGGTAAATTTGGTTTGTAATGAAAGAATTCGTACAATTAGATACTCTAAAAGTCCTTAGGTCGTCGTTAAATCTTACGTAATATGTTCCTGTACGGGATACGGGCGGAGTAAGCGATTTTGCAAATGCTTCTGGTGTTTTGACTGTCTGCAATGAACACCGTGTTGTCCTTAAATGGTTTTTATGTTTTACTTCCGATGTATGAGACACAAGCAGTAGGCAAACTTTTGCTACGGGCACCCAAAAGCCGATAACATAATTTAAAAAAAACTCCCCGTCGACGACATTGTCATCGGTGACAAGTTTGAGTACATGAGTGAGGTTGAAGGAAATCAGCTGATTCGTTTTCAAACGAATCATTCCAACCATCGCATTAATCGATTTAGGGAAACAAAAAGAAAGACTTAAACTGCATAACTCGATTTCCTTCAGCTGTAACATTTTCTCGACAGAGCTACGTCAGCTGGAACAGAAGAAAAAATACAAATGGGAAAACGTATAACAAGATGAGATACTGAGAAGCTGAGGCTGTTAACTCCATCGTGAGACGTCGAATTCGCTAAGATATTTGCCAGCAACATGAAAAAGGCCCGTGTTTAAGTGCCGATCGGGCAGATATTTTTGCCCGTCAATATTCGTCGGAAGTGATTAATAAAATAGTGGAAAAACGTAAATCGGGACTAGATTTTCACCTCGACCACAATTTTATTATGGCTGGTTCTGAGGACCGTAAGAAAACGAAATTCCTTCGCGTTCCCGCAATTTTTTGGCCGTCGCCAAGAATAGGATCCGGTGTCTCGTTAGGCGGCGGGCGCGCGCTGCGCCGGCTGCCGGCCAGAACTGGTTCTGGCACCGCCGCTATAAATATCTAATTCGCGTTTATGCGGCCAGCTGTTGACAACGCCTCCATTGCCCACGATGAGCGGGCCATTACGGCGGGGCCCCCAATGAGCTCGTGCTGCAGCTAGCGCGCGGACGTAGCAGCGCACCTGTGCAAAGCGGACTTGGCTTGCCGTCGTCAGCGCCGCTGCACATTTCTGAACTTCAGTACTGGGAAACTGAAACGAGGACGAGGTGACGTCACAATATCAGGTTTCACGAGGAATTATTAGTGGGCGACAAGGCGATTATCCATACCAGAGCACTCATGAGGGTGAATGGTGGCAGGGAAGACGGCGGCGTGACCAGGCACCTAAACACTGCTAAGCTGCACGTGTCACACCAATACACAAGACAGGAAACAGATGTAATCCGGTGAATTGTACACTCACATCACTGACAACAATTTGGAATACGGTTCTGGAAGATATAATGTGTTCCAAACTCATGAAATACCTTGAAGGAAAAGGATCTACTGACTCATAACCAACACGGATTCAGAAGAATTAGTTCTTGTAACAAACAATTGGCTATTTATTCAGACAAAGTAATGAGTGCTATCGATAGGGGATATCAAGTTGATTCCATACTTCTAGATTTCCAGAAGCTTTTCAAAACGTTCCTCACATGCGGCTTCTAATCAAGTTGCACACATATGGAGTATCGTTTCAGTTGTGCGACTGAATTCGTGATTTCGTAGTAATTGACGGAATGTAATCTATTGCACTGCTCTCTCGACTTTTTGCACATATTTCGGTCATTTCTCGCCTAGTATAGTGATCAGCAGATCGAAAAGAATTGCAAAATGGTTTAAAAAGGTATACGTATAAATGGAAAAGTGGTAATTAATGCTGAACAACAAAAAGTTTGAGATCGTCCAAATGACTACTAAATAACCAATAATTTACGATAACACGATAAATTACGAAAATTTAACGATTACAGTTTCAACCAAAAACCTAGGGGCTACCATTACAAACAACTTAAATCGAAAGGATTACACAGGAAATGTCTTGGGGAAGGCGAACCCAAGACTGAGTTTTCATGGCAGAACAATTAGAAGATGCTAGAAATCTACCAGAGAGACAGCCTACACTACGCTTGTCTGTCCTTTTCTAGAGTATTACTGCGCGGTATGGGATCCTTCCTAGATGAGCTTCACGGATGACATCGGAAAACTTCAGGGAAGGCCAGCTCGTTTTGTATTATAGCGAAATAGGGGAGAAAGTGTCACAGATATGATACGTCAGCTGGGATCGCAACCATTAAAACAAATGCGCTTTTCCTTACAGCGAGGTATTTTCAAGAAATTTCAGTTACCACCTTCCTTCTCTGGATGCGAAAATATTTTGTTGACTTCTACCTAAAAAGGGAGAAATGATCATTGTAACAACATAACAGAAGTCAGAGCTCGCACGGAAAGATTTATATGTTCATATTTCCACGTGGTGTTCGAGAGTGGAACGGTCTAGAAATAATGGGAAAGCGGTTAAGTTAACTCTTTGTCAAACACTCAAGTGCGAATAGCCTATTAATCATACAAATGTACATGCAGAGGCTAACTGGGTCCTCCTGCACTCCTTCTCTGGTTCACATTTCAATAATAATTTTTGTATGATACATTTCAAAGCACGGAACGACACACAGTCCAAATTCACATTGATTTACTAGTTTTTCATTGTCTTATTGACTAACAGTGCATAGCCGTAACAAACAATACGAAAAACGCAAAATATACTCCAGATGACCCAGTCCATACCACGTAAACACAGCCCACACCATTGTGGAGCCACCAACTTGGGTCCATGGTTTCGCGGGCTCTGTGCCACACTCGAGCAATACCGTCAGGTCTTAACTGAAATCTGGACGCACATGATCAGGCTACGGTTTTTCAGTCGTCTCGGTCCAACCGAAATGGTCATGAGAGGAGCTACAGGCCATGTCGTGCTGTTAGCAAAGGCATTTACTCCAAATTTCGCCGACTGTCCTAACGGTTACGTTCGTCGTACGTCCCACATTTATTTCTGCGGTTATTTCACGCGGTGTTGCTTGTCTATTAGCAATGACAATTATACGCAAACGCTGCTGCTCCCGGTCGTTAAGTGAAGGCCAGTGGCCACTGCGTTGCCCATGGTGAGGGGTAATGTCTGAAATTTGGTATTCTCGGCACATTCTTGACACTGATACGAATTTCGTAACGATTTCCGGAATGAAATGTCCCATGCGTGTAGCTCCAACTACCACTCCGCGTTCAGCGTACGTTAATTTCTGTCATGCGGTCATAATCACGCCGGACATATTTTCGCATGCGTCACCTGAATACAAATGACAGCTCCGGCAATGTACCGACCTATTATATCTTGTTTACGAGATGCTATTGACATCTGTATTTGTGTATATAGCTATCCTATGATTTTTGTCACCCCAGTGTGGAAAACACTGCTTCGTTCAGACACACCAACGTGAAATACACAACTACTTAGCCCTCCTAGCACCAGGATTTTTTGTATCGCTGAGTACCACTAGGGTCAAACAGACAAACGCTCTGTGTAACAGTCATAATTCTATTTTCATAAATGTTAAAGAAGCCTCCTGGCAGATTAAAATAAATTCATAAATGTTACATGCAAGAACAAAGGGAAATGTAGATTTGGGCCATATTGACTCCAAGAATACTCAGTGCAAAAATCGCGAATAAATTTTAATGTGTTGTAAATACAAAATGGGCAAAACATCATTATCTGCCACTGACTCAGAAAGATAAAGCCACATATTTTTAAAATAGTAGTTTTGAAAGCTAGAGAGATACATCTTTCCAATTTCTTCTCCGGGTGTTACTGACCCTAGTGGTCCTAGGAAGATTAAACAGCTGCCTTGGCGAAGCACTTCACCGTTGTGAAAGGTATAAACTTTCTTACTTAAATCTTAATTATAAATCATTTCTACGTCATATTTTTTTATATCTACAAAATATTTGTATTACTGATTTTTTTTTCATCTAGATTCATGGTAGAACTGATTTTACTGAACTAAGCTTAGTATTCGAGGACAGAGACAAACTAACATCATCACTACCATCACCATAAGGAACAGTTTGGAGCCGCTTGCTTCTCTGTTGCGTCTGAGTTTCTCTTCATCCTCCCACCACCGTTCTGTCACCACTCTGTTCCAGCTCTCTCCTTTTATACAGGGTGAACATCGATAAAATCGCCGGCCTTGTGGCCGATCGGTTCTAGGCACTGCAGACAGGAACCGCGTGACCGCTACGGTCGCAGGTTCGAATCCTGCCTCGGGCATGGATGTGTGTGATGTCCTTAGGTTAGTTAGGTTTAAGTAGTTGTAAGTTCTAGTGGACTGATGACCTCAGAAGTTGAATCCCATAGTGCTCAGAGCCATTTGAACCATTAATAAAACCGACAAACCTCAGGGATGGGTTCAGGAATGGGTTCAGGAATGGAAATGGAGGAAGAAAGATCCAATGAACATGTGTTCGGAAATGGACGGTGTTCGTGCAACGACAATAAATCGTCCCGGAACACAGTACAGAGCTGCATCACATTCACGTCACAACAGATTTTCAAAATGACCTCCATGGGATGCAATGGACGCGGTTGTCATACAGGATGCAAATATTCGTACTTTGGCTTATACCACGTTGGCGTGCCACTTGTCTGGAGACTGTACTATGGCTCGTCTCAATATCCTGTAAAACCTAGTCCCCAGATCTGGTGTACGCACAGTCCGCCACCTCCCTGCATGTTCGTCTATCTGAAAGAACCCATGATCACATAAATGCCCAAAAAGGGGGTTGAAATGTTTTGTGATGTGGTTGGTGTCTGTGACGGTACTTGATTTGGTATAGCTGTGCTTCCTCTCGACCATTTCCATCTGCTTGGCCATACACAACCGCCATCTCGGCTTGTTCCCGACCTGAATACCGAACCATTCTGCTGCTTACAGTACGCTGCGCCAATCACACAGCCTGCAATACACACAGCACATTGTCAAAGGAACTTTCATTCGTCAGCGCAATCTACCTTGGCAACGATGCATTTCGAGACACATGCTCATTGGACATTTCTTCCTCCATTTCCAGTCAGGAATCCGTCCATGCAGTTTGTCTGCTCTATTAATGTTCCCCCTGTATGTGCTTGAGACTGCGTCAATCGTTTGGCAGTCTGCAGCTCGTGATCAAGTGACTAGAGTTGCTGCCTCTGGATCACAGGTCCCGGGTTCGATTCCCGGCCTCGTTGGGGATTTTCTCTGCCCGAGGACTGGGTGTCTGTGTTGCCCTCATTATCATCGTCATCATCATTCCCGATAGTGGCTAGACTGGATTGTGAGCAAATTGGACTGTGTAAAGATTGGGACTTTGGACGGACGCTGATGAGCGCGCAGTTGTGCGCCCCACAAATCAAACGTCACCATCATCATCATCAGTCGTTTCGGGCGATCGTAAGTTTACATTATACTTGAAGAATCAAGTTTTCCAAGATCGCTAGTAATATCCTTTATTACTATTACCGGTTTCGACAGATGTACGCTGACATCATCGAATCTGAAAGTTACAAAAACAAACATTCAAAGGGGTGTTTTCGTAGCTTACAGATCCGATGACGGTATCGTAGATCTGGCGAAACGGTAATAGTAATAAAAAGAATTACTATCGATCTTGACGAAATTAATTCTCCAAGAATAATGTAACTCTCTCCTTTTCTCCGAATACTTTCCTCCACTCCTTTCAGCCACCTACCGCTAGATTCTCATCATGGTCTTTCGCCTTCGAGCCTCAGTTTATGCATCTTTCTTGGTATGCAGCCACCTGTCGTTGTCTTTACATGTCCGTATCAGTGAATCGTTGCTGATTCGCTCCGTTGCTGTAAAGGCACTTCCTATATAATATCACTGATATCTTCCTTAATTATTATGTAAGTACTTGTTTCTCCCACACTGTTTCTGTGAAATTTCATTTTGTAGGCCTGCATATTGCTTAAATTATTTTTCTTTTCGTCTCGGTTTCAGAGGCATTAGTCAGGATATGCACATAGTAAGATCGATATGTTATTCACTTCGTTTTCTGTGGACATCTTTATTATACATCAAACTTATGAGGCTTCTCCCATTGACTCTTTTCTCCATTTATTTTCTCTGTGCTTTTAAGATATTTAATGCTGCCAACTTCTCTAGCTGTTCCCCTTGTCAGCTTAAGTCCTGAGGTAGCCATTTCCCTCAGCCTTATTATAAAAATGAACGCAGTCTTCCTCTTACTAAATTTCATATCAGATAATCAGAGAAGACGAATAATTCATCTCTATCCCCTCCGACTCCTTTTACCGCCCTGGTCATTCTGTCATCCATGACAACCATACAAAGTAAGGATGAAAGTGCTTCTCCGTGTCTTATACCCCTTCACTAATTCATTTCCACCTTCAACACAGCTTTCACTTATGTGGTGCATTCCTTTCACTCTTTCCGCTGCATATTTTACCACGTTGCATACGCCTTCTCAAGATCAACAAAGGCGATCAACAAACCTTACCAATACTCTTTACGTTTCTTCTGTAGAATTAAGGTCTGACGTTACCCTTCCCAATCTTAAATCGTATTAATTTATTTTCTCCTCATCTTTCCCCTTATTCTTTTTCCTAAAACTTCCGCACATACACTTAAATGAAACTGTTACATCATGAACAGCCTGATCGAACGTTACCAAACTGATACTCCAGTATTCCCATGCCTATACGATTTCCTCATCAACATTAAATCTTATGCGAGCTTATTTTCAGTACAGAAAAAAGCAGTTTCTGCTGATGTAGACTGGTGAGAATACATGACGACTACAGAATATATTGAAAGTTACTGGAATTTTTCATCTGGAGATCGCAACATGACGTTCCCAGCGGACACACGCACAGCTTAGCGGAATCTTTGGGACCTTGGGAAGCTCTCATCACTGGCACGAGAGAAATGCGGGCACGTACAGACAGTTGGCTACTGTGGAATAACTGCTGAACGAGTGGTGACGAGACGGACTCAGGACAACGGCGTGGCAAGTAAAGCACCGTCCTTGACTGTCCTGTTGTATCCTCTAATTTGTCACTCATAGAGCAAGTCGTGGATATACAGTCTAAGACAAGAATACGACGCACCACGAAGGAATTATCCGAATGAGATGATCATGTACAAACAAATGATTACAATGTCAGAAGGACTGTATGATTTATTCAAGAGAAAGAGTTTCACAAATTGAGCAAGTCAATAACGCTTTGGTCCACGTCTGGCCCTCACGCAACAGTTATTGTGCTTAGCATTGATTTATAGGGTTGTTCGACTTCCTCTTAAGGGACAGCATGACAAATTCTGTCCAACTGGCGCATCAGATCGTCGAACCCCTCCCTGAATTGGTTGGAGGGCTCAACCCATAATGCTCTAAACGTTCTCAATTTCGGAAATACCCGGCGACCTTACGGGGCAAGCTACGCTTTGACAAGTCAGTAGGCAAGCAGTAGAAATCCTGGCCTTGCTGAAATGTAAGATGAGGATGTCTTGCCATGAAGGGAGAAAAAAAAAAACGATCCCTAGACTCTCTTCGACGTACCACTGTGCTGTAACGGCGCCGGGGATGCCAACCAGAGGGGTCCTGCTGTGGCACCCTAGAGCATCACACCTGGATGTCGGAGCGTATAGAGGGCGGGAATAAGGTTGTATCCCATCCCTGTCCGGGGCGTCTGCAGACACATCTTTGCTGGTCTCTGGAAATTAGTTCGAAGCAGGACTCATCAGAGAAGACAATTATACTCCACTCAATGAGATTCCCGGCAGTTGGTTTATTAGAATACGAACTTTAACGTCCGCCTGTTCCACTTTATATGGTATAGCCACATAATTGTTGTATTTCCCAGAAATGATTTCTACTGCTTCCTTATAGCGATTTTCCAATATTTCTCTCGCTGCCACATTGCCATTTCTGTTAAGAGAAATGGTAGCTTTGTCTTGACAACATATATCGCGGAGAAAGACTTCGAAAATTTGCCAATAGATGATTGTTAAATCTACAGCAGAACTTCTTCTTTAACATTATAGACAGCCCATTATCCAGCTGTTGTTGAAAGCGCACTTGATCACATACTTTTAACCAAGATAATGCTGCCACAAAACGGTTCTGTAATAGGCGTAAGGACTTCCAATTCTTATCGCAATGGAGTATGCCATTTTCGGTGAAACTTATTTTACCATGGTTCTTCAATAATAAGCACACGCAAAACATTCGTTATCTGGTGTTATCTTCCTTCCTAACAGCTAAGGGACATTTAAAACTTTGGAGAGAAACATACTAACACTCCCCACTACCGTAGAATACTGGTCAGTTGCGGTAATCAAGCATCCTTATTTACTGTAATGATCCAGAATGTTGGGCTCTACTGGTCACGTAATCATGATATCACTTTTAGTCATACCTCCTAAATTTACAAGACTGTTGTATGCTGTCCCCTACTTCCGAGCACTTAAAAGTCGTTACGTAATATGCGTCAAGGGAATATGTATGGAAAATAAATAATTTTTTAGAAACTGATAATTATTTTTTATCGTTTACTGTAATGAATATACAGTCCTCATTCCCATTTAAGTAGATGGGTTTCTTCGGGGTAGAGCGTAACAGTATGAATAAAAACAGATGTAGGTTGTTTATTGTGACATGTTTGTATGGTTATAAATCTCTGGCAACGAACGAAACAAATGAACATCTCATCTTTTTACCAAAGTCTTAATTGTCCGTATCATTCTGCAACAAACTCATCTTAGTTTTTCTGAAACCAGAGTCCTCCATACATTATAGCAACCCTCCAAGGTAGGGTAACTTCCGACAGTACAGTTGGTTGGCACTACATTACGTTTTCTTCCTTTGGTTGTTCTATACAGTTCGCTGGATTGCGACATGTCACATTTAAAGGAGATTGACGCTGATAAATATACACCACTAAATTTTCTCCATACGTAGGTGTTTTGTTGTGTAGAGTAACATTATGCCCATTTATGTTGTTTATTTGTAATATCCAAGTTTGGTTATGGATCTATGATCACATGGGAAAACGAAAACTGTCTGTATTATTTATAAAAATACATAAGATTTCGACTATAAAACAGAGCGGTAACGCTACTATTGTAACTTATTCATTCATTAGTCGCAGAAAAAGAACATGGATTACATATTGGCAATACTATGATAGTGGGTGGCAGAACGCGTAAGACAGCAAGCATACTGTATGCAGCCTCTTCTAAGTGTTCCAATAATAAAATGCTTTACTACTGTGACATACAGCAACTCACATAAGTTTACATGAAACTTCGGATGTGGGACACATGGAAGATATAGATGTTTTGGATACGGGGCATAGATGCCACTGTGTAAGAGGCATACAGTCACAGATCCTACTATGGAGTTAGCAAAGAATAGTGTTTAATCCGTTCGTTTGCCAAATGTGGGTTCCTACAAATAATCTTAGTTCACAGGTCATAATAAAAAGAACTATAAACCGCTACTTTTCCTTCTACAATTTTGTTCCACACGTCTTAAGAAAAGAAATCACTCAACTAAATAGACTTAAGTTAGTCATTATTAAAGAAATTATACCTGTAAGTGCAGCTGAAGTAAAATATCGGAGAACTGGCTAGAACGATTTCAAATGAAGGAGAAGTGAGATATTTGGTAAAACAAATGCCGTGAACGATGATTATAAGGTGCTACTGTTGTATTCTATAAATAATGTTATTAAACATGCTCGAGGCTACAGTGGTATGTATTGCTTGGAAAATATCTGATTCTATTACTTAACAATTAAATAACGGATGACACAGAGAGGTATACGATGTGGTCTCATCGAGTTTAGCCATTCTTCATTACATTGTTAACCCAGTTTGGGAGAGTCAATTGCGTTTGTGTTGCAATTTATAGGTGATCTAGCGACAGCGAAAATGCTTGGTTTCTGGGTGGATGAGCAATCATTGTCCACAACCAAGTTGCGTTTGATAGGGGAGGCAAAGGCTCATCTTAGGTATCGTCAGGGGTTAAGAAACGTTGCAATGTTTCAGCAAATAAGCGCGGGTCTCGTACAGTATTCTAAGTAACTGAATACCTCAAGATTTATTCAGGAGAGCTGGCTGGGATATCACAGAGGTAGAACGAGTCAGTAGGAAGTTAAGTCGGTACAACAAAGAAAATATATACAGATACATAATTAATGCCCAGTAGTAGATGTCTGAATACTTTGGATGACATAGTGTATGTACGACGACGATCACACGAGCAGCTGATAGGGAAGTGTGTTTGCATATGCACATTGTAATATATGGTGAAAACAACTACCGTGAAGGAAAAAGGACGGGAAACTGCAGATATGCGAGCAATGCTTGTTAATTAATCTCCTCTGAAGCAAGGACACAGATTAATGATTGTAGTACATTATACCACACATCATATTGTGCCATGTACGTGCTACACATCTGATTTTCAGAATAATCTTCATAAGGACAATATCATCATCTCGTAACAGCTTTTATGTACAACGTTACCTATTAAATTTATAAGCAGTAGAGGGAGCACAGGTCTGGATCGACAGACTTATCAGTCATATCCTTTGCTGAGGAATTAGTGCGGCGCTTAATAGTTTATTTTTCTCATTGTGGTATCAGTCTACATAGCCACTGATATTTGCGGGTGAGACGGCTTTCTATCTAATGGAATGTCAGTTTTGCATCACGTTAGGCTTCACCAATAATATTACAAAACCCATAAAATACGTGCGATAACATCTATAATGAGGAGATGAGAAATCAGTTTGGGAATACCAAATTATTTGTGTGTCAGAACAACACTGAAGTCGATCAGTGTGTAGTAGAGATATGGCCACAAATCTTATGCACATGTCAGCTAGATGCTCTAACCTACAATTCGATAAATGGTGATACCTGGCCCAACTTTGGACTAAGATGTAAGTAATGGACTTGCTTGTAAAACAAGTTTTTTCTACCTCCATCCACGATTTTCTTTTCTAAGTACAGACTACATCACAAAGGCATATGCTTTACACATCAAATTACATAGTGCCTGCATCAACTAAATGATATAGGGATATGCTGTCCTATAAGATTGCGCTACAAGATGGATATGACGGTACACATCTATACATCAGTAAAGTGCGCTCACTGCAGAGTTTATCATCGTTCGCAGTGCTTGCACACTGTCAGAATGAGTTTTGTAATCTTCTTAAATTACCTCTCTGGACTGTGGTAGCATCTAGTGGGAGGAAGTTGATCGAAGCTCCCTATACACAGCTGGTCATGTATGGGGGAGAAAGTCGCCTACAGAAGATGGAGCTTGGTGATAAACCAGAAATTCCCAAGCTGGGGAACAGGATGGTATGCCATGGTGTCATGTGTCTATAGAAATGGCTGTAGCCCCCACTTCTCATGGCTGGCGGCCTGCCACCAGTTAGAATACTGCTAACAGTGATGGCTGCAGTGTGGGAGTTGCGCGCACCGCACACTGTGATTCTAATTAATTAAGACACTGTCGTTGCTCCATACCTAGTGCACAAAAAAGCTGCAGTAAGTGTCAAACATAGAATTATGGGATATAAGCATAACATAGTGATGCCTTGTGTGTGGTGAGTAGTGTATTTGATCACGGCAATATTGTGAACTTGATATGTTATGTGGGGTTTCTATGTATGTCGGCAGTATCGTATTCGAATCCCTCATTTGTACAGTGTGTTTCTATCCACTATGATGATAATTCTATAATATTTCTTTCAGCAATCAAACTATCATGCATTTTTAATTTCCTGCAGTTTTCCAGTTTTCTGCTTTATACATTATTTAGCGGTGTCTTGTGTGTGATCTAGAGAGATTTTTAAAAATATTGCTGATATATAAGTCCCATATGGATGTTCCTTAAAGTGGTTAAGCTTTTTAGGCTTAGGATATCTGATAGAAATGTCAAGTGTATAATGTAGCACGTGAATGGAGACAGGGAATGTGAATCCTCAAACCCAGTCACAATGGCATTTCCAGTGCGCATAAATGTAAAGCGACAAGCCTACTGAACACATATGTATAAAAGGTTGAGATATATGTCAAGTGTCTATACAGGACATGAGTGCAGATAGAAAATGCAGTTCATCAAATACAAAAGATCCTGATTCATCACGGACAGTGGTGACTGTACAACAACGTTTTGTTAAATCCAGCAGATTTTTCAAATTTCTTACCATTTTAAAAGTAACCCACTTGTATTTTCCCTCCACTTTTTAACTTTCCCACTGAAAACAACTATTTTGCAGGGAAAAGTCCTTGGCAGCTATCTTTGGATAGCAAATTACCGATGGTGTGTGGCTGGAAGTGACTTCCACTAATCGGGGGTAAATTTGACAACCATTCAGGTTCCACCAGCTTTTCTGGCCGATAAGAACGTCCATTTTTGTATTTCCTGCATTTTAAGCTCACCCAACTGGCCTAAAGCAGTTGGGTCAGGGACAGAGTGGGCAAAAGTGGGAAGGAGAGGAGAGAGACCATGACCTTGTGAGAGGTCAGGTAACTATGCAGAAACAACAGAGTCTGGCACATTCCCATTTCCCCTACATTCAAACTCAGTCATGTGCTAATAAAGCTTTCTTCTATTAGTATGTACAGAGCACATGCATGTCTTTCACAGAGATGATTTGACATCTGATGCTGTCATGCCTCTTCTATACCCTACCAGGCTGGTAACAAAAGAAAACACGAATAACTCTAACACACTTTGCTGGTCATTTACCTATCACAGAGAACTGCAAAATTAATCTTTTACATATCCACATATGGTGTCTACATGTAAAAAGATACATTGACATCGGGCCACGTCCTCGGGACGTTTCCCTTTTTTTATTGGACTGCGTAAATAAAACGTCATGGTACGATGACACATACTTTATATTAGGTAGACACGTCTAGTGAAAAACCGTAGAACGATGGAGAATACAGTTAGGTCATTATGTTGACCTTCCTACAATATCGAGGAGAAGTGGTCTTCCAAAAGATCGATGCGAAACAACACACTTCTCGTGTTATCCAACATGAATTCCAAGATGTTCGTGGTTTGTCAGTTCTCCTGACCATCACGACTAACAGCCTTAACCCAAACTGAAACTATTTGCGATATGATGAGGCGCTCTACACGACCAGAAACATCTCCTGACAAGATGAAACTAAACTAATAGCTTATTAGCAAAGGTGGACATCTGTTGTTTGTCGGAAATTGAGATAAATGTCATTTTTAATTACGGAGTGGGGAGCTGATATATTTCCATGCTGTCTTAGGCATCATTAACTTAAATACCACAGAAATAGTTCAGTGAAGTCCCCAATATCAATGTAATTATATAAATCAGTTATAATTTTCTTTGAAAATACAGATGTCCATCTTTGAAAATGTGTAGACGTCTACTTTCTTGCAAAAATGCATGAGGTGTCCGTTTCTGATGCACAGCGATTCACTTCACAGTGATGTGAATCATTTATAAGAGTATTGACTGCGAAATTGTAGAAATGTGAACACAAAGTAAAGGAAATTAAGTTTTTAACTCTTTTATATTAATGAAAAAACTAAAAGCTACAATAATCTGAGAGCTACATACAAAATAAGATATAAAATTTAATGATGTTCAATATGTTTTGCTCATTTACAGGATTTTGAGTAGTAATGAGACATTTTTGTATTTTAAAGGTCTTACATTATGAGAAAATTGCCGGACAAATTTTAAATTTTAATTTGGAATTGAAAATCTAAATGCAAATAGGTGTGAATGTGATTTCAAATAGTCATTAAAATAAGACCATTCCCAAACTCGCTGCTGCGATTTACATTGACATCGATTATCAGGCAAATCTGAGTCATGAGATAGTCTCTGTAGTACATTTTTCTGACACTCAAGAGTAGGAAGATTCGTCAGTTTGTCTCCAAGATGTTTAACTAGCAACCAGTCAACACCTCATAATTTTTATGCCTTGATTGGTACAGCAACGGGAATGTTCTGACAGTTTATCTCTCGCAGTTTGCTGTTGCCTTTAGAAACTGGTCTCTGTGCTGCCGTATCTCTGTTGTAAGTAAGTTACCCTCTGGCCACCACTTTGTCCGACTTTCTTTCCCTAAATGGCTCTGAGCGCTATGGGACTTAACAGCTGTGGTCATCAGTCCCCTAGAACTTAGAACTACTTAAACATAACCAACCTAAGGACATCACACACATCCATGCCCGAGGCAGGATTCGAACCTGCGACCGTAGCGGTCGCGTTTTTTTCCCTAAAAATTATACACTTGCATGCTGTTAGTCTGAAGTGGAGCTGACATGCTGACTTCGCATGCCACTTGACTTCATCTTTACAATCTTGATATACCCAATCTCTTCCAATTAGTTACAGAGTTCCATACTTTTCAATAACTTTGTGACACTCAACCGAAAAAGCGGCCAGTAATTGGGAAGACTATTTCAATCTTCTTATGTTTGTTGTTGCATAGCTAGCCATGAACCTGTTCAACGTTGTTAACATACTGATACTATCTTTTTGCCTTGCACATCCATATACTGAAGGATCAACAGCTTTCAACTCATGTATACGATGAGAGCCACCTCGTTCGAGGGTTTTTTGCCTTCGTCTTCCGTTTGCTGATAATTAGCAGCATTGACTATGACTTGACAGATCTCGAAGAACTGAAAGGTTTCAAGTATCTGGAGTAGTAGACAATTTGCTGTGTTACCTTAGGGAGAACCAGGTTCTTTTGACAGCTGAAGCTCAAGAAAAAACCGCCTGTCGGCTTCATACGCAAGTGCTGGAATAAAAATTTAATGCTTGGTTCTTGTGTGGCGCCAGTTTAATTTTCAGTCCGGACTTTGCAGTCTCATCTTGTTCCACTGAGATTCCATTTCCCAGTTCAATACATCTGCTACACTCATCTGTACATGGGTAAGAAAATCCTATGTTAAACTGTGTGCAGAAAACTTTTCTGAAAATGTCATGAATGACTCTTTTCATCGTCATTCTCCACGGTTTACTCATGACAAGAACTGTTTTCTTTTTCTCTTGAATAATGTGAATCATAGGTATCTAGACTGCAAGTGGTGGTTATCACGCGATTCTCTACGTGGGCCAAATCTAATCTCCTTGTGAGTTCCATCTCGAATATCTTATGTGGCATGAGTTACCTTCCTTGAAGTTTTTCAACACCCCTGTGATCCTGTGCTTGGTTACTGATGTCAACGGCTTGAGGAATGTTTCACGACAGACTTGCAGATTACTACCATATTGACTGGGAATACTGTATTTAAAACTGGTAGATTTTCCATTAAGCCACTGGTTCTTTTTCCTCTTAGGGCTGAGTGTTTCGAGACGACAGTATTTAAGAATGCATGCATTTTGTTTACTCTTTTCATGGATAGAGTAAAATGCATCACACATCGTTAGAAATGAATACTGATAGCCAACTCTGTGGTTACATGTAGGATACTTTGGTAGGACGTTAGCGAAAAACATGGATGCACGAAACAGAGAAACCGCTATAACAATTTTATATTGTCATATAGTAGGCAAATTAAAGAATTGAAGAAAATATACAAAAACTGAAGCAGAACCATGTGAAAACAGCAATAAACATCTATTTCGTTTCATTAACCTACTAATTGTGAGATTGTATTGACAGGAATGAGTCTGGAAACACGTTTATTTTGTTGGTTCAAGTGTTGCATTTAAATTTTAATTTTTCTTGTGTTTGGTGGGTATTTTTAAACAATGACTCTCTCATCCCTACCCCTACCCTTGTTTAGCGAGCAGCTCAACCAGCGACCTCAGATTTTATCACCAGAACAATAGAGGCAATCACTAACGATTAAGAATTTGCTCATCTCCCAGTCAGTAATATGGCCTATGTTACTACTTTTCGTGGACCTGTATCTCGGACGTTATTAGCATAAGCCTACTTCAGACTCTTTATCAGATTTCTCTCTGTATACTCTTACATTATATCTGACATCAAAAACCTTTCCAACAATTGTTACGTGCAATTCATGCAAAAATGGAGCTGCATAGATTACAACCTATCCTTGCCTTTGCTCTTTCCATGTTTCTTTTCCTCTCTTCCATTTGCCGAATTCTCTTTGTGGCTTTTTCTTCTGTGACTCGTGAAACATTTTGTTCCATTTCACACACTTAACTGTCAATTATTAGCAGCATTACAGTAAAAACGCTTCGAAACCAGAAATACCGGTTAACACGCTTACTATGTTGCACGGACAGACACTATGTGTAATTTTGGAGGTCATGTGATCATATACGGTCTTACTATTGGTTCACATTGGTTTATTCAGAAAATGTCCGATACTGACACCAAGCCGTCGTATTGGTGTCTACTTTCGGTGTGAACCGTGAACTTCAACGTGTTATTTATCCTACGTAAGCCCATTTCTAAAACAAATGGGCTTCATCAACGAAAAGAGCGGATATTTTCCTATCGAAAACCACTGATAACTAAATTTCAGCCGGGAGATCAGATGTCTGGGTTTCATATTAGGCTATTTAAATAAGAAAATAGCATGGAACACATCACGGAAAGGAGAACAACAACTCTTTGGCCGTCTCTTCACATGACTGCAGCAGTCTCTCGTATTTAAATGAAACTATAGAAGACAAGAAAACTGTTGAGGCTATATTAATTCCATCATTGCAACTAAAAGAAAATACGTGTTTCTGTCAGCAATACACGTTTCTTTTAACTGAAATACAACATGCCACACAAATTAACAATTTAATGACGCCTTGTCAAGCCTTATTAGTCGGTTGCTACTATTAGTTCAACGATTCGTCTTCATCTGTTGAAAACTGTCGAAACGATCGGATGTAATATCACTGCAAATGTAATAATCATAGGCCAAAATACACAAATGTAAAGACAGCAAGCATTTCGAAAGCAGCGAACTTTACCATACAAGTTACTCAAAATTCTTGGCTGAAAAAAGAAATTAAGTCATTGTATTCCAAAAAGCAAACCCTAAAAGTACTACGAGAGATCCATCTTCACGTTGCAAATATTTTAAAAATCCTGTTATTTCCGGTTCTCTCATGGAAAAAGTTGAATGCTGTACCTTCATAACAATAGACAGGACTAAAGCACAAAAAAGAAAATTACAGATCCCAAATCGTACACAGGACGAAACAGAGGAATTAATCACCAAGAACAACATGACGAAGATAAAATCAGGCCCAGCAAACAGATTTCAAACACATTTTAAAAACACACTAAAAATAGAGCAATTATTTTCAGACCAAGAGAAACAGAGTCTTGTTTAAAAAGACCCTCATGACCCAACGTGAGATACCAACCAAAAATCCATAAGACAATTATTCCTGTCCACTGGATAGTAAATTTCAAAGCAGCTTCCATATATCTACTAGCAAAACAAATGCAATTACAGCTAACCCAGTATTATAAACTTGAAAATGACAGGACAATAAGAAATATTACTCAGCTAATAGCACACACAAGAGACATGAAGATCAGATACATTGCTACACTGCTCTCCATTGATCTAGTAAGTACATACAATTGCATCCCTGTTAATGAAACCATTAAAGTAACTGAAAACCAGCTACATCATGAACACACAGATGAAACAACAAAACTGTTATAATTAATAACAACACAGAACTATTTTGAGTTCAGTCAGGAACACTGCATTCAAGAGAAAGGTTTACTCATGGCCTCACATACTTCAGGAACACTAGCCAACATCTTCAGGAATCATATAGAATAATTAATATTTAAAAATGTAATAACAAAGAAAAGCTACAACCTCATCTACTGATAAAGGTACACTGATGACATAATATGCATGGTAAATGAACCTCAAAATAAAATACAGCAATTACACAAAGACATAAAGACTAAATAGAAGAACAAAATTTTCAACTGAGGTAGAACAAGGAAACACACTTAACTATCTATGCACAACGATAAGAAAAGACACCCGTAAGTGGACGTTCCACGTATAGAGAAAACACGCCACGTAAGGGCAACATCAATCCACCTGCAGAAACGCAAACGAGATATAATCGGATATATGTTAAACATACTCAGTAAGATTCCTCTAAACACTTAGGACTGTCAAAAAGAGCTAGCCATTATAAAACAGATAGCCTTAAAATTAATATTAAGAAACTCCAGTCGATAAACTTAACAGAAAAACAAAGATAAAAATGATGAAACAAACAAACCAAATCACACCTACGCATGCAAGCAACATAATCACAAAAAAATTGCGTGCAATGGCCTACCATAAGAAATTCACATACAAAATAGGTGGAATATTCAAAAACAGGGCATTATCATTGCCTGTAAAACATATAACTCAGTACAAAAGGAAATCCCTAAACTGAGACAGAACCTTACAGATACCAACATCGTGATATCCACCAGCAGCTCAAGGGACAGTCAAAAAATCTATATTAAGGTGAGTGATACAAGACACAAGACATAATGAGCACATCAACGCAAGGGAATACGGTACAAAACATTCAAAATTTACAGATCACTATATAGAAGATTACCACAGAGGAATAAATATACAAAAAGATATGAACGTCATAAAAATCGCTGAAGACAGACATCTCCTCCCTTTCCAAGAAAACTTCCCTATACATAAAGCATTAACACACATGAAACAGTTACTCAGTGATCAAATAAATATAATAAACCGGACACAGTATAAAGTAATTGGAAAAATCACATAGAATAATAATATTTCCCCTTTTCCATCGTTCATTCTCACTCACTATACTCCTTCCCCTTCCATTTCATTTCACCTCCTGCTCCTCACCCTTTTACTCCAACTCACTCTCCATCCGACTACTTCGCACTTTGTGCTCGCTCATCTTTGCCTCATGCTCTCACCCCCACTCCCAGTTGCTTAACAGTTACATCTTTGACCCCCTCACTACTCCTTCAGTTCTCCCACTCATTAAATAAAAACATTGCAACATAATGAAATGGAGTAACATGAGGAGCAGAAAAAACTGTTTTAGTTAAAAAGTGGCAATGTTTGCAACACCACACAAAGTACACGATATATACTCGTATTTAGCCAGATGGATACCAATATGCATTGGTAGAACTACACTGTGTTGTGTGTAACACCAAAAAATGCATATTTCTGCAAAGCAGTGTGGGAGCAGGTCAGCAATCAACAGTGCCACACAAAGAAATGACCGAAAAACGTGAATGCAGATGTGAACGAAGAACCAGGCATGAAATACCGCAAGTAAAAATCTACGTCTGGGAACTAACTGTTTTTCGATTTAGAAAGCAAGCCACATTGTAAATATCCTCTATTACAGACCAATAACGATGTTTTATTTCAGTAAAACGAAACCCATTTGGTGGCAAAAACACACATTTTCTTGTATAGTTGCAAATACGAAAGCAAAATACACTCATCAGTTGTAGAATAACTACGTACAGTATGGCTACACGAATGATCAACAAAACTTGTTGCCTATGAGAAACTACAAGCAGACATATGATCTCGGGATAATGAGTTTATAACATTTATAGCTTTGATACTGCGCGAATAAATCTTCACTGATGTTGGGCCATTGCACCAGGGTATTCATTTCCACTGTGCAACTGCAGAGTACAAACTACGTGACCGGCTGGCTCTGTGGGTACGTGTTAGACCGTAGATTCGAAGTTCTGGGTTTCGATTATCAGTCAGTCCAGGGATTTAGTATCACTTACATCTTCTTCCGTCTATCATAATGATGTGTGTATCTGAAAAAACTTCAAGCTAACCCCGCGCTTCGGAGTCCACGTTAAACCGTAGGTGCTCCAGTATTTTATTGGGTAAGTTATTTCTAAGACTTGAGAAACGCAAGGGCATATCGCATCTAATTGGACCATATCTAGTAAAGCCCTACCGTGTTCAAACAATAACGGTACATTCGCTAGTAGAAAGACCGCCCGGGAATGGTTCTTTATGAAATTATTTGAGTCACTCACAGTTGATGTTGACCATAATTGAGCGTTAGTACCCGTGAAAAGTAATTTATGTTCTCGACAAAATCACTGATTAGTAACGCACCATTTTTATTTTATTTCTTTATTTCTTTATTTATCTTTGGCTTTGGGCAGCATAACGCACCATTTGGCCTTCATGTTATACTGTTACTGAAACAACACAGCGACTAACGTGGCAGCAAGCGCTCGTGACCTTTAACAAAGGAAAGGTTGTGGCTCATAAATGCTGTAATGGTGTGTCGTAAAACATTGTGTGTTTCTCATCAGCTTCATTTTTCTCATTTTAACATTTCTGCGTAGACATTTGCACGTCGTCCAAAGAGCACGACGCAACAGTGGTCTGTGTAAAGCATGCATTGCATCTGAACGATATCTTCTTACACTACACGATTCCCATGTTAATATTACGTCTGTTTGAAGATGGTATCTGTGCTGTCGTAAGGCCATCGCGACATTCGATTAACAGACTTCGTTACCTGTATGTTGACAGTAAGATACTAAATGATGATAAGGTTCTTTCAGCATAGCACTATCATGTTTTAGTGTTGTCTTAATAGTTTGTGATTTTCCATTTATTATAAAGAAAGAGAATAATTATGAATTAATAGCTATTCCACAATATGAAAGAATGAATTCAGATCCTTTCATAGGTGTTTCATTCAATAGCGCAGAGGAAACCCTAGAAATCGGGTCATTTCACTCAATGTAGGATTATTAAATTAGCTCCATTAAATGAAAGTTTCTTTCTCAGCACGCTTGCCTTCTTAATGAGGCGTTAGCCAGAAAAATTTATGTAAATTTAACATCCCATGTAACACACTAGCAACCAACAGGTTTTATGGAAAATACCAGCCTGGTAGCAATAAAGGGTGAATTTTTACAGATGAGGAATGCTAGGGGACATCTTTCTCTATGTCACTGCAAATCGGCCAAAATTCTCACAGCTTCTTGGTACCGTATTGATACTATAATTTCTTCATAAACGGAATAAACGTAGTTGAAAACGTGTGCAGAGCAGAAGGTAAAAGCTGACCACCTGGAAAGAAAAGTGTAGGTAAGAAGCATAATCCATACAGTTACTGACCTTAACAGAGGAACATCCGGAATGGATGCGTTGGCGAATGGTTCAAATGGCTCTAAGTACTATGGGACTCAACATATGAGGTTATCAGTCACCTAGACCTAGAACTACTTAAACCTAACTAACCTAAGGACATCACACACATCCATGCCCGAGACGTGATTCGAACCTGCGACCGAAGCAGCAGCGCGGTTCCAAACTGAAGCGCCTAGAACCGCTCGGCCACAGCGGCCGGCCGATACAATGGCGGTAATGAGTAACTGTCAAAAGTTTGCACCCACTGCAAAAGTCCTGTTATTAGCAGATTATAGCATTTGTGTATAACACGTTGCAAATGCACTCCCGTAAGATGAAGCGAATAGATCCACCATCAAACACGGAGTGCTTTCAATAATGCTAACCCTTCGCTCCACCATATCCACTCCAGAAATGTGCTGGAGAACGTTGAATGTGCAATTCTGCAGCGGTGGTAACGCTACGGCCTTAATGTCTCTTGCAGACTGTAATGAGATGTTCCATAAATTGAATGTAGTTGCCTACAGATAGCCAGATGTCGACCAGATCAATCGACTGGAGAATATGAAGACGTATCCTACAAGCTACGTCTGTACATATACCCCGCAAACTAGTATACAGTGTGTGCCGAAGTTTCATCGGGTTTCTCTACAATGTGTGCCTTCCCTACAAATTGATGTTCTTTCTTCGTTGCAGCTACAAGCGTCTCACATTAGAGTTGTACAAACTAAGCTAACAATTAAGATATAACTAACACAGTCAGATGTTTTATTCCGCAGTACACATTATAGGTACCATACATAATGAATATTATTCTTGTACATCGCTTCAGCCTATGTGATAAGCTAAATATAGCTGAATACGTACGGAAACATCGGTTACTCCTAGGAAATACATTACAGTTGTACCTAAACAAGTACGAGCCGTTACTGGTACTGTTTAAAAATCTTTTACCTGGAAAAATAGAGAGCAACGCTGGCAAAAGAAACAAATTTCCAGCCTAGAGCCCCTTCCAGCTGTATTCGGAACCCAGCTATGATGATATTTTTCTTCGCCAGACATCTTATTGATGGTTCTCCTCTTGATTCCATGTAATATAAGACTGTCCTTGCTGTTAACTGCCCGATTCATAGGAAGACGGACAAAGTCAGTTACGAAAATTAGCGCGACATCGCTTCACTCAACGTTGTGTACAAACTGTTAGACAAAGTCATTGCTATGAACCTCGCTCCACTTACAAAAGAGTTACTTGGAGACTACCAGTGTGGTTTCCGGCAGGGAAGGTCAATGACTGACTGCATCTTCACTGCAAGACAGGTAATGGAAAAATGCTACGGATGTACATCAGCTATATGTATATTTCAAATAGTCTTATAAAAGCGTTAAAAGAAAATAAGCTGTATAAGACCATATGGGGATGGAATTTCCATATAAACTAATGAGAATATTATATATGACCCTCACAAGCACCAAACACCAAATGAAAGTGGAATGAAGACTTACTACGAAATAGGACAGGGGGATGTGTTATCCACACAACTTTTCAACATGGTGTTTGAGAGAGCGGTGACATAGGTGGAGATCAATAACCTAAGTGGCAATCTGTTTAGCTGTATGAACGGAAACCTAGTTTATGCTGATGAAGTTTTTATGCTCTATGGTAGATTAAAACAGCTAGAAGAAGGATTTGGCAGACCAGACAAGGAGACAGAAGCGGGAAGCGTGCAAGGGAAGCGTGCAAGGGATAAGTCCCTGCAGTCGTGATATTCCTCTGTGTCCTCGCTGGCTCAAATGGATAGAGCGTCTGCCATGTAAGCAGGAGATCCCGGGTTCGAGTACCGATCGGGGCACACATTTTCAGCTGTCCACATCGAGGTATATCAACAACACCTGTCGGTAGCTGAGGGTTTCAGTTCCTCATCATTTATTCCAGGGAAAAGCTGCACGGTCATCAACAGTATTCTGTTCTTTCGAGAACGGTTACTGCCTTCATATATATAGTTAAAGGCTACCCAACAATTGACCTTCGTCTGTGGGAATGCGCACAGGTTGCCCAAACTCTTACGGAAATCGCCAAAGCGTGCGCGAGTAATGAGTGAATGGGCAAATGTCTATAAGGTACATTACATATCTAGAATTGTGGACAGTTGGGAATGTGAGTCTCACGGGAAGCGTGCAAGGGATAAGTCCCTGCAGTCGCGCTATTTATCTATGTCCTCGGTAGCTCAGATGGATAGAGCGTCTGCCATGTAAGCAGGAGATCCCGGGTTCGAGTACCGGTCGGGGCACACATTTTCAACTGTCCACATCGAGGTATATCAACAACACCTGTCGGCAGCTGAGGGTTTCAGTTCGTCATCATTTATTCCAAGGAGACAGAAGAGTTGGTGCTTCGCGTAAACGAAACCAAAACACAGGATCTCTTCGTTATCATAAGAAATGCTGCTTTTAAAGAGATATATATTAAGTTTAATGGAACCATCTATGAGAGTTGTGAGAAGCTACAGTTCTTTGGAGCTCTGGTAACCGATGATAACAGCATAAGTGAATAAACAAAAGTAAGGATTGCACATAGAACTTACTGGGCTCTAATTAAAATTATTCAGTCACGTAGTCTGAACAGATAATCGAAGGTTACCCTCTAGTGAACGGTTCTGAGGCTGGTGGTGATATATAGCTCAGAAACGTAAACAACGATTGTGGCAGAAGACGAATTCCTATGAAGATGGGAGAAGAAAATTGTAAGAAATTTTTTGGGAACAGTGCGTAAGGCAGGGCAATTGGGAATACGGAAAAACAAGGAATTGGAAGAACTATACGGGTAATATGATCGAGTTACGAAAATCAAGTACAACAGATTAATGTGATTGGGCCATGTAGAGCGACTCAAGAAACCCTACAGAGGAAATTCAGATGGCAGAAGGTGCAGAGAGAGAGAGAGAGAGAGAGAGAGAGAGAGAGAGAGGGTGTGGGGAGGGGGGTGAGGAAACGATGGCTGGATGATGTGAAGAATGGCTTGATAAAGACTGGACTAAGAACACGGAGGAAACGAACAGAGGATCGTCAAGATTGAGCTGCTATCTTCAGAGAGACCAAAGCCCTACATGGAATGTAGGAACAAGGACTATGCAAGTAAAGTATGACTGACTATTCAGGGTATAAAGGCTGCTAAACCCGGTTAGCCCGGCCATGAATCCATGCCCCCTCGCAGCCATTTGCTAAGACTAGAAGTTGTGGTATCACTCGGGTGTTACCGTTACCTTATAGTGAGTCACCTAACAGCAGGAGGAAAAGCTCTATGTTAGATCGCAGTGGTTTCTGACTAGTTGTTTAACTCCAGCGGTACATCCATCGCTACCAGAAATGCTAAATAACTGAATTACACGATTTATTGTCACTGGATCCGAGCGAGGTGGTGCAGCGCTTAATGCTCTGAGCATTGAGGATGAGCGGGGTTCAGATCCTGTTTCGGCCTTCAACGGTTAAGTTTTTGTGGGGCAATCCCATATCGTGAAGCCATATGTGTGGATGATTCCTTGGAGAAGGACACAGTAAACTTCCTTACCCGTCCTTGTCTAATATGTCAATACAATAGTGTGCTCCGTCTTTAAAGAACTTCTCATCGATGACGCGTCCTCCCTTTGTTTAGTGTCACGAGAATAGAAAATCAGACTACTGTTATGTTGTGGACATGACATTCGAAACTATGGTTTATTTCCTAAATCTACAGCAGTAAGATAGTTCTCAATTTTACAGAGGCATATTTATAGTACCTTCGTAGTATACAGTTCAATATAGGACGGAAGAGCTGAAGATTTCGAACGTTGACCAAGTTTTCTTACATCCCCTCCCAGTCTCCACGCGAAAAAATTCTCTTTTGTTCTCAGTGTCGCAGTTCAGAGGTTATCGACACTGCGCCGCCCTTGCAATGCCTGATCAAACGACAGTTTTTCTTGATAAAACACAGATTTGTTTTTGGTTGTATATTGTTTTGGATGACCTCTTCGCCTTTAGATAGTTAAGCTAGTAGACACTGTTTGCTTCCAGTTGCGTCAGTATCAGTAGCGCACTGGGTCCCGATACTATCTCCCTGAAGCCCAAAACTCTGTAAGCGTCGTGTTGGTTCGTGCTCCGGATCACGACTGCACATAATCGTTTACATCCTCAAGCAGTTCCTCTTATGCAGTACGTGACGCGAACAGTAATAGACTGTCTCAGACTGTACATTCCTGAGAGCAGCCTATATTCAACATAAGTGGTGCTGAACTACTCACAAGGAGTCAGATGCAGCGCTTTTTTCACGTATCAGTAGATATCATAAAAGTGTATGTATGTATGTATGTATGTTCCACATCGTCGTCTAAACCACTGAACTGATGTCAACCAAACGTGGTACACACATCACTTCCTGCCTGGAAATAATCAACGTGGCGTAACAAGCACCTACATATGAAAGCGGTGGGGGTGGGAGACAAGAAGGAGGGTATTGCAAGACGTCCGAATACCCATACTTTATTTATACAGTATTTGAGAATGAGAGCATTTAGTGACTAACAACAACACTTACACGCAATTTCAAATCTATGGGAACATATTCTCGCTGACAACCCTTACTAAAAGATAAAAGGAAAAAAGGTTATCGATTACTACATTTTCGCTTGTCATGCAGTAAAACTGCCGCAACAGGCATGACGTCTTAATTTATTACCTCTTTACTACAGACTGTATTCGCGACACACTTTGCAGGCGGTATTCACATACACCACTGAACGTTCTAGCCAGATTACATCGTTGTACGACATGTGATGTCATAAACATTGAGCTGCGTGAAAACGAAACTGCAGTGCGAAATTCGCTAGAGATATACCTGAACTACGTGTATAAGCATATGTGAAATATCTGTGACATGTACGAGTGCGGGCAAATCTCTGAGTAAGAACCTCCTCCTCAGCCCCTAAGTCGATTTCAACCAAACTTGGTACACATACTACTTACTATCTGGACAGAAATACTGTGGGGGTAGGAACCAACAATCTCCTATTGGGGTGCAGTGATATCGTGAAGACAGAAGGTATGAGGAAGAGATGGACACAGATGGGGGCGGAGGTGATGGACAGACAGGAGGAGAAAGAGAGGTTGGACACATATAGGGATGAGGAGGAGATGGAGAATGAGAAGGGGCGGAGAAATGGACAGGGAAGGGGAGGAATAGATGGACAGAAAGAGCCGGGAGGAGATGGATGAAAAGAGGGATAGGGGGAGACAGACATAGAGGCGAGTAAAGGGGAGGAGGAGATCGATTTAGACGGAGGGATGAAGAGATGGACAGAGGGAGTAGGAAGAGACGAGTAGAGAGGGGGAAGTAGGAGGTAGACAAAGAGGATAGATAAAAGGAGATTGACTAATAGAAGACTGTAATAAATACACATCCAGGCAGCGCTGGGTACTCACCTAGTTATAGGATACAAAGCACTGCTATCAATTTATTCCAATAAACGATTTGTACTAAATTCATCAGTGTTGTCTCATAATGTCAAGTAAGCCGCACGGAGGCAATCTGCAGCCACTGGAGAAAATACAAAATCTCACCACGGCTAGAATTAATATTGTGCTGTGAGATGCACTGCTTTAGTAAGAAATGTGCGACTGACGCAGCATATGAATTGAAACGAAAGAAGAACGCCGAAACTGCAAAACACCTAGTGTTGAGTTCCCTACCGCTATTGTTGTGGTCTTCAATGCGGAGACCGGTTTGATGCAACTATCTACACAAGTTTCTATCATACAAATCTTTTCATATATCCGTAACTGCCGCATCCTACATCCATTCTAAGTTGCTAACTGTAGTCAATACTTCATTTCGCTCCTTCAACTGCCCCCCTCCAAAATGTTCAAATGTGTGTGAAATCTTATGGGACTTAACTGCTAAGGTCATCAGTCCCTAAGCTTACACACTGCTTAACCTAAATTATCCTAAGGACAAACACACACACCCATGCCCGAGGGAGGACTCGAACCTCCGCCGGGACCAACCGCACAGTCTATGATTACAGCGCCCCAGACCGCTCGGCTAATCCCGCGCTGCTCAACCCCCCTCCTCCCTCCACCACCACATACACATATAATTCCCTCCATTTACGAACTAACTTTTCCCTGAAACATCAGTATGTGTCCTATGAGTCCCTTCTTTTATTTACTTTGTGCCATAACTTACTTTTTCTCCAGTTTATCATATCTTCATTGGTTATCCGATCTACGAATCAGATCTTCAGCATTCTTTGGTAGCAACGCATTTCAACAGCTGCTATTCTGTTCTTATCTGAACAGTTAAGTGTCCTCATTTCACTTCCAGGTACTTCTAGTGATTCATTTCCTAATTTAATGCTTCGACTACATTCCGCTACACATGTTTTACTTTCGCTAATGTTAAACTTTAAACTCTTAACAAGACATTACCAATTCCATTTATTTGATATCCCAAGTCCTTTCCCGTCTCAGAGAGAATTACAATGTCATCCGCGAATATCAAAGTTTTATATTTCCCATCTGAACTATAATCCCATTTCCGTATTTTTCCTTGGTTTCGTATACTGCTAGCCCTATTTACAAACTGAACTGCATGGGAGATGGGCTACAAACCTCTCTCAATCCCGTTTCAACAAATGACTCTATTTAATATTCTTCGATTGGTATTGTAAATGAAGTTTGCTTCGCTTTCTATGCAAGCAGTTCATAATCTTTCACTAACTGTGTTTCATCCCCGTAACCTTCAGAACTTCAAAGAGTGTATTCCAGTCAACGTTGACAATATTTCTCTCTAATTCAACAAATGATGAAATGTAGGTTTGCCCTTTTTGAACTTACCCTGTAAAATAAGTCGAGAGGTCAATATTAAATCATCGAGAGAGATGGCGCAGTGGTTAGCACACTGGACTCGCATTCGGGAGGAAGACGGTTCAATCCCGAGTCCGGCCACCCTGATTTAGGTTTTCCGTGATTTCCCTAAATCGCTCCAGGCAAATGCCGGTATGGTTCCTCTGAAAGGGCACGGCAGACGTCCTTCCCCGTCCTTCCCTAATCTGATGAGACCGATGACCTCTCTGTTTAGTCTCTTCCCCCAAACAACCCAACCCAATCAACATTAAATCATGTGTTCCTACTTTCTCCGTAACCCAAACTGATCTTCCCGAACCCAGCGTCCGCCAGTTTTTCCATTCTTCTGTAAGTAATTAGTGCCATTATTTTGTAACCATGAATAAATAATCTGATAGGTGTATGATACTGATGTCTGTCAACGCCTGCCTTCTTTGGAACTGGAATTACTACAATCTTCTTGAAGTGTAGAGGTATTTCGCCTGCGTCAAAAATCTTGCATACCAGGTGGAAAAGTTATGTCATGTTTGGTTCTCTTAAAGATCTTAATAAAAGTTAGGAAATGTGCTTTACTAAACTTGCCTTGTTTCAGGTAAGTTCTTTCTTGCCTTGTCAAAATCTTCTCGAAGAATCATTTTCCCTATTTCGTTATCTATCTCCTCTTCACTCTACATATGACTCACATATCACCTAGAACCTTATCATAATTTATTAGTTTTTGAAAGAAGAAAGAGATCCAGATGCTGGTTTGAGTAATTAAGTAAAAAAAACGAGTTTTGCGCTTCCGTCTTATATGTTCGACGAAGCTATTTTGCATTATTTCCGTTTAAAATTGATATCATCGGAAAGGAGTTGAAGATGAAGACTTAGCCTACCGTCAAAGATGAGGCCATCAGAGATATAACGATAGCTAGAAAACGGTGTAAATGGTAGAAGAAATCGGCCGTCTCGTTTTCAAAAGAACACGTTACTTCAGTCGTCTTATTCTTTTTATGGAAACCTGGGAAAACCTAAATCAGCTTGGGCTGATGAGGATTTGAGCCCCGCTCCTCCAAAATGTGGGTCGAGTGATTTAACCAGTGCCCTACTTCTACGGTAAAAGGAGACTTACTGACCTTAATTTATCATCTTTGTTCTCATGTATATAGGCCTATGAACGATACGTCTAAGATAGTAAGGCGAACGTACATGCTGAGAAACTACTTTTTCTGCTGTACTCGTTTTATAAACAGTAGAATGAATTCTCTAGAACTTTATTGACATGAATATACTCCAGATATGTGACCTGCTCGTATAGCTTAACACCCTACACGGAAAATGAGGCAGACCCGGCTACCGACAGTCTATCTAGTACATTGCGCAGACTGAAGTGGGTTTTGGCGGGTTTCCTTCAGTAGTATAGATGCTTCATCTTCATCTCAGATGCCAGCTGCTGTGGCCGAGCGGTTCTAGGCGCTTCAGTCTGGAACCGCGCTACCGCTACGGTCGCAGGTTCGAATCCTGCCTCGGGCATGGATGTGTGTGATGTCCTTAGGTTAGTTACGTTTAAGTAGTTCTAAGTTCTAGGGGACTGATGACCTCAGATGTTAAGTCCCATAGTGCTCAGAGGCATTTGAACCATTTCGTCTCAGATACACAATAGACTGCCAGTTTAATACAAATACAAACAGAAAAAAAATACACAGCCCGCAGACAGATTATCCATACGACTCTCTTCCCTTTCAATAGATGATAACAGGAATCTTATCTAGCAGCCGAATTAAAGTAAAATATGTACCAAATCATCGATGGTCGACTGCTCTTCATTAGGAGACCATATCATAGTGGGATGAGGGCTGCAGAGCAAAAATATTGCAGTCATATTGGAATCTGCTTTGAACAGCATAAATAGGAAAGAAACCGGTTCCCAACTAACCATTTCACTTAAAATGTCGCTTATTGTCAGAAAACACAGTAAGCTTGGCAACTTTTCTTCAACTCAGTGGAACACATGTAATCAGATGGCGCCCGTGCAACGTCTGGCATTGTCTCTTACCACCGAAAGATGCAGACAGCTACTCCCGATCAGATATATACATTTGTTCTACAGTACCGAGAAAGTATCCTGCACTTTCAGCAAAACAATGTGATATCTAATCGATCCTGAATTATGAATAATCATAATCCGGAAGCTAAGAACGGCCACTGGATGATCATTCGTCAAGATAGTTTCTTGCTATTCATGTGTGAAGTTAGTAAAAATTTGTCTTCTTTTTTTTCCTTTATTGTTATTTTAATACCTGAACAATCAGGTAGGCTGTCAGCGGCATGCTACGCCGCTCTTCAGCTATAGTGTTGACAATAACAGTACAAGAATGGAGAATTAGAATGAACATAGTGACGGGCACAAAATAGCGGTCACAGATACACAAAAAACACGGAGCCGTTCACACTCGACGATAACGACACTGAAAACACGTTGACACGGCGCACATAACACTGATGAATGCGACGGCACAAGTGAAAGTAGAAGCGTGACGGCGGACACTAAAAACACAAAACGACGTCACACATACGAGACACTAATGGTGATGATCTCCGGCGCGCGAAAGTCCACGTAGCGTGTGCGAGTCAAATTTGTCTTGAACAACTTGCTTTATTTATAGTCTCCTTCTGTCTGTCTATGTGCCTTCTTCTGCACGGGCATAAATTGAAGTCGCCTGCCATTGTTCTGTCTGTGTGATCGGGATAATCTCAGAAATTACTGTGAAGATTTTGACGGTGTTCACTAATAGATTGTCTGATACACAAGAAAGGTTTGCGGATATAATTTACAAATTTTCGTGCAAACTGGCTTAACTACAATGATGGTTCAAATGGGTCTGAGCACTATGGGACTCAACTGCTGAGGTCATTAGTCCCCTAGAACTTAGAACTAGTTAAACCTAACTAACCTAAGGACATCACAAACATCCATGCCCGAGGCAGGATTCGAACCTGCGACCGTAGCGGTCTTGCGGTTCCAGACTGCAGCGCCTTTAACCGCACGGCCACTTCGGCCGGCAACTACAATGAATTGACTTCCATAATCGCTGTAATAACTATGCTACTGACATGTAGTGGTGAATGGCACAACTCCTTGGCGATTCCCAGCGAAGCTACACGTCTGTTTATTGAACTTACCAGCCTTGTAACGACGATATTTCACTAAAATAACAGGGTTCATTAACCAGGTGTGCTGCATCTGCATACTACCTACATCAGTAACCTGTTTGATTTTCATTGAGAGGAGAACCAGGAACTAGTTTTTCGGCCTACCACTTCCACATGGCCTCACACACATAACAGAGTGCCTATGCACTGCGGCCTCTCACTGGCATAACCAATCATAAAGGACACCTGGCGTCGCCGGGAAGCGGCAGAGAACATCTCGCCTCTCACAAAAGTTGTTCCTCGATGTGTTGTCTATCATCCCTATACGTTTGCTGTAAAGACTTATATTTTCCATGGCGGAGAGTAGATTGTGTGGAACACTCACTTTCCGTCTTACTATTTAATTCGTGTGAAACATACCGGTAGACAGTCATGAGTATGGGCCGAAACATCTCGAATTTTATCGTGAGGGGTATTTCTGGGAAGTAATGTGTGTCTACACTCCTTTTACAACGGGCGCCTTTGGAACTTTTTGAGTAAGCCCTCTGTAATGCTGATGGCGTTCCTTGTAGCGTATCCCACTCGAGATTGATGAGCTTTTTTGTGACTGTCTCACACTGAGTAAACGAACTAGCAATGCAGCGCGCAGCTCTTCATCGAATCTTAACTAAATTAATTTCGCAATAACAGACGAAAGTGGAACCATGAGTTCAATCTTCACTAAATTCACAGTTGTGGTACCATAAATGAAAGAAAAGTTGATAAATGTCTTAGTCAGTCGAACACTGCTCAAGAATTGGTCTATCGTGGATATTATAAGCGACGTCTTTCGTGCGACAAATATATATTCTTAAAATCCTTCCGACAAATTACAATATGACATCTGCCTTCCCCATAGCTAAAGTTATATGGTCATTAGACCTTAAACCGCTACCAACTCCGAGATATATGACACTTATGACTGATTCTAGTGACTGATTGCCATTCGCTTGATCTAATAAAATCCAGTCTTTCGTTGTTAAACGTGTGTCAGGTGACAACTTCTGCACCAGATGCTGAACATCTCAAAGTCTATCTACATTTCTTACCAACTTTCTGACGATGTCGTTTCCTGCACGCAGTCTGTCCTCGGTGGAATTTCTGTTCGGATACTCCGTATTTATTTATCGCAATTACAAAATCTACCCTCCTGTGTGTCTAAAGCAGGACGTACAATACATTCAGTACATTGAAAATTATCTTCGTAACAGTATATTTTTTTCTTACCTTTAATAATGCTATACACTGATCAGCCAGAGAATTATGACCACCGACCTAATATCGATACAAACCCGTCCAGGCGAAAGCAGGGTCACCTGGCGCAGACACACACAAGCACGGTGCATGTAGTACCAGTGAGCGTGCTATCCGTGTGCAGCATGGGGAAGGTGCGAGATGTATCTGAGTTTGACCGAGGGCAGGTTGTGATGGTCCGGAGGCTCGTCACGACCATTTCAGAAACTTCACGACTTGTCGGTTTTTCGAGGAGCGCTGTGGTGAGTATCTTCAACACGTGGCAGAACCAAGGTGAAACCATGTGCCGGCCGGAGTGGCCGAGCGGTTCTAGGCGCTACAGTCTGGAACTGCCCGACCGCCACGGTAGCAGGTTCGAATCCTGCGTCTGGCATGGATGTGTGTGATGCCCTTAGGTTAGTTAGGTTTAAGTAGTTCTAAGTTTTAGGGGACTGATGACCTCAGAAGTTAAGTCCCATAGTGCTCAGAGCCATTTGAAACATTTTTTTTTAAACCATGTCCAGAAGTCTTGCGATTGGGCGGCTACCCTTCATTACAGATGTCGGACGTCCTAGGCTCGGCAGACTCGTAAAACACGCCAGGCAGCGAACTATGGCGGAACTAACATCATACTTTAATGCTGGGAAGGGTACAAGTGTGTCTGAACATACAGAGCACCGAACACTCCTAACGATGGGCCTCCGCAGCCGATGACCCATGCATGTTACAATGTCAACACTTCGACATCCTAACTACGACTGAAATTTGCATGTAACCACAGGTACTGGACGTTGGCGCAGTGGCAGAACGTTGCCAGGTCTGACGAATACCGATACAATACTTTTTTCATCATACCGATGGATATGCGAACCTGTCGTCTTCAAGGGGAACAGCTCCTTGACACCTGTACTGCAGGACGGAGACAAGCTGGCGGCATCTCCCTTACGCTCTGGGGAACACTCACGTGGGCATCCAGGAGTCCAGTGGAGCTTGTGTAAGGCCCCATGACGCCCAAGGAGTATGTACACTAGTTGCAAACGACGTACACTCCTTCATGACGATCATGTGCCCCGACGAAAGTGACACATTTCAAGAAGGTAATGCGCTATGTCACAAGGCCAGGAGTGTGATGGAGTGGTTCAAGGAACAAAGAGAAGAGTTAAAACTGATGTGTTGGCCCCCCAATTCACCAGATATGCACTCGATGGAACACATCTGGAATGTGATTGAACGTGGCATCAGAGCCCATCGCCGTCCTTCCCAGAATTTACGGGAATTAGGTGAGTTGTGTGATCAGATGTAGTGCTAACTCGCTCCAGCGACCTACCAAGTCCTCATCGCTTCCATTATACGGCATCTCAGCGCTGTTAGCCTTGGCAACGTTGGCCATACCGGCTATTAGGTAGGTGATCATAATGTTTTAGCTGATCAGTGTATTAAGATATTAATTTATACAATATAACATAATAATAGACATGTGTATAAAGAAAACATAATTAATTGGAAAGAAAATAAAACGAATACGAGACATGAAACAAAATAAGAGAAAGGAATGTAATACGTAACACTTTATGCAAATATCATTAGCTGGTTTTTCGTTTGTGGCTACATCGAATTTTGCCTGCACTGGGTGGGAAAATAGCATACACTTCAGCCACTTGTTCATTTCCTACATGTATTGTACCTATAAATCTAATTTGAATCACTTAAATTTGTAATTATATAGTTATAATTTACTGTCCAGTAACCAAGCATCTCTTATAAACAGTCACCACAATTCTTGTGAGTGGAAATACTAGGTTATTACTTTCAACTAGTGCACTGATATTGAACTAATTTATAATTATATACGCTCTTATTATCCGACACAATACAACGCTTCACCGATCAGACAATGTTTTGACGCTACTTGTGTGCTTATTGTTTCTTCGCCATCGGCACTACCGCCGTCCTTTGATACCTCCTCATCATTTACATATTTCCTCTCACTCACCCTCTCTTCTGTGAATGTCTCCCATACGTGTACTTCTGTCCCTAATATCTGCTCTAAGCTTCGTATGGTATGCACTTACTAGATGAAGGTGCAGGATTGTTTCGCAGTCCTTCCGGAGGTCTGAGCGCTACTATCGGTTTCCGGATGTAACGAACGAGCATTTCATAATGGATTTAACACTCTCGATACTTACAGCAACCGTATTGGTTCCTATGGAGGAGTTGTCCCGCCAGCAGAAAAATAATGATATGCACGCACAATACATTTCCTACAGTTCTACGACATACTGACGACAGTGAGGTGCATCCATATTTGTACGTATCTGTCATGCCATCCTCCTTATATAAGGCGTAGCCGTGAAGGTTTAATTACTATCCCAGAAAATCAAGCTGCGCCCATGAAACTTGTTGACAGTGTTAGCTTTCTCTACATATTCACTTTTCAGTATGGGACATTATCCAGGAAATGGATGATTTGGCGGATACCTTGGTTGTGTAAGAAAGCATTTTACTGTTTAGGAAACGTTCCATCACCAAAACTGCCCCGTCGTCGTTTTAGATGTTCAGGAAACGGTCTACATCGAAAATCACCCCGTATGAATATACCTGTTTTAACGTACCTCCACTTCTTCTACTGGGTATTGATGGCGGAAACTTGCCATGAGTACGTACTAGTGGCAATTTGTGCAATGGATATTGTAACCTACTGAAGTCGCCCTGTCCCTTAGTAGGAGTACGTTACCCCCTTTAATTGTGTAAATTGTCATGTGATAACCTACCCGTTTTCTAATCTTATCCCGTGGATACGTAGAATGTCAGGATAAGACGACAAAATCCAGTCCCCCTTTTAACGAATAAGTTATAAAATGTAGACAGGAAACAAGATTAATTGGTACAGGAAAATACTATCTACTAAAGCATAAATGACGTGATTTTAACACATTTATTCATCATAAAAACAAATTAAAGAAACTAAATAATGATTACAAATCTCAGGTTCTCCCTGTATTAATACTAACCCTTAAGCTGTCGGGCTCTGCCTTTTAATGTACTCGCGATCTGTGATTAGGTGCGGAGTAACTGACATTCCCCGTTGTACTAAACAGAAAAAGCATCAGTGTGAAACCTCAGTGCAGAACGGCGTGGTACACGTGATTCACCAATGTAAAATCACTTTTCTACACTCCGGTGCATAAGCAAGATCACCGTAATGATCAGAAGCTATAGCTGCAGAACTTCTCGCCTCAGCGATGTAATATCAAAATTGTACTTCACTAAAATTACAGCCGAAGACGTCCGTCGACTGCCGTGGACCTCCAAGACGACTCTCCTGCTCCACGACCCTGCAGCGACTCCTTTTTTACTTCTCTTTTCGCTGCCCAAAGTCTTTTCTCCCCCTTAAATTTGGGTGGCGAATCATCCTTCCCGAGGGCGCTCTTTCCTAAACGCCGACCAATCGCAGTTTAGAATCCAGATCGAAGTTTCTGGAAGTTCTGTCTATGTCCATAGGAAAGTACGCGAATACCTAGTGCCATGTGTTTTTGGCTGACCAGGCCGTTCTCTCACGCCTGAATGCCGGCCACGTGTTCCCGTTTTGCTCACGGGCGGGTCCCGGGATTAGTTCCGAAAGCAGCTGTGCCGTCCTATTGTCCGAAGGAATGTGTGAGCTTTATGTGTCCTTCCGTTCTACCACGAGTTTCACAGCTCTGCTAGTTCCCCAGTCACCCAACATGCAGACATTATACAAAAAATTAAATGCACTAGAAGATGTCAGTCACATACATGTTTTTCATGATCGAGCACCAACCTGTCTTTTCTATCATTGAAGGTGACTACTTATGTCGTACTGGATGTGAACGCGGTTTGTAAGTTGTAAAATAATGCCACCTTACACTGTCACGCAGTGGTTTCTTGATCTGAGGAGAGAGGAATAAGTCACTAGGTGTAACGTTAGAATGTTGGAGAGGGGGGCGGGGGGTAAAAAGGAAGCAGAAAGTGTGATTTTGTTGTGTGCACGATGAGCGGGGAAGTCTTCGTGGGATTACACACCCTGTAGGAAACATTCGATCGACTATTCATCTTCACAGTACCTCGTGACCTGATCAGACGATTTTGGTAGACAAATCCTGTGATGGTTTGGGCATTACCAGTATGATCTGTTACTACCACGCCATGGCAGTTTTGAAATACACTCAGCATCACCTTGTCCCATGATGATTCTGTCTTCGTCTTTTTCGGCGATGGTGAATTGACATGCTTGCTTTGTTCCATTGCGTCGCAGTCATCATAACAACCCCGGTACTCGTCCGCCCTGACTGGATAGCTAAGGAAGTCATCTGGATTGGCCACACACAACTTCAACATTTCCGCTATTGCATCGGTTTGGTAGGATACCCACTTTATCAACGATTGACGCTATTTTCTTCTGATTCGTCTAGCGACATGCTACGGAACTCTACTGTGGAGCAGGGATTTTAATGTGACCAGGATAGCAGAACATGTAGCTGCAAACAAACAAAACTTAATTTCACAACTGAAATTTTTCGAGTTTATAATTAAAACCTTATGACCAAATCTGGTAGACTGGATTGACTTCCGCCTGCTCAGAATCATGTGATATGCTTTGTAGTGGGGAAAGGCAGCCGACTGTCACTTACGACACCTGCAGGGCCTCCAAGGCAGAGCGCTAAGAATGGCAGTGCATCTCCCACATGATTTCCCAACGCAAGAGCTGCATGAGCTTACCGGCGTTCCCAAAATAAAAAGCAGAATCCGACAGAGTATGCGAACTTTCTTTGAAAGACGCAGCACTCTGAAAACAGGCTAGTTGCAAATTTAGGAAACCAACCACACGGGAGAGCTACCACCAGATGGCCGGATCTGCTTCGTCCATAAAAGGAGCATAGCGAGATAGGGTCAACCACTGCAATAGCAAAACCGCACACTAAATGCATAGGATACACCAAACGTTAAGCCTAACCAGATACACAAGCACGAAACGCAGGAATAATGCAAAGGCATTTAGCTTGCACAACCTAGAGATAGTAAGATACTGCCTATTACGGTCAGCGGTGAGCTTTGTAGTTACCAATACATATAAAATCCCGACCAGAAAAGTGGCAATACAAGAAACGGAAACTTCTAATCTATGTCACTGAAAAACACCTGTGAAGTGCCTCAACGTGCACGAAAATTGTCGCACCTCTATCTCGTAATTTGTCCACTTCAAGGCAGTTGTTCCAGATTTGTTGTAGGCCACTTCATGATTTGCCAAGGCAAGAGCAGTGTCGCAGTGTCACTTACGTGCTGCTACTGGATGGTGTGCATAGGTCATTCAAGAACAGTGGCACACACTGACCTGAGACACTTTTTCGTGTATAAGGAACGTTGAATGTCATTTTTAGTATCGTTGATTATTGCAATGTCTGTATTTATACAGCGTCTGTATTTTACATAACCATGTTCTTCAGCCAGGCATGTATGTGTGAAGAAATAAACACTGTTTCGAGGATTACTACAGTTGTAAATATTACGAACCTTCGTGTGTTGCAGCGACCAAGAAAAAAATGGAAATTTCTGTTCTAAATGAAGTTTATGCTGAAACCCTTTTCTCGGCAGAAAGTATTCTTACATTATATAAGCCCATTTATGATTGTATGTTTTCGTAAACTGTGTTCTTTAGATTTTACCTAATTGATGAGTATTCTTATATTATATAAGCCCATTTATGATTGTATGATTTCGTAAACTGTGTTCTTTAGATTTTACCTAATTGATGTTCCTTATTAAATTGTATTTACTGTCATGAATTACAATTCTGCATTTTGTATTTTTATAATAAAACAGTTTCAATGTGTTACTAATTTTTAATTCTAACTTAAGCACTTATTTTTACTGATGGTGTTTCGAATGTTATATTATACTACAGTACATTACAAAATACGTTATTTCGGGTGGGAACGTGTCAAAAGTTTTATATGAGTGGTCCTAACAGAAACATAAAGTTTTTAGGAAAACAAGAAAAGTGACACAACTCAAAGAACTGCTAGTCATTAATAATTAGCTGTTAACACCTCACACTCGACGAGTACAGAACAACATTTCCATACTACTATTGTATTGAATACAATGGAATTTACTGGAAAAAATACTTACTTGAAATTAAAGGAAACAAACTATTTCAATGCAAGTTTTATAAAATTCAGAAAGTCGATTTTTCTCAAGTATTGCGTTTTTGAGTTGTGTCATTGTTCTTGCCGGCTTGAATCTGATAAACCGATTCCAGATTCAAAGACTAATTCTTCAAGATATTTCATATTGAATCTAATGGGTACTCCATCAGGTCCCGTGTCATTTTCTCCTTCGACAAACGAGCTTATTTACAATTCCGTGCTCAGCTACCTTTTTATCTACCATGTTCTAGCGTGTGCGACGTCCACTTAGTTTATAGTTTGGATTACTAGTTTAACTGAATCCCAACTGCCCTGACTTGTAGAAACCGTGCCGGCCGCGGTGGTCTCGCGGTTCTAGGCGCTCAGTCCGGAACCGCGCGACTGCTACGGTCGCAGGTTCGACTCCTGCCTCGGGCATGGATGTGTGTGATGTCCTTACGTTAGTTAGGTTTAAGTAGTTCTAAGTCCTAGGGGACTGATGACCTAAGATGTTAAGTCCCATAGTGCTCAGAGCCATTTGAACCATTTTGTAGAAACCGTGCCCTATTATAGATTACGTTATGACCCATATAGTGAATTAATGAACGCATCCTTACTACAGCACAAAATGAAAGTTACTTGATCAGCTCAGACTTACCTTTAATGGTGCACCGGCAATTATTAGGCATAGCAATACGAGAATGAACATATGCGAGGATGAGAAATCATTAATAACATTCAAGCAATAGTGAATGTGTTTTAGCAAGTCGACTTATAGCTGACCACCGTCTGATGGAGCTGCAGACCCTGAATTCTAATTATAACAGTAAAATCTACACCATCGAATTTGGGCTGCTTCGTAGAGCAAATTTAACGTCTCTGTAAGTTGAAACAGCGTCACAAACATCTTCTTTACTGAAAGGTTGCGTTTACAGACGCGACAAGTAATATTCGGAATACTGTAACATAACTTTGATACGAAAAATCATCTGAATACATTAGAAGACTAGGCCAGATAACGGCACACATTAGTACGCCACATCCTGGATTCGGGTAGGCGTGACAGCCCAGCAGATTAACAATTAATCTGGTGTGCCGACCAGCATGGATGTGGTTTTTAGGCGGTTTCCCACATCCGAAAACATTCAGAAAACGTTCACAGAGTTTCAGATGGGATACTTGTAGACGAAGGTACTTTGCATACACAATTTCCGTCCCTGGGAGCAAAAGGATAGAGGCAGGAAAGGCATCCGGCCACCCTCTACCACTAACATTGCCAATACAAAAAGGGATAAAAGTCTGTAAAAAGGGGACGAAGAAGGTCTGAAACCATTAAAACTGATCAATTAGCACAGCCAAGCCCATACAGCATTGAACTACCGTGTACTGAATCCCAGTTACGGTAAAACATTTAAATAAGAAATAAGTGGTCAATGAATCGAAACAGGAATATTGTATGGGTAAATACCTCATACAATTTGCTTGTAAAATCAGCTGAAGGAAGTAACACATGCCTTCTTTGTCTCACAACACTTGTCAGATAAAGTGGAGATGCATACTTATTCTGCCAAAAACGTTTCAATTCACGACACAGAGTATTTAATACGCTAAACCGAAGGGAAAAGTGATTCAGTTGAGTGTATAAGTCTTCGGATTAAGTGACTAAAGTCAGATTCTGTAACCAGTCTCGTGTCTGCTAACTACACAAAGACAAGAACAGTTCGTATTGCTACGAGTAGCTTAAGTCCATACCAGCAACGCACAGTAATTTCGTGATGCTAAGTAGCGAACATTTAATCGTGAACTGCGAACACCTCAGGAATGATTAGCTTTGCAGATAAGCATTGACCTTGAATAAACCTAGTAAATAGAACTATCTCACCAAGCCAAGGTCCCCCATATCCTGACGCAAACAGATGCCACTCCGTCCCCCTCACCCCAAGCTCATGAGGAAGGAAAAAATAAATATAGTGTAGCCAGATGTTTTTATTTCAAGCAAATTATTTAAAAGACGTTATTACGTAGGTTCTTAGCTTGGTCGGAGATGGAACTTTTCTATGACTACTTGCAAGCCGCCATTCGTCATCCAAAATATTAAGGACACACTATACCCACAGGTCTAACCCTCACTCCCTACAAACTGTCGTATGGGCGCCCTTGCAGCAAGCACCAGTCCAGCGGGTACCGCATTCAACACCAGACACTCATCTGCACGCTGCAGAGAATCGGGAACAAGTATTCGTAGGTTTGAAATGCTACGTTACGGCGTGTTCGCGTGTCAGACCCGCGCACAATGGCTGTCACTCCCGGAAACGAGGGACCTTACTTCCGCCAGCCATTATAGAGAAAACTTCAAAGATAGTGCCTGCCTGTAGTCATTACTGGCAGAGAATCACCTTTGCATTCGTGTTACGGTAACTATACCGCGAAGAAATGAAAATATAGAGAAAGGAACATTAAGCACTAAAAGCGTTTATTTAGCAACCAGCTTTCAACTTGAACGAAGCTGCTTACGCACATCACGTACTGCATTTTTAAGATCCTTGTTAAACACATCAGCAACACGGACGTCAATTTCCTCCAGCTATTAAACCACACAATACGGAGAAATAAATGAGAGAAATATCGTACATGAGTACGTCGTCTTGTTTGAATTTTTCAAGAGCTATCAACCTGTAGCACGAAGTGTGTCAGTGGTTGTGGGTTACCTCAGGAGCGGCATAAGTTTGTAAAACGAATCTGCCACACACGGCTTACGCATATTTTTACTGCGGATCGGTCACCGGCGAGAAGACTATTAGCGGATGTGGAGAGAGGGTGCTGTGAAGTCCGAGAGTTCATTCTTGTAGGCCGGCGTAAACGTCAGGGCGGTTCTCGCGTTCTTACAGCCCCACAATATCTCGTCCGAAGTTACGCGGCCCTGCGAGCGCCGAACTTTGTAATATACTGCCACAGTGTGACGACGCGCGCAGGGGCAGTCACAACATAAACGTTACATCTTAATAGATTCCCGGGATTGTAGCCCGCGGCCGCCGGCCTTACATTCCGGTCCTGTGCTGTAAATCACGGCTTTACGGCGTGAAATCTGTGCACTCTGCCAGCTCCCGTTACCCCGTTCTCACGTCATTCGCTCCGCGAACCCTAATCATTTCTCGCCGCTGGCTATGCGAAATGCGGCCCTCGCAGTATTTGGACTATGCACACTAAAACAAAGACGGGTGTAGTGGCCGCTAAAATTGTATTCTTTGTTGTAGTCTGCTCCCGAGATATTGTTACTGTGACACGAAGTGTTTTCAGAAAATCGACCACCTCTGAGCGTATACATATGGAGGTGCGTACACGATACGGCAGACGAAAATAAAGATGGTCATAACTCGGTTAACTTTCAAGCTATATTAACATTGAAAGTGCTTAGAGAATAGAACGAACATCCACTCTCGTTAATAAGGAAATAAATCGCAATTTTTGTGATTTTATGTATTTTAAAATTTATGTGGTTTAATGTATATATTCTCAAATATTTTTAGTTTGATTATTTTGCACTTTGTTAAAGTACGAATACTAAATAAATAAATGTATCGAACAGGTTTTACTGTTTATCACAGTTTCTTAAAAAGCTTTTAAAAACTCCAATATGAAAGTTTACGTTTCAAATACACTTCCACCATCTAGATCAATATTAAATAGTGAAGTCAATGGCGACTCGTAACCACACATTCACTATTACCTCCAAGACTGCTCGTTTGCGGACTCATGTTTCCTGCAAAGCTTTTGCTTCTGTTATTGTATATATTCTCCCGTGTCAGTTTTCGTTATTAATTATAATAGACTCTGTACACAACACATATGAAATATTCAATTGTTTGTATGATAAGCCGTTTGTCAATTCGAACACTGGACTGATGCAACTCCTCATGCTAGTCTCTTTTGTGCAAGCCACTACATCTATGCATAACTACTGCAGTCTGCATCCATTTCAACCTACTTACAGTACCCAAGCCGTGGTCTAGCCTCTGTAATTTCAACACCCTATTCTCCCACACACTCACTTCCATCCATAATAAAATTCATGATTTCTTCATGCCTTATAATTTGAATCATTAGCCCATTCCTTCTTTTAGTCAAGCTGTGCCACGAATTGGTTCCTCTCCCGTTTGATGAAGTACATCTTTGTTAGTTATTCTATAGGACCGTTTAATCTTCAGCATTCTTCCGAAGTATCATATTAAAAAGGCTTCAATTTTCTTACCTCGATCTTGATGGGCTGTTAAACCCTAATGTTCCTTCCTTCTTTCAATTTGCTTCTTGTCTTAACTGCTTATCGTTTATAGTTTACTTCCGTATAAGGCTACACTCCGGACAAATACTTTCTGAGAAAGCTTCCTGTCATGTAAACGTATATACAGTGTAAACAAAGCTCTCTTGTGTTGCAATTGCTAGTCAGGATTTTACATCCTTTCTACTTTGCTGCCCAAATAGCAAAACTCGCACTATTTATTATTTTTAGTGTCTCATTTCCTAATCTAATTCCCACAGCCTCTACTACATTCCATTTCCCGTGTTTTACAGACATATTTGCTTATAGTGCGGGACGCCTAAAAACTTCCCGACTTGCACTAACGTCTTTGCTTAAAAGCATAGCAAAATTCAAGTAGTTTTAACTGCTTAAATAATCCTCTGAAAATACCAGAATGAAAAATGGATGTTTGAATTATAACTTATGAGTATGGTACTATAGATACAATTATTTGCGAATGGTGGGCTCCATGTGTTTCCCAAGTCATGCAGCGACCGTAAACCATAAAATTACCAAATACGTAGCAACCAGTGGCAAAATCATGTTTTATTTATTCACTTCCGCAAATCGATTGCAACTGATTAATAGCCATCATCGGTGCTACAAATACAAGAATAAAAGTAATTAATAACAGTGACCAAACGAATAAATGTACATAAAGCAACGTAAACCAGTTACATGTATATAGACACATTAAACCATTTAAAATGGACATACAAATTTACCTTTTAACCAATATGTGCCCTGAGTAGTAATACTGTCTTAAGCAGAGGTCAAACATAAAGCGGTACATCGAGAATTGACTATGACAAAGAGAAACCATAAGGGGGGCTGCAAAGCAAACCCGCACTCTATGCGAAAAGATACAGCTAAAATAAAACTGAGAAGAAGAAGAAAGAGGTATGACATACAAAGTGAGGTAAAATATAATGGTATAATACTAAAATATTTACATGAAATGGATATCTTGAAAAAGATTTTGTCAACCACATAGTACAGTTATATACGCCAAAAAGAGATTGTACAAATTAGTAAAGAGGAAGAAACATAGATGATAAGCACACCATCGAAAAAAATTTAAAAATTTTAAAATTTTTTTAAAGTTATTTATCATTTTTTAAATCCAAGAGCGAAAGTTAATCATAATGCCAAAACGTGAAACGGTGTTGGCGTCCATCTAGCGTACAGTTAATGACATTCAGTAAGATCGGATTTTTCGGCAAATGACGCCACATTGCACATGAACGAAACAAACGTATTAACAAAACAAGGCCAAATGCAAAAATAAAGTGCTAGCACACTTCATACATGGGAAAATTAACATTGGCTTGATAGGATGAATTGAGAACTCGTAGGGGCTCTTACGGTGTGCCCGTATATCATGAGACATAAATCTACACGATATGTCGGTTGGTGCAGCCGACAACACAGCAAAAGCCCAATTAAAGGGCGTCAACGCAAACTAAGTCACAATATCATCATTCATATCACCAATGTATTTATTCCCCCCCCCCCCTTTTCACTCTTCCCTCCTCCACCCCCCTTCTCGTCCTTCCTTGTCCTATCATTTCCATTCCCATCAAGCAAATGCTCGGGGAAGAGCTCCCAAAAAGGAACTCCCCTCACCGTCACCTGCTCATTGAGAAGGCACACGCTACCAGATCTATGATGACAAAAGATCTTCATATCCTCTAGCAAATCAAGATAATTTCCCTTTTCCGGTCTATGTAAGAATCTCACATGTGTCTCAATTAGAGGAAGTTCATGTCCTCTATTTATAATGTGGGCTGCAAAATTCGACCTATAAGTCGCGTCCTTTCTGTCAACGGCCACTTGTTCAGCAAACCTAGTTTCAATTTTTCGTCCAGTCTGACCTACGTAACATGCTTTACAGCTTGGACAAAGTATTTTGTAAACCCCCGACTGGTGTAAAACTTTTACTTTATCTACGGCATGATCTAAAATTTGTCCCAAATTATTCTTAGTTGAAAAAGCAATCTTAACCTTGAGTTTCCTAAAAACGGCTGCAACTTTAAGACTAACTGTCCCACATTATGGTAAAGAAATATATTTCATTGTTTCATTTTTTCCAGACAATTACTTCATTTGTTCCCATGTCTTTATATTTATTGGCAAACTTTTCTTAAATTTTTTGAACAAAGTGTAGTGGATAATCATTAGATTTAGCTATGGAAAAAAAATAATATCTAACTCAGTTTTATGATCATCTTCAGAATGTGGGGTACAGAAAACACGATTAAATGCATATCTGAAAAACGACATTTTATGCTGATTAGGGGTGGGCTGAATGATAGTGTATGATACAGTCAGTATATGTCTTTTTTCTAAATATGCCAAAATGAAGCCTTCCGTCACTATTTCTTATGTATAGATCCAGAAAACTTATAACCCCATTCGTTTCAAGTTCAAATGTGAACTTTATTTTAGCATGTAAAGTGTTAAATGAGGACACCATTTCGCTAATGTCAATTTCATCGCCATTCACAAGCAATAATGTATTATCAACGTACCTAACGTAAAAGACAATTTTCTTTGCCAACTCATCATTTTCATGAAACCATCTGGTTTCAAGGTGATTGATGAACACGTCAGCTAAAAAACCAGAAATCGCGTTTCCCATACTTAGACCGTCTTTTTCCACATAAATTTCGTCGTTGAACAGGAAAAAGTTGTATTTGAGCCTAAGAGACAAAAGGTCTATAAACTCCTCAATTTCATATGACAGGGCCACTTTGTTACAGCATGATGGAAAAAATATTAGACTACGTGTTACAAAAATGCTATTCACACGAAACTTTTCTTGTTTATACTTCTTCATTCCCACAGCCTCAGTATATATTCCGGAGGTCAAAATAATTTTGTCCATCATTGGCCGTTTAATTTAACGAAACAAGTTAAACTTTTATCTCAATATTTATTTTATGTCAGTAGCAGTTTTGGCTCCTAGCGTTTTTCAAATACAGATCTAAGTCGATAGCATGGATATCATCGTATTTAAAACCAAACAGTGTTATGTGGGAATATATTCATTCTGGTTGTTATCGAATGTATATTGAAGGATATGGACTTGGATTGGTTTTAAATGATGTGATACATTATGGCAAGTTAAAAAAAGAGAGAGGCAGAGAGACCCAGAGAGAGAGAGAGAGAGAGAGAGAGAGAGAGAGAGAGAGAGAGATGTCGACATGCGTATGATAAACCCTTCCCTCGAAAATTTCTCTCCTGCATACCCCATCTCTGTCACCACAAATGACATGTCACTGATCTTGTTTGTACTAAGATAGCAGAATAGGCGATGTACCTATTGGCTTCCTTTGCCCTGAGTGGAATGCATAAGTACTAATTAATGTTTACCAACCTGCAGTCTTCTGTAGTTGCCGTCCCTGAGCAGAAAACAGAACGTGGGTCGTAAAACTATTATCTTCAGGCTGTAACAAACTCTTAGCAAGGAACTGATACTGTATTAATAAAAAAATTCAATTAGTTTGATTATACGGCATGCCACTCGCATTTTATTATCAGAGTAAGAGAAACTGCACCATTACAGTCCACTTTATGAATCACAAAATGAGTCCCAAATAATTTACAGTCTCGACACTTTCATAAAAAATAATCAAAACAATGAACTGTATATTTGCGTAATTACTATCAAATATTTCTCAATTAGATATCCAAATAAACAGAGATAAATGATTAAGTTCTTACCGATACAGACTATGGCAGACAACATGTCTGCCTGCCGAGACTGCCGAACCAGCTGTGATCTTACAGCCGAACCACTTCACCTGCCATCCAAATTCGGTGCGATCCGAAGATCTCAGAAGAGCTTCGTCTGCCTTTTCCTTTAACAACTGTTTACTATTCTGCTGATAATTAACACCTTTGAAATAATGGAGTGATAGCCTGCTATTGAGAGAATGATTTTACATGAAGTACAAGTAAATATACTGTTAAGTTTTCATAATATTAATAACAGAAAACTACCATTTTGGCGCTCAACTTTAGCACGTAGTAGCCAATCGCGGAAGATCACAATTTAGGCAGTCTTTCTCACGATACCCGTACCGAACAAAGCATCTGCCATCGGTACCTGACACCAAATTACGTCATCTTGCCATTGCTGCTTTTTCAGTTGCTCTAAGAAGACCTACTTGTAGCCGAATATAATGGCTGTAAAGCCAGAAATATTACAACACACGTCACCGATGTACATCTGCTTTTGAAAACACCCACGAGGCGAAATTTGGCTTATAATGTAAAACAAGTGTTTAATTGAAAGTTCAGTTTGTTCTGCACTGAAGCGCCAAAGAAATTGGTATACCCATGCGTATTCACATACAGGCAGAATACGGCGCTGCGGTCGGCAACGCCTATGTAAGGCAAGTGTCTGGCACAGTTGTTAGATCGGTTACTGCTGCTACAATGGCAGGTTATCTACATTTAAGTGAGTTTTAACATGGTGTTATAGTCGGCTCACGAGCGATGGGACACAGCATTTCCGAGGTAGCGATGAAGTGGGGAATTTTAAGTGCAATCATTTCACCAGTGTACCGTGAATATCAGGAATCCGATAAAACATCAAATCTCCGACATCGCTGAAGCCGGAAAAAGATCCTGCAGGAACGGGACCGACGACGACTGAAGAGAATCGTTCAGCGTGACAGATTTCAATGCTGGGCCATCAACAAGTGTCAACGTGTGAACCATTCAACGAAATATCGTCGATATGGACTTTAGGAGCCGAAGGTCCACTCGTGTACCCTTGATGACTGCATGACACAAAACTTTACACTTCTCCTGGGCCCGTCAACACCGACAGTGGACTGTTGATGACTGGAACCATGTTGGTTGGTCGGACTAGTCTCGTTTCAAATTGTATCGAGCGGATGGATGAGTACAGGTATGGAGACAACCTCATGAATACATGGAGTCTGCATGTCTGCAGGGGATTCTTCAAGCTGGTGGAAGCTATGTAACATTGTGGGTGTGTATAGTTGAAGTGATATGAGACCCCTGATACGTCTAGATACGACTCTGCCAGGTGACACCAACGTAAGCATCCTGTCTGATCACCCGCATCAATTCATGTCCATTGTGAATTCCCATGGAGTTGGACAAGTGTAATAATTAATTAAATAATCTATGGTGGCCAAGAGATTCTGAACTTTAGAAATTTCATTTCGGCATGCCTACTTTATGAGGCTTTCATTTTACTGTGGGTTCATGACTCGTTATTGTTATATCCTAGCCAGTAATGCCACCCGAGCCCGCTGCCAAAAGGTTGGCAGCATCAAAGTCCGGACACCGTCCGCATAAGCAGCGCCAGCGAGACAGGAAATCGCCGCAAGTCTGCGCGCGCCACCGCTGGCTTCTGGGTTCTTAAGCGCTGAAGTCGCGAGCGCTAGGACAGTTCTGTATTCGCCGCTCAGTTGTATACTCGCCACCGAATTGTGTACTTGCTAGTCATTTGTGTGTTCATCGCAGCAGAGTTGTTGTTTGTCGTCAGCCGACGCTGACCTAGCCGCTCCGACTCGAACTAGACAGATCTCTGTAGACACGGAGTTCACTACTGTGTTTCTGTATCTTCGTTAATAAAGATAAGTACCGACTTTTATTTAATCAGTGTGTTTGGGTTTTCATCTTTCTGTTCACTGTTCCAGCGGACCGGTCGGCCCGCTATTAAAAGTGTGGCGGTGACTTCGTAAGCCGTTTCTACAGCGAATTGTTTGTCGCTACGAACGCCGCCACAAAAGTTATGACTCTAGAAATTTGTGGTTAAAAATGTTAAGTACAGTGATTAATTTCTATGAACTTGCCAATGTAGTGGAGTAGGGAGCCGTCCGTACTCTACCCAAGATCGCGTGCTAAGTGCAGCCAGATGAAGGAGAACTATCTACGAATTTGCAGGAAAAAAAGTTGCGGTCGTATTTCTGATAATGATTATATCTAAATCTACGTATACGACGTGCGACAATTAAGTAATGAAACTGATGTGAAAAAAACTGTTGCTTACCGTTTTAGTCAAGTTTAGTGTTGTCTCCTTCAAAGTAGATCCCTTCTGATTGCACACACTTTTTTTAGCACTTCTGCCTTTGATGGTAACATTTCTGGAACTCATCTTCTGTAATATCCTCCAAGACCCTCATCACAGCTTTCTGGACATCTTGTGTTGTTTGAAAATGGTGTCCCTTGACCGCCGTTTTGGCTCTTGGAAATAGAAAAAAGTCGCACGGAGCGATATCTGGTGCATAATGTGGATGTGGTAGTATTGAAACTTGTTTTGAGGTTAAAAATTGTACTGACAGAGCAGTATGGGATGGCGCATTATCGTGATGCAGAATCCAATTATCAGCAATGTTGGCACCGACACAAATAACTCTTTTATGAAGTCTTTCTAAAATTTCTTTGTAGTAATATTGGTTAACTGTTTGTCCAGGAGACATCCAATCTTTATGAAATGAGTGATGGAATCTAAGAAGCACACAAGCGTGCCAGATTTTTTTTGGTCTGCGTGATCCTTTTGAGCACCATTGCGAACTTGGGCGTTTTGTCTCTGGATAGTACTGAAAAAACCAACTTTCATCACCAGTGAAAACACGGCTCAACAATTCTGGATTGATTTCCGTTTGCTCTAACAGATCGGCTGCCACGTATTTCCGTGTTTCTCGCTGTTGTGGTGTAAGATGTTTGGGGACCATTTTTGCACAAATCTTTCTCATACCAAGATCTTCAGTTATTATTGGATGAACCGCTTCTCGATTGATGCTCAGATCTTCAGCAATCATTTTCACGGATAATCTTCGATCAGATCACACGAGTTCACGCACCCTGGCCAAGTTGACATCCGTCCGTGAGGCGGTCTTCATCTTCAACATTCGTTCTGCCTTCAGTAAACAACTTGGGCTCTTGACATAACCTCCTCCCCAAAAGCCTTCTGAAGCTTACCGTAAATTTTCGTCTCGTTTTCACCCAATTTATCGCAAAAAGAAATGGCATACCGTTGCGCAATATTTTGCGGTTCCATTTCCGTGACGAAAGACACAAGCACGTGTTAACTTATTAGAGCACAACTGACGACTGAGCAGTTGCATCGATGTGCCGCTTGGACTAGAAGCAACTTATAGACCAAGGTCAAAGATATTGTGTCTACGCAAGCCTGCAGGGTTGCCACATCTTTCAAAGAAAATCAGTTCATTGTCGCACCTCGTATACTCGGCAAGCCGACGTACGGTTCGGAGGGTACCACGCACCAATGCTAGTCAGTTCCTTTCATGTTACACGCGTCAATAGAGCGAGGGAAAAACGACTGTCTAAAAACCTCCATATAAGCACTATTTTCTCCCATTTTACCTTCGGAATCGTTATGCAAAATTTGCGTTGGCAGCAGCAGAATCGTTCTGCAGTCGGCCTCAAATGCTGATTCTCTAAATTTCTCCAACAATACTGCCATCTGACTTATCTCCCTTATACTTGGGTGCTGATCGTAATACTTGTGTAATGATCAAACCTACCGGTAAATATCTAGCAGCTCGCCTCTGAATTGCTTCGATGTCTTCCTTTTATAAGAACTGGTGGGGATCACAAACATTCGAACAATAGTCAAGACTGAGTCGTACTAGCATTCTATACACCATCTCCTTCAACGACGAGCTACACTTACCCAAAATTCTAACGACAACAGAAAGTCGAGCATTCGTCTTCGCTACTAACAACCTTACGTGCTCATTCCACTACATATCGCTCTGCAACGTTACGCCTAGATATTTAATGGACGTGACTGTGGCAAGCAGCAGCCTACTAATACTGTATTCGAAATTTACAAGATTTTATTCCCTACTCATCTGCGTTAACTTACATTTTTTCCAAATTTAGAGTAAGCTGTCATTCATCACACCAACTAGAAATTGTGGCATTGTATAGCGTTTCCAACAGCTATCCGAAGGTGATGGCCAATACAGTTAATCTCATCTTCCTCAATGACAGGGTAGTGGATATCTCAGTGTTCCATTTCGAAGTGCATTGTTTCCCCATTTCGCAGTCATGTACATGATTACTGTTCCGGTGTTGAACATTGCTGGAAAGTGCTGTTCACAACACGCGCGAGGAAGTAAAAATAATAAGATTACTGTTACCTTACTGATGTAAAAAATAATAACATGTGGAAGGAATCACAGCATATGGAAATATGACGAGTCTGCAGAATTGAGGAACGCTTCCAAACAACTGTCTGAAGGTGATGACTCCTACATTTAATCCCCACAGTGACAGGCAGCAGATATCCAGTGTTCCGCCAAGGCTCCATCCATCTCAGCATAGTGGTGTCAGTCAATCATTATGAGGTAATCAATAGCATACCAGTGAACCGAGAGGATGCAAAAGACACTGTCGATATGGAGTGGTGTACAGTAATATACACTGCAGTTGATAGCATGATCAATTTTACCAATATTTCCTGTTGTTCCGTAATTTCAAGGCCAGCCAATGACACAGCAGAATGCCGCTCACTTTCTGCATCGTCGCTAAATCACCCTTCCAATACCTTTCAGATTGTATATACTAGATTGCGAATACAGATATACGACAGTGCGGTATGTCCATTCAGCCATATACACCAAAGTAAACTAGACAGCGCCCTATACCAATGCAATTAGGTTATCTCCATATTTCCTGTGCATCAATCGTAGTACAGATTTATGATTAGGACTGACCATCTCTCCATGTGTGGATAGGTGTCACAGAGTATTCTCGCATTCGTAGGATAGAGTCAGAGACTGACAGAGCCCTCACACATTGTCCTCGACCAATACTCCATGCAACAACAATCCTATCACAACATCCATGCGTGTGTGTTGAGGAGGGTAGCACCTCTTATCGGTGTAGAGTAGACATGAGAATTTTGCAGTAATGATGGAGTTCCATATAGGTGGAGTTTGAAACATTTCATATAAATCAACTATGCTATCAATTTTGAAGCATTATTCCACTGTCCAGAGTCAGTGCCAGGAAGGTACCGGGATGAGAGAAATGATCGTAGAGTATAAACACACACTTTGATGGTTACACAGTTCTGCACCTAAAAAGACAATATTGGTACAGCCATATGGTTTCCAAAGTTTTAGTCGTGGTCGTGTGGAATGCTATGCTCTTAATACTCTAATGCAGGATATATTTGTCGAACATCAGACATACAACTACCCCGCACGGTTCCTAATCAATCACTAAGGTGACAAACTTTAAAATGATAAAACTACTTCCTTCTGCAGTATTATGGTGTCCTAGGGAGGCATTCTCAGTGTATATCAACCAGTCGAACTCCTTATACCAACTAAAATGAAGTCTGGAGACTGCTGTACTGTCTCGTAGGAAATTAATGGATTTTGTGTCTTTTTAAGTGAGGAACATATGTACCCCTAATCACATTTCCTGCGTCAGTCATGCTTATCATTAGTAGTAATCTCATATAGGTAAGAAACGAGGGTAGCCTTGCCTTCAAGTACCTAGTTTTAACTACATTTCAAGGTCATCCAACTACCCACATCGCCTACAACTTTCCCATCGCTGGTATTTTACAGGAAGAAAATTAGATATGTGTCAGAATTCGAGAATACACCTAGTCTGTATTTGTCAAACTACTGGTTGGACAAAGAAATGGATGATTTGAGTTGTAAATTTAGGAAGAAAATTAGATATGTATTAGAATTCGAGCATATACCTTGTCTGTATTTGTCAAATTACTGGTTGGAGAAAGAAATAGACGATTTGAGTTGTAAATTTAAGTTATAACTTAAAAATTACATAGGACATTATTAAAACTACATCTAGCAAAAATAAGGAAAGATTTGTTTCCTGTGTTTAATTGTACATGCAAAAGTTAATAAAGGCTTTTTACGAGAACATTTACCTCTCTTATTCGCTAATCTACCCAAAATCGTAAGACATTTTCTATATAAAGCGATCTATGTTCATGTATTGTGGACGTAGAAGTGGGTGGTTGGATGACCTAGAGAAGTAGTTGAAACCAGATAGTTGAAAGCGTAGTGACCCCCTTTTTTACCAATATAAATATTTATGTCTGAATAAAAAATTGTTGTTTGTTACCATATGGTTCAAATGGCTCCGAGCACTATGGGACTTAACATCTATGGTCATCAGTCCCCTAGAACCTAGAACTACTTAAACCTAACTAACCTATGGACATCACACAACACCCAGTCATCACGAGGCAGAGAAAATCCCTGACCCCGCCGGGAATCGAACCCGGGCGTGGGAAGCGAGAACGCTACCGCACGACCACGAGCTGCGGGCTGTTACCATATGTCTGTGTTGTTATTTCACAAATCCCTACCCTTACAAATGTATATAAAGGCTGTGCAAGATGCACAGGATATTAGTTTGAAGCATGAGGGAGGTGACGTTTAAGATGGAGAGAAACAAAATATATGGAATGATTGCATAAGATTTCTCCTATCTTGCTGTACATACAAGTTTTTGGGAACAGGTGACGCGTGATCGTGTCCGCTTCCAAAGACATATAGCAAACACGGCTGAAATTGTATTTCTTGTGCTTGAACAAAGCCACAGACGTAGGATATGGACAAAGCTACATATTATCTAAGTAGGAACTAGGTAGAAAGACAGAAAAACACGGAATGTGTGATAAAAGATTCATTTATTTTCATATAGGTAAGAAAATGGGTTCGCTACGCTTTCAACTACTTTTCAAGGTTATCCATCCATCCAGTTCCTACATCCGAAATACATGCACATAGATCGCTGTACATAAGACATGTCTTAGGATTTTTGGTAGCTTAGCAAATAAGGGAGGTTAATATTCTCGTACAAATTCTTTGTTAACTTTTGCATGCACATTTACACACAGAAAACAACTCTTTCCTTATTTTTGTTAGGTGTAGTTTAAATAATGTCCAATTTAATTTGTAACTGATAACTTAAATCCATATCTCAATCATCTATTTCTTTATCCAATCAGCAATTTAACAAATATAGAGAAGGTGCATTCTCGAATTCTAATTCATATCTAATTTTCTTCCTGTAAAATACTAGCGATCGGAAAGTAGTAGGCGATTTGGGTAGTTGCATGACCTAGAAATGTAGTTAAAACTAGGTAGTTGAAGGAAAGGCAACCCTCGTTTCTTACTTATATGAAGTATCGTTGTAATTTTTGTGGGGGTTGCATGTCACCGAACAAGTCGAAATAGTACACGTTATTTGTATTTCTTTTCTTAAAAATAAATTACCCAGCGAGTTCCACGTTCTCCTGCTACATTCAGATGCGCGATTCCGCATTCTCCTGGTTTCCACGTAGTCTTCGGTAATGTATCCCGCATGAACACATCTCGTAATCTCGCAATGTTGAATTTTATCTTAACAAACGTAAGCAGATCTGTATTCGTAAGAGCCCTGTCTGGTAGGACTGCTATGGAGCTTTTTCTGTATGAAGAGACCTAGTCCTTTATTGTATGGTTTCTGGTATAGCCCTTTTAAATTTCTGCTGCCTCCATCATGCAGTTATGTCTTCGTACCTCCTGGAGTTGATCCTGAGCGTTTTTTGCATTCTTGACTGTCCTGGCAATATTCGTAGCATCCCCAGCCAGTGCACCCACCGCTGAGAGACTGGCTAGGGCAGGATGGAAGAAGGGAATAATTTCATCTGACCTCTTGGATATTGGTAGAAACGTGGGTGGTGTCAGGATACAGTTTTTCATGCACCCTTTGGTTGTCATCTTCTTCCTTAGCGCCCTACGTGCAACGCTCATAACTCGGCTGAACTTCTTCACACTCAAGCCCAACTTAACTTTACCACGCATAGTTTTTTCAGCTACAGGTGCATCAATGCGTTGACCTATACCAGTATCCCTTCTCGAACTGCCTTAGTTTTACCACCTAAAATTCGATTGGCGGTGTGACGATCTTTATTTGCTGCATATGCGATGTCGTGTTCCATACACGCTTCCTTTATCATCACGTGCCAATCATGTTGGAATATTTGTTCCAGATCCACATTAGTTATATCCACGAATGTGTAACTCAGCTGGTAGTTTGTGGAGAATGCGGCCTCCTCCTCTAATGCGTCTCCTATCACGTATGTTATGCTACTCAGGTGATTGTGGTCTGCAACCCTGTAATACAGTAGCAGATCGTCAGCGTCGATCCAGCTGTTTTGTGATGCGGGAAAATCAAGCCATTTAACTAGCTCTCTATTCACTCGACGCCGTATGACTATCTGTACTAGATACTCAGATACACTCCTGTTTCCGAAGTCTGAAACTAACAATTTAATACGATCGTATTCTGTATCTAGACGTCTGTTATCACTAACATCGATTGGTCTCATTTTTATTGTGCGATGTTTGGTTCGATTATAGTTTGCAATTATTTGCGGGAGGATATCGGTCCATTTGTGTGAGCCACGAAGATTGAGTAGCATCCACAATAGGGTTTTCACTGCTCTGTTCAGACGTCCCACGATACTCGCCTTCATGTGGGTGAACGTCAAGTAGTAATGTATTCCATACCACTCCATCACAGTCTTAAAATATCTGTTGTAAAACTCGCCGCCGTGATCTGTTTGACGGAGGTCTGCGTTTCGATTCGTCCCCGTATGCAGCAATCCCTCAGACACGACATCATTCCTTGTTTTCACATTCCCCGGGTAATACCTAGGCATATTTAAAATAAGTATCAATGACCAGTAAAATATATCTGAATCTGATATTCACACTTGAATATTCCCTCATGTCGACAAGATCCGCCTGCTACAGGTCGTCCAAACTTTTAATCATAACACATCTTAGGTGGTATATTTTGCGTGCTGGTTTGTGCTGTTCTCGAACTACAGTCACCATACTTATTCGACGATACTTCTCATTCTAAGCTCAGAAATTACTGAACCAACTTCATTCGAAAGAGCTGTATTACCAGCGGCAGCTGATGCCATGAACAGCCGGTCTATTAGCTCGTTGGGGTCGTCGCGATGTACTGCTGGAGTCGATTGCTCATTCTTTTATGCTGAATGTCATTACCATCACCACTGCTATTTTTTTCACGATCTAGTTTAGGATTTATAATGGATTTGTATTTCACACTGCTACGACTTTTTGCATTCTTATGCAAGTTAGTCAAAAGCAATATTTGACAATGCATTTCCAGATCTTCAGGCGTATAATTTACAGTTTTTGTGGCTCTTAGGAAAATAAGGTTCAGTAGACCGAGTGTTCTTTGAAATTGTTTATCGGCGATCTGTATTGCTTTTTCATATAAGGTTATAGGCTGCGCGCCCAACATGTGCGGTTTTTCACCACTAACACTGAATGTTTTGTCTATCCTAGCGTCACTGTGAAAGTAAATGAAATCGGCAGTAGCGTCATCGTCGTCGTTGTGGAATTTCTCTGAGAGTTCACCAAGAGATTGAGTAACTGGTTCAAAGATTTCTCGCAGTGTCTGCTCCCGCTTCAAATGCCCTAACCTCAGCAACTGTAACTTCTCGCGAACGGGCTTCCGTACCTCGTTGACTTTATGTTTAGTCGACATCTCGTTGTATACTAATTGGATTTGTGTGCAGCGCGAGGTTTTATATATTCGCTCTTCTTCTTCTCCTTAAGCTGCTCTCCCTTCTTGGTAACAGCTATTTTCCCTTTAGTTAAGTCACCTACTTTCTTTTCAATTGCGTTAAATCGTTGGTACAATGCCCCCTTCTCAATACCAGCTATTTCCCCTCCAGTTACGTCGTTTACTTTCTTCTCGATTGCATTAACCCGGTTATTCAGTGTATTGTTCAGTCTCAAAAAATGGTTCAAATGGCTCTGAGCACTATGGGACTTAACTTCTGTGGTCATCAGTCCCCTAGAACTTAGAACTACTTAAACCTAACTAACCTAAGGACATCACAAACATCCATGCCCGAGGCAGGATTCGAACCTGCGACCGTAGTGGTCTCGCGGTTCCAGACTGCAGCGCCTTTAACCGCACGGCCACTTCGGCCGGCGTTCAGTCTCAGAAGGGTATGATAATACGTGTCTAGTTCCTTCCGTACGCCTCCAACTTTACGTTCGAGAGTTTGAATTTTCGCATCCATGCACATGCGAATGTTTTGACTATGCACACCCATCCTATCAGACTGAGCTCCCGGTATGCGTGTGAAGTTACTCAAGGTAGTGCGTTTAGTGGTGTAGGAACTCCTGAAATTTCCGTCTATACCTGCCATCATTCAGTTTTCCTGTTTTAGCAATAACAAGAAGTCATTATTGTGAGAGACTCCAGCAATTTGCACATACTTTTACAAAATCATTGAACGACATATAGGTTCCTACATGAGCCTGGTAATGTGTTTTAAATTCAGATTGTCCTGTCTGAAAGCTATAATTAGGTTTGCATTATCCCTCACCAGCTGTTTTTGGATATTGGAATATGCCTGACTGAGATAAAATGCATATAATGCATCAACAGCCATATGGCGACCAAAAAAGAAATATCGTCGACTTTGATTTTGGTTTTCCATAGCAACGTCGTTAAATATGAACACTGTATTTGGCTTTGCTTTCTCCGGTGGAGGGATATCACTGCCCTCATTGAATGTCATGTATGTCACACCATCTACATCCTGCAACATCTCCTGTAACAGTTGGTATTTGGGCTGAAAGAGTGTTTTTGAAAATACAGATACATATTCAAAGCGGACTTCACCCGGATGTATCAGCAGAGACATGAGAACATTTGTCTTGCCGCAGTTAGATGGACCTACAGTTATCGCACAGACGTTGTCAGGAAGTAGTACGCCATTCTTCTTCCAGTCTTCTTGCACACTGTCACAGCTCCAGTCACTTACAACAAAATCTTGATGCTTCTTCCACCTTGCCATGATACCTACTACGTCGGGTACTCGTGTGCAATGGTTTTTACAGAAAATAGTGAACACTGTGCCCTGCCATGATACCGAATATGTCAGGTACTGGCATGCGATGGGTTTTTACAGAGAATTTAGTTAAATGAGATAATTTCCTGCTACTGCATGTTTGCAGTGAAAATACTCGTGGAAATAGCTTTAGAACTTGCAATACATAGAGGTAAGAAATGAAAACATATACATGGTTACATACAATTTTATTAAGTAATGATACATAGGATGCACTACATCAACAGGTTCTTCGTTTATTTTAACACCAGTACGGAATATATATAATAAAACCTTCTTAAAAGCACAGAATTCAGCAAGTATTTCTCTCAAACTTATTGGTAGTACATTAGTTTTCGTAGTCACGATATTGACCCACTGTTCGAAGTCATCTACATGCACACTGTTCCTGCTTAGATACTCTGGAATGTCCTTATACACTGTTTAAACCCAAGGCCTCTATCTGTTCAGTCACCCGAGCTGTCTATGGCGTCTTGTCACGGTCCTCGCGGATCCCCCGTCGGAAGTTCGAGTCCTCCCTCGGGCATGGGAGTGCGTGTTGTCCTTAGCGTCCGTTAGTTTAAGTTAGATTAAGTAGTGTGTAAGCTTAGGGACCGATGACCTCAGCAGATTGGTCCCATAAGACCTTACCACAAATTTCCAATTTTTTCTGTTCAGTCTTTCCAACACATTGGATAGCACTATCTGTAAACTGAACAAGTTTGTAACGGTAGAGTGCTGTAGATACATGGATTTTCCTATGGAGTGCAGAGTCACTGTATACTGTTGTGATGGATAGAGTTAGAGCAGCACAGCAAATGTCATGAGGAGATTGGCTCGGATGATACTCGCTGGTCAACTGCTGCTTGACGTAGGGTTTTTCACGACACAGTTCCTCCTATTCCACCTCCGAAAACTGCATTTTAACATTTTTAGCTGAATTCTCGATCTCTATTGAAACACGCGAGTATCTGTCTGTGGTTACTTCTATAACAATATGTCAACGCTTCGAATCACTAGCAGTTAAATTATACACTGTAATAAACAGTAGTGCTGCACAGGCCTTAAGTGGTATCTTCTCATCCACCACATCCTCTCTTTGCACATGCAGTATAACAGTAATATTCTGCAATGACGCGTATGACGGGGTCCAGTATCGACCTGCGACATGCTGATTGCGATTCCCAGTGCACTTTAGCGAGTCAGAGGCTGGCTGGGTGTCTTCAACTGTCAATAACAGTTGATTGTCCTGCTCCCTCAAGCTGACCAGATGCGTGATAGGGTCCCATGGTGCTGCCACTGCTGCGGTCCCGACAGGCTGCGACATGTCACTGTGGTAGACACTGACAGTCTGGAGGACGTCGCACCCACTGAAGACCAAAGAAGAAAAATTGTTACAGACGATGACAGAAGCTCAAAGAGTCACCTTCCTCACACGAAGTAAACACAGATATTAAGCAGGATGTACTTACTCTTCTGCGGATTCTTCTTATTCTGTTGCTGCTGTGGCTGGACGGCGCTGAACGACCTTGGCTGGCGTTTCATGCTGACTGACTGATTGCAACTGAGGCTGCAGAGCTGCTGGGCCTGCCTTATATCCCTGATGTGATCAGATGTTGCGTTCCTATTGGCTACTGTCAATTTCAAGAAACTCTGGTCGAATGGTTGTGTTAGGGGGTGCAGTCAGGCTTTCCTTCCAAAAGGACCAGTCTTCGAGTCCCGGAAATGGCAGCATCATTTTGAATTTCCTGCTAATTTCTGTGGGACCAGGGGGGTGGGGAGGGGGTGGGGTGGGACATCAACACAGCGCTGGGACAAAGGAATTCCCACAAAAATTTGAAATTCCCGCCAAAATTCGAAATTCCCGCCATTGTGGTAGGCGGCGGAGGGGGAGGGGGAGGGGGAGGGGGAGGGGGAAGGGTGAGGGGTAGTTGAGGACACACATGCTGAGGAAAACGCATGACGCCATCTGGGGGTGGGGGTGGGCATGATTGGGGGGCAATTAATTGATTAATTTAATTAATTTGCATGTCAAATTGATATCAAAATTGGGGTCGTGCCAACCTTATCCTACTACTTTCAGCCAGCTGTGAGTCCCAACAAAAATTTGAGTGTGACAATTTTCCTGGAGGGCTGTATATCTGGGAACTTTATTACGACTACTTCGACGGTTTACTGATGAAATTGTGACAGTCGAAGTGTCTTTATTCTAATCTCCGTTTGACGTTCCTTTGTGCATATCGACAGGCGAGTGTTATCAGAGCACCTCAAGTTACTGCCTGGCCTATGTGCTCTCCACAAGTACTCTGCTACCCGAGTAGCTGCTTCCTTTGTATAGTGCGCTCCTGTCTTATCAAGGGGAGTACTGCAAATCCCCACACGATAAGGCAGATCTAGAAATCTGCAGCCAAGACCATCACAGAGTCCACGAAGCCTTCGGTTGAGACCCTCCACTCGGCTCCAAACCAAAGGAAGCCAGTCAACTCTGGGAACGATGCTGCAAATTGTGAGCTCTGCTTGCACCCCGCCCGCGAGGCCAGCAGTCTTCACCACCTCTGTCAGCCGCCTGTACGAACTAGGGACCGCCACAGAATCCATGCGACAGTCGTCGTTGGTGCCGACATGAGCCAAAACTTGCAGACGACTGCACCCTACAAGCTCGCTAGACACAGGAAAGGCTGCTTCCACATCTCGGATGAGATTCCCCGGCAGACATACTAAATGCACACCTGCTTTACAGCCCTGACCGCTATCTGCCTTAGGGACCCCATAACAAACCTAACATTGGAGCTCCCAGTAACTACTAAACCCCTTCCCCAGTGTGCCTGCTCGGACCCTGTCCACTCACAGGGTGAATGGGCGAGGCCAGCGGCCAATCTTCACACTGTCCTTCCGTCTCGAAAGACGCGAAAGCGTTACCACCCGCCACTCACCTTGCTGTGAGGGCGGACCCACCGCGTCGGGTGCACCAGTAGATGCCTCGGAAGCAGAGCCCATGGGCAAAACAAGTGACACCTTAGGTGTCCCATGCCATGCGCTAGATTCTCCACCACCGCTACAGCCCGAGGCTGCAGTTTGAAGGTGATTGACCGTAGCCAAATGCACATTCAGCTATTCGCGAAGTGCGGCCAGCTTCTCCTGTGTCCGCACACAGCATGCACACACTGAAGAAGTGAATTATAAAAGCAAACATTCCTAGATACGCAGCTTGGTACCCTCCTGATGTGTCACCAATGGACGCTGACACGTTAATGAGCTACGTGACTTGCTGTTCAGTGAGCAACTATAGCGCTGCAGACTGAGTGAATTTACACTTACAAAAACGCGAGACTAAACTTCTTAAACTGAGAATCGCATAGGAAATTTGATAAATATACTACAAGGAAAACACATAAAAATAATAACACTTCACTTGCCGCTCTGCAGTTGTACGTTACCCGACAGATGGAGCGTGCCTGACTGGCTTACTAAACGAATGGACGATTGCTAAACAAAACGAATGAGAAACTACTATGCTACAGACTGAATGAATTTACACTTACAAAAAGGTCTGATGTTTTTGCATTCGATGTGGCCCATCCAAACAGCTGCTCAAGACAACGTGTTTTTGCAATACTCTCTGTCCGTACCACCCGCCGTGTATCGATAGACGTCCCATCTACACTCAGTGGGTTAAAGTCGACTCCAACTGATATTATAAGATCTGGGTATTTCCGCGTCACTGACCGTAGATTTTCTTTGAATTACTCTAAAACTGTCACAGTGAAATCGGATGGCTGGTGAAAAGATCAAAGAAACTTGATTTCACTTAGACCTGTTATGCCCGTACAGATAAGTTAACCGTTAACATTCAAATTCGACATCAATAGAGACAATATTTTTTGTCTACAGCCGGCCGGTGTGGCCGAGAGGCTCTAGGCGCTTCAGTCTGGAACCGCGCGACCGCTACGGTCGCAGGTTCGAATCCTGCCTCGGGCATAAATGTGTGTGATGTCCTTAGGTTAGTTAGGTTTAAGTAGTTCTAAGTTCTATGGGACTGATGACCCCAGATGTTAAGTCCCATAGTACTCAGAGCCATTTTTGTCTACAGCTATGAACACTTACCCTCCCATAGCATCTAATCAGTCTCTTCGATATACTTTCCACGCCTCGCTAAATATTGCGGAACTCTCTACTTCGGGGGCGCGTTGTGGCCGCGCGGTTTAGGGCGCCATGTCACGGATGGCGCGGCCGCTCCCGCCTGAGGTTCGAGTTCATCCTCGGGCATAGGTGTGTGTGTGTTGTTCTTAGCGTAAGTTAGTTTAAGTAGTGTGTAAGTCTAGGGACCGATGACCTCTGCAGTTTGGTCCCTTATGGAAACCACAAACATTTGAACATCTACTTCGGCTTTCAGCCAGCTCTCGGTTTCGAGAATAATTTGAGCGCGACAACTTCCCTAGAGGACAGTAAGTTCAGGGACTTTGTTACGAATACTTCAGAAACTTACTGTTAAAGTTTTGACAGTCGAAGTGTCTCCGTTTTGTACGTGATTTGATTTCACACTCTGCGTACCGAATGGTGAGCGTTCATCAGATGACCTCAATCTACCACCTAGCGTAAAAAAAAGTGCGCACTCCACAAGTAGCTGCTCTCTTTTTTGTGGTGCCCCCCCGTCCCCTTGACTTATCAAAGGAGTCCAACAACTCTTTACCGTGTAACACAGGTCCGGAAATCTGCAGCCATAACAGTCACAGTATCGACGGAGCTCCTATGTGAGACCCTCCACTTGGCTTCAGAGCGAAGCACTCCGATTGACTCTGGGTATGACGCTGCATCCAACACTTTGTCGCCTACCTGTAATTTCACCGTCCTTCACCACTTTCAACAGCTGACCACGACAGCAACTATCAAACAGCCGAAGAGCTTTGCCGTTTCTGAGATGCTCTTTCCCAAGTGCTGGACCATAATAATCTACCCTTTATCAAAGGCACTTCCGTCAGTACGTTTCCCAAGATGCGGCCTGTATTGTCGCTAGAATGATTTGTCATTCGTCTCTGCTTCGCATTATACTTTCCTCACCCGCTCTCACGTGCGAGCAACGTCAGTCAGACGGGTGGCATTCACTCTTGCGCAGCGCTGTGGTCATCATATTTCCTCCGCTAAATGTATATCGTACATGTGACATGACTTTAATTCTACCGTTTGTATGTCCATTCTTTTAACTTTAGTTTCTTCATTCATTCAGAGCGCTGATCTAAACGTGAAAATCATGAAATTAATAGGAAGGAATTCAACACTTTCTTGGTGGAGACTAAAAGAATCTCACGTTGCTACGAAATGACTAGAAGTATTGCACACGCAAATAATAAATGCAGCTACATCAGAGTGGCTGAACTGCAGTGGGTTTGGCGCTGCTGCTTCCCACGTCTGCCTAACCTATCACGTAACGCGATTTTGTATACGACTCTGTGGTTACGTCCAGTGTTTCCGCAGCTCTACATAGGACCACTGTTTTTGTTTGCACCCGTTTGCGCTTTGCAGCTGAAAGATGCCAGAGTCGTTGACAGCTGTTAGTGGTCTTTGATCGCCAGCTGTATTACAGGTGGCGCATTGGTTGAGGAAGTGGGCTCGTAATTTGGAAAAGCACCACGAGCGTTACCATGGTCTTTGGTTGTCAACAAAAATTTAACAATGAATTCTGCGCTGTTAAAGTAACGAGTAGGTACTTATTACAGTAGTTCGAGGTGAACAGGACCTGAACCACCTTGAACTATGGAAAACTCGGACTATCGAAATTTAAATGGGAAAAATAAATATTATGATATTGTAAGTAATACAGGTCAAAATATGAACTTTATTAAAATAAAAGTATTTACACACGCATTTGCATTGGCAGAATAACAATAATTATTTATTTAGACAAGTAACAGTGAAGTGTCTTTTGTTTGGCGAAGCTGCAACGCTTCCTCGCGGCAATGTCACACCACCGCCTCAGGAGCAGTAGGTCAGTTGGTGTCGCCTCAGGCTGTTGTTCCACGTAGCATACGGCGCCCCCGAGAGCAGCGTAGCCATCGGTTAGACTCATCATCGGTGCAGCCTCTGCCTCGTCATCCTCGTCACTCACACACTGCGATGGAATGTTAACCATGTCAATTATAGAAGAGTCTGTCACTTCCAACTGTTCGTCCGAATTTAACCACTCGCCTACTTCCACCTCTTCTGCCTCTTCACACCCTGGCAATCTTCTGATTAGATTATACAATGGTTGATCGTCCTCATCTGCTAACTCTCCAATTTCTGTGTCTGGCATACTTTCCTGTAGAATTTTCCTCCATGACTATTATTTCGCTCCAATATTCGCTAATCCAGTACACGGCGTCCTTCAAAGTCACTGAGCAAAATTGCTTTGCATGGCAGTCCCCTTTCTTTTAAAAAATTCTTGCAGTCAGGTACAAATGAGTTAAAAGACCAGTTCTTGAAGATCTCCTGGTTCATCCAGGCATTATTCTGATGTGTATAGACAACCGGAAGAGCTGAAATGGACACATTCTTGAATGCTCTTGGCTTGGCAGACTTCCCAATCACAACTAGTTTTAGTTTGAGGTTTCCAGTTGCATTTGAAGCTGCCATAACTGTGAGCCGCTCTTTGCTTTTTCTGTGCCCAGGACCATTTTTTTCTTCACAAGAAGCAAGTTTTCTCGCTGGTAACATTTTAAAATATACCCCAGTTTCGTCACAGTTATATATTTGTTCATCAGACAAATTTTCGTCAGTTATGATTTTATTAAACTCGACGATAAATTTTGAAACGGCCTGAGCGTCACCAGAGAGTTTTTCTCCACATACGTCTAGCTGACGCACTCCATACCTCTTCTTCCACTTGTCGAGCCAGCCCACACTAGCGGCGAAATTGTCATCTCCTTCCTGCAGCTGGTTTCTGAAAAACAAAGCTTTTTCTTGCAAGATTGGGTCAGAAATTGGAGCACCCTTCTGTCTCTGTTGGATAAACCACATGAACAATGCCTCACTTGTTTTTTCGAAGTCTGACTTCTTTATACTTCTTTGACTGAGAAATTTGTGTGAGCATTTCTGTGAAGAGAACTGTTCCAATTTAAGTCGGTTTCTACGCCATTCACCAACAGTAACTACACCGTCACCATATTCGAGAGCAAGTTTTTTTATTGTTTCGCCTTTGTCAAGTCGTCTTAGTGCTTCTAATTTTAGAAGCAAAGGCACAAATTTCCTCTTTTTTGTTACAGCACTCATCTTTGTAAGGTGTACAACGGAACACACAGCCAACAAACAAAACGACACACAACACTGTACAGTACAGGTACTGGGAACTACAGCAGCGTATGAACTCCCCAATTTTGATCGGTAGCAGCCGGCAGCAGTCAGGGTATTTCGTGCCATACTGACAACAGATGTTCGTGCAACAGGGCAGCGAGCTAATCGTCGGTGTTGATTGCATTGTTGTCTGCTTTGTCGCTAAGCTGTACTCTCCCTATCTATCTTTTGCAATGATGTTTTCATTATTTATCATGTCAGTAAAAAAAAAGAAAGTAGATCGTTATAACAGTTTTTTTTTTTTTTTTTTTTTTTTTTTTTTTTTTTTTTTTTTTTTTAGGAAAGAGGCTCGGATTATTGGAAACTCGAACTACGAGACTCGAACTATCGCGACTCTACTGTAATAGTTTTAGAGTGAGCGGAACGTATGAGAATACGTGTGAGTGTGTAACTAGCTTAATATTCTGAAGCCGCAACGAAGAACGGGAGGAAAGCCTCTCACGTTTAACTAATATCAGGAATCCGCTGACTGTGTGTGTGTGCGTGTGTGTGTGTGTGTGTGTGTGCATGAGAGAGAGAGAGAGGGATTGCTGTTCCTCTCGAGGCCAACGGCGCCAGGGTTGGACGGGGTGTTGATCGTAAGCTGCCTTTTGCCACGGCCTAAGTCTTTTAGACAGCTCTTTAGAACAACAAAAGGCCATTCGGCGTTCCTTTAAAGTTGTTTACTGCTCGTTATATGGACTGGAAATTCGTTAAAATGTTGGCGTGAGCTGCCATTGAGAAGCTTTTCACACGTTCACGGCAGGCGGCGGCCTGCTGGCGGCCGGCGGCTCACTTCACACGTAGCAAAGGCTTCGAGGCGCCCCACCAGCAGCGCGTGGCGCGCCTCAGTGGGGCCAAGTTCTGTCGTCTTTGGCTCCATGCACCTGGCAGTAGACCGACAGTATTGTTTTTCTCCACATTTTTTAATTGAATTTGTCAGTACTACACGACGCAACCATCCTTGGTGGAACGCTTTCTATTTTTTAAACACAAGTGAAGCGTCTCAACGCCAGCAATTGCATGGTAGCCATCATAAAAAGTCCTACTGTCACGTCTGCGGAAATACTAGTTCATGCATGGGTGTAAGTGTATGTTAGCAGTGGATATGATGGGCACCTGCAATGGCTCCTTAGCTAGCCTCGTTCCTGTAATATGCCAAGGTCGTCACTATAGGTATCAGTTTGGTCATAAGGTCTGCCGCTCAGCGTAGAATGTCGTGTGAGTTTTGTCTGCGTTTATGTGTGTTCGGGTTCTCTGTTGTCGCCGGGTGGCAGGTTGTGTGAATGTAACTTTAGTCATATTCGCTGAGATGCAGGCGCTCTCCGGTATTGGGTTGTCTGCGTAATTAGTTTCAGCTTGCCATAGGCGGTTAATTATCTCTTAGACAAAGTGTTATTGGTAGGTAACGCTTCCACCTGTCGTTGTGATGACTCTTCCCCAGGTTCAGAATAAAGGGGTTACTCGACCGTCACAGTCACCTGCTCAGTCGCGTGGCGAGCTTCATGAATACCTCCACAAGGGTCTCGACGTGGAATTCATTGTACGTATCCGCGGTGCGTGTGTATCGTGGAGCACCGCCTATAATTCATAGAACTTTGTTCATCGTGTACGCTGTTATTCAGCTATCTCGGAAATGTAACTCTAGTACCTCTGTTCGTATATCACATCACGTGATTTGTTGTTAACAATATTTACTCATTCAGTAGAAACAGCAAATTAATTCAATGAACACTAGAAGGAAGACCGATATACACTTGAATAACATTTCCTTCAGCACTGTAAAGTAATGTGTGCACAGTTTAGTAGGTTTCATGTTCAACAGACTTCCAGCAGAAGTGAAAAACTGAGCGACAAATCTCAAATATTGAAACCCAAGTCGAAAGGTTTCCTTGTCGCTCATTCCTTCTATACTGTGCAGGACTCCCTAGTCTTGGTTGTCCACGTTTCTCTGTAACGTACACTATGTGATCAAAAGTATCCGAACACCTGGCTGAAAATGACTTACAAGTTCGTGGCGTCCTCCATCGGTAATGTTGGAATTCAATAAGGTGTTGGCTTGCCTTTAGTCTTGATGACAGCTTCCACACTCGCAGCCATATGTTCAGTCAGGTGCTGGGAGGTCTCTTGGGGAATGGAAGCCCATTTTTCACGGAGTGCTGTACTGAGGAGAGGTATCGATGTCGGTCGGAAAGGCTTGGCACGAAGTCGGCGTTCCATAACATCCCAAAGGTGTTGTATAGGATTTAGGTCAGGTCTCTGTGCAGGCCAGTCATTTTCAGGGATGTTACTGTCGTGTAACCGCTCCACCACAGGCCGTGCATTATGAACAGGTGCACCATCATGTTGAAAGATGCAATCGCCACCCCCGAACCGCTCTTCAACAGTGGGAAGCAAAAAGGTGGTTTCAACATCAATGTAGGCCTATGCTGTGATAGTGCCACCCAAAATAACAAGAGGTGCAAGGCCCGTCCACGAAAAACACTACCACACCATAACAGCACCACCTCCGAATTTTACTGTTGGCATTACACACGCTGGCAGATGATGTTCACCGGGCATTCGCCATATGCACAACCTGCCATCGGATCGCCAAATTGTGTACAGAGATTCATCAATCCACATAACGTTCCTCCACTGTCCAATCGTCCAATGTTTACGCTCCTTACACCAAGCGAGTAGTCGTTTGGCATTTACCGGAGAAATGTGTGGTTTATGGGCAGCTGCTGGACCATGAAATCCAAGTTTTCTCACCTCCCGCCTAACTGTCGTAGTACTTACAGTGGATCCTGATGCAGTTTGGAATTCCTGTGTGATGGTCGGGATAGATGTCTGCCTATTACACATTATGACCCTCTTCAACTGTCGACGGTCTGTCGACGGCCTGTCCGCTTTTGTGCTGTACGTGTATCTCCACGTTTCCACTTCACTTTCACATCGGAAAGAGTGGACCTAGGGATGTTTAGGAGTGTGGAAATCTCGCGTATAGAATCATGACACAAGTGACACTCAATCACCTGACCACGTTCGAAGTGCGTGAGTTCCGCGGAGCGCCCCATTCTGCTCTCTCACGATGTCTAATGACTACTGAGGTCGCTGATATGGAGTACCTCGCAGTAGGTGGCAGCACAATGCACCTAATATGAAAAACGTATGCTTATGGGGGTGTCCGGATCCTTTTGATCACATAGTGTATTATTAATTTGTATACTCTCTAACAATTGTTTTCCTGTTTTATGAATTCTTTAGTTCCGTTGTTTATAAATTTTGTATTCAGCATTCAGTAAAGTATAAATAGCAACGATTCACATAGTCTCACAGTAGCTGATGAATAAATAAATTAGTTTGTTCACTTATGGCGGATGTTAGGTACGAAGATTTTTCTTACCACACTGCGCACAGGGTGCCTACACGTACTTTTTGCTAATTTAACATATTGATAGCGTTCTGATATTCAAACAGTTACTGTCTTCGTTTTGAATTTACTCCTGCTTTTAGAGATCGCCCTGTTCAGATAACGGAAGGAAGTGAACGAATCTGAAATACTTTCTAAGGCTTTTTACGCTGATGATTCTGATGTTCTTAGTGTGAATGAAGATTTAGATGTGTGCGTGAATTAATGTTTTTATAGTTTTGAGAACGATTCCAGTGACTGTGACATCATCAGACCTGCAAAGAAGCGTAACGTGGTAGTGTTGTCACGTGAATCCGAGATTAACAATGAAGATGATTCTGTTAATGTAAATGATTTGTTTCGTCATAATGTTGAGTTTTGTTGAATTTCTTAGAGACACGGAACTATATTATTTTGCTCAAAATATTAAAATTTTTTTTGCTACAGTGATTGTAACCTGAGCAATATTGGTTTTTAGTAAAGAACCACTTTTGTCAAACGAATTAAAATAGAGATTTGATAGGACATGTATTGATGAAAAAACACTAAATAAATATGTAGTTAGCATCACATGCAGTGTACTGAATTATATTTACACCTGATTTATCATATTTGTTGGTCGAAACCTATATCCCAGCAAATTACTCATTCACACACTACTTTAACGTTACATTATTTTACCACATTTTCTACATCATACGAAATGCCTCTGTAGTGTGTGAATAGCAATACTTTTAACGTTTCTTTGACTTCTATATTTTGCTACTTTCGTCTTCGAATGAATTTATCAACCAGATTCTCTATTTTCCACTTGTTCTCGTTGGGTTCTTTGTGTGCCCTGTGAACTAAACTTACAAGTGCAGCTTCTTTCAGTTCTCCTATGTATGGGTAAGATTAAAATTTTTGAAGCGTGCAGAACAACGACAACGTTGTCGTCAAATATTAAGTTGTTGTATATTGTCAGGTTTAAATTACATCCGTTCCAGAGATGAAAATACTAATACACCGTACGATTTCACGACGGTTATGGAAAATACAGGAAGGGAAAATATTCTCTAAATGTGTGTTTCTGAGATAACTGTGCAGAGTAGTTCTAAATGCGTTAAGTTCTCTACAGCTTGCTTCTAGAAAGAATTATAACAATGAAATTATGAAGAGTGAAATGGGAAGGTCAAACATTAATTATCCGTTTCACTAATCCTAGCGCTTTTTTCTTGCTGCAGTTTAACACTTATTTACTTTCGAGACGCGTTTCATCTTCTAGATTTAGGCATCTTCAACGGATTTAATTTTGATTAATACAGTCTTATTTAGTCATGCGGTATTTATAGATTCGAAACGTTTCACGCGATAATATTTAAATGAACAGATTATTACCTACAATTAGTCGTTTATCTTGCCAAAATCCCCATATCTTCTCATCTGGTAATAGGTCAGACGTCGCACTGTCACTTCATTTATAAAAGGCTTACACATATTCACATGGGCTCTCTAGCGTATGATCAAATAAGGGGAAACGCTGATTCTGGCTGGACAAATAATTTATTCACGTAGAAATTAAGACGTGAACTGTTTATAATCTATAAGTACAGTAGCGCATGGAAAAATAAATCTGTATTATACCAAATTAAATCCACAGAAGATACTTTAAGTATAAAAGAGGAAACGAGTCTGGAACTTAAATAAATGTTAGACTGAAGGAAGAAAGAGGCGTTTTAACTTACAAAATTGATATTTATATACTTTCTGTGGAAAATGACCATACAAAGCTGAAAGTACTTGCGAAAATTAATTGATTTAGCAGATGTATTATTAAGGGGCTCCGGAACGCCCTATACTTGCAATGTTAAAATAACGCTTATAAATTACATCTTTCCTCACAAAGTATTTGAGGTAGGAAGTTGAACTTTTTACAGATTATTTATTGGAAGATGGGCTACAACTTAACACAGGGATTTTACAAAATTTTAGTTCAGTTATTAAAGATGATTTTTTTTTCAATTGTAATGAAAATTCATAACATTTTTTTGCAATTTTTGTTTATATATTCAAAAATATACAGTTTTTTTTGGAAAAAGGCTGTGTTAAATTATGCAGAAGGCAATGTGTAACATTTACTGAAAGTTTTAAACAAATATGTTTGGAAGATCCTTAGAAAACATGTAATTAGTATGAGAAAATAAAAGTTTTGGGAATCGAGCGACAAAGATTGGATTAACTTTTTAGTGCATTCCAGGTCCATAGGATGGATTACCTTCATCCTCTGCAAACTCCTCCTCCAGCTTCCTCTTGTTCCTCCTCCTGTTTACTCTTGCTTGTATTTCTAGACTCTTTACAGCCCTGTCTGCAGCCCGAAGGCGTTCCTTGTCTAAAGCAAGCATCGCTCGTTGTTGTGTTCGTAGATTTTGCTACCATTTTCTTCAGTTGCAGTTACTGCAACACTGTTCCAAAAGGTGGTCATGTATGAACACTTATCACATTTCAGTTGTATTTCACTAGCAAGTCCTACGTGCTTTATTATGGAGAGTTCCAGACCAACTTCACTACAACGAATACATCTTACACAGTTTGAAAAAATTCCTTTGAGAACCGACATATCAAATATTTCATTCACATCCGATTCGCCCATAAAACATTCATAGCTTTCACTCATTGAACCAAGCTTCTTCTGTGAAGTATTTTCTTTCCCACTTTGACTGCTATGGGCAGGTGTACTTGAGAGGTTAGGTTCACTCACTTGGTTATCGTCTTTATTGTTTACAGTAATAACACATACCTTTGGCTTTCCAATATTTCTCCTTTTCTTAAAAGCCTTCAGAGGATTTCTAATAACTTTACTTTTACTCATTATTATACTTCAACAAAACAGAGACTCAAGAAACAGAATTAATTACGAATATTTTCGAGATAACGGCAGAGTAAATAAACATGAAACAATCGACAATCACACCAGCGATATATATTGAACCATCACAGGTTAGCCACAACACATACTTTATCTCACATCGCTAAAATGTACCTGATGAACACGGACGTTAATAATAACACCATTTGACAGCAGTTTAACAGCGCCACAGTGGGTCACGCCCATGTAGAACACATTTAAAAAAAAATTAAAAATAGTTGTAGTCTTCGGAATTGAATAAATTATATATCTATTAAAAGGTAATAGTCTGCAGATTCAGAAAACGCAAAAAAGTAAAAATTGAACTTTTCATGATTTTGAGCCTTTCCGGAGCCCCTTAACCAATTAAAAGTTATTCAGTTTTATTACAGAAGGAATTAGAGAGACGTCAAGGTAAACATTATTCTCAAGTGATTAATATAATTCCCATTTTATGATGATAAGAAATCTTCCTGTGACAGTAACCAAAGCAATCCAACGCTTAATTGTTATCCCCTCATACGTGTTTCAAATGTGTTGTGACTACATACATATCTAGCGATAACATAGGTTAAGGACGAGTGAGGATTTTCGCTGACATGTAACAAGCCAGCAGTGTTTTGTTTGTATCTTGCTCTGACAGTCTCGGACCTGTGGACCTGTGGAAAATGGCTTAGCATTAGTGAAAGCTTTGCCTGTAGTAGAGACGGGGGCACTGAAACGACGCCCTACAGTTAACCTCTCTCCATCTTCAGCAACAGCAACTGGGACGTCTGCAGTGAGGATAGCATAATAGCAGGAGGCATAACAAGTTTGCGGAACTGCATATTTATTTTCGAAATCGAGCGACGAAAGGAGCACCCTGTGTAGCGGGAGCCGAACCTGTGACCTCGTGCTTCGTAGACAGATGCGTTACGCCTCTCGTTGTAAAAGGTCGCCATCCATTACGGAATGTTAGCTATTCTACAGGACATTACTGAAGTAAATCTCTTAAATGTGAAACTTAACTGCGGCCTAGACTTCTCTTGGCCAATACGGCATCCAGTGCAGAAGGAAAAGGACAAGGATAACGCAGGAGACTATTTGAGAAAATATTTCTTAACAGCGATAAATATTTCTAATTTCTTCAGCGCTTCATAGAAATAAAGCCACGAACAGTTCTGGGCCCGTTGCAGACATCATTTTCTACCCGGCCAACATCAGTTATGGACTGGTATATTACATTTAAAACACGATTATGTTGGTTTATAATGAATGTTATGAGTAGGTCTGCGTACAGTGTGTTCGGCTATCACTATATGGAGAAGTCAAAGTAGTAACTATATGAGATAGTCTTCAAAAGGATAATAAACGTACTTTTATGGCTGCAAGTTGACTGCTTCCATAGTAAACGTCTTTCATGTAAATCAAAAAGTAAAGTAGAGATGGAGAGACGGAATATAATTTCGATGAATCGTTGTAAACATTAGAATAATATCTTCGACCGGGGACTCAAACGTGGTATTGTTTGAGCTACCTAATTAATTGATTTTACCCTGTCGCTTACGAAGTAAGGAACTCGTATTTCTTTCTGTTGTTACCTTTTCCTAAATCCTAAAGCTTTTGACTATATTGACTGGAATACTCTCTTTCAAATTCTGAAGATGGCAGGGGTAAAATACAGGAAGCGAAAGGCCATTAACAATTTGTTCAGAAACCAGATGGCAGTTATAAGAGTCGAGGGACATGAAAGGGAAGCAGTGGCTGGGAAGGGAGAGAGTCAGAGTTGTAGCCTATCCCCAATGTTATTCAGTCTGTATATTGAGCAAGCAGTAAAGGAAAAAAAAGAAAAATTCGGAGTAGGAAATAAAATCCATGGAGAAGAAATAAGAACTTTTAGGTTTGCCGATGACATTGTAATTCTGTCAGAGACAGCAAAGGACCTGGAAGAGCATCTGAACGGAATGGACAGTGTCTTGAAAGGAGGATATAAGATGAACATCAACAAAAGCAAAATGAGGATAATGGAATGTAGTCGAATTAAATCGGGTGATGCTGAGGGTATTAGATTAGGAAATGAGACACTTGAAGTAGTAGATGAGTTTTTCTATTTGGGGAGCAAAGTAATTGATGATGGTCGAAGTAGAGAGAATACAAAATGTAGACTATCAATGGTAAGGAAAGCATTTCTAAAGAAGTGAAATTTGTTAACATCGAGTATAGATTTAAGTGTCAGGAAGTCTTTTCTGAAAGTATTTGTATGGAGTGTAGCCATGTATGAAAGTGAAACGTGGACGATAAATAGTTTAGACAAAAAGATAATAGAAGCTTTAGAAATGTGGTGCTACAGAAGAATGCTGAAGATTAGATGGGTAGATCACTTAACTAATGAGGAGGTACTGAATAGAATTGGGGAGAAGAGAAATTTGTGGCACAACTTGACTAGAAGAAGGGATCGATTGGTAGGACATATTCTGAGGCATCAAGAGATCACCAATTTAGTATTGGAGGGCAGCGCGGAGGGTAAAAATCGTAGAGGGAGACCAAGAGATGAATACACTAAACAGATTCAGAAGGCTGTAGGTTGCAGTAGGTACTGGGAGATGTAGAAGCTTGCACAGGATAGAGAAGCATGGAGAGCTGCATCAAACCAGTCTCTGGACTGAAGACCACAACAACAACAATAACAGTGTCACCTATATGTATACTCTCCGATTCGCGATTGAGTGCACTGCAAAGGGTTCTTTTTATTGTAGTATACATTAGATTTACTTTTCGTTATATTCACTGCTCAAGGGTGGGAAGAATCACTACCTTTATATATTCCGTGTGTGCTGTAGTTAGCCTGATTTTACCAGTCTGGTCTGCACGCGCTCTATACGTATGGATCTGAAGAATATTTGTAGGTTCGAATCCTGCCTCGGGCATGTATGTGTGTGAAGTCCTTAGGTTAGTTAGGTTTAAGTAGTTCTAAGTTCTAGGGGACTGATGACCTAAGATGTTAAGTTCCATAGTGCTCAGAGCCATTTTTGAACCAATATATGTAGAGCACACTCTGAAAACTGATTCTTGAAACTTCCTAAGCAGCTTTTCGAAAGAAATTTATTGTTTTTCGTGCAGTTTCTTCTAGTTGAGATTTCTCAGCGTTTCCATTATGCACTCCTGTGAGACAGAGGTCTGGAATCATTCAATATTGTCTTCTTTATAGATGCTAGATTTTCACTCAGCCCGAAACAGATCCCATACACTTGAGGAAATTTCCTCTACGAGTCTGACTGGATCCATTAGAAATTGTTTGTGAAAGTCTGCGACTATGAAAACAATGGGTTTGTCTATAAACAACTTTTCTGCTAAGAGTTACGATTTTATTTTATTTATATTTTGCTCGAAACATTTCGGAAAATTATTCCCATTTTCATTTGCGTTTTTTCTGAGTACAAACAAAAGGCGTAGTACACAGAGAAAAAACACTCTTGAAAATGGGTATCATTTCCTGAAACTTGACTTGCAAAATACAAATAAAAGAAAATCGTGGCAGGTAGCAGGAAAGTTATTTAGAAAGGAACCCATTCATCTACATCTATATCTGCATCTACATCTACACTCATACTCCGCAATCTACCATACGGTGAGTCGCGGAGGGTACCTCGTACCACAACTAGCATCTTCTCTCCCTGTTCCACTCCCAGACAGAACGAGGGAAAAATGACAGCCTACATGCCTCTGTACGAGCCCTGATCTCTCTTATCTTATCTTTGCTATCTTTCCGCGAAATATAAATTGGCGGCAGTAAAACTGCACTGCAGTGACCCTCAAATGCTGGTTCTCTAAATTTCCTCAGTAGCGATTCACGAAAAGAACGCCTCTTTTCCTCTATAGACTCCCACCCGAGTTCCTGAAGCATTTCCTTAACACTCGCGTGATGATCAAACCTACCAGTAAGAAATCTAGCAGCCCGCCTCTGAATTGCTTCTATGTCCTCCCTCTATCCGACTTGATAGGGATCCCAAACTCTCGAGCAGTACTCAAGGATAGGTCGTATTAGTGTTTTATAAGCGGTCTCCTTTACAGATGAACCACATCTTCCCAAAATTCTACCAATGAACCGAAGACGACTATCGGCCTTCCCCACAACTGCCATTACATGCTTGTCCCACTTCATATCGCTCTGCAATGTTACGCCCAAATATTTAATCGACGTGACTGTGTCAAGCGCTACACTACTAATGGAGTATTCAAACATTACAGGATTATTTTTCCTATTCATCTGCATTAATTTACATTTATCTATATTTAGAGTTAGCTGCCATTCTTTACTCCAATCACAAATCCTGTTCAAGTCATCTTGTATCCTCCTACAGTCACTCAACGACGACATCTTCCCGTACCCCACATTCCTCTAAGAGTCATACAGTTTTCCATATTCGGTCAATAATTTGGAGCCTGTCCAATTTTAAATACTCCTGTACACTGCATAATCTCTAGACTTTTTATTTCCGCACTCTGTTATTGAAATCTGCTGTATGATGTGACTGCCTTCAAAGATGACTAACTACTTATATAGTCAACGGGCCACAAAATCTTTAAGTGCCGTCAAATGCTCAAGTTTATATGTATATACTTTAAACACTAGTTGCCAGTCTTTACATCAAGTTGGTGTTTTGTTGACATTATTTTTGATATACTATTTCGTTCAAATGGTTCAAATGACTCTAAGCACTATGGGACTTAACATCTGAGGTCATCTGTCCCCTAGACTTAGAACTAATTAAACCTAACTACCCTAAGGATATCACACACGTCCATGCCCGAATCAGGATTGGAACCTACGACCGTAACAGCAGCGCAGTTCCGGACTGTAGCGTCTAGAACCGCTCGGCCACAGCGGCAAGCCTAACATTTATTCATAGCTATCCGCGTCACCTGTGAAAACTCTTGCAACTAAGATTACCCACTTAGTCTAATTACAATACACGAACAGCAACAGCCATATATTTCCTTGGGACGTAGGGCTACCCCAAGTCACTTCTTTGGATATGAAGGAATCGTCATCCACAATTATGTAGCGTATTTTTCTTGTACTAAAGTTTTTAGTCCAGTCATAAACGTGACTAACGCCAAGTCAACGGGATGCCAGTGTCGGCAATAATACATATGAAGATGATTATATTATTGTCATGCAGAATGATTGCAAGATTACGGGAAAGTAAGAGGAAAGCTATTATTTCTTTTCTTTTCTGTTATTTCTTTCTTCACTTTGGTGTTCTCTTTCATAATTTATTTTAAAGTGTCCAATTTTTCTACTATACTGAGTTCCAGTCCACTGTGATTCTAGGATAGAAAGAAAAAATAGTTGCATATATACCGATCCTTTTAAAGAAAATTGATGATTTGATTAAGAAGATGTACGTCCTTAGGAGATTCATAGATCACTGGATTTTTCCCCTGTAAATGGAAATTTATCTGATAATAACAATATTTAAGTCTTGGTTGCATATCTACGGGTACGAACAACCTATGGAAAAAAAACAACTCGTGTACGAGACATTGCAGAGAAAGTAGTTACAAAAAAAACATTTTAAAATTAGCAGTATTTCACAGTATTTCATGGAAACTGAGACAATTAAAAAGAAGATTAATCTTTGAAAGTAGACCAATGCTGACACAATAAAATTGTCGAGAACACTGGGAGCGATGCATATGATTGCTGATAAGATCTTGTCAACTAAACATGGCGCTTTGCGGCTCAGTCACTCTGGATAAACCAATTTTAGTTACCAGCTGGAATGGCAAATAGCAAACCATAAATGAAGGTAGGATTCACAGTATAAATAGAAAGTGGACGTTATTATTCCATTTGAGAGACTTAAAACTACCACAAGCCTACGTATTCTTCTTCAGTGTGTTTTACAGTTTCACGCAGCTAAGCAGAAACAGCGATGCATCGTTAAGTACCTCCTAGCGAACTACTTGCTCTGTGGAATCACTTGTTCCACAAGTGTGGAGTATTAAATAAAGCCTGAGGATAAAAGTTACTGGATTTAAAAAAAAAATTGTAGAAAATTTTGTGGTACATACAGCGCCCGGACATTATGAACCAAAAACAGAAAAAAATCAAATTAAAAAAGGTGTAAATGGCTTCTGTAACCAGAAAACATATTCAGTTGTTATATTACTTCATATAACTGGTTCGACAATCTGCATGAGATGTTGAACATAGTAATCATTGAAAAACTAGAACAGACAGTCAAAGCTATTATTATCATAAAAATTGAATATTTCCAACTTTCCGGCAAATCAGTCTATTTTACCATAATCTGACAGAATAAGTAAGTCGTGGGTCTATTTAATTTAAAAATCCCATAGTTTTTAATTAAAGCTCTCAGTAAAATATACTTATCAATTTGTCGCTAATGGGAATTTGTAGATTTCCAAGAAGCCATTGAATTGTTTGCTTCGCTAAGCGTCCATAATCATAAAAGAATTTCCATATATGTTTTCCAGTTCCTTTTAAGTGATTTGTTTTACTATTGTGCACCTCAAATTTTCGTAAAAAGGTATTAGTAGGAGGTTTCCCTTGAAACGCTCGCTTATTTTCTTTTTTTGAAGGGAAATTGAAATTTTACTCGAGAAAACGCATATGTTTTTTTCTGTGAAAAAAGTATTACATAGTTTCTCATTCTGTTCCATGTTTGGAATGAGATCTGTTTCCGTACGAGAGATCAAGTAGGTTGAGCCTACAGATTTGTTTTGAGTGTGTTTTACTGTTTCACGTAGCTCAGCAGAAGCAGCGATGCAGCGTTATGTACCTCCTAGCGAATTACGTGCTCTGTGAAATAACTTTTCCACAGTTTTTGCCTAAGCGACAAATTGTAACAAGTTTTTCAAAAAAGTTCAGCTTTCACTAGCGTTGCACGAGGCTCCTATGCTTAGAAAAATACTCGTAGCTCGTTGCTTACTTAGGGACGACACGATTCTAACGAGCAGGAGGCGTTGTCCAGCAAATCGGAAATAACGGGATGCTGGACAAAGGCTAAACGCTTCTTATGGCCGTGTACCGTACGTCACGCAGCGTATTTATGCACACGCAGACCTGAAATAGCATAACGAATTTTTGTTTCCATCGTATTCGCTCTCATTAAATTTGGTATTTATGCTGAGGCGTATTTTATGAATATTAATGAGCGCCTTGTGCAGTATTCTTACCGGCTGCCAAGAGTAAACCAGCGTGTGTGTTTGTAATAAACCTTACTTAAGACGCAGTTTTATATATCGTGCAGCATTACTCACCTCAGCCATCTAATTCAAAAGCAGCGAAACAAAAATCTATATTTCCTGACCTGCTAGTCGAGATAACTTATATGCAACTGTAATTCAATATATCTCGTACCATATTATCTTGGAATCTGCGTACTAAGTGCTGCTTGGTCATTTTATGACTATGCAAGTCCTGATGAAAAACATTCCTAAAGTACGTGCCTCAAGCGAGATCTTATTAGACGTGGCGCTAATTTTTCAGGAGACAGACTTTTTTCTATTGTTCAACATGTATTCATCAAAAACAACTAAACCGAGACGTCCCTCAAACAACTAATCAATCAATAGTTTTCTCGTGTTGAAGTGCCTTTATATTTTAGTAACCAGAGACTGCACAAGGGTCACCGAATATTCTCATATAACACGAAATGAGTCATATTTGATTCCTGTTCTCACCTGTGACTTGCGTCAGAGCTTCCGTGCTGAGTCATGTGAGCTGCGAGCCGAATTTTAAAACTATCTATATTCGCCGAAGGAGATGGAGAGGGAATTGCTGAATTCATGCAGTCGTCTTGCGATACCGCGAACTGACGACGAAGCAAACGAATGCCGCTCATTGGCTGACGTGACACGCATCAATATTCGGTGGTGGCATCATCATCGGCTATACACATATTCAGCAGGGGCAACGGTTTGGAGTTAGGCATAGAACAATAAAGTAATTCCTGGAAAACAATGGTTTACAGGATTTCGCGAAGACTTTTTTCTTCGATAGTCTATTAATAAACTGCGAAGTATAAGAAGGCGGGAGAAATTTTTGTAGACACCCTATCTTCGAATTCAAACTATTTAGAAATGACGTAATTCTGTCGCCCATCACATACATAAAAAATTACTTTAAAGAGTGGGCAAATAATTTTGACTCGCTGTTTCCCTGAGGTAAGAAGAATGACAAGGCTTCTGTCTTCAGTGCTATCTGAACATTTTGATGACATTCCATCTCAAAATCGTGCTCCTTGTGTGATGGTGCATTTAAATGTTGGAAGGTACAGTGAACCCTAACTAATTCAGATTCATTAATTCGGAATACGCAGTAATTCGGACTGGGTTTTCATGGCGAGGTGAACGTCGCCTCACTGTGCTGGTCATTATTCATCCGAAGCTCTTTCGCTACAAACTTTTCAACCCATTCCCTCTATTCCCATTCACTTCCTCCGTTTCTGATAACTGGTAACGTACGTACGTATCACTATTGCTCACAAGCACGTTTCAGTGTCAAAGCCAGCTGAGTTCGTTGCTGAGGCCCATAGGACGACTTTTCTAAAATTCCGTCTCTGTGATCCCTTAACACTGCATTTAAGTGTCGTACAGTGATCAAGATGAGTGTCAGGACTAAAAATAAATACTATGTTTGGAAGATGCAGGGGATTAACGTATTGCTATGGCATTAACATCAGGCGGTATAATGGTGCCTCCCTGGCTGAATTATGACATATCATTGTAGATCCAGATGAGGAAATAAGTGGAAAATTACGTAAAAGTATACAGTAAATGTAGTAACAAATTTCGAGAACAGTGCAGACTTTAATTTTTAATAAATGTGATGTTACTGTCACACAAAGCTATACAGTAGTACTTCTTTTTTCACCGCTATTTCGCAGTTAGTTTAGTGAAAATACTGCAGCTGTGTGCTTGAAAAGGTAGCCTTGCGCCCTCCATGATACAGTGGTGTGTCGCCAGAAACGTATTTGTGGCATCTTTAGTCGGAAAAAGCATTCTGGGAATCTCATTAGGTGAAGAGTTCGTGCTTTAGAGATACGGGCAGTATTCACGGGAGTCGGCTAGAGATCTGCTACATGGCTGTTGAAACTTGGGCTGGTGCCTGCATCCCCTGCGGTCAGTGAACGCGGCGGGTGCCCTACAGCCTCCAGAGAATAATTGAGCACGACATATTTGCCTTTCTGGGTGAACATCAATGAGAAAGGCACTGTAGCACCGTACAACCTATCTGGGTGAGTCAGTTGCGTTCACTCTAAAAATTTGGTTCAGCCAACAGAATTGCGTTATTCTAGACAGTGTTCTTGGTGAATATGGCTGACCAATTACGAATACACTGCTTCAGCCGAGCACCTGCTTTTTCATGAATGTAACAACAGTTCTCGCCCATCATATCAGCACCAGCATAGAGTCATCCGCTCCATGTATTCTTTTAATTGGGGAGTTGGGAAAGAGCAAGTAAGCGAGAGGAATCAACGGCTAGTTACCGTCGGAGAGGTAATTTCGGAGCGCACCAGTGCTGGGACTGTCTCTTGCTGTTCGACACACTCTTCTATTCTTAAGGAAATGATCACAAAGTGCAGTAGTGCGATCCATGTTCTGAGCAGCTCACTTACTTGTGTCTTTCTAATGAGCACCTTGTGTTGCTGATTTGCTCTATTGTAAACTATAATTCTGGATCTTAAAAGTTGAATTTACAGGCTGCACAAATAAGGATCTTAATGTTTTATTCTCCATGTAGATGTCTACGATAAGTTTGGTAACTCTCACAGCGTTAGCGTCGTTCTCGGTCAATTTAATTGAATATTCAGACAAGAATACTCTTTTCAATTTGTTTTTAATTTCTTGAAACATGCCGAGGAAATAAAGCCCTGTTATACGCAGACTTGACTTAATTTTCAAGATTCTGTAACTTGCCCTACAACCGCTCCTGGCTAGCGACCCACTAAAAATAAATATAACCTGTTTCACACCCAGTTGGTTAACTTCATTGTGTCAACATTGCGCTTGTGCATAGTGGCCTAGAACAAGAATAATTCACTAACTACTTTGCGAAAGGAACAAGCATTGTCCTCGCTCGTCTGGTATCAGAACAATTGAGTTTTACTTGTTATTCTGTGGCAGTAAAGGGCATATCGCCCGTTCATCTTGTACTATTATGAATTGGTTTCATTACGAACGAAGACTGTAATCCACTTTCTCTACAAGTATAAGATGGTCGTAGACCGACATTGATTCACAATTTCACAACCAGACTAGGGATTTTCAGTATACATGCATTAGTGTATAGACCAAGTATGTTTAATGTAACTTTTGAATATGTGTTATAGCTTTAAATTGTTTAGTCATGTGGTTCATTATTGTGGCATCATTAAATTAGCTGTTTTTCAATTAAATACACTCTACAGTATTTCACTTAATATTACAATCCATAAGTTTTTATGTAATCACTACATACGCTGAGTGCTATATTCTTAATCATGGCTTCGTATAACTTCTTCAGAAAATGTTTGTATAATGTGGACAATTAGTAACTCGGAGCGGATCATGCTCCAGTATTACGTATTAGTAAAGTTTCATCATATTAATCAGCGGCCAATCGGAGTATATGATAATTGTTGAATGAATTTGTCAAGATTCTAATTGAAACCTTCTATATCATCCGGGTCAAACCATAAGATATTCGATAAGGAAAGTTATAGTTTAATGTTAAGTCGACGGTGGGATCGTTAGGTCTGAACAAGTACCTCTGTTTCACGAACGAAGCAGCCCGTGAATTTGTTGAAGACCGCAAATGTTATGTAGGAAACCCACTAAAAAATTAAATCCCTGTGGCCGGACCGAGATCTGAATCTATGTCGTTCCGAATTTGAACGCACTGTCTTAACAGCTAGGCCGCTTTGCTCTATTCCGATATTCACATTGAAAAGCCCATGGAATATTGAGAAGAGGCTGTCAGAGTAGCAAAAAAGAGTGAAAAGATATGCTCCTCAGCCCAGGATCTCCTAACGTAGTGGAGGTGTCCCTTTACATGTCTCGCTATTCTTGTAATATTCTCATATTAACTAGATTTTTAGTTTGTTGTTCATACTTGCTGACTGTGAGGTGCTCACTGTGATAAATTTTATGTATCACACAATTTAACATGTAAATATATGTCTTAAAATCACGAAATATTTTATGTGGATTAGTAGGCACACTGGAAAAATAACTAGTAACCGCAGGAGACTTGACGCTAATATCATGTAACACACCCTCTAGCCTTGATAACGGCCTCAGTTCGATGAGGATGTTAGTCCACAAGTTCTTTCTGGCATGCCATATCTAGATGAAGTCACTACGGTCGCTCTGTGCAATAATTAGCACAGCATCCCCTCCACTCCCCCCCGACTACTTGCATTTTAAGCGGTGACAAAAGTCATAGGATAGCGATATACACGTGTACAGATGTGGTATCCCGTACACAAGGTATAAAAGAGCAGTACATTGGTAGAGCTGTCAATTGTACTTATGTGATTCGTTTGAAAAGGTTTCAGACCTGACTATGACTGTACGACGCGAATTAACAGACTTTAAACGTAGAATGGCAGGTGGAGTTAGATGCATGAGACAGTCCGCTTTGGAAATCGTTAGGAAATTCAATATTCCGAGATCCACCGTGTCAAGTATGCACGGACCACGCAGTGGCCGACGGTAGTCACTTAACGACCGACAGCAGCGGCATTTGCGTCGAGTTGTCAGAGCTAACAGACAAGCAACACTGCGTGAAATAACCGCAGAAATCCATGTGGGACGTATGACGAACAAACCCGTTAGGACATCGCGGCGAAATTTGGCGTTAAGGGGCTAGGCAGCAGACGAACGACGCGAGTGCCTTTGCTGGCAGCCTGACATCGCCTGCAGTACATCTCGTGGGGTCGTGACGATATCGGTTGGATCTTAGACGACAGGGAGGCAGTGGCCTGTTCAGATGAATACCGAATTCAGATGGTAAGAGCTGATGGTAGGGTTCGAGTATGGCGCAGACCCTACGACGCATGAACCCAAGTCGTCAACAAGGCACTGTGCAAGCTGGTGTTGGCTCCAGAATGACGTCGGCTGTGTTTACGTGGAATGAACTGGGTCCTCTGGACCAAGTGATGTGAGCATTGACTGGAAATGGTTATGTTCGGTTACAGGGAGACTATTTGGAGCCATTCATGGACTTAATGTTCCCAAACAGCGATATCATGTCACCGGGCCACAGCTGTTCGTGACTGGTTTGAAGAACATTCTGGACAATTTGAGCGAATGATTTGGTCGCCCAGGTCGCCCGGCATGGGACATAATCGAAAGTTCAGTTCTTGCGCAAAATCCTGCGCCGGGAACACTTTCTCAATTACGGACGGCTGCAGTGGCAGCATGGCTCAGTATTTCTGCAGGGGACTTCCAACGACTTATGGAGTCGACACCACATCGAGTTGTGGCACTACGCCTCGCAAAAGGAGGTCCGACAAGAGGTTTCCTATGACTTTTGTCACTTCACTGTATATCACAATATCATTCATCAATTATGTTTTGTTCTCTGCCTCGTGATGACTGGGTGTTGTGTGACGTCCTTAGGTTAGTTAGGTTTAAGTAGTTCTAAGTTCTAGGGGACTGATGACCATGGATGTTAAGTCCCATAGTGCTCAGAGCCATTTTGAACCAAATTATGTTTTGTTTTCACGTACCACACTTACTCATACGTCTTCTTGACGAGAATACATCTTTAGGATCAGAGCCAGATATGGGGTAACACTCAGTGAAACAGAAGTGAAACGTTTACATTGTAATACCATGTGAGTCATAACTGAAAAATGAACTATGTCAAACAAAATTAAGTTATGACATTCCCAGAGTACACAACTAAAATCTGTCCACTTCTTCTCGTTCCATGAGCCGTGGGCCGTGTGGTGCGAGATATGTAGCAACACGCCCAGTTGGGTACTGCATTGCCGGTTGTATCGTTGTTGCTTCAGTAGTACAAAGTGCAAGGTCAGAGGACAGCGATTGGCTTTAACAATCGATTGGCTAGTCGATTGCTTTTTCGTTCAGTCGGTTTTTTCAGTCGAATGAGACAACTTAGCCGGCCGCGGTGGCCGAGCGGTTCTAGACGCTTCAGTCCGGAACCGCGTGACTGCTACGGTCGCAGGTTTGAATCCTGCCTCGGGCATGGATGTGTGTGATGTCCTTAGGTTAGTTAGGTTCAAGTAGTTCTAAGTTCTAGGGGACTGATGACCTCAGATGTTAAGTCCCATAGTGCTCAGAGCCATTTGCACCATTTGAGACATCTTAATGAAACTAGTCACTGTGGTCAAGTGAGTTATATGAGTATCTTTTACTCACTGTCAGGATTTCAGAGGTTTTTTATATAATCTGATATAACTGGCACAATCCTCTGACGATTACATCTGTTCTATGTTTGTTTTCATTCAGTTTCTGAGACTGTGTTATTTTACTTCCATAATTTTTCAGTCTTTGCGTTTGTTATACGTGCACTATGACTAGGGTTGTTAACATTTTTAGAAACAAATAACGTAATGGAAAGGTGAACAGAAACTGTATTTTTGAAAATGTTAGTTTGGGGGGGGGGGGGAGATATCGTCGTTTATGAAATTCAAATTAGGAACTCTCAGCAGACCATTACTGGATACTGTACGAGATGTAAAAGGCAACAGATGTGCTGAAGGCTGCTTCATATGAGCGCCGACGCAGAAGTCGTCTAGCAACTTGATTATACGATATGGAACAGAAGTACAAGCCTTGCGGCTATGCCTTCAGCATTAGTGGTGCACGAATTATGTACTATGACTTAAGTGTCGGTATCGTCGGCTTCTGTTTTTTACTTATATTGGCTGTTTGGACTGACTAATACATAAATAAAAAGAAAAGAAAATTATTATGATTCTCAAAGGAATATTTGTGTCATTTGTGTGTTCGGTAATTTTGTTTACTGCTTTGGATTTTGAATCTTTTTAGTGTTTATGCATTTTTTTTATTTCCACTGTAGCTGTGCACATGGCACAGAATAGATAACCTATACTACGTTTATGAGAATGACAGTCCTCGTTTGTGCATGCCGGATGGACTGAGGCGATCATGCTTGTTTACAGTGGTCGTGATATAGAACATCAAAAAAAGATTTTTTAATCACCCCGGTTCCCAGAATTCCTGACGGTAGACGTTGACTATGGACATCATATCACAGACACGGTGCCTTTGACTGTTCAGAGATGTCACTAAACCCGCCCAAAGATGTAAACAACCATGCATGAGCAGAGCCTATTAGACGGAGAGGTCCGACAGCCGATCATTTACAGTCATTTCAGCAGGAAGGAGGTACACGGCTCGTTTTGTCTGTAGTTCAGCCATGCCTAGACAGTCAATGCCGCGGTTCGATAGCGTCCACTTTGTTACTTTGTGCCAGAAAGGGCTCTCAACAAGGGAAGTGTCCAGGCGTCTCGGAGGTGAACAAAAGCGATGTTGTTCGGACATGGACGAGATACAGAGAGACAGGAACTGTCGATGATATGCCTCGCTCAGGCCGCCCAAATGGCTAATACTGCAGTGGATGACCACTGTCTACGGATTATGGCTCGGAGGAACGCTGACAGCAACGCCACCATGTTGGATAATCCTTTTCGTGCAGCCACAGGACGTCGTGTTACGACTAAAGCTGTGCACAATAGGCTGCATGATGCGCAACTTCACTCGCAACGTCAATGGCGAGGTCTATCTTTGCAACCACGACACCATGCAGCGCGGCACAGATGGGCCCAAAAACATGCCGAATGGACCGCTCAGGATTGGCATCACGTTCTCTTCACCGACGAGTGTCGCATATGCCTTCAACCAGACAATTGTCGGAGACTTGTTTGGTGGCAACCTGGTCATGCTGAACGCCTTAGCCGACCCGGGGGCCGAGCGGTTCTAGGCGCTTCACTCTGGAACCGCGCACCGCTACGGTCGCAGGTTCGAATCCTGCCTCGGGCATGGATGTGTGTGATGTCCTTAGGTTAGTTAGGTTTAAGTAGTTCTAAGTTCTAGGGGACTTATGACGTCAGCAATTGAGTCCCATAGTGCTCAGAGCCATTTGAACCAGAATGCCATCCTCCGACCAATAGTTCAACCATATCGGCAGCATACTGGCGAGGCATTCGTCTTCACGGACGACAAATTGCGCCCCCATAGTGCCTATCTTCTGAATGACTTCCTTCAGGATAACGACATCGCTCGACTAGACTGGCCAGCATGTTTTTCAGGCATGAACCCTATCGAATATGCATGGGATAAATTGAAAAGGGCTGTTTATCGACGACGTGACCTACCAATCACTCCGAGGGATCTACTCCGAATCGCCGTTGAGAAGTTGGACAATATGGTCCAACAGTTCCTTGGTAAACTTGTGGATAGTATGCCACGACAAATTCAGGCATGCATCAATGCATGAGCACGTGCTACTTGTTATTAGAGCTACCGGTGTGTACAGCAATCTAGACCATCACCTCTGAACATGCAACTTGTGGTTTTCATGAACATTAATAAGGGCGGAAAAGATGTTTATGTTGACCTCTACTCCAATTTTCTGTAAAGATTCCGGAACTCTCGGAACCGAGGTGATGCCAAACTTTTTTGATGTGTGTATGTACAATAAACTAATAATGGTGGTGAGGGTCCTTGTAATTTACAGTGTATAACCTTCCCCTCTTAGGCGCCTGCAGCGCAGAACGGTGCGCAGGCAGCCTTGTGGTTGGTCAGGAGAGCAGCCGAGCGCGGGAGGTAACGAGCTCAGAGGTAAGGAGCGCCCCATGTTAAGCCCGTCTTGCACTATCTACTTTGTTGTCTAAATTGACTACTGGAGAAAAGTGCGTGTACAGTGTGGCCCCTGCCGTTTTATTCCCGTACCGTGTCTTGTCTGTTTTGAGTGGTCATTATCGTTTACACGTCAGCGCCAAACTTGCCGGTGTTGTAAGAGCTGTCTGCTGTGCAGTTTGGCATGTCATTGGTGAAAGTGAGATTATGATGGACTATCTTTTTTACCAGTCTCAGGACTGAAGACCATAACAACAACAACATCTTTTTTACGGAAAAAACGAAATATAATAACAAAGTGCAGGAACAACCAATGACAATTGAGCTAATTACTAAGTGAAGCATAATTCATTGTGGAAATTTTTGTAAAACGTCCTGTGATAAATTGTTCACAAATCTGATGACTGAAAGGACGGGAAGAGTGTCATCCAAACATTTCAGAACAAGTACATTTATTTGCTCTTGAAACTACATACATGCAAACACGTCCGACAATGTGTATAACGCAGTAAATCGCGAATTTCTGCTGTATCCTTTCTATCTTGTTTTCTTGCTAAGTGCCAGATAACAACGAATATTATTTTTCTCGTCAAAAATCACAAAATCCCTTTATACGACGGGAGTGAGCTCGACCAGAATAGGGTATAACTTCTTATGTTAGCAGATGCCGCCGTAGTCTCTTGTCTCTGCGCATGCGCAGTGTGCAGCACAACCCATAGATCATTGACGCTTAGACAGACTCGCAACATGATTCTTTGTTGATTTCTACGCACGTAGCCGATAACGTTACTTTCTGCACGCTGTATTTTTACGTTACACACAAATAGAAGCTGAGTAAGGGTTTAAGATCTACAGTCAAACAGATTTTAACTAAAGGATTTCGCCACACGTTTTCACGTACCCCTAAGAGAACTATTATGCTTAACTTTGTAATCATAACGATCTCGGCTTCGTTAGTTACGTGTTTATTGTACCTGTAACCACTTAATCCACAACAATATATTAATCGATTTTAAATGAAGGAAAGAAGAATTAGTCTGTTCCGTAAATAATTAAGTGAATGTGTATAATGAGGTTGCAGTAGTTATTCGGAGATGAAGAGGCTTGCACGGGACAGAGCAGCATGGAGAGCTACATCAGATCATTCTTCAGACTGAACGCCACAGCAAAACCGAAAACAAACAACAACAACGTGTATATCGTTTATTTTAACTTTGGCATACACCATGAGATGTTTTCTTGTAGCCAAGGCGGTCATGGCTAACCTCCGAGATACGTGTACCCAGGATGTATACCACTGCTTTATTTCAAATAATGGGAGAACTACATACTGGTTTCTGTCAGAAGAGTAAATAGATAGCTCAGTGAAATAGATCAGTAGAGACTTATTTCATTTGAAAGAACGGCTATATATGGTTCAAACTACAGACTGGTTTCACATGAAAAGAAAAAAGATCAATCCAGTAAATTCGCAGAACTGCACGGATTTGGTCGACTGTTTCCATTCGGGTACTTCCACTGTCTGGTTTCACTCGAAAAGAAAATGAATGAACAATAATCTAAGCGGTTCTTAAAACTACAACCAAATGAATCAACTGTTCTCACTTGCTCTCACACACGGGTTCACTCAAAAGAGTGAATTACTCAAGCGATACGTAAAACTGCAACGGAATGAGTCAATTGTTATCCAACAACCGACTGAATAGATTGTTTTCATTCGCCTGTTCCCATCACTACAGACACTGACTTACATATAAATGCTTCAATTGTTGAAAAAAGTGTATAAATGGCCAGTGCCAATTTAGTGTGTCCCTAGTACATTAAGGAAAAATGGCTATGATCGATATCGAGAAGTTGTGCTTTGGGACATGCCACGACCACGATTTACGGCTCAGAACAAGGAGTTTTGAAAGCACTTTTGTTTATTGTAGCGAACAGTTATAGTTAAATTGTAAATAATGTTTTTGGAATGCGAATCTGGATAAAGAGTTCATGCAGTGCAGTTTAGTTGCTTCAGCTGCAAAATAAAGTTTGACAGGTTATTTCCGTATTATATTAATGATAATTCCTATTGGTTATGGCTTCACCATCTAGACAGAAAAGGGAATGAGGAAAAACTTCAAATAATTAACACACAAAGCAACAAGAAATAATTTATAGGAGCGTACAAATTAGAGGAGGAATGTAAATACTATTAATAGTTTTAATGGTAGATCCAAAGGAGAGAGAGTGATTGGGGGGGGGGGGGAAGGGGGGAAATGCGATGCAGCTTTTCACGAATAAAATGCCACTTAATCACAACTACAGCATGTAATAGGAAGTTCATATTTTGCTTTTTCTTTACATATTTATGACAAAGTTTTTTACTCAGCGATACCGCTTTTGGTGTTCAAGCTTACTCTGTAGGAGCTGTTAGGCTATCATATGCTGACATTTATCTTTATTTCTTTATTGTATAGTTTTACTCTTCTGTAGGGCCTTTCAAGCTAACATAGGTACTTTTCAGATGTTGTGTACGCTCATGGTAGAAACTGTCGTTCTCTTTCACTGTGATGTGGGGCAGGAGTTCTTCGTTCGGTCTGCCGCCAGTTGCGTTAGTTCATTTAGCGTTACCCAGGGTGCACCACGTGGAGGCGAACTAACTTTACTGAAATGGCAGCACTGGAACTAGCAAGTTTTGCTATTTTGAAAGACGCATCGAAGGTGACCAACTGCTGAGCTTCATTTGTCATCTGTTTCAGAATATGGTAGACATTTTTCACTGCGACATCAGATTTTATGAATGATTTGTATTTCCAACTTGTTCCCACACTCGTCCATTTATGCAAAACTTTTATTAACTTTTTTAACTCACGCTTTTGGGACCATTTAAAGTTCAGATTCGCACTCCCCTAGAGCCGGCTCTGGAAGTCGCCCATTTATAATTATCTCCCACAGAAATACGAAATTGTGGCATTGCTGATGATTACATTTCACCCTGTATTGCAAATAGTCCTACACATTTATTATTAGGATCGAGAAATTTACTGAGTCAGTCAAGGCAGAATGGGGTGGCTGAGTGTTCATCAAACAAGTAACTTACGCGTGCAATGCTATGAACGCGGCTGTTGTCATCTTTAAAGACGGGAGTATCTACTACATATGCATCATGAAGACGAACGAGGAAGGGCAACAATTGGTCTCGAGAACATTGAAGTAAATGTCCTGGTTTGTGTGTATAACAACCTGAATGAGTGGGCCCAAGCCATGGTACGAAAAGCATCCAACACATTACAAAAACGCCTCCGATATGAACTACAGCCTTCAGACGCTACGAGCTAAACGCCTATTTGGCCGGGGTGCACTCTACGCCTTGCATCATTTGAAAATCCCCACTCACAAAGGAATGGTCAGATTTCTCACGTCGAAACCTGTGTTGCTTTTTCTTTTCACCACAGTGAGTTAACATTGAAAACAGTCCGTACGCAATATTTTAGCTTCTGACATGATCCGGAGGTCTGTAAAAAAACGTTATTGAGTAATAAGTTTGTCGCATGGCCTCCGTGCTTGTAACTGCCTATAGTATAACCTTGACCTGTCTCTAGGGACAAGGTGGCGTTAGCTAAGCGCCGCTGTTTTGCCACAGCAATGAGACAGCCGATTCATTCACTGAAAGCGATCATAAGATTTTTAAACATTCATTGACAAGTAAAACTGAGATGTTGTCTACAATGCTCTTTCCAAATTGCTAAGGAATAGACATAAATACAGTTAAGAATACGTCGAAATAAATTTATTTTCTTTTAACTAATGCAAAAATGCGAAATACTGATGCAATATTCCAAACATACATTTTTTGTGTACCAGAAACGTACAGGTAAAGATGACATATGAAAACTCTGCGAGTCGCAGACGTTATTAGGCGTGCTTAGACAAATCTTGGTCCGTGTTAGAAATGGATCAGGCCTAATACCAGTATATTTCGAGAAGCGCCACACATAAAAAAATGTCTTCCACTGACGGAAAAATTCTCTGTCTAACGATTGAATTACGTTCGTCGGGTAGAACTACTTCTTTGTCAAGGTAAGCTCCGAATACAGCATTTAATGAATTATAACTTTTATGACCTGAACACGAATCTAGAAGCAGAAGAAATCGCTGTTGTTTCGGCACAAGTTTGATCATTCACTTGCCACAGACAGATGGCTACTGTCAAGTTTCTGTATGTTTTGGCCAACTGAAGACCTCTAGCCTTACGTGCCATTGTGAGAAATGGTCTTTCGAGAGGACTCCAAATGCCCATTTCATTCAGTTTCCTTCGCAATGGTCGCTAAGAAACGGTTTGGGTTGTACATCCATTCACTGGCAACAGCATATCCTATGCGATTTCAAACCGACTGTCACTGACAAGGGGGTCATTGTCGGTTACGATCCTTTTACGACCACTGTCCTTACGCCGTGTTACGTGGCTGCGATTGGCACATTATTCCTTTCTTGCACCGGACAGTTCGTTTCTATCCAACAACAATTCGGGTAACTTCGTTCCCGTGGTAGTGATTGGTGCGTCCGAAACACGCTAGCTCCTTTCCGTCCTCTGGCCTCCCCCATGTCGAACCCTTTTACTGCACTGATTCCATACAGTTGACAAGCACATACATACCTCCTCACTGGAATGAAATACACAAGCGGTGGAGGATCACATGTCCAGTTGGTACCAGTTTTACACCATCTACAAAGCGGCCAGTTAGTTCATTTAACAGGGTGGCTAACAGCACTGTAAGCTTGTTGTAATAGTTAGCGTACTGTGTATCTGGTGAGCAAATTGACAACTAGCACAGAATTCGCGTAGAAGTGTGTAGGGGAAAAGCTACAAACCCCAATTTGACTATTAGGTGTGGCCACTGACACGACAGGAAAATTGGATTTAGGTCAGGCTCAGACCCCTGCCTTAGAGGAGTTTGCACTCTGCAGAATGATATGACAGTATGTTCAAAAATTACTCCGTACGGAATTCTCGATTTCATTTTGAATACTTTTGTTTGTATGGATCCTAAGATAAAGCTGTAGTGTGAATTCATATGATAGTACTCACTGCAAACTTCCGGCTAATTTTTCCATGCACATCGAAAGCTAATATTGTTGATCAGCACGGCAAAGTATTTGCATTCTGTATCAAAACTATTTTGTTCAGTAAAATGTGAAAGTGTCTTTATTGTGTAATTCTTGATTCCTTAACAGAAAAATTAAAGAAAACGTGACAAATAAAGGTTCACTCTCCGTATCAAAACGGGATAAATAAAAATTAGTGGCGATTCCTCGTATCAATATGTTATACATGATTGTTTCTTTTAAATTTTACAAGTGACAGTAGCGTTCAATGGGTAGAACGGTGGGTAATGTCCTGAGGTCACGAGGCTGATTGAGTACCACCCCAGGTACGTGGGTTCGCCGATCCGGAGGGTAGATGCCTGGCTGACGCCCGAAGGAGTGAAATGGTATTACAATACCAAACATTTACTGTTGATAAAATACAGCAGTTGATGGTACGTCGTTCAGACTACTAGCGTGGGTAGGGCTGGTGGTAGCGTACCATCGCGGAATGGGCCGGTCAGCAAACGGCAGGCAGACTGTGGCGTGTCGGCACAACCTAAGCCACGAGAAAAACAGGCCTTGGCGCGTACGTCACACCATGTGTCACTGCAGGTCTTACTAGTGTCAGAACCTTCTCCGGCGGGGAGCAAGTAACTGTTTCAGGCGAGTTTAATAATTCTTGACTGTGGGTTTAAACTCATGCAAGCTCTCGATTGCACATGGCAAAGTTAAGGTTTGTAATGGGAATATTTTCAATTACATATCGATTTCCCGTGGGCCCTACACGGAGCCGAGGGTTCGCGAAGTGCGGCGGGAAAGCAAACTAGTATGCAGTCACAAGTTCGTTTCAGGGCCAGCATTTGTCGTGAGCCCCGGGCTCAGAAGCCGCGACGTCACGAGACCGGTTACCTCGCCTGCGGTAACGTTCGCCGGCCGGAGTAGCCGAGCGGTTCTAGGCGCTTCAGTCTGGAATCGCGAGACCGCTACGGTCGCAGGTTCGAATCCTGCCTCGGGCGTGGATGTGTGTGATGTCCTTAGGTTAGTTAGGTTTAAGTAGTTCTAAGATCTAGGGGACTGATGACCTCAGCTGTTGAGTCCCATAGTGCTCAGAGCCATTTGAACCATTTTGCGGTAACGTTCAGCTGCATCCAACTGCAGCTGTACACAGCTTCTGGGAGACAATGGCCAGGGAAACCATGACCCCGTCGTAAAATGAACTCAGCTAAGACGTCTACCTGTTTTGCTCGGAGTTCGTGAAGTGGTGGTGTGAAGAGTCGTGGCCTGGCACCGTCGATGTCTCCCAGAGGAACGGAGGCAGGTGGCAGCAGTAGCTCGTCCACACGAAGACTGTTGACCATCTGCTCCCAGGACATGCTGGTTAGGTCTCCAGAAGGCCTGCCAGACGCTGAAAGCCGCAGCTTCCCATCACTCCCGACTGGATAGTTGGCACCGCAGCTCTCAGTTTCCCCAGACAGGACTTGCTGCTCCATAGAAGATCAAAGGCGACTGGATAAGCAGAGTGTCGACTGACATAGGCCTCCCCTCCAGACAGAATAGCGGCAAACTGAATATAACTCCACGAGCACAGAAACAATATTTATACAGGACGAGCTCATGTGCTCTGCTATGGTGAGGGCCGGCCGATGTGGCCGAGTGGTTCTAGGCGCTTCAGTCTGGAACCGCGCGACCGCTACGGTCGCCGGTTCGAATCCTGCCTCGGGCATGGATGTGTGTGATGTCCTTAGGTTAGTTACGTTTAAGTAGTTCTAAGCTCTAGGGGACTGATGACCTAAGATGTTAAGTTCCATAGTGTTCAGAGCCATTTGCACCATTTTTTGCTACGGTGAGGCGGCAGTGACATCACTCGTCCCGGTTTTCCCGTTTGGTCAGCTGCCTTGGTCGCTTCAGGATATCTGAGGTTAACCACTCAGACGCTATTTTCTGGCGTATCAGTAAAGTAAATTGTTACTCTTGCATCCAACTTAAACTTCCTTGGGACACTTGAGTGGTCACCATTATGAAGATATCCCTTTGTCACCGTAATGTCATTTCGTTATGTCACTTCCTATGGTGCTCAGCACGTTCAGAGCGTTATTGTAGCTTCAGTGTTTGCTGCAGCACTGTGAGCGATTCTCCCTCGTTGGAATTCTGCCTGGCTATTGACTTGTTTTGCTTTCTCTCTGGCACTGCCAGGAATGAACTTCTCAGTTTTTCTGGCTGCATCAAGTATGCTATTCTGATGTACAACAGTACATCCCTATTTTCCCGCAATGAATCCTTCCATGAGTAACTGTCCCTATGAAAAAGTTCTGTGTCACTTTCGGTATAACTTTAATGGAATTGCACTCGGTGAGACAGCTTATGTAGTTCATTGGCTACATTCAGTATCACCTCTGCACATTAAATAACATTTTTTGACTTCTAACTCGGCGCTCTCGTTTACAATATCCCTCACATTAACTGCTAGATGGTGTCAAACAAAAGACTGAGCTCTATTTAAGCTCGTATTCAGTTTGAATACTCTTTACAGCACCCATCATTCAGAAGAAAATGTTCTATAGTATCATACTTTCCAAACTGAATCTATTACGTCAAGAGATTGCGGTAATTTGGTTAAAATGCCTAAATATATTGAAATGGTTTTAGTATGATGAGCGTGGTGCGAATGTGTGTGTTTACCGTTACAATGTCATCATTATATGCATCAGGGGACGTTTATTGTACAAAATGCAGTGAGTGTTCGTTCCAGGAACAGCCGGATAATACGTACATCGAAATGAACACTATGAGAAAATCGGGCAAATTCGACATCATGCAGAAGAAGCACCTTCCACCACATAGCGGGAAGTGGCTTGTGGAGTACAGAAGTTGATGTAAATGAGCATGTGTTGCTTCAGTACAGCTCAAATGATGAATTACAGGACTCAGGGGCGTCATTTAAAATTTTTGATGAAAATTCCGGAGGTGGGGGCTTTGCTTCTGGGGAATGTATCTCGTCATCGAAAAGAGTTTCACACAAGACTCTTCTCTAATCCATGTTTAAGTATTGCTCGTATCCTTGGCTTACAGGCAGAACAACTAAAGAAGTCGTACACAGTCGTAGAAGAAAAAGTGACAGTCCTTTTGACAGGCTTGTTAGATATTCTAAGGAAAATAAGAAGCAGTCCCTCCAGTGGTAAAATCAGCACGGAAGACAGAATACATCACCGAGACAACTCATTTCACAACTGTTGTGACACTGTCTGCTCTCTTTCCACAAGTATTGCATAGAATACACGTAAAAGCTCAGAGACTGGAATACATACAGGTAGCAACTAATGATGCACAATGTCTGTCCTTGTATTCTGGAGGAATGGTGTTCAGATAGCTGTGTGTACACCCAGATTAAGTCTTCTCACTTCACCGCGTGTGAATAATTGGATGGTTCTTCGAAAGAGGCCACGACCTGTGTTCCTGCATACTTTTCTAACTGAGCAAGGACCCGTCTCTAATAGCCGTGCTGTCGACGGAACTAATCAACTTTACTCCTCCGCTGAAAAAGTAAATGGAAAACATAACACAGATATCAGGTGCTCTCCGCCACATGCACTACACTGTGACTTTTGGAGTGTAAGCGTGTTCTCATATATGGACGCAGAACACGTTCCCTACACTTGGCCGAGTGACGCACGAACGCTTACCTCGCTAGAAACTACATGGCCGGGACGCAAAAGCGCCGAGTCATATCCGAGGACGTCCAAGATGGCTGCATAAGGGAAGATGCGCATCGCAAAAGAGAATCATAATGACAGAGACAGAATGGACTGGCACCAAATCGAGTGGCCTCCGGTAGAAGTCGCTCTTGACATCGCTAATCGGATTAGCAGCATTCGGTAATAAAATCAGAAGAAAACGTTCTAAATTATATGCCATTGACATGAAAGACTGTGCGTGGTAGTGTTCTACATATGCGTCGATAATCCGCAAGCCACCATACGGTGTGTGGCGGAGTGTGCCCTGTACCAGTACTCCTGTGTGGGGCTTCAATTTCTTGCACAGTTATTACATTTTATGTAAATTTTTACCATACTTTCACTAAATTGCTTACGATAAATACCAAGATAGGAACTCATAAATCGTTTCACGATAGGCCCAGGATGGCTCTATCATCAGGCAGTGACCGATTTTTCATTAGGTCGAGCTAGAACTACGGCTGAAATGTCACTGACGTTAGGGTCGATGGCTGAAAGTGGTTCCTACGCATGCCAGTTTTTTTCTAACTAATAACTCACTATAAAACATTAATATTTCATTGACTGACGTGTCGTAATGGTTCAAAATGGCTCTGAGCACTATGGAACTTAACTTCTAAGGTCATCAGTCCCCCAGAACTTACAACTACTTAAACCTAACTAACCTAAGGACATCACACACATCCATGCCCGAGGCAGGATTCGACCCTGCGACCGTAGCGGTCGCGCGGTTCCAGACTGTAGCACCTAGAACCGCTCGGCCACTCCGGTCGGCAAATCAGTGTGCAGGTGGGTATTATTGTTCTGAGTCCGATCTCACTACTCCTATGTGACAGCCATCGCAGGTATTCCTGGGAAATATGCGTACAGACGATTTGATGGAAGTGGAAATCTGACGATGTTTTCAATGAAATTAAACGAAATGCGTAGCAGATGTGGTGAAACCACTATGTATTTTAGTTGTTGCAAAGACGGGCTTCAAACACCTTAGATAATTCGTTATTTTTGTATAGAATATTGTTTTAAATCCGTAGATGATAATAATATTTCATGAAATAAATCTTCCTGGGCCCCAGCTGGTTTCCTTATTTAGGTTAAACCGACAACATCAAAAATCCATCATCGTAATACAGCCTTAAAAATTCTAAAGCGAACAAAAAATATGAAAATGATGGCCCAAATTAATTATGATTTTTGAAACAAAGCGTTTAGTTGCCTTCGTCTTAATATTCATATGCAGGAGTCAGAGCACTCATAATCCTCATATTCAAGAGTCAGATCACATCTGATGTGACCTCAATTCTGTATATGAAGATCAAGACGTTGAACACTTATGGTTTAATTTCAATGAGCAATTCGAGTTTTGGCCTCCATTTCCATATTTTTATGGTCTCTTTACGATTGTTAAGCTCGTATGATGACGAATCATAAATAATTGTCGTCCGGATATCGGCCCGAAGTAAGACTTTCAACCTGACGCCACTTAGGCAGTATGCGTGTCAATTACGCATTATAATTTATGAAGCAGCATTTAATCTGGCGTCATGGGGCTGAGCGGACTCAGCCCACCAGAAGACACCTGTGATGGTCACCAGGAAAGCATACTCTTTTTTAAATGGAACAATGTCTATTGACATGAACAAACTAAAAGTAGGGTGAATTAGAATTCAGTGCTGTTTGTTGTAGGATTCTAGTCCGAGTCGTTTACGAGATAACGTGTTTTGAAAAGTTTAATATCAGCATGCATTGTCCCTTTCACAAAATGTATATTTGTTCAAAAAATGAAGTTTATGAATATTATTCCATTCTGTTGATTGACTAACAATACAAGCCCCTGACTAACAATTCAATTTTCCTCATTGGTTGCAATCAATACCTGCTTGCTACCAATATCTGTAATTCCTTTGTGATTTGTATTATTATATGTTACTTCACCGTTTTATAATAAGACCTCTCCTTGGAGGTAAATAAAAAAACATGCAGTTTAAATAAATTAATAATGCTAATCGGAAATCGGTTTCTTTGACTGCATTTGGAATGTCGAGCATATAAGGAAAGAGGATGTATTTGATCGACGATGTTTTGTGCTTCCGCCTTCTGCCGACACTTCCCCCTGGTAAATAATGTATTTCGTACCCTTTATACAATGGAGAGTGCAAAGGATGAGAATTTTTCAAAAGATTTTTGATGTTTATCAATGAATTTTGGGTTTGTTTCCTCCTGTGGGCTGTGTTAGTCAATTGTAAAGTCCTGCACCGTCACCTTCTCGTTCTTGTTGCAGTAGTATACAGGGTTCTTCAACAGGCACAATAAGTATTTTAGTGGGTGGTAGTATAGTCTACTTGGAATAAAACATTCCACATAAACGTTTAAATTTTTTACTGACCACAGAGATACTTTTCATTTCACTATGGGTAGATATGGGTTTATTATTGGCACTTATTCGAGTTGTGACGTTGTGCTTCAGTTTATGTAACTGAATTTTTCAACCTGATTGTGATTTGTCGGCCAATCACAGTATCGTTCTTGCATAACGCACATATCTGCCAATGCTGAGTCCGCTGATATGGTATTTATCTACGGGTTTTGTAATGGAAACGCTGTTACTTGTAGACATTGCGGTAGCCGATTTGCTACCCGCAGAGTACCAGTTTCAAGTCTATTTACTCGTGTTTTCACCCAACAGCGTGAGACTGGTGCAGTGCCCAGCAGTCATGTTCCATCTGAACGTGCAAATGAACAGCGTGTGGATGGAGTAAAAGGCACTGTTCAGTTGCTATAACGCAGTCCACCGGCAAGCACACGCTGAATTTCTACGCTTACTTGTGTTCCACGTAAAGCAACAAAGGGGCAATTACTTACTCAAGTGCCGGCCGGAGTGGCCGTGCGGTTATAGGCGCTACAGTCTCGAACCACGTGACCGCTACGGTCGCAGGTTCGAATCCTGCCTCGGCATGGATGTGTGTGATGTCCTTAGGTTAGTTAGGTTTAAGTAGTTCTAAGTTCTAGGGGACTGATGACCACAGTAAGTTAAGTCCCATAGTGCTCAGAGCCATTTGAACCATTTGAACTTACTCAAGTCCTCAGTCCTCAATGTTTACAGCGGATTCAACACATTCGAAAAGAATTGAAGTTAGAAGATCGAAATTTCGTCGTTGGATAATTGCAGAAAGCCGAATAATCCCATTATTGTTACTTACTAATGTAATCTCATTCACTCACCACGGTATCAGTGATACTCTCAACTAACAGCGATGGTCTGACATGACCCAAGATGCTTTTGTGAAGGCAGATTTTCAAGGACGCTTCTCAGTAAATGTGTCGCGTGGTATGATAGACTATCAGCTGATTGGATGTGTTACATCTACATCTATACTATTACTCTGCAATTCACAGTCAACTATTTTCGAAAACATTTTGAAAAAACAACGACCAATTTCACAATTTTTCTTAGAAAAACAGTCTAGATCTCATATATCACTTTTATTGGTGAACGATTTCGGTCCAGAGGCGCACCATCTTCAGACCGTACTCTGGAAATTTGCAAACTTAAAATTAACAACTTAAGCCGATATTATAATTAGACACTATACGAAAGCTTGTAAAAAAAGTTTTTTTGACACGTTATACGTGTTGTCTAAGTAACCAGTGACGCCTTGTACAAACATTGTGTGCCGTAGAGGGAAGAGTAAGTCATCGGCTTTTTATTGTATGCCATTTTATGTTTTAATTCTTTGCATCACATCTTTGCATTAATCTTACAGCCAACACTGTAAACAGATATCATTTGTAAGTTAGTCACAAAAGATTTTTCGTCATGTATTCAATAAGCATTCATTCTATTGGCTACGAATGACGTGGAGATGGGAGCTTCCCCTATTTAACCACACAAGTCGTTGCTTCTCTAGCAGTTGGCAGCATGTATAGACTACTGCAGTTCCTGCTCCGTGGCTCCGCCTTCATACATAAACTTTGGGTATAACATAGTTTTATTTCTGTTACATTGTTCATCTTTTATCTATATGTCCCTCGGGAATTTCAGTACTCTATATCCCAGAGTACGGTCTGAAAATGGTTCGCCTTTCGAATGACACCGGTCGCCAATAAATGCAATTTGTGCGATCTAGACTGATTTTCTACGTACAGTCACAAAGAAGGGCCTGGCAGTGAGTTCGTCGAACCATCTTCAAGCTATTTCTTTACCGCTCCACTCTCGAATAGCTCGCGAGAAAAACGAACGCTCAAATCTCTCCGTGAGCACTCTGAATTCTCTTATTTTATTAATATTATCATTTCTCCTAATGTAGGTAAGCGCCAACAAAATATTTTCGCATTCTGAAAAGAAAGTTGGTGATTAAAATTTCACGAGAAGATTCTGCCGCAGCGAAAAACGCCATTGTTTTAAGGACGGCCTCCACAATTCCCGTTTCATACCCGTAGCACTCTCTCCCCTATTTCGCGATAATACAAAACGGGCTGCCCATCTTTGAACTTTCTCAATGCCCTCCGTAAAAAGTCCTATCTGATGCGGATACCGTTACCCTCAGAAACATTCCAGATGAGTACGGACATGCGTAGCGTCGCCAGTCTCTTTAGTCGACCTTTTAAATTTTCGAGGTACTCTGTCAATAAACCGCAGCCTTTGGTTCGACATTCTCACAACATTATCTATATGATCATTCCATTTTAATTTATTCATGACTGTAATCCATAAGTATTTTAGTTGAACTCATAGAAATATACATGTATGTGATTTAACAGAAATTTAGAGGATTCATTGTAATACTCATGTGGATAATTTCATACTCTTTACCATTTCGAGTCAATACCCACTTTTCGCATCATACACATGTTTTGACTAAATTATTTCGCAGTTGTTTCTGAACATCGAATGACTTTACAAGACGGTAAATGACAGCATACTCTGCAAACAGTCTAAGATGTCTGATCAGATAGTCTCCTAAAGCGTTTACGCGGATCAGGAAGAGCCGAGTACCTATAACACTTACAACTGTTACGTTACCTCGTTGTCTTTCAAAATGGCTCTGAGCACTATGGGACTTAACATCTTAGGTCATCAGTCCCCTAGAACTTAGAACTACTTAAACCTAACTAACCTAAGGACATCACACACATCCATGCCCGAGGCAGGATTCGAACCTGCGACCGTAGCAGTCCCGCGGTTCCGCACTGCAGCGCCTAGAACCGCACGGCCACCGCGGCCGGCGTTGTCTTTCAGGGCTCCGCTATCTAACCATTCTTGAAAACGAGCTTCGAGCATCACTGGAACTGGTTCCTTTTGCTTGCAAGAATGGGCATGCTCTTCTAGCATGGGATGTCCCCCACACATACTAGTCGTCAGGTGACATATAATTTAAACCTAACATTTCCCGGAAGCTTGATCGGCAAAACGGTCACGTTTTAGGGCCACCAATGTCCTCGGACATTACTCCATTAGACTTTTATCTTGTGAGATTGGCTGAAAGGCGAGTCTACAAAGAAAACATAAGCGTAAGAGATGAATTGTTCGTACGGATTATAAGCAGTGATCCACCAACAACCGAACACCAAGACAATCTCAGAACACGCGATGTTACCAAGCGAATTTGAAAGTGCAGTGAAATTGGACGGGGAGTTTATGAAAATCAACTTTGAACTTAATCATTTACCTTCTGTATTAATGTAACTAATAAAAATTGAATGTATGCTAAATGAAATGTTTTATTCGAATTAATCCACAGTACCACTTCTCTGAACATTTACCATTCCTCCTGGAACGCCCTGAACGAAGTGTCCAGCTATCTATACAGACAACAAAGACGATTATAATAATTAGCATCAGATAACGAGGCTTTAGTTATTCTTGAAGCTCCTTACGACAGAATAACAGTGAATAAATAATTTGTAGTAGTGGACGATTTATTTCCTGAGAGAAGTCTCACGGCTTATTCCTTATGGGTGGATGGTTTGTGAGAAATGAACGATCACTGGAGCTGGCTACCGACTTGCCCGTATAGAGGCACCTGTGATTGGTTGTCGGAGTCGTCGGCGTCGGCGCCGCTCTCGGCGTCTGTGCGTGCATCGGCATGCTGCGGCCAAGGGCGGAGCGTCGCGACGCGTGCGCACGCGCGCCCTTCGGCGTCATTGGTCGCCTTTACGGCCAATGTTGCGTCAGCAGCAGCGGCGCCTGTGCCCGACTTGCGGCCTCTTCCGTCAGCGCGGTGCTGCGAAGGGCTCGCTCTGCGCCTCGCCACTGACGTCACAGCGTCGCTTCTGTACCCACAGTCCGCCCCCATAGCTGGGAGGTCAGAAAGAGTGAGCTAACGATTGTCTCGGTTGCAGGCCTGTTTACTAGCGAAAAGACTCTGGAAGTCAGATGAAGGGTGGCCATGAAATTTTGACGGACACGTAAAGAGAAGTCACGAAAATTATGTTCTGGGACTCCATAATAACTTTATCTAGCGCATTGTGAGGACTGCGACTGCCAATAAAAACTTGAATAGACAGGGTGGCTGTGATTAAGCTTACACTATTTAAGCCAATTTAACGGAAAACTATTTACATTATCAGTATCCATCTTGTAGGTATGACGTTAAGACAGTGCGCTGCAGGTTTTGCGTTGTTAGTAGTGTTAATGTCATGAGTTGCCTCTGGGCGCCGATAATGGTACAGCGATGTAGGAGAAACTCGGACCGCGAGGACCAAGGACATGCAGCGTGAACGGTACACGATACTCTAAACTACTTTACCAAAATGCGATCCCTGCTATACGTGAGAGAGATGCTTTGGACTCCACTGTTTTTATTCACAATGGAGCACCACCTCACGTTGGTCGTGACGTTTGGAGAAAACCAAATTATTGGCCGATAGTTCCAAACTGCTTGGCCACCAATATCACTAGATTTGAATCTTGGAATTGTTGGCGGCGGGGTTGCCTGAAGGACAGGGTTTGTCAACGGGACACTAACACGAGCTGGAGGTTGAAGATAAGCATAGCGAGGGAGATAGCCAACATCCCTCTTGACATGTTTCGGGCAGCAAGAGAGCAATCTCTACTGCTGTCCCAGGCTGTCGTGGATGCAGATGGTCGTCACACTGAGCAACGTTTGTAAACTGGAACGTAAACATGGTACACCGTTAACAAATGTTACCCTCTCCTGTGGAAATTAAAATGTGTTTCTTTCAATTGTTTTTCGTTACGAGTTTAAATCGGATGATATGCACCTGTTTAAAACAGAAGAAGCCTTATATTACCCTAATATGATTAAACCAAAGTGTCATCATCAAAAGATATAAACAAAATTAGCTTCCCATCATCGTACATCTATAATAATATAGTGAGAACCAAAAAACAGCGCAGAGAGAAACATTATGTGAACGGTGTTGCTGCTCATAAACTGATGTGCAGTTACGAAACAAAAATTATGTCTGTGGCGTAAATTCGTCACGTGTAGATGTTTTCAAATACTGTAATAACTTACAAAACATTTTAGTTCCAGTATGGAATCTTACCTAACGGTATGTTTTGCTTAATGTTAGACATTAGCTGCACCTGACGAGCTTACATCACAAAAATGTTTGTTGGGTAGTCTGACGAGCTTATATTACAAAAATGTTTGTTGTGATCTGTAGAATCATGTGCTTATCCACGTTACCGTTTTCTCCTGCTAGGATGTTATGAAATTTACTGCGATCCTGACGAGAAATGACTTCGTGAGTGTCACTATGATACCTCCATCCGTTATTACGATGCTACAATCCGATCCAGCCGACGGTAGTTCACTTTTGCGAATCGAGATACTCACTGCATATCCTCACAGGAAAAAAAATTCATCGGTAAATATCAGAGAAATAGTAATTTCTTTGTATTATTAACAAAAAATAACAGCAACAGGCGTTTTTCGTTACGGCGGAATTCTTCTCACTAAATTTCAGTCACCAACTTTCTCCTCCGAATGCGTAAATATTTTGTTGACGCCGACCTACATAGAGAGAAACAATCATCATAATAAAATAAGGGCAACCAGAGCTCGCACGGCAGGATATAGGTATTCATTTTTTCCGTGTGGTGTTCGAGACTGGAGTAACAGAGAACTATTGTGAAGGTGGTTTGATGAACCCTCTGCCAGGCACTTAAGTGTGATTTGCAGAGTATCCATGATGTAGAAGTAGGCACAATTTCAAGATATAAAGGAAAAAGAAATATTCCAGTACCACGATCCCTGCCACATTATCTCACTCAAAGGTATTCAAGGTTGCTGCATGTCAAACCGTAGTACACAGAACCAAGGGAGTTCCTCAGAAAAACTGCAGCAGTTAATGAGTTCCCTAGCTCGTTACTAGCCAAAATCCAGTAACAAACAGAAAGAAAGAAAATTCTGACTCTACGGGATAAACTAATGATAAAAACAAACGTGCAACTAGCATTCCCTTTGTAAGTAACATTTCCCAGTCACATAAAGCGAAACTACCTTTTTCTGTGAACGATAAACAACAGCAGAAATTAAATTTCACCTTCGACAGTAAGACAGTAAATTTTTAGAGTCGAGCAGATAAAAAAATCACATGTAAAACTTTCCCAGACTAGTAGTTAGGACAGACTAACAGAAATTTCTATGGTAGGTATACTCAACACATCAATTGTTACACTGATAACCAATTCACAAAATCAGCCATACATCACATATCAAAAGCACTGGACACCTATGCACAAATATAGACGACTTCTTTGAATTACAGTTGACTACCGGCTATCCGATTTGTCACTATGCGGCCTCCGTACTATCCATCATGCTTAATCCGGCATACTTAATTCATATCATAATAATATTTCTCCGTAATAAAATGAGGATTAATTTGCAGTACGTGCTGTACTTTTCCTAAGATTAACAAACGGGCGTCGGCTACAGTGGTGTGTGGCCTTTCAATACTTTTTATGCGTCTTTTTTGTTTGTAGCGCATTTGGAGTCAGAATCATAAGGTACATATTGTATTTTTCATATGTAATACGTTATCGTAACCACTCTTCAACAAATGACACTTAGATGCCCTCTTCCAGCGCTCACAAACAACGATGAACACACGCAGAGAGCAGCTCTTTCGGCTGCATCTCAGAAATCCAAAGTGTATTCGTTGTTAAACTGTTGTTTTGTGTGGTCCTTTGCATTTTAATTAGGGAGTCCGAAATGGGTGACAACCGAAAACCACTAGTAGTGACAATGGATCAAGCCAGAACACTGTTGCAGAAACAACGAATAAGGCATGACAATTTTAAACGAACGCAAAATCCAGGAGATTAGCGACTTTTACAGACGCTAGAAATTTAGCGCGGTCTTCAATGCGAGATGCATATAATAGTTTCCACAATGAAACACTGCCTCAAAACCTGGCACAAAATCCAAAGATATTCTGGTCGTGTGTAAAGTATGCAAGCGGCAAGACACATTCAGCACCTTATCTGCGCGATAGCAATGGAGATACTATGGATGACAGTGCCGCTAAAGCAAAGTTACTGAACAAAGCCCTCCGAATTCCTTCACCATAGAAGACGAAGTAAATATTCCAGAACTGCAATGAAGAACAGCTGCCAACATGAGTGATTTGGAAGTACGAATGTTGGAACGTTGATAGTGGCAACTATTTATTTACAGCTCGTACAAAATAGATATGTGTTCAAAGTTTAACTGACATTCAAGGTGGTCACCAGAATTGTATGTAACAAGCTAGTACTTGTAAGTGGTGGAGACACTTAACGTTTATAATGTCATCTCTTTCTGACGCCTATGTGCTACTTACGACAATTTTTTATGGCCTGCCTGTTATAGGCAACTATTAATATCATTCTATTAATATCACCATTGTTTGCCTTGATGTTGTAACCTATATGTGTCCTAAGATCCGATGATGGCTGCTTTAGTTTCGCCGAAACCGGTAATCATGGAATAAAAAGAATTCCTGCGATATTGGCATCCAGTTTATTGTTTTACAAGCGTCTAGATCGCCCCCGCATGAGCACAATGTGCTCCCTACAAAATAGAATCAAAAATTGAATGTAAAGCATAACTGATATTTCAATTAGACCGTGCTTTTACTGACATCAGTTATAAGCTACAGTTAAATGCAAATTAAAAACTTAATCTACTAGAACGGATCATCTCTGAATGCTTCCTAACTCTCTGTTAAGCGATATGGGCGCAGTACGCTTTGTACTACGCTATGGTTTAATGTAAGCAAACAATGATAGTAATGTGTATTGTGTCTCTGAATTTTTGCACGAGGAAGGATGCTCAATACCTTTAAGCAGCTATCTATAAAATACTATGTGATACCATCAGCATCTAAACTCCAATGTAATACACATAAGGACAACTGCAGGAAAAGAGAAGAATAACAACATATACACTGACATCATACATAAAATTTATGTAAATTCGCACAGCACTCGAAAATGGGAATTAGTATTTGAAACTTGCTGTGCTGCGTACGACAAAAATAACTTATGCAGTCACTTCAATATTTAAATCGTTGTTCTCATAGTTGTAGACTTTCCCAAGAATCATTTCCGATGGATAAAATTAAGAAGGGGATATAACTTAAAGTCAGCCAACTGAATACAGTTTTGACCTTCAGAGTCCTTGTGGATATTCTGGATAGTCATTTTCTACTTTTATACTAATGTTAGCTTGTCCCAGTTTCACCATCTTGTCCTCGACCTTCTCCCCAAAGTTCCACAATGTAAAGGTTCGACACACTTAGAACATGTTCTTTTTTCAGTTTTGTTCCGCGCAACTTTTTCCATTATAGATATATTGGAAGCTATTTTGTTTGAAAGGCAAACAGGTTTAGAAAAAGAGCGATCCTACAGATAAAATGTTTTCAAAATAAACAGGTAATTAAAAATGATGGCAATCGAACCTCGAGACACACCTAGCTATCAAGAATTTCGAAAAAGAAACTTTTGAGCATGATTACAGGAATATATAATGGGAGATAATGTAGGAAAGAGCTTAGTGAAGTCTTGATCCAATTATTTTTTATATCACTGCGGGATTTACCACAGACTCTGGAAGGAAGTCATCGTCAGAGACAGATATAAACTACGGAGATTCAATGCTAGATGCTTTTAGTAATTTGCACAACGAGACACAACGAATAATGCGACGCCACCACTAATGCGAAGTTACTAAATACGGTTGTCTTTCTCCGAAGAAGGTGCAATTATATTCCAGAATTAGAATCAAGAACACCTGCTTGCATGAATAACTTGTAAGAAAATACCCTCAGTGCTGCTAAGAAACTTAATTCACTAAATAAAGGGAAGTCTTCTGGTCCAGAGCGTGTACCAATTAGGTACTCTGGTCAAAAAGCTCCCTTTTTAGCAATAATACACAAATGCTCTTTCGACGAGTTACCCATACCCAGAGACTGGAAAGTTGTACAGTTCACACCAATACACAAGTAAGGAAATAGATCTAATCTGCTGAAATATAGACCTATTTCATTGACATCGATTTGTAATAGGATTTCGGAACAAATACTGTGATCCAGTATTATGAAACACAAAATTTATCATTTAGCTTGCCGTCTCTGTTGTAAATTTATTTTTATGAAATGACTAGTTTCCATGTAGTGTCTCGTTTCCTGATATAATATCCGCAGCATCTCCTGATTTATTCGACTGCAGCCCATTACTCTTGTTTTACTTTTATTAATGTTCATCTTATAAACTCTTTTCAAGACTTATCAAAGTTGCGTTCACCTTATCTTCGAAGTCCTTTGCCGTCTCTGACAGTATTACAATGTCATCGGAAAAAATTTAGCTTTATTTCTTCTCCCTGGACATCGGTTACTTTTCTAAATGACATCTTGGTTTCCTTTACTGTTTGCTTTCTGGAGAAATTCAATGCGACGGGTGATGGTCTGTAACCCTGTCTCACTCCCTTCTAAATTACTACGTCGCTGACATGTCCTGCGATTCTTCTAACTGCTATTTGATTTCTGTACAAGCTGTAGATAGCTTTTTGCTCCCTGTCCTTTACCCCTGATGACTACATATCTGTAAAGAGTATCAACATTGTACAAGTCTTTTCATAACTCTAAAAACTCGCGTTAGGATTTTGCAGTCATAACTTATTCACCTGATGGTTCGGTAATATTCACACTTCCCAGCACCTGGATATTAAACATTGCTAAACAAGACAGACACCTGAGTGAATTTTGACTGTTGATTCAAATTTCTGTCACTTGTATATTTGGACATTGAAAACTCGCTACATTAAATAAAAATCGAGGTCTTCCTGTATCACTGGGCTTGAGTCATCTGAAAAACGTTTACTCGCTCATGTAGGCAACGTGCAACAGAATTGTTATAATAAAATTGACATCGGGTGTGTCAAGTCCCTACAGCAGTGAGTTACCATTTTATTAAGAGCCTCATAGTGGCTCCGTCGACAGTGGAAATACTAATTCCATTTCAGAAAGTGACGTAGTACAATTACAATATACTCGTGTAGGTACTAGTTACGCGAAAGTATTTACAGATTCAGACAATTAGAGAACTAAGGTGTTATACCACTAACTGGACCACTGTAGCATGAGATTGGAAGTGCGTGAATGGTACTGAAATGAGCTCGACTTGAGGAATGGTTCTGTAACCACAAGCAGCATAAACACAGCGCTGTTTACAGTGTCCGTCAGCTACGCACGTTCTAGTGTACATTAAGAAATTAGAAGAGAAATGTCTCTTAATGCTTTCTTCAACCAAAACATAAAAATAACAGAGGGAAACCGTAGAATATACACTCCTGGAAATTGAAATAAGAACACCGTGAATTCATTGTCCCAGGAAGGGGAAACTTTATTGACACATTCCTGGGGTCAGATACATCACATGATCACACTGACAGAACCACAGGCACATAGACACAGGCAACAGAGCATGCACAATGTCGGCACTAGTACAGTGTATATCCACCTTTCGCAGCAATGCAGGCTGCTATTCTCCCATGGAGACGATCGTAGAGATGCTGGATGTAGTCCTGTGGAACGGCTTGCCATGCCATTTCCACCTGGCGCCTCAGCTGGACCAGCGTTCGTGCTGGACGTGCAGACCGCGTGAGACGACGCTTCATCCAGTCCCAAACATGCTCAATGGGGGACAGATCCGGAGATCTTGCTGGCCAGGGTAGTTGACTTACACCTTCTAGAGCACGTTGGGTGGCACGGGATACATGCGGACGTGCATTGTCCTGTTGGAACAGCAAGTTCCCTTGCCGGTCTAGGAATGGTAGAACGATGGGTTCGATGACGGTTTGGATGTACCGTGCACTATTCAGTGTCCCCTCGACGATCACCAGTGGTGTATGGCCAGTGTAGGAGATCGCTCCCCACACCATGATGCCGGGTGTTGGCCCTGTGTGCCTCGGTCGTATGCAGTCCTGATTGTGGCGCTCACCTGCACGGCGCCAAACACGCATACGACCATCATTGGCACCAAGGCAGAAGCGACTCTCATCGCTGAAGACGACACGTCTCCATTCGTCCCTCCATTCACGCCTGTCGCGACACCACTGGAGGCGGGCTGCACGATGTTGGGGCGTGAGCGGAAGACGGCCTAACGGTGTGCGGGACCGTAGCCCAGCTTCATGGAGACGGTTGCGAATGGTCCTCGCCGATACCCCAGGAGCAACAGTATCCCTAATTTGCTGGGAAGTGGCGGTGCGGTCCCCTACGGCACTGCGTAGGATCCTACGGTCTTGGCGTGCATCCGTGCGTCGCTGCGGTCCGGTCCCAGGTCGACGGGCACGTGCACCTTCCGCCGACCACTGGCGACAACATCGATGTACTGTGGAGACCTCACGCCCCACGTGTTGAGCAATTCGGCGGTACGTCCACCCGGCCTCCCGCATGCCCACTATACGCCCTCGCTCAAAGTCCGTCAACTGCACATACGGTTCACGTCCACGCTGTCGCGGCATGCTACCAGTGTTAAAGACTGCGATGGAGCTCCGTATGCCACGGCAAACTGGCTGACACTGACGGCGGCGGTGCACAAATGCTGCGCAGCTAGCGCCATTCGACGGAACACCGCGGTTCCTGGTGTGTCCGCTGTGCCGTGCGTGTGATCATTGCTTGTAAAGCCCTCTCGCAGTGTCCGGAGCAAGTATGGTGGGTCTGACACACCGGTGTCAATGTGTTCTTTTTTCCATTTCCAGGAGTGTAGTTCAGATATCACTGAAAGTAAGAGCAATGCGCTCACTGCAGGATGGTCAGATTAAAATTTTCATTAACTGGTGCAGAATAAAATGTGACATTTGGAGAACCAGAATTTAAAAATACTTCCACTTTATGTACCAGTGATTTGAATCACTAGTGGCTTTACCGCATGCATCTCATTGGTACCGTATTTCAAATAAAATAGAAATGAAAAAGGTAACAGAAATGCACGAAGAAAATTTCGATGGAATCTTTCTCTTCTTATCAGAGTGTACGGTGGAATGAAACTTAGTGAAACAATGAAGTTTGTACCCTCAGGACTCGAACTCATATTCAGATGGAATATGTATCTTCATATTGAATGATCCAAGTCCTCTTCAGATAATTTGGAAATAACTGAAGTAGATATCGTCTAGCACAAAATTTGATTATGCCCTTGAGATGTTCTTCACGTAAATGTTGGATGACTTTTGGGGGGAAAACCTTCTACGGTGCTTTCATCTGTTATCGTCGCTGCTGAAGAGATGTTGCCAGTAATATGTAAGACGCATCTGGTGTATTGCATCGTCCTGTACTCTTAAACTGTTGCCTTTCCTATTTCGCCTTTGTTTTGTAGCGCACCTCGAATGTGAATTTGAGAGTTGTGTTACTAATTCGGCTACAATATTCGATGAAGAACAGCTTAAGTCAATTACAGTATTTCGATGTAAGGAAAGTGAGACAGCTAGTTCTACTAAGAAACTGTTCGCTATCTGCTGCCTGCAGCAAACTGTTTTTCCGCTGCCACTGGCTTGATGTATTTTACGAAATTTTTTCAGCATAAGGACAAAGTTCAAGGACGAAAAATCAGTATCACCGTAATAACGACAACAGTCTATTTGATTTTGTGCCAGTATAGTATATCAACAAAAATGTTACCACAGAAAATCATAAATGGCAGTGTATCCACTTTTTCGCTATTATACGGGGTGAACCCGAAATAACCGAGAAAATTTAGGAGGTTTCTCGGTTTTCTTATGATTACTTTTGTGAAAGGGACCATCAGTTTCCGGTGCCTCGTTACAGAGCAATAATGCAATGATTATTTATTCGGTGTATTACGCCGGCGCAAGTTCACAGAACACTAATAAAACTAACACAAGCATGTACACCCATGAGACAAAATATTATGACCACCTGCTTAGTAGCATGTTGTTCCACTTTTCGAACACAGTACGACAGAGATTCTGCTTGACACAGATTCTAGAAGTTCTTGCAGGATTCCAGACTTATGTGGCACAAGTCAAGCAATTCCTGCAAATTACGGGATGGTGGCTTACGGGCACTCAGCTGGCGCCCGATGTGTGTTCCAATGGCTACAGATCAGGCACATTAGCTGGCCAAGACATTATTGTGAGTTCACTGTATAGCCCCTCAAACCACTGTAGCACGATCCTGACCTTGCAACACGCTGGAAGATGAGCTCCGAAAAACTGTCATCACCGTAAGGGAAAACTTCAAGCATGAAGCGATGCAGTTGGTCCGCAATAATGTTCATGTACGTCACTGCTGTCATGATGCCTTCGACTACAACCATCGATCCCATAGAAGCCCAACTCAATGTACCCCTAGCATAATTCTGCCCTCACCGGCCTGCAATTACGGCACGGTGCATGTTCCATGCAGCAATTCGGCTCGATGACGGCGTGTAAGGACTCAACCATCGACCTGGTGTAACAAGAAATGTGATTCATTCTATTGATTCACTGTGAGAATACAATAATGCTGTGCCTATTGCTATCATAACTGAAGATGTCGTTGGTTCAGCACAGGAAAGCGCAGAGGTCGTGTGATGTGGAGCTCCATGTTCAACAATGGCCTTTGAACGGTGTGCTCCAACACACTTGGGTCTGCATCAGCATTGTACTCTGTCGTCAGATCTACCACAGATAGCTGTCTATCCTGGATTACACAGCGGGCGATCGGAGGATCCTCCGAACTTTACGTTTTGTGACAAGACCTACTCGTTATTTCACCATCATTCAACCACATTCCACAGGTGCTCACGACAGTAGTACGCCAACACGAGACCAGCTTCTCCGTTTCAGATACTCTCGTTCCCAACCGCAGGGCCATAACAATGTATCCTTTGTCAAAAACGCTTGTATCAGCGAATATCCGCATTTGCTGCCCGTGTCTTCGCTATCATGACTGCCCTTTCGTCTCTCCTCCGATTACATTCTTTCCTCATTACATCACATGTCTGCAACACCACTAGCAAGCATTAAACATCGCGGTCGGTAGTGGTCAGAATGTTTTGGCTCCTCAGTGAATAGAAGAGACTATATGCTCGGCGAAAATGAATGGAAAGATGTCAGCGAAGTTCGAGGTGAAAAACCGTAGTGCAGCATGGAGTTGACCTCTTCTTCCTCCTGTGTAATCTGCTACTAAAAAGAGCACAGAGGTTAAAAGCCTAGAGACAGGAATTCAGCTATGCTGAAGGATCATATAGCCGTGCCTTTGTCGATGATATATTGTTAATAGAGCGGAATGCTCAAGATCTGGTTCAAATGGCAAGAGTGATAATGGAAGAGACAGTGAGAACAAATCTTAGATGAGTCTGCATAAGACAAAATACTACACTGTCAGCAGAGACAACGATGAAAGACCATTTGATATGGACGGTGAAATGTTTGAGGGGTAAAAGAGTTCAGATTTCTTGGGGCAGTACACAGTGAAAGGAATGAAAAAGACAAGTAAATAATGTCAAGACTTCAGGCAAAAGAAGGTCACGATTTGAACTCATAAAGCCACTCAAGTCCTGAATTATACCGAGAGCCACGAAGACTGGAATCTACAGGACTGTAATAAAACCTGTGGGTATATTTGGAGCAGAGATATGGGCTATGACCCCAAAGACAGATACACAAATCAAAAAAAGGTTTGCATCATATCGGTTCCGAGATTTCCGGAACCTGTATAGAAAATTTTAATAGAGATGAACATAAACATCATTTCCACCCTCTTTATTGCTCATGAAAACCACACATTGCATATTGTACCACCATACAGCGAGACCTTCAGAGGTGAAGGTCCAGATTGCAGCACCCACCGGTACTTCTAATACCCAGTAGCCCGTCCTCTTGCGCTGATGCATGCCTATATTCGTCGTGGCACACTAACCACAAGTTCATCAAGGCACTGTGAAAGATCTCTGTTGGATTCCTTTCATGTTAATTTCTTAAATCTGTTGTCATTTACGGCATAAATTCCTCTTCTAAATTTACTGTGGTGTTTCTGACTATCTGGGAGGAGACTGAGGAGTGAAACGTGTTACTTTTACACATAAACAAGAACGATCTGTCACACTACTACACTTTAAAACACAGTTTATATGTAATTCATATCACACAGTCTCATACGGAACCTACATCCGCTTTCTTTTATATACTGTATATGATAAGATACTGTCATCCCCCTTCCCTTCTGTGTGAAAGAATGAATGAGCAAATGTATTTCTAGTTGCATGCTTGATGGTAGCAGGCCAGCCTGTCTGCTAAAGAACAGTAGGACCAACGTCGGAACAGGTAGCTACGCTTTCTAGAAGCAAAGAGGTTTCTATTCTTAGTATGGTCCTGTCTGTCCCTTGTCATGTTGGTATAGGGAGCTGTCCGTTTGTATTTGTGAAGCACGCTCGGTAGGAGCCCAGCAGGTCAGTCGGTCCGCGGCGAGCGTCTGAGGTGGTAAGTTCTCCGGCTAAGCGCGTGTCTGCTAAGTCTGTAGGACAATGGATTTCTTAAGTTCAGCCTAACTGAAAATTTAATCGCCTTTATTTCAGGTTTATTTTTAAAATATCTAATGTCATCTTAAATTGCAACGCAGTGTAATTCGAGTCACAGTTCAGAATATCTTCCGGTAGTTGCTTTGTCACTACTTTATGAGTAAAGTGGAACCACGTGTTGATCAGTAACTCTAACTAAGATCATCAATCTTAAATGCGAATGTGCGTGAGATTATAACGTCTCGTCTTGAAAATATTTTTCAATATAACAACTTTTCTTTATGTTCAACCAACGTGGGGTGTACTTTGTGAGACCAGTACCACGTGCTTATACAATTGTTTGACCCATCAGGTTATTAGTAAGACGATACTAACCAGTTCGAGGTTTTTCTTTTGTAAATTGATTTTCGATCTAATTTATTTTAATTATCAAAATTATTGTGGAGTTACACTCTTTGTGTAAACCAAGTTGACCACGTGAAGCATGTGCTGCAAGCATCAAAGTAGCCGTCAGCTATTCTTTTCAGGAAGATTTCACAGAGAGTTAGTATGAATTTAGTATACCAGTGTGTGGTAATTACATGACGGACAAGATTGCGCTACGAACGTAACTTCTTTCGGAGAAAATTGAATCGGTTGGTTGTGGTTAATTTCCTCTTCCATATGTTTCAACGTTCTTCGTGTGTTATTTTATGAATGCAGTGTTGTATGCAGTCTCCATATTTGATGTGTTCCGTAAGATTACAGTCTCACATTTTCACAATCAATAAGGCACTAGTTTAGTTATGAATCAAGTTTAATATGCTGAAATTTCAATGATCAATGTTAAAATAAATTTCCAAATATAACTGATTTATTTCTTTTTATTTAAATCCTCTTATATATATATATATATATATATATATATATATATATATATATATATATATATATATATATATATATCACCGGTTATCGTATGACTATTAAAAGATTATAATTAATGTTAGTCTGGTTGGGAATTTGGTAAGCTAGACTGGATACCTGGTGAAACAGTTGCGCAGTAATGCAAGGTTAACTTCCTCAGATAGCCCACAGCTTTTAACCCACTCTTATGGTCTTGAATAGCAGCACCGCTTGCAGAACAAATTAAAGCAACAACATTACAACTGTTGGTCCAGATTGTCCCACTTATCATCGGCCATTCGGAGTAGATCCCTCAGAGTGGTTGGTAGGTCACGTCTTTTATAAACAGCCATTTTCAATCTACCCCTGGAATGTCGATACGGTTCTTGTCCGGATAACATGCTGACCACTCTAGTCGAGCGATGTCATTATCCTGAAGGAAGTCATTCACAAGATGTGGACGATGGGGGTGCGAATTGTCGTCCATGAAGACGAATGCCTCGCCAATATGCTGCCGATATGGTTGCGCTATCCGTCGGAGGATGGCATTTAAGTATCATACAACCATTACGGCGCCTTCCATGACGAACAGCGGCGTACGCCGGCCCCACAACCTAAAACAGTAGAGAACCTCCACCTTCCTGATCTCGCTGGACAGTGTGTGTAAGGCGTTTAGCCTCACAGGGTTTCTTCCAAACACGTCTCTAACGATTGTCTGGTTGATGGCATATGGGACACTCATGGGTGAAGAGAACGTGATGCCAATCCTGAGCGGTCTATTCGGCATGTTGGGCCCATCTGTACCACGCTGCATGGTGTCGTGGTTGCAAAGACGTCGGGAGTGAAGTTGCGCATCATGCAGCGTATTGGGCACAGTTTGAGTCGTAATACGACGTCCTGTGGCTGCACGAAAAGCATCATTCAACATGGTGGCGTTGCTGTCAGGGTTCCTCCGAGCCGAGGTAGCGATCATTCACTGCGGTAGTAGCCTTTGAGCGGCCTGAGCGAGGCATGTCATCGACGGTTCCTGTCCCCCTGTATCTCCTCCACGTCCGAACAACATCGCATTGGTTCCCTCCGAGACACCTGGACACTTCTCTTGTTGAGAGCCCTTCCAGGCACAAGGGAACTGTGCGGATGCGATCGAACCGCAGTATCGACCGTCTAGGTATGGTTGAACTACAGACAACACGAGCCGTGTACCTGCTTCCTGGTGGAATGACTGGAACTGATCTGTCGGACATCCTCCGTCTAATAGGTGCTGCTCATGCATACTTTTTTACATTTTTGGCGGGTTTAGTGACATCTCTGAACAGTCAAAGGTACTGTGTCTGTGATACAATATCTACAGTCAACGTCTATCTTCAGGAGTTATGGGAACTAGGGTGATGCAATACTTTTTTTGATGTGTGTAGAAAACTCCCGACATGCGCGAATGCTGTTCTGTGACAGATTTTTGGAGCACTGAAGGATAGAGATGACTGGCGAAAATGGAAAGACCTTGAACTGCATGACTTGTACACATCGCTGGACATTGTGATATGGTGGTGAAACAAGACATAAGAAGTAACGGACCGTGGGAAAGACGACGGCTGAGATGGATAGTCGAGATCAGAGAGGATATTAGCACTATGGGACTAGCTGGAAAAGAATACATCAATCATGCAGACGAAGATGGTGCAGGCTGACTGGCGATGCCAGAGACGGTCTTCGGTGTGTGTGACGTAAAAAATACCTTCATAGCAGTGAAAACAGATGCAATCGTTAAAACATACTACAAAAAAGACAGAAAGATGCGAAAATAATTGTTATGTAGTTTCCGCCACTGCGGAAACAACGCAGCGTAACGGCGTCACGGAGATCTCACACTGGAAGTTCACATCAATCAACTGTTCATTAGTGCATCTATCGCTGCTGCTGTGAATCACTGAATGCAAACTTGAGAGCGAAGAGCAAAGTGGGCACTACGGTTGTCAACTGTAACCACTGTGAGTCAATGAAACAAGTTTTTTCCCGAACGTGACACACCACATACCGTCAAAATTTGCGTAGTTGTGCAGATATTTTCAGTACAATAGGGATATACAGATAAATGGGGATAAGAAACTAAACGAAATGTAAATACTCAGTAATGAGTCAGTGGTGGCTGCTGGGACTGTACACCAAAATATGCAGGAAATATTCGGTTTCCGAGGCCACTTAACGCCGGTGTAGTTCCACAGGAAATTAGATGGCTGATTTTCTTCCGCGTGCTACTGAACTCATTATTGTAGTTTATTTTCCATTCCGCGATCACTTACAGGGCATCACAAAAGTATTCGATCACCCTCATTGTTCTTGAGATTTGAAGTTCTCTTTGAATATCTGAAGCCCACGACAAGCAATTTCCGGTCAATTCTGTAGTGTGACAATGTACCACAAGCAGGTCGCTGTATAATATAATTAAGTACGTGCAATGTATATTTGAATTATAAGACACCACAACATGCAGTCACTGTATAATCCGGGCACGTATCGTGTAGGCGGCGGAGATGTTAGCTGTAGACCGAGCAGGCTCATTCTGCACTGCGTTTAAGTGTTGTTAACACGCATGGTGCACAGTACGGTGGGGCGGAAAAGAAACAATACGTCATTTGGAAAGAGACAACTTGTTATTTTCCAATACGCTGAAAGACATTCCGAAAGACAGATTGCCGCACTGTTACAAATGAGTAAGAGTACTGTAGGTGACATTATACGAAGATTCAACAGAGAAGATAGAATTGAAGATAACCCAAAAACAGGGCTACCAAAGAAGCTGAGTAGAAGAGAGGAAACCGGAGTAATAAGGAAAATTAAAAGAAATCAAAGGTTGCCCGCAACAAAAATTGCTGCGCAGTGCAGCAGGAATATGGGATGACGTGCACCCTGAAACAGACCGACGAATTATCAAACGAGAGGGGTGTAATGGTCGAATAAGCAGGAGGAAGCCTATGAAAAATGAGAAGAATAGAAAGAAACGACTGGACTTCGCGAAGCAGCACGTAAATAAAAGTGTCAGTTGGTTGGACGAAGTAATTTTTGTCGATGAATGTCAAGTGCAGATGTTCTCCTCAAACGGAAGACCTATGACGTGGAGAAAACTACGTGAAGAATTTCAATCGAAGCATCTGCAACCGACAGTTAAACACGGTGGTGGAGATGTCATAATCTGTGGTTCCATGGCGTCATCTGGGGTAGGAGAATTAGCATTCATTGAAGGTTCAATGGACAAGTATAAGTATCTGAACTTCCTAAACGAGAACGTACCGCTAAGTGCTACAAGTTTCGGGCTTTCGAGGACGTTCAAATTGTATCAAGATAATGATCCGAAGCATAAATAGGTTATTGAGAGACTGTGGACGCTGTATAATTGCGCTAAAGTTTTGGATACCCCTCCTCAGAGTCCAGACTTGAAACCTATAGAAAATCTTTGGAGTGAATTGAAGCGTAAAGTACGACAAACGCCAGTGACATCAAAACAAGCTTTAAAGGAACGAATACTGGAAGAATGGCGACAAGTAAGTCCTGATTATACGCGAAAGCTCGTCCACAGCATGCCTAAATGCTTGGAACAAGTGATTAAGCAAAAAGGACTGCATACAAGGTATTAAAATGTACAAGGTTGTGATTGTTTCACTTGCCGCCAGAAAACTTTTGTGGCTGTGATAGTGGGCATGTTTCTTTATATATTATTGTTTATGTTGTTTGAGTAAGTTTTAAAGATAAGGAAATACTGTTCTGTTATTTATTGCAAAGTCCCATACCATTTTGTGCCGAGACTACTACTGTAATATGTGATACCTGTATATGATGAAGTAAAAATAAAACGTAACAAGCCGGCCGGGGTGGCCGAGCGGTTCTAGGAGCTAGGGTCGCAGGTTCGAATCCTGCCTCGGGCATGAATGTGTGTGATGTCCTTAGGTTAGTTACGTTTAATTAGTTCTAAGTTCTAGGGGACTGATGACCACAGCAGTTAAGTACCATAGTGCTCAGAGCCATTTGATCCAAAACGTAACACTGGTGGCCGAATACTTTTGTGAGTCACTGTATCTCAATGTCTGCCACTACGGAATTTGGGAGGAGATTGAAGGGATAATCCGAATTACGATCTGCTGTTGTGAAACAATTTCGCAAGACCGAATTCAGAATAGCGGCAGCAAACATACGGCCGCGGTGAATGAACGTCCTCAGGTGGCGCGCTTGCGCGACGGCAGTTGCAGGACTCCTTGAGTGTCGCGTCACATCGCTGACTGCGCCGCCAGCGACGCCCATCCGCCGCTAGTTCACACGCCTGCCGCGCATGTTGCCAATCCACTTGGCACAGGGTCCAAAGTCACGAGACAGGTACTAATAGCTCTCAAGTCGGCGTCTAGCTGCAGCCTGACGCGCTACCGACTCAGCGCGATAGCATATACCAGGCTGAGATGGACAATCGGGAGAGAGAGGAAACGCCACGTTTTCACGAAGATGTGGGTAGATGGGCTGCATCTCCAGTTATTTTACATACGTAATCAAGCGACTGCAAAAATTTAATTTCATGCTGCGGTAAAGTGATATTTGAGAACCAAAAGCCTGTGACTCCGTCGACTTGGATGCTTTACTAGCCAAATCAGCAGACTAAATTTCTGTTCAAATGCCGTGCAATGATACTGCAAGTACATAACGTCTCGCCAACATTGTCTGATGTCCGACAACACTAAGTCACTATTGAGCAAGGTATCATCAGGCGACCCACATGATTCGGCATTAGGTCCTACACTCTTTTCATAGTACGTAAGTGACGCGTGTTCAATTCCGTTCCTCTGTAAATAACAAATGTACGCTGACGACCTACAGCTACATTTAAGTGTAAAACCAATCCACTTGACAACTATCAAGGATTTCAGTGTTGACCTTTGCGCAATATCAAAATGGGCACAGAAGACAGGGTTAAGGTTCAATCTATCCGACACCCAAGCGGTCATGGTTGGTCATTCAGCCTTATTAGTTCTTACATGGCAGAAATTGCTATGCTTTTATTGATAAATGCGGTAAATACAAATGTATCTTCGTCACGGAAGAGTCTAGGAGCTTTACTTGATGAAAACCTAAACTGGTTTGAGCACGTATCTACAGTGTGCAGGAAGACATCAACATCTCTCCATCCCCTACACAAATATAAAAGTATCTGTCCTTATGACCTGAAACATAAAACCTCTACAAACGCATGCACTTGCAGTTGTTGAATACAGCAATGTTATACTGCAACGTCTTCCTCAGTAAAAATCACGATGCTTGGAGTTGGTGGTGAATTACAATCTTTGATGTTCGTCTTTTTTATCATATTTCACAACCTCTTGCACAACTGTCCTGGCACATTTGGACAAGTGCAGAGATTTCCACAAATTCTGTCCCCTCTGCTAACTGACAACTTATACAATCACTCATAGCTTCCCGCAACCTTAACACTCTTATTTATCGCACAGCCGAAACACTAGTTACCAATAGACCAAAATCCTTTCTGTTTCATTTCGTCACTCAGCCTCTTCCTAAAGTTCTTTTCCATTAGCAAGAACGCTACTCTGGATTGATCTACCACACTATATCACAAAAGTGAATAACATATTTAACTTCAAAAGTCATTTAAAAACATACGTATTATAACAATAATATTGTCTTATTTGGTCTTATTGCACGCCATAGCTCGTTAAAACTAAGTGTTCTTCTTTCGATCAGATCTTAAGTCTCTCTCTAACAACTCGCTGTAAAAAAACACACTTTTGTACACAAATTTTTTTTTTCAAATCATTTTTAATTCCATTACGGAATTATCCTATTAAAATTGCTGTCATTTCTTAAATAAGTAATGTGTACTCTAAGCGTAAAACCCTTGTTAAATAAACTAATAAATAAAAATTGTATGAACAGAACAACAAGAATGTTATCGTGCAGTTTAGAAATTTCGTAATCAGCGTACATTACGCAAATCGACGAACATGTAGGTTGAAAGAGATCACTGATTTGACTGAGCTAGGAGACTGTAGTTTCCATTGAATTACATGTTGTTTTCTTCGTTTTTTCAGCCTTTTTCTCCGCAGTCACTATTATACAAGTATTACTATATGTAGGTTCATACCCTGTTTTGCGACTGTAATGAAAGCCATATTAAAGTAAACTTTAAAGCATCAACAAAACAAAGTACACGAAATGGCGAGATGGCAGTGGATCTACAACACACAAAATCACAAACATATTTCATATCAGCGAAAGTGCTGCGTAAAAGAATCCAAAATATGTGTGTAGAAGAACGTTGAGAATGACGTGAGACACAAAAAATGACTGCTTAAGATGCTCTAAAATTAAGCAAAACGCCCTTTTTCTTAATAAGACATTTATTACACTCGAAAAAGGCGGTATCAACCTTTATACACACATGGAAAAAAAAAGGAAAAATTGCATCACCCCTGTTTCCAGAACTCTTCAAGATAGACGTTGACTGTGGACGTTGTATCACAGACACAGTCCCTTTGACTGTTCAGATATGTCACTAAACCCGCCCAAAGATGTAAACAACCATGCATGAGCAGCGTCTTTAAGACGGAGTGCGTCAGACAGCCGATCAGTCATTCCACCAGGAAGGAGGTACACGGCTCGTGTTGTTTGTAGTTCAACCATGCCTAGACGGTCAATACCGCGGTTCGATCAGGTTCGTATTGTTACTTTTTGCCAGGAAGGGCTCTCAACAACGGAAGTGCCCAGGCGTCTCGGAGTGAACCAAAGCGATGTTGTTCGGACATGGAGGAGATACAGAGAGACAGGAACTGTCGATGACATGCCTAGCTCAGGCTGCTCCTTATTGCAGTGGATGATCACTACCTACGGAATTTGTCTCGGAGGAACCCCGGCTACAACGCCACCATTTGGAATAATGCTTTTCGTGCAGCCACAGGACGTCGCGTTACGACTCAAACTGTGCGCAATAGGCTGAATGATGCTCAACTTCACTCCCGACGTCCATGGCGAGGTCCACCTTTGCAACCACGACATCATGCAGCCCGGTACAGATGGGCCCAACAACATGCCGAATGGACCGTTTAGGCATCACGTTCTCTTCAACGATGAGCGTCGCATATGCCTTCAACCAGACAATCGTCGGAGACGTGTTTCGAGGCAACCCGGTCAGGTTGTAATTTCCAAAAATCTGCAATTTTTACAGAAAAAGGAGCAAGAAACTTTGATATATTGACTTTAGGGAGAAAGATGAAACTGACTGGTACATCGTCTGCCGCAGTTCCTATGGCTGTTTTCTATCTGTAGGTTCTGTCTTTAAAGGTAAGAATTTAAGGTCTGAGTGAACTGATTCGCTGCCGCTAGATTCAACGTTATGGTATCTCAAAAATCAATATGTTTGCGGTGGTTTGCAAAACATTTTCTTTCACGCAGTGGTGAGGGAAAAACTTCTTTCATTCTTGACGGATACGAATCTCTTCGCTCTTCTGTAGAGCGTTTAGAAATAACCAAAGCGAATAGTGCTGCTTTTTATGCCTGCCTCTATGTACTAAGCATTATTTGGAGAGTTTTTCAAGTCCTTGAAATCCTATCAGTACCAAGATTGTACATAATGGATAAAAAACAACACCCAGGAAGGAAACTAGGGCAAGTTCAGTTTGGTGACCTCTTAACACAAAGTTGGGGAAAGTCAGGCACCGTTTGAAACATTATAGAAATACCGTATTTCCCGGGGATCATGAAATCATTTCAGATGTTACTTACACCGTAAGTAATCAAACACAAGCCGAAGAGCAAAGAAGAACGCGCCCCCAAAAACCGAATGCTTACAATCCAGGCTGCCAACCAACAGACTCAGAAGCTTCCCACTGAGAAGACCCTCACTCAACTGTAGTTGCGGCAGCTGCGATACCACCATGCAGCAAGGAATCTGCACCACCATGCAGCAAGGCATCTGCCGATGTTGGATGCGAAAAGCAGGTGCCGGGTGGGCGTACATTTGTTCCGCAAGAAAGTGGGTAAAATTCGTGGCCGTTCAGATAAGTTCTCGAGAATTGATTTCAGTTCTTAAAATCAGGCCCAGTGAGCAAACATGCAGGAAACAACATTTTAAGAAACGGAAAAGCTCAAAAGACAAGACCCTCACCTTTGCCAAGTTCAGAGGAAGAAGATAGGAACATGAATAAGACTGAAAAGAAGACAAAGTAAGAATGAAGGAAAATTTTAGAGAAGAAAAAGCTCAGTAATGGAGACGCTTACCTTCGCCAAGTTCAGATGAAGAGGATAAGGATGCAATGGTTTAGGTAAAAAGAGGAAAGCAAACTGTTTAGAGATGACAATGAAACCAAATGTGTATAACGGGAACAAAATTTAAAAAGTAACCCGAAAATAAAGGGAATGCTTGGACTGAATAATGTGCAAGAACGGTTTCCGCAAAAACTGCTCTACTTTTATAATTACTTGCCAGAGATGCGATAAAATTGCACACGAAAAAAAGAAGTAACTACCGAAGTCAGATTATTTTTCGTGAGTAGCTCCTTTACTTTGATGATTTCTTCTGTTAATTTCATGTATTTCTTGTAGCGGTATTTCCCGTACCGTATTCGTAAACTCACCCATCTGGGCGAGGAAAAAGACTGCTTCCAAAACTTTTCCTATAAACAATTAAAACCAAATGTTTTTCGTTATTTCCATCTTAGAATGGATAAATGTTAACACTTTAGTGAGTAAATATAGAAGCACAAAATAATTACTTTTTGCCTTTTCAAGTAATTACAGGTACATATGTTTTGAAGCATTAAACATCTCATCCCAATTTACCCTTTGTTACTAAAGATTTTAGCCAAAAAGTTTCAATAAGCCAACTTGATTAAATCCCCTTGGCACTTCTAGGATGCAAACGTTCTACAACAACACAGCTCTGTAACCCGGATCATCTGCTCCAAATAGTGAACATATTAGACTACTTAAGGATTTAAGAAGAGTCTTACAACAATTGTAATTGGTTACAAAATTTTGGACCACGGTTTATGCATAGGTATTATGAACGTTTTGGGAACCGAAAATCTTCTTTGATGTATCAACATGGATTCGGCAATTGTAAAACAATTGTAAAACTCAGATCGCTTTACCGTGATGTTCTGAAGGCAGATTTTGATACCGCTTTCCTTGAGTCTCTATCTAAGAAGCCAAAAACTAATGGAAATTCTCGGATACAATAAAATTATGTGTCGGACCCTCAAAAGAACACGGAATTTTGCCTTTCGCAAGGAAATTCTCTCACCGAGTGGGTTATTCTGGTACGACTCATGAGCTTCGTGTCGATCTATACTCACCTCTTTTGGAAAATGACAAATAGGAAGACTAATTAAAAAAGAAGACTGGAGTTTAAGGTCCAGTGAATGATGAGGTCATTATGGACGGAGCACTCTCTCTGATACCAAACAGACGGAAAAGACGATCTGGTGTGCACTCTTCAGAGGCGCCGGTGCCGGAATTTGATGGAAGGGAGTCCGAAAATGAGTGGAAACCAAAGTATAGATGGCTGGTCGGGGATTTGCACCACTCACCCTCCAAATTCGAGCCCAGTATCTTATGCATTACACCACGGCGCTAATGACACCATATAAAACACCAAAATTAATTTTCTGTTTTTGAGTACATGCTATGGTAAATCCACGAATATTAGGTGGAGATACGTGAAAAGTTTGGTTGACTCTGACAAGTACGTTGCTTTCTGTATGGAATGCAAACGTGTTAGAAATGTTATAGGGAACTAAGCAGGGTAGCTTCGACTGTCGAATCAAGACGTTCACCCCGAGTAGCTGTTTGAACTCATACCGTAACAATGTCGAAGAGATGCTTAATCGGGAAAAAACATGGATGTGTTAGCAACAAATCCGCAGACAGTGTAATGAGGCAATTTGAGCAGTCCTTTACACTAAACATATTAAGAATAAAAAAAAAAGAAACTAACTGCTAAATCAAAACACTGTCTTGAGATATTAAGCCCCTGCTAACACGTGACGAGTACGTGAATTCGTCGTGTAATTTCTATGCAGCGAGATGTATTCAGGGTGTATCATAATTAATTGCGAAAACTGGCATAAGTGAAAATGACGATAATAGAAGGAAAAACCTTCCAGTAAATGAAGTTTTGCGAGAATTTTGAGAATGTTTGCGTACGAGTCACCACTCAGTTCAGGATGAAGTAATACTCAGTATAAATTTACTTAAAATGTAAACTTTTCGATTAAGTCTCATCTGATTGGGTGCAAAGTTTCTGGTGGTCAGAACACCTGACGAAAGATGTGGTACCAGCCCTATGCACCTATTTTTTGGGTGCAACCCCAACTTAATGTTAAACAGGGCTCACCTTCACAAGCCATTACAGGAGATGTACTGGGGGATAAAGGCGTTGAGCAGGTGTATATCGGCCAAGCATTGACGCCGACTTCGAATGTGTGGTCCATGCTTGGCAAATATACGCGTATTACTAGCTGGATCTGGCGCGATGTTTATACCCATGACCCACTCGCGGTCAGTGAGGGCTACATACAGATCGAATTCACAGGACTGCTCAGGGAGTCTATGTAGTTATTTGCTTTTGACACCGTCTCCAACTTCCCACATGCTGCCCAGATGTCATCAGTGACATCCGCAGCTACAATCTGGAACCTAATGACGATCGTCACCATACAGGGATCACCACAGACCACCGTATCCGACAATTTACCACAGTTCACACATGGAGAGATTCATTACTTTCGCTCCTTTTCCTCTTTCGTCTAACTCTGGAGCAGAGTTGCTGGTCAGAATTTCGAGGCGCAAATGAACAAAATAATTACAACGGCTACCTCTGAAGAAGCCCTGAGACATTTCGTGGCTTCGTACAGATACACATCAAACACGGCAGTAGTTCAGTCGAGATGCCGAATGGGCGCTGGCACCAATCAGCTTTCATCTCCTACACCCGATCCAGTGATCCCCGGTTCTCACATCCATCTCCATACCACTATACAACATCTGTAGCCTGGTCTCACATTTACGGCTATACGCTGGGAGGACTCAAGAGTAGATGGGAATGTCAGTTACTTGAAGCATCAGCTGAACAAGAGCAGCTAGTGCAACATCGCTATCAGTTCTGGCGTCAAAAATAAATGACGTTACGCCCTGACAAAACCTCCTCAGGGCCCATCTCCCTAAAATACCTCCATCCGGCAATACCTCCCTGGCAGACTTCCACACAGTACCCATCAAAGCTCCTCACCCCTTCCCTGTCCGCCCCCGGTAGCTGAGTCGTCAGCACGACGGAATGTCATACCTAACGTCCCGGGTTCGATTCCCGGCTGGGTCGGAGACTTTCTCCACTCAGGGACTGGGTGTTGTGTTGTCCTTATTATCGTCATTTCATCCCAATCGACACACAAGTCGCCGAAGTGGCGTCAACTCGAAACACTTGCGCCAGGCGAACGGTCTACCCGACAGGCGGCCCTAGACACACGGAATTTCCATTTTACCTCTTCCCCACCGTAGGCCTACCGTGCCGGGGAGCCTGTGGAGATCAAACCACTTCCGAGAGTTGCAGAAGTCCAAGACTGGCAGGAAGAATACGTACCTGATGCCCTGACCATGACCGCGCCACCACTTGTTACTGAACCGTTGATAAGGATAACCGCCTCCTGACTCCAAGGCCCTGCCAGCCTATCCCCCCCCCTCCTCCCCCTCCCCCCCGCACCGCCCTTCCGGGCGCTACTGCCCTTGTAGGCTGGGTAAAGGGGTGGGAGCGCGGACTGGGTGATAGATGGCGCTGAATGGTCACAAACATATGTCTCACAATTTTAGACGAACAGTTGGTAACAGGTAGGTTTTTTAAATTAAAATACAAAACGTAGGTTCGTTTAAACATCTTATTTTGGTTGTTCCAATGTGATACATGTAACTTTGTGAACTTATCAATTCTGAGAACGCATGCTGTTACAGCGTGATTACCTGTAAATACGACATTAATGCAATAAGTGCTCAATGCATTTGGCAATAAGCGTAACGACATTCCCCTCAACAGCGAGTAGTTCGCCTTCCGTAATGTTCGAACATTCATTGACAATGCGCTGACGCATGTTGTCAGGCGTTGTCGGTGGATCACGATAGCAAATATCCTTCAACTTTCCCCACAGAAAGAAATCTGGGGACGTCAGATCCGGTGAACGTGCTTCGACGACCAATCCACCTGTCATGAAATATGCTATTCAATACCGCTTCAACCGCACGCGAGCTATGTGCCGGACATCCATAATGTGGTAAGTACATCGCCATTCTGTCATGAGGTGAAACATCTTATAGTAACATCGGTAGAACATTACGTAGGAAATTAGGATACATTCACCATTTAGACTGCCATCGATAAAATTGGGGCCAATTATCCTTCATCTCATAATGTCGCACCATACATTAACCCGCCAAGGTCGCTGATGTTCCACTTGTCTCAGCCATCGTGGATTTTCCGTTGCCCAATAGCGCATATTATGCCGGTTTACGTTACCGGTGTTGGTGACGACGCTTCGTCGCTAAATGGAACGCGTGCAAAAAATCTTTCATCGTCCCGTAATTTCTCTTGTGCCCAGTGGCAGAACTGTACACGACGTTCAAAGTCGTCGCCATGTAATTCCTGGTGCATAGAAATATGGTACGGGTGCAATCGATGTTGATGTAGCATTCTCAACACCGACGTTTTTGAGATTCCCGATTCTCGCGCAGTTTGTCTGCTACTGATGTACGGATTAGCCGCGACAGCAGCTAAAACACCTACTTGGGCATCATCATTTGTTGCAGGTCGTAGTTGACGCTTCACATGTGGCTGAACACTTCCTGTTTCCTTAAATAACGTAACTATCCGGCGAACGGTCCGGACACTTGGATAATGTCATCCAGGATACCGAGCAGCATACATAGCACACGCCCGTTGGGCTTTTGGATCACAATAGCCATACATCAACACGATATCAACCTTTTCCGCAATTGGTAAACAGTCCATTTTAACACGGGTAATGTATCACGAAGCAAATACCGTCCGCACTGGCGGAATGTTACGTGATACCACGTACTTATACGTTTGTGACTATTACAGCGCCATCTATCACAAAGCGAAAAAATTGGTCCAACTAAAACATTCATATTTCTTTACGTACTACAAAAATATGTAATAAAAATGGGGGTCTCTATTTAAAAAAACGCAGTTTATATCCGTTTGACCTATGGCAGCGCCTTCTAGCGGGCCAACCGTAGCGCCATCTGGTTTCCCGATTCAAGCTAGACAAGTTTCGTTCTTTGTAGTTTTTTCGTTTGATGATTATTTCGTGAGATATTTGGCCCCGTTACTATCAATGGACCACCCTATATATATATATATATATATATATATATATATATATATATATATATATAGAGAGAGAGAGAGAGAGAGAGAGAGAGAGAATATGTAAAGAGACAAAATGGATTCCAACTATTACAAACAATGCACTGGGCAAGGTGGACTTCAACGTAATAAGCCTTGTGTATACTCTATAATGAAGTAACCTATGCGGACTCGGATCTAAGGACATAATAACAAATATTGTCAATGTTAGTCAATTAATGTGCAACAAATCGGAGAAAACACATTAAAAATTGGTAAAGCTCTGTATGTAACTGTGTAACGCTGTCCATTAAGGACGTTGCCCAATACTGAAAGAGGTACACAAATATTCGTTTGTTTACCCGCTGTATCAGATGCTACTGATTGTGGGCTGCATGTCCGAATACCGGTCAGGGAAATAAATATTTCGAAACGCACTTCATATAACAAGGTGCACAACAGTTTCGCTTGATGACTGTAGGGAAATGATGGTCAGTACCCTACAGTCGTCTGTCGGAAACGTTGTAGTTTCGTAAAAACAATGCGACTGCGGCGCCAGCCAAAGTGGATGTACTGAGAATTGTACAGTCAACGTGTTTTACCTGTTATGGCTTAAACGGCTGATGGTGATAATGATGATGACTACCTAGCTATCTACAGCAAGCAATAAATTACACGCTAGAATTGGGGATAGTTTAACTAACTACAAATTATTGTTGGTGGACAAAGCTGTTCCTTTATAACACAGAATAAATATTGCCACCGTGATCCATTTCTCACCTACCTTCAAGTGTCCCTCGTACTCGCTGTTATTCTTGCAGAAGAAAATACACTGCGATGCCTTCAAACTTACCTTCTGTTTGATTACTGATGCAGCTGCTGCTACGAATCATCGAAGACATCGCATTTCTTTTTATTAAGGATTCAGTGTCACATAATTTATTCCAAGTGGCGAGCAGCTTTTCTGTTATTAATTCATTGTTTGTATCACTCATGCTTCAAGTAATGAAGAACACATATTCTTCTACAATTTGCTTCTCTTTACTTAATGGAACTAACTGTCCAATATGATGTGAAAACTGAATTCAGGAAATGGTTTTATTGTTTGAGAATTCTTGAATCTGAACGCATATCGGTGCAGCACCGGTCCTTTACCTCAGTTCCTTCCATTTCCACTTGGTCTTTGAAGTACTTAAATTACCCTGTGCTTTATTTGTTCACAGTTGTTTGCGAGCCCTAACTACAGCTTGGTCAACTACTCTATGCAGTCATTTTGCGTTAAACACATCTTTGGTATCCTTGTCTAATGTTTCATGAACTTGTAGGCTGTAATTTGTATGCAGTGAACGTCGCTTCCTACTCATGCTCATAAATCTCTTCAGGACTTGTGCGAGTACCAAACATCATTTTATTTTATTCATACTCTTGTTTTTATAATTATTATGCCTTAACGTACAACTTTCACATTGTGTCAAATGTTTACGGACTGATAATCTCTCAGTTTTAACTGTTAAATACTTCTTAGATCAGTCCTTGCCTTGAGCAACTACTTTTTCCATTCTTACCTTGAAATTACGGAGTTGTTTCGCTTCTTCTTTACACCATTTGGACTATTATCTGTATAACTTTCATGAGTATCTGCAATTGCTATTATCTTAAAGATGTTCGATCAAAAGGGCATCTTCCCTGGTTCTATTGTAACTAAAATTCTGTAACACTAAAATCGTTAGAGGCACCTATAACATTTTAGAGAATTGTGGTTTGATCTTTACTTGGAGTTGCTTTATATAAATGGGCGTAAGTACACTGAATACCTTACGAAGGTCATTCTCGGAACATGGTTTGTGGAGACAGAAATTACTACCTATGCATAACTTGAGCAAACCCACAATTATTGTAAGACGTCGGAATGTACCGAGCGCTTGGGGATAATGATACACTCGGACGTCGATTGTAGCTAAAGCTCGCTCATACTGAAGTGAATTTGCAGGCTACCAGTTGCCACCACGCATCGCTGATAGAACACGTTCTGAGGACATTGATTCACTGATAATTTAAGAGGGTTGTCCAGAACAGTGATCGGCTCAATTGGACCAGAGGACCCAGTCCATTCCATCTAAATACAGCCTACACCAGCCACTACCAGCTTGCACAGTGCCCTGTTGACAACTTGCCTCTGTGTCATCGACAAGTCTGCGCTACACTCGAACCCTACCATCAGCTCTTACCATCTGAAGTCGGGACTTACCTCACCAGGTCACGGTTTACCAGTGGTATGGAATTCAACCGATACGGTCATGAGCGCAGAAGAGGCGCTGCAGGCGATGTTGTGCTGTTAGCAAAGGTACTCGCGTCGGTCGTCTGCTGTCATAGACCATTAATGCCAAATTCCGCTTTCTATTCTAACGGTTACCTTCGTCATGCGTCCCACATTGATTTCTGCGATTATTTCACGCTGTGTTGCTTGTCTGTTAGCACTAACAACTCTATGCAAACGCCATTGCTCTCACTCGTGAAGTGAAGGCCGTCGGCCACCGCGTTGTCCGTGGTGAGAGTTAATGCCTGAACTTTCGTATTCTCAGTATACTCTTCTTGACACTGTAGAGCTCGGAATAGTGAATTCCCTAGATTTTCGAATGCGTCTGTTTATTTTGCGCACATTTTCTGTTAATTCTCATCGTGCGGCTATAATAGCGTCGGAAACGTTTTCACACGAATCACCTCAGTGCAAATGGCAGGTCCACCAACGCACTATACGTTGTGTACGCGATGCTCCCGCCATCTGTACATGTGCATATCGCTATCTCATGACTTTCGTCACCTCAGTGTACTCTCTCTAAGTAATACCTTTCTTCTGTTAATTCAATGGACAAGGATAGCGCACCTGGTATTAAGAAATGGCGAGCTTTCACAAACTTTCGGGGCACCTTTTAGTAAAAGTGCATCCGCTGAGGAAGCACCTACTTAAGTGTACACTACGCATGCACCGGTGAAGGTTAAAATACAGAATATCCGCTTTTCCCAGTGTACGTCTGAAGACAGTGAAAAGACTTTCGCTAAAAATTGAGTAGCAAGTTATAAAAAGCTGACAGGTTTCCTGATATTTAATGGCTCGTGTGCCATTCTGTTGTACAGTATTTGCTTTCGTTCAGGCGAGATCTGCGAACTTGAAAACAAAGTAATGACACAAGGGCAGTTGCAGCAAAGATGGGATACCTCTTAACAAGCTATTGGCGGGTGAAGAACGCTTTGATCCTGCCAAAAGACGTACTGGCTGACACCCACTGTATTTTCTGAAAAAATTGTGAAAGGAGTTTTCCCGAATATTTGACAGATCAGAACAAGATTAACGTAATTATCAGAGCATTAGCAGGTAATGCTAAGCAATGGGGATGAAATTTTAACACTGATGAGATGACTAACGAATTCAATCAAAAGTTTACCAAGGAATGGTGGTCAGAACAAAAACAAGATCGTTTAGGGAAAGAATTCAAAACGGCTAGGTTATATGACAATAGGGACACAAACTCTATGAAATATTTCAGTGAATCCTGGTACCAATCTCTGATACACTTAAGAAGTAGACGATCCGAATCCGAGATCATTTGCGACAGCCGGCCGGAGTTGCCGAGCGGTTCTAGGCGCTACAGTCTGGAACCGCGCGACCGCTGCGGTCGCAGGTTCGAATCCTGCCTCGGGCATGGATGTGTGTGATGTCCTCAGGTTAGTTAGGTTTAAGTAGTTCTAAGTTCTAGGGGACTGATGACCACAGCAGTTAAGTCCCATAGTGCTCAGAGCCATTTGAAACATTTTGAACGATTAATCACAATGACAATGAACAAAATGACGGCGATAGGTATCGTGTTAATATTGTTCAATGGGGTAGGGGCAGCGGTCGAGGTGCTTCAGCGTTTGGCGGAAGAGGATTTGCATCACAACATTACCACGACAGCAACAACGCGAAAAACTGAAGAACGCGTATGTTGCGTGCCAAACTAATGCGGAAATAGATTCACAGCCCAAACGTAAGAAACAATACCGGCGTAGACGTAATGCATCTGACACTTGAGAGAGCGACTGCGAAGTATAGCAGGTAGCTGTAAGCAAAGCGACAGAGGTGCTCAGCAATGAGTCACGGCAGGTAGGCGATGAACCTTACACTAGCGTGCGGACGGAGTGCCCGCCAGCAAAGAAAACATCAGACCGATCAGCAGTTCGCATGGAAGCTGTAGTTACTGTACTGTACTGTACTGAGGGCGTCACAGCGTAATGCAATGAACCTGCTTCAGCACATAACTACACTGGAATAAGACAAAACGTGAACATGCTCATAGGCGAGGAAGGAAGGGCCGACAACAGTTTGAATGACGATAAAATTTTCGAAAATAAGTTGTTAGGGATTATTAGTTGGTGTGAACAGTAGATATACTTTACCAAGGCCTAAGGCAGTGCGGGTGTGAGGTTTTCAAAAGCAATTATGCAACCAGAAGGTTCAGGTAGTAGTGACAGGATCGATGTGCCAATAATACGGTGACTCAGAGAAAGAAAAAAAAAATGGTCCCAATGAGGAGAAGGAAAGAAGATGAATTCCTCAGCGTTGCTGATGACGCAGTCCTGACTAACAAACTGCCAGCAAAACAACGGGTTGTAGTAGATACAGACAATCGTTTACGAATTACTGAAGTTCACAAAGACTGCACAAATTATAAAGTAAAGGTAAAAGTCTCCGGAGCTGATGAAAATGATTACGCAGAGGAAGAGCCTGCTGTGAAAGAAAAGTAACTTATAACATTAGGAGGAAACTTTGACACTAAGTATTTAATAACTGACAGAAGACAGGATGAGTAAATTAACATTTGTGTAAGAAAGGCGTTTCTATTACAACCGAATAGTGACCCAGAACTGTCAGATACAGAAAATGGCTCGGACGAAGAATATCTTGAAGGAACAGAAATCGAGGAAAGCATAACGATATATTGTTTAGTACTACGAGATGATGTAATTTCAAAACAAACACCAGAGGCAAACACGGAATCAAGAAAGAAAGAACCACCAGACGATGTTATACATTATCGATAAGGAATTCAAGTCGTGAAAGAATTTGAAATCCTGAAACCAAAAAAACCCCCTGACACAGACAATCTGCAATTGTAAAAGATCCATTAGGATTCAATTAGACCTCTTTAAGACTTGTTATGGGAAGATCAGGAAAAATGAAATTATGATGTGTACAGTAACACATATTGCTACCATAACTTGAGGGCGTGGGGCGGTTTATTTCAAAATAAAGAGGGTTATTTCAAAATTTAAATATATTTACAATGGCCCATTTGAAATGCTAGGATCATCTATACATACTATCCACTAGGCTTGCCCCGAAAGCAATGCATCGCATTTTTTTTTCTCAACCGCAAACAATGCTGCGAATGAGAAATGTTACGTATGTATTATCTGAAGTCTGTTGAATGAGCGCGCCAAGTTTCCGTCACTTCCGACAGATAGCGTAGCTGCAGGACAGTTTCAAAATGGAGTCTGTAGGTGATACACTTTACATGCAACGTGTCGTCATTGAGCCGGCCTGGGTGGACGAGCGGTTCTAGGCGCTACAGTCTGGAACCGCGCGACCGTACGGTCGCAGGTTCGAATCCTGCCTCGGGCATGGATGTGTGTGATGTCCTTAGGTTGGTTAGGTTTAAGTAGTTCTAAGTTCAAGGGGACTGATGACCTCAGCAGTTGGATCCCATAGTGCTCAGAGCCATTTTATCGTTATTGAATTTCTCACTGCACAGAAAGAAATTGTGTGGAATATTCACAAACGCTTGCGCAAAGTCTAGGAGCATCTGCTGTCGACAGAAGTATAAATTTGGAAATCTGTAGTAAGCTCCTATGTGACCAAACTGCTCAGGTCATCGGTCTCTCGGCATACACACTACTTAAGCCCGAGAGAGGACTCGAACTTCCGACGGTGGGAGCAAGGGGAGTCGTGGCAGGGCGCCTGAGATCGAAAGACTACCCCGCGTGGCTGATAGGCGTATAGTTAGTCGCTGGGCAAGGAGGGTGAGGTCATCAGAAGGCGGTTCGGCGGAGCTCCATGATTTGCAGCGGTCGGGATGACCATCCACGGCTGTCGCACCTGACATGTTGCTGCGAGATGACGTTATAATTCGCTAGGACAGTTGACGCTTCATCTGCCAGTCAGCAAAGGAAGTGTGGATGCAATTATACGCACTCTTGGATATTCAAAAGTGTGTGCAAGATGAGTCCCGCGGTGTCTAACGGTGGATCCCAAATCACACAGGAAAAACAATGGTCTTGATTCCTTGCAACGTTTTGAAGCTGAGGTGGAGGCCTTCTTCTCCCGTATTGTGACAGGTGATGAAACCTGGGTTCACCATTTTGACCCGGAAACAAAACGACAGTCGATGGAATGGCGTAATTCCCACTCCCCACAGAAGAAAAAATTCAAAGCAGCTGCCTCCCCCGGTAAGGTTATGATCACTGTGTTCTGGGACTGTGAAGGTATGATTCTCATTGATGTGATGCCAAGAGGAGCTACCATTAATTCAAAAGCATATGTCAACACATTAACTAAACTCAAGAATCGCTTCCGGCAACTTCAGCGGCACAACAACTAAGCACATGTTTTGCTATAAAACCTGCGACCGTAGCGGTCGTGCGGTTCCAGACTGAAGCGCCTAGAACCGCTCGGCCACACCGGCCGGCAATGAGGAGGTGATTCACACAGAGAAGCACTGGCTCCGCCACCAGGACAAGGATTGTTACCGACAGGGCATACACGCCCTTGTTTCGCACTGGTGGAAGGCCATAGAATGGGATGCAGATTACGTGGGAAAATAGAGTGTGTAGATAAAACACCATTCTTTCGCGCGTATAATTCTAATTATGTTCAATAAAGAATTTTTGAAGAAAAAATGCGGTGTATTACTTTCTGGGCAACCCACGTAGTATATCCAAAATTAAAGAAGCCCTTAGGTGTTCATAACGTAGTGGACTTGAAACCTTATGCCCACAGAACAGAATAAAAAGGAGCGCTGCTTGAAAACATGTCCTGAATAATATGAAATATATTATTATAAGTTTTCTTTTTGTATAAAATATGTTTTGTGACGGATGTTATAACATTGTGAAGACTTTGTGTTATAGGTTTACTCTTATATATCTAAGTTTCAGATTCTTAACAATGTAACAGTATACAAAATGAAATGGATGTTCCACAACAGTGAAATGACATGCTAAAAGACTGTATTTCATAATGAGTTACAGCTTGATAAAATGGACTCCGAATATGTGAAATAGGCAGCATAATTTCTTTCTAAGTGAACAGAGCAGGAAAGGATGTTTCAAAAGTACTGCTTAAAGTCTCAGTGGGCCACCAAGGGGTAAACAAGGTTTGTAAATAAAGATATTGGTGTGGACTGCCTGAAGCTATCTAAGGACTGTGAGAAAGACTATATATATTGTGTATAGTATTGTATTATTTTGGTGACTACAGAAAAAGTAACACAGCCAAAAACATCTATTTGGTGGAGGTAATAGTTTTTTTCCAATCGTTTTTCATGCAAACAAACTGAAAGTAAATTCTTCAATACTACTTTTGAAAACAATAAAAATTTGAAAGATAGCCACCTATATTGCCTTGAAACAGACTGCTTAAAGTTTCTGGTAAACAACTGTAACAATTGAGTAATGTTTCTGTAGATGCTTGTACTGTATATTCTACCATGTATTTATGTATTATGTGTTCTCTTGTATATGTGTCATTATCATATGGGTGTGCCCATTGTTATCCAGTGTTCTTTGTAACACAGAATTTCTTCTACACGGTGAAATATTACATAAAATGTAACTAATGTTGTTCTTATGTGAATGAGGTGCAGTGATGTTCTTTGTTTTTATTGATATTTATGTAAAACGAATGGCGTTGTGTTGCATTTACAAATGTTTTTCTTCCTTCGTCCAACACCGTTTAAGATGTTACTGATGGCCGGCCGAATTGTCCGAGCGGTTCCAGGCGCTACAGTCTGGAACCGCGCGACCGATGCGGTCGCAGGTCCGAATCCTGCCTCGGACATGGATGTGTGTGATGTCCTTAGGTTAGTTAGGTTTAAGTAGTTCTAAGTTCTAGGGGACTGATGACCTCAGCAGTTAAGTCCCATAGTGCTCAGAGCCATTTTTTTTGTTACTGATGTTTTGGTGATGTATCCATAACAGGAAACATCACTGAGACATGGGACATGTGCAACACTGTTATCGATATTACCTATAACGGCCTCATCTAAATTCTTTGCTTTTTTCTTACTTAATGTGATTTTTATATAAATATGCTCTTTGATGTAACAGCCATGTAAATGTTTTATTGATTATTTATAATAATTCGTATAATTGTAATTAATCTATGGCTGTAATGCAAAGAGTAATGTGCTCTAAAGGAATGTAGATCTTATGTTTTACTGGTTCATGCATAGGAAAACTTGGAGAGAAGTCCCTCCGTAACGAAACTGTCTAAGTAGGAATAGAAAAGGTGTATCTGGCGGTCGAACAGCAAGGCTTCCGTGCAGCTTGAGTCAGTTGGTTGGTAGCAAGCAAAGAGTGCACATCTTGTGAACTGAAAGAGGCGAGAAGAACCGCTCGACTATATAATATAGCCTCGGAAGTGAAAGTAATGCAGCTTATTATGTATTGCATACTTTGGTTAGCTCTGTATTTTATACTTAGCCATTTACCTAGACAGGGTCCTGTACCTAATCCCACGTTTAATCCGAGTATCTTGCTTTACTGAACTGAAAAGTAATTATCGTCTTGAACAAAAGTTAATAAAGATTGTGGTATAAAATACATAATTATTTAGTGAGCATGAGTTTTGAAATACTCCAAGTAGTTGTCATAAGTTAAAGTATTCGGTTCAAAGATTTTTCTTGTGGAAATTATAGTGTTTACAATTTCATGTGTTATGTAGTTAACCGTTTTCCCATACTGTGTTGTGACTAAAGTGTTCAGTCACGATCTGAAACAACCGATAGATTAGTTTCTAGGTCCCCATGCTATTAGTTGAGCCAGATTTAAATATATTACAATAACACCAGTCAACAGTAAGCAACTGACTATAAATATTCAAACTCTACTAGGATAAAAACTAAAGATACAGTTACTTCACAACTATTTCAGTAGTAGTAATTTCCTATAATTAAACTAAAATAAAAACCTGTTGTTCAAGTCAGTAGTGATCCACCATCAGTAAGCATTTTACCTACAGTTATCATTATAGTCCTACTGTAATGTACAGTCAGTAAGTGTTGTTGAGAGCCAGTTGTTGCCTAAATGCATTAATACTCCTGTGATGTTGTTCACAGCAAATCACTGGTACTTTACTTGCTAAATTGTGTTTCTGCTTTGTATATTACCAGCAAAACGGAAGTTTAGTATCCAGTAAAGCCAACCCAAATAGTTAACTTTATTTATGAACAATGCTAGTACTGGGTACAACCTTGCCTAATTAGGCTGGCGACTTTTCCTTTTACATAATTACAGTTTACCTGATAACTTATGGAACTTCGTTATGATTCTCGTTTACCTTGCTACTGCTTTCTTTCAGTAGAAATCTTTAGGGAAACAAATTTAGTCTTACAACTTTGCATTAAACATTGTCACGGTCACAAAACAAAAGTCTTGTTTCTGGACTAACGCTGTCGTCTTATAACTATTTTAATAGGAATTGGTAGTGTTATACGTTCACTAGCGATATGAGATTGAAAACATTAGGCTAATGTAAGCAAGATCCTAACAACTTCATGCAAATTTAAGAGAAACAATGTCGTGAAATAGATAACATCTTACTGAAGGAAAATTACTCAAAGTGACCCCACATGGATATATATTAGTGAAAGGACTCATTTAACTACAAAGGGAAACCAGCTGCCACTATAATTTTTTGGTTTATTACCGTAAGAAATCAAACAAATTATTTACCCTCTGAATGAAACATATAAACAATTAACAAATGGGCGAAAGGTTGTAATTGTGAACTACAGCCATGGCACATGTGGATGGACATATGAAAGAATAACATGAAACTAAATCACGGATACAGCCAATGACTCCTAAAATAGTTACTGATTTAAAGAAAGAATCCCAGAGAAGCAAGTACGAACGACAAAAGATTCGCCAAAGTACATGAAGGTATCAACTAGCTGCCTCTGAAAGTTAAAACTGCTCAGTTAAATTGTGATGTAAATTAACCAGCCTTGCGTACCCCTCGGCTCGGTTATCACATCGCCAGTTCACGCTTACCACTCTTAAATGTTCTGAGTGTGGAAGACGGAGGCAGTGACCGCTGGAAATTTTGAGTCCAGCTCGACCACTGTGCCTTTGTCTCAAACAAGTTTATGACACCCTGGTCCTTCTAACGTAACTTCCCTGTATTGAGCCAGCTAAAACGCTCTCGGACTGCCCGAGTGGCCGAGCGGTACTAGGCGCTACAGTCTGGAACCGCGCGACCGCTACGGTCGCGGGTTCGAATCCTGCCTCGGGCATGGATGTGTGTGATGTCCTTAGGGTGGCTAGGTTTAAGTAGTTCTAAGTTATAGGGGACTGATGAAGTCAGAAGTTAAGTCCCATAGTGTTCAGAGCCACTTGAACCATTTGAAAAAGCTCTCACACTATTTAACCTAAATTATCCTAAGGACAAACACACACACCAATGCCTGAAGGAGGACTCGAACCTCCGCCGGGACCAGCCGCACAGTCCATGACTGCAGCGGCTAGACCGCTCGGCTCATCCCGCGCGGCCAGTTAGTTTCAAACAACTGTTTCTCATGCTTGGCATTTCTCCTCTTTATCAGCCGGTTTTTTAAACTACTCTTTCGGTACATCGTCTGGCACTTTGTTTTCAAGCATACTTTCCTCAGAAAACTACATTCACACAAAAACTACATATGACACTACCACGAACAACATATTGATCTGTATTTACACTTACACTTTACTTAACTCTACTTACGGACTGACTATTTCTTGCAATGCTATGATTTTTTGCACCTTTGCTTACCAAAAACAACTGCATTTTATCGTGCGAAATGAATATTAACTATGTCGTAAGCAATTCAGGTGGCTCCACTTTCATGACAATAGAACCTTTCAATAATATTTCATTTTCATCTCTCTTCATAATTATAGGTTTGTACTGCTTCATAACCCACAAAATCTGCAACATAACCAACACCATCAATAGCTTCCTTCACGTCCTCTGCAGTATCTACAAAAATACTGCCGTCTGCAGTTATACTCTGCACGGAACGAAAGTCATTGGCTCACGTACATCCCTGTACATCTGGCCCAGAATCCACGGTCTCTAAGCAAGATCCACTATCACCCAATGATGGAGATACCATCGCCTCTAGATCAATATCACCCTTGTTGCTGCTCACACTCTCATTTACTTCAGTACAGTACAGCACTTCGTGCCACATTACAGTTAATTCAGACTCCGCATGTTCACAATACGCATGTTCGGCATTATTCTCCTTAAATTCTACAGCGTAAGCAATTTGCGTGTCAATTAAACTGGCTTCTTTCTTTGCACAGTCTACTTTTGCACGAATACTCTTTTCTAATCTCTTAAGCCGCCCGTAAGGCCCAACATTCTTTGCCACTGGAGAAACAAACTAGGCGTTTTTAGCTCACTAATCGTCAGATCCTTGTCGAATTTTCTGTTCTTTCTCTGGAGTAACTGAATTGTGTCAGTCCCAGTTACTTTCCCTCTCAATTTCTGCTTTCTCTGTTACACCTGCCGTGCTATTTCACAGCCTTTATTTGCTGGACATATTCGGATTGTTTGCTTGGACCTGAGCTACTTCAGGTTCTACTATTTGCGACATTTAGTCGAGCGTAGCAACCTATCGTACTGAAAACGACATGGCTCACTCTCTAACAACTACATAAAATACAACAGGTGGCACAAGAACATCATAGAACGATGATGAGCACATTTAAATACAACATCAACATAACACTTATTATAACATAACCTTCCTCCCGAGTGGCTATTCATGGCTATTACTTTGCATACATAAGCACAATGAATCATACCCGTGTTCAAAACTAAATATATTGCCCATTCCGGACGACACACATGTTTTAAAATTCTAAGAACACTATCAGAGTTTATTTTTCCCATAGTAAATATACAATTACAATTAAACATCTGGCAAAACCCACTGGCTCACTATGAGCCTTGGACCCAAAAACACATAAATGCACTGCACTCACCACACCAAAAGTGGAAGAATCTACAACACAGTACAAGTTGAACCATCTCCAGAGATGGGTCTTGGGTGTGACTTGGGGTCAATGGAATTCTACTACAGAGATTCTGGCTCGGAACTATCCTTGAAGTAACCGATTTTTGACAGTTCGTTCTGTCACTGTGGTGCCACCGAGGTTCGTCTGCCACTGAAAAGTAGAGGTGACATAGCCTTCTCACACCAAACGTAGATGCTGGGGTGGCTGACCTGTACAGTGGGTGGTGTACCTGAACTGTGTGTGAAATCTTTCAGAAATGTGTGTGAAATCTTAGGGGACTTAACTGCTAAGGTCATCATTCCCTAAGCTTACACATTACTTAACGTAAATTATCCTAAGGATAAACACACACACCCATGCCCGAGGGAGGACATGAACCTCCGCCGGGACCAGCCGCACAGTCCATGACTGCTTCGCCTTAGACCGCTCGGCTAATCCCTCGCGGCAGTACCTGAACTGTCAGAGCTCAAGAAGCCAGTAAGCTGTGCACGGTCAGCGAGAAGAAGATGCGGTCAGTAAGCAGTCTGCTCTCTCCAATCACTCGTGGCGACCCTCGGCGAATTTCCCAGCCAATAAAGTAATAACGGCAGCGATTGAAAGGACACTGACCCCAACAGCAGACGGCAGTCCATGACAGCGGCTACTCAGGCTACAGACAGCCATGCCAATTGGGGTAGGGTTTGACGAGGCCCGAGAATCATGCAGTTGACCCTGGATGGAGGAGGCGGCTCTGAGCAACATGCCCACACCAGCGGAGGCACACAGTAAGTAGTTTGCCTGTAAAGAAGATGGCGGCCGGAAAACAACACAGCCCGGGTTCAAACTGTAGACCACCAGGTTCAGGGCGAACAGCAGGTTCACAGCTAGTAGTGGCAGCTTCCAGGGCTGGCTACTAGTTCATCCATGAAGGCTCGTAAACTCGTGTAGTTCACTCTCAAAGCTGTTGGCTGTCAGATCACATACATTTGTCTAGAAATGAGTAGTGTTTATACAGGATTGGCCTATAATATTTTTGCCAAGGAATCGATTCCTTTCACAAAACCCACAACAGAACTACAGCTTGGACGTCAAGCAATAAGGGTACTCGTCCCCACAGCATCTCTACCTTTCTGCTGCGTTGATGACAATATAACTCATGTCCCTCTCCGCGGCAACTGCTTGACGAGATGGCGACAATACTTGTATGAGCAGGTCGAAAAAATGGTTCAAATGGCTCTGAGCACTATGGGACTTAACTTCTGAGGTCATCAGTCCCCTAGAACTTAGAACTACTTAAACCTAACTAACCTAAAGACATCACACACATCCATGCCCGAGGCAGGATTCGAACCTGCGACCGTAGCGGTAGCGCGGTACCAGACTGTAGCGCCTAGAACCGGTCGACGAAACAGCCGGCATGAGCAGGTCGCTCCTGATGTAAGCACCTGGCGCGCACTGGTCTGATGCACTTAGATGAGGCTCTTGCGTTACCCATGGTGGCATCTTTATTTAATTCAACAGTGAAAAGTAAATTAGTTGCGGCACAACAGTATACTAGTTCATATTTTGCAATTACCAGAGCTACAACAGTCCATTGGTTTGTGGTAGTGTGTACTGTGAGTTTATAATGAGGTCTTTGAGCACTGGTTGAGAGTGTATACAGTGACAGAAAAAAAATTACTTCACCAAAAAATAACAGATGTAGAGTAGGCCTAGTTAAATTTCGGGAATACATTTGTTTAGCAACATATCTGAGTGATTAACACTGAACGATCACAGGTTAATGTAAGCGCGAGATAGGCCATTGCAAATGTGAAATGCTGGTACATTAATAACCGGTGTAACCGCCAAAATATTGAATGAAAGCCTGCATACTTGCATGCATTGTGTTGTACAGGTTCCCGATGTCAGTTTGTGGGGTGGAGTACCATGCCTGCAGCACTTGGTCGGTAAATACAGGAACGGTAAATGCTGTTTGTGGGCGAAGCTGGAGTTGTCATCCGACGATGTCCCATATGTACTCGATTGAAAAACTGATTTGGTGATCGGGCAGGACAAGACAACATTTCGACAGTCTGCAGACCATTTGTGGCAACAACAGCGGTATTTGAGTGAGCGTTATTCTGTTGGAAAACTCCCTTGTAATGTTGGTCACGAATGGCAGCAACAGGCCGAATCACCAGACTCAGTACAGATTTGCTGTCAGGGTGCGTGGGATACCCACGAGATTGCTCCTGCTGTCATGCGAAACTGCACCCCAGACCATACTTCCAGGTGTAGAGCCACTGTGTCTAGTCCGCAGACAGGTTAGTCCTCAAGTGGTCTCCTTCTAACAAATACAGGGCCATCACTGCCACTGAGGCAAAACTGGATTTCATCAGAAAACACAACAGACCTCCACCCTGCCCTCCAATGAGCTCTTACTAGACAATAGTGAAGTCGCAAATGGCGGTGATTTGTGGTCGGTGGAATGCACCCTACAGGGCGTCTGGCTCGGAGCTATCCTTGAAGTAACCGATTTGCAACAGTTCGTTGTATCACAGTGGTGCCGTCAAATTGCTGCTGCAGGTGCAGTACTATGCGCCAGAGCCATAAGCAGAAGACAACGTTCGTCCCTTTGGTACTGCCATGTGGCCATCAGGAGCTCGGTCTTCTTTCGATCGTACGTTCTCGAGACCACCGCAGCCAGCAATAATGTGCAGTGGCTGTATTCCTGCCTAGGCTTTACGCCGCGCGGGATTAGCCGAGCGGTCTGGGCGCTGCAGTCATGAACTGTGCGGCTGGTCCCGGCGGAGGTTCAAGTCCTCCCTCGGGCATGGGTGTGTGTGTTTGTCCTTAGAATAATTTAGGTTAAGTAGTGTGTAAACTTAGGGACTGAGGACCTTAGCAGTTAAGTCCCATAAGATTTCACACACATTTGAACACAGGCTTTACGCAGTATCGCAGAAGCACCATACAGCTTCACGTAGCTCTATTACAAAACCTCGTTCAAACCCAATTACGTGTTGAGAATGACGTCGTTGTCGCCTTAGACGCCATATTCATTAACATCAACTCATCACGTCCAGTCTTAAAGGTAACTTAACGCTCAAGACCGTTACAGCGTGTATTTAAAGCAAAGATAATTGTCGTCCTTATAGTGGCGCTTCTAACGCCACTCTCATACAAGTGGCGCGAAAATTGAGTAGACACCATCTTTCAAACGTAGAAACACGACTACTTACTCTCTTGTATGTCGCATAACTACTTCTTCGTGTTGCGAGTTTTTCGTCAGTGTACACATACTCAACATATAATCAACACAATCAAATGGAAGCAATATGTTTAATCCGGATTCGATCTTAAGGTCAGGTTTAATAAAGATCGCTAATTTGTTGACCCATGCTTTCTGATTCCGCGTAACTTGGGAAGGGGGTAGGTTAAGTCAATACAAACTAGGGCATAGACACCACAACTGAATCTTCCACGCAGTATTTTTCTATCGATAGGTCATAAAGGGCAATCATTTAAGCACCAAAACCGATAAACACTTACTTATGTGCTAACAAATAAAGGAAACAAAGAAAGATAAATGAAACGACAATAACAGATTACAGCTGAAGTCACAAGGGAAGCAGTATATGCATATAACTGAAGCGCCAAAGAAACTGGTAGGTCAACGAAGGTCAAAAAGGTGGCATGAACGTCCATTTACAGAAGGTGTTGGAAGTGATGACCACTGGTATCAACGCACTGCTGCAATCTTCTTATCATGGATTGAGTGGTATTCCTTAACACTTCGACACTTATCTAAGGACATGCTCTGACAATTCTCTCTCGTATATCGTGTAAGTAGTAAATATTCGCCGAATACGGCGTATCTATCGAATGTGCCATTGACATGTAAACACCATTCGACGGTTTCGCAACACTAATACGAACGGCAAACTAGTATCGTTGAATCAAGCAAATGTGAATGATGTATTCCTTCAAAGAAGAAGTCGATATGCTTCTCATTTACGGAGAATGCCAACGAAATTTAGTGAGAGCTAGAGACTTATACGCTAAAAGATATCATCAACGTACACACCCTACACGGCGTACATTTAAATATGTGTATGATAAATTGAGAACAACTGGAACTTTAACGCGTGGGAAACAAATCCGGTAAAGGAAAATTTCTAACGGGGAAACGAAAACTGGAACCCTTGCCACTATGGTTCGAGATCCTTGTGTTAGTTCGCGTCAGATCGCAAGGAAATCTGGAATGAGCCAGAGTAGTGTTGTTAGTGTTCTGCATCTCCATAAACATCATCCTTACCATATCAGTCTCCTCCAAGAATTAACTGGCACGGGTTGTATGCCTCGCATTGAACTCTGCCGATGAGCTCAACTTCAGATTCAAAGGGATGATGCATTTATTACTTTGATTTGATTTTCTCATGAGGCTACATTCACGAACCATGGAAATGTTACTTTGCATAGGATGCATTATTGGGCAACTGAAAATCCATGTTGGCTGCGGCAAGTTGCACATCAAAAATCATGGGCGGTGAATGTATGGTGTGGGATTCTGGAGGACAGAATTATAGGCCCCTGTTTCATTGAAGGAAATCTTAATCGTAGGAAGTACACCACATTCCTGCAAGAAACATTAGGTCTGTTATTGGAAGAAATACCTTTACGAACAAGGAACAGAATGTGGTATCAACACGATGGGTGTCTGGCGCATTTTTCAGTGATGGCTAGAAATGAGTCGCATAGATAAATCCCAAATCGTTTGATTAGATACGGAGGAAATGTGTCGTGGCCGGCTCGTTCGCCAGACTTGACGCCTCTGGATTTTTTCTTGTGGGGATTCGTAAAAGACATTGTTTATAAAGACGTTCCAACTACACCTGAGGATATGAGAGAGAGAATTATCAGAGCTTGTGATTCGATAAGTGCCGATGTGATAAGGAATACCACTCAATCTAAGGTAAGAAAACTGCAGCGCAGCATTAATACCAATGATCATCACTTCGAACACCTTCTGTAAACAGACGATCATGCCACTTTTGTGACCTTCTTTGACCTTCAAATATCTTCCTGTTCGCTGCAGTCATGGACTGTACGGGTGGTCCCGGCGGAGGGTCGAGACCTCCCTCGGGCATGGGTGTGTGTATTTGTCCTTAGGATAATTTAGGTTAAGTAGTGTGTAAGCTTAGGGACTGAAGACCTTAGCAGTTAAGTCCCATAAGATTTCACACACACATTCTTCCTGTTACACTTCACTGGATTCGTCTCGATAACCGCTATCAGAAAATAAGTACCAAACTATAGCATCCCATTTAACAAAAAAAAAAAACAAAGATGACCTTCATATTTTTGAAGCGACCCCACCCATCAACAAAAAACTAACGTCATATTATGGCCCCCGTTGTCCGACACAACTTTTGTCAAACAAAATTTTCAGCTCCTACCATACTTTCGGAGTTATTCTTGGTGGAAATAGTTAGTAACTCACCCTGTATAAAACAACAAGTGTCTGTCACAGTTGTTAGATCCGTTACTGCTGCTCCAAAGGCTGGTTATCAAGATTTAAGTGAATTCGGACGTGGTGTTATAGTCGGCTCACGAGCTATGGGACACAGCGTCTGCGAGGTAGCGATGAAGTGGGAATTTTCCCGTATGACAATTTCACGAGTGTATCGTGATTATCAGAAATCCGGTGAAACATCAAATCTCCGACATCGATGAGGCAGGAAAAAGATCCTGCAAGAACGAGTCCAACGACGACCAAAGAGAATCGTTCTTCGTGACAGAAGTGCAACCCTTCACAAATTGCTGCAGGTTTCAGTGCTGGGCGATCAACAAGTGTCAGCGTGAGAACTATTCAACGAAACTTCATCGCTATGGGTTTTCGGAGCCGAAGGCCCATTCGTGTACCCTTGATTAGTACATGATTCAAATGGTTCATATGGCTCTGAGCACTATGGGACTTAACATCTGTGATCATCAGTCCCCTAGAACTTAGAACTACTTAAACCTAACTAACCTAAGGACATCACACACGTCCATGCCCGAGGCAGGTTTCGAACCTGCGACCGTAGCAGTCGCGCGGTTCCGGACTGCGCGCCTAGAACCGCTAGACCACCGCGGCCGGCGAGAGTACATGATACAAAGCTTTACGCCTAGCTTGGGCCCGTCAGCACCGACATTGGATTGTTAATGGCTGGAAACATGTTACCTGGTCAGACGAGTCTCGTTTCAAATTGTATCTACTGGATGGAGGTGTACGGCATGGAGACAGCCTCATGAATCCATGGACCAGGCATGTGAGCAGGGGACTGTTCAAGCTGGTGGAGGCTCTGTAATGGTGTGGGGTGTGTGCAGTTGCAGTGATATGGGACCCGTGATACGTCTAGATACGACTCTGACAGGTGACATGTACTAGGAATCATGTCTGATCACCTGCATCCATTCATGTCCATTGTGCATTCCGCCGGACTTGGGCAATTCCAGCAGAATTTCTACAGAGTAGCTCCAGGAACACTCTTCTGAGTTTAAACACTTCCGCTGGCCACAAACTTCCCAGACATGAACGTTATTGAGAATATCTGGGATTCCTTGCACGTGCTGTTCAGAAGAGATGTCCATCCCCTCATACTCTTGCGGATTTATGGACAACCCTGCAGGATTCATGGTGTCAGTCTGCTCCAGCACTACTTCAGACATTATTCGAGTTCATGTCACGTCGTGTTGCGGCACTTCTGCCCGCTCGCGAGGAACCTACACGATATTAGGCAGGTGTACCTCTTTCTTTGGCTCTTTAGTGTATATAGACACAATCTTGCTCGGGGCTACTACAATCTGGGAGAGAGAGAAAGAAAATAAGCCGTCTTCCTGTGTTTCACTGGAACATGCACCCCGGCGTTTTCTTGCTGCGTACGAGGGGTACTCACAAAGTTTTAATTACCACGTACAAAAATAATGTTACATAATTAACTTCAGTTCATTTGCAGGTACAAGTCTGATGTCTTGGCATATACTGAAGTAACCTGGGCAATGAACTGCAGTACGCAGGTGGAGGAGGATAATTAAAACCGCGTAGCCCGATTCGTAAAATGGAGTATCGTGTGCTAATTTGTTCTCTGCATTAGAAGGGGAAGAACGCTGCAACAATCCACATTGAATTGATGGAAGTATACGACAATGCACGGTAGTATAGAACAGCGCATAACGCACGTAGCCACTTCCATTATGGTCAAACAACTCTGAATGACAACCAACAAAGTGACAGATCAAATCTCTGAGAGGACCCGGGAATCGCAAGAGAAGTGGAGGCTGTGATCCTCGGATACCAGCGTTTTACAATCATTGCGACAGCGGAAAAGGTGAAAATCAGTCATTGATCATTTTTCTGCATCTTTCCCCGTTAGCTGGATTCCACAACTGATTATATGCTTCCAAAAAGCCCCCCGAACCGAGGCAGTGGCGGAAATGTAGCTGTGTCACCCCAGTACAGATGACTTCCTAGTGTGTTTTCAGAATGCAGTACCTCACAGCTCGTAAATATTTTCAGGACGTCATGATTGCTGCCAAGAGCTCCTGATAAAATTTCTTTCTACAACAACGAGTTTCGGTCCACAAACCATTGTCAGATTCCTCATAGCATCTACAACATCATATTAGACGTTATGAAATCATTGGCATCATATAATAAAATCCATGAATTCAATATTGTTTTTACATAGTAATACAAATTACATCGTCAATCATAAACTGTGCCAGACAGAGCACTTATTCACGTTTCTCAACAGTCAGCCTTAGCGCTAGGAACACGGGCATTCTACATATGGCGGACTGCACAGCTGAGCGCGAAGACGAATTTTTGCATCTGCCCTGGCCACCACACTCACCAGATCTCAGTATTATTGAGCCTTTGTGATCTGCTTTGCAGAGAAAGGTGCGTAATTGTTATCCATCTTCGTCATTGTTACCTGAAATTGTTACTATTTTGCTGGAAGAACTATATAACCGGGTTCCCGGGTTCGATTCCCGGCGGGATCAGGGATTTCCTCTGCCTCGTGATGACTGGGTGTTGTGTGATGTCCTTAGGTTAGTTAGGTTTAAGTAGTTCTAAATTCTAGAGACTGATGACCATAGCCGTTAAGTCCCATAGTGCTCAGAGCCAGTTTTTGACCTCTTCAACTGTCGGATGTCTCTGTCAGTCAACAGACGTGGTCGGCCTGTACGCTTTTATGCTATACGTGTTCCTTCACTATTCCATTTGAACTATATAAGACGGCTGGTCCCGGCGGAGGTTCAAGTCCTCCCTCGGGCATGGGTGTGTGTCTTTGTCCTTAGGATAATTTAGGTTAAGTAGCGTGTAAGCTTAGGGACTGGTGACCTTAGCAGTTAAGTCCCACGAGATTTCACACACATTCGAACAGTTTTGAACTATATAAGATTCGCATGAAAACTATACAAGACCTGTAGTTATCCATTCCAAGACGACTGGAGTCTGTTTTATCCTTCACCGTATCTACATCTACATCTAGATCTGAATGATTACTCTGCAGTTCATAATTAAGTGCCTGGCAGAGGGTTCATCGAACCACTTTCAAGCTATTTCTCTACAGTTCCAGTCTCGGACGGCACGCGGGAAAAACGAGCACGTAAATCTTTCTGTCTGAACTCTGTTTTCTCTTATTTTACTATCATGATCATTCCTCCCTCTGTAGGTGGGTGCCATAAAAGTATTTTAGCAATCGGAGGAGAAAGATAGTGATTGAAATTTCGCTAGAAGATCCTGCCGCAACGAAGATACCTTCGTTTTAATTATTGCTACTCCAATTCTCGCATCATGTCCGTGGCACTCTCTCCCCTATTTCGAAATAATATAATAGGAGCTACCATTCTTTGAACCCTTTCGGTGTCCTCCGTCAGTCCCATCTGAAAATTCAAAATGGTTCAAATGGCTCTGAGCACTATGGGACCTAACATCTGAGGTCATCAGTCCCCTAGAACTTAGAACTATTTAAACCTAACTTAACCTAAGGACATCACACACATCCATGCCCGAGGCAGGATTCGAACCTGCGACCGTAGCGGTCGCGCGGTTCCAGACTGAAGCGCCTAGAACCGCTCGGCCACTGAGACCGGCCAGTCCCATCTGATTCAGATCCCACGTCTCTCAGTAATATTCCAAAAGAGGGCGGATAAACTTGGTGTAAGCAGCTTCTTTAGTAGATCTGCTGCATTTTCTGACTGTTCTGTCCATTAATCGCAGTCTTTGGTTTGCTTTCCCAACAGCATCATCTATGTGATCGTTCCAGCTTAAGTTATTCATAGCTGTAATCCCGTCATTTACTACGAACGGTGACCATTCCGTCAGGAATTCACGAATCCAGTCGCAAAACTGAGACGATATTCGATAGCCACGCAATTTGGTCAAAAGACTCCCGCAAATGTAAAAATATGGAATCAATTTGACATCCCATGTCAATAGCACTCATTACTGCGCCTTATTACCCTGTACTTTTGTTTTTATATTATTTTCATTGGCGATATGAATAATGAGCCGAAGTTGTTGTCACGTAGTCATGAACACTATGCTACATATTCTTATTCATTCTGACAAAGGTGACCACAACACACATCTTACCTTGTGTAGCAGCTGTGGCGGGAACGGCTGCAGGGAAACAAAGGTTAAGTGAGGTGCAAACAAAAGGTGGCGCACGCCAGTGAGTGAGGGGCCCGTTATTGGCACTGTCGGCGATTTACTGCCGCGCGCTGTGCACGGCAGAGGGCGCCACCAGCATTATGTTATATCTCGGAGAGCGCGTTACGGTTTATGACTGCTCTAACGTTATAAACTGAATCACTTAAATGGAATAATTGGGATTATTACTTTTATGCTTCCGTGGCAATAAGAGCGAGCAGAACGGCGAGATATTGTACGAATGGTCGCACGATAACGATTGCACGAGCAGTTACTCATTTTGGTCGAGAGGCGCAGTATTTCTCCCTGACAGAAAATGTGCATAAAACACTCTGAACTAGAGATTACATTAATGACCGCAATATATTTTCGTAGTTTATTGCTGGAATAAAAGCAAGAGCTCTACATGAAGTGTTTTAAATGAGAAACTGCTAATTATTGTGCTCTCTTTCATTTTAACGATGTATGGAAGAGGTAAGTACACTCTGAAAGGCATGTTTTCACGACCACCGTGAAGTTCATTGTCGACAGACGGATATGGTTCGCTCACACGAATGGTAACGGAACTTCCTGACAGATTAAAGCTGTCTGTATTATTAGGACGCCAAACAGGACTCTTGCCACTGGCTTCCAATGCTCCTGCTGGATGAGATATCGAGTCACAAGTTACAACTACGCTGTATTCCTTAATCCGCCACTACACTGGCTATACTCCACACAACATTCGTTACTGAAAAGGGGCGTACATGTATTTAAACTGTACTACTGTTCATACTACAGCTTCAGAAGGCACATTACGGTTGATGCTGTGACGCACACAAGACAGTTGAGTCCAGCAGTTGAAGCAAATATACAGACTACAGCGCACACTCCTGGAACTCAACCGCTACAACATAGGTGAAGCATGGCCGTGGCAGTGTGTCTCGCCACTCAAGTAACTAGAGCCCGAGGCCGACGAGAAAGACAGGCCGTGGCGCGTAAGTCACTGCACGTGACACTGCAGGTCTTAAGAGTGCCAGCAGCCGTCTCCGACGGGAAGCGAGTAACTAAGCTATCGATGGCACACGACAAAGTTAAGATCCTTAATAGATACCTTTTAAATTAGATACTGGTTTCCCGTGGGTCTACTTCTTTTTTAAAAAAAAAAAAAATCTTTATTCTTCAATACAATACATGATACATAAGCAACCCACCACCTAATCGTTTGTCCACAGCTCGTGGTCGTGCGGCAGCGTTCTCGCTTCCCGCGCCCGGGTTCCCGGGTTCGATTCCCGGCGGGGTCAGGGATTTTCTCTGCCTCGTGGTGACTGGGTGTTGTGTGATGTCCTTAGGTTAGTTAGGTTTAAGTAGTTCTAAGTTCTAGGGTACTGATGACCATAGATGTTAAGTCCCATAGTGCTCAGAGCCATTTGAACCAATTTTTGAACCTAATCGTTAGTGGGTCCTACTTGATACTAATACAATTATTACTATTGCTATTACTATTACTATTTATTCTAAGAGTGTTAGTTCTATTACTCTTCCACTATGGGCACTACTGCTATGTCCTAAGGTTACCAATATTGACTATGTCTACTACTTATGCTAGTCTACTCTATCTGCAGCGCAACAGGTGTGCCAGCGTATATAAACCTACATTAGTTGGCCGCGCTCACCGAGCTAATCCCGGTGGGCATGCCCCTGGCACCGGGCTGGCCCAGAGTGGTTAATCGCTGCAGTATTACCCTAACGTTGCTATCCTAGCTTATCCTACATCTAACCTTATATTTAGTCCTATGTCAAGTCCGGTGAGTGTCAGAATCTGGTAAAAGGTGCAGCCTCCCCCAAATCCCAGACGTAGCGGATCCCAGCCGTGAAGCGGCTGACCAAGTCCACACCTCGGCGGAAGAGGACAGGTGCACGGAGTTTAGTCAGGTAATCAGGTATGATCTGTTAGTTATTGTTCCATAGAAATTCCTTCATGACTTTATGTGATATTTCGTTAGCTAACTTGTTCAGGATTTGAAAGTGGTCCTCATGCCTGAGCAGGTGATACATGTCATAGTTTGGTAACTGTTGTAATTCAAAAACATTTGTGTGGAATCTTACGGGACTTAACTGCTAAGGTCATCAGTCCCTAAGCTTACACACTACTTAACCTAAATTATCCTAAGGACAAACACACACACCCATGCCCGAGGGAGGACTCGAACCTCCGCCGGGACCAGCCGCACAGCCCATGACTGCAACGCCATAGACCGCTCGGCTAATCCCGCGCGGCTGTTGTCGTAATTATGCCGCTATGTCGTCGAAGAGGTGGCACTCATACGCCACATGTTCTGGGGTCCCTGGTGCGGCCCCACAGTCACACGTTGGTGTAGCCCGTTTCCCAAACCGGCAAAGGTATGCCGGGTAGGGTCCATGTCCCGTAAGGAAGTCATCTTGATGGCTTGAAGTGTTTTAACTGTAGTCGCTCCGTGATGTTGGGCAATAGTTCATATGTTCTGCGACCTGTGTCTTCATTATTCCACTGTACTTGCCAAAGCTCCTCCCCTCTACGTTTAATTTCTAGTTTGTTCCCCACGTGAATCCCCATTAATTCAGTTATTTTGTCCCTGCTTTCCTTTTTGACCCAGTACCACGCCGCTTATTCCCCAATCTTTATGTCGAGAGCAAAAAGCCCCCTTAATACTGTTACTGCTTCCCCTGCAGTTGTTCTATATGCCCCTACTGATCGCAGGAACATATTTCCCTGCACTCTTCTTACGGCCATGGCAGGCATGATCCTCGTGAGCCCGTGAACCCAGACTCCTGATCCGTATCCTACAATTGACGTCAAAATACCATTGTGATATAGTTTTATTAGTTCTGGTGGCAGGTGGAATCGTTTATGTCCAATCGCTATCAGGTTATTGAATGTTTCTAAGGATCTTTGCGTTACGGTGTCAATGTGTTATGCATAACTCCACCTCTCGTCGACGTTTACACCCATGTATCGTGCCTCATGGCACCGAAGAACTGGTTAACCGTCTATTCTTACTGTCGGATTCCTACGTAGTTGTCCCTTCAATAGTAAATATGTGGACTTACTTGGTGAGATCTTCATTTTGGCAGTGTGGCACCATGTACTCAAGATAGATATGGCCCTTTCAATTTTTGGTTCCAGGTCTTCGCGGCTACGACCGCCAACCAGCAGGAGGAGGTCGTCTGCGTAGGCTATGCCCTCTAGCACATCCTCGCTTTTCTACAGGTTGTCGAAAAGGGGTTGCATGTTGATATCCCAAAAGAGTGGCCCCAGGACAGATCCCTGTGGACTCCCCTTTGTGATCTTTTTACTGATTCTCCCTCTAGGGGACGATAGCCAGACCTCCCTATGCTTACAATAGCTCCTAAGACAGCCATGTAGCGACCCTGGGCACTCCTTCTCCCACAAGCAAGAGAAGATCGAGGGCCACCACAGGATGTGAAACGCGCCACTGATTTCCACTATGATGCCGACCACGTATTTGTGTGGGGCTGCGCCACAGACCTCCGCGGCCAGGGCGATGGCGTCAGACGCCGATCTGCCCGACCGGAACCGAACTGCATGTCACTCATCCCACACAGTACTCGGTGTGCTGCCAGTCTGTCTGCTAGTAACCTCTCAAAAAGTTTCCCCAGTAGGTCCAGTGGACAGATGGGCCTGTACGATTTGGCTTCTTTTGGGTGTTTGTCTGGGCCCTTCTTAATTATCACTACATTGGCTTGTTACCAGATTTGGGGGAATTTCCCGAGCCTCAAGCACTAGTTGTATAGCTTTGTGAGTGACGCCACCTGCTGGGGGGTGGGGGGGGGGCGGCAGGAATTATACCACCTCTGCTGTGATGACATCTGGGCCAGGAACCTTGCCCTTCTTAAGGGCCTTTATCTAGGCATCTACTTCCCCTTCAGAGAAGGGATGTACCATGCTGTTAGTCCTATATGCCTCTTGATCTCGTCTCCTGATTTGCTGTTGCGCCTCGGACCTGAGCAGTTTCCTGCCAGGTTTCCGCCATCCGGCCCTGGTCCCTCACGTGGACAACACCATGGGTGACCTGATCTTCTCCCGTACTAGCTTGTACGGGATGCCCCATGGGTCTGTAGCCAATTGGCTTTGAACATACTTCTCCCAGCTCTCTAGTCTGACTGAACTAAGCTCCTGTTGAAAGTGCTCCTACGCTTCCCTGTATATCTGCAAGCAACGTTGCTTCACCTTCCAGACGATACTCAGCTGGTATTACCTCCTCAACCTCTTTACAGGCTGGCGCATCTGTGCATCTGTCCTAGTTCGGTTGACCATGGTGACGGAGAGGCCGCAACGCCTCTCCTCCTGGTTGGTACGGCAGCTTTCACCGCCCTGACGACTGCTTTCACCAGATCGTCGGCGTATCCTTCTACATTCTCGTCACCTTCTGGTAATGTCGGTATCTCACACTACCTCAACAGGCGGTCCTAGTCGGTCCTGTTATAGTTTAACTGTGTCTCCCACCCCATGTCCCAGAAGAGAGACAGCATAAACACATGTACCGTAAATACTCCTCACAGCACTAGGTATTTCCAGTGAGGTCGGACGGTCTTCCACTGCAGCTGACGGTCACAAGTAATCTGTTCCCGACGTGTGACCAGAGCGCCCTCAGCAGACCGAAGTCACTCTCTGAACTGTTGTACACCGCAGGCTCATCTCCCCTCGGCACAAAGGCATTACTGTTTCTGGGTGCTACCTGGTTGCTTGCTTGCTTTCTACTCCCCTCTCCAGACACTGGGATTACAGGAACACATGTTACATTATACCATTTACGCGATACTTCTCGATATCAAGCACACAGCAATATCGCTTGCATAGCAGTGTGGCTTGCACAGCATCATTCCGAAGGTATAGACTCGAAATTATTTCCCTAGAAACTCGAAACTTTAGCCATCCACGCCACCTGCATGTACACAGGCATACAGCAAACAGAGCAAGCGCACTGCAAAAGTAGAATATGTGGGTGGAGGGGACTGGATGCAATCGAGTACAGCGCTATACTGTGCAGCCTGATCAGAAAAGAATAGTGCATTTGCGCTAGGTGTTGGCAGCTGTACTACATTGAGGAACAATTTCAGGACACAGAACGAGACTTCGTGTCATGATCGTATGGATAGAAGTGACATAAAATCGATAAAGTTACAAAAAAGACGGAAATACGTGTAAACTGGGGGAGAATACACAAAAATGCTGTGAAAATGATGATGTACTTGCGTGTTTTCTGGTTGATGCAGAAAAATTCTTGTAGTTGGGAACGAGTATGCAACAGCAAGAGGTATATGAGAAAACGTTGACATGGAAGCATCGGGAATCAGGAAAACAGTCATTTCTTTCGTTGAGGCAGCATTCTACTTTGTCTATTGAGGCAATAGTGATATACGTGAGTTGACTGCTGCGTTTGATGCTTCCCTGGAAAAACAAAGAACCATCTGCCTCTAAACTTACTTGCATCTGTGTTAAAGGATAACAGAGAGTGTGATTTCTGAACACTGATCGGATGTGAACGTTGGACGCTATACATCTCTGGAAAGCTATACTGTGCTTGTATCACGCAGAACCGATGTTATAAGGTATCGTAGAGACACTTGCAAGAGGGATGTATTTCATGTGCTGGAAGTATATTTCTTACATTGGAATATTAACAACGCTACATTTCATATGACTAATAAGTCGGAATCTGAAACGATCTAACATTATAGCCTGTTTTAAGTGCGGAGCCGTGTCCCTCAGGAGTGCGCGTGTTTATGTTCTCTCTTACCAATATCTTCGTGCTACTGATATCAGACACTAGATCGAAACATTACAGTTGATAGCATGGTTGATTTACGTAAAAATGCTTCGAACTCCATCCATCTGGAGCTCTAACATTCACAAAAACCAACCGCTTCTTGCTCTTCTTAACCGTCTGCTATTATATCACAGCACTTTCAAATCTACTACTATACACCGATAAGGGTTGCTAACCTCCTCTACATGTGCTCTTCTGTAGAAATCTTGTGCATTTGGGTAGGTGCAGCAAGCTCCATTCATGCACGAGACGTGGAATGTAGCGGTCAACTTCTGGTCAGCTGCAGATTAAATCGGTAACGGTGCTGCGGGGTGGGTTGGTCAAAGACAGTGCGAGGGGGTCTTTCAGTCTCTAACTTTATCCTAAGAATGTTCTGTGACTCGCATGCACACAGAGTAAGATCGTAAATTATGCACTATGCTCGAGGTGTTAGAAATATGTAGATCGCAGTCTGGAAAAATTTGATGATGTATATGTTCGAGAATTAACAATGAATGGAGATAGTGCATCTATCTACATGCGAAGTGGTACTCACAAAGTATAGAAGGGGTGGTTTAGCGATGACACTGAAATTGGGAAGCATGCTGTCACATAATTTAGGGTTGCTGAAATTACTGCAAAATTGCTAAAATTGTTCATACTATCAACTGCGATGCTTGTTATTACAGTACATCGACAATGTCTTTTCAGTCCTATCTGTCCATTGGTATGCTGTTGGTTACCACATAATGATTGACTGGCATTGCTTGTTTGAGGTGGAGAAAGAGTTTTGGCAGGTGGGCAACACCTTCTGGGTGTGGCTAGCACCGAAACAGTGATCACGTGCATGACTGCGATGTGAGGAATCAATCGAAATGGAACACAGTCATCAGCTATCCTGTTACCGTGACAGATGAGTTTAAATGTAGAGGTCGTGAATCACCTTTGGACAACAGTGTGGAAACGCTCCACAATGCCGCCAAACTCTTCCAGTTCCCTTATGTTGTAACTGCCTTTTATTTAAAATCATCCTGTGTGTGTGTGTGTGTGTGTGTGTGTGTGTGTGTGTGTGTGTGTGTGTGTTTTATGGTAGCAGCAGCAGCAACATGATTTACACTGTGCAGTGTCGGTTTAGCTGCTATTGACACAGAGCTCGAAGTCATGGTGGAAAAACCAAAATGTTTGGCAGTGTACAAAGCGTGTTACAGCAGAAGGGAGGGTCTCTTGCGACTTACTGTATAGTTTGGGGATATGGTCATCCTCCTACAGTGCAGGCGGTGCAACTTTACACAGGTTGTGCAATGGATCAATACCCGTATATTTAATAGAATCACCACATGTGCTTGGTGCCGGCATGCAGATGGTATTTGTTGTTGACATATGGGAAGAGAGAGATGCGATAAAAATCTTATCGAGTTGGATGAAGTTAGTGGAGCTTTCATAGTTCGTTATTTTTCTCTGTTGGATGGTCAGAATAACGACGATAGCATGTTGGAGTAATAGGCACGAAAGCACCCAGAGGGGCACAGATCTGCTTCGAACTGCAGTACCTGTATGTAGTTTCGGGACGCACCACAATGAAGAAGCTAAATCCTTGTCCTTCTCCCAGTTCTCATACTGTCTTCTAGTCTGCCTCATGTTGTAGCAGCAGGCTACGTTTGCTTGTGACTTTACACATTGTACTTTGTTGTTGGCATTTCCGCCGAATGGTCAAAACATGGTCCTGTCGCACTAACTCAGGTGACTCTGTTTCTACACAGGCTGCAAGTGGTGGTAGAAATAGTTCCCTTCGATTTCAGCTCAGTTCTGATTTAAATTGGAACGATCACATGCGCAAAGCTGCAGAAATATGTTTCACTATTGGCTGTATTCATTAAAAGACTTCTCTATAGGATCCAACACTGGTATGTGGTTGAATGCAAAGACTTGATTCCAAATCACAGACATCATTTCTGCCAGAAAGTGTGGCACTAAGGATCTCAAAAGCTAGTGTACATTTCTTACAACCTCAATCAGCACACCATCTACTGTTCGTGATCCTTCTCAATCAATCATTGCCTATAACCCAGTGGATATATCACCGAAGCACTGACGTGGCATCAAGACAGAATGCATTACAAATACTGGAGAAATATCTAGCGGCAGCCATGTTCCTTAGCCGAATCATTTTCTAAATACGGTAATTTTATTACAAGGCTGCACCATCAGCGATGTGTAACCACACTGTTGGGCTGATAATATACACTCCAGTGATTCAGTGTCATGGTAGTTGTCTGAAAAACCACTTCATTCCGAGGTAATGCCATACCTCGATTTACAAAGCCAGTATAGCTTTCAACATGGGTGTATGCGTGCACCTGTAGAACCAGGAACGATTGTGATAGTAATATGTCGTGTTTTTAACATCTGGCGGTTTGTAAGGCGATTAGACATTTCTTTCTAAGACACAGTGGTACCACTCGCTGGAAAAACTTATGAGACATGTCCACCCATCGCTGATTTTTGTTCAGTATTATTTCGTATAGCCGTCAACCAGTTATTGGCGAAGTATTATACAGGGCGGTCCAAAAGTTCGGAAACACCCTGATAAAATCCAAATGGAGTAGCAAACAAGGAAACATAGTCCCTACACACGAGGAACGGGAAGGGGGAGACCTTATAGGCTATGCCACCAACATGGTGGCCATCTTCAAAGCCGCCATCTTGGATTCAACTCCAAAGTTTCAAATGGGAATGTGGTCATGTGACATATCAAACAGATAGAAAATTTCACCAGAAAAACAATGCCGTGGTTATTTTAAACATAGCTTTATTCATTCTCGGGTTATAGCCAATTACTTGCGGCTGCCCAGAGGCGTTTCGTATATGGAACCAGCGTGAGTGTACATTTGTTAAGTGAAATGAGTGTTTGTGCACTGCATTATTTTTGGCTGTTTAAGCGTTGTGAGCTTGTTTGCAAAGTGTTATAAATGCGTTATCTTTTGACAATTCATGATTTGTTTTCGTGTCTGTTGCACTATTTTGCGAACAGGTGTGCAGGCTGTGCAATGCACAATTTTGACAGTTGATGATTAGCAAGAATATTTGCAGAGCCTTTTAAATGCATTATTTTCACAATTTACGAGTGGTTTGCATTCCTGCACATCAGTGTACTGCATTGTTTCAGTGATTCACGAGTAGTTTGAAGGTCTGTAGACTATTTACTGTAACCCCAAGGACGCCAGGGTGAGTGTTTTGTATCAGTGTACTAATTAAACTACATCAAATCCGTCCCTAAATTAGTTGTATGCGTTATTTCGATAGTTTATAATTACTGAGCGTATCTACAGAGCATTTTACATGCATTATTTTGACAATTTACGACTTCTTTGGGTGTCTGCACATCAGTGAACTGTATTATTTCGGTGATTTACGAGTAGTTTTCAGGTCTGTAGGCTGTGCAACGCATTATTTCGTCAGTTTACAATTTGCAAGCGTTTTTGCAGTGCATTGTACATGCATTATTTTGACAATTTACGAGTTTTTTTCGTGTCTGTACATCAGTGTACTAAATAATTTCGGTGATTTACGATTAGTTAGCAGTTCTGTAGGTTGTTTACAGTGATCCGAAGCACGTCAGGGCGAGTGTATTGTATCAGTGTAATAAATAAATTACATGAAGTCCATCCCTAAATAAATTGCTCGAAAATAAATAAAGTACATTATTTCCTTTCTCCAGTAGCCCAGCACAGGCTGAGTCCTTTTCCCGCCATTTTTCCTCAGACTGCTATGGGAAAATAATGGCCTCTGGTGGCAGTACTATTTACTAGGTCAGTTGGACTCCAGGCCTCACTGTGAACACACTGGATGGAGCTACTTCCTATGACAACTCAAATTGTTTAAATAAAGATAGCCTGCATAATTCAGACTTACATCTGTTCTAACGAGCAGCCCAGCACAGGCTCAGTTCTTTCCCCACCAATTCCAAGGAAGAGGTGGCTGTTGGATGACTTAGGTTAGTGGAGGTAGCCCAAGTGACCTATTGTTTCCCGCCATGACGTCATTGCGATGTTAGCACTTTTATCGCCACCATCTTGAATAAATCTGGCAACAATGCAAGATGGGGTGTTGGTGGCTTTGTCCTACTACTGATGAGGAATGATAAAATCTGGAAAATACGACGAAGTGTGCTGATGAGGAATGATAAAATCTGGAAAATACGACGAAGTGTGGATCATCTGAGAAAGGCATTTCTAGATGCATTCGCTCTTTTTAAAAATTTCTGCATTGACAAAAGTTTAATAGTTCTCTATACAGATTGGGTCTTCTTAAAGCAGTACATTCCAGCCAAACGCTATACATTTGGCATTAAGTTTTTTTGTGTTGTGTGATTCTGAAATTGGATGTAATCTTAACGTTAGTATTTATGTGGGTGCAGAAAGGAACGTGAAAAGAAAAACTGATTTTGGTGTAAATGATGGAATATCTGGAAGCTTTGTTCTTACTTTACTAAAAGGCTACCTTGGTAAAGGTCATACATTGGATGTTGACGATTGGTATACTGACTTGATGCTATTTTATTGTCACAATGACAGACTGACTAATACTTAAGGAACTGCAAGAAAAATCCGAGAAAGCATATGTCCTTTATCAATCCGCATAGTGTGGCCTCGTGGTTTCAGGAGCCATGTCACTGACTGCGCGGCCCCTGCCGTCGGAGTTTCGAGTCCTCCCTCGCGCATGTGTGTGTGTGTGTGTGTGTGTGTGTGTGTGTGTGTGTGTGTGTGTGTGTGTGTTGATCTTAGCATATATTAGTTTAAGTAGTGTGTAAGTCTAGGTGACTGATGACCTCAGATGTTAAGTCCCATAGTGCTTAGAACCATTTGAACTGCAGGCCATTACAGCTGCAACGCCAGGAAGAACAGAAAATACCGAAATTTAGCAACACCAGGAAGAACAGAAAATACCGAAATTTAACTTACTGTGCTTGTGCAGTATAGTAGGAAGTTACATGACTAAATTTGATTTGAAGGAATGAAGGGTGCGAAATTTATTACTCAGAGCTGCCAAGCTGTGCCAGCTATATCAACTGTAACTGGACTGGGTATCAAGTCGAACTAAGCTTTAGTAATTCATACGAGCTTCTACAGCTGTATGCTAGAGTTCATCAGTGGTAGTGATAGGCGGATGTGTCGAGCCTGTCTCTTGGTAACGAGTGATCAGATGTTTTCAGTGGGTGAGAGATACTGAAAAAATGAGATCCACTGCAACAGTCGAACACCATCTTTTATACAGACAAGTATAGACAACACGGGCAACATGCGGTCTAGTGTTACCTTCTTGAAAGACTTAACCACGGAGACCTCAAAGACATGAGCCGCTGGCTTTTACCATCAGACACGTAACACCTGCAGTCCAAATTACCGGCTATACCAATGGGGACTGATCGTGTAGTGTAATACTTGTTTCCCTCGGCATATAACACGGTCTAGTGACTTACAGGAACGCAGTCGAATGACGATTTCGATAACCGCCGATATTTCTACAGGTACACACCCAGAGACTGTCAAGGCGAAATGCAGCGAGAGAGCGCTGTGAAAGGAAATTTAAAAATTTGGTTTGGAAGGATATGCGAAAGACAACAGCGTAAATAACTAGAGCCACCATACCCCAAAGATGACCAAAATCAGAAGTTAGCGACAGTTATCGACTATGGGTGAGCAAGTTGCATTAACTCTGCCAGTTGTTGTTTTACTTCAGTGCCAGCATATACCATAACGTTATAAAATGAGATGCAAAATTCGTGGGATACCTCCTAACATCGTGTTGGACCTCCTTTTGCTCGGTATAGTGCAGCAACTTTACGTGGCATGGGCTCAGCAAGTCGTTGGAAGTCCCCTGCAGAAATATTGGGCCATGCTACCTCTATAGCCATCCATAATTGCGAAAGTGTTGCCAGTGCAGGATTTCGTGCACGAATTGACCTCTCGATTATATTCCATAAATGTTCGACGTGATTCATGTCGGGCGATCTAGGTAACCAACTCATTCGGTGTAGTTCTCCCGAATTTTCTTCAGACCAATCGCAAACAGCTGTGGCCCAGTGACATGGTGCATTATCATTCATAAGAACTACATCGTTGTTTGGGAACATGAAATCCATAAATGGCTAAAATGATCTCCAAGAAGCCGAATATAACCATCTTCAGTCAATCATCGTTTCAGTTGGGGCAGAGGACTCAGTCCATTCCATGTAAACAAATGGTTGAAATGGCTCTGAGCACTATGGTACTTAACATCTGAGGTCATCAGTCCCCTAGAACGTAGAACTACTTAAACCTATCTAACCTAAGGACATGACATACATGTATGCCCGAGCCAGGATTCGAACCTGCGACCATAGCGGTCGCGCAGTTGGAGTCTGAAGCGCCTAGAACCGCTTGGCCACACGGGCCGGCTCCATGTAAACATACCCCATTATGGAGCCAACACCAGCTTTCTCAGTACCTTGTTGACAACTTGGGTTCATGGCTTCGTGTGGTCTGCGCCTCACTTAAACGCTACCATCAGCTCTTACCAACTGAAATCGGGACTCATCAGAGCAGGTCAGGGATTTCCATTCGTCTATGGTCCAGCCGATAGGATCACAAGCTCAGAAGAGACGCTATAGGCGATGTCCTGCTAAAAGCAAAAGCACTCGCGTCAGTCGTCTACTGCCATAGCCCATTAACACCAAATTTCGCAGCCCTGTCCTAACGGATACGTTCATCGTACGTCCTGTTATTTCACGCAGTGTTGCTTGACTGTGGCTGTGCTGTGCTGTGGCAACCCCGTGCAAACGCCGCTGCTCTCGGTCGTTAAGTAAAAGCAGTCAGCCACTGCGTTTTCCGTCGTGTGAGTTTATGCGTGAAAGCTGGTATTCTTGGGACACGCTTTACACTTTGAATTTCAGAACATTGAATTCCCTGACGATTTTCGAAATGGAATGTACTTTGCGGTAAGCTCAATCTACCAATGAGCGTTCAAAGTCTGTTAGTTCCCGTTGTGCCGCCATAAATACGTCGGAAATCGTTTCACATGAATCACCTGAGTACAAATGACGACTCCAATAATGCACTGCCTTTTTATACCTTGTGTACGCGATTCTGTTGCCATCTGTATTTGTGAATGTCGCTGGCCCATGACTTTCATCATCTCAGTGTATGTCTGCTCTTGCATGTCAGTCGCGTGGGGCCGTTGAGATGGTGCATGGCATTATGTATGGCCTACTTGATTCCATCTGTTCGGTATTCACATGATGGTCGTATGATCCTGGCCACTGCGGTCAGTAATATCGGGAAACGATGCACCTGAGTCTCGATAGACCGACAACCTGACACTGCCGAATTCCAACAGGCGCTAGTAAACGTTTCTCCTTCTTACACGAAGCGTTACATGATCATCCAACAAACAAGCAACTCTGAAATGTGATTTCGAAGGAAAAACATGGTGAATAATCTTTCCTTGCACAGAGAATGTAGATGTCATTACTGCTACCTACTTGATGTGGTTGCACTAAATTACTGATCATTGACTTTGTTGCAGGCCTTCTTTACTGTGTTCCAGTTTTATTGGTCAGCAGCGTAGTTTTGTAGCTGGGCATGCCACAGGGCGACACGACAGTATTACCGAAATATAATGTCAAAATTTTAGTTCTTAAAACACAGTGAAAGTGTTTCAAAAGTGTTGAATTATTCCAAATTCGTAGCTCACCAGCCGGCTGGAGAAATGTACACCCGTCTTGTGGCTGTAGCAGACAGCGCGGACACAACACGGCACACGTCCTCGGTTGAGACACATCAGTAAACAGATAACACGGCACAACGCGATAGTAATTTGTAAAGCGAATTTCAGTTTCTATTGGTAGTTTCACTCATACTGTTGTTCACAGCTCAGATTATGAACGCATGTAATATCCATAAAGTTTGCAGTTGCCTTTGGGGTATCGCTAAGTGTTAACAATGGAGATATTATTGAAGTAATTTTCTCTTTGTTTTCTTCGTAAAGGCTTGCTAATAGCAGTGTCTTTGTACAGCTTCTTGTGGTTCACTGTATTTTTATATCAAATTAATGTCTTCATTTTCACCCTCTCAAAGATAGAATAAGAAGAAAGTGGTGTGCAACGGAAATCACTTACTTCTCCTAAAGACCTAAATATGTTTAATTTATGAGATAATTTCCTGGACATTCATTTGAATGATGGCGACATTTCGTTAGAAATTGTGGAAATGTAAGAAGAAAGAGGAAGTAACTCTGACGACTCTGTGAACTGTTGTTCGAACGATGATTGTTGTGTTCCAGAGCAAAAATACAGTTGCTTCCTAGACCAAAGTAAGAATGGAGAGTTATAGCTTAGAGTGACAAAGGTTGTAAATTTTATGGTTACGTGAAGGAGGGAGAAAACACTTCAAGTTAAGCTGTCTGGAAAGCCAGTCTCGTTGTGTTTCTCTGTACGTGAATTCTATAAATGGAAGAAAGATTTCCACGCAATATGAAATATGCGCCAAATGGTTCAAATGGCTCTGAGCACTATGGGACTTAACATCTGTGGTCATCAGTCCCTTAGAACTTAGAACTACTTAAACCTAACTAACCTAAGGACATCACACAACACCCAGCCATCACGAGGCAGAGAAAATCCCTGACCCTGCCGGGAATCGAACCCGGGAACCCGGGCGTCGGAAGCGAGAACGCTACCGCACGACCACGAGATGCGGGCCTGCTTCCTGGAATCGGGTAGGTGCGCCGGTCCGCAACGAATCCGCCCGGCGGATTAACGACGAGGATCGGTACCCTGGCCAGCCTGGATGTGGTTTATAGGCGGTTTTCCACATCCCGCTAGGTGAATACTGAGCCGGTTCCCACATTCCGCCTCAGTTACACGACTCGCAGACATTTCAAAACGTTCGCAATATTTCATGGCTTACACTAGATGCAGACAGCTGGGGTACACTAACTCCATCTCAGGGGTTAAAAATGGCGACAGGAACGGCATCTGGCCACCCTTTGCAACTAACACTGCTAAATCCGCAGTAACACGGCCGACCCCGCGTTGAAGCGGGACAAAAGCCCAAAGGAAATGACTATGACTTTGTCATGTCAGGTTCATCAGCGTAATAGTCACTTCCGCATACTCAGTCTGCGTTTTCACGTTTTATGTATTTGGCAAAGTATGCCCGATACGTAGCACAATATGAAGAAAAACGGCCTTGAACATTTCTTACTCCATCTCTATTGCCCTCAAATAAAACAAGTACTTATTGCGAAGTGCCCGAATGCATTACTTTTCCTTTATCAGAAGTGCCTTACATAAAGAAAATATTTGTTTTCGTCATCCAATACAAACTTCGCGTTTTTATGAAATTTCAGGGAATAAACGCCTTGTGACGTTGCGTGCACGTGACACGGTAACAAGAGTATGTAAGAGGAGCAGACACGGACGGGAGACCACAGACACGGACGGGAGATCACCCATGCGAAGATACGGGCTGTGAATGGTGAAATCCATTGAGATAAGCGACTTCGACAAAGAGCAGATTATTATACGCAGAGACTGTGAACGAGTATCTCGCATGTTCACGCGCTACTGTCGTGAGCATCTACGGAAAGAGGTAGCAGGACATTGGAGCTACCACTATGCGCTAAATGGTTGGACGTCCAAGACTCTTCACAGAACGGAGTTCTGGAGTCTTGTCTGCTCTGCTTAGTGGGATAGATAGTGATCTGTGGCATATTTTCCGAAAGAGCACGATGCTGGTGCACGTGTGTTTCGGAGCACGTCGTTCATCGTACACTGTTGAAGATGGAGCTCCACACCAGACCACCCCTATGTGTTCACATGTTGACTCAACAACATCCCAAGTTACGATTGCAGTGGGCATGGGACCATCGGGATTCGATCAATGGAAACGCGTCGACCTTTCGAGTGAATCACATTTTTGCTACACTAGGTCGCAGGTCAGCTCCACAAACGCCGTCATCGAGGTGAATGGCAGCTCCAAACGTGCAGAGCACCAAGACGCAGGCTGTTGGGAGCAGTATTATGCGATGGGAGACATTCTCCTGCGCTTGATTGGAGCCTGTGGCAGTAATCGAAGACAGGCTGACAGCTGCGAACTACCTGCATCCCTTCATGCTTGATGTTTTCCCCGACAGCGATGTCATCTTTGAGCAGTACAACTGGCCGTGTCTCGGAGCCAGAACCGTGCTGCAGTGGTTTGAGGAGCATTATAGTGAACTCAAGATGATGTCTCGGCGACCAAATTCGCCTCATGTGTGTAATATGGAACTCACCTATGTCACTATCGGGCACCATCATCGCGTACACTAATCAGCGGATCGTTATTTACGCAAATTACATAACATGTGCGTAGACATATAATATCACTTACCTCCAGAAACCTGCCAACAAACTGTCGGATCCCTGATACGCAGAATCAATTATGTACTTCGTCCGAAAGACGGATAAACAATCTATTAAAGAAGGTCACAATGTTTCGACTCATCAGTGTATTCGTATTTGCAAAACCAATGGGAGCGTTTGGAACCACGCCACTAGAGGCACTGTTGGTAAATTTGGGAATTCATCTAGCCAATATAGCTGTCTTGCACAGAACTTCACGCTGCTGAGAGAGGAAATGAGACACTGAAAGGTGAAGCATATCGATGAAGACTAAATACACTACTGGCCATTAAAATTGCTACACCAAGAAGAATTTGTCATTGGACAAATATATTGTACTAGAACTGACACGTGGTTACATTTTCACGCAGTTTGGGTGCATAGATCCCGAGAAATCAGTACCCAGAACAACCACCTCTGGCCGTAATAACGGCCTTGATACGCCTGGGCATTGAGTCAAACAGAGCTTGGATGGCGTGCACAGGTAAAGCTGCCCATGCAGCTTCAACACGATACCACAGTTCATCAAGAGTAGTGACTAGCGTATTGTGACGAGCCAGTTGCTTGGCCACCATTGACCAGACGTTTTCAATTGGTGAGAGATCTGGAGAATGGACTGGCCAGGGCAGCAGTCGAACCTTTTCTGTATCCAGAAAGGTCCGTACAGGACCTGCAACATGTGGTCGTGCATTATCCTGCTGAAATGTAGGGTTGCGCAGGGATCGAATGAAGGGTAGAGCCACGGACCGTAACACGTCTGAAATGTAGCGTCCATTGTTCAAAGTGCCGTCAATGTGAAGAAGAGGTGACCGAGACGTGTAACCAATGGCACCTAATACCATCACGCCGGGTGATACGTCAGTATGGCAATGACGAATACACGCTTCCAATCTGCGTTCACCGCGATGTCGCCAAACACGGATGCGACCATCATGATGCTGTAAACAGAACCTGGATTCATTCGAAAAAATGACGTTTTGCCATTCGTGCACCCAGGTTTGTCGTTGAGTACACCATCGCAGACGATACTGTCAGTGATGCAGCGTCAAGGGTAACCGCAGCCATGGTCTCCGAGCTGATAGTCCATGCTGCTGCAAACGTCGTCGAACTGTTCGTGCCGGCCGGAGTGGCCGAGCGGTTAAAGGCGCTTCAGTCTGGAACCGCACGACCGCTACGGTCGCAGGTTCGAATCCTGCCTCGGGCATGGATGTGTGTGATGTCCTTATGTTAGTTAGGTTTAAGTAGTTCTAAGTTCTAGGGGACTTATGACCACAGCAGTTGAGTCCCATAGTGCTCAGAGCCATTTTTGAACTGTTCGTGCAGATGGTTGTTGTCTCGCAGACGTCCCCATCTGTTGACTCAGGGATCGAGACGTCGCTGCACGATCCGTTACAGCAATGCGGTTAAGATGCCTGTCATCTCGACTGCTAGCGTTACGAGGCCGTTGGGATCCAGCACGGCGTTCCGTATTACCCTCCTGAACACACCGACTCCGTATTCTGTATTGGATCTCGACCCACGCGAGCAGCAATGTCGCGATACGATAAACAGCAATCGCGATAGGCTACAATCCGACCTTTATCAAAGTCGGAAACGTTATGGTACGCATTTCTCCTCCTTAGCCGGCCGCGGTGGTCTAGCGGTTCTAGGCGCTCAGTCCGGAACCGGGGGACTGCTACGGTCGCAGGTTCGAATCCTGCCTCGGGCATGGATATGTGCGATGTCTTTAGGTTAGTTAGGTTTAAGTAGTTCTAAGTTCTAGGGGACTGATGACCACAGATGTGAAGTCCCATAGTGCTCAGAGCCATTCTCCTCCTTACACGAGGCAACGCCGGTCAACTGCTGTTTGTGTATGAGAGATCGGTTGGAAACTTTCCTCATGTCAGCACGTTGTAGTTGTCGCCACTGGCGCCAACCTTGTGTGAATGCTCTGAAATGCTAATCATTTGCATATCACAGCATCTTCCTCCTGTTGGTTAAATTTCGTGTCTGTAGCATGTCATCTTCGTGGTGTAGCAATTATAATGGCCAGTAGTGTAATAATGTTCAATCACAGCCGCCGCGCGGGTTAGCAACGTTCTGAGGTGTTTTGTCACGGTTCGCGCGGCTACCCCCGTCCCCCGTCGGACGTTCGAGTCGTCCCTCGGGCATGGGTGTGTGTGTTGTCCTTAACATAAGTTAGTTTAAGTTAGATTAAGTAGTGCGTAGGCGTAGGGACCGATGACCTTACCATTTTGGTCCCATAGTTCTTACCACAAATTTCCAAATTTCAGTGACAGCCAAGGAGAACGGTATGTGGCAAAGGACTCGGGCATGAAGAACATTGGATTCTGTGTTAACGTACTATTTCCGGATATTCCTGGAGGAGTGTATTTTATTTAGTTGTTCTTCAGTATGAGTACACTATTTAGACGTCTATGGTTAATACTATTTAGCATTCATCAATTGCGCTAGTTGACCATCTACAATTACGAGAAATTGAATGGCTTCTTAACATAGAAATAATCATATTACTGCAATAAATAAGCATCATTTCTTCACTATTAGCGGAAAAAGAAAATGCTTCTTAATTACTAAATAAGAATTAAATTCTACTCTGCAAAAATATTGACAAATCGCTTTCTAAAATCAGTAGAGATAGGAACATTTTTATAGCTAACCACTAAAAATAGTGACTATACCTTATGTACAGATATGTGACCTGATTTTAAAATTGCTAACTGAACTACATCTTATTAGACATCTAAGAAATAACATATGCTTCTTCATTAGAAGATCGGCCATGCTTGTAGAAAATAATACCCTCTGCGTTTGAGGGGACCTGTTTTCTACGTTGCTTAAGCTTAAAACAACTTAATTTTAAATGATTAATATCCTCAACTTCTGAACTTTCTGCAGTCAGAAGTGTCTGAATTTCTTAGCTTTTAGTGATACAAATGAGCATGGAAGCTGCCGTGATTGAATTTCATCCGGTTGATTGTATGGATACCTATGTCGTGTACTGACATGTTATTGAAAATATGGTAAGAGAGTTAAATGGTGTTGAACCCACACACAATACTTTACATTATTAACGTATGAGGTTTCCCATCACTTTTCCAACTGTGATCTGACTTCCATTTTTACTTCACGTAAGAAGACGGTGAATGGTAACTGCATATAAGGTAAGCACCAGATATAGCAGCTTCCTTGACCAACTAGTCCAATATTACATTGTACAAGGTTTTATCCAAAGCAAATTAATATGTTTACATCTCTTCGAGAGCACTCTGATGCTTCGTGGGCCATGTCGACAACACTCCTACCACTGTGCTTCCACAGTTTGTGCTCTCTATAGTACTGAGGACACTGAGCACACTTTTTGAATAAAAAGTAATCAGAACCTTTCGTTCGTTCCGCTTACTTGATGACTTACTTGATGGCCTTCACGATAGTCATAGCGTTCGCTGGATAAAAGGTGGCTTGTGATGATATATTTTACTTTTCGTTGTTGCCTGTTCTCGGACACTAGGAAACAGAGCCAGCGTTACTTTGTGATGCGAGTCATGAACCGTAAGTGTGCGCAGGGTGCCCAGAAACAATTTGGGAGGTTTGTAATGCTGTTGTAGGGTAGGCTGGGCTGAGAACCAATTCTTAGGAAAAAATTCTATACGTTGCGCCGTTTCCGAGTTAACTATTATTGAAGTAAGCCAATCAGACTGTTGTGCATGAAAATTCAAGTGGCCCGCCAAAGATATCCTAAAACCGAACAAGAGAGCACTAAAAAATTGGGCGTGGAATGGTGGTAAGGATCGAACATAAGCGAAGGCAGAGCAGTCCCGTGAGCTGTCATCTGCGCTATGAGAAAAACTGACACTAATTGTATTTGGTAGGCCGCTTTAATTTTCGCGTGCAGTGGCCCGACTGACTAACTTTAATGTTAATTAACTCAGAAACGGCGCAGTGCACAGAATTTTTCGTTAACGATGATATCTCAGTACAGCTTTTCAGTCTGTTTCCGACGACCCTGTATATGGAGAGTTCCACTCTATTTTCCTCGTACGTACGAGGCTCGTTCCGAAAGTAATTTCTCCTATTTTTATTCATGGGAACTACAGGAGAAACATAAATCGCAAAAGCACAGCTAAATAGAGCAATATTTCAGCTACAGACTACCATTTTTGCACATAGTCACCACCATTCATTTTACACTTTTGCCAACCATGAAACAGAACCTGCGTACCGCTCTTGTAAAAATCGGAACCAGCCGAGGCTAACCACTTCCTTACAGTTTTGACAACAGCATCCGAGTATTGAAAATGTTCGTCATGTACTCCATGTTTCAGAGCCCCAAAAAGATGGAAGTTTGAAGGTGGTAAATCGGGACTGTACGTCGGATGTGATAAGACAGTCCAGCCGAATTTTGTTTGTGACCTGCATGGTCGCAAAATTGGCGTGGGTCCTGGCGTTATCATGTTGCAGTTGAAAGTTGGTCTTTTCCTAGCAATTTGGGCTTTCAGCTTAGTGTCATCATGTAGCGTGCTGAACTGACAGTTTCTCCAGGCTCCAGGACATCCAAAAGAACCACACTCTTACTATTCCAGAAGATTGTGCTCATCACCTTACTTGAAGACGGCTGTGTCCTGAATATCTTCTTTCATGGAGAATACACATGTTGCCATTCCATGGACTGTCTTTTGGATTCCGGCTCGTAGTGGACACAACACGTCTCATCTCCAGTGACGACGTTATTCAGAAAATTGTCACCTTCAGCTTCAAATTGGTCCAGCAGGTCCCGACAAATTTCCGTTCGATGCGTTTTTTCTTCTTCTGTAAGCATCCGCTGGACCCATCCTCACACAGACTTTGCAATAACCAAAATGTTCCAACATTGTTTACAAGGCATTAAGCCGACATTCAGCTTTGCACACAATTCTCTGGTCGTTATTCGCCGATCAGTACGAATGAGTTGATAAAGACATCTACATTGTGAGGGATGACAGCTGTACAGTAGCGTGTCGTGGGTTGTCATGCACACCCTTTTCACCATCTTGAAAATGCCTCACATTTCTGACGTCTATTGCATCGTCTCCATGCACCTTTGGCTAGCGTTAATGGATTTTAGTCGGCGTAATTTCTTCAGCAGTGAGAATTTCAATCACACATCGCTGTTTTATACGCTCGTCCATATCAGACTCCATTTTGCAACACTGCTCTGCTGTTGCCAACTGTACCGCAGAACAACGGAAACGCCAGCCAATGAAGTAGCAAGGTTCAAGCATTAGCACTACGCTAGCGACATCTGGCGTGGACATCCAAAGTCACCACAAAAATTGGAGGCATAACTTTTGGAATGAACCTCGTATATACTGGCTGTCAAGTTGAGGTTTCCGCCATCGTTTACACTAAATTTCAAGTACAGCACTGTGCCGGGAGAAGGGCAGTCGTTCATACATAGTTCATCTGTCATGTATTACCTCAAATAAGCACACGAGGCAGAGCGTTTTGCATCGCAGGAAGACATCACGTTAATACCATGTAACATGGTCTCTAGTCACGATAGTAACCACAGTACTGGGGGAAGAGAGTCCACGAGATCCTTAAGTCTCCTATATTCAGATGAAACCACTCACTGAAAATTAGACACCGCTGAGTTACCAAACTGCTGGGATGCTGACTGATTTGTTTCACCCACTGTTGTAAACAGGCCCGTAAATTTTCTGTAGGATGAAGATCGTGCGATTTATCAAACCAGACGGAGTGCGATGGGGGGCATAATGAACTTGAAAACAAAATTTTCATTACTAGGAGGCATCACGCTGATACCATGTAGCACGGTGTCCACTAATGATAGCAGTTCCGCGAGGAAGAGAGTCCACAATTTTCTTCAGGTCTGCCACATATATCTGAAACCACCCACTGGCAATTAAATGCCACAGAGCTACCAATCTGCGGGAGTGTTTAATGTTTTTTTGCACCCATTTTTCCAAAAAGTCCCTTAAATTTCATGTGTCATTAAGATCGGGTGATTTATCGGGCCCTTCGGAGTGCGAGACGTTGCCTTAATGATCTCTTAATCAAGAAAATAATTGTGCAGCCCAGTGGGCACGCCTGTGGTCGTGATAGAAATCTGGAGTGTCCACTCCGTTCCTCTTGAACATGTAGAAAAGAAGCCAGTACTTGGTGATCTAGAATCTTAAAATAACCATCCTGGTGTATGTTGATGATAACCTGAATTAGTAGGCCTGAGTGATAGTAAGAAAAACACCCTCAATACATCACAGAACCAACTTCGGCCGGAGCCACACACTCCGCACAGTACGGGCTACACGTGTTACTGAGCCCTGTGCAGTCGACGCCTTGTTTCATTAAGTGCCAGGGGGAAAAACGAGGTGAGTCACTTTTTTTTAGAAATTGAGTTATTGCCACAGCTATATAAGGACTGAGAATACGCATCTGATGAGGGGCTGAAACTGGGAATAAACCAAGCGAGCCCAGAGATATCAAAACTCAAAGTTTTCATGCAGGGTGAAACGACCACGTAACTCAATTTTTCAGAGGAAAGAGGCAGACAAGTCAGTGGTGCGTCATCCGGCCACGAGAAGGCAAAGCAAACAGAGTGTTTATGCAGTCATTCAACTCCCACTCCATCCCAGTAAAACAGAGTCGAGGAAAAAGGAAAAGAAGTTGGCTACTTGCATAGATTTTGCAAAAAAATGTATCTCTGCAAATATAGCAACCAACAACGTTTACTTTAATTGGCAACTTTCGATGTCTTAATTCAATATCTATCTTGTTGCAAAAGGCGAATCCTTTTTTCCTTTATTTATCCTGAATGTATTGCCAAAAAGGGTGCAAATGAAGTGACAACGATGCTTTGTCACTTCATCACTCATGCGCTGGATGAGGACATTGAAGAGCTCTGTACAGTGTATCCCAGACCTCACGGTAAATAATCAGCGAAATGACAGGAACGAACATTCGAAGTAAAAATGTCTGGTAAATATGAACCGTAAAATGCGAACGTTAAGAGCTATGAGCATTCCTTCATCTTTTACTGTAAACTCTTCGCTTTCCATGTTTTGGGAGAAAATAATATGGTCCAAAACAAAAAGAACTGTGTACTAAACATGGTCTCTAAAATGCTTAACGGTTTACCGGTATCTTAAAAACTATGAGCACTTGTTCAATAGAAGAGATCTGTTTCACCGCAGCGAAGGTCAACAAGTGCTCATAGCTCTTTAGATATGCACCTTATAGCCCACGTTCAATAGACATTTTTACTTCGAATTGTCATTCCTGTCATATCTCTGAATACTGACCATTCCTACTGGGATACCCTGTATATTTTGTGATTCTGCTAGTGGTCAAACAAAACGTTACTGTCTTCCCCTTCAATCATTTTGTAACTCTCAATTATATTAGTGGACTGAAGAAGATGAAAATTACATTCCCTGTGCGTGGCCATGGAAACACCTGAAGATTTCAAGGATGTGATGTAACTCTCAATTATATTAGTGGACTGAAGAAGATGAAAATTACATTCCCTGTGCGTGGCCATGGAAACACCTGAAGATTTCAAGGATGTGATAGAACTACCCTCACGTAAGCTATCTCCTTTGACTGTGGTCAGTGTCAGTCAAGAAATGGAAAGTAATGTTAGGCTCAAAGTGCACTGCAAAATTCCCTTTCAAAACTCAGCCTACTAAGATAATATCACCGGAATCCAGTCATACCATATGATAAAATATCATGTGATTTATCACAGAGGAATGCAAACTGGCGTCGTAAGGTCGCCATGGTAACATCAACCAATGGATGTGCTGTCTGAACTGCACATACCTGCTTGTAATGGTATGTTGTCCGGCCCTGGTAGCTGAGTGGTCAGCGCGAAGGAATGTCATTTCCTACGGCCCGGGTTCGATTCCCGGCTGGGTAGGAGATTTTCTCGGCTCAGGGACTGGGTGTTGTGTTGTCTTTATCATCATCACCTTATCCCCATTGACAAGCAAGTTACCGAAGTGGCGTCAACTCGAAAGACTTGCACCAGGCGAACGGTCCACCCCCTGGGAGGCCCTAGCCACACAGAAAAAAAAAATGCTATGTTTAACTCAGAATTTCTTAATTGTGTAGTGTACAACAGGTTTGCAGTGATCTTCAGTCCACTGTAATCTAACTCGATCAATTCCGTTTTTTATCCTAGATCTCCTTCCAATTTCCTGGCTGAAATAGAAAGATATTCGAAGCCTGTTTAAGTTTTTCCGTCCTGGAGCAGTGAAGTTCTTCAGTCAGCTGCCCTACAGCTAAATATATGTGATATGAGTACTATTGCTGTATTATCACAACCAGAAACTCGTTAAGTCGTTATTATTATGAAATTATTGCGTCTGCTTCGCTTGACTTCCCTATTTTCCTTCCCCTTACATAGTGATGTTTGACTGCGCTTTGGGAAATTACTTCATTCCGAGAACACTCCGGAAGTCGATAATGAACCCAAGATATTTAACTTATGAGAACACTCCGGAAGTCGATAATGAACCCAAGATATTTAACTTGTGAAATAAAAAGTAGTGTATGTTCTTGAATACTGTAATCACATTTCAAGCATTAAAACCTGTATTTCTCGAGTTACATAAAAACTGACTTAGGCCCTACCTGGTTCATTCTCCTGCCCTTAATTTGAAGACCGAAAAGTTTACGACTTGTCGAACGACGCTACGCGCCTCCAGTCAGCTACTCTCCAGTTCCAGTGTCGCTTCGCACACTGATAACGTGCAGGTTTTATGTGCCGCTGGCAGCGATGGCCTTTTGCGAGTTACCCGACTCCAAATGTCCATAGCATGGAGTTCCCTTCGCAGTGCTCGCTCGGAAATTTGTTGAAATGGGTCTGCATTCACTGACAGAAGACATTCCAGACGCATTTGAAACCGATCATTACTGGCAAGGTGCGACACTCGCTTCCGGTCCCTGTTGCTTGGGATCTTTTTACGAGCGCTGCTCGTACGCTGTATTACATGGCTGCGTGCGGGGACACTCCAATAAATCAGGTAACTTCATTCGCAGTGTTGTCATGGGTACGTCCAAACACTATTAGCCCTTTCTGCTATTCTGTCACGACTCTACGTCGGCTCATCTTACTGCACTGATTCCAATCAGCCGACTGGCACACACACACACACACACACACACACACACACACACACACACACACCTTTTCAATGCGGTGACTTAGGTGAGCAGTGCAGGGTCACGTGAGCGGCGAACTTCTACACTACGGCACTCCAGAGCTACCAATGTGCTCTTTTAAATAAAAAGTATTTTGTTCTGTGAGCTTCGAAAACTGATGGGATATGAAACGTTTCCTAGTATGTGAAAAATCACCAACAGGCGAACAGACACATGAGTGCGGAGAGGTCTGAGTGCCAGGACAAGATATTTTACAGTATCCTCTGAACTGTTGTCTAAATGGCAATAACGCTATAGATGTTGGTCTCTGCTCATCGTCAGGAAATCCAGATTCCTAGGTAGCTGTAATAAACTTCGCCACTCAAATGTTCACAGTTAACCGTTAAGAATGAAGACACAAAAGTTTGCAAATAACCTAAGTTGCAAGGACGTCAGTATCATTCTTTCGATAAAGTAGTTTTTTTTCGTCTGTTGCTGCGTGGTTAACAGAATTACATCAACATTCATACTTTACAAACGACTGTGAAATGCATGACAAAGGGTAGTTCTTATTGTACCAGAAATTAGTGTTACTTCTTGTTCCACTGAAGCAAGTTGCCTTCGCGGTACCTATGAGAGCAATACCCTGGAGACTATAGTACGTAACTGGATTATTCACTTCATCCTTTGTTATCAGGCTTTCGCCGAATAGTTGGCACCTACACTCAAGCTCCTGCCAGAATTATCATGATTTCCGGAACGCTCTTCCGGAAATAAAACAAAACTGCGATCATTTGTGCTATCCCTGTGTATGAATATCTCCAGTTAGTCCTATCTGGTATGTTTCCCACACACGTGATCAACAGCTTATCACGGTACAGAAGACGGATTTGTAAGCAGTCCTCTTTGTAGACTGACTCCATTTTTCTAATATTCTACAAATGACCGGTAATTTGCAACCTGTTTTGCCTGTGACTGAATACATGTGATAATACTTCGAAGTACAAAAGAAGAACTGTTATAGATGAAGAAAGGAGTGAGTACATGATGGCCCCTGCGTGTGTCTAGCACAGGCCGCGGGCATGAAGGAACTCTTGAAATCGTTATGGCAGGCATGGAAGTAACAGGTGGCGAATGACATCTTGAAGAATTTTCTGCCATCCCTGAAACACATGTTAGGTTCTTCAAGATTTCTAGCTGGAGGCTGGTACGAAACAATACGTTTCCCAGTAGCGTCCGAGACGTGCTCTTTGGGTGAAAGGGCACGCCAGTCAGGGATCCGCATAATCCTCAAGGCGTTTCTTGCGTGAGCACCATACTTCGCCATGTGGTACCCTAGTCACACCATTGACTATCATTCTTACCATTTACTGGAAAGCATTTGCCCCTCTTCAAAAGTTACCGGACAAGTCTTGTTGTAGTATCGAATACCTCCCACACTATAATTTAAAGAGTTAGAGATACTGACGCCTGTGACCTTCTACCAGGTCTTCTGCGGACACGTGGGTGTCAATGTGGGTCGACACAAACAGAAATTGGAAGATAACATCTACAGCTATACTCTGCAAGTATAGAGAAGGGTACCTGTGGTATCACTAGCTCATTCCCCATTTGCTGTTCAATTCGCAAGTGACGCGTGGGAAGAATGTTTGTTGGTAAGACCCTGTATTGGCCCTACATCGTTTGAATGACGCTGAACAATGATCTTCTTTCGTCTGATTCAACTGCTAAGTAATTTTGTAACGATAATCATCCCGCCTTGTTACATTTGACTGCTAAACAAGCATTTTTGTCTGTTGTGACTCCAAAATGTTTTATGTTCCCTGTTCAGTTTAAATGATTTCAAACTTTTTTGAGACGGGCTACTAATTGACTTTTCCGTGCGAAGAATATAGATTTTGTCTTGTGAATATTGAAGTTTGTTTTGCTCTGTAACAATCATTTTTCTGTTGTTTGTTTCTCATTTTTTTCTTAAGGAGTAACGCTGCCGCCGTAGGCCACTCGCTATTCATCTTCAAAGTGGTATCGTCCCAGGACACAATTGGGTTTACGTACAACGGTGGCGGTAGATCGTCTACGTATGCTGCGAAGAGTATTACGGATTAGTACTAATACCCGTGGCATGATTCATTTTTCTTCTTTTAAGTCTCAGTTTTTTTCCTCTGCTGGGACAGAGCTTTTCCGTGGCGTCAGAAGATAATCCAGAAGTTTCATCTTCAGTTGATGCCTTTACTATATGTAATTCAGTCCAAACCTTTCCATAATCCTATTCGTTACCTTGAAATACTTCGGAACTATAGTTAGGTCTCTCCTTTTCATTGATAAGGTACTCGGTAATATGCAGATGCGGCAGATCTCCATTCAGTACTGATCGTACCACGGGTAAAGCATTCGGCTTCCTTTCAATTTCGTTTATATTTATGTGTTCGATGATTTTACACATTTTTAATCCGCAATCTATATATTCGGACTTTGGATGTGAATACAGGGTTTGGTATTGGTACGATTCTGAATGCTTCTGGTAAATCTTATGGCAACCTATATAATATAGAGACATACCTATGATTTGGTTAACTGCTCGCGTTTCATGAGCGAAGCTAGTAATAAATCAAGTAATGGGTGACCTGCAGCGGTTTACCTGTATATTATTTCTTAACAGTCGCTGCATCTCTTGCAGGCAATGCCTACAGTTGTTACGTATGGTAATTGTTTCTTTCACAGCTGTTCATCATTTTTATCAGTGAAACAGAGATTTTCCATGGAATCTGCATTTTAGGCCTTTCTTGATTTTATCCTGTTTAAGTATTATTTTAGTTTTCAAATGTATTTGCGTGAGGTTTGGGATGCACTGGATGGCTGTTGTTCAGATCTCTTATTTAAGGGGGAGCACTGACGAATGAATCAAAGAAAGTTGCAAGTGTAAAAGCTGTTCTGTAAAAATATGTCGGATAGTACTCAAATATTATTCGGCAAATACTGTGTTTCTGGTGAATTGGCGTATTTCGATGTTAATATATGGCTGGTTTCAGATTACGAGATATCTTTTTCTGATCGATGCGACGCTGTGTTTAAAGCTCTGGTCTCTTCATCGGGGTTACGATACTGAACTCGCATTCTGGAGGGCGCTTGTTAAAATACCAGTTCAGTTTTTTATTTAGTATTTCATTAATGCAAATTCCGGAATGTTTCAAAAGCACACGGTTGAATTTCTTCCCCTATCTTTCCCAAAACAGAACATATTTTTCGTTTCTCAGACCTTCTTCTCATTCAGGACGAGCGTGGTGCTAATTCCAACTCTGTCATTTTCTTATAGGTTTTCCATTTCACTGTTAAGTCAGATGAGGCGAATGCTGGGATAGTTCCCTGGAGGAGGGGACTCCTTCCATTATTATATTCCAAATGAAATAGAGCTTCATATTTAACGATCCCTCCGTCGCCGACACTTTAAACGGTAACCTTCCCTCCGGCTTTTAAAGGCCGCACCTTTGGATGATGGATGTGATATGATGTGCTGAGTATCGTACAAAGCTAAACAGCGACGTCATAAACGCCCTGCCAGGAGGGGGATGAGGGGGGCAGGGCGGCTGAAGCCTGTTTTACGCGAGCGATTTTCTCGTCTGAATGGATCGCGATGTCTGCGCGTCACATGGTAGCGTGCAGATCAGCCACCAACCACTCCGCGAGGTGATCGGTGACGCCAGTGATTAATTGAAGCCGGCCGTTGTGGCCGAGCGGTTCTAGGCGCTTCAGTCTGGAACCGCGTGACCGCTACGCTAGCAGGTTCGAATCCTGCCTCGGGCATGGACGTGTGTGATGTCCTTAGGTTAGTTAGGTTTAATTAGTTCTAAGTTCTAGGCGACTGGTGACCTCAGAAGTAAAGTCGCATAGTGCCCAGAGCCATTTGAACCATTTGAACCTCCGAGAGATACCAAATACCTGAAAGCAAAGAGTGATTGGCATTTTGCAATACAAGGGCAATGAAAAACCCTACAATGAGCATAAATAAGAATATAAACATATAAGAAGAAGTTTTAACTAATTAGAAAGAACACAAGACACAAAGACTATAGTAAAAATGCCACTATGTGCTACGTTCTAAATATTATTTGAAGTGATTGTATTTATACATTTTCTGCAGCAATTACATTTTTTTCTTTTTGCAATGTTTGGATGTCCTATTCTTGCAATTCTCAGAAGTGTGGAGAATTTACCGTAGGATCTTCGTAATGAAAATCACGACAAATTTTTCTTTAGTCATTAATAAACTCTATAGCTGTTAGATCTTTAATGTTGCTCTTGTGGTCTTCATTTCAAAGACTGATTTGATGCAGCTCTCCACGCTACTTTATTCTGAACAAGTCTCTTCGTCTCCGAATAACTATAGCAACGTACATCCTTTTTGGCACGCTTACAGTATCCATCTCATGATCTCTCTCTAAGGTTTTTACTCTCACATTTCCCTCTAGCACTAAATTTGTGGCCCTTTGACGTCTCAGAATGTACCCTGTCAACGGATCCCTTCCTTTACTTAAGCCGTGCAACATTTTTCTTATCTCTAGTTCTTTTCAGTACTCCTCATTAGTTACGTGATCTACCCATCTCATCTTCAGCATTATTATGTAGCACCACAGTTCAAAAGATTCCAATCTCTTCTTGTCTAAATTGTTTATCGTCCACGTTTCACTTCCATGTATGGCTACGCTCAATACAAATACCTTCATAAAAGACTTCTTAACACTTGAAACCACATTCGATGTTAACAAGTTTCTTTCCTTGAGAAATCTTTGATATCCTCTATACATCGACCGTCATCAATTACTTTGCTACCCAAATAGCGAAACTAATACACTACTTTTACGTACCATTTTTCCTACTCTAATTCGCCGAGCAACGCCTGATGTAATTCGATTACATTACATTAACCCTGTTTTTATTTAGTTAATGTTCAACTTACATACTCCTTTTAACGCACTGAACATTCTGTTAATTTTCTCTTCTAATTCCTTCGCTGTTTCCCACATAACTATAGTGCCATCGCAAACTTCCAAGTTTTTGTTTCTTCTCCCTGCACTTTAATTCTGTTCTCAAACTTCTCTTTGGTTTCCTTCACAGCTCACTCAGTGTATAGAATGAATAACGTCGAGGGTAGGCTGCTACCATGTCTCGTTCCCTTCTCAACCACTGCCTCCCATTCATGTACTTCGACTCTTATAACTACCGTCCTGTTTCTGTGCAAATTGTACATAACTTAGGCTCCCAGTATTTTATCCCTGCTACCTTCAGAATTTCGAAGAGTTTTTTCAGTCAACAGTATAAAAAGCTTTCTCTAAGTCTACAAATGATGCAAACGTAGGTTTGCCTTCCTTTAACCTATTTTCTACCATAACTCGTAGAATCAGTACTGCCTCGCGTGTTCGAACATATCTCCGGAACCAAAACTGAGCTTCCGTGAGGTTGGCTTCTATCAGTTTTTCCATTGTTCTACAAATAGTTCGTGTCAGTATTTTTCGTGCATGATTTATGAAACTGACAGTTCGATAATATTCACATCTGTCAACACCTGCTTTCTTTGCTATTGGAATTATTGCATTCTTCTAACAGTCTGAAGATATTTCACCTGTCTCAAACATCTTACACACCAGGTGGAACAGTTCTGTCATGGCCTGGCTCTCCCAAGAACATCAGCACTTGTGAGGGAATGTTGTCTGCTCCAGGGGTCTTGTTTCGTTTAGGTCTTTCAGTCCTCTGTCAAATATTTCTTCCAGTATCACATTTCAGCTTCTTCTACTTCCTTCTCTCTTTGACTTCAGCTTCATTTTCCCCGTGTGGCCCGTCTTCCCTCGAATAGCTTCCATCTTTAGCCTTCGGGTCTTTGCTTGGTCATGGTTTGTCATCTGAGCTCTTGATATTCATAAAAGTGCTTTTCATTTCTCCAACATCTCTTTCATTTTCCTATTGGCGGTATCTATCCTCCTCCAAATTATGAATGTCTATAATCTTGCATTTATCTCATAGTCGTTCCTGCTTAGCCTTTTTGCACTTTTTGTCGATCTTGATTTTTAAACGACCGTTGGCCTATTCTCTTCTGCTGGCTTTATTTACTACATTTTTATATGTTCTCCTTTCATCAGGTAAGTCCTGTATCCCCTGTGATATCCAAGGATTTCTATTACACCTTGTCTTTTTACCTATATGATCCTCTGGTGCTTCCACTATTTCTTTTCCCGAAGCTACCCATTCGTCTCTACTGCATTTCTTTATCCTTTACAAAGAAGGGCAGCTCGTTTTGTACTATCGCGAAGTAGGTGAGATAGTGCCACAGACATGATACGTGAATTGTAGTGGCAATCATTAAAAAACAAAGGCGTTTTTTGTAGCGTCGGGATCTTCTCATGAAATTTCAATCACCAGTTTTCACCTCCGATTGCGAAAAAGTTCTGTTGGCACCCACCTACATAGGGAGAAATGATCATCACGATAAAATAAGAGAAATCAGGGCTCGCACAGAAAAATTTAAAAGCTCGATTTTCCACCACGCCGTTCGAGAGTGGAATGGTGAAGAGACAGCTTGAAGGTGGTTCACTGAACCCGCTGCCAGGCACTTTATTGTGAATAGCAGAGTAATCACGTAGATGTAATTGTTTCTGTCAGTCGCTGATTAGTTCTCCCTTTAAAACTCTCAAACATATCTGGTCCCTTCAACTCATTCAGGCCCAATCTACTTAATTCCATAACTTTTTGTAATTTTTTCGGGTTTAATCTACTATTCATAACCAATAAATTATTGTCAGAGTTCACATCTGCCCCTGTAAATGTCTTACAGTTTAAAATCTGGTTCCAAAATCTCTGACTTACCATTATATAATCAATCTGAAACCTTCCGATGTCCTTCGGGTCCCTTCCACATATACAGCTTTCTTTCATCATTCTTAAACTAAGTATTAACGAAGATTAAATTATGCTCCGTGCAAAATTCTACCAGGCGGTTTTCTCTTTCATTCGTTTCCCCAAGTCCAAATTCTCCTCCAGTTTTTCCTTCCCTTTCTTTTTCTAGCAACGAATTACAATGCCCCATCATAATTAAATATTCTTCTCCCTTAACTACCTGAATAATTTCTTTTATACCCCGATACATTCTTTCAATTTTTCCATTATTTGCTGAACTATATGTATCTGTATGGTGCGAGATACCTGTGCGGTGCGATAATTAACAGTTGGCCCTAAATAATGAAGATTGTGTGGTCATCCACATAAGTACTAAAAAGAATTCGTTAAACTTTGGTTACACGATAAATCAGTCAAATCTAAAGGCAATAAATTCAACTAAATATCTAGGAATTACAGTTACGAATAACTTAAATTGGAATGAACACATAGAAAATGTTGTGGGGAACACAAACAAAAGACTACGTTATTTGGCAAAACGCTTACAAAATGTAACAGATCTATTAAAGAGACTGGCTACAATACGCTTGTCCGTCCTCTTTTGGAGTACTGCTGCGCGTTCTGGGATCCTTACACATAGGATTAAAGGAGTACATCGTGAAAGATGAAAGAAGAGCAGCATGTTTTGTTTTATCGAGAAGCATCGGAGAGAGTGTCAGGGACATGATACAGGATTTGGGCTGGACACCATTAAAACTTAGGCATTTCTCGTTGCGGCGGAAACTTCTCACAAAATTTCAGTCACCAACGTTCACCTCCGAATGCGAAGCGAAAATATTTTGCTGACGTCGACATGCGTAGGAAGAAACGATCAACATAATAAAATATAGAGTCCGCACTGCCGGCCGGAGTGGCCGTGCGGTTCTAGGCGCTACAGTCTGGAACCGAGCGACCGCTACGGTCACAGGTTCGAATCCTGCCTCGGGCGTCGATGTGTGTGATATTCTTGGGTTAGTTAGGTTTAATTAGTTCTAAGTTCCAGGTGACTGATGACCTCAGAAGTTAAGTCGCATAGTGCTCAAAGCCATTTGAGCCAGAGTTTGCACTGAAAGATATATGTGTTCGTTTTTCCCGCGCGCTATTCGAGATTGGAATAATATACACTCCTGGAAATTGAAATAAGAACACCGTGAATTCATTGTCCTAGGAAGGGGGAACTTTATTGACACATTCCTGGGGTCAGATACATCACATGATCACACTGACAGAACCACAGGCACATAGACACAGGCAACAGAGCATGCACAATGTCGGCACTAGTACAGTGTATATCCACCTTTCGCAGCAATGCAGGCTGCTATTCTCCCATGGAGACGATCGTAGAGATGCTGGATGTAGTCCTGTGGAACGGCTTGCCATGCCATTTCCACCTGGCGCCTCAGTTGGACCAGCGTTCGTGCTGGACGTGCAGACCGCGTGAGACGACGCTTCATCCAGTCCCAAACATGCTCAATGGGGGACAGATCCGGAGATCTTGCTGGCCAGGGTAGTTGACTTACACCTTCTAGAGCACGTTGGGTGGCACGAGATACATGCGGACGTGCATTGTCCTGTTGGAACAGCAAGTTCCCTTGCCGGTCTAGGAATGGTAGAACGATGGGTTCGATGACGGTTTGGATGTACCGTGCACTATTCAGTGTCCCCTCGACGATCACCAGTGGTGTACGGCCAGTGTAGGAGATCGCTCCCCACACCATGATGCCGGGTGTTGGCCCTGTGTGCCTCGGTCGTATGCAGTCCTGATTGTGGCGCTCACCTGCACGGCGCCAAACACGCATACGACCATCATTGGCACCAAGGCAGAAGCGACTCTCATCGCTGAAGACGACACGTCTCCATTGGTCCCTCCATTCACGCCTGTCGCGACACCACTGGAGGCGGGCTGCACGATGTTGGGGAGTGAGCGGAAGACGGCCTAACGGTGTGCGGGACCGTAGCCCAGCTTCATGGAGACGGTTGCGAATGGTCCTCGCCGATACCCCAGGAGCAACAGTGTCCCTAATTTGCTGGGAAGTGGCGGTGCGGTCCCCTACGGCACTGCGTAGGATCCTACGGTCTTGGCGTGCATCCGTGCGTCGCTGCGGTCCGGTCCCAGGTCGACGGGCACGTGCACCTTCCGCCGACCACTGGCGACAACATCGATGTACTGTGGAGACCTCACGCCCCACGTGTTGAGCAATTCGGCGGTACGTCCACCCGGCCTCCCGCATGCCCACTATACGCCCTCGCTCAAAGTCCGTCAACTGCACATACGGTTCACGTCCACGCTGTCGCGGCATGCTACCAGTGTTAAAGACTGCGATGGAGCTCCGTATGCCACGGCAAACTGGCTGACACTGACGGCGGCGGTGCACAAATGCTGCGCAGCTAGCGCCATTCGACGGCCAACACCGCGGTTCCTGGTGTGTCCGCTGTGCCGTGCGAGTGATCATTGCTTGTACAGCCCTCTCGGAGTGTCCGGAGCAAGTATGGTGGGTCTGACACACCGGTGTCAATGTGTTCTTTTTTCCATTTCCAGGAGTGTAGAATTATTGTGGAGATGGTTCGATGAACCGTCTGCCAGGCACTTAAGTGTGATTTGCATAGTATCCATGTGGATGTAGATGCATATATAGGCAGATAATCTATTTGGCATATGAAGTTATATTACTATCTTGTGAGTTGGCGTCGTGTCTATTTTTGCTACAATTATGCATTAACTGTGCTGTTCATGGTAGCTTACCCGAATTACTATTTGCTTATTCAAATAGTGTCAGTGATACTCTAAGTCATCCAAGCCAAAATGCACTGTCCTTATTTGGTTTTACATTTATAACCCTGTGCTCACCTGATTAGAAGTCCTGATCTTCCTGCCACCGAACTCCTTTAATTCACAGTGTATTTTACTAACACCTACCTATATTTGTTTTTGAATTTCCTCCCCTACCTACCCTATTAAGGGACCTAACATTCCACGCTCCGATAGATAGTGTAAATTTTGTTTTACCTGATGACAACATCCTCCTGAATAGTCCCCAACCTCAGATCCGAATGGGGGACCATTTTACCCCAGGAATATTTTACCCAAGAAGATGCCATGATCATTTAACCATACAGTATAGCTGCTTGCCTTTGGGAAAATTAACAGTTATAATTTCCCTTTGGTTACGACTATTCGCAGTGCCACCACAACAAGCCGTCCGCGTTGGCCGAGCGGTTCTAGGTGCTTCAGTCTGGAACCGAGCGACCGCTACGGACGCAGGTTCGAATCTTGCGTCGGGCATGTATGTGTATGATGTCCTTAGGTTAGTTAGGTTTAAGTAGTTCTAAGTTGTAGGGGACTGATTACCTCAGATGTTAAGTTACATAGTGCTCAGAGCCATTTGAACCATTTTCAGCTATCACAGCAAGGCCATGTTAGGTGATATCACGAAGCCAGATCAGTGAATCACTCCGACTGATGCTCCCGCTGCTACTGAAAAGACTGCTGCCCCTCTGCCCTCTTCAGGAATCACAAAACTGTCTGGCCTCTCCACACATACTCCTTTTTTGTAGCTACACCTAAGCCACCGTATCACTGTGGCACGCAAGCCACCCCACTTCGGCAATGTCTACCGGTTCATAGAGGGAGGATCCTTGCTACTGTTACTATATTACCACTTCTTGTGATAAAGATATTTCTTCGTAGCCCCATTTTCACTTTTAAGTTATGGGCGAATCGACATGACATTGTATAGACGTGCCACTTGGGGTGAATACGCCACCATTTGACGCTGACATCTCTTTCAAAAAATGGCTCTGAGCACTATGGGACTTAACGTCTGAGGTCATCAGTCCCCTACAACTTAGAACTACTTAAACCTAACTAACCAAAGGACATCACACACATCCATGAACGAAGCAGGATTCGAACCTGCGACCATAGCGGTCGAGCGGTTCTGTCATCTCTTTCCATTCCGTCATGTTCCGTTAACTATCAATGTGAATCATCCTTAAAACTAAAAGTGTCACTCTAAAACTGCACAGCAGATAGCACCAAAGATCCACCCAATAGTGGCACCAACGTGTAAACTTTAACGTTCCTCGTGACAAACTAGCCTCAGTACGGGAACAGTACTACACGGTTGCTTGATACGACTGCTCAGTTGCGCCTTTTAACGTTGCTTCCTGAAATCAGAATCAATATCTACACTCCGCAAGCTACCTAATACTGAGTAGTGAAGAGTACTTTGTCAGCCGAAGTTACTTTCGCCTTTCTGTTCCAGTGGCGAATGGTGCACCCGAATTCCGATTGTTGGCAAGTGTTCCTTGTGAGGTCGAATCTTTCGGCGTTTTTTCTCGAGATATATTATGGAGGAAACAATATGCTGTTTGAATCATCAAAGAACACCCCCCTACTTGAATTTTAACAGTAAATCACCTCAAGATGCTCAACGCCTTTCTTATAGCGTCCGCCACCACCGTTAGATGAGCATCTCCGTGACGCTTTCGAGCTTACTAACGAACCTGTGTCGAAACAGGCTGCTCATCTTCGGATCTTTTCTATTTTTTCTGTAGATCCTATATGGTAAGGGTCCCATATTTATAACGCTGGAACGTGTGTTTTATATGCTACCTTCCTAGTGAGTAGACTCAACCCCCTGAGGGTTCTTCTAAAGCATCTCTGTGTGACATTTGTCTTTCCTACTGTTAGTTTTCTGAGCTTCTTCCGCTTTAAATGGCACCATGCTCATAGATTTAAATACTTAGAGGATACGATAGCTTCCAGTGATTGTTTGTCTATCATGTAGTCATATAATAACAAGTCTTTCTGCGTATTTATGTGCTGTACATTACATTAGTTTACGTTCAGACTTAACTGACAGTCCCTGCACCAAGTGTCGATCCTCTATTGGTTTTCCTGAATTTTGATATAATTTTCTAGCGTTGCTACTTCTCTACATACAACAACATCACATGATAACAGCGTATCGGAGTTTCTGACGTTATCTACGGGCTCATAACATACCGTGTGTGGCCCTCTGAGTCGTGAGGCACACTTTCTCTGATTTGCAATTTACAGTTTTCAGAGTGGAGCTGGAATCAGCCCAAACAAATACTACGCGACATGTCTTTCATGTGACGCGCAACGACGACGAAAAGCGTCTGTTTGTTTAGCGTTAAAGTTGAATTTTACCTGCCCATTCATGTAGCGATCCTAAATTAGTCTAGTGCAACCGTCATTTTATCGATACGTATCAACTGGGGCAGTAAAATACGAAGGATAACAGTTACTCCAGTAGCGACTGAGCAGAGCTGTTGCATGGCGATAGTGCTCTGCGAGGGGTGATGCTGTCGCTGCTAGAGTACTGGTTTTACTGTCCCTCTCAGTACACGTCGATGAAACGAATATCCAGTGGACTAATTCGAGATCGCTGTACCGAATAGGCACGCAATATTCCGTATTACATTAATTTTGTTTGTAATGGAAAATACCTACGTTTACCGTTGACACTGCAAGTCGCATGAGAGACGTGACGATCAGTACTTGTGTGGTTTAATTACAGCTACACATTGCAAAAACGAAATTGCAAATATCTGCCGAAACACAAGAGAAAATGCTCCTGACGTATCTTAGGACGATCATCTTGTGTATATATATAGCAATGTTTTTTTAATGCTATCTTGATGTGCGCCTGAAATTACTTTCCCGTGTGAAGATTTCTTCTCTTCGTAAGAGCCGGCCGATGTGGCCGAACGGTTCTAGGCGCTACAGTCTGGAACCGCGCGACCGCTACGGTTGCAGGTTCGAATTCTGCCTCGGGCATGGATGTGTGTGATGTCCTTCGGTGAGTTAGGTTTAAGGAGTTCTAAGCTCTAGGGGACTGATGACCTCAGATGTTAAGCCCCATAGTGCTCAGAGCCGTTTTTCTCTTCGTAAGAATCACGTGCTGTGTACTTGATAAGATCTCTTCAGTTCAGTCAAAAAATGGTCTGATAATTCGTCTGCTCGTAATTTTTCACTAGGCTTCGAACGCCTTGCGGGAGTGAAGGACCACAGCATTACCCTGGGCGTCGCCATCTACTGCCTTCTGAGTGTAGTGGACGAAAAGAGCGGGTTGTGTTTCACACGATAATTATTTGCGGAATCCATGTTGATACCTAGACAAATTTTCTGTCTCCGGGAAGCCCATAAGCTCCGAGCACAACAAGTGTTCCGAAATTCTTCAACAGGCTAAGTCAATGCCATAGATCTACAGTTTTTTTTTTTTTTTTTTGCTCACGAGACAACTTGAAAACGAGAATAACCTGCTCATTTTTCCATTCGCGTAGAACGCACAATTCCTCCAGTGACCTCTGCAGACTTCCTGAAGAGGAGGAACTTCTTTCACATATTTTATGAGGAATCGTAGAGGTAACTCATCACGTCCAGTTCAAATGGCTCTGAGCACTATGGGTCTTAACATCTGAGGTCATCAGTCCCCTAGAACTTAGTACTACTTAAACCTAACTAACCTAAGGACATCACACACATCCATACCCGAGACAGGATTCTAACCTGCGACCGTAGCGGTCGCGCGGTTCCAGACTGAAGCGCCTAGAACCGCTCGGTCACAGGGGCCGGCTCACGTCCAGTCGCCTTTCATCTACTGAGTGATTGTAGTTGACTTTGTCTTCGCGGCCACTTATTTTCTTATCTGTCACATTCGCGTTCGTGCGAAGACTGAAAGGAGGAACCGCAGTACGATATTCGTCAGTGAATAAATTTTTGCAAACTGGATTTAGTATTTCAGCCTTCTCTCTGACATCCTTCTTAGATCGCCTTCTCTACCAGCTGGACATCTATCGCACCAGCGGAACAGTACAGGACGATGTCCATTGAGGATGTTTCGTAGAGAGACTAATTGGTATGGAGGCGCGTGAGAACGGAAGCTGCGGACGAGTGCGGGGCGAGCGATTTCGGGGTTTGCGGCAGGCGGACGTTGGCCCGCGTTCTGCGGTTGGGAGGCAGCGCACGATCGCGCCTCGGCGTTCTCCGTATGCCGCCGCAAGGCGCCGCCTACGTGGCCCCAGCCACTGACCGCCGGGCGTCCGGCGTCCGCTGCATCACCCTACCCCACTCATCCCAGGGGGTGCCAACTGCAGCGGCCACGACGTGGGAGGGTCATCGATCTCCCGGCTGGTTTGATACGGCCCGCCACGACTTCCTCTCCTGTGCCGACCCTTTCATCTTAGAGCAGCACTTACACGCAACGTTCTCAGTTATTTGTTCGTTGTATTCCATACTGTTTTAGCTCTCTCCGGTTCCCTTCAATACCGCGGAAGTTATTCCCTGAGGATGACACGCGTAAAGCTGAAATACTAAACACCTTTTTTCCAAGGCTGTTTCACAGAGGAAGACCGCACTGCAGTTCTTTCTCTAAATCCTCGCACAAACGAAAAAATGGCTGACATCGAAATAAGTGTCAAAGGAATAGAAAAGCAACTGAAATCACTCTACAGAGGAAAGTCCACTGGACCTGAGGGGATACCAGTTCGATTCTACACAGAGTACGCGAAAGAACTTGCCCCCTTCTAACAACCGTGTACCGCAAGTCTATACAGGAACGGAAGGTTCCAAATGATTACAAAAGAGCACAGGTAGTCCCAGTCTTCAAGAAGGGTCGTCGAGCAGATGCACAAAATTATAGACCTATATCTCTGGCATCGATATGTTGTAGAATTTTAGAACATTTTTTTTTTTGCTCGCATATCATGTCATTTCTGGAAACCCAGAATCTACTCTGTAGGAATCAACATGGATTCCGGAAACAGCGATCGTGTGAGACCCAACTCGCTTTATTTGTTCATGAGACCCAGAAAATATTAGATACAGGCTCCCTGGTATATGCCATTTTCCTTGACTTCCGGAAGGCGTTTGATACAGTTCCTCAATGTCGCCTGATAAACATAGTAAGAGCCTACGGAATATCAGACTAGATGTGTGGCTGGATTGAAGAGTTTTTAGCAAACAGAACACAGCATGTTGTTCTCAATGGAGAGACGTCTACAGACGTTAAAGTAACCTCTGGCGTGCCACAGGGGAGTGTTATGGGACCATTGCTTTGCACAACATATGTAAATGACCTAGTAGATAGTGTCGGAAGTTCCATGCGGTTTTTCGCGGATGATGCTGTAGTATACAGAGAAGTTGCAGCATTAGAAAATTGCAGCGAAATGCAGGAAGATCTGCAGCGGATAGGCACTTGGTGCAGGGAGTGGCAAATGACCCTTAACATAGACAAATTTAATGTATTGCGAATACATAGAAAGAAGGATCCTTTACTGTATGATTATATGATAGCGGAACAAACACTGGTAGCAGTTACTTCTGTAAAATATCTGGGAGTATGCGTGTGGAACGATTTGAAGTGGAATGATCATATAAAGTTAATTGTTGGTAAGGCGGGGGCCAGGTTGAGATTCATTGGGAGAGTCCTTAGAAAATGTAGTCCGTCAACAAAGGAGGTGGCTTACAAAACACTCGTTCGACCTATACTTGAGTATTGCTCATCAGTGTGGGATCCGTACCAGGTCGGGTTGACAGAGGATATAGAGAAGATCTAAAGAAGAGCGGCGCGTTTCGTCATAGGGCTATTTGGTAAGCGTGATACCGTTACGGAGATGTTTAGCAAACTCAAGTCGCAGACTCTGTAGAGAGGCACTCTGCAACACGGTGTAGCTTGATGTCCAGGTTTCGAGAGGGTGCGTTTCTGGATGAGGTATCGAATATATTGCTTCCCCCTACTTATAGCTGCCGAGGAGATCACGAATGTAAAATCAGAGAGATTCGAGCGCGCACGGAGGCTTTCCGACAGTCGTTCTTCCTGCGAACCATACGCGACTGGAACAGGAAAGGGAGGTAATGACAGTGGCTCGTAAAGTGCCCTCCGCCACACACCGTTGGGTGGCTTGCGGATTATAAATGTAGATGTAGATGTCTTCATACAGATCCTAACCTTATCGGACAAAATATCAGTCACTTCCTGAAACGATTATAATGGTCGCGTTGGAGTGCTCTAGACAGAGAGCAACAGGTGCCGGGCGATCGAGTATCTCTCTACCGCTGACATAAGTGGTGGTGTTGTGTATGTGCCTGTCACTTGTGTGGAATCAGTGCATTAAGAGGGTTCGAGGTGGCGACTTGACACAATGGTAGCAAGAAACATTCGTGTTTGGACGTGTCAGTGACCACCGTGTGAATCAGTTTGCCTAGTTGTTGGTGTATCAACACACACGCCACAGCCGGCCGTTGTGGCCGAGCGGTTCTAGGCGCTTGAGTCTGGAACCGCGCGACCGCTACGGTCGCAGGTTCGAATACCACCTCGGGCATGTATGTGTGTGACGTCCTTAGGTTAGGTTAGGTTTAAGTAGTTCGAAGTTCTACGGGACTCATGATCTCGGATGTTAAGTTTCATATTGTTCAGAGCCATATGAACCATTTGAACAGACGCAAGTACATAGATCTCAAGATGATCTAGGGTGATGGAAACACATATGTTGTCGAATAATAATAATAATTATAATAATAATAATGAAAAAAATGAAAAATGGCAATTGGGACTCAAAATTAAGAGATATATAAGGTGTGCGCTATTCAGCAAAGTTTCATAATTTTCGATAGGATTTTTAGCAAAACAAAAAAAGTGAATGATAATGAGTGATAAACCACAAGTATCAAAACCCAAGTTCTCCTTGTGGGATCCCCTTTCTATTCTGTGCAGGCTTCTCTTGCAGTCGTTGAGAATTTTTCCCTGTAACGCTTATTTATTCCTATACTCTCTCACAACTTTGTCTTATTTCATTAATTACTTCGCTTATAAATTTTCTAATCGGTATTTTGTAAACTATGCACTGCTTCGTTCCATGACAAGGTAGTTGTGGAGCGCTAGTCCACAAAACTATGCAGGAGAGCTTCTATATACACTCCTGGAAATTGAAATAAGAACACCGTGAATTCATTGTCCCAGGAAGGGGAAACTTTATTGACACATTCCTGGAGTCAGATACATCACATGATCACACTGACAGAACTACAGGCACATAGACACAGGCAACAGAGCATGCACAATGTCGGCACTAGTACAGTGTATATCCACCTTTCGCAGCAATGCAGGCTGCTATTCTCCCATGGAGACGGTCGTAGAGATGCTGGATGTAGTCCTGTGGAACGGCTTGCCATGCCATTTCCACCTGGCGCCTCAGTTGGACCAGCGTTCGTGCTGGACGTGCAGACCGCGTGAGACGACGCTTCATCCAGTCCCAAACATGCTCAATGGGGGACAGATCCGGAGATCTTGCTGGCCAGGGTAGTTGACTTACACCTTCTAGAGCACGTTGGGTGGCACGGGATACATGCGGACGTGCATTGTCCTGTTGGAACAGCAAGTTCCCTTGCCGGTCTAGGAATGGTAGAACGATGGGTTCGATGACGGTTTGGATGTACCGTGCACTATTCAGTGTCCCCTCGACGATCACCAGTGGTGTACGGCCAGTGTAGGAGATCGCTCCCCACACCATGATGCCGGGTGTTGGCCCTGTGTGCCTCGGTCGTATGCAGTCCTGATTGTGGCGCTCACCTGCACGGCGCCAAACACGCATACGACCATCATTGGCACCAAGGCAGAAGCGACTCTCATCGCTGAAGACGACACGTCTCCATTGGTCCCTCCATTCACGCCTGTCACGACACCACTGGAGGCGGGCTGCACGATGTTGGGGCGTGAGCGGAAGACGGCCTAACGGTGTGCGGGACCGTAGCCCAGCTTCATGGAGACGGTTGCGAATGGTCCTCGCCGATACCCCAGGAGCAACAGTGTCCCTAATTTGCTGGGAAGTGGCGGTGCGGTCCCCTACGGCACTGCGTAGGATCCTACGGTCTTGGCGTGCATCCGTGCGTCGCTGCGGTCCGGTCCCAGGTCGACAGGCACGTGCACCTTCCACCGACCACTGGCGACAACATCGATGTACTGTGGAGACCTCACGCCCCACGTGTTGAGCAATTCGGCGGTACGTCCACCCGGCCTCCCGCATGCCCACTATACGCCCTCGCTCAAAGTCCGTCAACTGCACATACGGTTCACGTCCGCGCTGTCGCGGCATGCTACCAGTGTTAAAGACTGCGATGGAGCTCCGTATGCCACGGCAAACTGGCTGACACTGACGGCGGCGGTGCACAAATGCTGCGCAGCTAGCGCCATTCGACGGCTAACACCGCGGTTCCTGGTGTGTCCGCTGTGCCGTGCGTGTGATCATTGCTTGTACAGCCCTCTCGCAGTGTCCGGAGCAAGTATGGTGGGTCTGACACACCGGTGTCAATGTGTTCTTTTTTCCATTTCCAGGAGTGTAGTTCAGAAGATAGTAAAGAGGTCCTGATGGAAGTAAAGCTGGTAGGATGTCATGAGCAGCGCTTCGGCAGCTCACTTAGTAAGCGAATTACAATAGAAAGGAAAGGTTCCAGGTTCTAGTCCCTGTTCATCACACAATTTTCATCAACGAGGAAGCTTCAAAAGAGAGAACACCCCGCTGCAGAGAGGAAGATTCATTTTGGATCCCGGTTCATTTTCAGGGTAACATGAATTGGTGAGCCGAAGTCATGGTAAGAGAAACACTCCCAAAATGTCACAAAACACCTCCGGGTAAACCCAGGCACCTCTCTCGCACAGATAGCAAACTTCCCCTTCACTATGAATCAAAGTCTGAACTTGCGAGAAGTTTCTCTCCATTCCTTCCAAACTGTACAACGCTCTCCCACAATCCTATGGCTCCATCACCGGTGACAGAAATCATATAGTGCAGGGTTAGACGCCGGCCCTAATGGCCGTGCGGTTCTAGGCGCTACAGTCTGGAACCGCGTGACTGCTACGGTCGCAGGTTCGAATCCTGCCTCGGGCATGGATGTGTGTGATGTCCTTAGGTTAGTTAGGTTTCAGTAGTTCTAAGTTCTAGGGGACTGATGACCTCAGAAGTTAAGTCCCATAGTGCTCAGAGCCATTTGAACCATTTGAAAATGGTTCAAATGGCTCTGAGCACTATGGGACTCAACTGCTGTGGTTGAAATTTCATCACGAAATAGAACAACGTCAGCAATGGCAGATGCATATTTTCTGGAAACTAAATCCCTCCCTGGAAATAAACTGCAACGAAGTAAGAAATTAAGCATACGTATTCAGAGTGTTTCGGCGACTGTTGTTTATAAAAGAGTTATTTAGTTTTCATACTAGAAACTTAAAACTTGCTTCGCCGGCTGTTCTAGACTTCTTGTGAAATAAGTAAAACAATTAAAACAGTTAAATTCAAGTAAGAGAGAGTGGGTAAGAGCAAATACTACTTAAAATAATACATATTTTCTGCAAGCCACGCAGAGTAAGGTAGTTCTATTTGAATTATGAAATGTAAGCTTTCACGTCCGGAAATGACACAATTAATAAAATAATTCGGGCTATTATGCCGTGGTCGAATGGATTTAACCTTAAAACCCGACTTTTCGTCCACATCTGCGGAGAACATTTTCAAGGGGGATCGTACCTTTGTTGAACGTCGGATTCACACTCTGGCTCCCTGGTGACTACAGCAAATTACGCTTCCGCGAGTTTCCGCGCAGTGACGTGACGTCACATGTTTTGAATAAGCGAGCACAATTGGGCGTTGTCGACTTCCGTTGTCCGCTGTTGCTGTCATCCCATGGTGAAAGACTGGTACACATCTACTTCAGCACCGAAATCCAAATTTCATACAATTTCACGCCCTCCTCCTTCGTACTGAAATTACTGGGGTGCTTCACAATCTCTATAGCCTCGCCGGCCGGGTTGGCCGAGCGGTTCTAGGCGCTACAGTCTGGAACCGCGCGACCACTACGGTCGCAGGTTCGAGTCCTGGCTCGGGCATGGATGTGTGTGATGTCCTTAGGTTAGTTAGGTTTAAGTAGTTTTAAGTTCTAGGGGACTGATGACCTTCCATAGTGCTCAGAGCCTTTTGAACCATTTCTGTAGCCTCCCTGTACATCCTTTCGCAGTACCCCTTGTGGCTGCTTGTACTTGAGTCCTGTATGTGGTGGTCTCCTGGCTGTAAAGCATGTTCCGCAACAGCTGATCTGTCAATCGCCCATCTTCTGCAGTTGTCCTTGTGCCTCCGAGTCGTTTTTTACAGTTCTTTTTGTAGTACCCTTGTACACCTCCCCACAACTACACGGAATCCTATAAATTCCAGCTTTTTCCAGCGGTTGGCGAGCATCCCTGGCCGAATTTATGTGATCTTGTACCTTGTGTGTGGAATACCGCAATGTTCCGCTTTTTCAAGATTTTTCCTATGCTGTCAGTCAAATCCTTAATGAATGGCAGGGAAACTATTAGATTTCACCGGCTCTTGAGCATCGCTATGGTTTCTACGCTGTGGTCTTAACACTCTTTTCACCTCAGCGAACGAATAACCATTCTTGAGCAATGCATTTGTGAGATCTTTTAATTCTGCGTCAAACAGCTCTGGTTCTCATATTTTCCTTGCTCCATCCGCCAACGTTTTTATGATGCCTCGGTTTTGTTGTGGGTGGTGGTTCGAAACCTGGTGTAGGTAACGGTCTGTATACGTGGGTTTCCGGTAAATCGTGTGGCCCAAGCTATCATATTCTTTCTTGAAACCTAGCACATGAAGAAAATTTAATCTTCCGCCTGCCTTCTCCTCCTTGGTAAGCTACATTTTCGGATTTATCCCATTCAGATGTTCGTGAAAGCGATCCAGTTCCTCCCTGCCATACCGCCATCCCTATCATGCTTTCACAAATCAGCTGTGTAGAAGGAGGCATTCGTAGTGTGAACAAGGTTACGTCTGAAGAAATCCGTACGGAAGCTGTAAGAGCATTGTCTCGCGCAAAGCTCCCAAAAAGTAATTTAACTGTGGGTGAGAGGAATGCCGTAAAACACCTGAATGAGGACGACAGTGTTATCATTCTCCCCGCTGACAAGTAAAATGCAACCGTTGTTTTGAATGTGACCGACTATTGGTTCAAATGGCTCTGAGCACTATGGGACTTAACAGCTGTGGTCATCAGTGCCCTAGAACTTAGAACTACTTAAACCTAACAAACCTAAGGACATCACACACATCCATGCCCGAGGCAGGATTCGAACCTGCGACCGTAGCAGACGCGCTGACCGACTATTACAGTAAGATTAACGACTTATTAGATCCGCAAGCATATAGGAAACTAAGTAAAGTCTCCACTGACAAAGTTCTTAGAACTGTTACGCAGTTGATAAAGAAGTACTCTATCGAACAGAGCGTTCAGAAAAGTCTGTTCAGTTTAGTTGCGCTAGCCCCAAGACCTTATGGATTGCCGAAGGTCACAAAGAACGTATTCCTCTAAGGCCTATACCGAGTGCCACCTTTTCGATTGTCAAGTTCTTGACAACATTATTACGACCGTATGTGGGCCGATCTGATTTGTATATCATGAATTCGTCACATTTTATCATAGTGGTATAGCCGGAGGATATATTAGTGCGTTTTGATGTAGTGTCGCTATTCACTATGATCCCACTCAATGAAGTGTTGCAACAGCTGAATTGGATTTTTCCTCCCGATGTTGTAGAACTGTTTAAAAATTGCCTGAAAATCAAGTATTTCAAATGAAACGAAGAGCTCTGTAAACAGACGGATGGTGACGCTATGGGGAGCCCCTTAAGCCCGACGAGTTCGTGCAACAGCACACTCACCTAAAGACGGCGGTCAGGCGGAAGCGGAAATATTGTTTCAAGATGACTTGACGATCCGGTGGCAGACCCGAGAAGAATATTAATAGATATTACGTAGGGGAGGCCTGAAGAGTCACAAAATTCTATATAAATTTTTAAAACTGCTTATATAACGTGTGGAGGGTTGAATCATACTTCGTTGGTCTTGCACCTTCTTGTAACTGCAAACGGAAGAACGTCTCCTACTATGTAACAAGTGAAATTTGTAAATGGACTGAATTTCTTAAATCTATTAACAATTCTACATGTCTTGAAAATGGAAATTTATGATAGTTTCCAATAGCTTCTATATCAAAATGTTTTTAACTTCTTACATGGTTTTTGGTAATATTTCTTCTTAATTTGATTTCATTTACTGTGTATTGGTATGTAGTAGATTAATAATGTAACACATTGACTGCTAAATACAGTGCTGACAATATTCCCTAAATTGCAACACTTTTAAACTTGAATAAAATGTTCGTTCTTAGGTACATTACCATCTTTCACCTTGGAACAGTTTCTCACATTTGGAAAAAACTTACTTTTACAGAGTAAGTTTTGTAGTTCGAGGAAAAACTCCTGCACATATAAAACGAATACTATCATTTCAGTATGGAATAAGAAAATATATTAAACTTCTATTACAGGACTTGCTAGAGACAAAAGTCTGAAAAATGGCCCAAGCTACAACGCTCTACCCTGCTTGTTACATTTTAATATATGAGGTGTTGTAATAGTTAGTTATAAGTCCTTTGTTTAACCAGGCGGTACTCTGCTTCCGCGTGTTGTATTTGGCATGTTAGTTGATTGATTGCACAATACTGTGCTGTTACGTCCAGACTTTATTCTTTGTGTTGTAGGCTACTCTTTCTTTTAGGAGGAAGTGGTACATTATGGGCCTGGTGTTACATTTATGCGAAATATTCGAATTTGTTTCTAAGTTTTACCTAGCTGAATTTTGTGTCAGTTTCTTGTAAGTATGCTTAAGATAAATTATGCTGAAATGTGCGAATGGATGCCGCAGACCCAGCGCCAATTCGCGATTTGTGTGGCATTGTCACTATAAGGCACGTTGGAATATCTTCAGTATGTAGGAGTTTATCGAAAAACCCCTCTGAATCCGTTTCAAAGTTCTTAGGCTGTGATCGCCATGAGCTGCTCCACATACCTGGTAATTTGTTGGTCCACTTATGCTGTGCCAAGTACACGCATGTGTCCAAATCTGTGTGTCCAGCTGATGGCTTTTGGTAAAGTTTGACAGCCAATTTGTAGGGTGAACATTTGATTCTCCTCCGATATACATTAAAGCTGACTTGTGTATGTGTAAGTGACACTGCAAACGCTGGGCTTATCTGCGTGTTCACCTAAAATCACGCGTATATCACTGGTTGATTGATGCTTGCACTGAAATTTTGATGTTATGTTGTTGTAGACTTTCGATGAATTTGAGAATTTATCTCGAAAAGGGCTCTACCGTCAACCCATATGAGTTGGTTGATCGTGGGCAGTCTTGTTTTAATCCTGTTTTAAATTTAATCTCTTGCGTTGTGGACTTATTGATTTTAATTATTTTTTGCGCATTCGTTATTGAGTTAGTAACTCCTTTTGAAATTTGAGTGGGAAAACCCAAATATTGCATACAAGAACCTCATAAACAATACTCTACACTGTGCATTTGCAAAACCTAGGAAAACACTTGTAAGTAACGGACCAGGCTAGGCCTGTAATGTGTCTGTAAAATGCTGGTATGGATGACATAGCTCTGTCTGGCAATGCGCTCTTCTGACATGCGCCTAGTGTAAGGGGGATTAGGCATCGTAACCAGATGTGTAACGCTTGGAAATATGTTTTCCTGCACATTAGTGTTCGAAAATTTAGAGCTGCAGCAGCTTTGGATCTTTTCAATATTATAAGTGCTGTTTCTCTGTGAAGGAATCTGACGATTGCTGTCTCGTTAAAAATTTGTTACCCACATGGGTTCATTTAGTGCCTGTTACTGGCCAAAATGTGTTGCAAAAGGCGACTGGAGACCATACGGTATGGGATATTCTTCTGGAGATGATATGTTTTACATTACCAATTCCGTATCTTTTGCGGTAAATGTTAATGTTACCCATTGGCATTCTGCGGACGAACGAGTTGTACACGTAGGTTTCTTGTGGAGCCAGACTTCCGTGTCGTTAACCGGTAGCTTGGAACTTTCATATAGATTCTTTAAATCACCGTAATTAAATCGTTCAATGGTTTTCTGTTTGCTCTGTGTAATCACGTATTCATCTGTTATCTTTTCAATTAACTTCTGTTTTGCTCGCTTTGCCTCACTCTTTGCCGTGGATTACTGAAGACTTCTGGCGAAAATTAAGTGCATTGTCTCTTGCACATACTATACTTTTTTCTGGCGTTTTGTAATTTGTATAATTTTTCCTTAGTATTTTTGTTCCTGGGAGAGGATTTGAGGTACATGTTTTATATCCTCATATATCTGCCTTATTGCCATAAAGCAGTATTTTGGCGTGGATTTTGTCCATGCAGTTGTCTTATACGAACATTATTTAGAAAATTAATAATTTTAGACTTCGCAAATTATGTCCACTATTCAATGCTGCTGTAAATTATTTGGTAATTTTCCATACATTACATCCAAAGGTTGTGAAAGTCGAACTGGTTTAATCTTTTGGAAGTAGCTAATATCGAAATACCGCAGTCCTTTCTCTTAGTAGGCTGCCTGTTTATCGAATCCTGACCCGCGGAATGATCTGATGAAAGAAGTTGGGTGACGTTCACATGTGATAACGTTGTTAATTGTGGCATCCTGGACGTAAATAGGATGTGGTAGACCAGCTGCCAAGTTCGAGATACAGGTGCTTCTCTCCAAGTGCTTATAATATGTAAGTAGTTAATAACTGAGTTGTCTTCAATTCAACTGCTAAAACTTGGAGTTTGATCAGATTAGTCGGTACACACTTGAAATTGCCTTCGAGAATTGTTAGAGTATGAGAGTTCGGAATTCGATAAGTTATTTGTTCACTATGAAATGATTTTCTCTCCTGTTTCTTATTCGTACCATTGGGTGCATAACAACGTCTGGCACTAAGTCTTTAAATGAGCCAGTTAATCCGCGTTCTGAAGTGAGTAGCACAACTTTTTCACATTTGACTCCCTATCTATATAATATTGCAGCCTCTATTCCATTTGCGAAATTTAATATACTGTCAATACTGTGACGTTTATAACAATCTACCTCGTGATCGTGAAAGTGATTTTCTTAGTTCTTCAGGTTTAGCTTGTGCGGCAGTACGATTAATATTGACGGTTGCTATGCAGTGCGACTGAAGAGCTTGTCGTTGTCCGTTTGTCATTTTAGCTTTCCGATCAATCTTGATTGGGGTAATGTGATATGTACGGTTAGCTTAACAGCTACTCTTCCATTGGTTCTGGTACTTTCGATTACGTTTTATCAGTGTTTGCAGACGGATAAGCCACATCATCTGGATCATTGCGTAGACTACTTCGTAATTGTCAGTTTTCTTTACTACCCTGATTTATTTGCGCTACCTTTCTTCTTTTACGATTGTGAAGACAAGTATCATTTGGATCTACTGCTCTTCTTGTTCTTCAAGTAGTAGTTTTGAGTGAAACGATTCTATTTAAATTTTCTAGTGAAGTTTTCTTTTGACTGTTTCGTCGCGGAGTGGCAATAAGTGTCAATCGAATGTTAGTGTCCAGGATAGTGGCAATATCAGCATTTTGGCCCCTTGATTGTCGGTTTCTTTCCCTCACTCTCGTTGTTTTTTGTGTAACTACACTGTTAACTAACTTGCACGGTTGTGAAACTTGCAATTGACTCACTCCGGTACGCGACCACGATTTTTCGTGCGGTACAGTTTTGGCATTTTGTGATGTTACGATGTGGGTTGGAGAGAGAACCCCTTTTGGGTTGACTGACGTGCCTAAATTGATCGTGTTGCGTATAATGGGCGAATGGTTTGAGACTAAGTTAGCATAAGTGAGTACCGATGCCCCTGCATCTATATTATGTGGTGGTGCGGATTGCTGTTCGCGATTATGCTGCGTTTTGTGAGTACACTGTGCCCAGAATAGAACAATTTCGCCACTCGTTGCACACGTCTTGGGCTGATTATCGTAAATTATCAAGGTGCGGGTATCTAATACGTCAAAATAAGATGGAATCTGTTACTTGAGCTCCATTCCCAATGTTAACACCCTAATATCGACACTGAAAAAAGCTTTGGAATTCTAATGATTCCTCTTTATTTGATATATCGCACCACAGGTCTTGAGTGCATCTCATATATGATATTAATACCTTTCGAAAGGAACGTAATACATCAGCAACGTACGTAAACCCAGAATATTTTCCAACTGACAGCCACAAATTTAGTTCCTTAGCGTGTTAGGTCGATTATAACCGAAATTATGTCTTCGGCAGTCAGCTTTACATACACACAACTCAAAAGAAAAGCATATTGTGACTCCTACAATTTCAGTACTTCGCAATTCCAATCCTCACGGTGTTAAGCCGAAATGGCTCCATTACACTGCTCCTCTACATACCGTTGCTATCACGATAACTCGCAGCAGTTTCGTTTAACACGGTGCAAAGCAGGAGGCTTGTAGCTGCGGAGACGAGAAAATTACTGAGCCGTTGTTTTTCCGGTCGGTGCAGATATCGTTTGAAGCTTCACGTCTTGGTGATGACAATGGAAGAGAATGTACACCTCACGTAGCGACTCAGACTCAATTTGTCATAGGCATGACATGGATGTGTAGAACAAAGCGGAGGACGGTTTGAAAATTTCTTGGGAGTTTATCGTATCGGAAGGGTATCTGTGGTGCACCCAGACTAACATTGATCCTGAAGAGGAGCAGCAAACTTTTCAGGACTCGCAGGGACAACAGTACGGATGATTGTCTGATCTGGCCTTGTAGCACTGACCAACATGGCTTTGTTATGTTGATATTGTGTAGGGCTGAAAGCAAGGGGTTAGAACATACACAGATACCATAATAGGCAGAAAACAGACAATCCAACAAAAGAAACTCACCAAAATGATAGACCACACAAACATCTATCAGTCCCACCATCAATACAACAAACATACATTTCACAAAAGAGTGATTATCTGAACAAGAAAGCAGCCTACCTGAAAAAGGTCCCAAACATAACATATACACAATAGTGTTACACAGGACAGTAGAAAATATCTTAACAGAAACTTAACACATCATAAAGCAACAATATATACTAAACACACCTGAATTCAGTTTCAGAGGAAATAAGAAACATAACCAAAGAGAGAAAACCACCATAAAAGAAAACACTAGGGCTGCTCAACAAAAAACCTACAGAAAACTACAGAACTAATTAACACAAGAAAATGCCATTATCACAAAATCTGACAAATTTAATTCAATAGTAGTCACAAACAAACAGGAATACATTCACAAATCATTAGAATTCATCCAAAGCAACAACATCACAAAACACAGATTAAAAGAATGATACAGAAAAATCCCAAGGACCCCACCCCAAAATCATTGCCTAAAGTTCACAAACCTGGAATACCTATACGTCCATTGACAAACTTCACCAAAGCAGCAACTTCCAAGTTAACCAAACACACACACACACACACACACACACACACACACACACACTGCTACAGAAAATATAGAAATACACTGAAAACAGAAGTCAAAAGAACTCAAGTGACTTAATAGAAAAAATAGGAAATGAAAACGTACCAAACACAGCAACATTGATTTCATTTGACATAATTTCCATGTACACATACATCCCATCAGAGGAAATCAACAACATCATAGAAAGAAACCTCCTACAACAAGGAAACATACCCACAACAAACATACAAGAAATATCAGCCATATGCAGGTTCATCACAGAGCAAAACTACTCTAAATTGGCAGAGCGGTTCTAGGCGCAACAGTCTGGAACCGCGCGACCGCTACGGTTGCAGGTTCGAATCCTGCCTCGGGCATGGATATGTTTGATGCCCTTAGGTTAGTTAGGTTTAAGTAGTTCTAAGTTCTAGGGGACTGATGATACCAGAAGTTAAGTCCCATAGTGCTCAGAGCCATTTGAACCAATATTTCACATTCAACAACAGATTTTACTCTCAACAAGATGGACTACCCATGGGATCCCCAATCAGTGGCCTCCTAGCTGACATTTTCCTCAGTCAGATAGAAAAACAAATGTTTGACAAAATAGTAATACGAAAACATTACAAAATAATATATTGGTGCAGATACGTAGGTGACTTAATTTGCTTAATAGATGAGCCACAGCCTCGCATAAAAGAACTTCATGACAACATAAACTCCATCCATCCACAAATACAATTCACCATTGAAACACAAACAGATGAAAAACTTAATCTCGTAGATCTCACCATACACAAGAGGAACAACAAACATGAATTCACAATCTAAAGAAAACCCACAGTCAACAGCACCATTATTCATAACCAATCCAATTACCCCATAACTCACAAAGAAGCCAGCTTCAGATATTTACTTCACAGACTGAACAAAATTCCCATGAACAAACATGATTACACATAAGAAATGAACACAATCAAACAAATTGTACAGGAGAATGAATATCATGCACAGAGAGTAGACAAAATAAACCACAAAATACAAAAACAAACAACACATAACCATGAAAAACACACCAACAAACACAACACACAACAAATCAGCAGACAGTAAGCAACAAATTGCACGCAACAAAATCACACACGGGGTGGGTAATATACTAAAGAAACAAGGTTTCAGCATCGCATACAGAACCAGCAACACATTACAAACCAAACTTGGAAGAAATACCACCAACACTGACAAATACAGCCAGTCCGGTATATACCAACCTACTTGCAAGTGCTGTCAATCTGTATATGTGGGTCAAACATGTAGGAATTTCAGAACCAGGTATGCAGAATACCTGCACTGAAAAGCAATAGCTCACACTCAACATTTGCAGAGCACCTGATAGCACACAATCACCACCCAATAAACACTGAAACTGACATGCAGATATTAAAAACTAGTAGCAACTTATACCAAAAACTAACTATAGAAGAAAACTATCACATCCATAAACCAGTAGCCCAAGCAAAGAAAGTGCTCAATGAATGCACATCACTTTGCAACAAAACCGACTTCGCCACAATAGAAGAACTATAAAAATAACGTCAACACCAAAACTACTCATGGGAAAAAATATCTTTCTCCCTCCCTCCCTCCTCCCTCCCCTACTCCTTCTCTCTCTCTCCCTCTCTCTGTCTGTCTCTCTCTCTCTCTCTGCCGTAGTCTTCAACACACACACACGCGCACCTACACAAACCATACACCACTGACGCCAAATACAATTCAAACTCGCGTGCCTCACCCAGCCAAAGACGCTACGAAACAAATTAATACCACACAGCCATAACAACACGTAATAGCAGCGAAAACTCTATCTATGTTTTGAGAAATATAAAAATCCAGTGCCAAGCGACCATAGGTCACGAAGTTAGCCTATTTACTTCGCCAACAACGCAGGAGAACGCACCACAACAAAACATGATACAGACTCATTTCCTTTCGTAAGTGCGTAACAAACAGAAAAATAAATTACGTTTTGCTGTTTGCTGATGACAAGTTGTATACTGTGTAGGAGAATAGCTACCAAAATATATGGACAATAGCATCATGTACGGTATTTTAACTAATGCATACATCCACTTTTCGCCAATTAGCTATAAACCAAATTTTGACATAATGTTATAAACAACACAAATGTTAAAATGTTACAACAATTTTACAGTTAAAAATAAAAATTAAACCCACTGAAGATAGCACAAAAGTGCTGAAACATGTATGAGTGAAACAAAACAGAAAAAAGGTGTCTTGCTTAAGGAGGAATTTCTCATCCCATTTTCGTAGCAACCATAACAAGACATAACAAGAAGAACTGCACCACAAGATGATTAATAGTGGATCTATTTCTGCGAAAGCCATTTTGATAATCCCCGATTATATTTTCTGCGTGTGATCTCAAGCGGTTTAGTAATAAGAAAGATAAAACGTTATAGTCTGTTTTAACTAATGATACTCGTATTTCAGTGCTCTTCCTGTCTCCTATTTTTTATGAATTGGAACTATTAACGAACTTTCCATTCACTTGGTATAGTCTCAGTATCCCAGATTATTTGTATCAGGTTGAAAAAACAGCTATGCAGGACTTCTTTTGGATATTTTTAGTATCTTAGTTGTAATCCCGTCATTCCATGATACTTTAGCATTTTGTAGGTGTTTGATACTTCCTAGTACCTCTCCATATGTCGAGAGAAATGTGGGGGGATAAGAAGTGTGGGAGACAGACTCGAAAAGAGTAAGCAATTGCTTATGGTTGAAGGTTGCAGTAGTTATGCAGAGATGAAGCAATTTGCACAGGATAGGCTATTGTCGAGAGCTACATAAAACCAGACGTCTGACTGAAGACCACGAAAACAACAACATGCGTATCGAATGTTTCCACTTATTCTGAGTCAGGAAACAGTCTCCAAATTTAGTTTAAGTATTTATGAGAATAAATCTCTGTGTTACCTTCATTTATAACGTCGTAGTTGCTGAATGAGAATAAAAGGTAATATAACTCTCCTGTAGCTACGAATATAACGGTCAGACACATTGCTCTGTATATTTCCCTGCGGTCTCTATTTTAGTATCTAGCCAGTTTACCTTTTGCTCTTCTCGGTGCTCTCCACCACAGCAAATACTTCAGCATCTACTGCGGACAAGGTCCTATGCAGAACATTACGACAGATAGGTGTGTGCAGGGTACTCCAGCTGAAGGGCTTCCTATGATGAGACAGCGTGTACAACGACCGGATCCCTTGCACGGATTTGAATAATCTGTCGAGGCTTGCTGAATCCCGAAGCAGTAAAACTGGTACGTGGCGCCCCTTATATTGATAGTCACGTCGCTGCTGTACCTCATGCATACCTAATCTGGACGGCAATGTATGCATTGCACCGTTGATGTCGGTTGCGGGCTGATTCTCACATTTGGCACCCTGTGCCCGCCATCCCGCAACTCTGCAATCATTATCACCAGGACGTCAAAGCTGTTTAATTTTGGGGGAAGACCCTTCTATTCATGTTCTACATATAAATAAGTAGATTTTCCTACTTTATTGGAGTGTGCTCTTTTCTGACAGCTTAAGATACACCAAAACGATCAAGAACACTACCGAATGGTGCCGTTGCAAGACCACTCTTTCGATTACAACAGCTGTGTACTTTATTTAACTGATCCTCAGGGTGATACGTTTTGATAATACGATAAGAAAAGTTGAATATGAGATATGTAAAACGACAGTAGGATGTCTTGTTCTTTATGATCGATGAATCTGAGTTATCACGGAACCTCTTTTGCAGGATGTCTCATTAATAAATATATGCGTCATTACATGTTAGTAGTAATCGTCAGTGAGCTTCTATATTTTTATGCGTGTTTATTGTTTAGTTCATTTTACTTGGTAATATCTGTTTAGTTCCTGAATATCTAAATAGAAATGGCCACGTAAAAAGAACAAAACAATAGGCAATAAAAGTGGATGTTTGGCCTCAGTTGAAGAAATTGTGATAGCTTAGAAGAGACGAATATTTTATGGCAGTTGTTACCTTTCCATTTCTCCTCAGCGCTCTCGAGGTCGGGTGGAAAAGTCTGAGAACAGAATGATGTTTACACTTTCCTAGGATACTTAAAGAGGCTGTAGGTTCCTTCTGTCCCAGAATTAATACAGCAATTCCCCTTGGTCTTTCATTGCACCCCAAAAGGATTTCATCAAGAAATTAACTCTGTATGTTGGCTCTGAAATGTTGTCATGTCACTGTTTACTTTATTAGAAGGGCGCTTTTATATCTTTTCATACACTTTTATTTTCTATTTGTTGACTACATGGTAAGATATTAATCTTGAGGTTTGTCCTGGCACTAAACCCTCCTGAAACGTCCATAAATATTATTTCAGCTAGTTCATTTGAATACACTGATGAGCTAAAATATTGAGACCAGTCTGTCGTCATTTTTTCCACAGACTACACCTTTTCATGCTTTACAGAGTAGCCAAGCTTTCCTCTTCCGCGTTCTCTGATGAGAAGTGGATGTCCACGCACAACCAAACAGCTTCTCCATTTCGTAGTTACTCGCACCAGGTACTCGGCAATAGCAGTCTGTCCTTTGTAAAAGTCGCTTACGTCAGTGAATTTCCCCATTTGCGTCCCGTATCGTCAGGAGAATGATTTCCCATACGTCTCTACTCTGCTATTATATACAATGTGATCAAAAGTATCCGAACACCGCCAAAAACATACGTTTTTCGTATTAGGTGAGTTGTGATGCCACCTACTGCCAGGTACTCCATATCAGCGACCTCAGTAGTCATTAGGCACCGTGAGAGAGCATAATGGGGCGCTCCGCGGAACTAGCGGAATTCGGACGTGGTCAAGTGAGTGGGTGTTACTTGTGTCATATGTCTGTACGCGAGATTTCCACACTCCTAAACATCCCTAGGTCCACTGTTTCCGATGTGAAGTGGAAACGTGAAGGGACACGTACAACACAAAAGCGTACAGGTAGACCACGTCTGTTGACTGACAGAGGCCGGCTAATGTGGCCGACCGGTTCAAGGCGCTACGGTCGCAGGTTCGAATCCTGCCTCGGGCATGGATGTGTGTGATGTCCTTAGGTTGGTTAGGTTTAACTAGTTTCAAGTTATAGGGGACTGATGACCTCAGATGTTAAGTCCCATAGTGCGCAGAGCCATTTGAACCAATAACTTCGGGGATAGGCTGCAACCACTTTTTGACTGACAGAGATCGCCAACAGTTGAAGAGGATCGTAATGTGTAATAGGCAGACATCTATCCATACCATCAAACAGGAATCCCAAAGCGCATCAGGATCCACTGCAAGTACAATGACAGTTAGGCGGGAGGTAAGGAAACTTGGATTTCATGGTCGAGCGGCTGCTCATAAGCCACACTTCACGGCGGCAAATGTCAAACGACGCCTCGCATGGTGTAAGGAGCGTAAAAACTGAAGGATTGAACAGTGGGAAAGCGTTGTGTGGATTGACGAATCACGGTACACAATTTGGCGATCCGAAGGCAGGGTGTGGGTATGGCGAATGCCCGGTGATCGTCATCTGCCAAAGTGTGTAGTGCCAACAGTAAAATACGGAGGCGGTAGTATTATGGTGTGGTCGTGTTTTTCATGTAGGAGGCTTGCACCCCTTCTTGTTTTCCTTGGCATCATCACAGCACAGGCCTATATTGAAGTTGAAGCACCTTCTTGCTTCCCACTGTTGAAGAGGAACTCTGTGATGTCGATTCCATTTTTCAGCACGATCTAACACCTGTTTATAATGTAGAGCCTGTGGCGGAGTGGTTACACGATAATAACATCCCTGTAATGGACTGGCCTGCACAGAGCCCTGACCTGAATCCTATAGAACACCTTTGGGATATTTTTTAAAGCCGACTTCGTGCCAGGCCTCACCAACCGACATCGATACCTCTCCTCAATGCACCACTCCTTGAAGAATGGGCAGCCACTCCCCAAGAAACATTCCAGTACCTGACTGAATGTATGCCTGCGAGAGTGGAAGCTGTCATCAAGGATAAGAGAGTGACAACACCAAACTAAATTCCAGCATTATCGATGGAGGGTGCTACGAACTCGTAAGGTATTTTCAGCCATGTGTCCGGACACTTTTGATCACATAGTGTACTTCCCTTAACGGCGTCACGAGCCCGCAGTGCCACCAGGCAGCATTCAACCTCGCGGAGGTCAAGGCTTGTAATGTTTTGGCTCCTTAGTGTATGTGATGTGTGAATGCGTATAAACCAGCGCTGTTTTGGATCACCTGGAGCAATTCTAGCCTAATTAGGCTACGGCCACGCAAGCGTTTTTTTCACGCGCGTTTCTGCCGTCGTTCACGCCGACTTAGGCTACGGCCACACGAGCGTTTGTTCCACGCGCGTTTCTGCTAGAATTCACGCAACACGCGCGGCCACATGCCCACCTCTCTCACGCGGCGTGAAGCCCAGCGAAACGCCAGTAGCGCTATGGTACAAGCTGTGACAACATCTACTGTGCGCAGTTTAGTATCAACTATGAGAGGAAATACATTAAACAAGAACGCGGTTCTTGCAGTATGTGCTGCGTTAGTTGTACATAGGCGTCGGAAACGAGGGCAGGAAAAAAAAATACTAGATTCATCCTATATTAAGCGACAGATCAACTACAGGAAAGTTCGTGCTTCTACGCAACAAACTGAAGGCAAATCCAGACAAGTTCTATGAATACTACAGGATGCCGGTTAACTCATTTGAAACGCTTCTGAGTATGATTGGAGAGAAAATGTCTAAAAGGAACACGAACACGAGGGGATGTATCAGTGCAGAAGAAAAACTCGCAGTAACCTTCAGGTACCTTTTTTTTCTTTCTCTGTTTAGACATTAATATTAATTAAAAATGTTTATGCCAAGGAAAAAAATATAGATCTGAAAGACCTGTCGTAGTTTTTAATTACAAGTCAAAAAGTGTCACAAAAGCATCTTCTCTTTCTTCTGTGGACTCTCTTTCTTCTGTGGACTGTGACGAATAGGTTTCGTAGTGATGTACAAAAGACTGATTAATTGCGCTGCCACTTGGTGAAGATGGTGAAGGTGAAGACGTCGGAATTGTGTAAGACCTTAAAAGTTGAAGGAGTTTCATTTGAAAATCAAATTTGTCCTCCGTTTTAAGCTTCCTAATAACAGGAAGTTGCGACATGAAGAACATCTCATCCGCATCAGGCACGTGACGTGCAGGTTGTTCCAAATGCCCTTTAAAGACCTTCGCAATTTCGTCCTCGAACGTATCTTGTTTCCGCTTTTTTGGTTTTGGCCTTGAAATATTTTCTGCACTTCGAGGTTCTGGTGCTAGTACGCTCTCTGTTCTGTCGTCATTCTCAGTGACGTTCATATTCCCAGCAATTCTGGAAAAATAACCTTTTTCTATAATTTAAAACAGTATCCTTTCATATTAAACCTACTGAAACAGCTACTATGTTCAACAAGTGACCTTATAATCCACAGACAGTAAGGGGTAATTGTCACTTACGTCCTTTGTTGCAGCACTCCTTCTAGGAACGTCATTTGCTTATAAAATACATATGGTTTGCTGGACGTAGCAGCATCACCACTTCTTCCTTTGCTTTTCATATATTTTGTATAGGAATCTCTCATACTTTTCCACCGTTTCTGAACTTCTATCCCTAAAAGATAACGAATAGAAATATTGTAGATTTATGTAATTACCTGGAGCTCATTTAATTTCTCCTACTTAAAATGAAATCATTTAACAGGTTTGTGCATGAAACAATTTTTCTACTACCAAGAACGATTTTTTCCATTTATGTTTTCCACAATGTGTTTTATGAAATGGTTCCCATTTTCAAGTGAATTTCTGCGTGATGTCCGATACTGCAGTCTTGTGTTGTCTTTAGTATAATGTATAAATCCATGTGCAGTTTTTAACTAATGATCGACGTTTTTGCAGACTTTCAGCATTAACTATGTATAAAGACAGACAATTATTTCAATATTCCTCTTGGTTTTATATATTACAGTGAAGACAACAGGACAACGGAGCACCTTACACATGGAAAAAATCACGATAAAGTAGCATAGTACACAAAAATACGTTTGGCAGTGAGAACCATTTCCTGAAACATAAATAAAGAGAAAATCCATTGGCTTTCCCCAACCGTTTCTAACTGATCAAATCAAATTTTACAGGCATCTGGGGACTGGAAATTCGATGCGTTCTCTGCATTTTGAGTTTCTTCTCGGCCGATCCACAATTGCTGATATTATTAGAGATACTTGCACTTCCATATGGGAGATGCTGAAAGTGGAGTATATGAAACCCCCGACTACAGAAGAGTGGAAGAATATCAGCGACCAGTATGAGAAGACAGGAGACTTTCCTCATTGTGTGGGATCCATAGATGGAAAACACGTTAGAATCGTTAAACCATGGACATCAGGCAGCGAATTTTATAACTACAAAAAGTATTTTTCTGTTGTATTGATGGCCACAGTAGACAGCAAATATTGTTTCAGATTCATAGATGTAGGGGCATTTGGTCATCAAGGAGACTCCAATATATTCAAAGCAACTGAATTGGGTACAAAACTGTACCAACAAGCCTTGAATTTGCCAAAAGCTGCACCACTTCCGAATGATCGTTGTGGACTGAAAATTCCTTATGTGTTTGTGGCTGATGAGGCTTTTGCGTTGAGTGACCATTTAATGAGACCATATCCCGCGAAAAACCTTACGAATAAATAAAAAGTGTTTAACTACAGACTGTCACGAGCACGACGTCATGTGGAATGTGCATTTGGCATTTTATCCAATAAATGGAGAATTTTCCATCGTCCAATCGATGTTAACGTGGATGTGGCGGAAACTGTTGTTCAAGCATGTTGTGTACTTCACAATTTTGTGAGACAACATGATAGTTACAATGTGGAAGACACACTGACTTGCACACTGGAAAGTATTCCGGCACATGAAACAAAAGGAACGGTCAGTGGCAAAAGTATCAGAGATCATTTTGCTGATTATTTCTGTTCCCCTCAAGGATCTGTACTATGGCAGGATCATTATGCAAACTTCTTCGGGTGAAGACTAATTTTTGTATTGGCTTGTTAACATTTTATTCATGTATAAATTTCATTGTACACTGTTTATAACAATTAATAAAATATTCACTGTCTGTAATTACCTAGATCTGATTTTTGCTTGTTATCCATTCCATCCCATTTTTCTCCCAGAACGGCCGCTGTAACTGCTCGCCACGATTCTCTTTTCTTTCTCTAATTTTGTATTCCGGATCCCTTGTATTGTACAGCCATGGATGTTTCTGCACTTCCATAATAATGATTTCACTGTCCAGATGCTCCATTCTGGCACTTTATAAAATACAGGAAGACTGCTACAATGACAACGAAGCGAGGACGGAAAAGTCTGTCCGTAAACTGAACAGCGAGCTGCCGAGCAGGGTTGCCAACCATAGAACTTTTTTCCTCGCACATAAACAACTAAAATATCGTACTTTGGCTTTCAAACCACGTTCATTTATCATGCATTTGACATGTTATAAAACCAAAAATAAGACATGTGTGGCTACTTCATTATGAAATACCTACTTTTTATAATATCGCACCACGCATTGTTAGACTGCATATGTTCTTTATTATGAAACACCTATTGAAATGATACCGCTCCACGCATTGTTGCATATGTTGCCTCCTTCCCTATCGAGTCCAAAAAGGATGATGTAGTTGCCAAAATTTCGACCTTGTCGTACGTTGAAGGAGGCAATTGAAATCCGCTTAACGACGAATTTAATTAATAGAGATAGTGGTTTCAATCTTGATAAATCATGGAATCCGGCACTTGCTGTAATAAACTCGCAAAGACGTTGTCACAGTGCAGCTCACAATGATATATCGATATGCCAACACAGATCAACTGCTGAGTCATAGATACAACTCGCGCATTATGCACGTCTCTGCCGCCGACCAACGTCTCTGGCGCATTTGCATCTGTGGTCGCATGCGCAGTCGCGCGGTACAACAGTATAAAGGGACGAAGCGAGCACTGGAGCGGCAGTCTTTCGGCTCACTCTGAAGATGGCTGAACGTTATACAGCCGAAATATTAGAAGAAGAAGGAGATTTCTTGCGGCTGCACACCCGAAACTTAATGGAACAGTCTTTGCGCCGCCAAAACCTGAAGATTCACATAACTCTAGAATATCTGAAGGAATTTCAGTCATACTTGGTATGTATATGACTTACTGTCCAGAAAAGCATTCATAGCACCCTTTGAGCTGGAGAGCGAGTTTTAGTAGGAAGGCGTGTAAAAATAATCTAAACCGACCTAAACCACTCGAAAAAATTTGCTACATTCTAATGAGTTGCATGTTCTTTATTTGACCTTTTTCTCTATCCTCTTACTACTGCAGGAGGTCGTTAGTTACTGTGCCTTGTGTAATCGAGGTAAGCTGCCTCCTCAGTGCAGTTGAGTAGTATATGCTGTGTCTTCAGTTGTGAACGGCTCAATGAGTCATGTGAACACTGTATGACAACATGCTTCAAATGATCAGTTCAAGTTTAGGACGTGTGCACATTACTATTTACGGTAAGAAGAGTTGTCAGAACGGGAATTTGTCCGCCAAAGTGGCGTATATCTCAGCGACATAATTCGAACTTTTTGCCACTACCTGCATTTACAGCCATACACCGCAAGTCACCTTACGGTGAGTGGTGGAGCGAACTTCCTCTACTACTATCTTTTTTTCTACCTTTCCTGCTCCTTTCACGAATAGCACGCGGTAATAATGACTGTTGATAAAGCCCTGTACGAGATCTAATTCCCCTAATTTTCTCGTCGTGAGCATTTCGAGAGACATATGTGGAATCAATATGTTCTCCGACTCTTTTTCGAAAGTACACTCTTGAAATTTCAACAATAAATCTGTCCTTGATGCACTGGACATCTTTTGTAGTGCCTGCCTTTTGTTGCAAATCTCTGCTGAACAAATGATCCCGTGACGGAACACACCAGTCTTTGTTGTATCTTCTCTATGTCTTCTATTAATCCAGTTAGGCAATGGTCCCAGAGGGCAGAGGAGCTATGGGTTAAGCGGTGGATGCACCGCCCGCTGCTTATCTCATTACGTCAGTAACAGCCAATCAGGTATACAGTACGTAAAAAGAGTTATTACAAATAATATACAGATAAAACCAATGCATAAACATTAGCTAGGTGCTAGTAGGACTCACGCACTAAATGTTCCGTACACTTAATTATCTACACTGACAGTTCATCCATTCAAAAAATCTAGAATCTCGACGACTTTTACCTGTTATCGACTCTGATACTGCCAAGATATCGGTCCCAGGGTTTCCACGACTATTGATAATGTTTTAATTTCAAGTTTGAAGTCGGATAACATATGGCAAAACAATATTTCATCTGTGTGATATAATTACAAAATTACCATTTTCTGATTTTTTTCCTTTCTTGTTCTGTGAAGCTTCTCTTCTTCCTAAATTTCATGGTTCTACGTCAAGGGAAAATATCGCATAGATTTTAATGAGTGAATTTGCGAGTTTCAAAATATGACATAAATGACCGTACAGTTTGATTGCACTGCCTTAGAAGCTTCACTTTTTACATCGCAAAGGGTCCATAATCCCTAATGTATGACATGAATTTCAACTTGATACGTCTGCAACTTCCTGAGAAAAAGGGGTCTTAACAGACGAGCGAACAGACAGACAGTCTGTTAACAAATGACAAAACAGTTTTCCTTTCGGTTGTAGTGTGGAACCTTGCTTCTTGGTAAATTTAATGATTACATGTCAACGCGCTGTACCCTGTAGGTTTTGACGAGTGAGTTTGCGAGAGCAAAAAAATGTTACGTAAGTGATCGTATGTTTTGCCTGCACTGACCTATTATCTAACGTTTATTATATCGCCAAGGTACTATAGACCTTAACAAGTGACACAAATTTCAACTTGATAAATCTGCCTGTTCCTGAGAAAAAGGGGTTTTGAAAAGTCGGGCAGACAGACAGTCTATAAGAGTTCCGTTACAACCGATTGAGGTATGGAATCCTAAAAATTAATACAAAAGTTACATAGCATCACATAAATATCTGCTACATAAAGCATTTTGTCAAATTACATTTAAATAGGTACGGGAGAACATATAGGAGAATTGAAATAGCTTTCAGTACACAGAGGGCCCTCATGGGCATTTGAGGTATACTCGTAGACCGGAATCTATACTATGACCGAGCTATGTGACGCCGTTGGTTTCCATTGAGATGCAGTGAAGGTTTCGATACACACCATTCAGAACCGGTGGAGAACTAAGTCAAAGATGAGAGAGCAACTGGCCGAAACAGAGTGCCAACGTGAATACAAGAAAGCAGTTGATGTGCGTGAAAACCAATGCAGAACATTTTGAAATAACCATCGTGATGGCTGGCTATAGAAAAGTACGTAATGTTAAATATAAAGGAGTGTATAACACAGAGCTCAGCAGTGCCATGGTCATTGACGACAGAAGCATACGTAATTGTAGGAATAAAGTAGTATATTATGTAAGAAGTAGCAATGTCGGTCGATAGATTACTGTAAAAGCACCGAAATTTCGTACGTTATAAAATGACAGGTCAAACACTAAAAATACTAACATTGGCACTACGAGTCCTGAAACTAGTATTACATACAGAATAAAATAGTTCAGAAGCATGTGTGACGCAGAATAAAAATATAATAAAATCATTGTTAGAAATATAAAGTATGAAATAACTGGTTCTTGAGATTTAGAAAACAAGAGAACGATATGTATAGGTTAATTTCTAGAAAAATACTGTGTGAGTAAGATATCTCCAGCAGCCTTAGGGATGAAGGAACGGGTAAGCCTATTTATCACTCAATATCCCACAAATAATGCTATTGGGCTTCACTGCGGATATCACACTATCGGAAAGTGGAAGTGTTACACCATAAATCACGAGTCCGATACTTAACTTATTTTTTGTCACCTAAAGGCTATAAAACGAGTAAAAGTTTATTCCATTCGGATGTGAAGTCAATCATTAACGTCACTATGAGGCGTGACTTCCATGGAGACTAATACACCCTTTTATTCGACGTGGAAAGAAAGCAAACCACCTCCGAATGTCATCTTTATGAAATTCTTGCCATGCCTGAAACACATGCGGTTAACTTCATGATGACTGGTGATTGGAGGATCGTATGAAAGTCATCACATGCCAGACACGATGCATGAGCGACAGCGGGGGGGAATGGGCAGGCCAGTCATTGCTCCATACATTCCTAAATACGTTTTTGACGTGAACGCGGTGTGGAGCCTTTCGTTATCCTGCTCGAATATGCCATTTGGCATCCTGGCCATGAAGAGTATGGCAGTAGAGGTTACTATTATCGCTATATACTAGCGAGGGTTCGTCCTCCCTTCAGAAATTACTTAATAAGTCCTGTTATCATATCCATTAACTCCTCACATCTTGACTCCAGGATTTGGAAGGGTGTGGGTCTCGAGAAACGCCGCCTTCTTTAATCTTTTACGAGGTTAACTACGGCTACGTCAGTGTCTACCCAACCGTTTACACCATACTAGTCTCTGTTGTATCTGGTGTGGTGTCACTGGCAAATGATTCATAGCAACTCGAGATCGCTACCCAGCTTCCTGTAATGGTTTCCCGACGGTTCATAGTGATACTCTGCCTGTCACATCTGCCCGGATTTCAGCTGTTGTCATCCATGTATTCGTGAGACCCAATCGCATGATAATACGATCTTCTCGTGCTACAGTCCCTTTGGAAGCACACGTGTCTTCTCTTCTTACCACACTATTGTTTTGAAGCTACCTTGTCATTACTCGCTTCGCAGTCGTTGCATTGTAGCCAGCTATCTGTGCAATCCGTCGATATGATACTTTCATGTTCCTCATGCCAATGATTCGCCCGTTCCCTAAGTCTGAAAGATGGCAATAAGCCCTCTGTGCATGCTGTGCATACATCTCTTCCAGAAAAGTTGAAGTAATTTTTGACACACTCAAGTGACCATCATGTACATATATCAGTCTTCGTATATAACAATGGCTTTTGTGTACTGACAATAAGTTCGCATAAGGATGGAATTTTAATGGAGATACTAGAGTATCAGTTTCGTCAAGGTCTTCATGATGCAATAGTTTCTATTTCCATCTAGGTGTTATCGAGACCTAATTGTTGTCGGCAATAATTCACGTTGAGGGATCCTTGAATCTAATCCTTCTTTTAACTTGACTAAGGACTGCTTGTTAAGTGCAGAATCGATCTGGTTTGTGTAACGAGGTATCTGGTTGCAGACACGAATGGCGATACGCACGGCTCCGGGTGCCGATCAGCTGGCGAGCTGGAGATATGCTAATGGCCGCGCCCAGTAGCGCCGGCTTCGCACCTCTTTATTATCTGCACTGGTGATCTTGCTGGAACCGTTAGCAAGCGCTGGGATGTACGCGCCGGCGTCGGACGTTTTTATGGCAGCGGGAACTTTATGAAGCGGCCCGTCTACGGCAATAATTCCTCCAGCGCCTCGGCGTCTGGCGTCTGATACCCAAGTTTTCTCGGAAGAAAATCCTAGCCGATGCACTGCTGGCTGATCGTCCGTCATTGGCCATTGTGGTACGGTTTTGCCTGCTGGGCTGAATATGAATGGTGCGGGACGCGAGTACATATCGTTTACCAGGTGTACGATGTGTGTCGGCCGCAGGTACGTGTAAATCGCCTCGCCACGCTTTTGTAAGGAACGATTCCCTCTGTTGTCACCGTGGCAGTAACTCAGGCCGCTTCATTAAAATTGTAGATAAGGCTGTTCGGAATGTTTCCGAAGTTGGGTGCTTGTGAGCGCTGACGAGGTATTAGTAATGGTAATATCGGACGTTTCGATCTCATTGCAACTGCATCTATTACCGCATCGAGATAAATAATCCGTAGTCCTAGATATTTGGATCGATGCGTGAACAACTAATCAAAGCTGTAGCAACTATTCTGAGTAGTGGCAGCTCTACAGTCTTCCGCGTATTTCAATATAATATTTTTTTCCGAGCGAATACGTCTTTTACACAAAGAAAACTGTTCTCATAGTTGTTAATGCAGCACCCCTAGTTCATAAATATTATTTTTATTGTGAAAATAGAGCTAAAATTTTGCGGAAATGTAGAAACGGACATACCATATGCAGACAACGATCAACTCTCCCTCCCTCCTTTCGTCTCTTTCTCTCTCTCTCTCTTTCTCTCTCTCACTTTCTCTCCGTCCGAACAGGCCTCGGAAGGCCCAACGGCAACCACCGACAGCCGAGTCATCCTCAACCGACAGTCTTCACTGGATATGAGTTGGAGGGGCATATGGTCAGCGTATCGCTCTCCCGGCCGTTGTCAGATTTCATGACCGGAGTCACTACTTGTTGACCAAGTAGCTCCTCACTTGGCCTCACAAGGGATGAGTGTACTCTGCCTGCCAACAGCGCTCGGCAGACCCGGATGGCCACTCATCCATGTGATATCCAAGCCTGACGGCGTTTGACTTCGGTGATATGACGGGAACCAGTGCTACAATTGCAGCAAGGCCAATGTTAAACAACAATCAAACAGTTTGTAATATCTACCACAAGAACGAGAAAGATGCAGAACAAATATGGAATGTAACTAAGTTGTGCCAAATTTACCAATGTCATACACCGACGAGCCAAAACATTATGATTACTGATCAGGACTGTATATCGCGGGAGTGGATGCAGTTTGATGGCGCCCCGGCGACGTGACGCAATAAGCATAGTACCGGTTAGTTATAACTAAAGTGCAGTTACTCACTGAGGTCCAGTGTAGGCTACAATTATCGCATGGCAGGAAAACTGGGTAGACATTCCAATGCGTTAATGCGGAACCGATTTACGTTGGAAACATATAGTTCCACTTTTGGCCACTACATGCAAATCTGGGGCTGTGGATGTAGTGAAGTCGTACAGAAATGTTTCCATGTATAATGGATTACGAGCAGTACGTGGGCAGAAAAGGTCAAAGAAATGACAAAGGCATAATTTTGATTTTATTATAAAATGTCGCTTACACTATTCATTCAGTATGAGCACCGGAGACGTCGATGAGATTCTGTATTCGTAAAACGACTTGATCAACAGTTGGTCGCAGCAGTTCCAGTATACACTGAGCAACTATATAGCACGTGTTCTTGGTAAACGCGTTCTTGTACGTATCCCCAGAACCAAAATTCACATGAATTCAGGTTAGATGACATTGCAGGCCATACATCTGGGAAACGCATGGAGATAACACGTTAATGGAAGGTTCCATTAACCAGGTCTTTCACTGGCGGGCGACATGAGCTGTTTGCCGCATCTTGCTTGAAAACAGTGGTTTAAAGCACATGCGGTCTTCCAAAGCGCATTCACATGCTTTATAATGCACTATCGATGACATGCAGATGTCACGGTACACCTGACAGGCCCTCTGGGAATATTCACTTCAAAGAAGAACGGACTGAGAATAAAGGAGGTTGTGAATCCACACCACACAGTCACATAGTACGAGCGCAATGGCTCTTCAAGCACAACACCCAGTTTAACAGTATCCCAAAATCGGCGGGGTTTTAGGTGCTGCACCGTCTGGATCTTGTACGGGTACCAGCGTGAAATTGACCACAGAACTTACAGTACGTTTACCATGGGATGGGAAATTCTCGTGACACTGGACGAGTACTGGTACTAGTACGTGATGCGTAGTCAGTTACAACAAGGGCAACCTTGTCATAAACTTGAACTAGTATACGACGCCTTCCACATCCAGGTGCCACACTATGCTCATCCGTGTTTTCAAATCTTACTATCATCTTTAAACCATTTAATGGCATCGGGCCTCTTCTCATATCTTTCAGTTAGCTATACTCTCTCAATGCAGTACTGTAATTGCTTCCGTTCATGTGAACAGAGTTTCCCTAACAGCGCACGGGCTCACTTCTCAATAGCCATGCTGTTCACTCACGTTATGGCATGTCAAATGATCGTGTGGATGTCATACCGTCATACAAAAAGTGCGCAGAGCCAGATTTGCATCTGGTGACCAGAATTAGAACTATTTTTTCCAATGTAAATCGATTCCTCATTAACACATTAGAATATTTACCAAGTTTTTCTGCATTACGACAATTACACCCCGCACTGGACCTCCGTGAGGAGTTGCACTTTAATTATAACCACCCCGTATGTCACCGGAGCAGTGACAAATGGGGTATCATTCTAATGACTATTCGGGACGCAGATCGTGAGATACACTGATACATGCGACTTTTACAGAGGGCAGATTTTTATGACCAAGCGCCTGGGAACGAGCATCTCATAGGCGCCGACTCTGGTCAGCTCTTTACGTGCTACCATCATAAAAATCTATGGAAAGTGACGGGAGGACGGTGAAACAATGAATAAGCGACAGGGTGTTGGAGGTCCACATGTCATCACAGAAACTGGTTTTCGGAAGCTTGCCCTCTCTGCAAAGGAGAGTATGTAACGATTTTTTGCAATTCTGATGACAGAGTACAATAATGGTACACGTGCAAGCGTTTCAGAGCAGGCAGTACAGCACAAATAATTGAACATAGGGCTCCGCAGCACACGAACCATACGTTTTCCCATGGTGACCAAACGACAACATCAATTACGATTGCAGTGTAGACAGGATCGTAGATGTAGGACCTACATCAATGGAAATGAGTCACCTGTTCTTACTATTAATGTTTGTTGATACGACAGGCGCTTCAGTCTGGACCCTCACGACCGCTACGGTCGCAGGTTCGAATCCTGCCTTGGGCATGGATGTGTGTGATGTCCTTAGGTTGGTTAGGTTGAAGTAGTTCTAAGTTCTAGGGGACTGATGACCTCGGATTTTAAGTCCCATAGTGCTCAGAGCCATTTGAACCATTTTTGATGTACCAGTTTGACGACGTGTCCGGATACGCCGTCTTCCAGGCAACGACTACTCGAAATATATATCCTGCCACGGACGCCATCCAGTGGGAGCAGTGTTATACTATGGGGGGACATTCACTTTTGCTACCATGATGGGACCTGTGGTAGTAACCGAAGGCGCCATGACAGCTGTGGTATTCTACATCTACATTTATACTCCGCAAGCCACCCAACGGTGTGTGGCGGGGGGCACTTAACGTGCCACTCTCATTACCTCCCTTTCCTGTTCCAGTCGCGTATGGTTCGCGGGTAGGACGACTGCCGCAAAGCCTCCGTGCGCGCTCGAATCCCTCTAATTTTACATTCGTGATCTCCTCGGGAGGTATGAGTAGGGGGAAGCAATATATTCAATACCTCATCCAGAAACGCACCCTCTCGAAACCTGGACAGCAAGCTACACCGCGATGCAGAGCGCCTCTCTTGCAGAGTCTGCCACTTGAGTTTGCTAAACATCTCCGTAACGCTATCACGCTTACCAGATAACCTTGTGACGAAACGCGCCGCTCTTCTTTGGACCTTCTCTATCTCCTCTGTCAACCTGACCTGGTACGAATCCCACACTGATGAGCAATACTCAAGTATAGGTCGAACGAGTGTTTTGTAACCTACCTCTTTTATTGATGGGCTACATTTTCTAAAGCCTCTCCCAATGAATCCCAACCTGGCACCCGCCATGTATATTACAGCGAATCACCTGCATCCCTTTATGCTGGATTTCTTACTTGGCAGAGACAGCACCTTCCAGCAAGATCAGTGTGAATATCACAAGGTCAGACTCGTGCTACTCTGGTTTAAACATCGTGACAGTAAACTTGCATTGATGTCTGGACCACCAAATTTGTTTGATCTGGACCCGATGAAACGCATCTTGGATACTATCGGGCCTCAGATTCGAGGCCACCAGCCATCGGTCTGTATATTCGTGTGCTATTACAGGGTGCTCTAAAATTCCCCTTACAAACCCCTAGGAGTTGTAGAAGGGACTGAGTAGACAATATTCTGCATTGGAACCGATGACCAGAAACGTACCGTTTCCGTGCTACAGCCGTTTGGAAACATGGTTGCTACATAGGTATACAACAGGTTAGTCATGGAGGGGCGTGCTTGCGTCGAATAGGCTGATATTTCATATCTGTCCTACCTCTCTGACCTGGTTCGAGCCTCATTCACGTATACTGAGAGTGTTACAGCAACATGATTGAGTACACGTTTTCAGAATACACTGACATGATCCTTCTGTGTGGCGAAACTCACGGTAATGGAAGATCTGCTAGTCGCTTTTAACAAGATCGTTACCCACAATGTCCGACTCCATCGCATACTCTTTACGCCACAGTTGGGCAACGGCTTCGAGGAAGGGGAACCTTCGCCGTCAGCAGGCGTGACTATGGTGCTCCAAGGAAACGCTGCACGCCCGTATTGGAAGAGGCCATACTGCACCGGCTGTGACAGAGCGTGTCCACCACAGGTATTACATGTATACCGAACTTGGTGGTCATAACATCGAACTTTATTTGTAGTGGTTCAGAATGCTAACCCTCCTTTGAACAGAACAAACACGGTGTAACTGTAAACGACAGTGTTTGTGAAAATTAAGTTTCCCTTTTGTTTCTTCGGTTTTTAATGAACAATATTATCTACTCAGTCCTCTCTGCAAGGCCCAAAAGTTTGTAAGGGGGATTTTAGAGGACCCTATCTACACAGTGTGCTTCACAATTCACATTGCACACTTCTAGTGGTTGCAAAGGTTATTAGTAAAGCAAGGATTACACAGGAAACCATGTCCGGAAACTTCATCCAACGCCGTTACAAAGCGTCGAAGTTATAGGCGCCGGCGCCTGTAAATGTGTGTATGTACAGGGTAATTCTGTGATGACATTACAGACTTTCAAGGATGATGGAGACAGATGAAAGTATCAATTTGAGATAAGGCCCCTATACCTGAAGTGAACGAGTCGAAAGTTATAAGCTGAAAACCGTTCTTGCATCTCTGAGAGTGGAATACAAGTTCCGGTACTGTTGTAGCTACGAATGGTGGGATGCATCTTTCAGAGGGGGTACTACGGGCAAAGACAAGAAAAAATGCCCAGTAAACAAGAGATCTAAAATGCATATCTGAGGAGCTATGAGTACTTGTTCATCTTCTTAAGTATAAAACTTATCTCCTCTATTGCACCAGTGGTCAGAGTTCTTAAGGTATGTATTTTAGAGGCCATGTGTATTAGACATTTTTTCTTATTTTGTCCATGCTACCACCTCTGACAGTCACTTACTCTATAATCTTGGCAACAACATCACTGGTTCGTAAATTCCACTGTCAGAGGTATCAGAATGGTTTCCACTTATAACTGTCGACTCGTTCGTTTCCGGTACAGGGACCCTTACCTCAAAGTGATACATTTATCCTTCTTCATCATCACTGAAAGTTTGTAACATCATCATGGAATCATCCCGTATGTACATACATTTACAGACGCCGGCGCCTATAACTTTGACGCTCTGTAGCACCTTTGCATGACGTTTCCGGAAACGGTTTCCTACGTAAAATTTGATTCTTGCATGATAGGTTGTGCTACGAAATAATTGTTAAGAAAAAAAATCGAACGATACGTTGCGCCTTGTCCTGGTGGTTTAGTACTGAAGTTAGCCGATTACGTTTTCGTGGGTGCAAATTCAAGCAGCCTGCCAGAGATGGTGACGCCAAACGTTGGTTTCCTCAAACCAAACGAACGTAGGTTTTGCTCTCCTAGATTAAATTTATCACTTCTGAAAAAGGCCCACTTTAACCGGTAATGAGCATTTCAACAAGTGGTGACACACAGACCTACAGATGTTTGTGCATTATCGCATTTTAGCAAATGAAAGTGCTTGAATTTACGCACACATTGACCTAATTGCTTAAAGTCAATGCAAAATAGCTGGGAAATGGCGTACCCTCAATTTTTTTCTTGCCATTTATTTCTCAGCACGGGATCCCCTGCAACACCCTTTCAAGCTTTCCAGACTGTTTCTAACCACTCTGCATATGACTCACATTTATTCGTACCTTTGCTTATTTCATCCTTAGTGCTCATTGTACTACTTTTTAAGCACTGTGTCCTTCAGAGTAGCCTCCCTACTGGCACTGCACTATTACTAACGGTTCTTCCACTTCTGGAGAGCCTCCTAGAACGCACATTTTGTGATGGTGTGCCTGTTTCCCATCGTATTGGCATGAATCTCCTATAAGATGTGGAAACAAATTACTTTCAACGTGGTTTTAGGTCTGGGAAACAGAAAAAGCCGGCTTGGAGTACGTCTGGAGACTAGGGTGGATGGGGTACCATCCACAACGGAAGTCTAATGTTTTGTGAAACGTCTGTGAACCAGAAGTGGTGCGTGAACCGTTGCATTGTCATGTTACACCATCCAACTCCGGTTTTTTCACAATTTAGGGCTCTTCCTGCGCACAGCGTCTCTGACAGATTCACTCGTTTACCATATGACCAGACTGTACAAATACCTGATAGACAGTATCTTTGTAGTCCGAACAATACAACAATCACCACCTTGATCTTCGAGCGGCTCATGATTGGTTTTTTTGGACAAGGAGATTGTTTGCCCAGCCACTACAACGATTGCACCTTCTTTTCAAAATCGTAGCCAGAAAAATTGTGTCATTTTGTAACAGAATTTCATGCACACCTACATTGTTGTTCAAACTCTTTCATTGCAACATTATATCATTATCCGACGAATAGCTGAGGCATCTGCTCACTTCATTCGCTGTAGTTTAGCAACTAACAGTCACAGCGAAAGAATGCTGACGACAGTTTGTTAACCTGCTGCTAGGTATGCTCAGTAGTAGCAGTGCGCTCCCTCTGCTGGTTTACTCCCTATTTCAAAAGGTGGGTCTTTTTTGTTCACTTAGAGACTATAACGAAGGAAGACGACTTTTGAAGGCCTTCATACCTGTAAAACTTGTGCATATAGTTTTCAGCAATAGTTAAAAAACTATTTGTGTTGAAGTGTGTTACTTGTGTGATTAAGAACAAGATTTGTCAAATGATTCGAGCTATAAGCTCATTATTTTACACGAGATATATCAGAATATGTTGAGAAAGCGGTCGACTTCAGAATATGTAACAAGGAGAAATAAACACCAACTCCAACGATAATGTTTTGCCAATAAAAGAGAAACGGGTTTGATGCAACCACTGACTTTTACTTAAACTGGATGCCGTACTGCAGTTGGCCGAAGATCCTCGTACTTCGCGTCTTAACTGCCTACAACAACAAGCGACCATATTTGCTAGAGCCAAATTCGGGACACATTAAACAGTTTTGGTATTGCAAAAAACAGGTCGTAGGTAAATGTAATAAATGCAAAATATGACTTTAATTTGTCACAGAAAGTACATTAATTTTCCCTTTGCCGGCCGAAGTGGCCGTGCGGTTCTAGGCGCTGCAGTCTGGAACCGCGAGACCGTTACGGTCGCAGGTTCGAATCCTGCCTTGGGCATGGATGTGTGTGATGTCCTTAGGTTAGTTAGGTTTAACTAGTTCTAAGTTCTAGGGGACTAATGACCTCAGAAGTTGAGTCCCATAGTGCTCAGAGCCATTTGAACCATTTGAATTTTCCCTTTAACATGAAGGAAGGCGAGAGGCATACTGCATTTCTCAGTAAGTTAGTGAGTACCCTTTGGTACCAGTAGAATCTTTTTGACAAAAGTTCCTCCAGCATAACTAAAACTATTAATAAAATATACTGAGACAGAAAATAATCATCTAATCCGGGATGAACCGATTCATAATTGTTAAATCCGAGACAAATATATATCCATTATTACCTAAGAAAATATTTGGGACAGAGTTAACAAAAATCGTGTCACCAAAAAAACGGGACGAATAGACACCTTCCTAGAACGCAAAATAAAACGCTTCAAGATTCTGTGCCAAATGGGTCTATAACATTGGATGTTTCAGATTTCTGGAGAAGAATAACGGGCGAAAGAAACTATGACGCTTATGCTATATGACTTCAAAACTTTTATGTAAATCGGACATTGACAAACTGATCAGACAAATGATTTTGCTTTATTTCACTTATGCTTAACTCATAAACGTCTCTTGTGGCACATTTACGAATGAATTAAGCAAATAGTTGTGAAGTATAAACTGATAAAGTAATCGAGTCCACCTGCTTCCAACCTAAAGCGAAATACGCTTTTATATACTCGGTATCCGTAGCGATACACTGCCTACAGTCATTTCTGTTGCCACGCAAGTCGCATCAGGCAAGCTGCTATCCCTCGCGGCTCGGAAATAGTGTTGAATCGCTTGTCATTTTCTTGTGGGATGCATTCAACAGAGATAAAGTGGGTACGAAATATTTATCGAGCACTGAATTTTATATAAGGCAGAGTGTAACACCTAGAACGCCAACGGCCTCGTCGCAGTGGTCACCCCGGTTACCATCAGATCACGGAAGTTGTCAGGTTTGGCTAGCACTGGGATGGGTGACCGTCCAGGTCTACTCAATGGTGTTGGCAAGAAAGGTGCACTAGCTCTTATGACTCCAATTGACGAGCTACTAGACTGACAAGTAGATGCTTCGGTCACGAAAACCGGCAACGGCTGGGAGGGCCGTGTGCTGACCACATGCCCCTCCATATCTTTATCCAGTAACGTGTGTGGGCTGGGGATGGCACAGCGGTCAGTCAGTACCGTTTGGTTTCCAAGGCCTGTTCGGACGGAAATTGTTTCTGTAGTACCTAGAGGACAGTGTACCTAGGAACACACGATATTTTGGCCAGTATTTCAGTCTCGTGACTGATTATGGAAACAGGTGAAACAATGCAACCCTACAGACCTCCACAAGCAATTTCCGCCATTTTCTACTGTTGTTCTTGTGGCTAGACATGTGTTTCTGCTTCCAGCAACAGTTTTAAATGTATCGATTTCTACATATTTGATTGCCGTATAATACATTAAAACTATTTCGAATATATTTATATTAAAAATGAAGAAATTCCTCCAGCTTTATTTAAAGTGTCGATTTTATTTTGGCAACTAGTTTCAACGTTGTAACAACGCCATCTTCAGGCCCATACACTTGTTGACGTCAACTGCTTGCGGCTGATACTAGAAGTCAGTGGTGAGATATGGACGTACTCCGTGTGGAAGGTTGATGTCAACAAGTGTATGGACCTGAAGATGACGTTGTTACAACGTTGAAAATAGTTGCCAAAATAAAATCGACACCTTAAATACAGCTGGAGGAATTTCTTCATTTTTGGTATAAATTTATACCAGCAGACGTCCCACTGTCCTCCATTTTAGCTATGGATGTATGAAGATTATTTGGAACATTTCGTTAATTCTTAAGTTACAGAATTTTTAGATAAGTAAAATTCTTTTATCTGTTCTGAAAATGGAAATTTGTGTTAGTTTCCAGCAGCTTCTATTTTAAATTGTATTTAACTTACAACTTCTGTAAACGTAAAATTAATTGTGGGTAATGCAGAGGCCAAACTAAGATTCACTGGAAGAATCCTCAGCGAATGCACTTCATGAAAAAAAGGAAGCAGCTTGCAAAACACTCTACATTTACATCTACATCAACATAGATACACCGCAAGCTACCGTATGGTTCGTGACGGAGGATACCCTGTACCACTACTAGTCATTTCCTTTCCTGTTCGACTTGCAAACAGAGCGAGGGAAAAATGACTGTCTATATGCCTCCGTAAGAGCCCTAATTTCTCGAATCTTATCATCGTGGTCCTTACACGCAATGTACATTGGCACCATTAGCATCGTTCGGCAGTCAGATTCAGATGCAAGTTCTCTAAATTTTCTCAATAGTGTTTCTCGAAAGAAACGTCGTCTTCTCTCCAGGGATTCCCATTTGAGTTTCCGAAGCACTTCCGTAGCACTACCTACTGGTAACAAATCCATGAGATCGCTTCTGAAATGCTTCGATGTCTTCCTTCAATGCGACCTTGTACTGATCCCAAACATTCGAGCACTACTCAAAAATAGGTTACACCAGCGTCCCATGTGCATTCTCCTTTTCAGGTGAGTCACTATTTCCTAAAATTCTCCCAATATACCGAAGTCGACCATTCGCCTTCCCTACCAAAGTTCTCACATGCTCGTTCCATTTCATATCACTACGTGACGTTAGGTCCAGATATTTAAACGACTTGACTGTGTCAAGTAGGACACAAGTAACACTGTAACCGAACATTACAGGTTGTCCCTCCAATTCATCAGCAATAATCTACATTTTTCCACATTTAGAGCTAGCTGGCATTCATAATACTAACTAGAAATCTTGTCTAAGTCGTCTTGCATCTTCCTACAGTCACTCTACATCGACACCTCACCATACACCACAGCATCACCAGCACCCAGCCGCAGATTGCTGTCCACCCTGTCAGCCAAATCATTTATGTATATGCAGGAAAACAGCTGCCCAATGAAATTTCCCTGGGGCACTCCTGACGATATCCTTGTCTTTGACGAGCATTCATCGTTAAGGACTACAATACTGGGTTGTATTACTTTAGAAGTATTGGAGGCAGTCACATATCTGCCAACCTATTCCATATGCTCGTACCTACGTCAACAGCCTCCAATGGGGCACCGCGTCAAATGCTTTCCGGAAATCTAGAAATATGGAAGCTGCCTGTTGCCCTTCATGCATTGTTCGCACTATATGATGTGGGGAAAGGGGGAGCTGAGTTTCGCGAGAGAGATGCTTTCTAAAGCCATGTTGATTTTTGGATATAAGCTTCCCAGTCTCAAGAAAAGTTATTATATTCAAACTGAGAATATGTTCAAGGATTCTGTAGCAAACAGAAGGTAGGGATTTGGTCTTTAATTTTACGGGTTCGTTCTTTTACCCTTCTTATATACTGGAGTCACCTGCGCTTTTTTCCAGTCGCTTGAGACTTTGTGCTGGACGAGAGATTCACGCTAAGTATAGGCTACGTAAGGGGTCAGTGCCGCAGAGTATTCTTTATAGAATCGAAATGGGATTCCATCCTGACCAGATAATTTATTTGCTTTCAAGTCATCCAGTTGTTTCTCTACGCCACGTATGCTTATTAGGTGTACCCCATTCGAAAATCAGTCTGATGGTCAAATTTGCACGATTCTCCTGTGTGAACGATTTCTTGAACGTGAAATTTTAAAACTTCGGCTTTCGTTTTGCTATCTTCTACTGCCACACCAGACTGGTCCAGAAGGGACTGAATGGAGGCGTTAGACGCGCTTAGCGGTTCTACATATAACCAGAATTTTCTCTGGTTCTCTGCCAGATCTTTTGCTAAGGTGTGACGGTGGTAACTGTTGTATTCTTCGCTCATAGATCTTTTCACTGACGCATGAACCTCTACTAACCTTTACTTGTCGTCATTTGTGCGTTCTCTTCTGAACCGAGAGTGCAACAGCCTCTGCTTCCTCAGCACCCGCCGAATTTTGCTATTAAACCATGGTTAGTCTTTTCCATCCATTATCCACTCACTAGGCACATATCTCTCCAGACCGCGACTTACAATCTGCTTACGTTTTACCCATGACTCCTCTATGTCCATCTCACTGGAACTAGGTTATGTCAACTGAGATGCTAAGAACTGCTAATCTGGTCTGTCTAGCAGATCAGTCCCCTCCTTCTTGACTGATTTATTAACTTTCGTAACCATTGTTGCTATAATGACATCATGATCGCTAATCCGCGTTTCTGTACTGACATTGTCGATAAGGTCAGTCTTATTTGTAGCTACAAGATCTAAGACAGTTTCACTGAGTGTGGGCAGCCAAGCTAGCTGCTCAAGACAGTTTTCAGAAAATTTGTTAAAAAATATTTTGCATGACTGTCTGTATGTACCCGCAGCAATGAATCCATACACATCCCAGTCTAGAATCAAATGGTTAAAATGGCTCTGAGCGCTATGGGACTTATCTTCTGAGGTCATGAGTCCCCTAGAACTTAGAACTACTTAAACCTAACAAACCTAAGTACATCACACACATCCATGCCCGAGGTAGGATTCGAACCTGCGACCGTATCGGTCGCGCGGTTCCAGACTGAAGCGCCTAGAACCGCTCGGCCACCCTGGCTGGCAGTCTATAATCGGTAGGTTAAAGTCACCTCCAATTAATACTGCATGATCTGGGTATTTCGGCGGTACTGACCGTAGACTTTCTTTAAATGACTGTAGAACTGTCACTACGGAGTCGGGTGGCCGGTAAAAGCACCCATCAATTAACTTGGCTTCCCCTACACCTGTTATACGCGACCAGGTAACTTCACTGTCTCACTCAACTTCAACCTCAACACTCAGTAGAGTAGTTTTGTCAAATGCAATGAGAACTCGTTCGACTATTGCCTGAATATGGCTCGTCCGTATCGGATCCGTACTAGTTAGGACTGATATTCAAAGATGAGGAGAGTGCATCGTTACAGTTTCATATTGTGTGCACGAAAGCGTCACAGAAATGATCAATGAATTCCAGTGGCAGACGCTGTAAGAGAGGCGTTCCGCATCAGATTATGGGTTATTGTTAAAGTTCCGAGAACGTACGTTCCTAGAAGAGTCGACAAATATATTGCTTTCTTCCTACGCATATCTCATAAAAACACAACGAACATAAAACTGGAGAGATTCGAGCCTACATGGAAGCTTACCAGCGGTCGTTCTTCCTGCTAACTATTCGCGACCGAGACTGCATGAGTGTCGTTTTGTAGGTTTCATTTTCATTGTGTACAACGGTTTTAGCTATTTTCCCGCATTCGTTTTTTTAACGAGTGTAAGAGCGCTGATATCCTCGCCATTGAGAGGTCAGAAGCACCAAACACACTATTCGCGACTGGAACAGGAAATGGGAAAGTGAGAGTGGCACACAAAGTACCCTCTGCCCCATATCGCAAGGCGGAGTATACATGTATACGTAGACGTAACTCGTTTTTAATAATTCTTCCAATAAATATCATATCACTTATCGATTTCAGGTGTGTAGTAGAGTAATAATGGAACAGACAGACCAGTAAATGCAATATTGGCAAGATTTTCTAGACTGGAACGCTTTTAAATTTCAATAGGAAATTTGTTCCTACGTACATAACCATATTGTACCTTGGAACACGGTTTCACGTTGGGAAAATCTTTAATTTTCCGAAGTAATTTCTGCAGTTTCAGAAAGATACTGCAGCATCTAAAAGGTGTTTGTCATCAATTAAAAATCGAATAAAATAATACCTTAAACTTTTATTACATGACTGGCTAGAGGTGAAAGTCTGTAAAGTGTTCCGTGGCACAACTCTCTCCCCTACTATTTATAGGAACATATCTACAAGACACATTATAAAATTCGTAGCTTATGTGAAAGAAGGATGTAATCTTGAGTGGGCTTCTGCTAATATAGTTCTGCAATTACGTACTTCCAGATAATTTCCCGTTTCAGATACTGTTACAGTGAATGTTTTAACATTTATAACAAAAACAAATCAAAACAAGAATTCAAATACATCCGATGGAAGCATTTTGCCGAATTCCAACATGATTGATATGCAGACGACAGGATTGAGAAGGCATGTCAAACTACTGTGCTCATAAATTAGAGATCTTCATCAGTAAACACTTCCGTGAAAGCCTACATGGGATGATCAGAGATCTTCGTTTCATGCAGCTAATATAGAGATCACTGAGAGCAACACTTTTCAAGTACACCTAACACAGAAAGAAAACAAGTAAGTGTTACAACATAACAGCTACTACGCAAGGTGTCCATCCAAACGAACCTGCAGAAATCGTTGTTTAGTATGGGGGATGAGCATAGCGAAGAACGGTGAGAGGTACATATGGAGCCTTGTGTGGTGGAGCACTAGGGTGGGAAAGGGACAAAACAACACGTTTTAATTGAATTAGTGGAAGAAGTGTGTTACTCTTAGCTGTGAAGTGTTAACAACCCTCCTTTTCTACTTTTAACTGTGACTCATTTAACACTGTGTTCTATTGTTTCTTCCTTGAGAAGAGCACTAACGAACAAGCGAGTGAATTTTACAAATCACGTAGAAACTACCTGGCTCTAATGGTTCATCTGTGGCGACCAGCTCCTTAAATCACACTTGAGCATCCCCTGAACACGTAATGAGATATGGCACTAGTCGCTTGCCGGAGTAAAATGTAAATGTTCACTAAATTACATTCGAGCGCCATTCGAACGTACCATACAAAGCTTTCAAAAATGTTTACAGATTGCCTCGAGACATGCACAGCTTCTATAAAGTAATCACATTAATCACGTATCCTTGTACTACAATGGCGCTATGAGTAATTTAAAGGAAGTGGGGTGCTTTATCGTGTAGACAATGAATATATTAGCGAAACGTACGCGCTCGTTTCACAGTAAGAGTTCGCATTCATGGAAGAGCAAAGCTGAACTCTATCGTTACTTATTTCCGTGGGTTCACCTCTTGAAGTAAAACATTTATAGCATGCACCCAACACTGAAATTCATTACTAATGAGATCCGTAAGAGATCGATGAATTATTATGCGTTATCATCTCCAGCGTGTGATTTGAAAGGTTAAAAATCTTATCTTAACTCATCTGTAACAGTCGCCAGTAGGATATGCAGAACTGGGATGAAATGAAAACTAATTTTATGAGAAACTTAAGACTGGAATAATGCAGCTAATTTAAAGAGACTGGCGGACGGAGTGCGCTTTTATTGGCTGAGCTAAGATTCTTCCCGGCCTGAGTCGGTCGGGCGCAGCAGTAATTGTATGGGCACGGTGATATAACACCCACTCTCCATATATTTCACTTACGGATTGCTGTAAGAGCAGCGTATGTAAACTAGATAAAAAGTTCCGAGCCGGAGTAAAAGCAGCATAATTTAAGTACATGTCATTGCGTTTCTCATTACGCAGTGTGAATTATGGATAGCCGCAGAGGCTGCGCCACTTGCTCCCAGCATTAATAACAATTCCGACACAGTAATCAAATCGATAAATCGGCTATCAAGTATGTAAAAAACTTTCCTAACAGGTGTTTTTGTTTTCCGATGTGCTCTGAAAATACTTTAAATGTTGCGCTCCATTTCACCATGATTTACGCGCTTTATCTAGGCGGAAAATGCTCTCGTTTTCCTTGAGCCGATTCTAATTGTTTCTTTTGATGGTTCTAATATACACCTGACTGCATGCCAAGAGCTTCTATACAACAAAGCAGTGAACAGCAGACGACACAGGTCTTTTTCACTTTTAATATGAATGCTGCCTATACACTGTGTTTCCTTTAAATTCTGCTTGTGTCACTGATTATAGATTATACGAAAGGGAGGATCGCTTTCCGTTTAACTATTTTTTTACCGATAGCTGCACAGCTTCTAGGAAGTAGGACTCTATTTAAAACATTATTATAAAAGTCTTTTCTTTTGATAGCAACTTTTAAATGCTTTAGTTCTCCGAGAAAGTACTAGGGATTGCAGATTCCTGTAGTCTACTTCACAAGTCATTGAATTACTGCTCTTTTCTGGCCTTTGATGGTTATTAGAGTCGTTGTTTAGGTATATATCCGTGTGAATGGTATTTTGTAATTTTTGTGTCCAAAGTTGCGTCATCTCTTATGCGTAGGTATCCCTGAAAAATTCAATTTGACCTTTCTGCACTTTCATCGAAATTTGTCTGAAATCTAAAAAGAAAAACTGAAATTCAAAAACGTCCTTTCATCTGTGAGAGCGTGTAATAGAACGTACCGTACCAGGGGATGGGTTTAATGGGGGCCGTCGCACGAGTTGTTATTTCACAACAGTCACGTAAAAGAGGAGGAGATTAATGTTTAACATCCCGTCGGCAACGAGGTCATTACAGGCGGAGCACAAGCTCGGATTGGGGAAGGATGGCGAAGGAAATCAGCGTTGCCCTTTGAAAAGAACCATTCCGACATTTGCCTGAAACAATTTAGGGAAATCACGGAAAACCTAAATCAGGATGGTTGCAGACGCATTTGAAGCGTCGTCCTTCTGAACGTGAGTCCAGTGTGCTAACCACTGCTCCACCTTGCTCGGTGTCACGTAAAATAGACCGAGCAGCAATAGAAAACTATATTTTCCATTTTCACCCTCATGATGTGTTTTCATCTAGTGGTAAGCTGCTCAATGTCGAAGAATGGAAAAATGTTACCTATTACGTACAGTTTTTGGTAGATTGTCTGCAGAAAGCAAGAAACCAGCTGAAAACCTTAAAATTTTATTATTCAACAAAAGCAAATTTGAAATATATTTTCAGAAAACAAACCAGCCAACATTTTTACCAAAGATGACTTTCAAAAAAGGGTCTGAGCACTATAGGACTTAATATTTGAACTCATCAGTCCCCTAGAACTTAGAACTACTTAAACCTAACTAACCTAAGGACGTCACACACATCCATGCCCGAGGCAAGATTCGAACCTACGACTGTAGCCAAACATGATTTTATTCTTTGAAACATCATAAGCGTATTCTAGTCACAGAATGTAGTTTTCTGTACCACCGATCAGTAACATTTCATGAATTAGTTTTTAAATTCTGGTGATGATAATAAACTTGCTATATTTTGTATTTCTACCGAGCTAGGTGACATAGCGGTTAGTACACTAGACTCGCAATCGGGGGACGATGGTTCAAATCTCCTTCTAGCAATTCCAATTCAGGTTTTCCGTTGCTTCTGCTAATCGCTCCAAGGAATAGCCCTGTGACAAGGGCACGGCCGATTTCCTCCCCCATCCTTTCGTAATCCGAACTTGTGCTCCGTCTCTAATGATCGCGCTTTCGACAGGAACGTTAAACACAAATATCCTTCCCTTTCTTCCTTTGTTTCTTTTGCATATTTTAGAAAACGCTGCCTGCAGTCGTCTTGTTGCCTGGATGATGGTTATCCTCATTATCTCTTGCCTCTTATTCTTCCATCTTTTACTGATGCTATAATTAATAAGCTCACCGCGGAAAATACACTCTAAGACATAAAAAACAACCCCTAGAGTGGCAGACGCTACAGGAGAAGCGTTGTGTATCACAGAGAGGGTTACTGTCGAAATTCCGAGGGCATACGTCGGAAGAAGAGTCGGGTAATATGTTACTTCCTCCCACAAATATCTCAGGACCAGAAAATCATAGAAATTAGAATTCATCCGGAATTTCATAGGCAGTTGTTCTTCCACGCACTATGTGTGATTGGGACAGAGTAGGCGGTAAATGATAGTGGTACGAGAAACACCAGTCGCGAAACAATATAAAGTTGCTCGCGGAGTGTGGGTGTAGGGGAATTATCCATTCTACGTAGCTATAAAAGACTTGGTATATTTTTCATTTTTTTCTTCTGAAATAAAAATCTGTCTAAAAACAGTGAACATGTGGCTGCAACTAGGTCACCATACATTTTTCGTCTTCACTTATCTATGTTGATTGCCTCCACAGCTGAAGTGGCTTGTGCACACCGTGGCTCTTGACTCGGTCACCCTGCATTTGACCAGCAAGCTGAAGAGAAGCACTCATGTGTAGCATATGATTACCAGATTCTGCACCAACGTCTTGGATTAGTTCTTAATTTGTACAAAGTGTCTCCGTACACTGTTGACAGTCATCCTTCCGTCGGGTGTGAACATTAAGCCCGACGTCCTCTTCGAGCTATTCGAGAGGATAGGCTAGGTGCCGGCGCCTCCCTCCTGTCGTCTTTATATATCGAAAGGACCAATACTGTCGAGAGGAAGAAAACCCTTTCCGATTAGGCTGCTGAACGGTCGTTCGGAGTCTCGCAGCGAACAGTCTCATACAAATCTTCCTTTCTAACAGTCTTTAAAAAGTTGCAATATTTTAATTGTTCATCATTCGTCATCATTCTAATGTTAAGCTGGAAACACAGCGCCCTGTTATACCATATCAGCAGACACTTTTCTTACCGAAAGCATTTTCATCCAGCCGTTAAAAGCTTTCCTGCTCGGGATGTCCGTTCCGTAGACTAGCACCAATATTGCGTTCATCTGCGTCTGTCCCATTTCCTGGCAATATTTGATATCTATGAGCTATTCTATTGCACTACTACTTCAGTCTCACCTTTCTCTAACTCAACATCCCCAGTAGGCAAAACTGCTTTAACACAGTTTTTTCGACACTATAAGGGCTTCCCAACACACATTTCTAAATCTCGTTGTTATCTGGATACAAGGCCATTCTTTAAAATTTTGAAACGCAGCTTATATAACATTGTTCAGAATATTTTAGGTTTTCATCACTTTATTTCGTAAATGCACTGATATCAGCACTTGGCCGTGAGATAAGGATTGTTTACGCACATGCAGGGGATCTCTGTAGAGAACCTGTGATACGCTGTCTCTGGTTGTCAGGTAGCCGTCACTCAATGCGTCCAGCTTATTTACAATGCGTATCTCCGTGTTCTACTGCAAGCAACTCAGAAAACATCGACAAAGCGCCTCGAGATACAGCGGAGTTTGAATTCATTGCTACGCTTGTGGAAGAACTCCTTCACATTTTGGATACGTACCTGGTGTAGCATAAGTACATTCAGAAACTTTGGGGGCACATTCATCGCAACAAAACAATAAAAACAGATATAAACATCATTCCTAAAATCATTCTTTTTCAGTTTTTAGTGAGAGAACGTGTTGCACAGCTTACAAGTAAGAACTCACAACATATTTACAAAACATTTTTCTCCGCTGGAAGCAAAAGAGGAACCACAAACGATCAACTGCAGGTTTCTGTAACAAACGTTCGTCAAATGTATTAACGAGAGACCGTGGATACGTTGATGATAGTAGTACACGAAGCGCCCGTGAAATTCGTACATTGCGTAACCAATACGCTCTTGGACTGAATGGCCGGACCGCGTGTTATGTGGTACCAAATACGATAATTTCATAGCCTGAAGATGGGATTTTAAAATTCCGAAACCGATCGTCATCTGAATAAATAGTTAGTGCAACTGAAGCCGATCTCTCTAAATTACTTACCATACCTCTCAGTTGCGGATGTCCTACATACCATATCTTGTGCAAAAAATTACATTATTCTTAAGGGTATGACTGTCCTGCGTTGACAAAACGAAACGCTTATGAGGCAGTTCACTACTACTACACGTGAGAAAATTTCAACAAAAGTAACCTCTAATATATACAAACATTTCCTCGTATCTATAGCGACACGTCGCGATCAAGGATACTATTAGTATATCCTACGAATGATGTGTGTCGATAATGTTACTCGATTAAGTGTCAAACTGAATTTTAAGTATTAATAGCAAGATTTAGATGTTGGATTTTACTGCGATACGCATTTAACACAACTTTTATAGGTAAGTTGATAGGTGATACGCCCTTTATACCGTACAAGGACAAGTATCTTCCGAACGACAGTGATGATGTTCAGCTGCCAAATATGAATATATACATAGAGCTCAATCAAGTTCGAAGTGTCCGCGGTGATAAAGGAGAGAATGCTTTGTGACGTCTCGTTCATTCGAAAGCTCTTTGTCTATTCTTGTCAAATGGAAATGCTACATAAATACAAGCTCTTACTGATCGTTTTCTGAAGGTATGTGTGATGTCGCCATTTCCTATATATCTAGTACTTATGCCATAAGTTTCGATTACTTCCTATGTATAAAAACTGATACCCAGTATTCCCAATTTGAGTAAGGATTTTTCCATAGTTATTTAGATACCACTACCAAGCCAGAGATAATCTACAAAATATCTGCAATATCACCTGTTCCTCTTTTTCCAAATACCAACACAGGCTGCAAACCTCTGTCAACACACAGTACTAACTGCCAAAGTCAATCCTTACATAAACTAAAAGAAAACACATATGGGATGCTGTGGAGGGGAATTGCAGACTTTTGTTATCTTAAATGCTGGGTTAGGTCTACTGATTCTTACAACATATCACCCCATGACCACCTAACAAAGACAACATCCATTTGTACTTTCTCGCACGCTAATAAGGAAGAATACAGCCTGACTCCAGCTGTCGAAGCTGAATATTTACTCTGAAGATACTGGATGGAGGTTAAGTGAGACTACTGATCAGCAGAAGCTATCAAAGCTTCTATACATCCATACACAAAAATCCAGGATGTGTTTATGTAACACATGGAAACAATAATAATACTAATAATAATTATGCCTTAGGATCTGACTTTACCCTATCGTAAGAACACGCAACCCAGTTGTGTTATTGTGTGTGTGTGTGTGTGTGTGTGTGTGTGTGTGTGTGTGTGTGTGTGTGTGTGTGTTGGTTTTTCACAGGTGCACCCTCTGTCCACGGTAGGTTCGTGAGAGGGTCTGGAAGTGGATTCAAGCTAAAATCAGTTGTTGGAACACTATTATTAACATTAATATTATAATGTTCACCTGTTACATAAATACATCTTGGATTTTTAGTGACGAGACATTTTAGAGGCATGGTGTGAAGACGATACTGCCATATTGGCCTAGACGTTGGTTGCACTGCGTCGTCAATAGGCATACTGACAAAAAAATTGTAGCAGATATTGCTGGAAGTCATTTCGAAGAAATGTAAAGAACTTAGGTCGATGTCATATAATATGGAGTTGGCAGAAGTTAAAATGCAAGTTTTGTAAGAATTCTGATTGGTTTCAGTTAGATTAGACAACTTGCTTCTACAGTCAGTTAGGTGGCTGCTTCCATTCCTGCAACAGGACGCATGAGTACAGAGTTCCTTTGTGAATTATTTTTGCGAGTAACGAACAGGAGCTATTTATTTCCAGTTACTTATGTACTAACGAGTTTAAGTATTACATCTTGCATTTTTGTATACTTACTGAGCACAGCCTAGCGTTGTAATAGCAGTATAATGTAAAGTTCTGTCGTCCTTAGTAGCGTAGGGAATGGCATCACTAAGTTCGGATGCAGGCTGAGTTGGTGACCGTTCACAGATCCAATCTGTGCTGGCTTTGGTCACCCAGCTTCTGTCTGTTGCTAATGGGCATCGCTGTTGGGTGCCGAAAGTGGTGCTCCGAGCGGCCTGTGGGGTCGCTACTGTGGCTGCCCGGCACTGTGTGCAATGTGGATGACCTCTCACCCATGTTCGATTGGGAGGTCGTCCCAAGGTGTAGGAGGTAGCGAAACACTGTCTGGGAGACCGATCAAAAGGCCTCTGTGGTTCGTCTGACAAACAGGTTTAAGGCGTTTTGGGAAGGTGATTATTAACAGCCGACAAGTAATGTATAAAATGCAAGTTTGATTGTCAGATGCTTTTTTTTTAATTTAAAACCCAAATATCAACAGGTTTCAGTCGCAGGCCATCTTCACGGTTTCTATCCAAAGATACTAAATTACATGTAGTGTTCAGGAAATGTTTCAAATTCTTTTCCAAGGAAGTGCAAAACGTACGTGGATACTTACAGGGTTAAAACAGTTTAGGCCGCAACATCACATCTGTCATTAATTAAAGAATGGCCACGGCTCATATGCTGACCATCCCATGAATTCCAGCGTAAACCACAGGAATTTTAAAGGCAAGTATACTAATAACATGTGTGAACAGAGCAGTACAGAAGAGAAGATGAAAGGTAAAAATTCTATTATTGTCCAAAATATTGAGGAGTTGATCTTTAAAAGGTATTTTCGTCATATGGTAAAAAATATCTCGATGACAAGTTTCTTCCTGTATGCAGGGGACTGGACTGTCTTTATCGAACGTCTTTGGTATAGTTTCACATGCAAATAGAAAAATGAAGTTGTTATCCCCGAAAACAGAATAACATTGATGTCACAATGTAAGGTAGAAATAGTTATAACACGCTAATGTCAAACAGTAGCATAATCATTGCATATACTCCATTATATATATATATATATATATATATATATATATATATATATATATATATATATCATTGAGTATATTTTGTGGATTATAAGAAAAAAGTATACCACTTGCTACATTTTGTCTCTTTATGAAGTAAAACTGTGGCATCAGGAATCATTATTCAATTTCTTACTTCTTTACTATTAACTGTTGTACCAGACACAAACATAAACGATTTGGCAGTTAAACAATACAATAAAAAGTTATCTCAGAAGGGCGGAGTGGAGGACTGAGCACACCTGTTGGACTTTATTTTTGGGAGTCATAAGGAATAGTCTTAACAAAACTTACAAGACACAATTCTTTTAACTACACATACATTAACGCAGTATCACAATAAGAATAATCTTCAAAATGTACTTAAGGTAAGGAGATACAGTTTTTCTTTAAAAATTCTCAGTTCTTTAAAAAGGAACAAATGACGTTAAAAATATCCCGTTAATAAAATACTACTACTATCTAATCGAGAGAACAGAGCGGTGTCTGATCAAAGCAGGAAATTCAGTTCAATCTTAATGTCTCTCCCACTTATCCCCAAAGTAACACATTACATTGTAGCTTAGTATGTCTTCATTAAAAGGATAATTAATTTAATATTAATCTTTACTTAAGCAGCGGAACACTTTTCATGAATGCTTTGTCATAGGATAAGGCACAAGTAAATATCACAGAATAACAAGGAACATCTAAGGGCTTGCCTTCGTATGACGAAACCGTTCAGTTGCAAACAATCAGACACCATCCAACAAACAAATTCGTCACACATCAAGAAGCAGAGGCATCCACGTAATATACACCACTTGCAGCTACTCGGAAAACTGGAACATAAAATTACTCCTGTTCTCCCACCACTCTAGGGTGCTGCAGTCAGTTTTAGAGGGGTGATTTGGTACTTTCAGGGGGAGGACTGCTGGTGACCGATTTCGACATTTGACGCCCGCAACACAGTTGCAGCTGGAGCCGAAATCCGTATCCGAAGTATAGAGGAAATTACAGGTATCCCCTAAATTCGCAGCGAAGACACGATACAGTACCTAATTTTTTATTGCTCCAAACACACCACGTCAGCGACGTCGCTTTAAGCAACAGCAGCTATCCGTCCCGCACACTCTACTTTCCTCCGACGTACACCCAGTGCTGCAAAGTCTCGAGCAGCCGTACCACGGTAGCAGCTTTTAGATTTTAGAGCTGTTCCTCCTCTCCAGGCCGAGAGTGTTTCTTCATGTCCCGTGTGTTACCAGACCACATCGACCACCCGCCTTTCCATTTCTGTATACCGCCTCGCATGGTTCTGGTTTGCGGCGTCAAAAAGCTGGCCATTCCCGCCAGATGGCGCGGCACAGGGTTTTCAACAGCCTATCGGCCGCAAGCCGAATGCGAAATGTGCGGTCAAGCGGTATACGGTATCCACTGCAAATTTTTCAGACAGTATTCACATGTACTACTGAAAACAAATGCAAAATTACTTCATTTAAGACACATAGTTCAGATTATATGACATCATAAACAGTGAGATGCGTGGAAAACTGGGGCATCATGTATGATATTTTAATTTATTACTTGTTTATTTCTATCTCCATTCGGAAAACATTTCACAGACAGTGTCCACGTATACCCCTGAATGTACTTTCTAAATTATATAATTCTACGCTTCATAGTTCAGGAGATATGACGTCATAAACATTGAGCTGTGGAAAAATGAAACAGCAGGTGAAATTTCGATACAATCACTGGTGTGACATGTGTACGGATTTATTTGAAATATACATTGAAGCACCAAAAGTCATGGGATAGCGATATGCACATATACAAATGGAGGTAATATCGCGTACACAAGGTATAAAAGGTGTCCGTGATTATCGCCACACAACGGTAATTAACAGACTTTGAACGGGGAATGGTGGTTGAAGCTAGACGCATGTAACATTCTATTTCAGAAATCGTTAGGAAATTCAACATTCCGAGATACACAGAGTCAAGAGTATGTAGACAATACCAAATTTCAGTCATTACCTCTAACCACGGACACTGCAGTGGCGACGACCCTCACTTAACGATCGAGAGCAGCGCCGTGTGCGTAGAGTTGTCAGTGTTAACAAACAAGCAACACCGCGAGAAATAACCGTATTAAACCATGTGGGACGTACAACGAACATATCCGTTAGGACAGTGCGGCGAAGTTTGGCGTTAATGGGGTGTGGTAGTCTGGAACCGCGCGACCGCTACGGTCACAGGTTCGAATCCTGCCTCGGGCATGGATGTGTGTGATGTCCTTAGCTTAGTTAGGTTTAAGTAGTTATAAGTTCTAGGGGACTGATAACCTCAGAAATTAAGTTCCATAATGCTCAGAGCCATCTGAACCATTTGGGCTGTGGTAGCAGATGACCGGCGCGAGTGTCTTTGCTAACAACACGACATCGCCTGCAGCACCTCTTCTGGACACGTGACCATTTCGGTTGGAACCTAGACGACTGGAAAACAGGAGCCTGGTCAGATGAGTTTGGATTTCAGTTGGCAAGGGCTGACGGTAGGATGCAAGTGTGACCCAGATCCCACGAAACCATGGACCCAAGTTGTCAACAGGGCACTGTGCAAGCTGGTGCTGGCTCCATAATGGAGTGGGCTATGTTTACATATAACTGAATGAGTCCTCTGGTACATCTGAGCCGATCATTGGTGAAAATAGTTACGTTCGGCTGCTTGGAAACTATTTGCAGCCATTCATGGACTTCATGCTCCCAAACAACGATTGATATTTACGGATGACAATGCGCCATGTCACCGAGCCACAATTGTTCGCGACTGGTTTGCGAGAGGCCAGTTCGTGCACAAAATTCTGCACCGGCCACACTTTTTCAGTTGTGGACGGCGATAGAGGTAGCATGGCTAAATACTTTTGCACGGGATTTGCAACGACGTTTTCCGTTCATGTAACGTCGAGCTGCTGCACTACGCCGGACAAAGGGATGTACGACACTATATTGGTATGATCCCATGAGTTTTGTCATGTCAACATCTGTGACAAGTGCGTCTGTGCGCAATGTCACGAGTAAAAAGATCCTGCTAAAGCTCTGGGTTTATTTCAATCAAATTACATACACGTATTACTTACTAACTGGAAATAAATACTGTGAGACTAGCAACCAGGAACTCACTATTGGGGTGAGGATGATAACTTGAAGAGAGAATGGCAGAGGAGGGAATGGATAGACAGAGAGGTGACGGAGCAGATAAGAGGAGGAGAAAATGGACAGAGGGAGGGGGAGGGGAAATAGACAGAGAAAGGGAAGAGTGGAGGTGGACAAAGGGGGCGAGAGAGAGGTAGAGATGAATATACAAAGAAAATAGGAGGAAATGGACAGAGGAAGGGAGTGAGAGGGATGGAACAAAGAGGCTGAGAAGGAGATCGACAGGGAAAGAGGGAGGAGGATATGCATAGGCAAAGGGAAGATGAGAAGATGGAAAGAAAGGGGTTGAGAAGGAGATGGACAGAGAAGGGTAAAGAGGAAAATATGGAGCGAAAGCGTAGGCAGGAGGAGATACCCATAGGCATGGGGGAGGAGGAGATGGAAAAACATAGAGGGTTGGAGGGGATGGAGATATGGACAAAGGAGGAAGAAGCAGACCAACAGGGGAGGAGCAGAGGGACTGTGAAAGTGGTGAGAAGCAAATGAGCAGAGGCTGGGTCAGGAGCAAATGGATAGAGAGAGGGAGAGGTGGGAAGAGAGATAGAGGCAGCAGGTTATGGGTCAGAGAGAACGTCAGGAGGATGTCGAAGAGACTGGAGGGTAGAGTGGGTAGACATATAGAGGAGTTGCAGGAGATGGACAGAGGTGGGGGAGGAGGGAATGAATAGACAGAGGGAAGAGGAACGTATGGATAGTGATAGGGCCTAGAGTAGATGAACAGTGAATGGAGGTGGAAGAGGTGAACAAAGAGAGGGGGAAGCAGGACATGGACTAATAAAAGATTGCAATAAGTAAGTACCTGGCTGACACTGGATTTGTAGCTTGTCTGTATGCACAAACATTGACGGAAAAAAATCGCAACCCCAAAGATAGTTAAAATAGAGTAATGGAATTGTGGGAATTCATTTGTACAGGTGACATCAAATGTGAAATTCTGGTACATTAATAACCGTTGAAACCGTCAGAATGTTGAATGCAAGCATGCAAACGTACATTTAGTGTGTCATACAGGTGGCGGATGTCAGTTTATGGACGGAGTTTCAAATTGTTCAAATGGCTCTGAGCACTATGGGACTTAACATCTGTGGTCATCAGTCCCCTAGAACTTAGAACTACTTAAACCTAAGTAACCTAAGGACATCACACAAATCCATGCCCGAGGCAGGATTCGAACCTGCGACCATAGCGGTCACGCGGTTCCAGACTGAAGCGCCTAGAACCGCACGGCCACACAGGCCGGCGGACGGAGTTTCAAGCCTGTTGCACTTTTGGTCGGTCACTACACGGTCGGTAATGATGGTTGTGGCTGATGTTGGAGTTATCGTCCGATGATGTTCCACATGTGCTTGACTGGAGACACATCTGGCTATCAAGTAGGCCGAGGAAACCTGTCGACACTCTTTGAGCATGTTGGGTTACAAGTGCGAAAGTGCGATATGTGGGCAAGCGTTATTCTGTTGAAAAACTCCCCCAGGAATGCTGTTTATAAATGTCAGTGCAACAGGTCGAATTACCAGATTGACGTACAAATTAGCAGTCAGGGCGTGTGGACTAACCAGGAGAGTGCCCTGCTGTCATACGAAATCGCACCTCAAACTATAAGTCCAGTTTTAAGTCCACTGTGTGTAGCCGGTCGGTGTGGCCGTGCGGTTCTAGGCGCTTCAGTCTCGAACCGCGTGACCGCTACTGTCGCAGGTTCGAATCCTGCTTCGGGCATGGATGTGTGTGATGTCCTTAGGTTAGTTAGGTTTAAGTAGTTCTAGGTGACTGATGACCACAGATGTTAAGTCCCATAGTGCTCAGAGCCATTTGAACCATTAGAACCAGTGTCTAGCATGCAGACACGTTGCTTGCAGGGCCTCAGCTGGCCTCCTTCTAACCAACACAGTGCCATCACTGTCACTGAGGTAGAAGCAACTTTCCACAACGAACCTCCACTCTGGCCTATAACGAGCTCTCGCTTGACACCACAGAAGTCGCAAGGGTGCTTCTACACAATTGTAACATATGTTAGCGTAGTGACAAACATCCAATGTTCTCTATGGTAGAATACGGCAAGTAAATTCGACTCGATACGCAGGAAGTGCAGCTACCACATACATGTAGCGAAGCATATAAATTATATATGTGGGGTAAATAACGCTAACGTTTCAGCAGCAGTGCAAGACGACACCTAACCCCCCAACCACAGCACTATTTGCTAAACTGGCAGGATATGTGTATGTCGCAAACAATTTCCAGCCATGTAAAGTATCTCAATCCGCCAGATGATCCTGATATGACCACCAAACGGCGCAGAGATATTAAAAATAAACTTTACTTGAGCAGTGTACCAATAATTTATTGTATTAGAGTCGGAGGGTTATTCTAGAATGAAAATGAAACACTATGTTTCTACGAAATCATTCGTACAGTAAGTTTTTACTATATATTGGCAATCGCAGCGAAAGCTCTACTGCCTTTTAGTCAGGAGATCAGACTGGCCTATACAGAGAGCTCGACAGGAGACCCACTGTTTTCTAAAGGTGTCGTTCAAAAACGGGGATACGCTGGAAGTGACGTACTTGGGTCTCTAATACCTTTGAATCCCAATGTTACTTCAAACCGGTGGAATCACATTTTCTAGTAGTACATGCGGCATGTCCTAAAAGATCGAGCCTACTGGTCGGAGTATCCAGCGTGGGCCATGCATGTGATGATGGGTAAGTTGACGATTAGCGACAACTGCACGATGTGGAGTGAAAACTGTCCATGGGAGAGTGGTTGGCGAAGTCTGTGATGTCATCAGTGCCATTGGTACTCGGCGGTGCACTAAAGGTTGTTGGAGGACCATTTGATACCAGATTTATTTTACAACGCTTGTAACTCACTACCACAACATTTGCAGGATATATGTTTACAGAAACATTTTATCTTGTTTTGATCTTAGGAATTACTCTCTGACGTAACTTGCAAATATCTCGAAATTCCCATCATATTATTTCTGTATTAATATACTAGCTGATTAAATGGCGTAGCCTGGGTATGTATTTATTGCAATCTTCTATTTCACCATCTCCTCCATCCCCCTCTCTTTGTCTGTCTCCTCGTCCTTTCTCTGTCTGTCCATCTCCCACTCGCCCCCCACTTTGACTCTATCTCCTCCTCCTTCTCTCTCCCTCCAACCCCTCTACCCCTTCTCTGACCATTTCTATCTTTCCTTTTCTCTGTCCATCTCCCCTCTCTCCAGTCTCTGTCCATATCCTTCTCTGCTGTCTCTCTGCCATCTTCTCCTCTTCCCTTTCCCTATCAATTTCCTTCTCTCCCATCTCTCTCTCTGTCCATATCCTACTCCCCCATTCTGTCTGATTCTTCCTTCCCCTGTTTCTATCCATCTTTTTACTTTTTCTTTCTCTGTCCACCTGCTCCTTCGCCCTCCATAAATCGGCTCCATTTCCCTCCGTCAATCTCCTCATCACCCTCTAAATCCATCTCTTGCTCCCCCTTCTATTTCCTCCTCGCCACATCTGTCTCCTCCTTCCTGCTCCCACTGTCGATCTCCACACTCCCCTTCTCTCTGTCCATCTTCTTCCCACTCTCTGTCCATTAGCTCCTCTCCCCTTTATCTCTGCATCTCCTTCCTTTCCCTGATTACCTCCTCCTCTTCCCCTTCCATATCCACTTCTTCCTCTCCTCTCTCTCTCCATCTCCTGTTTCCCCCTCTCTCTATCTGTCACTTCCTGCTCCATCTCTCTGTCCACCTATACCCTCTTCCTTTTTGTTCACTAACGCTCTCACAGTCGATCTCGTGATTTCCCCTATCTGCGTCCCCCTTCTCCTTCCCCCTGTTTATGTGTCCATCTCCTCCACAGTCCCTTCTCTCTCCATGCTATCACACCTACCGCAATAGGAGACTGTGGTTCTTAACCCCATAGTATATGTTTCCAGGTCTGAAAATTCCTGGCAGATTAAAACTGTGTGCCGGACCGAGACTCGAACTCGAGACCTTTGCCTTTCAGGGGCTAGTGCTCTACCAACTTAGCTACCCAAGCACGACTCACGCCCCGTTCTCACAGCTTTACTTCTGCCAGTACCTCGTCTCCTACCTTCCAAACTTTACAGAAGTCTCGGTCCGGCACACAGTTTTAATCTGCCAGGAAGTTTCATATCAGCGCACACTCCGCTGTAGAGTGAAAATTTCATTCTAGAAACATCCCCCAGGCTGTGGCTAAGCCATGTCTCCGCAGTATCCTTTGTCTCAGGAGTGCTAGTTCTGCAAGGTTCGCAGGAGAGCTTCTGTAAAGTTTGGAAGGTAGAAGACGAGGTACTGGCAGGAGTAAAGCTGTGAGAACGGGGCGTGAGTCGTGCTTGGGTAGCTCAGTTGGTAGAGCACTTGCCCGCCAAAGGCAAAGGTCCCGAGTTTGAGTCTCGATCCGGCACACAGTTTTAATCTGCCAGGAAGTTTCATATCAGCGCACACTCCGCTGTAGAGTGAAAATTTCATTCTATGTTTCCAGGTAGTAAGTAGTATGTGTACTAAGTTTGGCTGAAATAGATGCAGCGGTTTAAGAGCAAATTTTTACCTGTGGCTTTGCACATGTACGCATGTCACATACATTTAACATATTCCACACTTATATGTAATCATAGTTCACGTGAACTATCTAATTTTGTAGGTACATTCAGTGCCATATGTGGATATCTCCCAATAAATCTGTTGCGTATAGAGTTATGAATTTAAACTTCATGCATGATGCAGCAGATTTTTCTCGTATGTGAGTGTTAGTGACGTCATACCCCCTGAACCATGTTTCGTGCAATGATACAATTTTGTAGCAGCATTTAGCGCATATTTCGTTACTTCTTGCGAAATTTGTTTCGAAAAGAGTTAGTAGCAAAGAAGTAATAAATTTAAACGTCATGCATAATGCAGCAGTTTTTCACGCGTCTCAGATTTTATGACCTCATAGCTCTTGAACTATGTGCCCTACTGTGATATAATTTTGCAGCCATTTTCAGTTGTGTGTGTGAATACTGTCTGGGCAATGTGTATTAAGAAGTGATAAAGTAAAATGTCATGCCTGAAACGGTAGTGCATGAATAGTGCAAATGCGGTAATCGGTAAACTTTTCTCCTTCCATCTTTTTGTGGGGGTTACCAGTGAGAAAAGTTTCTTAAAGGTTTGAAATTATATGTAAAGTTCTCATTCTCAAATACTGGACAACAAAGTTTGCTTTTTCACGCCTACCCCAGCCATTTGATAGGAAAATGGGACTTATGGTTCAAATGGCTCTGAGCACTATGCGACTTAACTTCTGAGGTCATCAGTCGCCTAGAACTTAGAACTACTTAAACCTAACTAACCTAAGGACACCACACACATCCATGCCCGAGGCAGGATTCGAACCTGCGACCGTAGCGGTCGCTCGGTTCCAGACTGTAGCGCCTAGAACCGCACGGCCACTCCGGCCGGCTGGGACTTACGCCGACAGCGATTAGTTACAGACAGTAAGTAGTATGTGTAGCAATTTAGACTGAAATCGGTCCAGAGCTTTAGGAGAATATGTGGAACATACATACACTATGTGATCAAAAGTATCCTGACATTCCCAAGAACATACATTTTTCATATTAGGTGCATTGTACTGCCACCTACTGTCAGGTACTCCATATCGGTGACCTCAGTAGTCATTAGGCATCGTGAGAGAGCACAACGGGGCGCTCCGTGGAACTCATGGACTTCGAACGAGGTGGGGTAATTGGGTGTCACTTGTGTCATACGTCTGTAAGCGAGATTTCCACACTCCTAAACATCCCAAGGTTCACTGTTTCCGATGTGATAGTGAAGTGGAAACGTGAAGGGACACGTACAGCACAAAAGCGTACAGGCCGACCTCGCCTGTTGACTGACAGAGACCGTCGACGGTACAAGAGGGTCGTAATGTGTAATCACAGACACCTATATACACCATCACACAGCAATTCCAAACTGCATCAGGATCCACTGCAAGTACCATGACAGTTAGGCGGGAGGTGAGAAAACGTGGATTTCATGGTCGAGCAGCTTCTCATAAGCCACATATTACGCCGGTAAATGCCAAACGACTCCTCGTTTGGTGTAAGGAGCGTAAACATTGGACGAGTGGACAGTGGAAAAACGTTGTTTGGAGTGACAAAACACGGTACACAAGGTGGCGATCCGATGGCAGTTTGTGGGTCTGGCGAATGCTCGGTGAACGTCATCTGTCAGCGTGTGTAGTGCCAATAGTAAAATTCGGAGGCGGTAGTGTAATGGTGTTGCTTTGTTTTTCATGAAGGGGGCTTGCACTCCTTGTTCTTTTGCCTGGCGCTATCGCAGCACAGGCCTACATTGATGTTTTAAGTAACTTCTTGCTTCCCACTGTTGAAGTGCAAGTCGGGGATGGCGACTGCAACTTTCAACACGATCGAGCACCTCTTAATAATGCACTCCCTGTGGCGGAGGTTTCTACGGCAATAACATCCCGGTAATGGACTGGCCTGTACAGAGTCCTGACCTGAGTCCTATAGAACACCTTTGGGATGTTTTTGAACGCCGATGTCGTGCCAGGCCTCACCGACCAATATCGATACCTCTCTTCAGTGCAGCACTCCGTGAAGAATGGGCTTCCATTCCCCAAGATACCTTCCAGCACCTGACTGAATGTATACCTGTGAGAGTAGAAGCTGTCATCATTGCTGAGGGTGGGCCAACATCATACTGAATTCCGGCATTACCGATGGAGGGCACCACGAACTTGCAAATCATTTTCATCCAGGTGTCCTGATACTTTTGATCACGTCGTGTATATACATTTTTATGATATATGTCGATTTTTTTTTTACATTTGGTGCTTTCACATACACGGTTTCTCATTTATTGACTTCTAAAACAGTAGCTATAAGAAAGATATTAAAACTTAAGGAGTTGGACCACGTTCATCAACTTTTCATGTGAAGTGGAAACACGTTTCGTAAGCGTTTCAGAATATCGAATCACTGGTTATGATAAGCGATAGTAGTCAATGGGCTGCTACATTTCGTTCATCAGCTTTTCATGTGAAGGGGAAACACGTTTCGTAAGCGTTTCAGAATATCGAAACACTGGTTGTGATAAGCGATAGTAGTCAGTGGGCTGCTATATTTTTATAACGTCAGTACTGATCAAATTTAATCTAATGAGTGCTGGGACAGTTTCAGATCCCACCAGTAGCTGGTTGTTTGAAACGATAATCCCACCATGAGGAAGAAACTCCATGCTGTTGTTACAATAACAACACCTACAAGGACCTAATTGATGACAGCAGATCATGTAATACCTGAAATACTACGAACAGGAAGCTCTAAGCCACAGCATGCTGTTTTTTTTTGCCATCTTGTTTAGCTTCATTTATTTCTTATACATTCATAGTGTCTTTTAATACATGATAGAAGTGTCTACTAATCCCACACATATTATAAAAACTGATGTACATATACATGTATGTATGTATGTATGTATGTATATGTATTTACGTATGTTGCACATCTCCTCCTAAACCATGGACCGATTTCAACCAAAATTGGTACACATACCATTTACTGTCTGCAGTTAGACGCTAAGGAGGTAAGAACCACTTTGCTATGGAAGGATGGGGGTGGTGGCGAAAATGTAGACTAGCTCACGAAGCGTGAATTCGCAGACTTTGTGCATCCAGTATTAGAGAATGAGAGCACATAGTGACTCGCAACAAACTTTACACATAATTTCAAATATTTACGAAACATTTTAACGCTGATAACTCCCACGATAAGTAATGCCAAAAAACCGCCGCTTCAAGTTTGATGTTTCAATTTATTACTTCTTTAATATTACCTGTATTGATGATACCTTTTGCACATAATATTCACATATGCTACTCAAAGTACGTGCAAAATTATATCATAGAACCTGTCATGCATTTCCATCTTCGTGACAATTCTCGGCAGCACACTGCAGGGGCAATGAGGACGTCGCTGCAGCATTTTTGATGGTGAGTGTTTGATCGCTCACCATAGAGCCCGAACTTGGCTCCCTCTGATGTTCATCTTTTGTCACATGAACCGCTGGCTATGCAGACAACATTTTGACACAGACAATGAACGGCAGACCAGCGTAGAGAAGTGGTGGAAAGCACAGGCGAGAGTATTGGGAAGTTGGTACAATTCAACGGCGAATGTCTAAGTCGGACTGGCGACTATATAGAGAAGAAGCTTGAAGATGTAGCAAACTGTTGAAAATAAAACATTTTTGATTATCCCTGTGGGTTCCATTTTGTGACACATGAGACCTACTTTCCGGACAGCCTTCGTATTTATTCGTTGCTATTACATCTACATCTACATCTACATTTATACTCCGCAAGCCACCGAACGGTGTGTGGCGGAGGGCACTTTACGTGCCACTGTCATTACCTCCTTTTCCTGTTCCAGTCGCGTATGGTTCGCGGGAAGAACGACTGTCTGAAACCCTCCGTGCGTGCTCTAATCTCTCTAATTTTACATTCGTGATCTCCTCGGGAGGTATAAGCAGGGGGAAGCAATATATTCGATATCTCATCCAGAAACGCACCCTCTCGAAACCAGGACAGCAAGCTACACCGCGATGCAGAGCGCCTCTCTTGCAGAGTCTGCCACTTGAGTTTATTAAACATCTCCGTAACGCTATCACGGTTACCAAATAACCCTGTGACGAAACGAGCCGCTCTTCTTTGGATCTTCTCTATCTCCTCCGTCAAACCGATCTGGCACGGATCCCACACTGATGAGCAATACTCAAGTATAGGTCGAACGAGTGTTTTGTAAGCCACCTCCTTTGTTGATGGACTACATTTTCTAAGCACTCTCCCAATGAATCTCAACCTGGTACCCGCCTTACCAACAATTAATTTTATATGATCATTCCACTTCAAATCGTTCCGCACGCATACTCCCACATATTTTACAGAAGTAACTGCTACCAGTGTTTGTTCCGCTATCATATAATCATACAATAAAGGATCCTTCTTTCTATGTATTCGCAATACATTACGTTTGTCTATGTTAAGGGACAGTTGCCACTCCCTGCACCAAGTGCCTATCCGCTGCAGATCTTCCTGCATTTCGCTACAGTTTTCTAATGCTGCAACTTCTCTGTATACTACAGCATCATCCGCGAAAAGCCGCATGGAACTTCCGACACTATCTACTAGGTCATTTATATATATTGTGAAAAGCAATGGTCCATAACACTCCCCTGTGGCACGCCAGAGGTTACTTTAACGTCTGTAGACGTCTCTCCATTGATAACAACATGCTGTGTTCTGTTTGCTAAAAACTCTTCAATCCAGGCACACAGCTGGTCTGATATTCCGTAGGCTCTTACTTTGTTTATCAGGCGACAGTGCGGAACTGTATCGAACGCCTTCCGGAAGTCAAGAAAAATAGCATCTACCTGGGAGCCTGTATCTAATATTTTCTGGGTCTCATGAACAAATAAAGCGAGTTGGGTCTCACACGATCGCTGTTTCCGGAATCCATGTTGATTCCTGTATAGTAGATTCTGGGTTTCCAAAAACGACATGATACTCGAGCAAAAAACATGTTCTAAAATTCTACAACAGATCGATGTCAGAGATATAGGTCTATAGTTTTGCGCATCTGCTCGACGACCCTTCTTGAAGACTGGGACTACCTGTGCTCTTTTCCAATCATTTGGAACCCTCCGTTCCTCTAGAGACTTGCGGTACACGGCTGTTAGAAGGGGGGCAAGTTCTTTCGCGTACTCTGTGTAGAATCGAATTGGTATCCCGTCAGGTCCAGTGCACTTTCCTCTATTGAGTGATTCCAGTTGCTTCTCTATTCCTTGGACACTTATTTCGATGTCAGCCATTTTTTCGTTTGTGCGAGGATTTAGAGAAGGAACTGCAGAGCGGTCTTCCTCTGTGAAACAGCTTTGGAAAAAGGTGTTTAGTATTTCAGCTTTACGCGTGTCATCCTCTGTTTCAATGCCATCATCATCCCGGAGTGTCTGGATATGCTGTTTCGAGCCACTTACTGATTTAACGTAAGACCAGAACTTCCTAGGATTTTCTGTCAAGTCGGTACATAGAATTTTACTTTCGAATTCACTGAACGCTTCACGCATAGCCCTCCTTACGCTAACTTTGACATCGTTTAGCTTCTGTTTGTCTGAGAGGTTTTGGCTGCGTTTAAACTTGGAGTGAAGCTCTCTTTGCTTTCGCAGTAGTTTCCTAACTTTGTTGTTGTACCACGGTGGGTTTTTCCCGTCCCTCACAGTTTTACTCGGCACGTACCTGTCTAAAACGCATTTTACGATTGCCTTGAACTTTTTTCCATAAACACTCAACATTGTCAGTGTCGGAACAGAAATTTTCGTTTTGATCTGTTAGGTAGTCTGAAATCTGCCTTCTATTACTCTTGCTAAACAGATAAACCTTCCTCCCTTTTTTTATATTCCTATTAACTTCCATATTCAGGGATGCTGCAACGGCCTTATGATCACTGATTCCCTGTTCAGTACATACAGAGTCGAAAAGTTCGGGTCTGTTTGTTATCAGTAGGTCCAAGATGTTATCTCCACGAGCCAGTTCTCTGTTTAATTGCTCGAGGTAATTTTCGGATAGTGCACTCAGTATAATGTCACTCGATGCTCTGTCCCTACCACCCGTCCTAAACATCTGAGTGTCCCAGTCTATATCTGGTAAATTGAAATCTCCACCTAAGACTATAACATGCTGAGAAAATTTATGTGAAATGTATTCCAAATTTTCTCTCAGTTGTTCTGCCACTAATGCTGCTGAGTCGGGAGGTCGGTAAAAGGAGCCAATTATTAACCTAGCTCGGTTGTTGAGTGTAACCTCCACCCATAATAATTCACAGGAACTATCCACTTCTACTTCACTACAGGATAAACTACTACTAACAGCAACGAACACTCCACCACCGGTTACATGCAATCTATCCTTTCTAAACACCGTCTGTACCTTTGTAAAAATTTCGGCAGACTTTATCTCTGGCTTAAGCCAGCTTTCTGTACCTACAACGATTTCAGCTTCGGTGCTTTCTATCAGCGCTTGAAGTTCTGGTACTTTACCAACGCAGCTTTGACAGTTGACAATTACAATACCGATTGCTGCTTGGTCCCCGCATGTCCTGACTTTGCCCTGCACCCGTTGAGGCTGTTGCCCTTTCTGTACTTGCCCAAGGCCATCTAACCTAAAAAACCGCCCAGCCCACGCTACACAACCCCTGCTACCCGTGTAGCCGCTTGTTGCGTGTAGTGGACTCCTGACCTATCCAGCGGAACCCGAAACCCCACCACCCTATGGCGCAAGTCGAGGAATCTGCAGCCCACGCGGTCGCAGAACTGTCTCAGCCTCTGATTCAGACCCTCCACTCGGCTCTGTACCAAAGGTCCGCAGTCAGTCCTGTCGACAATGCTGAAGATGGTGAGCTCTGCTTTCATCCCGCTAGCGAGACTGGCAGTCTTCACCAAATCAGATAGCCGCCGGAAGCCAGAGAGGATTTCCTCGGATCCATAGCGACACACATCATTGGTGCCGACATGAGCGACCACCTGCAGATGGGTGCACCCTGTACCCTTCACGGCATCCGGAAGGACCCTTTCCACATCTGGAATGACTCCCCCCGGTATGCACACGGAGTGCACATTGGTTTTCTTCCCCTCTCTTGCTGCCATTTCCCTAAGGGGCCCCATTACGCGCCTGACGTTGGAGCTCCCAACTTCCAGTAAGCCCACCCTCTGCGACCGCCCGGATCTTGCAGACTGAGGGGCAACCTCTGGAACAGGACAAGCAGCCATCTCAGGCCGAAGATCAGTATCAGCATGAGTCAGAGCCTGAAACCGGTTCGTCAGACAAACTGGAGAGGCCTTCCGTTCAGCCCTCCGGAATGTCTTTCGCCCCCTGCCACACCTTGAGACGACCTCCCACTCTACCACAGGTGAGGGATCAGCCTCAATGTGGGCAGTATCCCGGGCAACCACAGTCGTAGTCCGATCGGGGCATGCGTGGGACGAGCCGGCCGTCCCCGACAAACCCCCATCCGGACCCCCACAGTGATGCCCATTGGCAACAGCCTCAAGCTATGTGACTGAAGCCAACACTGCCTGAAGCTGGGAGCGAAGGGATGCCAACTCAGCCTGCATCCGAACACAGCAGTTGCAGTCCCTATCCATGCTAAAAACTGTTTTGCAAAGAACGTCTGAACTAATCTACAGAGAGCGCAAACAAATCGACAAAATTTAAACGTTTGTTAAAATACAAGATTGCCTAGTAAATGCAGTAATGCAGCTACTTGCGCACTGCTGACACTGCTCGGCGGCGGAAGGAGACTACACGATTTTACACTGTTCAGGTACTAAAACGCGATGCTACAACTCTCAAATACCATAATACGCCCGAAATTTATGAATTAAACAATGCAAGTACCAAAAGCACGCAAAGAAATTAAGAATTAAACTATGTAACAATGAGTGAGCTAGGAGTATACGACTTGCTGCTGCAGCTGCTTATCCAACGGCGGCAGGGAGCACACTGACTGTGACCAACCGACACTGGCCGTTCAAAACAAAAACAGAAGACAAACGACTACGCGAATTTACACTATTCAGGTACTAAAACGCGATGCTACAACTCTCAAATTCTATAATACACCCGAAATTTATGAATTAAACAATGCAAGTACCAAAAACACGCAAAGAAATTAAGAATTAAGCTTTGTAACAAATGAGTGAGCTAGGAGTATACGACTTGCTGCTGCAGCTGCTTATCCAACGGCGGCATGGAGGGCTAACTTTATTCACAACAAAATAGTATCCACGATGCTGCAGAATGTAACTACTAAATCATATCATTGAAGGACAGATAGTTCAAGAGATATGGCGTCATAAGTACCGAGATGTGTGAAAAACTGCCCCGTCATGCATGCCGTTTTAATTGTCTTTACTACGAACTTTATTCACACTACAGTATAGAAGTATGTCACTGAATCGATCTGCAAAATCAGATCATTGTACGACACATTTTTCTGGAGATATGACGTCACAGAGATTGAACTTTGTCAAATAGAAACTGCAGGACCAATTTTCCTCCAGACACAGATAAAATATGTGTCACATTCGTGTGAAATGTATTAAATATATGTGAAATATTTGTGACACGTTCGTACTTTGGGGAAGCTACGGCTACACAGCTCCTTCTAAAACCCTGGATCGATTTCTATCAATGGTGGTACACATATTACTGTCCAGAAAGAAATAATGTGTAGGTGATAACCAGCAATTTCCTGTTGGGGTGGGGTGATAGCGTGGAGAGATGGAAGGGGGAAGGAAGAGATGGACAAACAGATAGGGGCAGGAGGACATGGCTTACCGACAATCATTCTTCCCATGCACTATTCGCAAGTGTGAGAGGTGGCATGAGGCCCCTCTCATATTTCTATCTTACTCTGAGTAACTCGATTTTCCTCTCTTATTGCATGCAGTGAAAAGTTGCTATTCCTTCACATGCGAACTTCCCACACAGTGTCTCTGGTCACCCGGGTGGTCCGGTGACAGGCAGGTGCTGCTGATCTTGAAAGGGTTAAGCCGACAGCTGTGGGGGAGTCGAGTGGATGCTTTCCAGACACCGACATTGTCATAAGAGCGGGGGCGACACACCCACAGGGGCCTGACGGAGCGGCTGGGCTAGAGATTCCGTTACTTCGCAGAAACTTAGTGAAAACTTTTTCTGGCGGGCTACCAGCGAGGCGTGGGAATGACTTGGGTTCCCAGGCAATCTTGGCAGGCAAATTCCCACGTTTTCTGCAAAATCGTAACTATGATTGGCTTGCCCAGGGAATAGCTCCGTGACGTAGCAAAATAGGCGCAGAAATTGGCGCCAAGTATCTCCATTGGCGGAATAGTTCTGCGTCAGCAATAGAGGGGAATTTTCCGCCGGTTTTCGAGTTGCTGATTGGAACGTTTAACCAGGACTACTGTCGTGGGGGCGGGAATGTTCTGCGTTCGGCTTGTACGGGTGCTCTTGAGAGAGTCGGCTCCCGCCTTTCGATCAGAGTAGGTTGCAAGACTGAGCTCTCGCTGCTCTGGACAGCCTGCATTCCGTTGGCTGTCTAATATACTTTCATTTAATTGTAACTGTTTGACGAAGTTGCTGAAGTTTCGACTTCAACGTAACTTTCGGAGTGCAGTTGGCAATTGAGCGTTCTGCGTACAAGCGGCCTATGTTGTCCGTCTTGAGCAGTTTTGGCTAAAGTTGAGTGTACTAGAGTTACTGTGTGACTTGTCTTGCTAAAATCCATCACTGTACCGTCAGTGATTGTGTAGCAAGCCTTCTTCGTCTCCCTCAGCGGCGTATTTGTGTTACTAGGAAATCTTTAGTCTGGAACAACCAGACCAGGAGAATTTGTTTCGGGCTATACTCATGACATTATCATCACCACGACGGGACGTCGAAGCAACCAGCCATCGCCTCCGGTATGCCTAATCGTGTTCCTTGCAGTTAAGAAGACAGCTTGGTAATGTATGTCCACAGCACTGGCAAATCAGGGAATTTTGCTAGGTGATAATCAGAGCTCAGCAGAGCGCGCCTGTTCCACTTTTATAACTTTGTTCTGTCTTGGGTGTTCATTGTCTGAGTTAGCACTACTGTAGCAGCAATTAATGTTGGCTTGGCTGGGTGTTTCTCTTAAGATTTGAGTTGCAAGGAAATGGCTCTACATACCACTTGGTCATAAATGTCACAATCTAGTTTATGGATAACTTCACCTTCACAGAATTTATTTGAGTATCCAATTTGATATATTGTAAATGCTTCATGTGTTTTGTTTATTATTTTGAGTTTAGTCATAATCAATTAAATTGTTATTCTGGACATAACTTTCATTCTGTTAATCGCTAGAGCAACTCTTTCATTTCTCACTACATTAATGATAGTTTCCTTTATCTAATTAATATCTATCCAATTAAATTATTGCAGGTGCCAAACTCTTTTCTACTCCACTTGCAGGGTCGATTACAGTCAGTTCACGTTTCTTCTTAATCCATGTGCAACAGCAAAAGTCGGAGTTAGAAAAGGGGGGGGGGTTTAAAGCATCATTTCCATATGAAGATTCGAGAAGAATTTAGTGTTAAATACACTGCTAGCCCCGGAATCTCGCAAGTGGAACAGGGTTGGAGTGATCAGATAGTGGTACCGAAAGTACCCTCCACCACACACCATTAAGCAGCTTGCGGAGTATGATGTAGATGATGTAAATGTAGACACAGATACAAGAGGAGATGGACACAGGGAAAGGGGGCATGGTCAAAGAAAGGGAACAGGAGGAGACGAACAGAGAGAGGGATGAGGAGCAGATGGGCAGGGCAAGGAAAGAGGAGGACCGAGGGAGGGGAAGAGGAGATGGACTGAGGAAGGGTGAAAGAGGAGATGGGTAGAGAGATGGGGAGGGGAAGTAAACAGAGAATGGATAGAAGAGATGGCAAGAATGAGAGCGGAGTAGGAAATGGTTAGAGGAAGGTGGAGGAGTAGATGGGAAGACAGAGGGCCAAGGAGGAAATGCAAAATACGCATGACAATAAGAGAAACACACTTTGTGTAGAAGCAGAGAAGTATCTTACATACTAAGAAGGTTGTAATAAAAAAAGTTAAATTCGTTTCTTCCGCGTTTTCAGTTATGTTTTTTCGTGTCATGTGGCGTCTGGTATGAAGTGATGACAAACACAAATCACTTTATTTAGTAATAATTTTATTTCTGAAATTATTAGTATGTTATTGGAGTATGTTTCATTTGTGTAACAGATGTCGGACACGCCTCACTTCATATGAATACTGGAGAAATATTTTGGAAAATGAACCGTCAGTGATTTAAAAAGTATTACTCTGTTCTCCAAAATATGAAAATATAGGCCATTTTTGGAAATACGAATGCGATACTTTTAAAACTCTTTGTGGTCGATAATTTCTTTACAGAAACCGAAACTTTAACAGTGCTTTCGGCGTCAGAAACTCAGAAGTAATCTCAATTCAGCAATGTGTATTACACCAGTACAATGGGCTTGTCAGTTTCTCAACAGAATTGCTTAAGTGAATAATCGTAAGATTTAACGAACTATAATCGGCTTGTGAACAAATGTTATGTTTCATCTCGTTTGGTTCGTTCCACTGCCCATTGCTTGCTGGAGGACTTACTGTTTGCTAGCGTTTATGTCCCGTACCGCTCGTTTGCGTAAAGCGCGCATTCACCCACACACACACATACAGAGGGTCGTTTCATTCTCTTTACACGGCTATAAAAAAGGCCCTCGAGGTTAGCCACGGCTTGCACGTGTGCGACATTATAACACTTGGTTGTCACAGAGAGTTCCTGCTATTCTACAATGTCATGTAACGTAAACATGTCCTTACTCAGCTATCCATTGAAACTGCGACATCCGTGCTACAGCACATTCATCTGACATTCTATGGTATACGTGCAGAGGATATGGATTTGACTAATTGTTTGTGAAGTTGCTATTGATCTTACGAGTACAAAGAATGTGGAAACATTATGTGAGGTATGTGAGCAACTGTACAACGTACTTATTTTCAGATTCGTATTATAGGCCTAATCTGCAACACATTATACACATATCATTTATGGGCTCAACTGTGTAGACATAGTGTGTACGGCAAGTTGGAAAACTGTACTACTTTGTGCAGCAGGGGTAACCATTAGCACAGACAAAGAAACGTGTTAGAAACATTTATTAAGAGTCAGAAAAATTGTCAATAACGTGTTGAAAACAAAAAAAGATCTTCATGAACATTGAGTTTCTTAATAATAATATCCAATGTGTCCATAATGGGTGATATGAGGTCCACAGGAGTAGCTGAATACGTCTCGTATTCCTGTTTAAATTACCTGTCTATTTAGCTGGTGAAATGTATGAATATTGTGAGTTGGCTAAATCGCTAGCACTTTTGAAACAATGATTAACGGAATTTGGGTAATTTGATGTGGGTTCGATTTCCCACAAAGCAATTTTTTCCATATATCATTTGATCCAAACCAGAACCTTATTTTCTTTTCATTTCTCCCCCCCCCTTTTTTTTATTCTTGTCGCCAGACGCGGATCACTGAGCTGTTAAAGCTTAGGAAAATCGCTTTCCGATATTCGTTAACGACATAGTGTGGTAAACGTAAGCAATGTCTTAAGACCTATAGCGTGTTACACGTAGCTTACTGACTGACGACGCCACCACAAGCTTACGCGACTACTGTAAACGTTTTAGCGGGAAATATAAATAGTCAAACAAACACATTTAAAAAAATACGAATTTATGTATGAAAAAAAATACATTTTGGTAATAACTACAGGTAATGTCTACAGGTATACTACGAAAAATTGGAAACAACTGCATTAATTTGTCAACATCCCTGTTACAGAGTTATTGCGGCCTTCTCAGTCGTTGTAGGCGAATACCAACATTGTAAAACCAGTTGGATAGTCAACAGTGTAATGATATTGTATTTATACTTTTTCGCGTAATCTATTATAATCGGCCACCATAAACTGCAAATGAATCCCGTTAAAAACAAATTGTGGTCTCTGTCTACACTTTCACATGGTACAACTCTGACAACACACATTATCTTGACTTCTTCGTTGTCTGATGTGACATAATTGATCTCCATTCCAGCTATATCTTGTTAGTCTGTGATTTAGCTGTTTCTGGTTGAAACTGTTATTTGTTCACAGTCCACTCCTTACACACAGTTCCTCAGTTATATAATGATTTGGCAAATGTATCTGAATTCGTGAAAAATGGTAGTTAACCCTGAACAAAGAAATTTGAGGTCCTCCCTCCGCATAATTACTACGAGAATTTCGTTGAATGTCTGTTACATAATAAATGACATATGTATATAAAATCTGAAATTTCAACTAAATACATTTTGATTATGATCAGGAACAACTTAAATTGGAAAGATCATATATATGACTTGTAATGAAGGTAAACAAAACACTGCGTTTTACTGGCAGAACACTTATAAGGTGCTGCTGCACGACTGTACTGCTCAGAGCAGGCAAAGGTGTGGCTGTTGCTGCTGTAGTGGTGGTTATCCTTTGTGCATTACTACCCTTGCTAATAGATATCGATAAACAAATATCGCACCAGACTGATTTGGGACCGCTCTATGTAATGATTTTTCTGTATACAGAAAATAAATAACAATATATATTCAATGTGTTCTATCTTAGAAACCAATCGGAAGGGACACATGTTACTGTGAAGATTTTTACTTCAAATGATAGGTCGTATCATATTCCTGAATACTGACCATTCCCTCCTTGGGACACTCTGTGTAAAATTACCAAAGCAAAGTAACTGAAAACATTGTGTGATGTATGCGAGCAACTATATGGATATGAAACTTCCTGGCAGATTAAAACTGTGTGCTCGACAGAGACTCGAACTCGGGACCTTCGCCTTTCGCGGGCATGTGCTCTACCATCTGAGCTACCGAAGCACGACTCACGGCCGGTACTCACAGCTGTACTTCTGCCAGTACCTCGTCTCCTACCATCCAAACTTCGCCTTTCGCGGGCATGTGCTCTACCATCTGAGCTACCGAAGCACGACTCACGGCCGGTACTCACAGCTGTACTTCTGCCAGTACTTCGTCTCCTACCATCCAAACTTTACAGAAGCTCTCCTGCGAACCTTGCAGAACTAGGACTCCTGAAATTATATGGATATCTTATTTTCAAGTTAGCACTCCAAGACAAAATTTCAATACTTTAAATGACTAATTCTTCTTGGCTCAGCCGTGTAAAAACTGGGAAATCCATTGCTATAAGCTACTGTGACGAACGGCCGGAAACGAGCACCTCTGTAACAGCGAAGCTGATCAAATTGTAGGGTGCAGCTGTCGTGAGCATCTATGGAAAATGGTTGATGGACGGTGAAAGCACGAGTATGTGACAAGTTGCTGTAAGTACACGCCTCATCACATAACGTGGAGCTCGGGAGGCTTGCCCGCTCTGTAAAGCGAGACAGGCCGCGATCTGTGGCCCATCTGACCATTGAGTATACTGCTGATGTAGGCACAGGTGTTTTGGAGCACACTGTTCAGTAAACACTGTTTATAATTGGGCTTCTCAGGAGACGACCCTTTCGCGCTCCCATACTGGTAGAATGATCATGTCTATCACTATCACAGTGAGCTCAACTATCGGTTGGTAATGTACGGTGAGACTCCGTGATCTGCGCAGAAACTTATGGTGCCACAATCTGCGTAATCTACCAAGGATATTATTGCGGACCACCTGCACCTTTGTACTGGTAATTTTACACAGAGTGTCCCATTTTCCACATCCACGAGGATCTCCTCAGCACGGATCTATGGAACGAAAAACTAATCTAATCTAATCTAATCCCAAGGAGGAATGGCCAGCATTCAGGAATATGATACGAACTATCTTTTGCTTGATGTCTTATGCAACGGCGATGGCACTTTCCAACGGGAGACGGCCGCTGTGACCGAGCGGCTCTTGGCGCTTCAGTCCGGAACTGCGCTGCTGCTACGGTCGCAGATTCTAATCCTGCCTCGGGCATGGATGTGTGGAATGTACTTAGGTTAGTTAGGTTTAAGTAGTTCTAACTCTAGTGGACTGATGACCTCAGATGTTAAGTCCTATAGTGCTTAGAGCCATTTGAACCATTTTTCCAACGTGATAATTGTCCTTATCACAAGGCCAGAATCGTGCTACATTGGTTTGAGAAGCTTCACGGCAAAATTCGCCAAATATGAACCTAGTGGGGTACTTCAAGCACGCTATTTGGCTCCGGCTCCGTACCCACATATGCCTGGAAGAGTGGAATCTGTTATCAAGGCTAATGTGGTTCAAATGGCTCTGAGCACTATGGGACTTAACATCTATGGTCATCAGTCCCCTAGAACTTAGAACTACTTAAACCTAACTAACCTAAGGACATCACACAACACCCAGCCATCACGAGGCAGAGAAAATCCCTGACCCCGCCGGGAATCGAACCCGGGAACCCGGGCGTGGGAAGCGAGAACGCTACCGCACGACCACGAGATGCGGGCGTACCCACAAACTTCCGGTTGGTAATGTACGCAGAGATTTCGTGACCTGCGCTGAGACTTATGGTTCCACAATCTGTGTAATCTACCAAGGATTTGTCGAATTCATTCTACACAGAACTGGTGCTTTTCCGTGTTCCACAGGTGCATCTGTATCTCACTGAGAAGGTAAGTCATGTTCTGGCTCTTCGGTGCGTGTAGACCAACGTAACGTTTAACGCCTGATTATTACTTTTTTCTATGTAGAAATAGCTTTAAACTGCAATTCATGTAACCTCCGCAAGATCTTTTCATAATAATTTTCAGATGAAATAATAAACAAAAAGCCACTGAAGGTAGCACAGAAAGATTTGAAACATGTCTGGGTACAGCAAAAATAAGTTGCGTCGTGCACAGTACGGAACTACTCTCCAATTTTTCCATTCTAATCGCGGGAAATGGGAAGAACTACATTTTCCTGAAGGTGATAGTGGGTCGTTCTACTGTTTCGGCTCAAAAATGGCACTGAGCACTATGGGACTTAACTTTTTAGGTCATCAGTCCCCTAGAACTTAGAACTACTTAAACCTAACTAACCTAAGGACATCACACACATCCATGCCCGAGGCGGGATTCGAACCTGCGACCGTAGCGGTTGCGCGGTTCCAGACTGTAGCGCCTACAACCGCATGGCCACTGCGGCCGGCTCTACTGTTTTGTACGCACGTTCTTTTGTAGATAAACTAGTGGAGTCCGAATGCAACAGCGCCGGGGGAGGCGAGAAGCGCAGGGTGGGCGCAACAAATGGGCGGTGTGCGGCGACGACAGGGGTCGACGAGATGATTAGTGGCGACACCGACAGGCCGGCGCGGCCCGCCGCCGACAAGCCCCGGCCGCTCATTAGCATAGCGGACACGGAAATGGCGCACTACACGGCTGCCGCGCTGCGTCCCCATCTAAGCAACCGGGACAAACGTTTTACAGCCGACAGCTTTCGGCACGATGCTCTAACCGCCAATACTAAAGACACTTGCTAGGTTTTTTTACCCATCCTCGCTACAGCGAGTTCCGTAATAGTGATCCTTCACCTGTAAATTTTAATTCCAGTATTATAGTGTGTCCCTAAATACTCATTACAAACTCAGAAATATCTTACTGAGGCAAGTATAAAAGTAAAAGATACGAGAAATTTAGTACAAAATCAGACATGCTCGGATAAGCTAAAAGATTATAACCGCCTGATTAATAGCGTGTTGGTCTTCCTTTGGAATGCAACACAGCAGCGATTCGGCGTGACATGCATTTACCAAGTCCTTGGTAGGTTTCCGGAAGTCTGTGGTACCAGATATCTACGAACACATCATGCAATTCCCGTAAATGGAGGGTCAGTTGTTCATGAGTGCGGAGCTGACGCCCGAGAGCGTCCCAGATATGTTTCACTTGGTTCACATCAGACAAGCTTGGTGGCCAGTACATCAGAGTGAGTTAATTCTGGCACAGGGAAACGGACAGCAATGCTACCGGAAGATGCTGTCGTTGTAGGGGACTACATCAACCATGAATCAATGCTGGTGGTCCACAATAACGGCCACATAATATACAGCGCCATGGTCCCCAGGAAGCAGAGGAGAACTTTCGCATGCAACAGAATACTGCCCCACCGACCTGCGTCCGTGGCGCTGTTCATGATTCGGGCAGCCGTTCGCCTGGATGACAATGTATGCATAGACGACCTGCAGAGACTAGAAATGGGATTCATTTGACCAGGTGACACATTTTCGTTGATATACAGGTCAATCTCGATGATCCTGTGCCCACAAGAACCCTAATTTACGATGGCGTTTAGTCAACGTGAGAACACATAGTGGTCATCTGCTGTGGGGCCTCATGTTCAGCAATGTGTAATGAACGATGAACTCCGAAACCCTTGTGCCTGCAGTGAATCTTCTAGGTTTTATGGTTTTGCACCATGAGATTTTTCTTTTCCTTAATATTCGTCCAAACCTGCATTGGATATCTCCATAGGTGCTTCTGGTTCTCCTCAGTCTCCCTGGAAGATTCACCACCATCTAAGGCAACTGAGCCGGCCGCTGTGGCGGAGCGGTTCTAGGCGCTTCAGTCCCGAACCGCGCTGCTGCTACGGTCGCAGATTCGAAACCTGCGTCGGGCGTGGATGTGTGTGATGTCCTTAGGTTAGTTAGGTTTCAGTAGTTCTAAGTCTAGGGGACTGATGACCTCAGATGTTAAGTCCCATAGTGCTTATAGCCATTTGAATAAGGCGACTGATTGTGTAAGCTCTCACTTCTGCCTGCACCAGAACTGTACTCTGCCATCAGAGCTGTCACAGATCTCCGCCGAACCTTCTCTACAGATTAGCCAAGCCTCCGACCTCCACGTTCTCTGATGAGTCGTGGACGTCCGATACCTTGTCAGCTACTCGTGATTTCACCATCCTTCAAGCACTTTCACGACAGTAGCACGTGAACAGCCCACCAGTTTCACCGTTTCCGAGATATTCGTTCCCAGGCGCCAGGCCATAATGAGTGGCCCTTTGTCAAAGTCCCTTTGTCAATGAATTTCCCCACTTGTGGCCCGTATCGCCGCCAAAATAAATCTTCTGTCTCCTCTGCTCCATTTACATCCTTTCCTTACTGCGTCACACATCCTGAAACGTCTCTGTGAAGTCGTTTAATAAGACGCTTGCCGGCCGGTGTGGCCGTGCGGTTCTAGGCGCTTCAGTCTGGAACCGCGTGACCGCTACGGTCGCAGGTTCGAATTCTGCCTCGGGCATGGATGTGTGTGATGTCCTTAGATTGGTTAGGTTTAAGTAGTTCTAAGTTCTACGGGACTGATGACCACAGATGTTAAGTCCCATAGTGCTCAGAGCCATTTGAACCATTTGAACCATAAGACGCTTGTCGAATTCGATACAACTTATTCGCTTTACTACCTGATTTTAGCTCAATTCATAAAGTCTTCCAGAAAGACTGAACACTCAAATAAGGCCTATTGAATATTATATGTGTGTTTTAATGTGGGGTTTCGGTTTTGTTTTGTAGGAAACGCTGAGTTGGTCATCGTCTGCTGGGAGCAGACGATGTTGCTTCTCGTTTGAAGGACAGCACAGGATAACCAACGCTGGTTTCCAATACCTGATCAAAGAGGTTTACCCATCTTAGTCGAAGACTGTATCGAAGGCTGTTTTTGCGTGTGAGGTTGGTAACGGAGGGCTACCACTCTGGTAGCTTCCGCTGCACGGGGAGCTAGGTAATCTCGAAAGAGAAAGCGGCACTCTTCGGTGAACGCTTGGTGAGTACGGATTGTAGCTCTTAAGGGGGTTTCAAGTGACAGGAAGCAGGTTGAGTTAGGACTTCGTTATGTTTAAATGTTGAAATACTTAAGAACCTCAGCTTAACTGAAGCGCGCGAAGCGAGTTATTTTTCCAAATGTGCCATAATTATATTGATTTAAATAGGCGGTTTTTGGGTGTTTGAGTTAAAAGTGTGGAAGTTACTTTGTTCCTTTTGATCCAGGATGAAGTAGTATTTCAAACGGTAGATCTGATTAGGAAAAGCTGGTTAGGATCACTTCAACCGTACTTGAGTGTAATACTGTGTCGAAGCGAGTATGATTTTTAATCTTATATTTTGTGGAAGTTGCTTTTGTTTTTGTGTGTTGATTTTGTGCCATGTATTTGGTAATCAATGACCCTTCTGGTCCACCACGGCACTGCAGTAGGCTTTCTTTTAACAGTTTGCTTGTTTAATGAACTATAATTTCGGCAAGAAAATCTGTTCTTTCGTGCGCTTTCTACAGAGTTTCACGTATTAAATTGTAAGACTGATGTGCAAAACACTGACACGAATTAGTACCAGAAGAATGGAAAAACATGTAATAGAAGATCTCTGGAAAGATCATTTTGAATTTCAGGGATGGGAAAGAAAGGCAATAATGACCCTGCAACATATCTTAGAAGACAGATTAAATGAAGGGAAATCTATGCTTCCAACATTTGTAAATTTATAGAAAACTTTTGACATTGCTGACTGAAATACATTCTCTGAGATTTTGAAACTAGCAGCGATAAAATACAGGGAGGAAAGAGTTATTCACAATCTGTACAGAAACCAGGCTGAATTTATGAAAATCGAAGTGTGTAAAACGGAAGCAGTTGTTGAGACGGAAGTCAGACGGGGTTTTAGCCTATACCTGATGTTATTCACTCTGTATATTGAGAAAGCTGTGGAAGAAACCAAGGACAAATTTGGAAACGAAATTAAAAATGTGGGAGAAGAAGTAAAATGTGTGAAATTTTCCAATGACCTTGTTATTCTGTCAGAAAGAGCACACAACTTGTAAGGATAATGAAAAGAGATTATAAGGTGAAAATCACAAAAAATAAAATAAGGATACTAGAATCCAGTCGAATTAAATCGGACGATGCTGAGAGTATTAGATTAGCAAAGGAAACAATAAACGTAATAGACGAGTTTCGCTATTTGGGCACCAAAATAAATGATGATGATCGAAGTGCAGGGAATGTAAAAATCCAGACAGATAATGGGAAGAAAAATGGTCTGAAATAGAGAAGCTTGTTAATTTCAGATTTAACTTAAATGTTAGGAAGTCGTTTCTGAAGATGTTTTTGCGGACTATAGCCTCGTACAGAAGTGAAAAGTTGCTGATAAACAGTTCTGACAAGAAGAGAGGAGAAGCTTTGGAAATGTGGTGCTACAGAATAATGCAGAACATTATATGAGTAGATCGAATAATTAATAAGGGGGTACTGAACCAAATAAGGTAAAAAGAAATGTATGACGTGCGCGCTCGTGTGTGTGTGTGTGTGTGTGTGTGTGTGTGTGTGTGTGTGTGTGTGTGTGTGTGCGTATGTGTGTGACAGAGGGTGGGGGAGGGGGGCAAGGGCAAAGGCATAGTAGTTGCAGACCTAAGGATGAATACAGTTCGTGGTCACAGAGAGGTCAAAAGGCTTATACACGATAAACTAGCGTGGAAGGCAGCATCAAACCAGTCTTCGGGGTGAAGACCATAACAACAACAACAACAACAATACGATGTACAGCATGCTTTACATTATTTTGGTGTCAGAAAGCCACTTCCAAAGTTAATGAAAGTAAGTAAGAGGTTATAAATTCTCTCTGCGTTGTGTCACCAGCAATGGTGATGAATCTTTGAAAATGCCAGACAATTGTGCTCGTGAAACGCCTCGAAAATTCTTAAACAAAGGTTGTTCCAAGATGCCAATACAGAAGCCCAGCATTCAATGCTTATAAAGAAGAGTTGCAGACGTACTGAATAAACATGTTCAGCATTTGTTGAAGAAGATGACTGCAATGAAATTAATTACAAATAGGTCCTAACTTAAAAAATTATACTAAATAAATATAACTACAAACTGAATGAGCAATCTAATTATTGCTTGGTATATCCAGTAATTAAATAACTACTGCGCGACAACGAGAACCAAAACGCTATGAAAACATCCTAAATCAGAGTGGAATAATTTCCTGTCATTTCATAATTGATTGCTTTGCTATCCTTTGTGGAAGGTTGACCTTCGTTTATCCCAGACATTATTAAACTTTAGTGGTGTTAGAATGGTGAAGGGCTTAGTAATGTTCCTAAGAATGTTCTAGTTCAGTTTAATGATAAGACGAGGATTTTACTTGATGAGTCAAATGTAGAAAATAGATTTCTTATCATTATTATGTTAAATGCTTTCTGTCATTTATTTATTTTTCTCGTCTTTTAATAGGACCTGTTTTAAAAAAGAAAAAGTTTATGTAACTGAATAAAATTAATGGAACAGAAACGGCAATAAAGAGGGAAAATCATATGGGAAGTTATATTCGACGAATTTGGGTTTAATGGTTCTCCACAGGAAGTAGGCGTTTGTTTACTGTTTTGTGGTATCAGAGACCATTACTTACTTCATTCATCTGATGTTCAAGGTCTACTACGATAGCATGCTGAGAAGTGATGCCTCCAAATTTTTTATGTGAAAACTCTTAAAGCTTTTTAAATTAAACGAACGTTATTAACACTCTACACCTTTATTCTTCATGTCTACATCTTTGAATTTTTGGTTAGAGGGCTCCTAATTATAGCGTGTAACAAGGCAGTATGTAACGTAAATATATCGATAGGTGAGAAACAGTGGGGTGTAATCCATTTCCAATTCAAAGCGTTTGTCCAAACATGAAGCACTCTCTCCTTCAACATGACAACGTCAGACCACACACGAGCGCTGAGACATAAACGACACTCCGACTAAATGGGTTCACTGTCATCGATTAACCTCCATACAGCTCGACTTGGCCTCATCCGATTTTCATCAGTTCCAAAACTTAAAGCTTCCGTTTCATAGTGAAGAAGCGGTGCAAGTAGAGGTGATTTTGTGGCTCTGTCAACAAAATGAAACATTCTTAGGTGACGGTATCAAGAAACTGGTCCCTTTTGGGAGACATGTGTTCGTCGCCAGGGTTACAACTTTGAGAAATGAATATATTGACAAGAACAATAAAAATGCAGAATATTTTTGTTTCATTTAAAGAACTTTACGAGATTTCACGTACAAATTCGAAGGCTTTACTATTCAGCATGCCATTATAAATTTTTAGTCAGTGTCGACTGACACTCTAATGTTATATTTTAACTAATCCCTTTGGTTATCTTAGATTATAATTTAATGAACGGATTTGCTGAAGCTCTTCCAGTTACAGTTGGTATATATCTGTGATTTGGTCCACAAATTTCTGCACATTGACCAAAAAATAATCGTGCTCGATTTATTGAGTTAACCGTCCAGGTTCAGCATTAGTTTTAACTCCTAGTACACGTACTGTTCATGAGTGCACATCATCTCATGCTTTAGTTAGGACTCGAACTCCTATATTTATCTGTAAAATAGTTTGATTATCTACATATAATAGTTGAAATTCATCAACATCTAGATCACTTTCTGGTGTTATGTATCGAATTCAACACCTCTAAAATCTGAATATTCATTGCTTCAGTACTATTGCCGTCGAAATGCTCTAATTGTAATTTCAGCTACTGAAAGATCAAGATGATAAAGTAGTCGTAGTGATATTAATTTAACAAACATTTTAAGACACTTTTATGAACTTGGTGTTTCGGTAGATGGAATAAGTACAGCTTCAACAATTGGATAACAATTGCATTTAACTCATGAATATATTTAGCAAACTTTCCGATGGAAACTGACTGCAGTAATTTGCTTCCAATTCAGTTTAATGTTTGCTGATTAATTGAAAACATTTTGAATGCAACCAAATTTTATAGTTAACTAAAATTCTTAGGTGTGCTCATTAAGGAGTACCCTGATTTCGGTCATGGTATAGTCATCCTAAAAGTACTAAAATCAAGAATATTATAGATACTGTTCAGATTATAATATCTGAAGTTTCTATAATTCGTCGCCAGAGTAATCAATCAAATAACTACACGTTGTAATATTAATGCCATTTCGTCGTTAAATTTATAGGATAACGGCAACTAGTAAATTAAAATGTATCAGTCGTTAAATCTTCCTCTCCTTATTTTCTTTTTTTTATTGATACAGTGGTTGCACGTAGCATAACAGTTATTGGTACAAAAAAATCTAATAAAAATTCTTGTAGTCAAGACTATTGTTGTTTTTCTTAATACATTTTGATTGTATAACACGTATACTATTTACATTAGAAAACATTAATTTACTCAATCAATACACTGAAATACACAAGAATAATCATACCACTTCTACATAATGTCAGTATCATGTAGCAGCTTCAAATCCAAAGTGCTGATTTCATGAGAACTCATTTATTGAGTGTCGAAGTAAACATTTACATGGGAAAATTTTTCCCATAGTATCGCGAAGTTGATGGAATCTGTGTGACAACGAGGAACGTTTATTCATAATCTGCGTCAGAAAGTCACATATCACTCCAATGGCACACGCCCCACACCATTACAGAGCCTCCACCAGCTTGAACAGTTCCCTGCTCACATGCAGCGTCCATGGATTCATGAGGTTGTCTCCATACCCGTACACGTCCATCCTCTCGATGCAATTTGAAACGAGGGTGGTCCAACCATGCAACATGTTTCCAGTGAACAACAGTTCAGTGTCGGTATTGTCGGGCCCAGGCGAGGCGTGAAGCTTTGTGTTCTGCCGTCATCAAGGGTGCACGAGTGGGCCTTCGGCTCCGAAAGCCCATATCGATGATGTTTTGTTGAATGGTTAACAATCTGACACTTTTTGATGGCTCAAAATTGAAATTTGCAACAATCTGCGGAAGGGTTGCATTTCTGCCACGTTGAACGATTCTCTTCAGTCGTCGTTGGTCCCGTTCTTGCAGGATCTCTTTCTGGCCGCAGCGTTATCGGAGATTTGATGTTTTACCGGGTTCCTGATATTCACGGTAAATTCGTGAAATGGTCTTACGTTTAAATCCCCACTTAATCGCTACTTCGGACCTCGGAGATGCTACGTCCCATCGCTTGTGCATCGACTGTAACACTACGCTCAAACTCACATAAAACTTGATTACCTGCCATTCTACCAGTAGTAAACGATCTAACAACTGCGCCAGACACTTGTTGCCTTACACAAATGTGTTTACATATCTCTTTATTTGAATACTGATGTCCATAGCAGTTTCCTGGGTACTTCAGTGTACTTGTAGAATTGTGAACTTAGTCGTAGTAGTACTGTAAATGCTTCAATATGACTAGATTCTACACGTCTATGAGATACTCGTGTTCCTGTTACTTCTGATGCAGCGACAATAGTTGTATTGATAAATAGAATTTGTATAGGGTTGAAAGGTTGAATTTCTATTGGTGGTCACAGCATTCCTAATTCAGTAGTCGGTGTTTATTTTCTACTAAAGAAGACTCATAAAAACGGTACACAGAACAATATTGTGAATGCTATAAATAGAATTATTCCTCATCGTAATCCAATTGAAACAAATCCTGTACGTAATCATTGGTATGTCCTTTCTCGAACTGCTTATCGACATCATTGAATTGTTTTAAGTAATTCAAAATCCAGGTGTATAAAGGTTACTAACTCAGGACGCAGCTTTTCCGACGCTTTAAAATAGAATCCATAATGGCGCCGTCTTCAGAAAATGGTTTCAAATCGGCAGCTATTTAATAAAGAATTTATCAACTGAAACAGCATAAATTCCTTCTAGATGAACTGCACCATGCAGACAATGAGTGCCTTTCATCAAAACGTATCCGTTTCGAAAGTTCACTGAAATAAAATTGGAATTGAGACTGAAGCGGAAATAATTTTATTTCTTGCTATTGTCGTCAGATTTCAGAAATAAGCTACTTTTAAATTATGTCGTAACTTTGTTTGCTCGATAGGCTGTGATTTAAGTCAGGCAGTATTGCCTTCCCTTCTCATCGATGTATCACTGTATCTGTCGCATACTCTTGTACGATTTAGAGCTATATGGCGCTGCAAATTTTATGTACTGGTATAGTTTAGCGTTTTACGGCAAACAATGTATTCCTCGAGATCATAACAATCGGAAACATTTTACATTAGAAACACTTGTGCTGAAAGCCTTCTACAAGAGCAGATCGCCATTTCGCGGTACACTAACAGCTCAGGTGGGCGGGCGAGTTTGATCTCGTCTCTCGCTCTGTGCATGTCGGACGGTCCCATCTCCCAATCAGCGTCGCTGAAAGGTCCCAGCCACCATGTTGCTTTGGAACACCGACTCCACAACAGTCCACCATCAGCAAAGAATTACTGTTCTCCGGAAAATATATGTTTACCTAACTGGAAGTAACAACGCGAGAGTCGCGAACGTCATACTGGTAAATGGCTCACCTCCGTTCAACACAACTACAAGAAATAAATTCGGAGACAGATTTAGAACACTTTTTATACCCTTGTGATTGTGACATCTAGTTAGGCGAAATGAGGAAATAAAAACTGAAAATTAAATTTTTACTTTCTACCGACGTTAAGGTGAGTGCAGAGCTATAAGATGGGATAGGGAAAGGAGGAGGACAGTAATCGGCCATATAGTTTTCAAAGGAACTGTCTTGGAAATATCATTTGTAGGTTTTGGGAAACTGCGTAAAGTCTGAATCTTAATGATTGGACCGGAATTCGAACGTCGTGCTTCCCGAATGCAGACCCATTGCCTAGAGCACTGGGTCACCTCCTTCAGTTATAATCACGTACTGCAACCACGTAGATGCCTTGTAATATTCCCAGGCCGCGGTTTGAATAATTAATCCCTTCGTAGTTAACAAGTACGCATTGACGTTCTGCATGTAACCAGAAAGAAAGAAAACAGTCTAGTTGTGAAGGAACTAAGGTAACGGGACTGATTTTGAGGGTTTTTTCACATATTTTTTCCTCCTAAAATTCTACTCATCCATTTTTTGTTGTTGTGGCTGCCTACACTTCGAAAACTGGTTGGATGCAGTCCTCCATGATAATCGATCCTGTGCAAGTCTCTGCATCCTTACATAAATACTGCAACCTACATCCCCCTGAATCTGCCTACTATTGTCAACCCTTAGCCTCTCACTGCTCTCCTGTTTCTTGAGGCCTCGGAATATGACTTATCAGTCTATCCGCACTTTTAGTCAGGTTGTGCCATAAAGATATTTTCACATCGGGACGACTTAGTACTGGAAAAATTCAATAGTTATCCGATCTACCCACATAATTTTCAGAATTCTTCTGTTTCTCTTATTCCGTCTGCTATGAAAGGTCACAGAGGTTCTTGAAAGGTTTAATTCCTTTCAAGAAGTGATTTTCCCCATTTTTCCTATTTAACAGTTCACCAGCAGCATTTGTCTGCCTGTGAGACCCTAGTACACATGGAAGAAAAATTTTTATTCTGAATATTGTGGAAGAAGTAGATAAATTGTTCTCGGCATGACAAACAGTTTAGTTAGTACTCACAGGCATGTCTCTTATCTCCTGCCATCACTGGAAGCATTCCGTGTATGATACAACGCAGATGTTTACGAGAAAATTTGCATACAATGTGGACTATAATGTTAGGAGCGTTTCTGCAACGTTACAGAGTGACGGCGGCAGGTCTAGCGTGAGGTCACGTGGAGCGTCGTTATTACAGCATCCTTTGGCGTGATTACTGGCGAGCCATCACCCGACGCGCGCCGCTCGCCTTTCCTGTCAGGAAATTACAGCTTGCCCTAACCTTAACCTTATGGGAACAAGAGGAATATTGTACCGTCACCTGTTAATGGATTTTGTAAGAGCGCGATGGTGGTCATTCTTGTAAGTCACAGGTCATTCAAGGCAGAACAAGTGAAGTAGATGTGTGCAAGCTTCAGAAGTACTGTAAGTCTCAAAAAGGAGCACACCAGTAAGATTAGCAGTATGGCACTCTCAACACATATTTATTCGCATTAATTGTAAATAGAAAAAACCCTTGGCTGCCCGTGAGATCTTATTGTACGGCGATGGAGCTCTGTCTCGCTTTACTTATCTCACTGATGTACACTCCTGGAAATTGAAATAAGAACACCGTGAATTCATTGTCCCAGGAAGGGGAAACTTTATTGACACATTCCTGGGGTCAGATGCATCACATGATCACACTGACAGAACCACAGGCACATAGACACAGGCAACAGAGCATGCACAATGTCGGCACTAGTACAGTGTATATCCACCTTTCGCAGCAATGCAGGCTGCTATTCTCCCATGGAGACGATCGTAGAGATGCTGGATGTAGTCCTGTGGAACGGCTTGCCATGCCATTTCCACCTGGCCCCTCAGTTTGACCAGCGTTCGTGCTGGACGTGCAGACCGCGTGAGACGACGCTTCATCCAGTCCCAAACATGCTCAATGCGGGACAGATCCGGAGATCTTGCTGGCCAGGGTAGTTGACTTACACCTTCTAGAGCACGTTGGGTGGCACGGGATACATGCGGACGTGCATTGTCCTGTTGGAACAGCAAGTTCCCTTGCCAGTCTAGGAATGGTAGAACGATGGGTTCGATGACGGTTTGGATGTACCGTGCACTATTGAGTGTCCCCTCGACGATCACCAGTGGTGTACGGCCAGTGTAGGAGATCGCTCCCCACACCATGATGCCGGGTGTTGGCCCTGTGTGCCTCGGTCGTATGCAGTCCTGATTGTGGCGCTCACCTGCACGGCGCCAAACACGCATACGACCATCATTGGCACCAAGGCAGAAGCGACTCTCATCGCTGAAGACGACACGTCTCCATTCGTCCCTCCATTCACGCCTGTCGCGACACCACTGGAGGCGGGCTGCACGATGTTGGGGCGTGAGCGGAAGACGGCCTAACGGTGTGCGGTACCGTAGCCCAGCTTCATGGAGACGGTTGCGAATGGTCCTCGCCGATACCCCCAGGAGCAACAGTGTCCCTAATTTGCTGGGAAGTGGTGGTGCGGTCCGCTACGGCACTGCGTAGGATCCTACGGTCTTGGCGTGCATCCGTGCGTCGCTGCGGTCCGGTCCCAGGTCGACGGGCACGTGCACCTTCCACCGACCACTGGCGACAACATCGATGTACTGTGGAGACCTCACGCACCACGTGTTGAGCAATTCGGCGGTACGTCCACCCGGCCTCCTGCATGCCCACTATACGCCCTCGCTCAAAGTCCGTCAACTGCACATACGGTTCACGTCCACGCTGTCGCGGCATGCTACCAGTGTTAAAGACTGCGATGGAGCTCCGTATGCCACGGCAAACTGGCTGACACTGACGGCGGCGGTGCACAAATGCTGCGCAGCTAGCGCCATTCGACGGCCAACACCGCGGTTCCTGGTGTGTCCGCTGTGCCGTGCGTGTGATCATTGCTTGTACAGCCCTCTCGCAGTGTCCGGAGCAAGTATGGTGGGTATGACACACCGGTGTCAATGTGTTCTTTTTTCCATTTCCAGGAGTGTATCTTCTGCTTACCTGACTGCAAGAAAAGCAGCTACTCCATAACATGTCACCCAATCTCAATTCTATTGGTGCAACATTCAAAATCTCTTAGTTCACAAAACCTTACTAGGCACTACAGGGAATGAACAAAAATATGGAAACACAGCGACAAATACATTGTTGACATAAATACAAATGCTTGCCAAGTCTCCACGTGGCGATAATATATCGGACCACTAACAGCACCAATGTGTCCCTTACGTGTCAGTAGTGGTCAGAACTGTGTTCTGTGTAGTTGTGAATACTTTATGTCTGGGCTAAGTGAATTCGAATGTGGGCAAATTGTTTGTACTCGTATTGCATCCGTAAGCACGGCAACCGAAGAGTTTGCTGCTTCAAGAGGAACTGAATCAAAGATTCATTCCGCATACAGGGAAAGCGGAAAAGAATCACTCACTAAGTCACAATACGGACGAAGGTATTCGTTGAGTCATCGTGACAGTCGGTCTTCCGAGAAGATTATGAGAAAGAAAGAGGATGACAGCTTCAAAAGTCGTTGCAGAACTGAATGTCACACTCGCGAACCCCGTAAGCATCAAAACAACACAAACGGAACGCGATAGGCAGGGAATTCAGGGAATTTCTGGGCGAGCTGGAATTGTAGAAGTTTCATGAGTGATGTAAATGCCTGTAGCTGGGAAATGTGGCGCCGAAACAATATAACCTGGACTATGGAGCGTTGGAAGATAGTTGCCTGGCTGGATGAGTCTTGTTTCTAGCTGTTTCGTACTTCTCGCCGAGTTTACGTCCCAAACGTGAAGCATAGCAGTGCTTCTGTACTGATTTAGTCAGCCACGTCGTAGAAGTCCGTGAACCCCATGGTTACTTAGTATTCCATCCAAAGATAATGTGACCATTTAGGCTGATCAGCTCAAGCCCATGTTAAATGTTTCTTCCCCAATAGTAATGCTGTGTTTCAACGTGACAGGGCCTCAGTTGACACAGCTCGCATCGCCTTGGACTGGTTTTGTGAGGACGAGGGTGAATTTTCGCATGATATCTGCCCACCACAGTCACCGGATCTCAATATTACTGAACCTTTGTTGTCTACTTTGGATAGAAGGGTGCGTCATAGCTGTTCACCTCCATTATCATTATCTGGACATGCCACTATTGTGTGGGAGAAACGGTAATAATTTCCATTGAAAACCGTACAGAAATTGTATTTATTCATTCTGATTCGAGTGGAAGCTGTTTGGAACGCCACGGCATCCCTACACTGTATTAGACATGGTATTGTGTTGTGCTTTTGGTGTTTCCATATTTCTGAGCAGTCCTTGTAGATCAGTTGTCAGCCCCTTGTTATGAGAAACGAAACGCATTATCAGCACTTCAGAGCAGGGCATATTGACAGTTGAGCGATACAGAAATAAGCATTCCCAGAACTGGATAGAAATTAAGGCTACTGAAAGCGACGGAAGTATCAGTCCCTGACGGAATTCTTATAGGATAATGCACTGGATGTGCTAAGGATTTAGCCTCTATCCATATTTATGGAGAATTTATCCATTTGTACCGCAAGACAGGAAAAAAATCAGATCTCTCTGGTTTATAAAAAGGACAAAAAGAACGGATGAAGAGAGATATAGAACAATACTACTAACGTCCCTCTGTTGCAGTATCATACAGTCGACTCGACTCTCGAACATTATAAACTTCCTGGAGGGAAGTCAGCACTGACACAAAAAAGCCAATTCGTGTGAAATTGGCGTGCTTAACCCACAAACGATATATTGCAGGTATCGGTGCTAGTGAATGGGTAGATTTCTTCTTTGTAAATTTCCGAAAAGCTTTAGACATTGTGTCACCTTGTTGTGTAATAGCGAAGTAACGATCATAAGGAGTATCTTCATAAATATGTAGTTGGCGCCAATGAATAAAGCATTATATTTTACGATAAATGTTCTACGTAAACGAAAGTAACATCGGATGTAGGAAATATGCCTATTCCTTCTCCTGGATGACAGCTTTCTTTAATTGTGGATAAATGCTAGACAGCGCCAATAAAAAGAGATTTGCTCGATATTATTTCACCATAAGGTTCGTGGTAAACCTCAGGAGCCCTTCGTATTAATTAGATATTTAGAGGTAATAATACGACGCGATATGAAATGGAAGGGACTTACGAAATCAGTAATAAGGATGGTATATGGACAACTTATATTTGCTATTAGAATGTATCTAAACATTCAAACGCTATTGTGACCAGTTGAAGAATACTGTTCCAAAAATTGAAGCAATTGTTGTGTAGGCATACAGCAGCCGACAAGCGAATCATCGTTAGAACTTGATCAGTTCAGAAGAGCCCATTCGAAAGTGTAACAGAGACAGTCTTGCACGTTTAACAAAAATTGTAAACATGTCAGCATATAAACTTTGAGGTGGTGCAATTGGTAAAGGTGATGTGCCAATCTCACAAATTGAAATTTTATCTGTTGATTATCACGGTCATGTAACTGAGCCATTACGTGAATGTCATCAGCAAACGCCTTTGGCACGTGCTGGAAAACTCATACAAATTACTTCGCGGAAGATTACGTATTCCTGACATTGTCAGCAAGGGGACGATTTGCAGTGTGTAAGGACTGAAGAAAACTTGACAACACAAGAGCGTTAAAAAACATTCATTTTATTGGACGACCGGTTTCACCAGAATGCTGTCATCATTGGATCGTATGCTTTAAAATACTACAAAATATTGTGCACCTGTGTTGCAAGTCATTTCACATTGCTTATACACTTTCCCCTGTCATGAAGCTAGCTGCAGATCGGTATGTCAAATGTAAAATTACTATGTACGACCATAAGCATAAATGTACTGAGCCGATTACAAATGTTCATGTTCTCTGTCAAGCTCGTGGGAAGAATGGTTGTTTGTAAGCCTTTGTATTAGCTCTAATTTATCACTTTTTTCGTCATGGTCATTTAGCGAGATGCTACGTGCGAGGAAGTAATATATTGCCTGATTCTTCTTCCAATATACACTCTTAAAATTTCAATAGTAAACCTCTCCGTGATACACAACTCTCTTGTAGCGATTGTCATTGCATTTAGTTGAGCAACTGTGAAACGGTCTCATGCTTACTAAAAGCTCTTTGTTTAATTTTCGAAATCTCATCTATTATGTAAGCTGCCAAGGGTCCTAGACAGATGTGCAATTCTCAAGAATCGTCCAAACAAGTGTAGCGTAAGCGACTTCTTTCGTTGACTGTATTACATTTCAGAAAGATTCTTCCAATATCTGACTTTCCTACAGTTACTTTTATAGCGTCATTCTCCTTCTGGTTGACCCTGACGGCTGTTACTCCCAGATGTTTTACGGCTGGTACCGCTTCCGATGACTTATCACCAACAGTGTAATCGATGACTAATGCATCTTTTCATCTATTTATATGCAGTAAGTTACGTCATTCGATATCCAAGGGTTGCACCAGTTATTACTCGTCAGCACGTCTTCCTGCATTTTGTTGCTGTCTTCTAATGTTACAGCTTCCCAATACACAACAGCAACGCTTTTGAAGAGCCTTATGGAGCTTCTGACATTATTCACAAGATTATTAATAAATATTGTAAACAATGCTGACCCTACAACACACCCTTGGGGATCCTCAAAAATACCTTTGCATCTGTGGATTTCGTCCAGTTAAGCTCAACGATTGAGTTCTGTCTGGTAGAAGGTCCTGGATCGAGTTACAAATCTGAAGAGATACTTGGTAACTTTGTTTGACAAACGACAGTACCAGAAGTCAGACGAAATAGCATCGATCTGCGCTCTGGAATTCATGCTAGCACAGAGCGAGATGTGTTTCTCAAGATCTCTGCCTGCGGAATACATGTCGATGTTTAGAGACAAAATTTTCGTTTCAGTTTTCTGTCGGGGTGATACTGTGTGTCAGACTGGGACTTGAACCATGGGTACGGAAGTAACGTTGTGAATGCAGATCGTGAATCGTGCTGGATAGTTCGGTCTGCAGACCAATATCGCTAAGGACAGAGGTTTCGTGTTTGAGTCTCGGTCCGGCACACAGTTTTAGTCTGCTGGGAAGTTTCAAACCAGCACATACTTTGCTACAGTGTGTAACGTTCTTTTAAAAAAATTCATTCTGAATGCCTGAATTGAGAATGCATACATAACTATGATTATCGTGTAGCGTATTGTAACCGCAGGTAGTGTGCTTACTCTGTATTAAGGTTAGCAAAAACTTTATATGAACTGATTGGGCAATGCAAATCCCAATACCAATAAAGAAATACAGCAGTCATTGCAAAATACATTCAGCCTCTTAGGCACTGAATCCTCTGGCCCTGTTCAAAACTGATAACTTTGGTCACTGTGCACATAACAAATAAGTAAAATTGTCTTACCTCAATAGCAGCAACGGTGGAACGCGATATGTTCTGGTCTCTAATGAAAGAAAAATAAAATATGCTAGCTTCAGGCTCAGTGGTGTGCAATGCTGGCCATAATACTTTGAAATGTACATGACATTCTTTTGGCTGAAAAACGAAAACATTTCAGAAAAATTCAATGTTTTTGGAAAACATATGACCTGGACAGGGAGACGGTACTGATTTACGTGAATTACTAACGCTGACATTTTCAATAGTGAAACTGTATCTGAAGTTTGGCTTTCCAAAACATCTGAAAATTGAAATTACATTACTCAGAAACATTATATCCTTTTCATTAACTGATTCACAAACAATGAGATTTATACAGCAAATATTATCTAACTTCACTAAAAAAAGTATAATGACAAATCATCAAATTACATGTAGCTGTGTTAGCAAATCTTAGAAACATTACAAAAGGGGAATTACTAACTAGCCTTAACATCAAATCTGTAAGCAGATTATCAGTCAACTCATCTACACTTACGTGCTGGCAAAACGAAAGTCATAAACATTTAACATCTTTACCTTACCTGAGAGCAGACTTCTGCTCCCACATTCATTCCGCTTCCAATGCATGCACTCATAATTCCTAGATTATAATGTATTACTTCATGGCTTCACAGAGCACACCACAAAAACTGCCTACTCCATCCTCTTTCGCTCACAGGCAGCTACCCGTAAGTGTGCACCAAGTGTTCTCTTACTCCAACACTACAATCTCAGACCAGAAGCAGTATCTTTGGCTCTGCGCTCGTGCACAGTTATCGATCCGCTTTATATACCATCAGAGACATACGTCGTTTATAATGTAATAGTTTCATTTTAGTTCATATCAGTATTATTATAATATTCGGGTGCCAAATACAAGTGTACCCCAGTAGTTCCTTTCACAAGCCCATAGTGGTGTGTATCAAATTTGGCACATATTTCGAAGTACCTTGTACAACAAATGTGTCGTAAATTCATCTCATTAGTGATAAGTAGAAATCTTGAAAAATACAGAACCATTACAGTGTAGTAATAGGGACCATTATGAAGTAATATGTCATGATAGTACAAAAAACTCTAACTGTATAAAATCATTGAACTTGAAAGGGTTGATAGTGCTCATGTGCACTAATATGAATTATAATCTGGTTATATTATGAGTAAATTGTCTCGTAATCAAGGTTAATGACAAATAAATCATGTAAACCAAAATCAGTGCACAATCCTAATCGTCTAGATAATGGTATAGGATTGGGCAAGGGAAAGGAAGAGTCATGGCTGTAGCCTATGAGCATGTTGAAGTGACTGCCGCATAAAGCCCATTTCTTTTTGTTTTGTGCAGGTTCAACAAATCAGTAGTGACCAGTGCGGACTGTATTCAGTGTACAAAGACATCTCAACTCCGTATTATTTGCTTCAGTCATGTGCAGAGATACAATAGGCACTTGGCAACAAGTTACCAACAACCATAGTTGGTGATTATCATAATATCAGTAAAGTGATGACACGCATCATCACTGTTCTTCATACTGGAGATTCTTCTGAGATCCAAAAGACATATACAGTCACTTATGTTAAATGTTATGAGCAAAACGGTTCGTTTAAATAGAATAAGAGTTCGGTACATTGGTTATGCGAAACATACAATATGCATGAGTATATGCAATCGACATGAGTTACAGGGTACATTGATTTCTTAAATTTTCATAGGTGAAAGTAAGTAAACTCGCGACATCATCAAGTGCAACAGATATATAGCAAAATAGAGGACAAGACTGGACATAAATGAAACATGGTAACATCATAAAATACAAAGAGTGACTAGCCTAACAAAAAGTGATAATAATTCATCAGACAATAGCATAAATTTCAGCAGTAATAGTACCTTGCTTAGGGAGTGGAATAATGGCAGAGTGGAGTAACATAGCATAATAAAAAAAACAGCACAATGCATGGTATCAGCAAAGGCAAAATAGCATCAGAAAAAAATGAACACAAAATTTATAGAGGCTATATACAAAAGGACACAAATTCTTATTATGAAAAAATGTTTGAGTTACAGTTTGCAGCGATCAGATCACCCAAGGCATGTGATCCGCTGGACACATGTGAAAATAAATGGTGTCTCTTTGAGCTGTTGTTTTCATGCACATGCGTATGAAAACAAAAAAAATGTGCAATGCCTAAAATTACGGTAAGAGAACCAACCTGCAAGATTTTCCTTAGCGGGCACGTCACCACCTAATAAATTGCTGAATAATCAAGGAAGCGTGAAAACAAGGTACCAATAGAATTTTTATAAGCATGGGAAGTGTGTCATGTAAACGGTCTGGTTAGTTTTGCAGGTATGTAAACCCGCATGTAGGACCAATATAAGTGTAAGTTAGATTTACTGGTAATGCAAATAACGGTTTCGGCAATACAAATGCCAAGTATCATAATTGCTTAAAAGTAGCAAAAAAATATATAGAAAGCAGAAAAGTGTTAAAGAATTTAAAAATACTATTAGTGTGATGTATTTATGTCGTTAAAATTAGTGCATATCAGTAGTGTAAATAAAGTAGCTGGTTACATAGAAATTTCGTAGAATAAATGCTGTAACATTTTCTTCTGAAATTCTTGCTGCTGAATTAAGGGTGCGTATAATTTCGTTCATAATCGCAGCCGTATTCTTGGCGCTAAAATTTACATTTTTAGCATTTCAGTAATTTCTCATTATTGCTATACGATGGAAATTGAATTGCAGTACATATCGTTCAAGTATTGCATAGCTACAAAAATTGACAAATTCAGTGTGTCAGTGCCAAAATCGTGTGTAACGTCACAGTCCGTGAAAGTAAAATCGTATAAAAGATAACTGATGTGATGGTAGAAACGACTGAGTTGTATTTGCATAGCGAAATATAATTGATCCAGCTCTGTTGTTGGCTTGGCACAATATTTTTGAAATGAATGTAGATGTGATTAGTTTTTGAAATCGATGTTTTCAAATGAATATGCTTATCTGTTTGGTGCTGGTGATATTGAATCCTGGTTGTTTTATTGTGGACTGATTTGCCGCTGATGACTTGGCGATTAATTTCATAGAATCTGTCCACTGCTGTTAAATCGGATTGGCATCACGAGTCACAGGAAGTAACTTTGATGTCAGTGGGTTCTATATATGTGGAGCAGAGTTTTATTTTGGTCGGCGTGGTGCTACATTGCTTTGAAGTAAGCTGTGGCGTGGCGTGGCGTGGTGCGGCCCGACGGTACTGTTGATAGCGCCGCTGCTAGTTTCAAGGACGGCATGGCACTTACGTGCATCAGATATTACACTTTGTCTGTCCGTGGCCTCTGACGTGGGAAACTTAGCATTGTTAGCAGATTTGGTAGGCACAATTGGTTAATCAATGTTTTCCGAGATTATCAAACTGCTGTTGCTGACGGTGGCGTAGGAGAAAAATCTGACAATTTCATGCTGCTTAACAGAGGTCGTGGTTAATTCCTGAGTAAAAGTTTGCTCTATATTGCCGATGGATTTTTTAAATAGGATGTCAGATTTGCGACGTGGTACCGTCTGTAACGGGCTCTACGGAATTATTTTCAGTGGTCTTAACATCTGTATCTGCCTATTTGAAACGGTTATCAGTTGTTTCCTGGAGTACTCTCTTTCAAATTCTGAAGGTGGCAGGGGTAAAATACAGGGAGCGAAAGGCTATTTTCAATTTGTACAGAAAGCAGATGGCATTTATAAGAGTCGAGGGGTATTAAAGGGAAGCAGTCGTTGGGAAGGGAGTGAGACAGGGTTGTAGCCTATACCCGATGTTATTCATTCTGTATATGGAGCAAGCAATAAAGGAAACAAAAGAATCCATGGAGAAGAAATAAAAACTTTGAGGTTCGCTGATGACATTGTAATTCTGTCAGACAGCAAGGGACTTGGAAGAGCAATTGAACGGAATGGACAGTGTCTTGAAAGGAGGGTATAAGATGAACATCAACAAAAGCAAAACGAGGTTAATGAAATGTAGTCGAATTAAGTCGGGTGATGCTGAGGGAATTAGATTAGGAAATGAGACACTTAAAGTAGTAAAGGAGTTTTGCTATTTGGGGAGCAAAATAAATGATGATGGTCGAAGCAGAGAGGATATAAAATGTAGACTGGCAATGGCAAGGAAAGTGTTTCTGAAGAAGAAAAATTTGTTAACGTAGAGTACAGATTTAAATGTCAGGAAGTCGTTTCTGAAAGTATTTGTATGGAGTGTAGCCATGTATGAAAGTGAAACGTGGACGATAAATAGTTTAGACAAGAAGAGAATAGAAGCTTTCGAAATGTGGTGAAATGTGGTGCTACAGAAGAATGCTGAAGATTAGATGGGTAGATCATATAACTAATGAGGAGTTATTGAATAGAATTGGGGAGAAGAGGAGCTTGTGGCACAACTGGACTAGAAGAAGGGATCGGTTGGTAGGACGTGTTCTGAGACATCAAGGGATCACCAATTTAGTATTGGACGGCAGCGTGGAGGGTAAAAATCGTAGAGGGAGACCAAGAGATGAATACACTAAGCAGATTCAGAAGGATGTAGGCTGCAGTAGGTACTGGGAGATGAAGAAGCTTGCACAGGATAGAGTAGCATGGAGAGCTGCATCAAACGAGTCTCAGGACTGAAGACCACAACAACAACTGGGTACGATTTAGGCTCGTCACGTAAGTTATAAAATGGTTCATTGAACTGAGTAGTCTGTTCATTTATCTGAGTGTTGATATCATCTTGTTTTTTTTTATTATGCTGGGGGGCTGTTCATCCATTTTATTAAATCGTTCATTGAACTGAGTATTCTGTTTAACCATAATTGCATCATCTTTATTTAATTGTTCATCACACTGAGTATTCTGTTTGACCATCATTTGCATGATATATTGAAGCATCGCTTCCACATTCTTTTGAATTGTTGCGTCAGGTGTAACCTGTGTCGTGTTTTGTACTGTGTATACATCATCTACAACCATTGACGTCTCGTTTGTTGTACTCTCTGCAGAATTACTGCTAAAGGAAGCTAGAGGGTTTTCAAAAACAGACTGGGGACTTTGCACTAGTGTGTCGTCTGACACACTATTGGCATTCTGATGGACTGTATGAACAGTAGGTAAATCACTGACCTCATTCGGTGAACAATCAAGCTTTGAATTTTGCACGCAGCCATGTACAGATCAGCATTGCAATACCGGGATCTACCGTCTGATTACTAGTCAAATTAGCGGGTGAAATTGTAGTGTCAGCAATATGTTCGATAATTTGAGAATCAGTATGTACATTGTCTGTTGTGCACTGCAAATTAGGCGCAGCAGAGTTGTCACTATTTTTGTCATTGTTACATTCAACATTGGTATCATTAACCGGTAAATCGTTCATGTCAGTGGCCACAGTCAAATTAGGCGCTTGATTCGTAATAACACTGCCCCGCACATTAAACCAAATACCGAGTACAAAGCGAAAGACAAAAAATATTCAACAATCAAATCAATGGAAAACAAGGCGGAGCATAAGAATGCCGATGGCCTGTGAAAATTTTTTGTACAAGTTAGTAAATTGTGTTGCGCCAAAAAAATCTAACTACCATTGTCGCTACAGAGGAGCTGAGAGAACAGAATATCTAAATCTGACTATTTTAATATAAAAAAATCACAAAACGAATGACTGGCAGAGCTGTTCCTAAGTGTAGCGTTCTTTAAATAATTTTATTTGAGATACTTAAGTAAAGGCCTCCGCATATAACAAATAAAATTGTCTTACCTCTAAAGCAGTAACGGTGGAACGCGATATATTCTGGTTTCTCACAAAAAAAGAAAATAAAACAAAATATGCTAGCTACAGGCTCAACGGTGTACAGTAATGACAGTAATACTTTGAAATTTACATGAAATTCTTTTGGTTGATAAATGAAAACATTTAAGATAAATTCAGTGTCTCTGGAAAACATGTGACCTGGGCAGGGAGACAGTACTGATTCGGGTCAATTACTAACATTGACCGTTTCAATAGCGAAATTGTATTTGAACTTAAATTTGGCTTTCCAAAACATCTGATAATTGAAATTACATTATTCAGGAAAATTACGTCCTTTTCATTTATTGATTCCCAAACAATCAGATTTATACAGCAAGTATTATCTAACTTCACTAAAAAAGTATAAAGACAAAACATCAAATAACATATACCTGTGTTAACAAATCTTAGAAACGCAACAAAACAGGAATTCCTAACTAGCCTTAACATCAAATCTGTTTAAATACGTTCTGGGGATACTGAACAATTGCAAATTATCAGCCAACTCATCTACACTAACGTGCTGGCAAAACGAAAGTCATAAATATTTAACATCTTTACCTTGCCTGCGAGAAGACTTCTACTTCCACATTCATTCCGCCAACAATGCATGTACTCGTAATTTCCACACTACAATCTAACACTTGATGGTTTCACAGAGCACACCACAGTAACTGGCTACTCCATCCTGTTTCGCTCACAGACAGCTACTCACGACTGTGCGCCAAGCGCTCTCTTACTCCAACACTACAATCTCAAACCTGAAGCACTATCTTTTGCTCTGCGGTCGTGCACAGTTAGCGATCCGCTTTGCAGAGCCCGTCAGAGAAATACATCGTTTATAACACAATAGTTTCAGTTTAGTTTATATTAGTATTATTATCATATTCGGGTGCCTAATACACGTGTACCGCAGTAGACTCCTCTCAAGTTTGAAAATCTTTGCTAAAGATTTTTGTTCTCCGAAACAGTCATAACGTGTCAGTGTAGAACATGTTCCATGTTCCATACAAGAGACTGAGTTCATCAGTATAGGACTGCAATTTTGTGCATCCGTCCGATAACCTTTCTTAAAATCGGGAATCATTTGTGCTTTTTTCGCAGTAGCTCCAGCGTCATAAAATTGCTGCTAGAATGCGAGCATGTTCTTTCGTGTAATTTATTTGAATTTCACAGGCCTGCTATTGAGTTATTTAAGCTGATTTTCCACACCGTGATTACTTATCTCAGTATCTGCCTTTTTGACGCCCGTGCGGTGACTTAAAGGAGAAACCATATTACCATCCCCCTCTCTAAAATAATTTCAAGTATTGAATTCAGCATTTTGTCTTTCCTTCTGTGGCATCCATACGTTTATTTGGAGGGGGACCGGCGGTCTAAGAAAAACTGTCATTGAATACTGAAATGTACAAAACGCTGAAATCAAGTTGCAATCCAGTTTTGGAGATCATTATGGTGGAAAGTGAGGATCACACCAACACCGGGTATAAACGATAACTGTTTACAACGTATTACAACGGTGTAGGTCAAGTCAAGGCGAACAAATTATTTTGGAAACTTGTGGCCTGTCAAGCTGGGAAACAGCCTTAAATTGGCCTACAAAAGCCACCTAAGCTGCGGAATATTCGCGAAATTTTGGGCGAAAGTCGTCCTTGAGCACTAAAAACTCCTTGTTCTTGAACTTTCAAAAATAAAACTTGCTTTTCGTGTTTTTTTATATTGTGAGTTTTAAAAATATGACATTAACAATGAAATTGTAGCCTTCAGTCAAACTGTGCCACAGATTTATTTTCTCGCAAATTATAATCACTACCTCTATATTAGTTATTCGATCTACTATCTTCAGCATTCTTCTATTCTCTTCGAGTGTGAACTGTTTATCGTCACATTTAACTTCAGAACAAGGCTACAGCACACAAAAACACCTTCACAAAAGGCTTCCTAACATTTAAAGTTATACCCAGTGTTAACAAACTTATTTGTTTCAGACCCGCTTTTCTTGTCCTGCCAGTCTGGATTTTTCTCTTTACATCGGCCATCATCACTTATTTTGTTGTTCCGATAGTAAAACATATCTACCACTTTTAGTGCTACATTTCCTAATCTAATGGTCTCAGCATTCTTCAATTCGACTACATTCCCTCACTCTTGTTTTACTTTTGTTGATGTTCATCTTATTATATTTTTCCAAAGCACTATTCAGTACGTTGTTCTTGCAGAATTACATCTGCAATTTAGCATCTTATTGCAAGTTATCTTGCACTGAAAGCGTAGTTTAGCGTTGAGCCGGGACTAGAGCAGACACAAGTGGCACAGCTGGCGCTAGCTAACGGGTCGGGCGAGCCGTGTACTCGCTTAACGCTGCGTGCAGTACGTTACACATACTCTCTCTGAATCTGAAGAAGTACTATTAAATATTAATCGATCTTTTTCATACTTAGTATACCAAATTCTATGAATAACGCAACCGCACTGTTTAGATTTCAGATCAGTGACTTCAATATTTTCGGAGATATAAATTTTTACCTAAAACACTTAATAACGGTGCTGGCATTGTGAAACTGAGTTATAAGTGTAATGTATTCATCTGTAATATGAACTGAAACTGCAACAAAGAGAACAGGTTCATATAATCTCTTTTTTTTGGTATTTTCTTTAGTTTCATTATCACAAATGAATGAAATATTTCTGAATTACTTAAAAGTACTTTGGGAATTTATTATTTCATCATGTTTTGGTTATGTGAGTGTTTTGGAGGGACTGAGAGAGTGACTGGAGGACATATGTAAAGTGAGACTGTGATATTTTTTGTCAAAAACAGTGTAAATATATGTGTGAGACAGTCGTTGTACAACGGGGGAATTTGCGACCTATGTTCGAGTGAGCTTGACTTTGTAAAAGGCCACAAAAAGGGGCGTTGAGTGTAGCATTTATCAGTAATTTATTTCGTGGAAGGGAACCGCATTTTGGTTTCATTAAATTTTATTTAATTTCGGAATTACGAGATTTCTAGTCTAAATTACTTGTGGTAATCTGACTGGTTGTCAGAGATACCGCGAGAAAAGAAGTGCTCTAGATGAATCTGATTTGCTACTCAACATACTAGCCAATAGAGGTGAGCTACTCCCGCGCGTTTGAGCAACGGCTTTGTGCTTCTCATCTATGAGTCGAGAGAGTTGCTGGGGAGCCATCATCCAAACACCTGTGTTAAAGCGAGCTGATCAAATTTATGCTAACATGAAGAAATCCGCACGTATGATACTTTCTCGTGTCCACGAAAAGCTACTATAGTATCAATAGTATTGAGAATTTTGTGAAAGTTTGAGCTTTGTGAGTGGTATATTTTACGAGATATTCGCATGTGAATATTTCATGTCGTACGTAAACTTCGCGTGTCGTGTTTCGTGCAGATTACGAGACATTATGACGAGCACTTCTTTACAAGAAGCCTATTGAACGACTGAATGTGTTAACTAGCAAGTAGTCGTGGGTCAGTGACTGTTTAGGAGGTTCAAAATACCCTGTTGGACTAAATATCTTCTACCCGCTTTCTAGTGTGAACTTGTAACAGAGATAGTAAGATTGCATAACTGATGTCAGGATATTAAATACGGACTTGATAACTATTTTCTGTGTTTTTAATGACAATAAACCAACTTACAGGAAATTTTAGACATTTTTCAAACGAATCATGCAAGAATCCCGAACACTCGATAGTTTAACTAACTTTCAGCTACTGCCCATGGAAAATGGTTCAAATGGCTCTGAGCACTATGGAACTTTACATCTGAGGTCATCAATCCCCTAGAACTTAGAACTACTTAAACCTTACTAAACTAAGGACATCACACACATTCATGTCCGAGGCAGTTTTCGAACCTGCGACCGTAGCAGTCGCGCGGTTCCACACTGAAGCGCATAGAACCACTCGGCCACCGCGGCCGGCACAGCCCATTGACTGGATTTATGTGGCCTTTGCGTCAACGCTTCTCTTCTCGGCTAAACCAGCAGTAGCTAGCATCGCACAGTGAAGGGGCACACAACCTGAAACCTAGTCAGGAAGGTGAACTGATTGTTTAAAGGACAGTGAGAGACCAAACCGCCCCGCCGCACAGCGACATCGGCAGATCTTCAAGATTTTATTTCCTTTACATGACTACTGATTCAATTTAGAAATGCTTCCTTGGTTTCCTTTTACAGCTTTGTGAGTGCACATACCAACTAACATCGGGGATAGGCTGAAACCTTGTCTCTCTACTTTCTCAAATGCTGTTTCTCTTTCATGTCCTTCGATTCGTATAATCGCAGCATGATTTCCTTAGACGTTGTAGGTCACCTTTTGATTCCTATTACCTTCAAACTTTCAAGGGTTGGATGGAACGTACTGCATATCCCGTGGAGAAACGTGACGTGACCGGTAGAAGTGTATGGGGGTGTGTGTGTCACAATGTTATGCAGTCAATACACCTGAGTCCTACTAGATCTAAAATCGGTCATTTGCACCGCATTTGCATTTTGTTCCATTGAGGCAACAGGAAATATTGTAACTAGAAAGAAGTGTAACTGAGATGAATCAGGATGTGCCTAGGACTTACACCTTCAACGTCGAGTTAGGCACTGTTAGCGGAAGCTGCAAAAATACCCAACGCCTTACGACAGAAATCAATGGCAGATATGTACCTCTTGCAAAGATACTGAACAATTTATTAACACTAATACAGATATTTTAAAGGATGTTTTATGGAGAAAAGAATGGACAGAGTGTAAACACAGCCCAAAAACCAGAATACTGAGGCGTGCTGAAAAGTAATGCTTCTGACTATTTTATGTGAAAACTATGAAAGCTCGCCAAATAAAAGAAATGTTATTAACATTCTACATTTTTATTCTTCATGTCTATGTACAGGGTGTTTCAAAAATGACCGGTATATTTGAAACGGCAATAAAAACTAAACGAGCAGCGATAGAAATACACCGCTTGTTGCAATATGCTTGGGACAACAGTAAATTTTCAGGCAGACAAACTTTCGAAATTACAGTAGTTACAATTTTCAACAACAGATGGCGCTGCGATCTGGGAAACTCTATAGTACGATATTTTCCACATATCCACCATGCGTAGCAATAATATGGCGTAGTCTCTGAATGAAATTACCCGAAACCTTTGACAACGTGTCTGGCGGAATGGCTTCACATGCAGATGAGATGTACTGCTTCAGCTGTTCAATTGTTTCTGGATTCTGGCGGTACACCTGGTCTTTCAAGTGTCCCCACAGAAAGAAGTCACAGGGGTTCATGTCTGGCGAATAGGGAGGCCAATCCACGCCGCCTCCTGTATGTTTCGGATAGCCCAAAGCAATCACACGATCATCGAAATATTCATTCAGGAAATTAAAGACGTCGGCCGTGCGATGTGGCCGGGCACAATCTTGCATAAACCACGAAGTGTTCGCAGTGTCGTCTAAGGCAGTTTGTACCGCCACAAATTCACGAAGAATGTCCAGATAGCGTGATGCAGTAATCGTTTCGGATCTGAAAAATGGGCCAATGATTCCTTTGGAAGAAATGGCGGCCCAGACCAGTACTTTTTGAGGATGCAGGGACGATGGGACTGCAACATGGGGCTTTTCGGTTCCCCATATGCGCCAGTTCTGTTTATTGACGAAGCCGTCCAGGTAAAAATAAGCTTCGTCAGTAAACCAAACGCTGCCCACATGCATATCGCCGTCATCAATCCTGTGCACTACATCGTTAGCGAATGTCTCTCGTGCAGCAATGGTAGCGGCGCTGAGGGGTTGCCGCGTTTGAATTTTGTATGGATAGAGGTGTAAACTCTGGCGCATGAGACGATACGTGGACGTTGGCGTCATTTGGACCGCAGGTGCAACACGGCGAACGGAAACCCGAGGCCGCTGTTGGATCACCTGCTGCACTAGCTGCGCGTTGCCCTCTGTGGTTGCCGTACGTGGTCGCCCTACCTTTCCAGCACGTTCATCCGTCACGTTCCCAGTCCGTTGAAATTTTTCAAACAGATCCTTTATTGTATCGCTTTTCGGTCCTTTGGTTACATTAAACCTCCGTTGAAAACTTCGTCTTGTTGCAACAACACTGTGTTCTAGGCGGTGGAATTCCAACACCAGAAAAATCCTCTGTTCTAAGGAATAAACCATGTTGTCTACAGCACACTTGCACGTTGTGAACAGCACACGCTTACAGCAGAAAGACGACGTACAGAATGGCGCACCCACAGACTGCGTTGTCTTCTGTATCTTTCACATCACTTGCAGCGCCATCTGTTGTTGAAAATTGTAACTACTGTAATTTCGAAAGTTTGTCCGCCTGAAAATGTACTGTTGTCCCAAGCATATTGCAACAAACGGTGTATTTCTATCGCTGCTCGTTTAGTTTTTATTGCCGTTTCAAATATACCGGTCATTTTTGAAACACCCTGTATCTATTTCTCAGCATAGTCACCCTGGCGATGAATACATTTCTCCCATCGAGAGACCAATGTCTTGGTTCTTTTGAAGTTGTTGACTGCCGCGCGGGATTAGTGAAGCGGTCTTGGGCGCTGCAGTCATGGACTGTGTGGCTGGTCCCGGTGGAGGTTCGAGTCCTCCCTCGGGCTTGGGTGTGTGTGTTTGTCCTTAGGATAATTTAGGTTAAGTAGTGTGTAATCTTAGGAACAGATGACCGTAGCAGTTAAGTTCCATAAGATTTCACACACATTTGAATGACGTTGTCGACTGAGCCACAGCCTCACTTCTGCTTGCACCGCTTTATTACTATCAAAGTGAAGTCCTCGAAGACGTTTTTTCAGTTTTGGAAATAGATGAAAATCGGATGGAGCCAAATAGGGAATGTGCGGAGAATGATCGATGACAGTGACCCCATGGCGCCGGATTGTCCCAGAAGTAGCAGCGCTTGTGTGTGGTTTGGCGCTGTCAAGCTGAAGGAGAGGGTGCTCCATGTGTCGATGTTTTCTGCGGTTAGAAACCGGATTACAGCAAGTTGTCTCTGATGCACCGACATACTTACGTTACACGCCGGCCGCTAACGGCAGACGGCTGAGAATATGTAGACAGGAAGAATAAATATGTAAACTGTTAATAACGTTTGTTTTATTTAAAAAGCATTTAGAGTTTTCACATAAAAAGTTCGGAGGTATTACTTTCAGCACGCCCTCGTATCTACAAGCTTTATAGATTCAATGGAAATATTACCTGATTTCCTAAGAACGCGATCATATCGTTATTTCGAGCGCCTGTATGACGAAGTATCTTCAGCAGCCGACGTTTTCTACTTTGCAATGAAAAATTCACCAGAGCAGAGCAATTAGTAACAACCTACAGTTTTGATAACGTCTCGGAGTATTTCGAGATATACTGACAGCCCGAAAACCACAGGTGGTGACACAGTTGGTTGCGCCCTCCTGTGACTAGCCGTAGGTTGCAAGGAATTGATTTCGCTTCGCTACTAGTTATTTTTCAGAAGTCTCAGCTGTTCTTACAACTTCACATCACTTCAGAAACTCAATGTCAGGAACATTTTGATTTTAACAGATCGTAGAAGCTTATTCCAAGATGACACCAGCGCCTCTCAAGAAAACTGATCCACTGGTATTGTATATTATGAAAACAACCAAGGGAAAGGCAAGTCTCGGGAAGAAGATAACATTTATATGGGTCAAAGGACGCCCTAATATTAAGCTTAATGAAACTTTCGATGACTTCGGGAAGATCGCCACTCAAATCAGAACGTTTAGAAACATCTTATTACCGCTATCACACCTGAAAACTGCGTTACATAGAAGAGCAAGACGTCAACGGGAAGACGAATGTCAATCAACGATGCGCAGTAATGGGAAATATTATGGACCAGTACAGCCAAAAATTCCCTTGAATCACTGATTCTACTCAATTAACGCAAATAAAGAGTTTAAATTTTCATAATTCGCATGAGGTTTAGTTATGGACCAGTGGTGGCTCGTGAATGTACTTTCCGGGTGTTCACAAATTCTTAAATTCAGATAAATTTGAGAGTGTGAAATCAGTAGCATATGCTGTATAACAGTTATTGCTTTATCAACAATTTTATACAACTACACCCACTGCCAATAATAGTAGCAACAGTAATAATATTAGTAATAATAATAACAAGATGCATAACATATCTGACGAAATAAAGAACTGTTTTTGTGGAATTCTGGTGTTTCGAATATAAACAGGTACAATTTAGAGCAATAACGAAATTATGTGGTAAGCTTTCACAACTCTCCATTTTGCATTTCTGTGTAAGTGGGAGTTTTTGTGGTTTTCCATTTTCTTAGGACACCTGTATGAGATCCACAACAGAAGTATTTGTTCATGATTTAATTCTGGGCGGAAAATCAGATATTCTCACGCTACACTCATCCAATAACTACTGCTAACAGTATACTCCTTCTTAAATGTTCTCTTGTAGTCGCGTTTATTTTATTTCGTCCCTCTCTCAATCAAAGGCTCTGTTCTCGGAGGCCCTAGTTCCTTTGCGGCTAACTTTTCCTGTAATTTACTTTTCTGTACCCAGAACGAGATTGTCATTCTGCAGCAGAGTGTGTGGTGATGTGAAACTTCTTGGCAGATTAAAGCTGTGTGTCGGACCGAGACTCGAACACAGGACCTTTGCCGTTCTTGGGCAAGTGCTCTACCGACTGAGCTACCCTAGCACGACTAAGGATCCGTCCTCACAGCTTTACTTTTCTGTTAGCATTTAAAATAATTCAACATAGTTCATGTTAGCACGGTACACGAAAGTCGATTCCCGCACAGTAAACAACCAACTCCAAACACAAAGTGCCGTTTGTGGACGTGATCAAACTCAAGTAGTAATGTCTACCAACATGGTCACTTGACTAGAATACAAATGAGGCGGTGAGATCCAGAAGGGCCTAAAGAACACCGCCGTCGATCCAAAATTCTAAGATGAATATCAGAGAAACCATTCATACAGCTTTTCGTGAATTTTCATATACCCAGTGTGCCGAGCGAACCGGGACGAAAGTCTGCAGCAGTGTGCTGTCACCTGCTGGCACTGATGTAAGCTTCCAGTTGAATGGCAAGGGTGCACATCGTGAACCGTGCAAGTTGTTTATCAAATCCGCATGTATTTGTCCCGTAAGAAAATTACGTCACGCGAGTTGCGCCTGTGCAAAAGCTCCTTAAAACGTGTACAACTCTTGATGTGCTAGCGGCCCTGATGCCAAGTATCACAGAGTCTAGAGGAACAGAAGCCTGGTAGATTTAAGTGCGGTATCTTTCAGACTGCAGCATCTATGTTACGTTTAACAGCATAAAAAAAAATAACCAATGATTCCGCAAAGTGTCGAAAGTTAGGGCGTTCACATGCTCCTACACAGCTGCCGCCACTATTATGGATCTTCAGCGAATACGCGTTAGAGCTAGCTGTTATTGTGAATGTGATGAAGTAACAGCAGAAGTTATCAATCACATTTGGTTCGAATATAAAAAATGGTTCAAATCGCTCTGAGCACTATGGGACTTAACTTCTGAGGTCATCAGTCTCCTAGAACGTAGAACTAATTAAACCTAACTAACCTAAGGACATCACACACATCCATGCTCAAGGCAGGATTCGAACCTGCGACCGTAGCAGTCACGCAGTTCCGGACTGAAGCGCCTAGAACAGCTCGGCCACCGCGGCCGGGAAATAGAAAGTATAGGCAAACCAGCAAACTGATTTATAGAACACCTCATCAAACATTACCAACTAATATAGCAGCTCTAATTCATTCTAATAATATTCTCATTTTGAAACTAAACCTGAATTTTTAAAATGAATATAGCCTTAACTAAAACTTGCTAGAAAATTGTAAAGACACTGAGTGATGGCTATATGGTTTTCAGCTACAACGAAAGAACAAAAAAGGAATTAATTTCCAATAAACACTGTTAAAAGCCTTCTCTAAACCTATAAACGCTATAAACGTAAGTTTGCGTTTCTACAGGGTCATAAGAAACAATGTTGATGGTTAGAGCAGAGAGGGGTTCGAGGCCCATTCTGCCCTCTGCCCCCCTCCCCCCATCTACAACCTACCCCTAATGGCGCACCTGCTTAAAGGGCGCTGATAACCAGTGCACTTCTTCGAGGGTGTGGCGGTGTGGTCCCCTGTAGTGGGGATGTTCGCGCCTCAGGTGAGAAGGGACCGGCACGTCTCCGCTAAAACCCCGCGGCGGGCCCCAGGCACGTCTTCATTAGCACCAGCCGCCGCTACCAAATGAGCGCGCCATTGTGCCCCAATTCTCCACCGCCTCCCCACTGTTCCGCATTTCGACCTCTTGCTTTCTTCTTAATTTGAGATTAGTCAAACACAACTGAACTCACTCACACCATACAGTAATCTCGGAATAACAGTGTTTGGTCATATGAAATTAAATAAACGCATACATTCAGTCGTGTATGAAATAGTGATATGCTTCTATTCACTGGTAAAGCATTCGAAAATAAAGCTGATTATACAAGTCAACAATTAAGAAAGTTTGTTGGAAGTAGACTACTCTCGTGGTTTTTAGCCTGATGAATTCTAAGATGAGAACAATGACGCCGTATCACTCACCATTGGATTACAATCAACAATCAATATTTAAGAAAGATGTTTCCACGATTTCAAATTTGTTCTATATGAACTCGAACGAACCTCGCCTGCAAAATTATTCAGGGACATTTTCTGAATATTTTACTATCTCGGACTGGGGATCTCTGGTGGCTCGTACCAAAATATTCGGATTACATTTGAATTCTCAGCCCTATTCGTCTTTGTGTTTGTATTGCACAGAAAATCTGCGCAACAGTCCAAATGTCTCCAAATGTCGACTTTCTGTGCTGTGTATATTCCTTGGAAACAAGGTTGAGCTATTCACTCATGGTACTTGTTGCTGATAACAGTAATGGCCACTAAACTCTTCGCCCTTTTCAGTATTTCTCCGTTCTGTCTCGTGTTTGTATTTACAGTAAAGTTAGTTGTACGTTAACAGTGACCATCAGTAGTATGGATAGCATTACTAATGAAGAGCTGACCGATATGTGCCTCGTGTATGAGTTCACTGAATGCAGTTGAAAAGGAGTACAACGACGTTTATGCTGAAATTTTCCCACAGTAATTTTGCATCTGAAACTTGTTGCAGTCTCTGCGTTTTGTACGCTTTGATGATTGCATGTTACTGTCATTCTGCATTTGATTTTTTTTTTTTGTTAAGTTCTATGGGACCAAACTGCTGAGGTCATCACACCCATGCCCGAGGGAGGACTCGAACCTCCGACGGGGGGGGGGGGGGGGGTGGGGGGGAGGGGGGGAGTGGGGGTAACCGCGTGAACCGTGACAGGATGCCCTAGAACACATGGCTACACCGCGCGGCCATTTCACTATTGACTGGGTATATTTACAGAAAAAATTTCGCTAGCAAACTGAGTAGATACTAATCACATTATTACTCTGTAACCAGACGCAAGGGGCTACACCCCCCTTAAAACCGAAATGCTAACAAAATATCTCAGAAAAAACTCTGAAATTTGATCGATGGCGTTCGGATTACCCTTTTTATTTCATGTATACTGATACTCACACACTTTTATGGGAATAGGGTAGTAGGACCAGGAATCAGCATTACTCGAAAGTATACTTTCCGACACGAAAACCTTAGAAGACTGGAGGGTAAAGAGTTTTACGCAAGTAACTTGCAGAACCGAAAAAAGATCTTTAATCACCTCTATGCATTTAATTGGGTGTAATCAAACCATTTGTCGAAAACCTGCTGAAAGGTGGTGAATGTTTCAAATACCACTGCTAGAAATTTTCTCATCTACCACAAGTGAAATTGAAAGGAGGTATATTTCTCGGAAGTGACACTTTTAAAATTATGTTCGGTTTCTTCTTTGAACCAAAGATCACTATGAGTGCGATGTGAGCTTGTTGCTGAGTTTACAGGTAGCAGAATGGATCTACATTACCTTTCTGTTGCAGTCATTATGTTGAAAAGTTCAAGAATTTAGTCTGTTTGACGAGTACCAAGGTTCAATTTTTGAACAGTCACCTCCATCTTTTCTTCGAAAATCTGGGTAATATCAGTGAGGAACAACGTGAGCACCGTCATCAAGAAATCAAAGCGATGGGAACACAGTATCCGTGTAACTGGAATAGCAGGGCTATGGGAGACCTCGTATTGTTGATCACAGACAACAGCCAAGCCATCAGAGAAAAATCTATGTTAAGCGCTTGAAGGAGAGGTGGGTAAGGAAATATACGCCAATGGTTGCATAATTCCTACACAATTAATATGTGGTTTCTTATATATACTGCATTAAACACTTTGCTCCTGCTCAAAAATATTAATTATTTTCAATTACAGTTACTACTCTACGTCATCAAAAACATCCGGACACCGCCAAAAACATACTATTTTCATATGTGCGCACTTTGCTGCGACATGCTGCCAGGTACTCCATAACAGCGACCTCAGTTGTCATTAGACATCAAATGATGGGGTGTCACTTGTGTCATACGTCTGTAAGTGAAATTTCCACAATCTTAAACATACCTAGGTCCACTGTTTCCGATGTGATAGTGAAATGGAATAGTGAAGGAACACGTATAGCATAAAAGCGCACAGGCCGACCACGCCTGTTGACTGAGAGAGACCTCCGACAGTTGAAGAGGTCAAAAACTGGCTCTGAGCGCTATGGGACTTATGGTCAGCAGTCCCATAGAACTTAGAACTACTTAAACCTAACTAACCTAAGGACATCACACAACACCCAGTCATCACGAGGTAGGGAAAATCCCTGACCCCGCCGGGAATCGAACCCGGGAACCCCATCGGGATTCATCGCAAGTACTATGACATATAGGTGGGTGGCGAGAAAACTTGGATTTCATGGTCGAGTAGCAGCTCATAAGCCATACATGAAGGGACACGTACAGCACAAAAGCGTACGGGCCGACCTCGTATGTTGACTGACAGAGACCGCCAACAGTTGAAGATGGTCGTAATGTGTAATAGGCAGACATCTATCCAGATCATCACACAGGAACTCCAGACTGCATCAGGATTCACTGCAAGTACTATAACAATCAGGCGGGAGTGCCACCAGTAAATTTCAGAGGCGGTGGTGTTATAGTGTGGTCGTGTTTTTCATAGAGGGGGCTTGGTTCAAATGGCTCTGAGCACTATGGGACTCAACTTCTGAGGTCATTAGTCCCCTAGAACTTAGAACTAGTTAAACCTAACTAACCTAAGGACATCACAAACATCCACGCCCGAGGCAGGACTCGAACCTGCGACCGTAGCGGTCCTGCGGTTCCAGACTGCAGCGCCTTTAACCGCACGGCCACTTCGGCCGGCAGAGGGGGCTTGCAGCACTTGTTTTGCGTGGCACTATCACGGCACAGGCCTACACTGATGTTTTAACCACCTTCTCGTTTCCCACTGTTGAAGAGCAATTCGGGTATGGCGAATGAATCTTTCAACACGATCGAGCACATATTCTGCCGGTGGCGGAGTGGATACACAACAATAACATCCCCGTAATGGACTGGCCTACACAGAGTCCTGAGTTGAATCCTATAGAACACCTCTGGGATGTTTTGGAATGCCGACTTCGTGCCAGGCCTCACCGACCGAAATCGATACCTCTCCTCAGTGCAGCACCCCGTGAAGAATGGACTGCTATTCCCCAAGAAACCTTCCAGCACTTGACTGATCGTATGCCTGCGAGAATGGAAACTGTCATCAAGGCTAAGGCTAGGCACAAATTGAGACGCGTATAGCACGTGTGACGTGACACGACACTACAGCGTGACACGCACGTGCTGCACGAGTCGCGCGGGTCCACCGTCATATTGCGACGAGTACTCCATACTTTGCACGCTCCGACTGGCGACGCACTGCGCTGACAGAACCGAAGCGCGCGTAACCTGTTACCTTTCTCAAACAATTTTACAGAAGCTGTTCACTGAAAATATTTGATTTTTGCCGTACTTGTAGCGTTGTATGTCAGCTTCGTGGCGAAGTGCTCATTATCTCGCTAATGCCCATTCTTATTGTGATGTACACATTTTAGTAAGACATTACGAAAAACTAAAAAAAATTGCAACGAAAATTAGGGGTCGCTATGATTTTACGTTTGGTGCGTATTACGCCATATGTTGCTGCGTATGAAATTTAGCTAACATGTTGAATTTTTCTTTAGACTTGGGAGGAGGTCTCTATCTGCCTCCAATCTCGAGAAGATGGAACCTATGTAGCGCGCTCGCTTCCGAACTCACGCCCGCGGGAATGAAATACTCGCAACATCTCTAATATCTCCTAAACCGCTCGAGGTATCGAAATGCAAGTTTGGCGAATGATAGCAAACAAGGAGGAGAGTATTTTGCCACTTCGTAAACACAAGGAACTTTCTTATTTATCGCGATATAACAGTACTTATACTTCCTGTTTCATTTTTTTTCACTCCAGTGACTGCAATTTTTTAAGAATTATCGACTGCTAGCGAAGCAAGAGTTTCCTAGAATTAAAATAAACATGAAATTTCTTCTCTTATGTTACTGCAAAACCGACACTATGACGTTTCTCATAAGCTATTGAGCTCTGTGTTTGCTAATTACTTGTTTAAAGAGGCACTCCGTTTCAGAATTCTGTCGCCATGGCTGCTGTGAGATGAGTTTTGCAAATTACACTGTGAAAAAGGAAATACAATTAAACCTGTCACCAAGAGAAATGTGGCCGTTACACACAAACGGTGATGCTTCTTCGAATGAGAAAAGGTTAACCACTAACACAAAAATAGATTGCCAATTCCGTTGGAATTTTGGTGGAATCCCCGTAACCCATTGTATTTTGAACACTGAGCTACTGGACTGGAAACTTACCAAAGTATTTTATTCCTTCTCCTGATCTGACCAGTATTAAAATAAGGACGAGTGTTCCTTCAGGCGGAATGATAGGCGCATACCAGATACTGGTTGCTCACCTACGGCTTGCCAAACTGACAACGTGTGATCGTGAATAAAATAGTTGTTATTAAGAAAAATAAACAATTGATCTGTCACACAACACAATGGTCAGTGTATTGTCAGCATTGGAGGATAATGTGCGCAACAAGAACGCAGGGGCTAGCCATATGTGCCTTTTGAGCTGGAGTTCGAAAAACATTGTCATGAAAGTAGATCTGCCTTTGTCAGCAGTACATTTCAACAAATTAAATATATCTAATCATAACACCCTTTTGGAATATTCCTACTTTCGTAATAATACCGAGCATTTTCCTCATTTGTGTAGCCTGTTGTATAATTATTTTATTAATGCTGATAACGTGCATGCAACAATTGAAATGCATTTTCTACTCATGGTGAACCAATTAAAACATTTTTATTTGTGACTGCTTTTCGACTGTTTCTAGCTTGTAGTGAAAATGTGATATTGACATGAGTGTAGTACAGTGTGTCGTATTACATTATTACATACATATCCAAGTTATCACAGTGAGACTTCTATACTCCAGGTCTTGGACGCTTTTCACCAGGAGATTACCCCTTTCCAAATTTTTGTAACAGATCGTGCAGATTCGCCAACATACTAAGCAGCAAGAAGATAACCTTGTTTTACTTTCCTGCCTTGCTTCTTAATCACATGATTTTATAGCATTCCTTGCTTCCTTATTCACTACCCTCTGTCCCTTCTTGCGATCTGAAAACATTGAGGAGGCATATGATACAATTCCAGCGGTTAATGGCTCACCAGCTACTGAAGTATGCATTTTTCTTGACAGAAGAAAAACAAAAGAAAACAATAGTATACAAATATAAATAACAGAAAAGTATAATGTACTAACGAAGAAAGCTGGAGCATTTAATTGGCGTAAAACGAAACACTACCCAAAGGCAATAAATTTCAGTGTGTAGTTACAAAAATGCAGGCTGCGCTGCGTCGCGCCACACTCTCTCTACGCGTCTCAATTTGCGCCTAGCCTAAGGGTGGGCCAACACCATATTGAATTCCAGCATTACCGATGGAATGTGCCACGAACTTGTAAGTAACTCTCAGCCAGGTGTCCGGATACTTTTGGTCACGTATTGTATGTTTTGTTAAGTCTGTAGTTTATGCTGAAACAACGTTATGGCAGAAGTGTACATGGTAGACGAAAACCAAGATCAGACAAGGATTCAGCACACAAAATACCATGAGATAAAGCTTTTACGGACAAAAGCCATCAAATTTTTTTTGAAGAAATAGAGTTTAACGTTACATCAATGACTAGGTTTGTAGAGGCAAAACGCGAGCTCCTGTTGCCCAAGCATGAGACAGTAAACTGATCATGGCATTTTAAAAACACCCTTCCCGACATTAGGCTGGAGCAATACATATATATGTATATATTGCTCCATCCTAATGTCGGGCTCCAGCCAAATGTCGGGAAAGGTGTTTTTAAAAGGCCATGGCCAGTTTACTGTCTCATGCTTGGGCAACGGGAGTTTGTGCTTTGCCTCTACTAACCTAGTCGTTAATGTAACGTCAAACTATATTTTTTCAAAAAGATTTTTGATGGCTTTTGTCCGTAAAAGCTTTATCTCATGGTATTTTGTGTGCTGAATCCTTATCTGACCTTGGTTTTCGTCTATCATGTACAGTTCTGCCATTATATTTTTTCAATATAAACAAGAGACTTAACAAAACGTACACTACGTTATCAAAAGTATCCGGACACCTGGCTGAAAATGAGTTACAAGTTCGTGGCGCCCCCCATCGGTAATGCTGGAATTCAATATGGTGTTGGTCCACCCTTAGTCTTGATGACAGTTTCCATCCCCGCAGGCATACGTTCAATCAGGTGCTGGAAGGTTTCTTGGGGAATGGCAGTCCATTCTTCAGGAAGTGTTGCACTGAGGATAGGTATCGATGTTGGTCGGTGGAGGCCTGGCACGAAGCCGGCGATCCAAAGCATCCCACAGGTGTTCTGTAGGATTCAGGTCAGAACTCTGTGTAGGCCAGTTCAATTCAGGGACGTTACTGTCGTGTAACCACTCCGCCGCACGCGGTGCATTATGAACAGGTTGTAGATCGTGTGAAAGATGCTGTCGCCATACCCGAATTGCTCTTCAACAGTGGGAAGCGAGAAGGTGCTTAAAAATCAATGTAGGCCTGTGCTGTGATTTTGCCACGCAAAACAACAAGGGGTAGAACCCCCTCCATGAAAAACACGACCATAACACCACTGACGCCAAATTTTACTGTTGGCACTACACACGCTGGCAGATGACGTTCACTGGACATTCGCCATACCCACACCACGCCATCGGATCGCCACATTATGTACCGTGGTCCATCACTCCACACAATGTTTTTCCACTGTTCAATCGTCCAACGTTTACACTCCTTACGCCAAGCGAGGCGTCGTTTGTTGTTTACCGTCGTGATGTGTAGCTGATGAACAGCATCTCGACCATTAAATCCAAGTTTTCTCACCTCCCACCTAACTGTCGGAGTACTTGTAATGGATCCTGATGCAGTTTGGAATTCCCGTGTGATGGCCTGGATAGATGTCTGCCCTTTACACATTACAGACCTCTTCAAGTATTGGCGGTCTGTTAGTCAACAGACGAGGTCGGCGTGTACGCTTTTGTGCTATACGTGTCCCTTCACTATTCCATTTCAGTATCACATCGGAAACTGTAGACCTAGGGATGTTTAAGATTGTGGAAATCTCACGTACACACGTATGACTCACGGGACACCCCATCAACTGACCACCTGACCACGTTCGAAGTCCGTGAGTTCCGCGGAGCGCCCCATTCTGCTCTCTCGCAGTGTCTATTGACTACTGAGGTCGCTGATATGGAGTACGTGGCAGTAGGTAGCAGCACAATGCACTTAATATATATATGAATGACGCTGCTCTCAGATACGAGTTGAGTGTTACCTCACCTATTTTGGTTTACGAAAGTGTCTCACAGAAAAGTTGAAAACTCTAAATTGGCAAGGTTTTTCCGCAAGTCATTTAGGGATATGCGGCATAATTTATGCATAAGAGCGTCAGTATGAAGTTAAATTAGCAGCCGCGCGGGTTTAGCCGAGCGGTCAAAGGCGCTGCAGTGATGGACTGTGCGGCTGGTCCCGGCGGAGGTTCGAGTCCTCCCTCGGGCATGGATATGTGTGTTTGTCCTTAGGATAATGTAGGTTAAGTAGTGTGTAAGCTTAGGGACTGATGACCTTAGCAGTAAAGTCCCATAAGATTTCACACATTTGAACATTTTTAAATTAACAACTACTCAAGCAAGACATATAACCAGTTATCCTTCCTATTAGCCACCTGACAAAGATCCAGTAATTGCACTCAACGCTCAAGACATTCCACATGACGTGGAACGTTTAATATTTAATCAGTTGACCAGAATATCAGGAACGAGTTTTTGGCAAGTGACAGAAGCTCTGAAAGAGTCCAGTATCGTTTTCTGTTGTAAATTTCATGTTCCGTAATGTTAGAACATATTACTTTTAATACTCGATACGCGTTTTGAAACTGTTATAGGAACGGAATAGTGACATTACGTTCTTCAATTTTAGGAGTAATTTTTTCATAAAGATAGTCGCGGAATATTCGACATGTTAGGTTAAAGCTATTATCTGACGCATTTTTACTGGCCATAACGGTATGAGGACCCAATGGTTTCATCCTCGTTCCTCAGTAAGTGCTGAAATATTCTCTTAGGAAATGAAGGAGAGTTATTTCATAGTTTCTCTTGTTTTCAGAGCTGTCGTATGCCGTATGAAAGTGGGGGTAGAGATCTCGGAAAAATAGAAAGGACGCTGCTTGCAGTATCAACGAACTGTCTGGTGTGGCATATTGGTCGGCGACTATTCCTCGAGTTTGTGAGTGTACTCACGGAACGCGTTCAGTCAATGGTGCTCATCCGTAAAGTACGTATGACAAATGTGAAGCCTCACATGTCTGCATTTATTCATTTTCCTGCTCAAAACGTTGCTCTATGTCGCTTTCTCCGAGTCTCCACAGCTGGTTTTAGGTTCCAGGAAAATGCTCGTTGCCGGCCGGAGAGGCCGTGCGGTTCTAGGTGCTACAGTCTGGAGCCGAGCGACCGCTACGGTCGCAGGTTCGAATCCTGCCTCGGGCATGGATGTGTGTGATGTCCTTAGGTTAGTTAGGTTTAATTAGTTCTAAGTTCTAGGAGATTGATGACCTCAGAAGTTAAGTCGCATAGTGCTCAGAGCCATTTGAACCATTTGAACCATTTGAAAATGCTCGTTCAATTACACTGCGGTGATCAATTTTGATTATGCGCTGACACAGCTGAAGATCTAAAACGATTCTCTTTTTTATGCCACGAAAATATTTCCTTAGTAATGCGAGCAGCGTCGTTCATATGTGGCGAGGTATTGTATGAATCATAAGCAAAAAGTGTCATATTAGTAGTAAATTATTGTGCAAGTTCCTTTCCTACCACCCGCTGGTAGCTGTGTTTGATGATTCAAGCAATATCCGTTACATATTTTATGCAGCAGTAATATCAAATGGATTATTTAATTACTGTCGTATCCAGTAAGGTTGTTTCTCGGCTCGCTATAAAAATAAAGAGAAATTAAAGAATACAGTGCTCATCTTGCTATCGTCTGCGTTTGTGAGTAGGCATACTCTACTTATTTATTACCACGCACAGGAAATTTCAAATACATGGTTGCAAATGCTTACGGGTGGATTGCCCTTACCTATTGAGTGGCTGTAGTAATTTTAATGGATATTTTAATTAAATAAATTAATTTAGCCCTGTAATAGTTGACGCAAGTAAATCATCACTCAGTAGGTCCATTATTGAGGAATGCATCTGACAACTAAATCAAACTTGATATCAATTAACTCAGTTTATTACAGGTAAGTAAACAAATTTTACAAGAAATAAATTTAAAAATTACTGAGATCAATGAACTAATGCTTTGTCAATCTTGGATAAAGGATCTTCATGAAAACTTCACTTTTCTCCAGAGTTTACAACATGTCCAGTTTGGTGGCCATGTATGGGGGTACCTCCAATGAATGTCTCCATCCGAATATTTCTGTGACTCAGAAATACCCCTCAATTGGAATACTGTAAAATTAAACGCAACGGAATAAACGCGAATGACAAAAGTATTTGGCTCAGAGCAGTGAAACTAAGGTTGACATGATGTATTCTACACCATGATTAATTCTATTATTCCCAACTTAGATTAATGAAATTAATAAAAGCGACTAAATGGATGCTGTCTAATTGAATTCGAGATAACGACATATTTATTTCCTAAAGACATGAATGACGTGGTACATGAATCAACATAGCACGTCGATTACATTCATGCTCCTGTTTAATAAAATGAAGTGTGTACTGATGTACAGTTGACGAAGTTGAAAAGAGGGTGGAAACTTGACTCTAACTGTGACTTCAATTATGGGTAAAGCGATCTGACTATAACTAATTCGTTTGACGGTGATTGTGGTCTGCTAATCGGAAAACTACCACAATATGCTTAAATCGGACAGCAACTGATGCTGCTTTAAGAGCACGCTGCAGTTGATGAAATTCAGCTTAAAGATTCCTAATGCCGATGCTGCACAATGCTTACTGTAGACGTGTAGATATCTCGAATGTGGTTCCCAGTGCGCCTCTGTGTTGGTTTGAACGGTGGACCTCCGTCTCCTTCTCTAGTCCAGATCCACCTAAACACCCTGAGTCTGAATCAATCTCTCCTCATTCGTGGTCACAATCTGGATCTACTCTCTTACACTCCTCTCTCCTTCATGGCCGCAGTACGAATCTGCCCCTTCACACTCCACTCAAGTCTGCAAAGTACTTCACTTCGAGCATGTACCAAAAGTGTGAAAGTCACCAACTGAAAACACTAGTGTTCTCGTATGCCAGTCCCATATATCACTGCGTACAGTAGTCTCCCTCCAGGACACAGGCAAAATCCGTTCCTCCAATCCTGATACATCTCATGGCATCGAAGAGCCGTCCGTCGGTACGCTTTCTGACCTCACAGCTGGAATTTCAATCAAAATACTGTTATTTCCCCCACGTGGGAAGCAGCGCGGCTTCGGTGCCTATGTGACCCCGAAAAAACGGAACAGCTACCCAGGTGACGTAGTGTCGGACGTCCTACCGTGCGGCCGGTTTTGGCTGCTGAGGCGAAATTTTTTCACAAGTCTAGCAGATATTGGTCTCTGCAGGAAGATACACTGGAAACATCATGAGGACACTTGCAGAATCGGAGACCTGCACTCTTCTGTGGCAGAGAACAGTTGCTCGGGGGCTGATCTCTCACTAGTCAGCGAAAGCAATTGTAAAATGTTCTGCTACTGGTCCATCGGACAATGCACCAAATATCGCTACAAGTTCTCTACTGCCTGTGGCTAGTGGACCCCATGCGGCTCAGGTCATGTCATTCACTTATCCTTCCACTGCGTTAAAGTGCCAGCCCAAGCCTCGCTTGGCTTGGCCGATACAGCTTCTTCCGCGCCTCTCCTGGATCTCCGAAGTGGCACCAATAAAGAGGCCCACCAGCAGCTGAGTCCGGCATAACATGCCCTCAATTCCACCACTTCTAATTTTTTCGTGCAACTAGCTGTCATTGAATTTACCATGACAACCACCATTAACCCTCTCTGAAAAGCACTATTATTGACAAAGTCTTCCTAAGCTAATGAAAGTTCCTTAATTGTATGTGTCTGCCTGACTAAATACATAAAGTGGAAGGAAGACGAGTCCAAATGACAATCCGTCTTTCAGGTTTGCTTCATTGTTGCGGCTGTCTATCACGTTACTTAGAATCGGCAGGAGGTGGCTCAAGTGGCTGCAGAATCTGTCACTGGCTCAGTACCAACAGCTCTTCTTTGCCTGCACCTAAGTTCATCTCCACCAGATGAGGTCTGGAAGTGAAGTCTATAAGTGCAGAAGTCGAAATCTGGAAGAGAAGTGGCTATCTGCATAGGGTTTCTGACAAGGAAAACTTTGAGGTCTGTGTTTTTTGACATTGCCAGATTTTGATTGGCTGAATACTAATTCCTGTCTGTGCCGATCAGTAAGATGTTGTCTTGCAATATGCTGGCCTCACATCCTTACTCGCATTCCAGGTGGCTAATGAGTTAACATTCTTGTTAGTCTTGGGCCTGCAAAATGTGTACGATTTACTCTCTCTGCCTACCTTCGTGCACTGACCAATACGGCTGGCGCTCGTTCACAATGGCTTCTCATTTAGATATACATGTCGTCTGACATAGCAAATCGTAATCTAAGTTGTTAAGTATTGCAATCACTGGTACTAATTCATATTTCATTATTTGATGGAGAATAATGTACTCCAAGTTGATTTAACTATTTCTTACAGATCTAACACAAGTTAGGCCGCTGTTTGGAAAAATTTATCACGCAACATTACGCATGCAGTTTAGTGTAGGAAATCAAAATCCATTTAGTTTTGTGTTGTCAGCTGCTAGTACTAATTCATATTCCATTATCAGGTGGAGATTAATTTATTCCGATTTAATCTGGTTCCTGCTTCCAGGTTTCGCACAAGCTACAGGACAGTCTGGTGAAAACATATCAGTTGCACTTTTCGTGAAATAGCATATGGTAAGTAATATACTATCATTCCCCAGATAAACATAAAGGTTGTTCCAAAATGATTTATCCGATGTAACAAAACTACATCCTCTTCATGGATGAAGGCAGGGTCTTTGTTAGGTTTTAACTGACTCATAAGGTTAGACAGTTTTATTTTCAAAATAACCATCTCATTTTAACTGGCTAACTTTTAGATGTATTCACATAAACTTTACGAGTACTTTCTACGCTAACGTTTAGGATCAAATATTTCATATACGTCCCACACACATCCTGACGATAGGGCGAACTCGTTCTGTACTTTTCTTAGACTGTGTGGCGTTACTGCATTCACTGGAGTGGCTTTACAGAGTCATACTTTTCTCAAAGTTGTTGCGTAGAGGGAAACATACTCAGAGTCACAGCTACTGGAATAAACGCTGGGTATCACCATGCCATGGGCTTTCTGACCAAGGGCTTTGCGACCTGTGACATCAGCGTGGTGTTTCCGAACACAAATATTTTATCCGTGGGTTTTCCGATCATGAAAGCGAGCCGCAAGGAGCAGGCCCTGCCAACCGTTTTGTGGTAGTATTATTCCTTCTCAGTTTATCCAAGCTTAGGACTGGGTATACACATAATGCCGAAGCATGCATAAATGTTGATATTTTATTTCTTTAATTTTTACTTTCTCTAACATTGCTGCTCCATTTGATTAAACTTCTTGTCCTATACTACGAATTTTAATTTCTCACTACATTTCTTGTAAGAAACCAAACTACTTTAAACATATTTTTAAATCTTCTGCTTTGTTTATATTCTTATAAAGCCTTTTCATCTTTTGTCGAGATCTGCTTATCTTTTCCTTCGCTCTCGAGGAGGCAGGCCAATGGGATATTTTAAATTTAAAATATAGCATTTACTGCTTCCTCCTTCAGATCGTTTGCCAGAAATTATAATTTCGAATGTCCAAGAAAATTAGGCTGTGTACTTCTCAAAGGTCCTATCCACTGATCCTTAGAATTACACCTGAAAGTCCACTGGTTCTTCTGGACTCAAAAAAGTGATTTTGAAGTTGCGATGATCCTCAGTTCTCAGCTCCACGTCTGCCAGGAAACACTAGCAACAGTTTCATTCACCTCGCAATGAAAGTATTGCAGGCTGCAGTTCAGACATCGTGCTGCGGAAATAGCACACCCTCCGCTGTCCACTGGCGCTGACGTCAGTTCTTCTGGCACCACACTGGAGGGACTGGCTGGCCGAGGGTAGTGCCCTAGTAGAACTGGTGGTTGAGAAAACACTTCATTTCTTTTAATTTCAACATTCCTCCATCGTCAATGAGAGGTGTACAAGCCATACCCCGGAGTAGTCAGCTGTTGACGGTCAGCAGGTGCCTGGCCCCCACCCCAGATGGCGGTACTTGCGCCAGCGTCCAGTGATGCTGACGTCAGACGTTAGATGTGAGCCGGCGACGTCAGTAGGTCAAATCGATTAAGTCTGCGGCGCGCTCCTTCTTTTTGGTGCGTCGGAACTCTGATGTTGAACACCCATGCTCAGCTAACCTAGTTTTGGCTCGTCTATTCAGCGGTGACGACAGATGACTGCCATACATGGAGCACGACCCGCTGCATCCTAGCAGGAGTCTCGCGGCTACCGGCGTAGATGGCAGACAGTGCATGAGGATGCTGCCCCGTCCCGGTCTTGAACCCACCACTGCCACTGGCACCGCCCAGTCGTCTCGTCGACTAGCATAGCCTTCGCGCCGTAGCAATACTACTGGGCTCCCACTGTCGCTTTCTCTAGATTACCAGTTATTTATGCTGTCCCGGGGCGCATTTGTTGCACTATTGCCCCACTCCCGGTCGCGTAGGTCATAACATAGATCAAGCACTGGTGTGGTGATACCGTTCTGCCCATTTTGGTTATCACTGCTGCACGGTGCAGGTTTCACGGAGATAGCCAGCACATCTCACAACCCTTTTGCGGTCATGTTGCTGCAAGTTATATGTCGCCACATTGTGCTTACAGACCAGTGGAAGCTAACGCAATGCTCCACGGCAACTTCATACAAATTTCACGGAAGTGTAGGTAGCGGTGCTACACGCAGTTAAATGAGCGTGTGCTCCATGTGATCAATCTCTAGGCCAGTAACACGCATTTGCACGAATTCTGGATTCTTTGTGAAGAATGTAAGAATGGATAGTAACCATGAAGATTATCTCCTGTGTGTCAGCTGACAGAGGGCTATTGAAGAATAGAAAGACTCTGTCTCAACAAACATTTCTTTATGGACATACACTTCTAGTAAAAATTTTGTAATTTTGAACAATACTACTTCTGTAAGACTGAATGTAACGGTCCAGTTCCTGGGAGCGCCCGTCACCAGTCGGTGGTCGCAGTTTTGAACACCACTGGCAAGAGATATTCACAGGTTTTCTGTTGTTTCCTAATACCTGTTGGGAAACAATCTTCTCAGAGAATTGGCAGGAAGCAGGACCTTAAAGCAAGGGTTGGGAAGACAGAATGTGAGTAGTGGACTTTGTAGGGTTCAGTTGAAACTTTAAGTGTTGCGGAGTGAATGGTACTCTGAAATCAGTATGGTTGTTTTCTGGTTTTTTTTTAGAAAGAGAGCAACTTAATCAGTGAGCATTTGCTAGGTGGACAGACGTCTTATATTAGGATATTAGACAGCAACTACCTGGGAGTAGTGTTTTATAATGCGGGGGACTTGGAGAGGTTCTATAGAAAATAACAAATTTTTATTTGTTCCAGTGGAAACTGTGGTGTTTTTGCCAGGTCCCTCTCTCTTTTAACTTTTCTATGTTATCCTGTTTTGTGTATGGAGCAGATGAAGAAGTACTGTAAACAAGTTTGAGACGGTGTAATGACTGTTTTCGATACTCGTTTTCCTGTCTAGTGGTCAGGTTTGGGAGTCTTTTGAAAGTAGCTGGATTGTTACTGGGCACAGATTAGCAATATAGAAGAAGTGAAGAACTGGCCATTTTAAACATGTCTTGCAGGTAAAAGCATGTTGGAGATCCTTATTTAGAATGACACTATACAGGGTGTTCCAGGCAGAACGGTCAATATTCAGGTACATGACAGGAAGCAAATAGTCTAGTAAATGTCGGCTCCAAAATGCATACCTACAGAGCTATGGGCACTTCTTCATCCTCGATACAGTGAAACAAGTAGCTTCTACTGAAAACTCTTTGGGTGTCATATTTTGAGGGATGGTAATATGGACCAAAATAAGAAGGAAGGTGCAGTAAACATGGGCTCTAAAGTGCCCACGTTAAGTGTTACGAATACTTGTTCATCTTCGTTACTGTGGGACTCATCTTTTCTACTGCACATGTGCTCATAGCTTTTAAGATAAGCGCTTTATAGCCCATAATTATTTGACATTTTTGATATCAACGGTCGTTCCTGCAATATCTCTGAATATCTTGGGGCACCCAAATGTGAAGCAGGACACAGAAATAACCTGCACCCTCCCAAAAACGATTCAGAGGATGTCTACCGATCAATGCGTTGTATAATTTGTCTGGCTCACAGCACGACACTAAAAGTGCTTGGAAATGGGCCGATGCCGCGAAAGGGTCTTCGACAGACGCTACAGAAGCTCCAAGATGACACACGAGAAGAAGCGTTTCATATGGGCAACAATTTTTAATCATCCTGTGCGAAGTGCAGTTATATTTTAGTAAATTTTCTAAAGAAATAAATGAATGCGACAGATAATCAAATGAGTCTTACGTGTGTTTGGGAACCGAATCCCAGTTGCCGAAGGAGAAAAAAACCGGAAGGCGCCAGTAGAGCCCGATGGTTGGTATAAAGCGATGGAGAAGCGCGATTACTCCGGCTCGGGTGAGCGCACTGCCCATTCATGTGACCTAATCGTGCGCGGTAATTTCAATGTACACTTAGATGCTTAACTCTTATGTAATGGATTTTAGTAGCTGCCGCGGGCGCCCCGGGCGTGAGTTGTAGCTTTCGATGTAATATCAGAGCGGACTGTGGCCTCAACACATTGTTTGGCACCGTTTAATTTGTTTGGATAAGCTTCATAACAGGTTTCTCCAGTTATCTTAATCAGTAAATTGGTGTAACTGGAGCCATTACCGTAGGCTGTTTCACGCACGTGTATATACAAACTGCAGAACAGCTCGCGGTGTACTGCTTACGTAAGGGCGGTGGGTAATTCTCGGAATCCCGTCATGGCTTCTGGTCTAGAAGCGTGGCCGGCGCCTGTCTGCACGTGGCCACGTGCAGAGGTGACGAATGAGTCCACATACACTACCACCAAGAAAGACAACATTAATAGTGGTCACCTGTCAGACGACAGTGACCGAGCGAGGTGGCGCACTGGCTAGCACACTGGACTCGCATTCGGGAGGACGACGGTTCAATCCCGCGTCCGACCATCCTGATTCAGGTTCTCCGTGTTTTCCCTAAATCGCTCCAGCCGGCCAGAGTGGCCGTGCGGTTCTAGGCGCTACAGTCTGGAACCGAGCGACCGCTGCGGTCGCAGGTTCGAATCCTGCCCCGGGCATGGATGTGTGTGATGTCCTTAGGTTAGTTAGGTTTAAGTAGTTCTAAGTTCTAGGGGACTGATGACCTCAGATGTTAAGTCCCATAGTGCTCAGAGCCCTTTGAGCCATTTGAACCTAAATCGCTCCAGGCAAGTGCCGGGATGGTTCCTTTGAAAGGGCACGGCCGACTTCCTTCCCCGTCCTTCCCAAATCCGATGATACCGATGACCTCGCTGTCTGGTCTTGTCCCCCAAACAACTCAACTCGGACGGCAGTGACGCACGCTAAGACGGACCAACATAGAAGACGGACTAACTGTATGATACTAACATAGGTTACGTAATATACTAGAACTGGTAATTCAAAACGTAGGTGGATCCTATATCCGTAGGCATCGATCAATAATGACCACCTAATTATGCAAGACACAACATACTCATACATAAATACGTGGTACAGATCTAAAGAACCCAGTTTAATAAAACTATAAATAGGATCATAGTTATTCGTGAATGTTGATGGTCACGTGTATGTCATCAAACATCTACATTACGGGCAAATATTACATTTTAAGGCAGGCTTCAGTGGCCGAGCGGTTCTAGGCGCTTCAGTCCGGAACCGCGCGACTGCTACGGTCGCAGGTTCGAATCCTGCCTTGGGCATGGATGTGTGTGCTGTCCTTAGGTTAGTTAGGTTTAAATAGTTCTACGTTATAGGGGACTGATGACCTTAGATGTGAAGTCCCAGAGTGCTCAGAGCCATTTGAACCATTTTTACATATTAAGACAAATACATAAATAGAGTACAACATACGCTTCTGCTTAGAACAGATGAAAAACAGAACCTAGCTAACATTTAGGTCCATACAATCCGTGGGTGGGAGGTATTGCTGAGGTCCTTGTTCTTGGATTGCGAGTAGTAGTAGATCGGGCGGTTGCTGACCAGGACTCAGAAGCTCATTTTCGTTCTAAGGTACTCCCAGCTGGACAGCATCGTTCATGGCATACCATAAATCTAAACTCTTTCCTATAATCATATTTTCCTATCTTCGTAATATATAAACTGTTAATTTAAAGAATTTCCGTTTGCAAATTAATTTTAAGGTTACAAGTACCCAGCGTGATAAAAAAGGAGAAGCAGTCAGTAGAGAAGGAGGGACAGGAACGATATTTCACAGGTTGTGAAGGTATGTGATGATGTTTCAGTGATTACAAAATCAAATCAATTTTACAAGGAACTTTGCAGCATTAGACCACTTACCAACATGAGGCTGCACCCAATACGGCCTGGATGTATCCACTAAGTATCTACCACAAAGCCGTTGTATTCTCCCCTGAGGCAAGATGGTCGACAGATGTTGCAACGCTCTGTACTGGATACTGGTACTGTAACAGAGTTGGTGTCCGACATAATCGCATATATGCTTTGTCGGGGACTTTCCTAGGGATCTTTCTGGCCACGTAAGTGGTACAACATCAAGGCAGACAGTTCACATGGACACGTGTAATGCGTGGACGAGCATTGCACATCTGAAAAACGGCACTACGATTCTGTGGCGTGAGAGGTAACATATTAGGACGTAGAATGTCTGTGACGTACCGTTGTGCTGTCAGAGTTCCCTTAATCCCTACCAGCCATGACTTGAAATCATACCCGATGACTCCCCACACCATGACGCCAGGAGTAACGCTGCTGTTTTTCTCTGAAAGATTAAAAAACTGCTTTAAAGGTGATCATCATACTCTCCAAAGATGGTCATCCAGGCTAGTGCACTGCCAAGGTTCATCGCTGAACACAGAGCTGACGCCATTCATCAGCAATCCACACATCCCGGGCACGGCACTATTCGGAACGGAGCCGTTTTATATTGCGGTATGAACGACATCCTACGCGTGGTACGGCAATTCCCTAATCTTGTTGCTGTTAGAATCTGAAAAAATGATGCGAGGTAACACAGAAAGTTGCAGGGACTTCATTACATGTTCTTGTATGCCACGTGCAGCTGTGAACTGAGTACGATGTGCTTGGTGCACGGCGATCGTCCCTTGTGGGGACCGATGGCCCTAGTAGTCTGGTCCCTTCAATCCCACAAACCAACTAATCATCGTCACTTGTAGTGGTCTGAAGTGGTCGCCCGGAACTTTGACGAGTATCCCTGTCCTCACATTCAATTGCAGTCCAACAGTGGGCTACTGTCTCATCTGAGTGCCTCACAAATCAGGATATTGCGTGATTCGATCAGCCTGCCAACTCTGTGAGGTGCTAATAAAGTTACCACACACGAGTGCGCGGCATCTTCGAGTCCTTCTCAGTAATCCCATAACAGCAGTAAACAAAAACAAACTAATGCACTCTGGTGGCCGTTCTACCTGTCACTGAGAATCGTTGCCCAGATTATTTACGTATTCCACCGATGGTTTATATGTGTACGAAGTTACATTGACATCCAACCATGTCTTCTGCGTACTTTGCTTTTTGTTATGCAGTGTATATAAAGCAGCAACTTAATTGAAACTTAGTGAAAATACGCACCCAAACAAAAAGTTTGGAATATCATAGAATTTAATACAATGACTTCTTCTACTGCAGCCATTGAGGTTTGTGCAATACCTTATTAACAAAATGGCTTTGAGCACTATGGGACTAACATCTATGGTCATCAGTCCTCTAGAACTTAGAACTATTTAAACCTAACTAATCTAAGGACAGCACACAACACTCAGTCATCACGAGGCAGAGAAAATCCCAGACCCCGCCGGGTATCGAACCCGGGAACCCGGGCACGGGAAGCGAGAACGCTACCGCACGACCACGAGCTGTGGATCCTTATTAACAAAATAAACGTAATTCTACCCGAACATTTTTCAAAACAAAGTAGGCTCTCTCCTAAGTGTACATCTTGAAAATAAAAACAGTGAAAAACTTTACCTGTTGATGATGGTTATCAGTATTTAGTAGTGAGTATGTCCTCCCTGCCCCCGTATAAGTTGTTCCAGTCTGCGAGACATTCTCTGAATGAGGTCATCAAGTTTATCTTGAGATATGGGGTCCCACTCATCAATGCCAGCTTCAGTGAGATCTTGAAGACTGTCATGGGGATTCGGACGTTGTGCAGTGGCCTCCTTCAACAGGTCCCATGCATGCTCAATTGCATTAATGCCTGGGCCTGTGCTGGCCAATGCATTCGGTTGATGTTGCATCACGGAAGATACCGAGAAACTGCTAGTGCATGGTGCGGTCTTCTACTGTGATCGACTAGGATCAAGTTGTCACCGACTTCACGTCTGTAGTGCCTTACATTCGTTTGTAGGACGTCTTGGAGGTATCGGGGACCATTCAAATTTGCCGCAGATGAGAATTACAGGAGTCCGCCGTCCCATCATTATAGCCGCCCAGAAAATTATACTTCCGCCTGCAAAGGGACTGACTTCCTGAACGTACCGGCATTCCTGGTGTCGTCTAGCGCTTCTCCAAACCCCAACACGTCCAGTGGCTCTGAGCACTATGGGACTTACAGCACGACCAGTGTACGGTCGTAAAACAATCCTGGTCTCGTCAATAAACGTGACATTACTCCATTCGGCAATGGTCCAACGCTGATGTGCAGGAGCTCAGGTCCTTCGACTGCGTCGGTTCCGTTGATTCAGTGTAAAACTTCTCATTGGTTTCCTGGAATGAATACCGCCCTGATGCAATCCTCTACGTTCTGGTTTGTCAAATGTAAGGACCCCTGTTGCTCGGCAGAAGTCATTTCCAATATTTCTGGAAGTTGACGTTGGGCGCCTGCGAGCCGACAGTGGGAGGAAACGTTCCTGCATTGGTGTTGTCATACGAGGACTACCATTACGAGGCCTACCGTTCACATTTCCCGTCTCTCTGTACGGAACACTACATCTTAGAAACACCACTTTGAGTGACGTGTAACCGATCGCCAACATCTTGCTGTGTAGGACCTGCTGAAACTAAAGCCACTGTCTTGACTGTTCAAATAGTTCAAATGGCTCTGAGCACTATGCGACTTAACTTCTGAGGTCATCAGTCGCCTAGAACTTAGAACTAATTAAACCTAACTAACCTAAGGACATCACACACATCCATGCCCGAGGCAGGATTCGAACCTGCGACCGTAGCGGTCGCTCGGTTCCAGACTGTCGCGCCCAGAACCGCACGGCCACTCCGGCCGGCTCTTGACTGTCAAAGTGTTGTATGCCTCTGCGTGGGTTGTTACTGCAGTGCTGAACAGAAACTGAATGAAGCTGTTGTTGATACTGGACTACTCGCGGTGTGCCGCTGCGGCAGCGCTATGTTTACATGACTGGTAAACGGACACAATGCATGCTAGTAGTAAACGCCGAGTAGTATATGGGCTCTAACTGGATAAGGCGTGAAGTACCTACGTCAATGACACATCTAGTATCTAATACTATATTTTACGATAGTACTCCTCACTTTTGTCGTGCATTGTTCTAAAAAACCAGTTAAGCTTCATTTTATGTATATGTAAAATTGAAAATTGTGTAAATATGACCCGTCTTCATCACTAGGTGGTAGTTCAAATGTAAATGATAACAAATAAAATGAAGCAAAAAATGTTTAAACGTGGCCTCTGAGCCTGCCTAAGAAGCCAGTATTTCTGGCCGTACATAGAATGCACGGAGGTTGAGAAGGAACTCCGATACACGGGCCTCAAATGATTAACTTATTATTGTGGCATCCGATTAACAGGGTCTGGTTTTTGTCACAACACAGTTATACAAGGTGTTTAAGAAAACGTTTTCCATATTGTTACTGCTCAAAACTAGATAAAAATTCGGAAAGAAATTTTTTTAAGATTTAGGTAATTCCGTTTAATGATAACCCTCTCTCTTCTAATAAGTTATTAGAAGAAGAAATACGCCGGGAAAATTTCGGAAGTCACAACCCTCTCTCTGTTAGCCCTACAGAAGGTTATGACGTTTCGGTCATAAACAACACGTTCCCCTCAGGTCATTTTTATTGAATGTTATTCCAATGAGCCAAGTCCCCTTGTGGTGAAGGAAGCGAGCAACGTAACAGTCGCGCACAGGAATAGCTACCGCTGCCTATGTAGCGGCAGGCAGCAGTGGCTGGGTTAGTAGATATACATTGAGATAAGCATGCGCTGGTCGTAACATATACAGTAGCCTCAGCCACTGAACGGCCGACGACATGCATATAACCGTATTTAGGACACGTTCACAATTTAGAAACGGAAAACGCAGGGTAAGTCCCAATAATAATAAAAAGATCCAACGGTGACACAGAAATTCGGAACTAACACAATTTAGTTTTAATAATTGGGCATTACACTGTGAACCGATCACCAACGAGAATTTACGAGGATGAAGGTGGTTTAGTTCTAAGTTATAGCGATATAAATCTTAGTGCAGTGGAGTGGTGGCCTCCAGAGGTATCGGACATAGCCGTAATGTAGTTGAGTTGGGATCTCCACAAACAGAGAAGGTGTAACTTGAGTGGTTCAAATTTAAGTAGCCCTGTCTACGAGGGCATGCTAAAAAGCAACGCCTCTGAAATTTTTGTGTGAAAATTCTTTTTAAAGAAGACAAATGTTATTAACATTCTGCATATTTAATCTTCAAGTCATACATGGCAAGCAATGCTTCAACCGATATTGAGAACAGAAATAAAAATTGAGAGGCATTACTTTTCAGCAAGTCCTCGTAATATTGTTGTTGTTGTTGTGGTCTTCAGTCCAGAGACTGGTTTGATGCAGCTCTCCATGCTACTCTATCCTGTGCAAGCTTCTTCATCTCCCAGTACCTACTGCAACCTACATCCTTCTGAATCTGTTTATTGTATTCATCTCTTGGTCTCCCTCTACGATTTTTACCATCAACGCTGCCCTCCAATACTAAATTGGCGCCGCGCGGGATTAGCCGAGAGGTCTTGGGCGCTACAGTCATGGACTGTGCGGCTCGTCCCGGCGGAGGTCCGAGTTCTCCCTCGGGCATGGGTGTGTTTATTTGTCCTTACGATAATTTAGGTTAAGTAGTGTGTAAGCTTAGGGACTGATGACCTTAGCAGTTAGGTCCCATAAGATTTCACACACACACTAAATTGGCGATCCCTTGAAGCCTCAGAACATGTCCTACCAACCGATCCCTTCTTCTAGTCAAGTTGTGCCACAGATTTCTCTTCTCCCCAATTATATTCAATACCTCCTCATTAGTTATGTGATCTACCCATCTAATCTTCAGCGTTTTTCTGTAGCTACACATTTCGAAAGCTTCTATTCCCTTCTTATCCAACTATTTACCGTCCATGTTTCACTTCCATACATGGTTACACTCCATACAAATACTTTCAGAAACGACTTCCTGACACATAAATCTGTACTCGATGTTAACAAATTTCTCTTCTCTAGAAAGGCATTCCTTGCCATTGCCAGTCTACATTTTATATCCTCTCTACTTCGACCATCATCAGTTGTTTTGCTCCCCAAATAGCAAAACTCTTTTACTACATTAAGTGTCTCATTACCTAATCTAATTCCCTCAGCATCACCCGACTTAGTTCGACTACATTCCATTATCCTCGTTTTGCTTTTGTTGACGCTCGTCTTATATCCTTCTTTCAAGACACGGTCCATTCCTTTCAACTGCTCCTCCAGGTCCTTTGCTGTCTCTGACAGAATTACAATGTCATCGGCGAACCTCAAAGTTTTTATTTCCTCTCCATGGATTTTAATTCCTCCTCCGAATTTTTCTTTTGTTTCCTTTAGTGCTCAATGTACATATTGAATAACATCGGGGATAGGCTACAACCCTGTCTCACTCCCTTCCCAACCACTGCTTCTCTTTCATGCCCCTCGACTCTTGTAACTGCCACCTGGTTTCTGTACAAATTGTAACTAGCCTTTCGCTCCCTTTATTTTACCCCTGTCACCTTCCGAATTTGAAAGAGAGTATTCCAGTCAACATTGTCAAAAGCTTTCTCCTAGTCTACAAATGCTAGAAACGTTGGTTTGCCTTTCCTTTATCTATCTTCTAAGATAAGTCGTAGGGTCAGTATTGCCTCACGTGTTCCAACATTTCTACGGAATCCAAACTGATCTGCCCCGAGATCGGATTCTACAAGATTTCCCATTCGTCTGTAAAGAATTCGCGTTAGTATTTTGCAACCATGACTTACTAAATCGATAGTTCCGTAATTTTCACGTCTGTCAACGCCTGCTTTCTTTGGGATTGGAATTATTATATTCTTATTATTCTTAATATATGTGCTAGTAATGGCAGGCGAAGGATATTATACATCATTTTGGTGACGTAATTATGCAGATTCTATGTATCTTGTGGTTTTTCGTCAACTGCCCTCTGGCTAAATAAAAATGTGATATGTTAAAACAGTGTTCTGCACTAAGAGTGATAGAAAACGTGCGTGTTCAACGGAAGTCATTCTCGTACATAGATTGAAAGTCACAACAGGGCACAACACCATGAGATACATGCTGTATGGTAGGTGACGAGAAACTCAGCAACAGTGCAACTTCAGGGAGAATTGTCGACAGGTAAGAGAAATAATGTAGGTTGCCCTATTGTTGCAGATATTGATCGGTGGAGAGTAACTAAGTCAGTTTCATCATACAGTGTGTTATGGAATGATAGTAGCAGCGATCAGTGTTCACAGGTACTAGGAACTCTATATGTGGCATCCAGTAAACAGAGACACAGTCGTAACAGTCGTGTTACAAGGGCCACAATAAAGTTACTACTTATTGTTTCAAGAAACACCAGCCTAGATCTAGGGGTGAGGAAGAGGGGGGAGGGACTGCTGAATCTGCCCAGGCTACAGTTTCAGAGCGTCGCCAAGTTAATGCGTTTGAAGAAAAAACACTTATTTCCCCAAACCAGTAGCGGGGCAACCTTCACTCTGAGATAATTTGGTAGTGTGGGTTGTATACGTTCAGGGGCATGCAATATCCAGGTTCAAGCATACATTCAGGGGCAAACTTGACTGATTTATGACCTCATACCCTGAGTTAACCTATTGTTATATCAACTGGTTTATAACCCCATAGTGATTATCTGTCATTCTGAGAAATCCCCCCAAACCTCTTTCTCCACCTCCACCTACCCCATCCCAGTGCAAAACCCTCTCGACTATACAAGCACACCTTTGGTATCAAATAAATTGACTAAGTAATTAAATCGATAAATTAATTAACTCCCCTCTGGAAATCCCATTAATCATAACATGCCTATGAGGGTATGTTTTGCATGCTGGTTTGTGCAGTTCTCGAACTATTGTCTCCATACTCACTCGATTATACCTCTCTCTGTAAGCAATGAAATTATTGAGACAACATCATTAGAATGAGCAGTATTGCCTGCAGCAGCTGATGCCAAGCTCAGTCGTAGTTGATCTGTTATTTCATCGGAGTGGTCTTAACATACATACTGCCTCGGGCATGGATGTCTGTGATGTCCTTAGGTTAGTTAGGTTTAAGTAGTTCTAAATTCTAGGGGACTGATGACCACAGCTGTTAAGTCCCATAGAGCTCTGAGCCATTTTTGAGCCATAGTATACATACCGATGCGGGTGATTGCTGACTCTTTTATTTTGAATGTCAATACCATCACCACTGCTACACCGACCGTCTAATAATAACGGTTTTATAACGTCTGTATTTGACACTGCTTTTGTCTCCTGCTTTCCTGTGTACACTAGTCAATTGTAGTATTTCCCCATATATCTCCAGATATTTGGGTGAAAATTTTACTGTTGTTGAAGGTCTTAGGAAAATGAGTTTCAGTTGTTCTGATGTTCTTTAAAATTCCCTATCGCCTATCAGTACTGATTTTTCTTCGTTTAAAGTTAAAGGCTACGTGCCAAATATGTATGGTTTTTCACCGTTGACAAAGAATGTTTTGTCTATCCTATCGTCGCTGTAATGGTTAATGGAACCGGCGATAGCATCATCGTCGTCGTTTGTAATTCCGCTGGGAGTTCATCGAGAGATTTAGTAACTGGTTCAAACGTTTCTCGCAGTGTCAGCTCTCGATCCAAACGTTCTAACTTCAGCAACCTTAACTTCTCTCGAATAGCCTTCCGTACAGCATGACCTTATGCTTAGTTTACATCTTGATATACAATAACCGGTCTGCTTCACAGGCTACACTATATATACATTTCGCTCAAACCTTTCAGTTCAGCCATGTACTTTCTTTTAAATTCCATCAAACTTTACGGCTAAATGGTCTACTTTCTTTCTCATAACGGTGCAGATGTACGTCCCTAGTTGCTTAACACAGCACCTAATTCACTGATCACTTTCAGAAGGGTCTGGACTTAAGTCTCTAGCTCCTTGACTTTACGTTCGAGGAACTGAAATTTTCCATCTGTGTATAGACGCATTCTCTATCTATGTACACCTACTCTCTTGGGCTGAGTGCCTGACAGACATGAGACCTTGTCCATTGTGTGATGTATACTAACATACTCACACTTTCTTCGTAGCTACACTATGTGATTAACAGTATCCGGACATACCCAGAAACATACGTTTTTCATATTAGGTGCATTGTGCTGCCACCTACTGCCACGTACTCCATATCAGCGACCTCAGTAGTCATTAGACATCCAGAGAGAGCACAATGGGGTGTTCCGCGGAACTCAAGGACCTCGAACGTGGTCACGTAATTGGGTGCCACTTGTGTTATACGTCTGTACACTTGATTTTCACACTCCTAAACATCCCTAGGACCACTATTACTGATGTGATAGTGAAGTAGAAATGTGAAGGAACGCGTACAGCACAAAAGGGTACAGGCCGACGTCGTCTGTTGACTGACAAAGACCGCCAACTGCTGAAGAGATTCGTAATGTGTAATGGGCAGACATCTAAACTGCGTCAGGAGCCACTGCTAGTACTATGACAGCTAGGCGGGAGGTGATAAAACTTGGATTTCACGATCGAGCGGCTGCTCATAATCCATACATAATCCTGGTAAATAGCAAACGACGCCTCGCTTGGTGTAGGGAGCGTAAACATTGGGCGATTGAACAATGGAAAAACGTTGTGTGGAGTGAAGAATCGCGGTACACAATGTGGCGATCAGATGGCAGGGTGTCGGTATGGCGGGTGACCTGTGAACGTCATCTGCCAGCGTGTGTAGTGCCAACAGCAAAATTCGGAGGTGGTGGTGTGGTCGTATTTTTCGTGAAGGGGCCTTGCAGCCCTTGTTGTTTTGCGTGGCACTATCACAGCACAGAGGTACATTTATGATTTAAGCACCTTCTCGCTTCCCACTGTTGAAGAGCAATTCGGGGATGGCGATTGCATCTTTCAACACGATCGAGGAATTGTTGATAAAGCAGTGCCTTTGGCGGGATGGTTACACGACAATAACATCCCTGTAATGGACTGACCTGCACAGAGTCCTGGCCTGAACCCTACAGAAGAACTTTCGGATGTTTTAGAACGCCGACCTCGTGCCAGGCCTCACCGACCGACATCGATACCTCTCCTCAGTGCAGCACTCCGGGAAGACTGGGCTGCCATTCTACAAGAAATCTTCCAGCACCTGATTGAACGTATGCCTGCGAGAGTGGAAGCTGTCATCAAAGCTATGGCGGACCAATACCACACGGAATTCCAGCGTTACCGTTGTAGCGCGCCACCAACTTGTAACTCATTTTCAGCTAGGTGTCCGGATAATTTATAGAAACACCTGCATGTTCCGTCTGTACCTATTCAGTCACTTTTCTTGATTTATTAACAACAAGAAACCAGCACTATGTGTGGCTGCAGCTATCTGATCATGTATTTACAAAATCGTCGAATGATATGTCGGTTCCTACATGTGCATAGTAAATGCATTTTAAATTCAGACTGTCTTGACTGAAAGCTGTAATGAGATTAGCGTTAGCCCTGACCAACTGTTTCGGGATTCTGGAATATGACTGACTCCAATAAAATACGTCAGTACGCACGTGACAATTGGAACACAAATATCGTAGAATTTGGTCTTGGTTTTCCACGGGAACATCGTCAAATACGAACACTGTGTTTGGCTTTACTTTTTCTGGTGGGGGACTCTGACTGCTTTGACTGAATGTCGTGTATGTTGCACTATCAACAGCCTAAATCATCTTTTTCAGTAGCTGGTACTTGCATTGAAACAACGTTTTAGAAAATACACACTTATGCTCAAAGCAGACCCCATCCAGGTATGTTAGTAGTGACAGAACACTTGTCTCGCTGCGGTTGGATGGACCTACAATTATCACTCGTATATTCTCAGGTAGGAGTATCCCATTCTCCTTCTTCTTCTTCTAGTCTTGCTCTCCACCATCACAGGACCAATCACTTACAACAAAGTCCTGATGCCTCACCCACCTGGCCATGATACCGACTACATCAGATTTTAGTATATAATTGAATTTATAGAAAAATGAACGCTTCTAATAATAATATACGTAGCCAGTATTACTCAATCGTTTTACCGACTGAACTACAATGGCTATGCTTTACATTACATAATGACAGAGTAGTCAAATAAGAAAAACAACAAAGATTTATATATATATATAATTTACCAATGATATGTAGGCTGCATCACATCACCAACAAAAACCACTTATTCACATTTTACAATATTTCCCAAATAACTATTTCGTGTCTGCAATAAATTCAGCATGTATTTCTCTCAAAATGATGGGTTTTCCTTTAGTTTCTTTGTTTTGACACCATTTTGATACACTGTTCTAAATCTTCAGCATGGACACTATACGTATGCAGATAGTTCACCATTTCTTTATATACACACAGTTTGGACACACCGCAGTTGACAGTTCAGTCTCTCCAGCACAAGGGATAGCACCATTTGCAAGCCGAACAAGTTTGTAATGGTGGAGTGTTGCAGATAACCGATTGAAGCTGCTACTGGTCCAAAACGCTAGAAGTCACTGCTGATCCAGACACACCGGACGCTACTGAACAAAGAAGAAGAAGAAGAAAAAGAAGGAGAAGAAAAAGCCATAAGTATCCACAGACGATGACATGAACAAAGAAAGGGAACACGACAAATAAGAGGAGGAACCGCTACATGCGGTAATAGTACCAACGACATGTAATGAATACTTACTTTTATACTTACATACTTATATCTCGGCGGCTGTTGACCCTTCATGGCTCTTCTTCTTCCAGAGACTGACTGCGACTTTAACTACTGAGCTACCACATCCACCTTATATCGCCTCCATAGCGATCACGTGACTGGAAATTCATTACTCAATCAATTTATTCAATTCAGTAGTATTTCTGGAACGATTCCAGCAGACATTTGCCTTGGAAGTAGTTTGTATATGCCCTGGTATCCACCAGGGGAAGACTTCGAGGCTGCCGAGGTAAATGTTGCTTTGTTTGCAGTTTAGCATGGCCATGACCGATGGCACGTGCAGGCCCGCAGTGGGACGTGACAGAATTGGCCACTTGAGAGAGAGAGAGAGAGAGAGAGAGAGAGAGGAACATGTGTTTCGAAATGAACCACTCAGGTATCAATATCAAAGAGTTGCCACCACCTGATGCTTTGTTCAGGGATTAAAGTGTCTTCTGGTCTGCATGCTATATGAGCTGGCCCTGTGTGCAGACCTCTTTCCCAACCTGCATGCATGGCAATAAACAAAGCAACCAGCATGTCTGCCCTGTGGTCGGTGCGAAGAAGAAGTCAGAAGATTTTTAACAGTCTAATTATGTGCGGTGAGTTATGTTGACGTCGATTTCATGAAGTTATTCCTTTCCCGAGCGTCAAAAAGCGATCTACTAAATTACTTCTTTTCAATGTATTTTATAAGACCACAATCTCTTAAAACATCAGAGAATGATGAGCTTTTTGCACCAAATGAAAGAGAGATCCAACTCCTGTGAACTGAATTTTTATTAATAAACAGTATATCCTTTGCTATGTAACTGACATTGATTGGAATGCCCTGTCGTGAGGTCCTTCGAATCCAGCACGGATTGAGTACCATTCCCTCCAAATTTCAAATGGGGGAAGGTAGGGGGAGCAGGGGTGGTAGGGCTTGTGGGTTCCGAGAAAGGAAGGATTGGTTAATTTATCGATTTAATTATTTAGACAATTAATTTGACGTCAAAGGTGTACTAGTAAGGGTGAGGGAATTTTCGAAAGGGATGGGAAAAGTGGAGAGGTGGTCATAAACCAGCAGCGCCCAGCACGTTGTGCTATCGATTATTCAGTTGATTTTTAAACACATTCCTCTTGATTTTTGAAGACACCCTAAGCTGATTTCTGATTGTATCCTAAGCTGGTTTTTGAATGCGTGCATATTGAATGTGATGCTTCTGCCATCGAAATCTCCTTCGCACCTAGAAAAATCTTGCCCACAAACAAAATGGGATGTGACGACACGAGCTTGGCGGAATAAAACAGCACTGTGAATGCCAAGCGATGATCACTGTTTGTTTACGTCGTTGATTTGCCATGTGACTAATGAGCATTGTTATAATTATTAGGGAAGTCCATATATTTATACTACTGTGGTAGAAATAAACGATTAACAGACGTAATGGGTGAGGAAGATACATATTACATTAACTTATCAGTGTAGTAGTCCAGTCCAAGAACGCAAAAATTACATGAAATGCATCCAACAAAATGAAATTTTGACAGAAAGGTTTTGCAAGAACGCTACACAACTAAATAGGCTAAAATAAAAAATTCGTATTTGATGTTAATGTAAAAGATATAAATTATACATACATATACATCCTCATGATTTTGTATATAAGGCCGATTTCTTAGTTGTAAAAAGTATTTATTTGTATTTTTAGGTAGTAAAGGGCAAACGATGAGCGCTCAAAACAAATTCTTTCTGAGGCTCAAAACAGAAAAAGAGTTAAAGATAAAATTGAAGAAGTAAATAAGTCTGCTTCTACAATGAGAAGGTGACTTCACGAAGCAGCTGCATCGTTAAGCTCCACTGATACTTCCGATAATACGGTTTCGGGTATTTTTAGTGATTCTTGTGTTTTGAACATTGATAATTCGACTGGAAAGGGGAGCATCAGAGTTCAGGTAATGGTAAACAGTCTTCATCGATTGTCTTACCCCAGCAGGAAGATGACGTAGTGACTTATTGCAGTCGAACAGCACAGACAAAACTATTGGTCGGACTACAAAAAATTACAGGTCAACAATGGCTGTTATTCAGCTAACAAGCTGTATTACTAATTGATAAATATTCAGATAACGTAGAGTTGAGGTCCACTGAATGCTACGATAGGGATTTGACACATCACATGTGTTTCGGAATAACGTCACATACGGGAACTATTCAAAGACACTAGCTTCTTTTTTCGGAATTTAAAAATGCAATTTACTATACTGAATGCATGCTGTACGTCGCAGTTTTAACTCAGTCTTGGGTACCGAGGGTCTCGTTCATTGGAAAAAGGCTATAGAAAGATAATTTGAACGAGAAGGATCGCAAACACATAAAGAATCTTTTATCAAATGGAAAACCTGTCAGCAGCTAGTGAAATCGTGTCAGGACATCGAGCGCGACACAGTGAGATTGATTCACTCTGAGAAAGGAAAACGGAAACATATTCTACACGTAGTAATCGACGCTGTCACGTACTTGTCAGAATATGTCTTTCTGTTCGAGGTTCTAAAGAAACACTGAGTGATTTCGCATCAACCTAGTCAAGGAAATTCTCTTAATTTGTTAACTCTGTTCGCCAAAAAGGGTTCTACTCTCAAGTACCAGTTAGACCACGTAAAAATAGGACAGGTATCGTCGATATAATGGCAAAAAAATTTCTAAATACCATTATCAGTGAGATCGATGGGACTAACTATTTCACCATCACGTTTAACTGCACTCAAGATGTATCTCACGCAGAACAAATCAACCAGGTGATTCATCATATAAAAATAACAGAAACTGAATGTGAGAAAAAGGAAAGCTTTATTGATATCATAAAAGCTGACGGAAACATTGGAGAACATATAACACAGCGAATTCTAGAAAAACTAGAATCTGATAATTAGGATATGTATAAATGTCGTGGACAGTCTTATGACAACGGATCTAATATGGCCGGCAAATATAAAAGAGTACAATTCAGAGTTATGAAAACTGACTATCCGGCAGAGTTTGTACCACGTCTAGCACTCTCTTCAGATCTTTTGGGCGTGCGTTCACCGTCATCATGAGCAGAAGCAGCTTGTGCGAAAGCTTTATTCTTTCTTTGTTGGATTCATCACGCCGTGGAAAATAATGGAAAAATGTACAAAAAAACAGCTTAAGAGGAAGTAGTGAAACAAGATGGTCGACTAAACACCTAGCTGTTACAGCTCTGTTAAATAATTTACCAGATGTTGTCAAAACTCCGGAAGGAATTAAACAGTTCTCTCTTGCTACGGAATCTGAGAATGAATTTGGTCGTATACTACATTCGGTGATGATTTTTAAATTTATCCTCAACAATTTGGGCTACTATTCTTCGACAAATTGGTAGAGGGAACATCGAAATGCAGAAAGAGGGCATTATCATTTCGGTCTCTGTGGCGCTAATGCAAGGTCTTGTTAAGATCTTGCAAGAAATGAGAGAAAAAGGAGGTTTGGATCAGAGAAGCTGCATCTCTATCAAAAAAGATGGATACAGAGGCAGTCCTCAAAATCCGACGAACTACCAGAAAGAGAGGGCAAGACGACGATGTCTGCACGGTCGAATGAACTAGACCCGATTGAGTTGTTTCCCAAAGATATAAAAATAGTGTTTCACAGAGTTTTGACACAAACTGAAACGAGGGTGGAGAGCGCAGAGAGTCTAAATGAAATTTTCGCCCTCCTCGGTAGCTAAGCCTTTTTAAAGATGTCGACTGATGATCTTCAGAAAAATGGAGCCGATCTAGCACGAAAATATTCAAAAGACTTGAATGCCATTGATTAATGCTAGGGACTCGCCGTATTCAAAATGCTAGTAACCGAAATTAATGAAAACCAAGTTTATTCGACCCGTTACAGCATCTGTGAAAGCATGACTTGTAAGAAATTTTTCCTAATGTTAGTATAGCTGAAGGATATACTGCACATTACCGACGACATCGGCAAACAGTGAGAGAAGCCTTGGCAAACTGAAAACAATTAAAAGGTATCTGTGGTCAACAGTGATTCAGGATCGTCTTTCTGACATCACGATCCTAGCTACCGAAAATAAAACTGCCTATGAGAGGAACTTTGGTGAGCTAATACATTCTTTCGCAGGAAGGAAAGGAAACCTTGTAAAGCTGTCGAGACATTAAAGAGAGAGTAAAACGCTGGGATATAACGTGTGAAGAAATGTGTACTGCCTTGCTTCTCTGTTGTCTTTACTGCTTGTATGTTTCCTACATTTAATTTATGTCACTCAAAAGAGGAAGTTATTAGCGAATTGCTAATTAAATGTGCAAAGTTATTGAAAAGTTATTATTTTCCCGGTCAGAAAAAATCTCACCCATTATGTAATTATGAGGTTTTTTAAAAGAATTTCTTCCAAACGCTGGAGGAGAGGGGGCGCATCTACCAAGTTTCTGCCCCGGTTCGGGAAAATCGTAGATCCAGGGCTGACGAAAACACCTACCTTCCCTCAGATTTTGTCACGTTGAAATGTACTTGATTATTCAGCATTTTCATTTCCTCCCGTTATACCGTCTTTCTAGGAGATCGATATATCTATCTCTACTATACTCTATGCGGGACTGCTTTAATGAGTTTCGATTAATCGATACAAGTCCTGTAGCAACCTGTTTACATAATCACTGTGACAGTTTAAGTCTTAGAAATCAGTTTTCGCTTTCGAGCAATGAGAGCCATTCGTAGTTTGCTGCCATTACGGTGATGTTCGTTTGGAGAGTATTCGGCATTATTCTATTTCCGCTGTTCGAACAATGTTTTGTGAGATCGCCGAGTCCAGCTGGTGATGTGTTCTGATGTTGAGAGGAAGACTGACTTTGTCTGATGGAGGTTCATGCTGTTGTTTAGATACTACAGTGCGTAGAGAATCAGGTGAGACCATTACAAATTATTTCATATGGTGATTCATTTTCGTGGGGAAATTAGTTTGGCACTGCTTAATGAACATCATTCCACAAGTAGGTATCAGGTCAGGTGCTTGCTCACAGTGAAATAGGAGCTTACAGGTTGCTTATGCGAATGTAATTATAAGCTGTTAATAGAATGTTACATTATTTCATTTCAGTTCGTGGTATTGTTAGTTTCAAGATGTTACACTCTCCTGAAGTATAAGGACCAATTTTTCACTGAGTAGGAATTAGTAGTTGCGAATACGATGTTGTTTCTGCTTGAAAGTCCAAATCTCGCAGCCTGCGGGGCTGTAATGTTATTTTCTTGTTTGTAATGAAAATTCAATATTGTTAATTCACTTCTCTCGATTTCATTGAGTGTGCTACATTGCTGACCAGCCATCCTGTTATTTACGTGAAATAACTGCACGGCTCACGTACACTCTGTGTTTGTGGATGTTACTGTGTGTGCATGTGCTCATGTATGCGTAAGTGGCCAAGGCAGCTACCATTCAACAGTGTCGGGCCGTGTAAGTACTGCAGATGGTCGGAGATTGGTATTCATGCACCTAGAAAATTCTCCTGCTGGTCTCATGTTACGCGTATGCCAGGCGGAAGCTTGATGAAGTCCCCACATTGCAATGTTTTTCTCAAAGGAGAAGAGAAAGTGAGCTAGACTAAATAGTAACTACTCGATGAAGCCAATGTATACGGAACTGAGGCGTGTGATTGTCCATTAGTAGATTCATTAATAACAGGTAAGACAGAAAAAAAGTTCTTGACAATGGCCACAACTAACAAGGAATTTATTTGCGCTCGAACAAACTTATTTACACCACAGTCCCATCAGGGATTATTTGGATCCCGTATTGCGCTTGTGATATTCGTATTTCTGCAAGACCCCTACAGACGTTCATTAGAGGCCGCTGAATATGCCATGTCGATTTCGAGCTTTGACTGCCGCTACGGCAGTCGAGACCAGTAGTTACGGTGTAGTGTGAATTTTGTGAAGTTTCTTCTGTAGTGAAGCATCAGATGGATCGACGATTGGTAATTAATCCTGATAATGCGTTGTGGCTCCTTGAGACGAAGTCACGACGAACTCATCTTTGTGAAGATGGTACTGGCGTACAAGATTAATCATTCTCATGGTATCTATTATAGCTAAAAAAATATTACCACTGGTTAGAAACGGATACTACTGTAACACTGACACATATTTATGATGCACATATTTATGATGCTAGTGGTGATAATGACGAACACTTCACAGCAAGCGGTAGCGATACGGCAAGTTCGGTATGGGGTTATGGAAGCAGTGAAAGTGATTTTCCAACCTTCTCCTGATAAGAAGCTTAAAGTCGAAAACGTCATCACGGTTTTGATGAAAACACACTAGCGAACACATGCGATGATTATCACGTCAGAAGTCTCATCGCAAACTGACAATCACCTGAGAAAATACCCTAAACTGAAGGCTAAAAGATATATTAAAAGCGTACTGGACTATGTAACAAAGAAAGGAGAAGACAATACAGTTTTAAAAGGAAATCGTAAGCAGCAACTCAGTGTCATCACGCAGCGTGTAATGGCGAAGTTTAATGAAGCGCAAGAATGCCGTTCTTCCTTTCGTTATTGGCATTTACAACACTGGGCATTGCAGGTAGCCATAAATCTCGATATACAAACTTCATAACGTCGCTGGGATTTATTACTAATTTGAAAAAAAAAAGGGTTCGAGATAGCATCACGCAAATAACTAAGCTCCAGGCACGAGAACATAAGGACGACGAAGAAGAGATGAGTCAAAGAAGTCAAACGTTAGTTCTTGACGACAATGCGCGTATGATGACAGAATACGTGAAAATAGGTCCCGTGGAATTGTGATCAAAGTCAGTTCAGCTATGAGCTTTCTTCTGAAAGAACTCTATCCATGAAAATGGAGAGAAACGTTCCAAACAGTTAATAGTACAACACACAGCTACACGGTCGACGTTGCTGTATCAACGGACGTCCGAACTCTGTATGTTCTTCCAAGAAAAACATGGAAAGTTTGGACTCCCTGCGTCAAAGGAAATAGTCGATTGCCCACTATCGGCAGATAAACATGATATTGTAGTGCATGCGTGTCCGAAGAAACAGGCGCTGCGGTGACTACAAGTGTTATGAAATGTTTTCACAGTTGCGAATATGAACAACCTTGAGCTGGATAATGGAATGAGTATGTTGAAAATATGCGCCATATTGGGACTTACGCTGCTAAAGGTTGTCCATATTCACAACAGTGATTACATTTAGTGTATTTCGTAGCAGCTGTAGTCACCACAGCGTCTGTTCCTTCGGACATGCATGCACTGCAATACTGTATTTATAAGCCGGTGACTGACAAACGACTTTCAATTAAAATGTCTCCACTATATGGGAGTATACATAACGAATGTACGAGTGCAGGTTGTAGATACGTGGACAACGACATATGGAAGTTTAGGTCTGGTGTTGAGGTGTGCTGGGATAGCTTAAGTTGTTAAGGCGGCAACGCATGACAAGCGGAAAATCCAGATTCGAGTCCCGTCCGGCACAAATTTTCAATGTCGTCATTCCACTACACAGCTGAAGGTTGTCCATATTCACAACTGTAAATATATTTAATGCATTTCTAGGGACTTAGCTGAACTGACACCCTTTTAATTTGTGTGATTCTTCGTGTAACCGAAATTTAATGGCCGCGCGGAGTGGCCGCGCAGTTTGAGGCGCCGTGTCACGGATTGCGCGGCCACTCCTGCGGAGATTCGAGTCCTCCCTCAGGCATGGGTGTGTGTGTTGTTATTAGCCTAAGTTAGTTTACGTTAGTTTAAGTAGTGTCGATGACCTCAGAAGTTTGAACACTCTTTTGAAATTAAATGGATTTCATTTTGTTCATTTGGAGACAATTGCATTGCGACTTTTCGCACCATATGCACCATGGTACGCCACCCTCGTAGAAGCGAGGCTGGGTGTCTGCTCCATCGCAGTGAACACTGTGTCAACCTCACCACCGCCTTCGGAGAACATGAGCACACCAATTCTATCTGCGTAACTTCAAACGCCCAGATGCTGAGGCGCCACTCAAGTACCGTGGGAGCGTAGGTTTGTTTTCGCTCCAAAAATTTGGTTTATCCATTGAGATTGTCACCCCTCCAGCACATGATGTGAACAGGCTCACCGATAAAAGTAACAATGCTTCAGTCCAATGTCAACCTTGTGATGGCAAAATGTATGCCATGTACTCAAAGAGAGTGAATTTGCTGTCCTTTCCCCAATTTTTGTAAATGTTGTCACATTCCTCATTTGTCACATGATCAATAACATGGAGTCACGCCTCCATCTAGAATTTTTGAGAGCTTGGTGAGTGTGGACGTGGGGGGGGGGGGGAGTAACTTTCTGGGCTCTTCATGAACGAATGGTGGAGGATGTGGGAGACCTTTGGGGACTGCGCATGGGACGAGTTTTGAGATGATTTCCATCTGGGGCTGCTTCATGCACTTTGCTTATTTGGAGGAGATGTGAGTTTTCACAGAATGTGGTAGTGCGATCCGTGATCTGAGCAGCTCGCTTGCCGTATGTTTGAGTCTGCAGCCTGACTTGCTGATTTAATACCAATTTGTATGTGCTATCTTTAGTTTTGCATCAGTGAGCTGTATAGATGAGCTCATCTTGGTGCTTCAGTCCCCACGCAGTCTTCCTTTCCTTTTGGAATCTCCCACAGTGTCAGTGTCAATTTCTATTGATATAATTCATCATGCAATAAAGATTGTTATTTGCTAACTATTTCAAAATCCTTAACTTGTTCTACAACTTCATATGGCTAGGCTATCCGCAAAACAAATAACTAAATGAATAAATGAATATAACTTGATATACAGTCATGTTGTACTTTTCTGAGTCTGCATTGTCCTTTGAATACAGTGGCAAGATTAGACAAAAGTATGTTGATGTTTCAAATCCTGCGAAGGCAAGATGATTGCCTCCACTTTACTCCAAATTAATATGATGCTCTTTCATAGTGACCCACATCCAAGATCCCCTTTTCTAGTAACAGGGACGACTTTCGATCTACAGATGCTGCAACCTGACATGAGCAGTGATGGAGATCGTGGTGGTGACGCTGAGAGGGGTGACGAAGTGTAAGCTTGCGGGGACTTTTTTCAGGTCAGTCAGTAGAGGGAGCTTGGGGAGGGTGAACAAATAAGATTGTAAGCATCTGTATGGGATAAAATGCAGGTGTGCTTCACTGATGGTACATCCACTGAACATCCACCAAAAGTGTCCTGGAGTCTGGCTACTGTCAGGCATATGCAAGTAACGGCTCTGCTACTACTCCTACTTCCGGACTTGCACGACACAGATCCTCATTCAGTCATCAGCCCATAAGTTTTGCGAGTGGATGCTGCCTCCTGCTGCACACGGGTTCTACTCCAGAAGTTACGACGCTACCTGCTCCAGTGCAATTATTTTTAAATAAATCATTAAAGTAGTAAAAAATAATGATTCTGCCATTTTAACTGAGCTACTTCCGCCATATTAATTATTCAAATGGTTCAAATGGCTCTGAGCACTATGCGACTTAACTTCTGAGGTCATGAGTTGCCTAGAACTTAGTACTAATTAAACCTAACTAACCTAAGGACATCACACACACCCATGCCCGAGGCAGGATGCGAACCTGCAACCGTAGCGGTCGCTCGGCTCCAGACTGTAGCGCCTAGAACCGCACGGCCACTCCGGCCGGCTTAAATATTCAAGTGCTTCAATTGCGCTGTGTATAATACAGTCGTAAATACGCAGACGTCGATTTAGTCATTTTAAATGACTTATTTCTGTTATATTTAATTACTTTGAAGTAGCAGAACAGGGCCAGATCGACCAAAAAAATTACAGTGCTGCATGGGGGGACGAGGAGGAGGTGGGAAAAGTGAGGAGGAGTGATAAGAGCGGAACGGGAAGTTGAAGGGGAGGAGTGGGCATGGGGAGAAGAGGCCAGAAGGTGACCATAAAGGGGGAAGAGGAGGGGAGGTATAACCATGAGGAGTGACCACGACTGTTAAAGAAGGAAAAACCGTTAAAATTTAATTTTTTTTCTTATTTGTTTTGCGCGGTTCAACCTACAATCATCTTATTCTATGATGCCGGAAGATACTGCTACGGTAATTTAACATTCACATTTTATTGCTTCACATAAATACTGTCTCATCCAGCCATATAGACAAAGAGAGAACCTGACAATGCTCCGCCAATGTTAAGTATGTGTAGGTACTAGATGTATATACTAAACTCCTTTCCCTTCTCTCTCTGTCCATCTCCTCCTCCGTCGTCTCTTTGTCCATCTCCTCCTCCTTTCCCCCTCTCTATGCATCACCTCTTTCCCCCTCTCTCTGTCCAACTCCTCTTCTCCCATATCTATGTGCATTTTCTCTCTCCCCCCTCCCCCCATCTAACTCTGTCCATCTCCTGTTTTTCCCTCCCTTTGTGTCCTTGAGTCTTATTGATTCATATTGTAAACGAAACATTGACTGGGAACTGAAGTCGCTTAAAATGAAGGTATAAGTCGGTTTGGGTTATTGGTGTATACAGCATGAGACAGACGTCTTCAGTTGCTGGATCTGTGAGTATTGTAGCATCAATGATAGTATTTCGCATAGTTTTACTCTCGAAATGGGAAGCGTTACAAAGTTTCGATATTCAGATTCCGTAACTATATTCTAAGCATAAGCCAATAAGTCGTAAATACAGCTTCATGTTTTTCTCTAAAATCGGCGGCGAGGAAGAAAATGAAACAGCACATTGTTGTGTATACAATTTTTATGTGAAGGATGATTGGGAGTCTGGGTTTAACTTTCCGTCGACATCGAGGTCATTAGAGACGGAGCACGAGCTCGGATCGTGTGAAGGATGGCTAAGGAAATCGGCCGTAGTCTTTCAAAGGAACCATCCCGGCATTTGCCTGCAGCGATTTAGGAAAATCATGGAAAACCTAAAACTAGACGGCCGGACGCTGATTTGAATTGTCGTTCTCCCGAATACGAGTCCCGTGTGCTAACCGCTGCGCCACTTCGCTAGGTAATTTTTATTTTAAATTGTAGAGAAGGAGAAAGAATACATATGAGAGAAGCAATTTGTCTCATGGTTTACACGCACTGCTACCACAGCTGGAACCGACTACTAGAAATAAATCGAAACTGCGTATTTTGACAGCACAGGACACCGTTTTCTTTCTTGCAGACGATTTTAACAGGAAACCTGTACTTAGTCAGTTGCAAAAATTTATAGCCTAAATCCATCTGAATGTTTGTTAGTATATCCTCTAAAAATTTTAGGCACATCGCTCAACTATTTTTCGAGATTTTTGGTAGCATCGTCTTGTAACGACGGAAATGCATATACTCCTATTTCCATCTATTGTACTATTATTTTTTTTCCTTGTTTTGTTACCTCAAGATATGACATTTCTGTCTCTTTATATATTGTAATTGTTTTACTGTTTGTATATATATATTTTTGCACTCATGTCGATGTATAATTGGTTTGTTTCGTAAATATTATTTGTATTTTTACGCTGGGTCTTGCCTAGGGAAAACTGCTGTCGAACGATTACGTCGATAGGTCGTGTGACGAATCAAAGTGTGTAGGATCTTTGGTAGTGTTAACTCTGCCGCGTGGAGCGCGGGCAGAACAGTCAGAGTCTGGCGGGAGTAGCGAGTGGAGCAGGTGTTGTGTGACGCTCCCGCGAGTTGCCGCGCTTTCGGGGTTTGGCAGCATGTAATTGCGCTCGACTCGCGATGATAGTTTCTGACATGGTGTCGCGGACGGGAAGCATTAGCTGGCGCACATCAAGAGCCCGTTTCGCCTGGTGACCGTGTCGAGAAGAAGGCGCGCCAACATCCAGCTTCTGCAACAGCGACGGCCGACAATGAGTGACTGTCGCCACCTCCTCGATCGACGGCTTCAAACCTTCAATCAACCAACAAGGAAGACTAAAAGCACGTAAAGTTTCAGAACTGTATGGCAGACCTCAGCTTTTCAAATTGTTCCATTTGCCTCGCAAAATTACAGCAACTTAGCATGAACCTTTGTTGCTCATTGTCCCAATTGCATTGCCAAGCAGGGTCCCTTCCTTTTCCGAAATGAACCCGAGTGTCGTTGAAATTCAAACGCCAGCATTAAAATAATATAATTAGATTTCACTGCTTTAATTTCAAAGTTCAGTAGCTGGCTACAATATTTAGGTTACACGAGCACAAATTTAGAGTGCGAGTTTTGTTAGCATATTTTAGCTTACCTGTGACTGCAGCTCAGCTTGGTACGTACTAAATTTTACTATTGTTAATAGTTCAGAATCATTTAATTCAAGTTCAAAGTAAAATCTCTTGTTTCTAAATTGCGTAGAGTCAAGTTGCTTTTGAAATGATTGTTGAGGTAGTCCAAGACTAACCTTATTTTACTGAATGTCGATGTGCTTCAGAAAGAAAACTCACTATTAACTTCAGTCACTAAATTAACTTTCGATTTTCCGGTTTCATTAATTCTTTTGCTAAATTAAGTGTAGCGAAATTTATTACTTCTGACAAACTTTCAGTTTTCACACTACACGTGTCAACCTTCAGTTGCCACGCTTCTAGTGCTAATTATATGTGTAATAACCTTTCTTTTTCAGTTATTATAGTAATTGTCCATAGGACTGGCGACCGTGATTTCCCCCAAATCTCAAATATCTAGTTACCGCTAGTTAATTGTTAACGTAACGGCCGCACATTTACTTTCTTTATTATCTTTACCCCTTTTCAAAATTAATTTCCACCAGTTTCATTTGCATTTTTTCTTTCATTTAGATGTAACCCTTTCCTCCCTCTTTACCGATAGATTAACTTCGGTGACGATTGCTTTTCCCAAATTTCCATTAGGTACACGCGGTTTAATTTTTCACTGTCATTAAGGTCGATAAGTGAGGGGGGAGGTTACACGTGGCGACCGTGACAGGACAATCTTCAAATTTGAGGTTGTTCTGGACACGAATTTTGCATTGTACAAATCTCGTAACAAAGTACTGGTTACGAAATGGTCGATACGTCAGCGAGAATATTAGTGTGAGGAATCCTAATTAGATTTGAGATTTGGCATTTATATTGAAAATTATTAAAATGAGTGAAGACAACAATTACCAAAATTTGGTAGGCTTGGATAAGGAACAATCGGTCGAACAGTGGGGAACGCGCACCGCGGTACCCATTGTTCAGGGACAGGCGGCTAGCATGAAAGATGCGACCGCCGAAACGCAACAAAGAGCAGAAATGGAATTCCACACTTTAGAAAATGTTTCGGAGTCGGAAGTGAAAATCAAATGCGAATCCCTTGATGACGAATACGGGGGGACAATTAAAGAGGAAGCCGCTACGGAAGTAAAACCGGTAGTTTCCGGGAATTTTAACTGATTTATTGAATGTTTTGATTAACGAAATCAAGAGTCAATCGGCCAAGCAAGAAGCTCAGTCTGAAAAAATTGAACGAAAGCTAGACAGTCACAACAAAGCTATTAATGTTGTTAACAACAATGTTGGAGTTGTTAACACAAAAGTTGATAAAATCAAAGAAGATATTGTTGTGATTAATAGCGAAATCGGTAATCTTAAACAGGAAATGATAAGCGTTCAGGCGGAAATTGCGAGCATAAATACTCGTTTTTATTCCGAAATTAGCAGAATCGAGAAAAGTGTAGGAGAATCAGTTGCTCCGATCATCGAGAATAAGGTGACAGAACAAATTCAATTAGTGAAAAAAGAGGATCAAAAGAAGGTGGAAACTTTAAAGGCTTTAGTATCCGAAGTAGATACCAAAGTGACGAAGCAGGCTAATACCTGCGAAGAGAAAAAGAGGGAAGTAGAAACGCTTGCGACAACCACTTGCCAAGTAATTACGAGAGTGTCGGAATTCGAAAAGAAACTTGACGAAAAACAGAGCTATGTGCCAATCTATGCACATAGTTCGGAATTGTTGACGAAAGAGGAGCGGTTCGACCCCTTGAAAAAAGGCGGTATACACGCGACGGATTTCATTAAGAATTGTGAAAGAGTTTTACCCAGATCATGGACTAATGAGAGAAAAATTAATGCGGTTATTGATGTGTTGGCTGGTGATGCCAAGCGTTGGGGCTTAAACCTCAACATTACGAACCTGACTTTTGACGAATTTAAAAATTTGTTTCTGGCTGAATACTGGTCAGAGCAAAAACAGCAAAGTGTCTGGCGCGAATTTGTCGTATCGAGGCCTTTCGATGCGAATTCGCGCGGTTCGATGAAGGAGTTTTGTGAGGGCTGGATCCGCAAGTTGGAATATTTGCGTGACCGCCGCTCGGAATCCGAAATAGTCTGGGAACTCTACAAGAAGCTTCCAGATGATACAAAACGATACGTAGGAAGCAATTACAGGACAATCAATGATTTCCTGGAAAGAGTGGAGGACGAGGACAATTGGCGCAATAATCGCGACAGTGGCAGAGGCCGTGGTAACAACAACGGGTACCACAGCAACCACAACAACGATAACCACGGGAATAACGCATACCGCAACCATGGCAGCAATAACAATAATGGTTCGGACCGTAATAACAATCGGTACAATGCAAATAATAACAGGAATGACGGAAACCAGTATCATACTAACGTGATACGGGCTTCACAGAATAGTAATAACGCCAGAGGGTGTGATCAGCCGCCTCAGCAGCATCCGGGGAGCGTATCTGCTGGGACGAGACAGGGAAACCATTAGCCGCGCCGGTGAGGGGCCGACCGGGCGTGGAGAAATTTTGGCGGCCCAATAGCAGGAGAAAACCCAGGTGTCGTCGGTATGAAAATTCCGTGTGGAATAATCAACGGCGGGAGAGTGTGCCAGTGTTAAGAGAAAGGAGTGCGCCCACAAGTAGTAGATCAGCTGTATACACGGCAGTAGAAGGTACATTCACTGTCAGTGAGAACAATTTAAGTAGTGTTCCGGAAATCGATTATAAGGTGCCAGCTGTAATACCCACAGCGGAACTGGAGATTGAGTTTAAGAATGATTCGTAATTGTTGAGAGAAGATCAGATGTCGGATAAAACGTCCGTCATCGAGCGAGGGGATGCAGAGAGGGATGAGGTCTGGTTAAGGCAGTTCGGTCGCTTATACGACGAATTAAGAGATTATAGGGGTCTGTATGGGAGAAGTGTTTATGGGGAGCGCGTGCAGTATTTGCCGCGTCTCGTCCCACAGGAAGATAGTATTCGTGAAGTGATTGAAAGTTCTGGCCCTAACCGGCAGACTTTACCAGAAATAGTTGATGTTAATGGGGAGCACGAGCAAGATTCGTCGTGTTTCGTCCCGCAGGAGTTAGATGTTGAAGGAGTAACGGAAAGTTCTGGCCCTAACCGGCAGACTTTACCGAAAGTTATAGTGGTAGAAGTAGCCGACCCATCCGACGCAAACCTCCAGTTTAAACATTGCGAGAGTATTAAGGGGAAAGATTACGAAAATTTTAGTGATAGCCGGACACAATTGGTAGAAAAGCACATAGATTTCAGCGTGTATGAGGTTAGAGCTGACGTTATGCGGTCAGACGGTAGCAGTGTGGGTTGCGCAGATCCAGAGGAAGTAATTTCAGATGCGACTGGGCACATTCCTCCAGGTAGATTGGCAGATGAGATCAATCTGATTAAAGAGGAATCAACGAAGGTGACAATTAGTGAATTGATAGCAAAGCAACACTCACTAGTTGACGAGTTACAGGAAAAGGTTTCGGTATTGGAGGCGAAGCTAGAGACTAAGCCTCAGGACAAACGTGTTGAAATTAAAACTGTATGTGAACAGAGGCTGAAAAAGCCGCCAGATAAGCCGGATTTAGGATCAAAGCCGGATGGTTTTTTCTGGAATGACCTGGATATAGACGAGGATTTACTGTGGGAAAATAAAGAAACAGTCGAGGACAAGTGTAGACAGATAGTAGTGTCTGTTAATATGCACGACCTACAACTAAACGTGTTGATTGACACCGGTGCAGAATTGAGTGCTGTATCTGGGAAAATATTTGAGTTACTGAAAGACAGACCTGGCATCGCAGTTATGCCAGTAACAGGAGTGAAAATTATCGGTGCTACTGGGAAGGCCAGTAAACCGGTCACAAAACAGATTTTTGTCAACTTCGAGATATGTGGGGCACGATTTGAACAAGAGTTTGTCGTCGTGCCAGACTTAACTACGGAAGTAATTATCGGGTTAGATTGGCTGTTAAAGTACCGTGCAGTGATTAACTGCGAAAGCAAAACGTTGACATGTACGTCCCAAGATAAAACAATAGTAGTTAGTTTTGACGAGGCAGGAGACGGTGTGCATAGGCAATACCAGCCTATACACATTGTTAACTGGCCGAATGGTATTGACGTAGGTATGAATTTGAACTACTGTAATGTGAGGAATCTCGGCATTGACAATAGTGTAGAAAGTGAATTGGAAAGTATTGTAGACGGTGTGTCAAACGTAACACAGGAACAAAGACGAGGCCTGTATGAAGTAATAATGAGGAATAAGAGTGTGTTTTCAGACAAACCGGGTCTTGTGGAAGGATATAAATGCAAGTTGCATGTAATTCCGCACGAACCATTCTTCGTGAAACCGTATGCTATACCGCTGTCCAAAAAGGAAGCAGTGCAACGGGAGATAGATAAGATGATCGAATGGGGAGTGATTGAAAGAAGTACAAGTCCATACAATAACGGTTTGGTCATTGTAGCAAAACGGGATGGTAGTGTGCGTATTGTGATTGACGCACGCACGTTGAATAGGGTCGTTCAACGTGAAACAGACAGACCAGAGAGTATGGAGGAGATTTTGCAACGTTTTCATGACGTTAAGTTCATGACTAGCCTCGATCTGACAGCTAGTTACTGGCAAATAGAACTCGAAGAAGAATCTAGGCCATACACCGCCTTCTTGTTTGCGGGCAGGTGTTATCAGTATAGAGTACTGCCGTTTGGACTTAATATATCTGTGTCCGTGTTCATCAGGGCCCTAGATAAAGTGCTAGGACCGGCTTTGAGTTCAAGATTAACTGTATATGTTGACGACCTATTGTTGGCCAATGCCACTTGGCATGACCATTGTGACCTGTTAGATGAAGTTTTTAGAGCATTGCGCCGTGGCGGAATGACTCTAAAGCTAAAGAAATGCGAATTTGTGAAGCAGGAACTGAAATTTTTATGGCATGTAATTACCACTGCTGGTATTACGAAAGACCCAGAGAAACTAGAGGCAATAAAGAATTGTCCTCCACCCAAGTCTAGGAAACAGTTAAAAAGTTTTCTAGGGCTCACAGGATTTTACCGTAAATTTGTAAAAGGACAAGTGTTTAATGATGAAAATTTGAATAACCTCTTGCGCAAAAATGTTCCGTTTGTGTGGACTGACGGGTGTCAGACCGCTTTCGAGAGATTAAAAGACGAGTTGTTAAGATCTAACATACTATTTCATCCTGATTTATCGCTACCCTTCCATCTGGGAACGGATTCGTCGAATTACGGGGTGGGGGTAGAAGTGTTCCAAGAAGTTGGTAAAGGAGAGGATAAGGAACACCGGACGATAGCGTTCGTGAGTCGAACTTTATCAAAAAGTGAGCGAAACTACACGATTTCTGAGAAAGAGTGTCTCGCTATCGTGTGGGGATTCAAGAAGTTCAAGGGTTACCTATGGGACCGTAAGGTGATTATTCATACGGACCATAAGGCGCTCACTTATCTGAAGGATTGTAAACTACTTCACGAAAGACTGACTAGGTGGTCGCTGTATTTACAGCAATTTAACTATGACATCTGTTACGTAAAAGGGACCGACAATTGCGTAGCGGATGCGCTGTCGCGGTTGCCCGAGTCTAATCAAGGTCTATTGGAAGATGAGGCAGATGGAGTGGTCAAATTGTACTATTTTAAAGAAGTTGAGGGACGTAAATTAATAACGAACATTTGTAAGAATCTACGTCGTCATCAGAACGAGGATGGTTGTTTAAATATGGTGAAAACCCGATATGATGAAAAGAGTCCAGAAGGAGAGAAATTAAGGAAGTATTACAAGATATACGATCATATCTTGTACATACGTAAGGGTGAAGATAGTAATATTTGGCGGGTATGCTGGCCCAGCAAATACGTCACGGAAATAATAGACTACTACCATTTGGCGTATGGTCACTGTGGACCAAAGAAATGTACGGAAAAGCTGAGTGAAGTAGTGCATTTCAACAACATGTTAAAACGAGTTACTGACAGAGTGAAAACTTGCGATTTATGTCAGAAGGTGAAGGTTACCAACTGTACGAGTCGTGGTCCTATGCAAAGTATAAGGCCTAACGACACCTTTGAGTTACTGTGCGTGGACTTGTACGGACCTTTGCCCAAGTCATCAGGAAACTTTGCTTACATTTTAGTAGTGCTAGAAGCTTTTTCCAAGTTCATCAAACTATACCCGATTAGGAAAGCTACAGCCAAAGCAGTCTATAGCAAGCTTGTGAACGATTATTTTGTTCATATTGGTAAGCCCAAGGCGATTCTATCAGACAATGGGGCACAATTTACTTCTAAGTTGTGGAATGAAGGCTTGGAAAGTAATGGGGTCGAGGTGATCCATATTTCAGCTTATTGTCCGGCTGGGAATCCCGCTGAGAGGTATATGCGCGAGCTAGGCCGACTGTGCCGTACCTATTGCCATCACAACCATAGGGCATGGGGCAAATATGTAGCAGTATTTGAGAGAATTATGAACACCTTGAGACATGAATCGACGGGATTTTCTCCAGAGGAAATCCTGTTGGATGACAGAAGTAAAAGTTTAGTGGAAGAGATAATCAAATTCCCTCCACGGATTGACATTAGTATTGGTGTGAAAAAAGATCGTTTGCGAGAAGTAATGAAGCTTAAAGCCGATGCTCGCATACGTCGTCATGACGCTAAAGCGCGTTTTGCTAAGTTTGCGATCGGAGACTTAGTACTTGTAAAAGCTCATGAGAAATCGAGCGAGATAGACAATGGAATCTCTAAATTTAAGTTTGTTTATAATGGACCATATAAAGTCATTGGTATACCTCACACAAATGCTTATTGCTTAGAGTATCCAAGCTCTGGAAAGCTATTAGGTATACGAAATATAATAGATTTGAAATTGTACCAACCTAGGATCGATTAATACCACACAATGGGTAATTTGTACAATATGTAAATATAGAGTGTAAGATTTAAGGTTTGCTAGATTGCCATGCTTTTGACTGACCAAGAGGACATTAAAGAAGTTGTAATTAATAAGTAATTAATTTTGACTAAATGATTTAAGAGAGAGTGATTATTTATCAATTGAAAAATCTAAGCTGCTAATTTAAGTTTTCAGCTGAGTCACAGTAGATTAAGCAACGTAAATATGATTTTGTAACTAGCTGTAAGATTTCATGAATATGTGTTTTACTAGTCATTGCCGATGTACTTAGACGCTGTTTTAAGTTTCAGGCTAGTACATGCGTGTGATGATGGACAGTGTTGAGTTATCCACGGTGATAGTATTAAGGGACTCCTTGAGATTACTCGGGAGTGAGTTTTTCCTAAAGAATTCAGTGAAACGGACGTTCTGGAAACGCCGTCACAAGGGCGAGTGAGATCAAGCGTGCCGCACACGCGGGCGCAGCAATACTGGCGAGGCGAGCCGCTGTCGGCTCTTGTGCCGCTGTTGGCTCTTGTGCCGCTGTCGGCATTCTTTGTACTTGCGAGTACGAAAGGCGGAATAGTTTTTCTTCCCGGACAGCTGATGTGAAAGAATTCTGCTGTCAATATTTATGTTTTTTTCGATCTACTGAATATTATTTTCTTGTTTAGCGTTAAGTGGAATCTCATGACGAGATATTAATTATGAAAAGGTTATGTAAAAATGTGTATTCTATGTAATTAATTATTAATTTGCGTATTTTGATCTACCTGTTTTTATGACCTTGTACTCTGATTAATTTTGCAAATAGTATTCCATTTCTCATAGTGTTACGAATTTTAATGATTTTGGAATAGCTAAACCGTTTTCTATATCTTCTATGAATTAAATATGTTGTCAACCTGTTTTATTTTGTGCAAGATGACAGAGTGGAATAAGATTAGGAGTGTCCCCACTCAATTATTATGGTCTAAAAATTGATTTATGATTAATTAGACGAATGCTAAATTTTGTTGATGTTTTGAGCATATGCATTTCCGCTGTTTCTTTTTTGGGACATTTTCTGAGTCTGTTTACGTTACACGAACATCCTCAGACAATGTGGGGCACGTGTAACGCCGGAAATGCATATACTCCTATTTCCATCTATTGTACTATTATTTTTTTTCCTTGTTTTGTTACCTCAAGATATGACATTTCTGTCTCTTTATATATTGTAATTGTTTTACTGTTTGTATATATATATTTTTGCACTCATGTCGATGTATAATTGGTTTGTTTCGTAAATATTATTTGTATTTTTACGCTGGGTCTTGCCTAGGGAAAACTGCTGTCGAACGATTACGTCGATAGGTCGTGTGACGAATCAAAGTGTGTAGGATCTTTGGTAGTGTTAACTCTGCCGCGTGGAGCGCGGGCAGAACAGTCAGAGTCTGGCGGGAGTAGCGAGTGGAGCAGGTGTTGTGTGACGCTCCCGCGAGTTGCCGCGCTTTCGGGGTTTGGCAGCATGTAATTGCGCTCGACTCGCGATGATAGTTTCTGACATGGTGTCGCGGACGGGAAGCATTAGCTGGCGCACATCAAGAGCCCGTTTCGCCTGGTGACCGTGTCGAGAAGAAGGCGCGCCAACATCCAGCTTCTGCAACAGCGACGGCCGACAATGAGTGACTGTCGCCACCTCCTCGATCGACGGCTTCAAACCTTCAATCAACCAACAAGGAAGACTAAAAGCACGTAAAGTTTCAGAACTGTATGGCAGACCTCAGCTTTTCAAATTGTTCCATTTGCCTCGCAAAATTACAGCAACTTAGCATGAACCTTTGTTGCTCATTGTCCCAATTGCATTGCCAAGCAGGGTCCCTTCCTTTTCCGAAATGAACCCGAGTGTCGTTGAAATTCAAACGCCAGCATTAAAATAATATAATTAGATTTCACTGCTTTAATTTCAAAGTTCAGTAGCTGGCTACAATATTTAGGTTACACGAGCACAAATTTAGAGTGCGAGTTTTGTTAGCATATTTTAGCTTACCTGTGACTGCAGCTCAGCTTGGTACGTACTAAATTTTACTATTGTTAATAGTTCAGAATCATTTAATTCAAGTTCAAAGTAAAATCTCTTGTTTCTAAGTTGCGTAGAGTCAAGTTGCTTTTGAAATGATTGTTGAGGTAGTCCAAGACTAACCTTATTTTACTGAATGTCGATGTGCTTCAGAAAGAAAACTCACTATTAACTTCAGTCACTAAATTAACTTTCGATTTTCCGGTTTCATTAATTCTTTTGCTAAATTAAGTGTAGCGAAATTTATTACTTCTGACAAACTTTCAGTTTTCACACTACACGTGTCAACCTTCAGTTGCCACGCTTCTAGTGCTAATTATATGTGTAATAACCTTTCTTTTTCAGTTATTATAGTAATTGTCCATAGGACTGGCGACCGTGATTTCCCCCAAATCTCAAATATCTAGTTACCGCTAGTTAATTGTTAACGTAACGGCCGCACATTTACTTTCTTTATTATCTTTACCCCTTTTCAAAATTAATTTCCACCAGTTTCATTTGCATTTTTTCTTTCATTTAGATGTAACCCTTTCCTCCCTCTTTACCGATAGATTAACTTCGGTGACGATTGCTTTTCCCAAATTTCCATTAGGTACACGCGGTTTAATTTTTCACTGTCATTAAGGTCGATAAGTGAGGGGGGAGGTTACAGTCTCCCCCTTTTATATATATATCGTCCAAACAGGCCTTGAAGGCCGACCGTCCACCCTGTCGTCCTTATGCGTTACCAAACGGGTATACGGAGCGGTGTGTGGTCAGCACGCAGCTCTACTGGCCGTTGTCAGTTATCGTGACCGGTGCAGTTACTTCTCAATCAGGTAGCTCCTCGATTGGCCTCACAAGGGCTAAGTGCACCTCGCTTGCCAACAGCGCTCAGCAGACCCGGACGGTGACCCATCGAAGCGTTAGCCAAGCCGTACAGCGCTTAAATTAGGTGATCTGTTGGGAAACGGTGTTACCACTGCGGCAAGGCCTTTGACTTATATATATCCAATGACTGTCTCAATGTTCATTATAGTGTCATGTAAAAATCTCATGTAAATTAATCAACATGTTTTCGAGATTTTTGCTAACAAAGTTCTCATTTATAAATTGTACATATATTTATATATTGTAAATATTAAAATATATAACCTATTTCCGTTTGAGCGTTTTTGGAGTACTGTGTGAAAATATGAAGTAAATCTGTCCAGAAAGAGCGGCTTGTCTTTATATGATAGTGTAGGTATATTTAATATCAGTGTTATCAGAAGATACAACAAAAATGTAATATTAAAATGTAATATTAGTCGTTCAAAAATGGTTCAAATGGCTCTGAGCACTATGGGACTTAACTTCTAAGGTCATCAGTCCCCTAGAACTTAGAACTACTTAAACCTAACTAACCTAAGGACATCACACACATCCATGCCCGATGCAGAATTCGAACCTGCGACCGTAGCGGTCGCGCGGTTCCAGGCAGTAGCGCCTAGAACCGATCGGCTATCACGGCCGGCAATATTAGTCGTTGTCAAACAAAACGCACACTCCAAAGCTAAGTTCACGCACCGAGAAACTCGCTTTTACTTCAGAATTGCGTGAGTGCACTGACACTGCAAGTGGCGCTTTTGGTGTTCCCCTTACCGCTAGAGTATACAAACAGCACTTTTCCGATACAGTCCGTTCTACTATACTACCCGACCTTTCCCTACTGAAGCTAATCTTTCGGATTCACTTGGTTTATAAAAAAAATTGAAATAACAAATCTAAATTTTTATATGTACTCGTTAACGCTGAAGCTTTCACATTGCATGTGTCGGGCGATATGTGGCGTATCAGGAAAGAAAGAAGATCGATACTGCTCTGCTTTTATGTCATACGAATTTGTTACTTGTATAATTCCCTTCGCATGTTCTCAGTTAACAGCCTTCTGTAGATGCATTGAAGTCAGCGGTCACTTTTAAAGTATTTGTGGACTTGTTAGACGCAACATCCCTTCCAACTCTTTGAGTAAGTTCATTTTTTCTTCCACTGTAATTATTAGCAAATGTTTTCTATGAACACTGTACTGTGTTACGACACTACATATCAGTAGTACATTGGAGAATAATTTGGCGGAAGCCCCATGTAAATGGGCAGCAACTATTTACCATACGCGCGTGCCTTCGTGGTCAGATATGGTCCAAATCACACGATATCGACAATATTACGTTCTTACTGATGGCTCGTACTACTCTGAGATGTTTATAAGCACAAGAGGAAAAGTAAGCAACGTCGGTGTGGTACAGGAAAGTAAGAAGGCCACTTAAGGAAATAAGGCGTTAATTGTAGGAGTCCCTTAAATCGTTCAGTTCTTGTACTGACCTATCAAACAAGAAAGAACTGTGTTACTTTAAACACCAAATCGTTCTCTCTCTGAATATAAAAATTTTCTACCTAAGTTAATCGATAACTCGATCTTGTGTCTGACTAAAGGTTCAAATGTTCAAAGGTGTGTGAGTTCTTAAGGGACCAGACAGCAGAGGTAATCGGTCCCTAGACTTACACACTACTTAAACTGACCTATGCTAAGAAAAACACACACACCCATGCCCGAGGGAGGACTCGAACCTCCGGCGGGAGGGGCTGCGCAGTCAGTGCATGGCACCTCTAACCGCGCGGCCCCTCCGCGCGGCTGTCTGACTAAATTTCTGCACCTTACGTTCTACTCTACCAACTGTCATCTGAAATAAAATTATACATAGATGTCGGATTATCTTTCTCATGATGTTCCTCTCTTCCACTGATACTAAGAATCTATTTACAGTGACATGTTAAACAATGCATGAGATCAGCTGTAGTGGTTTAGTATGTCTCGATTCCCTATTAGTCTTACATCTCAGTTTTACTTACACAATCGTTGTAACCTGCGAATAAATGCATTTATTTCAAATTAATCTGTAGAACTTAAGTAAACTGCAGAAAGCCATTCCGTATCAAACGGAAGCCAATAATAGGCCTATTCGAACAAACATATTGCAAAACGTAGTCTTTGTGTCAGTGCCGCTCTTCTACGTTTTCTTCATCCTAACAGCCATGTTAATTTTACATAACGATCAAATTCATTTCCATGCGGTTGACCGCTTATTTTAATCTTCGGTAGAGGAAAATTACGATCATTATTCACTCCATTGTGTGCTGTGCTCTGAACATCCAGTTGAGCGTTACCATACGGGGAGAAACACGTTTTCTATTGTAACTGAATATTAAATCAGTAATTTGCAATTGTAAGAATACTAAGAAGATTTTAGTGCACTTCCAAATGTTCCTTTATTCTGGTCATAAATACGGAAAGCGCAGGTATGTTACGGTTACACAAACTTTAGTGAAGCTAAATCACGATAATGAATTTAACATTATGTCGAATTACAAGCTTTTTGAAAATATGGCGCTGTTCTAAATGAAACACATAACATAATTGGTTCATTCACTTTCAAAACAAAACATAGAAAATTTACGCCTAAACTGAAGGTCAACCTGAACATCAGACAATCATCTGTCGCTACAAAACACGGTTTAACGTTTCTAATGGCAGAGATATTTATAGGAATGAACTAGAGGTGAGTATGTTTTCATTTATTAATGATACAAGATTCTAGTACGGAGACAACGATATAACAGTCTAGCAAAAGTGTGATATTTTTAATTTAGAAGCACATCATGTTTCGAGAAGACATTCTCTCATTATCAAGATAACAAAGAAGGAAAAGGCAAATAATATATCTCATTGTTTCATGTAATAACAAACATGTAACAGAAATCTGTCCAGTGTCCACACACAGTTTCACGTTACATGCGACCGATCCCATCTCCTAAAAATGTGTTTTTATAAGTAAATATTATTAATCACGAGTAATATTTTACAGTGATGCAGCTGAAGTTGCGTAGTACTGCCTTCAATTGGAAATACTGCCTACGCCACAGCTGAAATATGTACGAGCTGTCTACATCCAGCGTTCAGCATACACGTTCTATTGGTGATAAGAGCACAAAATCGTCGCTTATTGCGCTTAACAGTGGTAGTAGTGACTGCATAGAATACGTTATTTAACAGAGCCGGGAGTGCAGTCTTCACAGCAGTCGTCAGCAAACATCACAGCTGTATCTCTCTCATTAATTAGAATGTGTGTCGTTTTAGCGACAACTTAACAACTTTAGAATTACCTCATGCCTTAGTCTCATACTTTCATGATAATTCACTGTCAGAAACAGAAAACAAAGAGAAGCTAAGCAAGCAGTTTTAATAACATCAAATACGTTTAGGGCATATACACTACAGCACCAACGAAACTGGTATAGCCGGCCGGTGTGGCCGAGCGGTTCTAGGCGCTTCAGTCTGGAACCGCGCGACCGCTACGGTCGCAGGTTCGGATCCTGCCTCGGACATGGATGTGTGTGACGTCCTTAGGTTAGTTAAGTTTAAGCAGTTCTCAGTTCTCGGGGACTGACGACCTCAGATGTTAAGTCCCATAGTTCTCAGAGCCATTTGAACCATTTTTGAAACTGGTATAGGCATGCGTATTCAAATACAGAGATATGTAAACAGACAGAATAAGGCACTGTGGTCGGCAGCGGCTATGTAAGCCAAACGTCTGGCGCAGTTGTTAGATCGGTTACGGTTGCTAAAATGGCAGGTTATCAAGATTTAAGTGAGTTTGAACGTGGCCCTATAGTCGGTGCACGAGCAAAGGGACACAGCATCTCCGAGGTATTTTCTCGTTGGACCCCTTCACGAGCGTACCGTGAATATCAGGAATCCGCTAAAACATCAAATCTCCGACATCGATGCGGCCGGAAAAAGATCCTACAAGAACGGGACCAATGACGACTGAAGAGGATCGTTCAACGTGACAGAAGTGCAACCATTCCGCAAACTGCTGCAAATTTCAATGCTGGGCCATCAGCAAGTGTCAGCATGCGAAACATTCAACGAAACCATCGATAAGGGCTTTCGGAACCGAAAGCCCTGTTGTGTACCCTTGATGACTGCACAACACGAAGATTTACGCGTCGCCTGGGCCCGTGAACACGGACATTGGACTGTTCATGACTGAAAACATGTTGCCTGGTAGGACGAGTCTCGTTTCAAATTGAATCGAGCTTATGGACGTGTACGGGTATGGAGACAACCTCATGAATACATGTAACCTGCATGTCAGCAGGGGACCCTTTAAGCTGGTGGAGGCTCTGTAATCGTGTAGGGCGTGTGCAGCTGGAATATTATGGGGCCCCTGATACGTTTAGATATGACTCTGACGGGTAACACGTACGTAATAGTCCTGTCTGATCACCTGCATCCATTCATGTCCATTGTGCATTCAAACGGACTTGGGCATTTCCGGCACGACATCTTGGTTGTCTCCTTATTTTCATAAACCGACGTTATTTAATGTTCAACATCCAAATTAATATACGTATTTGTCAATGGTCTCGGTGTCCTTTTAACTTAATTCTTCGGTAGCGAAGGTACCGTGAAAAACAAGGAATATTTTAGAAGAGTTTTGTATTTTTCAGACTCGCACGTGAGAAATGCGTGTTCTGGTCCGTGATCAGAGCGGGAAAGATAGATGGAGACACCGTGCTAAACGGACGTCAACGTAGCTGTTCGAGTGCGGTGGTGGTCACAGAGGGACGAAAGACAGGGTCAGTAAAGAGTGGGTGCGCACATATGACAAAAATTAGCAATTGTAAGAGATCACGTCAGGTGTTCAAGAAAGCTGCGAATATCGCGAGTGAATAATAGGCAAGGTACTGTGCTCACTTCCATAGTCATAAACTCTCTAACGAGATTGACAACGAGCAGTCGGTACTAGGACTGAACATTAACATTTACTACAGAGAATATAAGTGTTTATTGGTGCTGTGGACGAAAGTAACTTTCGCGTGATATGTCACTGCCAAGCAACTCAGCTCGATTAAACTCGAACCATACGTCCCAAAACACTGCTATAGTACATACAGAAGGCAAATAAAAGTAATATGCAATAAGACGAATAAAACTAACACTTTTCTTAAAAGACAATAATTGCACTGAAGTTACCGTAATTTTTTATGGACCTCTCGACATTACACAAGGTAGAACAAGGTTCTTAATTTGGTGAGTGATCATCACAGACGGCAGCGAAGGCTCTGCAACGTGCTTCCTTACTGTCCATAAAGTTGTTAAGGAATTCTTCTGGTAGGGCGTTCCATACCTCCTTCGGCGCGGTTGACGACCACTGGATGGACCTGTTAAATATGTCCCCCCCAACGCATCCCACACGTCCTCGATGGGACATAAGTCCGCGAAACGGGCAAACCAGTCCATTCGAAAAGAGCTCATCCACCTGGGAAGTTCACTGCGGTCGTGCATCGTCATTCGCAAAAATTAAGTTAGAGCCGAATGCAACCCCGAAAATATGCAAAATATGCACTTCAGGAAAAGCGTACATTGAACATACTGTACTGTGCTGTTGCAGTTCTTTTTAAGAATGGATCAAGTTTTATCGAGCTATGTTACTTGGCAGTGGCACATCATGGAAAAGTTATTTTAATCCTTAACGTCTGCACACCAGTGTAAATCATAACAAAATAAGAATATAAATGTGGGATTCTTATTTAACATAATCATCTTTCCATGAGTAACATGTCAAACATTTTAGTGAAGTTGCCATGATGGGAGTAACACGCTGAGTCAGAGTTCGTCGCCATGATACAAGTAAAACAAGGCTCATTATTGGCATGCTCCAGAAACCATCACCTCAGTTGTAGAGGGTAGAGACATGCTTTCAGTTGAAAACAATGAGAGCTGTTTCTTTTCGTTATATTACTCAGTCAGACTGTAACAAAGAAGAAGAAAAGAAACCATTGAGGAAAGAAGGGTTAAATATCAGTACATGGCTAAAAACAGTTTTACACTACAGATATAATTCTCAATAGTAATGCAGTTAATTTAAGCATGGCTTTCCCATAAAACCAGTAATTTTATTTCACTTCTACATATATGGCTTTCAGTGCTAACTTAATGTTCAGTCACCGCTGTCAAACTAATTTATTTATGCATTTATTTCAGCTGACAACGTTAGGGGCTGCAGATCCTGTCTCACACCTAACCATACACCCTTAGTGGTAAGACTTCAATGTAATAGTACATTGATAGTACATAATAATTATAATAATGAGGATAACAAATGTATGGTATTACAGTAAAAACACACTTATTAACGTTGTGTTAAGAAATTTTCTACTAAAACGTTCCTTTCAAATGGCCGTTATGATATGCAAACAGAAATGTATGACAGCAATACGGAAGGAATCAAATCTGGATTGAAGTTGATCGGCCCCGAGAAGAACTAATGAAATGAAATAGGATAAATTTAACAGACGACATGTTGGGAATACTGCGCAAATACTAATTCGCTGTTGGACAGAATTCAGATGTGTATGATTTGCTCTGATTTGACGTGACATGATGACCCAAAACATTTTACGCTAAATTTAGTTCTAATTTTATGTTAAATTTCTTAATAAATTGCAGAACCTTCCTCAGTAATACTTGTATTGGTTCTCTGAGGAACTGCTGCGTCATTATAAAGTAGATTTATAGGTTTTTCTGTTCTCTTCAGTCTAGTTGCATCGAATCTAGCATAGATCATTCTTTATGGGGGGATTGTTGGTACTCCATAGGGTGAATTTTATAACAAGTGGTAGGCACGAAAACTAACATGTCTCCCTGTCGAATGGATGACTGAAACCAGACTATTAGTTGTGAAGGTGCTTGCACATCTCTAATTTGTCTCTTTGTCAACCCCCTATTGACAACTGTTTCACTATTGCTGTTTCAGTACCAACCGACACCGCAAAATACGGTAGAGATAGCTTCTCTTTCGAATATCATAGCCTTTGTTTAACAGAGGTATTTTATTGTTGGATAAGACTGGTGGAATGAAGAGATCCGTCGTGTATAGTTAACGAGCATAAATATGGAGAAAGGATTTGAAACGCAGCGCTGGCTCTGCGTATGCCTTGGCGTCCCACGGCACAAGGTAATTAAGGCCACTTATAGCTTCTGTTGGGCCCACGCAATCGTTACAGGGAAAGGCAGCCACTTAGCTATTAAAACAGCTCAGAGTGAGAAAAAAGTATATAAATTAAGGCCGTGTCCACAGCTCCTGTTCTCTGCCAACAGTGGAAATTTATCAAACAAACACTGTTTAGTTCATTAGCGTGATTTGTGGCACGGTAGCGTCTCTTAATGCACGGCCGAGAAATCGATACTGAACAGCAATGCTAACACTGAAAAACATAAATACTCTACATACTGTTTCAAGATTAAACTTCTAAATGTTCTTGTTTTTACAGTAGTGGCAGCCGCGCTTAAGAAGAAAAAAGGCGACTCCAGCTCACCTTAGAGCAGCGGCTTAATGTATTCGTTTGCATAATCTTAGTAGCTGCTCTTCGATGAAACCGAATTAAAGATTCTTACGGCGAGTTTTAAATCAGTCCACGATAACGGGACACATTTATCTTGAAAGGCTAACCGCGAAGCTTTAGTCGAACATCTAACAAGTTTTATTTGAGTAATTAATATTATGGGATTGGGTACATACTTGAGAACGTTCTGTGGGAGTGCTTATCGCTATATCAGTTAGCTTTATGAGGTGCTACTGTTCGCTCCCCTGGAGATGGCGGCCGAATTACAGGCAGAACGCACCTCATAATGGCTACTGCGCTCACCTACGTGCTGCCCTGTTAACGGCACCAGACGTATCCAGCAGGACGCGTTACTGTCTTCTTTAACAACAACCAGTATCAGCGCTCTCTTCTTCACTGACAGGCAAACAACTTATAAATTGTAATCAGAGGATGGGCAGTCAACAGCCAATTTAACGTGTGGTATACTGCTCTTGCACGTAGTTCTCTCTCCCCACAAGTAATGCACGTAAAGAGTAGAGGAAAATTGTCATTGTGACTTGTATACAAACACAATCACACGCACAAACTCATACAGGAGACCGGGTACGCCAGCCAGTGCGCGTATTTCCGAGAAATTCATACTTCAGAGACATCCAGTGCGGAAGGACTCTATGGTAGCCTACATGAAAGGTCTCTATCAATTTCATCTACGAAAAATCTTATTTTTTCTTGTAGGAACTGATACCCTAACATCTGAGTCTCAACATTATAAATCCAACTACCAACTAAGATGTGTGACTCGATGTATACATCGACAGCTGTATTCCGAAAGCGTCGATACCGTGTGTGCGCGGGGGGTAACTGCTGTAACAGTATTATTTATTCGCCCATCCCCCCTATCGCACCTATCTGATCCATTAGTAGTTGTTACACGGGAAGAAGGACTGTCGGTACCTTCTGCATGAGTTCCAGTTCCTCTAATTTTAGAGTTACGGCCATTACGAGAGAAATATAGGCTATATAGGCTATTTGACTAATAGTTACAAAAGAAAGAATAGTCCAGGAGACACTAAAAAAAGCAAGTAATCCTAAAAAGCATAGGTACAGAAACAAGTGGTTTCCCCCATACTAAGCAGGGACACGTGAAATTGTGACAATGTCACAACACTGTTAACGCCTAAGGCTACTTTTGGATATTTTTGTGTGGGGATTCGTCAAAATTTCGGAGTTCCCAGGCCTTTTGTTACAGGCGATGAGGTCCAGAAAGGCATTGCGGAGAGTTTTTCAGTGCATTCAGAAAATGCCAGGGATTTTCGAACGTGTACAGGCATCTGCGAGGAGACGTGCTGAAGCCTGTCTTCGCATGTACGGTAGCGGTTCGGAGGATTTGTTGTAATATGCTTGTTCTCAAATGCCTGCCTGTGGTTTAGACCCTCGAGGACTGTATTATGAGGTTTTCTTCTACTCAGGCATAACAGACTCCATTGGTTTCTGGGAATATATTTACTAAGATTATTTGATTGCTACCTTGTCCTCCATCCGCCCCTTTCGTTTATACCTATAATAGCCAATATGTTGCATCTTGAAGGAACTAAAATTCTTAGTGAATCATTTTGGAACGTGGGTTCTCGCAATTTTTAGAGTAAGGCTCTCCACAATGCACAAAGTTCCCACTTCACTTCGTTGAATATTTCTGTGATACCCTCATGCTTGCTAAGCAAACGCGTAATGCAGCTGTTCTCTACATTTCTTCGACCTCTTTTGTTAATCCAACTTGACGAAGGCCCCAGACGAAAAACATTACCTCATACCAGTTCGGAGGGAGGTTTTTCAAGTGAATTCTTTCGTACATAGGATTTTTCGAATGCATTTGAGTTTTATATCTGCCTTCCCCACCATTAAATCTGTGATACCATTTCCAGCTTGATCACTCTGAACAGAAACATATAGACACTTAATGGTTCTGAGTGACTGCAGTGATCAATGACAGATTGCATAGTCAGACGATACCGAATCCTTTCTTCTATCAACGTACATAATATTGCATTTATATTTGTTGAGGGCGTACATCATTTGAAAGTCTTTCTGCATCTCGTAACGCAAGAAAAAAGAAATAAAATTAAAAATGTTCAGAAAGTAATCGTATGTACAAATTCATTTGCTATTTGAATGTATAATGACTCGTTCCACATAATTACTATCTATGCCGCAAAGCGACAAATGGAACATGTTACTAACAAACAAACTAACTAACCAACCTCCCTGCACACGACTGTGAACTACCTCACAGGATTATAGACTTCATCCGCCAGGTTATTTATGTACACTGAATCACCAAAGCAACTTTATAAGACAACACGTGTCTTGCACATTTGTTAGATCAGTTACTGCTGCTACATCGGAAGGTTATCAAGATTTAAGTGAGTTTGAACTTGGTGTTATCGTCGACGCTCGAGCGATGGGACACAGCATATCTGAGGTATCAATGAAGTGGGAATTTTATCGTACGACCATTTCAAGAGTGCACCGTGAATATCAGGGATCCGTTAGATCATCAGATCTCAGACGTCCGGCAAAGGATCTTGCAAGCACGAGACCAACGACGACCTTTAGAGACTCGTTCAACGTAACAGAAGTGCAATTCTTCCGCAAATTGCTGCTGATTTCAGTGCTGAGGCATAAGGAAACTGTCAGCATGCGAATCATTCAACGGAACATCATCGATATGGGCGTTCCGAGCCGGCGGCACTGTCGTTACCCTTGATGACTGCACGGCACGAAGCTTTACGCCTCGCCTGGATCCGTCAACACTGACATTGGACTTTTGAAGACTGGAAATATGTTGCGTGGTCGAACGAGTCCCATTTTAAACTGTATCGAGCAGATGGACGTGTACGGGTATGGAGACAACCTCATGAATCCATGGACCCGGCATGTCAGCAGGGAATTGTTCAAGCTGGTGGAGGCTATGTAATGGTGTGGGGCATGTGCAGTTAGAGTGATATGGGACCCCTGATACGTCTAGATACGCTCTGATAAGTGATGTGTACATAAATATCCTGTCTGGTCACCTGCATCCATTCTTGTCCATTGTGCATTCCGACGGACTTGTGCAATTCCAGCATTACATTGCGACATTCCACACATACATAATTCTTACATAGTGGCTCCAGGAACACTCTTCTGTGTTAAAACACGTCCGCTGGCCACCAAACTTCCCAGACATCAACGTTATTGAGTATATATGGGATGTCTTGCAACTTGCTGTTCAGAAGAGATCTCCACCCTGTCGTCCTTTTACGGAATTATGGAGAGCACTGCAGAATTTACGGTGTCACTTCCCTCCATCACTATTCAAATATTAGTCGAGTCCATGACACGTCGTGTTGCGGTACTTTTACGTACTCGCGGGGGCCATATGCGATATTAGGAAGGTGTACCAGTTCCCTTGGCTTTTCAGTGTAGTTAGACACGAAAATGAGTCTACTCTGTATATTTTCAATTGCTTGTCATGTATGGTATTAAATTTTGGTGTAACTCTTCCCATTTTAAAAGGGCATTTTTTGCTCAGAAACGGGAAGTTTGGACAATAAGTATTGTAAGTATGAGAACCTTTTGTCGAACACTGTTCATTAATCTGGTTATTTTGACATTTACCTCTCAATACATATTTGCTTTATTGTGGCTTCTTTTTAACAGTATCAGTTTATTGCCAAGAATTGGCAGCATTCACTCAGTTAATACTAGACAGAATTCCAGTTTGCGTTTGTATCACACCTCCTTGAGTGTTGAGCAGAAAGCCATGCAATGTTCTGCTGGCTGCATCCATTTTCAACAAGCTACCATAAGAATTCAAAAATCTTGGCGGTAATACGCGTGCTTTGAATTACAAACTGAAGTTTCCCCATCTGTCGTTGCCTCTATTTCGTTGAAGAGTTTCTTGAAAAATTGAGGTAAATACTGTGATACACTATTGACTACTTATATATAAACTTGTAGCTTTCCATCTTATTAGGATTCATAAACATTTTATTTTAGGTATAATTAATTTTTTGTTGTAATTTCGTGCAGTTACACGTTCCATGCTCACGGGGACTTGTTCTTCAATTTGGCTTTAAGGAACCAGACGTGTAAAATAAATAAATAAACAAATAAATAAAAAGAAAGCTTCAGGCCAATAGATATCTGTTTGAACATCCGAATGCGCAAGTTTCGTTTACTATTAGACGGTGCGGCAGGTTAGCGAAGTCTTGAGTTAAAGCCTATAGACTGGGAAGTCATGGTCGGTGTACAGCGTGTTTCACTGCTATAGGTACAAGTGAAAGTGGCGAACAGAAGACAATAATATCCTAACCAACACTGGTCCGAATACCAATGATTTTCCCAACACGACATACTACGACTGAGTGCATGAACACTTAGCAAAAAAACCCCAGAGGATTCTACGCTACTGGCTATTAAAATTACTACACCAAGAAGAAAAGCAGATGATAAACGGGTATTCATTGGACAAATACATTGTACTGGGAACTGACATGTTGAGAGGCACCCACATGCCTTGCTCATACTGTGGCATCAAGCAGTCAGGCCTGCAAGATGAGTGGTCTGCCAAGCGAGTGGATTCATTCTTATTTGTCGAGTGACATGAACTCTAGTACTCACACTTAAGTTACAAGTTATCCTCCTATATGATTAATACGCAACGGAAACACGCATCTGACTACCAGTAATTTACAGAACTCTGACTGTACACTACGCACTGGCAATACGACATTTTCTTTTTGTCTTTTATTTAACGGCTTTTGTCAACACGTGGCCACCGCACTGAATATGAATGGCGCACACATTATAAATTCGGGACATTATGACAACATACAATTCGAAGGAAAAGTCCGCCAATCTTTTTCTTTTCACTATCTTATTTATTCAGACAAATTCTCTACCCTAAACACACAAATTCTATAACCTACAACAATAACACATGAGAAATTCCGCCCAGTGGGCATGGCTTTACAATGGTGAATCTCTATATTATGGTCTCGTAATTATTTTAACGCTACTGTGCACTTTCTGGATAGGATGGTGGATCTTTTATTATACCTCACACTTCGACTCTCACAATCATCACCACGAAACTTCCCTCCAGACCGAGCGGTACCGAAGGAACAAGCATAACCTGTGGTGTCACCGCCAGACACCACACTTGCTAGGTGGTAGCTTAAATCGACCGCGGTCCATTTAGTACATGTCGGACCCGCGTGTCGCCACTGTGTAATCGCAGACCTAGCGCCACCACCAAGGCACGTCTCGTGATACGAGAGCACTCGCCCCAGTTGTACGAGAACCTAGCTACCGCCCAGTTGTACGAGAACCTAGCTACCGACCAGATGTACGAAGCCTTTCTCTCTCATTAGCCGAGAGACAGAATAGCCATCAGCTAAGTTAATGGCTACGAACTAGCCAGGCGCCATTAGCCATACAGTGATTGTACTTAGTCTCCTGTGTATCGTCAAGATCGATGTACCACAATGATATTAAAGTTAAGTATTAAACCTGCTCCGTACTTTTCTTCCTAACATTAATTACGTATCCTGTTCCAGTACTTCACGCCCGTCTGCATTAGTCTAGCGTGCCTTTTTCAGCCATCTCAACTTCACGGTGTCGGCCCAGCTACCGACACAACATAACCCACTAATCTTTTGAAGCTACCTCGCTACTCTCCCATGCAAATCACACATACCCAAATTACATGACATACACCACACTACAACATGAAATACTACACAGAGAATGGTCACAACATTATCACTTTCAGCTTTCCCACTTCAATTAATATTTATCCCAGTTCCACACGACACTGCCCCACTTCGTAATTCTACTTTCCTACTGTGAACTCTGGAGATATATGGACGTCTTCCTGTGCAATGCAAGCCAAGTGGCGTTGCTGGATAGACGGCCGACTCACCTTGATTCTCTCTCAGAGTTTAAATCTAGCGTCACACGGAATCATATCATGCAAAGTAATATTAAGAACATCACACACGCGAGTCCTCAACTGATACCATGGACGAGTACTTCTCTTTATCCTTTGTCTCATACACAGATTGAGACTCACACAGTACTCACCACGTGGAAGTACTCGTCTCTAATTTCAAGTCCTGCACACGCCATTTCTTAAATATTTCAACTTATGGTACACACGCTATTTCTTAAATATTTCAACTTATTGTACACACGCTAGTAATTCAGCTTAACCTAAGCACACGGAAGTATTTCAACTTATTGCTACACGTGGTTTCATTGTGACCGTTGGTCACTTCTGAAGATTACTACAATCCCTTTAATATTACCTGCCTGACATTTAATTCTCCCCACAAAAGTTCCTGAAATAGAGAAATTATTATTTCAAACTACTCTTAAATATTCCACATGCATACCATGTCTCCACTCTTTCATCATTAGGAAGCACAACTAAAACAGGTCTTAACAGCACAAGATGCAGCGGCAGAGTGCTGAAACATGGCCATTCCTGAGGTTCTCTCCCATCTCTGTCGAGGTGGGGGAAGCACCTTGCTATCGTATTGGTCAGCCACATTTCAGGCGCTCAAAGCTCTGGTAAAGTTCATCTCTTTGGTCCTACCAAAGGTGGCAAAAGGATCGACTCAAAGATGATCATATATTCACATTCACTATCTGCGGTTAGCAAACGACCATACATTCATTCATTTCACAGATCTCACCAAACTGGATGTAGGGATTTACTTTGTGGGAGTGCACATGTGATCAATTAAATAAATAAATTGTCATTCTTTCCCACACTGGTATCTGGCTTCGCTGTATTAATTGAAATTGAGTTATTTTACAAAAAAAATGTGTTGTTCTGACAAAAATAATGAAGTATGTTGTACCTATCTTCAATGTCGGGCGGTACTGTACCCTCTCAATGTGATTACATTTTCACGCACTTTGGGTGCATAGATCCTGAGATATCAGTACCCAGAACAACCACCTCTGGCCGTAATAACGGCCTTGATGCGCCTGGGCATTGAGTCAAACAGAGCTCGGATGGCGTGTACAGGTACAGCTGCCCATGCAGCTTCAACACGATACCACAGTTCATCAAGAGTAGTGCCTGGCGTATTGTGACGAGCCAGTTGCTCAGCAACCATTGACCAGACACTTTCAATTGGTGAGAGATCTGGAGAATGTGCTGGCCAGGCCAGCAGTCGAACATTTTCTGTATCCAGAAAGGCCCGTACAGGTCATGCAACATGCGGTCGTGCATTATCCTGCTGAATTATAGGGTTTCGCAGGGATCGAATGACAGGTAGAGCCACGGGTCGTAACACACCTGAAATGTAACGACCACTGTTCAAAGTGCCGTCAATGCCCACAAGAGATGACCGAGACGCGTAACCAATGGCACCCCATGCCATCACGCCGGCTGATACGCCAGTATGGCGATGACGAATACACGCTTCCAATGTGCGTTCATCGCGATGTCACCAAACACGGATGCGACCATCATGATGCTGTAAACAGAACCTGGATTGATCCAAAAAAATGACGTTTTACCATTCGTGCACCAAGGTTCGTCGTTGAGTACACCATCGCAGGCGCTCCTGTCTGTGATGCAGCGTCAAGGGTAGCCGCAGCCATGGTCTCCGAGCTGATAGTCCATGCTGCTGCAAACATCGTCGAACTGTTCGTGCTGATGCTTGTTGTCTTGCAAACGTCCCCATCTGCTGACTCAGTGATCGAGACGTGGCTGCACGATCGGTTACAGCTATGCGGATAAGATGCCTGTCATCTCGACTGCCAGTGATACGAGGCCGTTGGGATCCAGCACGGTGTTCCGTATTACCCTCCTGAACCCACCGATTCCATATTCTGCTAACAGGCGTTGGATCTCGACCAACGCAAGCAGCAATGTCGCGATACGATAAACCGTAATCGCGATAGGCTACAATCCGACCTTTATCAATCCTTACACGAGGCATCATAACAACGTTTCACCAGGCAATGTCGGTCAACTGCTGTTTGTGTATGGGAATTGGACTGGAAGCGTTCCTCATGTCAGCACGTTGTGGGTGTCACCACTGGCGCCAACCTTATGTGAATGCTCTGAAAAGCTTATCATTTGCATATCACAGCATCTTCTTCCTGTCTGATAAATTTCGCGTCTGTAGCACGTCATCTTCGTCGTGTAGCAGTTTTAAAGGCCAGTAGTGTAATTTCAGATAATAAGCACTTGACAACAAACACATTCCAACTAGTATGACACATGGTCACCATTTATCCAAACGAAAGGTTCAACACGTCTCCTCTACGATGCCCGTACAGGTTAATAAATCCCAGGAGTGTTCCAAATAGACTGACAAACGTCCACTAAGAATTCCCGGAGTTCATCGACAGAGGGCGGAATACACCAAAGCTTTCGAATCTCATCACATTAAAAAAAAATTATGGGTTCGGGCCAAGACACCAGGGACACCACGGTATTGGAAAGTAATGAGCGATATACTTGTAATCGAAATGCTATTTCCCAGTACTTAGGTATTCGAAATGATCATAAAATTAAGTACAGTTAATCAGCGTGCAATTTACATCTAGCTTTACACATTAACAGTTTCCAAAGATTGGCATAGCTCTGCTTGTGCACATGTCCATTGGGGAATTCATTGGTTTCTGGACCTATGTTAATTAGGATTATTTCTTTGTTTCATTCTCCTCTATTCGACCCTTTCGCTTCTGCCTATGAAGTCAAATACCCTGTGTAACATTATTCCCTGACGTTTCGTCTCCACTGACATGAGAGATCTTTGGTGGTATAAAGGCAACTGTATCAAGAGCTCGAGAGGCTGTCGAATCTATGGAGCCATCTAGAGGACACCGTCATTCGTCATGTGGTGCCGACTGTGAGGAGTATTTGAGGCTGGCGCCAACCTTCTTGACTGAAAGTAATCGATCGTCCTTCTGTTGACGCAAAGTCGACCTCCATATTTATCCAACTTAACGCCTACTTTTTTGTGTTAAAATTATTATTATGTTTGTAAATTTGTGTGGTCTCTCTTCACGCGCGCATGATAACGAGTTGTCTTTACCAAAACGATAGCCTCACTAGATTTCATTTTGTGGATTCAGTCTCGGAAAACATTTTCTACTACGGCCAGCTATTGTTAATACGTTCCAGGCCGCTGTTGGCTCTGAGCACTATGGGACTCAACTGCTGAGGTCATTAGTCCCCTAGAACTTAGAACTAGGTAAACCTAACTAACCTAAGGACATCACACACATCCATGCCCGAGGCTGGATTCGAACCTGCGACCGTAGCGGTCTCGCGGTTCCAGACTGCAGCGCCAGAACCGCGCGGCCACTTCGGCCGGCGGCCGCTGTTCTTTTTGTTCTCGTCTAAGCATGTGTTAACAGTTCTCTTCTTGGTTCCAATGAATACTTGTCCACAACTACATGGTATTTCATAGAGATCTGGTGTCTAGACCTACACGACTTCTGTGCAGTGCACACTCAAGATCCTGGTAGACGGTTCGTCGAAACACTTTCACACTATTTCCCTACCGTCCAGCCTCGAAAAGTGCGAGGGAAAAGCGAACACTTACAAACCTTTCCGCGCTAGCTCAGATTCTTTTTTTATTTTAATGATCAAAATGGTTCAAATGGCTCTGAGCACAATGTGACTTAACATCTGAGGTCATCAATCTTCTAGAACTTAGAACTACTTAAAACTAACCAACCTAAGGAGATCACACACATCCATGCCCGAGAGAGGATTCGAACCTGCGACCGTAGCCGTCGCGTGGTTCCGGACTGAAGCGCCGAGAACTTCTCGGCCACCGCGGGCGGCAGTAATGAAAACGCCTTTGTCTTAACAGTTGCCATCCCAACTTGCGTGTCATATCCGTGACACTCTCTCCCATATTTCGGGATAATAAAAAACGAGCTATCCTTCTTTGAGCTTTTTCTGTGTCTTCTGTCTATGCCAAGGATCCCAATTGCACAGCGATACTCTAGCGGAGGGCCGACAGGCGTTGTGTAGGCAATCACCTTAGTAGATCAATTGCATCTTCTAAGTGTTCTGCCAATAAAACGCAGCCTTAGGTTTGCCTCCCCCACAGCATTATCTGCGGGATCGTTCCAGTTTAAGTTACTCATAATTGTAATTCATAGGAATTTAGATCCATTGACAGCCTTTTGATTCCTCTCATTTATCGTGTAACCGAACTTTAATGAATTCCTTTTACTACTCATGTGGATGACTGCTGCAGTGTTGTTCGAGTTTAGCGGGAATAACAAGTGGGCTGAGGCGTGAATAGCAATTTGGATTGAGGAGAATGGTGAGTGGGGGTGGAGGGGGTGGGTAGTCTGTGCTTTTGTGCAAAGCCGCTGAGCCCGGGTGGCGTAGTGGTTAGCATATCTGCCTGGTGAGCAAGAAACCCGAGTTCGCATTCCGGTCTTGGCACAAATTTTCATTCGCATGTATACATAATTCATAATATTTGAACACAGTATATGTTCCAACACGGTATTGCAAATCGACATCAGTGTTGTGGGTATGTGATTCATCGGATTACTCCTACTACCTTTCTTGAGCATTAGTGTGACCTGTGCAGCTTTCCCGTCTCTAGGTACGGAACTTTCGTCGAGCGAGCCGTTATATACGATTGTTAAGTACGGAGCTATTATATCAGCATACTCCGAAACGAGTAATACTGATGTAGAATCTGAACCGGAGGACATACTCGTACCTTTATTAAGTGATTTAAGCTTCTTTGCTACACCGAGGATATCTACATTTAAGTTGCTCATCTTCGCAACCGTTCCTGATTCGAAGTCCGGAATACTTACTTCGTCTTTTTTCGTGGGTGAATTTCAGAAAATCGTATTGCCTAACTCCGTTTTAGTGGCACTGTCATCGGTAACATTACACTATTTGACTTAACATCTGAGGTCGTCAGTCCCCTAGACTTAGAACTACTTAAACCTAACTAACCTAAGGACATCACACACATCCATACCCGAGGCAGGATTCGAACCTGCGACCGTAGCAGCAGCGCGGTTCCAGACTGAAGCGCCTAGAACCGCCTTTCCACTGCGGCCGGCTCACTGGGAGTATCTAATTCAATTTTCTTACAAGATAAACCCTTCTAACAGTATCAAACATGCCGCCACGAACAGCATTTGATCCATCCTTTGTGAACAGTTTTAATTCTTTTGTAAAAAATTGGCTTAACGTATCTCCGGCTTTGGTCAACTTTTAGTATCTACAACGATTTGTGCTTCAGCGCTTTCTGCTAGCGCCTGCAGCTTTGTTTCTTTCCCAACATAACTACGACAATTTACCATTTTAATACTTAAGTTTCGCAGGTTAACCCTTGTCCTGTATTTGATTGGCACCCTTGAGACTGAAACCCTTTTTGTTCTTTCGCGGGACACTGTAATGTAAAAAATCGGCAAGTCCAATCCACACAATCCCTGCTACCTGTGTAGCAACCTCCTGTGCATAGTGGACCCCTAATCTATTAAGAGGGATTGACAGCCTACCACCATATGCCGCACGTCGAGGAACCTGCAGCCTATACGGTCGCAGAACTCTCTCAGCCTCGAGACGACATTTAACTGGTGTGTTTTCTGCCCCAGTGAGAGGACGATGGTCAGTCCACTGTTATGGCTTCGCCGTGACAATTCCCAGCCCGCCTAGTTGTCTGTAATCACAAATACACATCTACGCGGCGTCATTCGTTAGCGTCATTTGATCATCTGTCAGTTGCATCACATAATTCAGTTTCATTTCATTAGCTCAGTGTTCAGAGCTCAATATGAACTTGATGCTCACAATTGAGTATATGATACGAACAAAAAGTTTTGCATTTTGCTTCTGCGTGGCTAAAAACTATGCCATACAGCCGTAAGGCGTCTATTCCCTGAGCGGTAGGGACATAAAGGCTAGTTCGAAGAAGCCTATCAATCGAACTCCCAGACCAGCGTGATCAACTGCCTCCACCCTTACGTTCCCATCAGAATAGTGAAAACGGAGCGATCGGCGGATCGGCTTAGCAGCCTATCACAAGCCGCTTCATCTACAGGCTGGAACTAAACTGTGCTGGAGCCATGGAAAGATTAGTTTCATGAGCTTTGTGTCAGATGTATTGCGCGTTGAACTTAAGATCGATCGTCGCTTTTTAGTACGAAATAGCTATCGTATTATGACCTGATATACATAACAGCACTACACACCGCCGCGCACAGGTATATAACACTCGCTAGCAAACAGCGACTCGGAGAAGTGACCACATCTCCGCAACTACACAGCCTAAAGGTGATTGAACATGAGAGGCATTTTGATTGGAAGTCGCTTGCCCAGTAAAGGAGGTAAATCCGATATCGCAGTGCCTGTGTTATTCACAAAAAATGGTTCAAATGGCTCTGAGCACTATGGGACTCAACTGCTGAGGTCATTAGTCCCCTAGAACTTAGAACTAGTTAAACCTAACTAACCTAAGGACATCACAAACATCCATGCCCGAGGCAGGATTCGAACCTGCGACCGTAGCGGTCTTGCGGTTCCAGACTGCAGCGCCTTTAACCGCACGGCCACTTCGGCCGGCTGTGTTATTCACAAGTACAGTGGACTGAGTATTGCATCATACATTCGAACAACGCAGGTGCTGCAGTATTGCATTTATTTTACAGAGATCGTTTAATTTAGTCGAGAGCTGAGTGCTTGTTGCGGAGTCGTTACTCTTTACTGATGATGCATCCATCTACAAATTAAGTTTCCTATGACTCAGACGAGTGATAAATACTTGAAATTGATGTTTTCTGGCACCCACAAGATAATTATTTGTGTCTGATCTCCTTCAAGGTCTCTGAGAATGCTATTCTTCCAAACAGTGAACTAATGATGCAATGAGTTCTCATGTATTATTTTCTTCTTGAATCAAAAGTTTTCTAGAAACCACAGTGTGAATCACCGCAAGACAGTACGAGATTATTGTGTATCGAAGCTGAAAAGAGTGAATATGCTACCTGTGGCCGACCATACAGTACCCAGCAAATGAACTTGACAAAGGTGTCACACAGTGTACTCATATTGGCTACGACCAGAAGCACAATGGCCAGTTATCGAATCACAGCCATAATGACTCTTGAACTTAAATGCAGTAGTACACTGATACACTAATTGCAACAAAACCAGAGATATTGAAAGATTCATTTCATGTTTGATGGCAAGATGTGACCGCTGATGAAATATTTTAATGAAATAGCATCACATACTTGTTCAGTTAGCACTTTCAAATCATTTGCCATTTTTCAGTAAAGATAAAATAGTAGGACTCCAAGTGCACTTGATGGTGTGTTCGCTTAAAATCTCCTTGGCCAACCAAAATTATCAATCATTTGTAACCAAATACAGCCATCAGAAAAATTATGATTTTAGCCAAATATCAAGCAGAAGAAATGATAGAAAAATCAGCAAAACAACAAATTTTAACTAAATAACAAAATCATTTTCCTGAAAAAATATTTAAAAAATATAACCTCTAAAAGTATAATTTTTTAAAAGTATCATTCACTTTAAAAATATAAATTCTAAATATATCGATCTAATAAAAGTCACTTCTTCTTTTTTAAACATCTAATATGTTTTTTATTTTATAAATTAGGTCCCCACATCTAGTATTCAAGTATTTACAACTTATAAAAAATATGCTTGATTATATTCATTTTTAAAAATGTATTAAAATGTGTAATGTACATTAAAATTCTAAACTCGTTTGATCCACTTTTAATAAAGCGGAATGAACTTTTATTTTTTATTTTTATTTCAATAGTTAAATTTTATTTTTCCTTATAAATGAGTGAGGCATTAAACAACTTCACTGAAGTTCAACTTCACAGCTACAGTAAAATAAATATTTCAATGGTATATTATAAATTAAGGAAAGTTAACTAATTAATTTTGTAATTGAACACATCACTATCAATGAGACAAGAATGAAAAATTGAATTAATTACCTTGTTCTAATACTGCTTTAAGTGATGAAATTTTTTTAAATGATGAAGCTAAGCAACTGAGCACTAACATATCTTACATGTATCAAAAAAAGTCTGAAAGTAGTGAATGACTGTATTATATTTCGTTGTGCGTGCAGAAGCAGACCAGTAATTAAGTTGCAGTAATTGCACATAAAACTAAATTATAGGTTCACTACAGAAAAAGATGTCTAAGTATTCCAGAAAGGAAAACAAAATATTTGACACAAATCTGTAATTTGACGCACATAAGTCAGGGTGTATATCAAACACAATTATTGGAATTTAGTTAGCAGGTAATAAATATAATCCATTAATGGGGCCATAATGTATTTAATTTCAAAAAAACACACAAACGAAACAAGCTAGTTTTAATGTTAAAGATAAATATTAAAAAATGTTTTTGTGGTCGGTAGTATCAGCATTATATCCTTGAAATATAGATTCACATGGAGTTGGTAATTATAAAAATATAGGTATTCAGAGTGACAAAAAACTTGAAACTACTGAATTTGCTATTCTAGTTGTTAGTATTTCAAAAATGGAATCAATAGTTATTATTCATTCCTTTGATGATAAATAACAAGTCCAGTCATTAACAATAACCAAATCTAAAAATAGAAACATGTTAATTTATTATATTTTAAAGAAGAGAATAACTTACACTATTGCTGGATAAGTGATTTATATAGACTAGTTTTACCTCACATAACAAAGATAAGTAAGCAAAGTTCATTGGCTATTTGTGTTATTACATTTTAATAATAAGATAAACTTAGTCAATCAGCCAAAAAATTGTTTAATTGATAACAATTAAGGGTATAACTTCTAGAGAAAAGTTCATAAATAAGTTCTAAAAATTATAAGTATACTTAAAAGGTTGCAGCTGTTATTTATACAGATTTTGGACCTTAGTTATTAAAATTAACTAATACATATCCTAAGTTAACCCAACATGGTGTGATAAATTCTTTTCTTTAGAGAAAAGTTGCAACATGTATGTAAACTTACCAAAGAATAAGTAAACCAAATTGAATTAAAATTCAAAAATCAAACAAAAAGTAAAGGAGTAAGTAAGTATGTTGTTTTCAAATAAAATAAGTTTACAAGAGTACAAAGACTTTTTATCTGAGAATAAACAACATTGTAGAACTGTAGAATTAGTACAAAACTTGAAATATGAAATTTGATATCTTGTGCTTAATAAAGAAACGTTAAGTTATCACAATTATAAAAGATATGTTTTAGAAAATGAAATAGTACATTACCATGTGGGCATTATAATACAATTGTTGATCTCAGAATTTTAAGTTTTAAAGGAAAATCAATAATTTAGTACTATGAATTACTATAAATTTTATTATTTTTTGGTATATTCTAGAACAAATTTTTAATACTAAAATAAAAAAATTGAATTAAGAATTATTATAAAAATTATTGTTTCGGTTTTATTGTAGAATTTTTTTTCTATTTAAATGAAAATTTTTCAAAAGTTGTATTCCAAAACAGAAAAAAACAATATAAAAAATTAATTTCTTGACAATTTAAACATTTATATTTATTTATTTTTTCTTTAATGTTTGAATTTATAATTTTTAAGCAATAACAATATTTTTACCTGTTTATCAGTCAGAATCCATTTTACATTTTTTAACAGTAATATTTAGAAATCTATTTCCACACACAAATATATGAATTTGATCATATATTTTTATATTGTATTTATTTAAATGACATCTACAAATTGCTATATAACTGAATTCTGCAAATATCTTGGAAGTAAAATAATCAACTGATATTTCAACCCCACTATTCTACCAATATATAGCTTCCATCTATGTAGAATACAGTTTAATAGGAAGAATAAAAGAGAAAAATAGTGTAAAAATAAACAACATTAAAAATGAAGATTTTAGAAATAAAGAAATTCTAATACAATTTATTTCTAATACATGAACAAACTAATTAAAGGCATAAAATTTGTTTTCAGTAATGAAAAATTGTTTCTGTTATTTCATGAAAATCATACTTCTTCGTTCAAAGGAAACAATGTTGCCAAAATATTAGAACATAAAGGTAGATGTGTAGTGACTAGAAAAAATATTAATGAAAGCGGTGAAATTATTTATGAAAATATAAAGGACATTTACCACATGGGTTTAAAACGTATTTAAGCTAATACTTATTTATTCATGAATCAGGTTGGTATTGTTAAGTTTTATCTTATAAAAATGGCAATGTTACAAATTGATGAAGTGGTTTAGTAAATATGTTTAACAGTCTGCAAGAAAAAATATTGTGTTTAAAATTAGACAAGAAAAAATAAATTTGCAGAGAAACCATATATGGAACAATAATTGTTTTACAGAACAACTGCAAAATAATAATATATACAATGAAGATATAAATTATATTAATGAAGAAAGAATTAAATTTGGGGAGAGATGAACAGATATTCTAAAAGGAACAATAAGTATTGCTTCAAAAGTTATAGATGGAGAAAATTTTGAAATAAATTGAATATTGCAATACACGACTTCTCTAACAAATAATGAAGATTTAAATCCAAACTCTATTATTGTAATATTATTTATTTAGGAGTTTAGACATAATTAGTATGTTATTAGAACAGAAGAGAGAATAGAAACACAATTCAATGAAATTAGATATAGACATCCTAACTGTCAAGAAATGTTAATCTAATTATATTACTCTAACTAAACCAATTTTTATCAAAGATTTCAAGAAATTTAAAAATTGTATCTGATAGTTATTTTCATATATTAGGAAGATTAGAACAGCTTATTCACAATATAGGAAATCGAATTTTTATAACATTCACTTTAAACTTCATTACTTTAATGTTATGTACACTGAAAAAATGAATTTTAATACTGTACACTTTCAACGAATTTATTTATAAATTTATGCTTTAAAAAATTAATATTTTTCACTTAGAAACATCACTTCTATTAAGTTTTCTTAGATCATTATTTTTCTATACTCAACTATTAACTGAATTTCAGAATGAAAACATTAAGCAAAATCTTTATCAAATTTCTGTTTATAACATTTCAATTGGATATATATAGAGACTTTATTTGCAATTAGGATATAAAAGTTTCCATTTATGTATTTTAGCTTAATTGTATTGGGATCTGATAAATATTCAATATCCAATTACAAAAATTTCAGTTAGCTGTAATTTCTTTTTCAAATATTTCCATTACTTTACTCATTCAGACTTCATATCCTTTTTATACGTTGGTATTGTTTTTATATACAGTTAAAACTTGCTTATAATTTTTCCATAACTTTTATTGGCTTAATTTCTGTCGGTGAAAGTTTTGTATTATTATATTCGTCACCTACTTTATTAACCTGATCAACCCTCTTACAGGTACCTTCAAGAGAAAATATCTTCCACATCTTTCTTTTAATATGGAATTAAACCCATCAACAAGTGAAGCCTTTAATTCTGAAAATGTTGAGTAATGTTTAAATTTGTATGTATTTCAATAATTTGTTGAGAGTATTCACTAGAAAATTTTTACCATTTACTTTTTATAAATTTCCTCAGTATATTTGTTTTAATATATTTTCAAAAGTTTCTGATGGTTTTTACAAGTTTTACCTTTAACTGTGATAGATGAAGCAAACCTGTAAAAAACATCAATTATAGTTAGTAAATATTTATATTCTTTATTTACTTTTGTGCTGCCTTCCAAGCATAATCCATTTCTACTAAATCTGCTTGCCATAATACATTCTTACCAAAAGATATAATATTTTTTCTTTCATGATTTTTTCTCATCAGTTTGTACAAATCATTAATAAAATCCTTCATGAATATTAATAAGTTGCATCCCTGCCATTACAAATTTTTTAACAAATTTACGTTTTTTTAACTCTACAAATATAATCAGTCATTTGTCTCTTACTCTTGTCTCTATTTTAATGATGTGCGTCAGCAAATTCTTTATATTTCAAATACCAGATATAGTTATTACCCATCATATAAGAATAAATTTCAATGATCAAAATTAATTTTACCTCTGCAGCAGTGGTTTTAACTTAATTTTTTCAGTTTTTCAGGTAGAAAATTAGATTAATAGAATACTTAAGTGGCTGGTTGGCAGCAGTTACTTGATACAGACTGTCATATTTATTAAAAAAATATCAGCATGACAAAATAAAAAATCTTTACCTGAATTTTTACCAATAAAAATAACATTTTAAGGATAAATAAACACTCCTAATTATGTGTTTTTGTTCATTTACGCTTATAAACGAAAATTCAATTATGTCTCTATCATACACTTTCTTTATTAATCTATAGGACTCATCAATAGAACATACAATTGTTGAATTGATGTAGTTACTTTTTAAGGTAATCCTCTAATGCATTATTATAACTGAAATGTACTACAATACTTGTATATTAAGATTGTGTCTCAGAATTTTCAGTTTTGTTTTCTAAGTAACATAGTTATTAAATTGTTTTATTATATGTTTATAGTGCCTTTGGTAGCATTATCTGACTTTGCTAACACTAATTTATTTTACAAATTATTTTTTGTCACAGTATCATAGCTACTCAATGGATCAGCAACATAATCCTATCTTCTACCATTAATATCAACATAACTCTTCATTGTTATGACAATAGTATTTAAGTCTTTATAAATTTGTTTGAGAATTTTTCATACTTTTTAACTAATGATCGTTTATTAATAGCTGTTTTTAATGACATTATTTTTAACAAGTTTTGTTTCTACACTTGAGTCATTTTTATTTTAATTCTAATTTTTGTTTATCGATTATTGATTCTAATAATTTATTACCTTTCAATCTATTTCTAATTCATATTTATTGATTTTTTATTTAAATTCATTACAATTTTTACTATCTTGCTCCTAAATGTTTCTTTAATTCATGCTTATAGAAAATTCGTTTTTGATTTCTTCATAATATTTCATTTTTATTTCATTGCCAATATAGTTCATTTTATAATTTAAAATTTCATTTAATTTATAACTGTCTGAGAATAATTACAAGACAAATAAATGCAAATAAGTGTAAATCAATTTGTCATATTTTTCTATGGTTTCAGCATTATAATGTAAATCATTTTATCCAAATAACTGATCAATTCCTTTGGTATATTACAAACACATGAATCCAAATTAGTTCCTGTATCATATGTTTTATAATAAGAAGCCAATGAGTTCCAACACCATCAGAAATATCTGAATTACCTATACCATATTCAAAATTGTTTGATTTATTAGTTTGTACATCAGTCATAACAGTGTCTGTCTATGTTTAATTAGTAGTATCTTAGCAAGTTTTTCGGTATCAAAACCTTTTTAAGGTTCTTCATAATTCTTAATTATTGTTTGCAAATTTTTTTGTTCTGAATTTCTTTACTCCAGTTTGTAATGGTACTTGAATTTCGTAACCATTATGGCACCTCACCTGAACCTCACGATACCAGTAATATTCTAGTGTGTTTCTGTAAAGTAGCTGACATATTTCTGAGACAACATTCGGATTTGATTTCATTTGTGATACATCGATATGTTTATATTGCAATAATATAATTCTTATGTGTATTCTTTCTTCTGTCACTATTATGTTTTACGTACTTGTAACTCTGATTTTTGGGCATGTAAGCTATAGTTTGTTAGTTGTTGAGTTGTTAGAGAGTCGAACCTTGAAAAAGTCAAGTTGTGGATGTCATGTTGGAAAGACGCATAACGTAGTCAGTTTATAAAATGTGAACTTTAACAGTGACTGTGATAAAGATGTTTTCAAGTATGTTTTGTATTGTGTAGTGATGTTTTGTGTTTACGTGATATTGCAATAAAAGCAATTAAAAGGAAGTGTAACTAAAATTTTTACATCATTATTGTGCTAACTTTGAAAGGTTTAATCTCCAAGAATGGTTTGTGAAGCGCATCTACGTAACTTTTGAATATAGCAGGATAGAACCTAGACATCTTTGCATCCGAGCATGGAATCAAAATCACCTAAATTTTCAACGATTGAGCCATTATTTTACGACAAGACCAGCGTGGGAAACACAAAAAGTTGAGTACCTAGTTTTTTCATTATTACATGAAATGACTATTAACTGTGCTCTAATGACACCTGCCACATAATATGACTGTTGTTGTCCGAAAATGCAGTATTTAGCAGTGTGAGCAACACCACAATCGTTATTAAATGCTGACCTTCGTTGTGGTAGGATAGTTGGAAGTTCCTCTCTTCTCTGTTCCTAAATTCTGTCTCTTTTGTTCTTCCAGCTATTTATCATGTTCTTTCTTGTTTATTGCTGCATTAGCTACAGCAGCTGTTCTACTAGTTAATGAAACTACAGTAGCTAAATATGCCAAAGCAGCCATTAAGAAAGGCTGTAATGCGGCCTCACATTTCTTTTCTGTTAAATGTTCAATAACATTTTATGAACAGGTATCCCTAGACCTATAAATATATTTCGACCAGTTTATTCATCCCTCTTTCTTTTTCGAGCATCTCTGAAAAATTATTAATACTATCTAATTGTTAAATATTTAGTTTTATTTTGAGAGCTATGAGTTTGATTTTACCACTTGGCATCAAGGTATATTCAATACCAAAAATATTCATTTATATAAATTAAAATGTTAGAAAGGTCTAATAAAATGAATTTTGATTTAAAATTGTAGGATGTTAAATTTTTATAAAATACTATATTTAAAAAAGTTATAAAATAATGTTGATTTAAAAAATTATAGTAGACATTTTCATCTAGGCCCAATAATAATAGTCTTCTACCAAACATTGCTTCCCTTACTCTTGTTGCTGCTTATTTTTCTACTAATGTTGAATCATTGAATACTTCCCTCTCTTGCGATTTTTGAAGTTTTTTCTCTAATTTTACATTGTCACTCATAAATATATCATTTTATTTACAAGTTTTCTAAAATTTAATTATTCCTTCATCAACTCCTGGTAATCTTTCTTGTAATTTTGAACCTGGACGAACATAATCACAACCAGTAGTATGCATCTCACGTGGTAATCCTACTAAATCTTTACCATATTTTGCTGATTTATAAAATGTATGATGAATGTTATTCTAAAATCTACTTAAACCAGGTATTCCTTTTTTGAATTACTAATAATAAAATGATATAATTTTGTTCAACATTTTTGTTATTTTACGTTTTATTATTTCCAGTTAATTCTTCTTCATGAATAATAGCAAATCTGTCGATTAAATCTCTAACATCGTTCCTCCAAATATACTCAATCGGTTTTCTTGTATGTATGTCTTTACCTGTTTTCTCTTCTGCACTTCAGACTAAATCTGCTGATTATTTTAGGAATTAGAAATAAATGATTTCTCTTATCTAACAGTTAGATTTAATATCTCCACTTGATTTAATATCCCCACTGGATTCTTTACAGAATATAATGCTCCTGATTGAAATAATATATCTGCATTATTTGATAAATCGAGCCTATTATATTTTACACCCATATCAGCCATAGTAACCTGCTTATTAGAAAAAAGATTCATTAACCATCTAATATGTCATACATTCTGTCATGAGCTGTTAATTTATCTCCATCACATTTTACTGTGTATTTAGTAACAAATTTAGATATATCATCTGGCCTTAATGTAAAACTTGATCTTGGATAGGGTTGATATATCCATCATTCTTTCACTAATAATTACTTTTTTAACATTTTGTTTTTCATTTTCAAATTTTTTTTAACCTCTTCTTCTTAATTATTCATTATATTTTGTATTTCTGAATCACTTAATGTGTAATAATATTGTTTAATTGTTTGTATATTATCAAATTCTCCTAAATATTTATGAGGATTGTAAGGAATCATCCATTTTTCAATAACTGTGTTTTCATATAAAATGGCACAATCTCAGAGATGTACTGGTCTGATATAAATTTGAGTTTATTTATATAGACTGGAGTGGTGAATGAAAATTTGTACTGATCCTAGAAATCAAACCCAGTTCTCATGCTTGCCAGGAGGCCGGTGTCCCACTAAACTACCTTAGTGCAGCAGTTGAGACAAGTGCTCCGATTACTGTGGCACGCTTCAACCTCAATTTCTTCATTGTTTTCATTAAATTTAATTTTATCTCTTTGTGATAAAATCTATATGGATTTGCATATACCTAATAATTGTTAAATAGAAAATAATAAGATGAAGTTCTTAACCCTTTAGAATTATTAGGAAGTTTTCTAATTGATTAAATAGAAGATGTGTGGGAAGGAGATTTAACTATAATTTTTATGTGGTCTGCAGGTGTTGAGGACTCAATACTGATATGGGCTGATTTAAATAATTCTGCAGTCAAAATAAAAGACACTTTATCAAAATTATTTTTGAAAATATGCAAATGTGAATTCCTAAAGCTGAAACAGAATAAGAAACTGAGTTAGTACAAGAAAAGTAAAAAACCCAAAAATACCAGTATATTTCTATGAATTACCAACTTTAGAAATCGCTGGGTTGTGTAGCAAAGTCATTTTGACATAGATATAAAAAATCCTTGTAAGTCACCAGGTATACCATATTTTATTTTTTGTAGTTTCTCAAACAAAGTGGAAAAATTAACAGTTGACTGATTCTTCATTATTTGATTATGTTAAATTACATTATATATATCTACAAAATGGAAGGAATGATATTTTCACTGAAGAGATGTGAAATTCATGACCACCAAATAACTTTTAAAAGCTTATGATTAATTTTCTGATTCTATATGAGTAACAAAATGAAATGGATGTATTGCTATAATCCTATATATTTTTATCATAAATAATTATATTTATGTTATAAATAAGACTCAAAGAAGAACTATTGTAGCATCCACTACTCTGAAATAGTGTACTACTTTACATGATAAAATTTCTAATGATCCTTTAGCTTATATAATTTTTTATGGAAAAAAAATTTAGCTTACAATGCTCAGCATTGAATATTACCTCAATCAGTCAGGCAGCAGTAGCTGGCTGTGACACAAGCAGCAACAGGGAAGTTACCGAAACTGTGACTTTTATAAGTTCCTAACCAGGAGCGAATTTTGTAATATCATCTGTGTGTCTCAATAGTTTAGTTTTCTCAGTTTCTGCGAGTTAATTTAACATCTAATAGCCTCAGTTCTCGCGTTTTCATTGGAAAGTAAACCGATTTTGTAACATAATACAAGTTCCTAAAGAGGTGCGAATTACTTAGTTTCATCTGAGTGCTTCAGTAGTGACACTTTTGAGTTTCTGCTTATTAATCTAATTTATTAGACACAGTTCCTGAATTTCTCGTCAGGGTCTACAGTAGAGTTGCGCAACATGTGCCGATATTCCGTTTATCTGCATAGTTAAGTTTTCCATGGTCTTTAGTATGGACGGGGTGGACAGGGACTGCGATTGTTATGTGCAGATGCGAGTCGAGTTGGTGACACATCGCTCTCAACTTCAGGCTGTAATGGCTTCGGTTACACAGCTTGAGGCTGCAATGGATGTACGCCACTGTTGTGTGTCGGCCAGGGGATCCAACGGACGTCCAACACGTCGCAGTCCTTCGATCAGTCCTCACCGGTAGCCAGCCCAGTTACTGATTGCACTTTGGCTGACCCCTCACCTGTGGTCGAGTGGGAGGTCGCCCCCGAGGCGTAGCAGGCAGCGAAAGACTTCCCAGGCGGCCGCACGTAAAGCCTCTCCAGTTAGTCTGACAAACAGGTTCTAGGTGCTGTCTGTGGCTGACACTGTCGCTGAGCCAGATGCTGTCACCTGCCCTATTTCAGAGGCAACCATGCAGCCTGCATGATTCAGGCAATCACAGATGGTGGGATTATTGATAGTTGCGAGCTCCAACGTTAGGCGCGTTATGGAGCCCCTTAGGAGCATGGTTGCCAAGAAGGAAAAGAAAAACAATGTGCTCTCTGTATGCACACCAGATAACGAACAGGTCCTCCTGGATGCCATGGAGAGCACAGAGTGCAGCCAACTGCAGGTGGTTTCTCACATCGGTACCAATGGAGTGTGTCACTTTGGATCAGAGGAGATTCTCTCTGGTTTCGAGCGGGTAACGTAAGTGATTAAGGGTGCCAGTTCTGCTTGCAAGATGAAAGCCGAGCTGAGCATTTGCAGCATAATCGACAGGACCGACTGCGGACCTCTGGTACAGAACAGTGTGGAGGGTCTGCATCACAGGCTTACACAGTTCTGTGACTGTGTAGGCTGCAGATTCCTCGACTTGCGACAATGGGTGGTTGGGATCCGGGTTCCGCTGAATAAGTCAGGTGGCCACTATACACAAGAGGCGGCTGCTCGGGTAGCAGTGGATGTGTGGTGTGGACCGAGCGGTTCCTATGGTCAAGGGTCTAGGGAAAACACAAGGATGGCTTCAGTCACAAAGGGTGCAGGCTGAAGACAGGAAGAACGTAGATACAGGAACCAACAGTATAACAGTTGTTTTCCATTCCCGGCGGGGTCAGGGATTTTCTCTGCCTCGTGATGACTGGATGTTGTGTGATGTCCTTAAGTTAGTTAGGTTTAAGTAGTTCTAAGTTCTAGGGGACTGATGACCATAGATGTTAACTCCCATAGTGCTCTGAGTTATTTGAACCATTTTTATAACAGTTGTAAGTTGTTGTAGTTGTGTTGGGAAAGTACCAGTGCTCCAAGAACTAATAGAAAGCACTGATGCTCAAATCGTTATAGGCACTGAAAGCTAGCTACAGCCGCATACAAGCTCAGTCGAAATTTTTGTGAAGAACCTAATGGTGTGCTGGCCGGTGCGGCCGTGCGGTTCTGGCGCTTCAGTCTAGAACCGCGTGACCACTCTGATTGCAGGTTCGAATCCTGCCTCGGGCATGGATGTGTGTGATGTCCTTAAGTTAGTTAGGTTTAATTAGTTCTAAGTTCTACGCAACTGATGACATCAGAAGTAAAGTAGCATAGTGCTCAGAACCAACCTAACGTTGTTTCGAAAGGATAGGCTAAACACGGTTGGCGGTGGAGTGTTTGTTGCCAATAGAAGTAGTTTATCTTGTCGCGAAATTGAAGTAGATACTTTATGTGAGTTAGTATGGGCAGAGGTCATTCTCGGCCGGCGGAATAAATTAATAACTCGATCCTTTGACCGACCTCTAATTTCAGATGATCAGTTGCTGAAAGGTTCAAAGACAACTTCAGTTTGATTTCAAATATGTACCCAACTCATACACTAGTAGTTGGTGGTGACTTTAATTTACTCTCGATATGTTGGCGAAAATACATCTTCAATTACGGAGGTACACATAAAACGTCATCCGAAATTGTGCTAATCGCATTCTCTGAAAATTATTTCGAGCAGTTACTTCATTAGCCCATGCGAATAGTAAACTTTTGTGAAAAGACACTTGCTTCTTAGCGACAAATAATTCTGAGTTAATAACGAGCATCAAAACCGATACAGGGATTAGTGAACACAGGGTTGTCATAACGAGACTGGATATTGTAACACCCAAATCCTCGAAAAATAAACGAGAAATATAGCTATTCAAAAAAGCAGATAAAAATTCAGTAGACTCCTTCCTGAGAGACAATCTCCACTCACTCCTAATTAGTATTATAAGTGTAGACCAGATGTGACTTGAATTCAAAGAAACAATATCGGCAGCAATTGGGAAATTTTTTACCAAACAAATTAAGAAACGACGGAGCTGATCCTCCTTGGTACACAAAACGGCTCAGAACACTGTTGCAGAAACAAACATGCCAAATTTAAACAGACGCAAAATCCCCAGGACTGGCGATCTTTTACAGAAGCTCGAAAGTTAGCGCGGATTTCAATGCGAGATTCTCCTAACAGTTTCCACAACGAAACTTAGTTCCGAAACCTGGCAGAACATCCAAAGAGATTCTGGTCCAAGGTTAGTGGCAAGAAACAATCAATGCCTTCCCTGGGCGACAGCAATGGAGATACTGTCGATGACAGAGCTGCCAAAGCAGAGTTACTGAACACAGCCTTCAAAAATGCCTTCACAAAATAACACGAAGTAAATAGTCCAGAATTCGAATCAAGAACAGCTGCCAACATGAGTAACGTAGAAGTAAATATCCTTGGAGTAGTGAAACAATTTAAATCGCTTAATAACAGCAAGTCTTCCGGTCCAGACTCTATACCAGTTAGGTTCATTTCGGAGTATGCTGATACAATAGCTCCATACTTAACAATATTATACATCTGTTCGCTCGACGAAAGATCCGTACCCAAATACTGGAAAGTTGCACAGGTCATACCAATATTCAAGAAAGGTAGTAGAAGTAATCCACTCAATTACAGGCCCATATCGTTAATATCGATATGCAACAGGATTTTGGAACATATATTGTGCTCGAACATTATGAATTACTTCGAAGAAAACGGCCTATTGACACACATTCAACATGGGTTTAGAAAACATCATTCTTGTGAAACACAACCAGCTCTTTATTCGCATTAAGTCTTAAGTACTGCTGTCAAGGGATTTCAGACCGAATCCATATTCCTGGATTTCCAGAAGGCTTTTGACACTGTACCATACACGCGGCTTGTAATGAAACTGCGTGCTTATGGAATATCGTCTCAGTTATGTGACTGGATTTGTGATTTCCTGCCACAGAGGTCACAGTTCGTAGTAATTGATGGGAAGTCAACGAGTAAAACAGAAGTGATTTCTGACGTCCCCCAAGATAGTGTTATAGGTCCTCTGCTGTTCCTTGTGTGTATAAGCTATTTGGGAGAGAATCTGAGCTGTCGTCTTAGGTTGTTTGGAGATGAAGATGTCGTTTATCGAGTAGTAAAGTCGTCAGATGATCAATATAAATTGTAAAACGATTTAGAAAAGATATCTGAACAGTGTGAAAATCGGCAGTTGACCCTAAATATCGAAAAGTGTGAGGTCATCCACGTGAGTGCTAAAAGGAATTCGTTAAACTTCGGTTACACGGAAGATCTGTCTAATCTAAAGGCCGTAAATGCAAGTAAACACCTAGGAATAACAATTATGAACAACTTAAATTGTAAGAAACACACAGAAAATGTTCTTGGGAAGGCTAACCAAGGACTGCGTTTTATTGGCAGGACACTTAGAAAATGTTACAGATCTAATAAGGAGACTGCTTACACAATGCTTGTCCGTCCTCTTTTCGAATACTGCTGCGCGGTGTGGGATCTTTACCAGATAGGACTGATGGAGTACATCGAAAAAGTTCAAAGAAGGGCAGCACGTTTTGTATTATCGTGAAATATCTGAGGGAGTGTCACTGAATTGATACAGGATTTAGGCTGTACATCATTAAAATTAAGGCGCTTTTCGTTGCAACATAATCTTCTCACGAAATTCCAATCACCAACGTTTTCCTCCAAATACTATAATATTTTGTTGACACCGACCTACATAGGGAGAAACGATCACCACGATAAAATCAGCGAAATCAGAGCTCGTTCGGAAACATATAGGTGTTCATTCTTTCTGTGCGCTATACGAGATCGGAATAATAGAGTTGTGAAGGTGGTTCGATGAACCCTCTGCCAGACAGTTAAATGTGATTTGCAAGTATCCATGTAGACCTAGATGAAACCAATAAGATAGTATTTATATTTGTACAATAATTCATGTCTATATTGTTTGGTTAGTGAGTGAGAAACTCTTGAAAATAATATATATGTGCATGAACATAAATTTTGTAAGAGAGCAAGATTTCAATTTCTTGCCAAATATTTACATTGATTCCTCATAACTAGGAATATCCCATTCAAACAACTAGAATGTTTCTCTATAAATTCCTTTAAAATACATAGAGTGCACTTTTAGTTTCCAAATTTTCAAGTATTCTATTATTAAAAGTGATTTAAAATTATTTTCATGAATATTAATTTAATTTTTCCACTTTTGTTTTCTCATTTCTCTCAACGAAAATATTTTTTCAAGTGTACGTCCGACCCACACATTAGTCACCTTTAATTTGTTATAATTAATAAGATAAAAAGTTATTAGATATTTAAAAATGGGATAAAAGAGTTTAATTTTGTATTGGTTATAAATAGTTGAATACTAGATTTTAGGAACTTATGTATAAGATGAAAATGTATTAGCTTTTTAAAAATGAAAAGGAAATCAGTTTATGGATTGTGAATATTTGAATATAAGATTTGGAGAGCTAATTTCTTAGATTAAAAAAAAAGAAAAAGGTTTAGTTTTCCATATAAGTTATGAGTATTTTAATACTAGATTTGGGGAGCTAATTTACGAGATAAAAATGTATTATATTTTTAAAAACGAAAAAATAATTTTATATTTTTAGTGTTTGTTTCTGTAATTTATATTCAAAAAATTAATAGGTTAATATTTTTAGAGTTAATATTTTTTAAATATTTTATTTTTGTTAAAATTTGTTGTCATCTTTTGTTCATGAAATTCAGTTAAAATTTTGGATTTTTCTGATTGCTGTATTCAGTTAAAAATTATTGGAAATTTGGTTGACCATGGAGAATTTTGGCAAGCGCAGAACAAGGTGTGCTCGCAGTGACAAAAATCTCCTACTTTATGTGTAGCTGTGATGGGGAGGAAGCGTAAATATAGGCATCGGTAAGGGTACTGTGCAATGCTCCTCTTCGTCTTCTCCATCTTTCAGGGAATGAGTGATGCCAAAATGCTCTCTCATTGAAAAGAATGTGAGGTGGCGTCTGTTTCTGTAAAAAGTAACCATCTTTATTGCTTAGAATAAGACGTTAAGACAGGAATGGTAATGGGAAGAGGAATTCCGCCTGATGCAAGACACCTTTTTTCTGTTTTGTTTCACCTAAACTTGTTTCAGCACATTTTGTGCTATCTTTAGTAGGTTATTCTGTTTTATTTTCTATCTTTCATGATACTATTGGTCATTTATTTTGGTAGCTTTTCTGCTACACAATCTAAAATTTCTCATGGTTTTGGTATTGTGGTGCTAACTCATATGTTGTTGGCGAAGTGAATAGGCAGATTTCGTGAGCTGTGGTTTCTAGACACTGCAGTTTCCCCGATTTTTCGAAACATATGCAAAGTTTTCGCCGCCATTACGTCTTGTTGTGGCAGTGTAGTGTTCACTGCAACGCCACAAGATGATGAGGAATAATAAAGTGCAACTTTTCATGACATGAGTCACCTTGAGCAGAGTGTTTAAAGGAGTAAAGCCTGATTAACCTTTGATTAACCTTCTAGGAGACAGATCACACTGCTCTGATATTCCTGAGAAGTTAACATATTTTTCTTCAGCAATGTGTCCGTATTTTCTAGCACATCCTACACTGATATGATGGTTTAGTGTTTTGTAAAGTTGTATGTTTGCTTCAATCGACAGAGTAATCAACGTACTCAGATAGTAGAGCACACTGACGTGCCACTTACAGGACTTGGCGAAGTGAACCTGCTCCACACAGAATCTTCCTCACAGCATAATGACAAATTTGGTGAGGTGGCCTGCCTGTATGTGATTAATAGGCGGTTTTCCACGCACATTTAGGTAAATGCTAGGTTGGTACCCATATTCCCAGATGCATACAAACATTTCTAAAACGTTCCTACCCTTGAAAATGTGAAACACTTTAGACACAGATAGATCGAGGTACACAGAATCCATTTGAGGGACAGTGCTGGAATCAGAAAAGACATACAGCCACCCACTGTTACTAACATTGCCAAAATAAGTGTAACAGTGCTGATCCTGCAGAGAAATGGGAAAGGACAAGAAGGAAGAAGAAGGAGTTATGTCCAAATAATTAAATTTTGAGACTTTTGACTTCATTTATTACTTTTCCCATTTGCTCCACTGCGGGTTTTTCAAGTAATGAAATGGCCACTGCTGTTGAGTCCGCTAGCGGTTTCAGCTCTTCGGTTCATCTGTTCTCTAGTGGATCTGAGACTGCCATTCATTTGATAGATGTATACCTGTGTGAGATTGTACATGAAAAAACGAAGTTTACATATATTTATGTACAGGCAGACTATAAAACTTACAGTGGCTAAGTAATACCCAAAAGATATGGGTACAAGTGGTAGATTAAAAATCTTCCTTCCCTAATAACGTTGTGATAATACTTCCACTTCAAGACTGTATGGATCATTACATTACAGTTATTATCTGGCTTTATAGAGGCCTATGTTTTGATATACTCGAATTTGAATGTTGTATAAGTAGGAGGAAAACAATGTCTTTAAAGGTCTAACATAGTTGCAGTGGGCGGAACATACAAGCTAAGGGCAAATTTATATTCTCAGAGTGAAAAAGTGGAAGTACAGAGAACTGTAGAAGTTGGTATTCCAGTACATGCTAAAATCTCAGCTATACCAACAACTTCTGCTATTCCCTGAAGTTCAACTTTCGCACATGAGAAACATAAATACACTCTTGTTGCGGATGCCCATCAATTGCAACAATGTTGCACATTTACTATAAATCTATTTTTAGCCTCTTACTTGGGCAACATGCAAGATTTGACTACATGAAAACGAAAATCTCCATAAATCCAAAGAAGAATTATAGTGTAATGATTCATAGTCTTGAGACAACTATACTACCATAACATCGTTAGACAAACAAGATTTTACATTTGCCACATATGTAATTACACGGATTATGACCATTGCCCAGTGAGACGTTTGATGCCCAAGGTGGCATTGTGATCATACGATAACAAAAGTATATAAGCGAACCAGAAACGGAATGGGGATCACCCTAGCGAAGATATGGGCTGTAAATGGGGAAATCGATTGATATAAGCGCTTTTGAAAAATGGCAGATTATTATTGAGGAGATCTTGTGAATAAATATCGCGAAAACGGTGAAGCTGGTCGAATGTTCAATTGCTACTGACGTGAGCATCAAAGGAAAAGAGGAAGGACAGAAAAACAACTATTACGCACTAAGTGGTAGGACGTCCACGCCTCTTCACAGAACGTGGGGTTTGGAGGCTTGTCTGTTCTGTAAAGTAGGATAGATGGTGATCTGTGGCATCTCTGCCAAAAGAGCACAATGCTGGTGCACCCGCAACTGTTTCTAATGCACACCCTTCATCGTACATTGTTGAACGTGGTGCTCCGCAGCAGACCACCCCCGTGTGTTCATATTTTGACCCAACGACATAGTTAATTAAAACTGCAGTGATCTCAGGACCATTGTGATTCGACAGTAGATCAGTGGAAGCATGTCTGCTCTTCGGGAGAATCACAATTTTGCTACACTAGATCAATGGACGTCTCTATCAGCGCCGTCATCGAGATGAACGGCGGCTCGAAAGGTACCACGCGCCGCAAACGCAGACTGATGGAGACAATATTACGCAATTGGTGACATTCTACTGCGCTTGCATGGGACCTGTGGTAATAATCGAAGACACGCTGACAGCTGTTAACCACATGCATCCCTTTCTGCTTGATGTCTTCCCTGTTGGCAATGTATTCTTTCAGCAGTATAATTTTCAGTGTTTCGGAGCCAGAACCGTGCTACAGTGTTTTGTGAAGCATTATAGTGAACTCACGTTGACGTCTCGGCTACCAAATTTGCTAGATGTAAATCCTATGGAACCCTTCTGGGTCACTGTCTGTTCCCATCACCGAGTCCGCAAATATGTGAACCGTTATTTATGCGAGTTACATGACCTGGGCATCGACACCTAATGCCACATACCTTCACAAACCTACCAACAATCTTTCTGATACCTGATGCGCAGAATCAGGACGGACAAACAAGCTATTTAGATGGTGCTGTTAATGTTTTGGTTAAAAAAAATGGTTCAAATGGCTTTGAGCACTATGGGACTTAACATCTGAGGTCATCAGTCCCCTAGGACTTATAACGACTTAAACCTAACTAACCTAAGGACATCACACACATCCATGCCCGAGGCATGGATATTATTTCGGCACTGTATATTTTATAGTCTGCCTTTAAATAAGTATATGTAAGCTTTTTTGTTTAATCCACAATCATTCACATACATACATCTATCGGTACGGTAGTTACAAATCCACCTGAGTATGACTTAATAAAAAAGCCGATACTGGTAATGGACTCAAGAATTTCTGCAGAGCAGCTGGAGCGGCGTTGTCTCTGCTTAACATCTGCCTTCCTGCATAAGCATAGGTGATTTACTTACAAATTTTCACTGTTAGGTATCCTTCTCACTTACAGTGTGTAGAAATCTCGCAATATAAGGTTCCCATTTATGAGAACGAAAAACTCACTGATCACTAGTTGTGCTGTTTACCTTCTCAGGCAAACGATGTGTCAAATACCTCTTGGAATACTGTGTGAAATCCTGGACCACTACAGCATGTTTGTGTTAACCGCTGAATTTATCTGCATTACATAGAGACCCTTCTTCACTTCTTGTTCTGTCCTTTCACTTAAAATTTGTCACATATCCTTGCAGTCGTTAAGCTTGCTGGTGATGTAGTTCCAAACTCAGTGCTCCAGTGACATACAACCTCATTCAGATACCTTAACTGGTGAGGAGGGCTTTAGTAATGGGCGCTTTTAGCATCCAACCTATCGCGCGAAGCGTTAGGTGCCGCGGGATCGTTTCTGTATCGATTAGTCACCAGCCACTGGCGCTCTGGGATGTTACAACTGACCACAGCATCTGGAAAGTTTTAAAAAGTTTATGATCTCTTTGCTCAAGGTGTAACTGTGTTGTGAGTAACACGTGCTGCTTCCGATTGTACTTGACATAAAACATTTTGGTTGTGATTCTGGACAGACGTTTCGTTTTATGATGTAGATAATCCGTGCATTACTTAAATTCAGTTATCAAGGGAATTATGTGGCCAAAGTTCGCGTGTGTAGATTTTATTGGTTTTCAACTTCATTTTTGGAAGGGTGCCTTGTTTTCATTATCCACCCACCTTAGGATTTGTCCATTCTGACCTACAGATTTGCTTGAGCGGATCGTACTGCCACAATCCATATTTGACAGCACAAGCTTCAATCCGCAGTGAATATTATGTGTTTCATTTATTGATGAACTTATTTCCTAGTGACTACCTTTCCTAGCTGTGGCGAATGTCTGAGTTTTAATGCGCTCATGAGAGCAACCGTCTCCCATCCTTCCGATAACACGATTTTTGCTGACAGAATAATGCTCAGAGAGTTTGTTAGGAAATCAGCCTCCTAAGGAACCATAATATTAAAATGATTTTTCCTTTGTTATGTGATTACTAAACTTAAAGGAGAGAATACTTCTCTAACAATCAAAGTCCTTCTCGATGGAGTATTTCACTAGTTTTTCCACCTACGTGCGTTCAACCAGTTCTTTCCACGTACTGTCTCTAGTGAGAATAGCTATCCTGCTTGTAAATTTAAAATTATTACTGAAATTCATTTGCTAATAAGTCACACTGAAGTCCTTTAGTCAGATTCATTGCACGTTATAGTTGAATCGTTGGGACAAATCTCCTTACTTTGCGTTATCGGGTTCAGATGACATTACAATGAGTGGAATTTACCCATGGAGAGGCATTTGCAGCTCTTGATAAGAAGCACAGTAGCATCGTAAGGTTTATTAGGTATAGCGAGAGATGTATCTCGTAGTTTCAGTAGTATTTAATCGCAGAATTAAACAGCATCAGTGTATCTGTATAAACGTAATTGAAAGAACAAGGAACATCTTCTACAATAAAATATATAAAGTGCTTTAATATAATAATTTTCTTACATCGTTGTTTAGCTCATCCCCTCAGTAAACCTCCAAGGAATGGCAGTTCAGACATAACAGAATGAGGTTTTCACTCTAACTTCCTGGCAGATTAAAACTGTCTGCCGGACCGAGACTCGAACTCGGGACCTTTGTCTCGGCCCGGCCCGGCACACAGTTTTAATCTGCCAGGAAGTTTCAGACATAACAGCATATGAAAAGCATTCATCAAAAATTTGGAGAAATATATGGGTCGCGCAACTGATTTAAGAGCGATAATAGCAATACGCTCTCACAACTTTCACAAAAAGTTTCCATTCACGATTGTCAGTATATTACTAAACAAAACGATTGTGAACGCGAATGTAGATTACCGTTATGTGAGTTTGAGGGGAATGCTGTTATTTGTCGTTTCCGTCTACGTTATGGAAGTCAGTGCTTCTGTTTTTTTTTTTTTTTTTTTTTTTTTTTTTGGTGGGAGGAGGAGGTAGAAATCTGTCCTTTCTGTCCTGCTTTACTCATCTTCCTACAGCTTGTCCCCCTACCAACGAAGTAACGAAAATTGTCAGATTTGCTATCGTCGGCATGTTTAGTCAGCTTTTGAATGGGCGCCTTTTCCTGGCTGCAATGTTCTACACTGGCGGTCAGGACGGAAGCCGATCCAAGTGGGCAAGAAACTGAAAAGAACCCTGCGTTAAACACAGCTTGTAATTTTCTAGAATTCTTCTCCATTTTAAAGACTGTTACTTGCCATGCTATTCTATTCCCCGAAAGTTAGTTTAGAAATTAAGACCTTCACATATTTAAAAACTATCTGAGTACCCAGCATTGTCAGGGTATGTGTTTATTTCAGTCTTCTATTAGTCCATCTAACCTCCCCCCTCTCTGTCCATCTCCTTCTCCCCATCTCACTCTCTCTCTCTCTCTCTCTCTCTCTCTCTCTCTCTCTCTCTCATTTTCTTCCTCTTCCTCTCTCTTTCCGTCTCCTCCTCTTTCCTTTCACTGTCCATATACTCCTTCCCCATCTCTCTGCACATCTCCCCATCCTCCCTTTCAGTACATTTCCCACTTCCCCTCTCTGTTTCCATCACCTTCTGCCACCAATCCATGTCCATCTCCTACCAGCATCTCCTACTTCTTCTTTTTCCTCATTATCATCACTACCCCAGCAGGCGGTTGCTAGTTTTCACCGCAACGTTTTTCTTTCCGAATAGTAATTTGTATGTGTACCAAATTACTTGAAATCGATCCTGGGCTTTAGGAGGGGTTTCTAACCAGTGGCTTACCCTGCGTGCACACATGTCACATAGATTTCTCCATGTATTTTACATATTTCACTCTTATTTGCTCACATAATTTTCCTGTATCTCTAATCAAGTTGCCCTACAGTTTCTTTTCACACAGCTCCATGTTTATGATAACATTTCTCCTGAAATATATGTCATAGAATGGTATACACTGACGAAAAAAAGTCGCCACACAAAGAGGGAGATGTGCGACATAAAGGGAGGTTGATAGACGTGTTTCTACATTAGAAAGATGATGTCTATTAAAATTTCTCGCCAGTCGCATAAGAGTGACGTTAGTAGCACCACTATGAGTTTGCAAATCAGGTTTGCTTTAAATAGATACACAGGCCCACAAACAGTCTACGAGAAACTCATTTAAATTATTGTGCACAAGCGCATAGACAGTTCACAGCATATTGGTTTAAATCAAAGCGCACAGGCACACCAACAGTCCATAATCATCAGTGTGCTCAAAACATCAGTAAGAAAACAATTGTAAAGTCACATTTTTTCAAACCAATGCAATGTCTATGTTGCCATTGATGAATTATATGCATTCAGTGATAATCATCGTTAATTTCATTCATCGAAATGTGTCTTGATGTAAACATGTTTTCTTGAAGACTAAGTGAAAAAACATTTATACCATTGTACTAGTTTATTTGTGAGGAGGCTACGAGCAGATTCAGAGTATGCAGTATTTGTCCATAATAATTCCGCTGGCAATTCAGAGCCAAAGTTTCTCACAACAGTAGTGTAAAGTGCTATAGGAATGAGAAAACGTAGCATTTTTTCACCAAATGTTGGCTAAATTATTGGTGAAGTGATCTGACATATCGTTTAGCAGACGCGCGTCCACACGTTGCATAGTGCGGAGGAGTATGCCTAAATACGCCCATGAATGTTCCGATTCAGCATAAGACATAATACGCAGACACTGTTTTAAATAAGTACATAATCTAGAACAAAAACTGAAATGTGTATATGTCACTATATGGCAAGACAGACAAATATCAAAAGTAACTTCCTAACACAGAAAGAGTTCGTTGGTTACATTCAAGACCAGCACACGGTATATAGCTAAAGTTGACAATTCATTATAACGGTTGCATCTTAACATATATACGAAATTTTTTATGTCAGTGTTATACAGTATTCTAGGTAAGAAAACATGATAAAAACACTGACTGCAAAAAAGACATGAATTGAGAATAAAAGTGAATAGTATTTTGGTACAAATATCTGTTAAAATACATTTAAAAAGCAAAAGCTTCTTCACATGCTGTGTACAGTAATCATAAAACATAATACTGTTCCCGAGGAAAATGTCTCTCTCTAAGAACTATTCAGAAGGGAAGTGGATCAAAAAAGGGATTAAAGTTCGTGTACAAAATTATTCTTGTACCTGTGAAAAGAAATTAATTATATTAAAGTCCCAGTCGTCACTCTGTCACAAAAGATAATGAAAGCGAAAATGTGGCCAGAGATACGTATTTTATGCCCGTGCTACCTAATCATTATACTCCAAAAATGCTTAGCATACCCTAACTGCACGAAAGACAAAGTGGTAGAAAATGTGCCGTACAGCTTTATACAAATAAGATAAAGAAAATTTGTGCTAAATGGTTAGAAAACGTATATAAATCTGTTAATCTGAGCTGCGAAAGTAAAAACTGTCGTTAACCTGTTAAACGAGAAAAAAGAATTGTTAGGACAAGCAAAATCATCCAGCTGTCAAATCAAGTATATGAACAGAAGTGTCATCTCTCATAAATAGCACTACCCATGCAGAAAAACGCTTACACGCCAAAAGTTCTCATCGCAATGTGTCAAATAAAGTAGTAAATTTCCCAACACATATCATCTCCAATCATAAGAAATTTTCTAGTGTAGACAAAAATCAATAAGCCACAACAACTCAGAGTGTGCTCTACAGCCAAATCATAACAAAATCCCTAATAGTCCCTAACTTCACTGCCTATTTCCTGAAATTTCAAAACGCATCACCTTAAATACATAATCTGTAAGTCCACATAATCATTAACTTCATTATCATAAACTCATAATTCCTTCAATCATATACTATATATTACTTAAAAAAAGGAAGTATGACGTAGAACTTGCAGTTGCTGCTCTGTGATATTATGTTCAATGCTCTTAAATCGAACCAAAAATTCCCTACCTGTTCCACAACTGCGTACTGTACAACATTTGTCACATACGATCCAACTGATGCATATTTCCGTGTGTCAGCCCATAAGAAAAGCTCTATTCGTTTACGCAGTACCCGATGCTACCGTCCAGCACTCGTAGCTTTGAGACATTGCGCACTTCTGCTCCACTAAAAGTTGCTGCTTCTTTTTTTGGACTGTAGCTTTGCCTGAATCTCTGTGTGTTACATACCGCTAGAGAGTTACATCATTAGTGACTTTGCAATTTAAGTCCGTAGTAATGAAGTACGTAATACTAATAGAAGTACACAAGGGAAAAGAAATAGACAACGTCTTCTACCTTATGCAAGGAAAAAAGACTTCAATCTACACATACTTAAGGTGAACTGGCTTATGACTTAACTTCAAAATATTTACAATAATCCGCTCGAGAAAATCACCTGTACCGCAACATGACTATGCTAAGAAATGTGTACTAACTAGCAGAAAAAAAATTGCCCAAAGAATTAATCTACAATATCAATTCATGTTTTTATTTGACGTAAAAAACGGTAACCTGTTAATCTCCTGTTCCTCCATCGAAAATCTCTTCTCAGAATGTAATGTAACCGGCGTATCGATGTTTTGTAGCGAAATACATGAATTATCAAAAGCCAGAATCGCGTCTTGTCTGTTTAAGAAATCCACGCCAAGCGTTATATCTGTTGTTAGTAGTAGCACGATCCATTAGCTTCCAAGGAAAGCATGACCTTGTTACAGTAAATTGCAAATGTGTTTGTGATTTTACGTCGACACCTTTCCATGAAACAGCCCCTCTAACTCTTGTTCTGTGTAATGGTGAAGTAGGGCCAGTTTCATCTCAGTTACATATATGGAATACTACATCACTAATTACTAGGATTGGATAGGCTGAATCTAAAACTGCATTTAAAATATGTTTGCCTGTTTGTACGTTGATGACTGGATGATGAATTTCTCTTTGAGGTTCCTCTTATTCCTGTAACAACGTGTCCCTGATGTCTTGTAAAAATGTGATATTTTCAATAGTCAGTGCGATTGGTAATACATGCTGTCTCAGTGTGTGAATTTTCTGTAATCTTCTCCTCTAATCACTGCTGCCCGACACTGTCGTGTCACTGTGAAGTAGGTAGCGAAACTTCAACTACTTGTACATATCACCTCAGTTCTGTATTATTAGAATTAATTTGTCGTGAGTGAAAACGATTATCCGATTCATTCATAACAAATTTTTGCTGTTATTCGTAATTTTCATTTCCCGGAAATTGTGGTTTTGTTGTCTGTTGTAGTGATAGATGTGATTGTATCGTTGCTGCCTAGTATATGCAAACTGTTATACCTCTGCACGTAACTGTTTACAAAATTACTATGTTGCTGCGGAGGATTGTTCATGTTCCCCCTTCAGTTACGAAAGCGCTTGTTGTTGTGACAAAAATTCAGATTTTGTTGGTGGTCATACTGCGGTGGTCTATTGATATCGTTACGTCCCTATTATTGTTTTTGGTACTGTTGGTTATTCCCACGTCTTCTGTCTGTGGTGTCATGAAATGATCTGAAATGTCTCCTACTCCTACTGCCATTGTAACTGCGGTTGTTCGTATAAAAGTTTATGTTTTTGTACATATATTAAGATTCTTGAATCTCAAGCAATTGTAAAACGACACGTAATGCATTGATGTTTTCTTTCTGATGTCCTGTTGGCAGAAAAACTCGTAAAGATGTCAGAAGTTTAGAAACACAAAGCTGGATTAAAGCAGATTGGCTGAACGGCTCTATTAAATGTTGGTTTTGTTGGCCATGTACTCGAAGAACCGCGTTAATGTTGCAAACTGAGAATTTTGAAAATCCTTAATTCCACGCTGTGTAGTCTCTGACCAGTTTCCTGCAAGAAATGCATTTCCAAATTCCTCTAAAGACAAACATTGCTTTGTTATGGGTCGCATCCGTACAGTTAGTTCGCCCTCCAAAAAACTACAAATAAAATCTAACCTGCGTGTCACTGGCCACGTCAGTGATGAAGCAAAGCTAAACTGTTAGATACAATCTAAAGGATGTAGATCATTGATACCGTTGCGAAGAACGTTAAATTTTCTAACTGACAGCATGTGTTTGTAGTCAAATCCGTCATGTCTTGTAAAGTCATTAAGGATCTGTTGATTGAGATATGTATGTCAATGTTGGTGCTCATTTTCGAAGTCTCTTTCATGTCTAATTGTAATTCGGCCAACATGTTGTTCTCGCCATCCGTGACAGCTCTCACTACAATCACGTGTCTCTTGTTCTAGTGTCAAATACTTTTCATCATCAGCTAGATCAGTGGAAACCTATTGATTTCTTGTTTGTTACTGGCACCTGTCCAGTGGTGTATACAGAAAAACCTCATGGAGGGGGTGCTAAAGATATCTTGAGATACCTTTACTTTTACCATAATAAAAAATTATCAAGCCACATGCCAAGTTTAAGAAAGTTCTATTTAAACTGATTGTACACATTAAAAGACAATGCCAGCTTATGATGTAAAAAAGTCACAGTTGTGGTTCTCTTCATTAAATGATGAATTCTATGTGCCTATTCTTCCTGGCAGATTGGTTAATTACATCGTCAATAGGGCGAGTGTTCAACGTTGTCGACCTCAGCTATGCCTTTGTACGCTGCAATGTTGGAAAACTTCTTTCTACTGTAGCTATACATGCAGGTGGACAAGCTAATATTTTGTACACTGTGTGCAAAGTAGGATAGTCAGATCTATAACAAGCAGACAACGCTTGCATAACAGAATCACGATAATTATCGGCGTTTATGCTCGTTAGCTTGTATTGAAGAATCTCTCCCATTAGTATAAAATACGATGACGCGGACGCGCGTGCTACATAGGAAAGTACAGCTACTCGATAACTCGATTCAGTCAAGTCGACTGATGAAAGAAACGAACGAATAACGTGCGTGCTGACTGGCGGGAGCGGCGAGGATGGCAATGCGGTCGGCATCGCAAGGGGCAGGTGACGAGGTGGGGGATGGGGCGCCCCGCGCGCCACCCATTTGTATCCGCCACTGCATCCATTTTTCCTTAAACGATCCAAAGACTGAAATTCTTCGGTTTCTTTAAACTAAATTCGTTGTATATCTGCCGAATGATCGTGTGTATTTATTTCGATTTGCTCAGCTTTGAAAAGTTCATCGATCTCTGCTTTCGGTGATTCAAATTGGTTTTTTCACTGGTGTTTCAATAATTCGAGCTTTCTCTTTACGATATGTATGCGCAGTTTCTTTCAATTTTGTGTCGAATTAAGGTACTCACCGAGAAAACTGACGTTGTAATTTTGTCTGTGATTTGCAATTTCTTTTATTCTTGCAGAGATTTTGATTGATTCCGTTATCCTGAATGTCGTTACATTCTTTACGATTGAATCATTGCTTTCTTTTTGTTTCAAGTACTTTGTTGTGTTCTTGTAATTTTGTTTCAGGGTTACTTGATAATTGATTAGCTAATGTTTTGTTACTTTCTTGTTATTTTGTTTCAATTACTTTCTAATAAGTGCTGAAGCGTAAATCAAAGATCGTTTTTCTGCGAAGCTTTCATGCTAACAGTTGTGTGAAGCAGTGACTGAGCGCTGTGTTCTCATTCACTACTGATCGTAAAAATGTTGCCAACTGAAATCTGTGTAACGTCCGTATTCCTCCTAAACTCACTATCTGGGAGAGAAGCATCTACTTCAAGCATTGTTATATCTGAAATGGTCTCTGTAGCATTAGTAAGTGACCCGTCAAAAGCAAAGTACTGTTGTCACATGATTTTTGCATATTGGCTGTCTGAGAATGATTGCTAAGAGAGCTGCTATTCACTGTGTTGCGCGGCGTGGTAATTATAATAGCAAGCATAAATATTTTCAAAAAAATTCTCAGATATTATCCCAATGAGCTGTAAGAAAACACAAATAATTACTAAATAGCGCAAGACCAAAACTAAACTGCAAGCAAAAAGCGATCGAGAGCAATGAACTTGATCTGACAACTTGGAAGAAAACCTCAATAAATTCCCGGACGCCAGAACCTAGAAAGAATGTCGTCAAGTGAAAGTTATTTGTTTCGGTTTGCCTTTATGAGTGAAACTAAATGTTGATGTGAAAGTGAAGCTTAATCTACAGATAGCTTCACCCTAGCTGTTGGTGACAAAAATTCTATTGCGAGAAATCACAGAATCCTAAGAAAGTCATGCCCTGTCTGAAACCCTTTGTAATCACAAAAATCTGACTATGAAAATTTCAGGAAATGGAACTGTTTACTTTGAAATTAATCTTGGTCCTTGTGAAAGTAAATTAAAGAAAGAATCTGTCCTCTACACACTTACCCTTAGCCGGACGCAACCTGCTCGCGTAGCTACAAATGGTTCAAATGGCTCTGAGCATTATGGGACTTAACATCCGAGGTCATCAGTCCCCTAGAACTTAGAACTACTTAAATCTAACTAACCTAAGGACATCACACACATCCATGCCCGAGGCAGGATTTGAACCTGCGACGGTAGCGGTCGCGCGGTTCCAGACTGAAGCCCCTAGAATCGCTCGCCCACAGCGGCCCGCTCTCGTAGCTATAGCGCATCTCGGTAACAGAGCTACAAAATTTGACGACAGAGATAACCAATGGTGGAGTGTGTACTCTAAGATCACTGCTGCCTTTTTTTTTAATAATGCTTGATAATGATTATTAAATAAGTTGAAAACGAATTGACACTTGGGATTTGGACAACGACGCTGGTTCAAATTAACTCAATTCCAACTTAATTTTCTTCGACTTAATAACGTTGAATGGAATTTCAAAAATATTGAAGCTTTTTCTTAAATCACATAACAGTAATCTAAGAATTACAGAAACTGAACTTCATCTCTCCTTAAACAAAATTCCGAATTGCAGTTCTTAAAGCCATTCCTGTCTCAATGACCAATAAATCCTCACAAAAAATTAAAAGCTGAAAATAACTGATCTGGATGTCGGACGAACCAAGAGAGCCGCATAACAGACCTCTGCCACAAATAAAACAAACTTGATCATTACCTGTAATCCATTCTTTACAATTATAGTCGTACCAATAGAAAAACCAATTATTTTTCTCTCCAGAGTAAGTCTTCTACTGACTCGTAATATAATTCCAAAAATCTCCATTGTTTGTCCGTTACTGTCACTAAACCAAAACTTTGCTGTTCATATCCAGCACTAAACTTCTTCTAACAGTCCCCTATCCTGTCCTTGTGAGTAACGGATAAATCTGGTGCATATCTCCGCAGAGCAAAGATCACCTCTGACTCATTTCTGTGCTGTGCAGCATCTCTGTAGAGGCTGCGCGCTCATGCCTAAGCGGTTCGGACCTTATGAGTTTGATTTCAGACATACAAAACAATAAAAATCCATACAAAAATTAACACACACACCTTTCACAAACATGGCACTCTATCCCACCAACTGACATCCGGCACCTGTTTACAGAGCACGCACATGTATATGCTTGCATTCAACAATCTAGGGGTTACATTGCTTATTATTGTACCAACAATTCACATTTGCAATGGTTTATCTCGCGCTTACATTAGCCTGTGATCTTGCAGTGTTAAGCTCGTAAATATGTTACCTAGACAAATATACTGCAGAAATTTCATTACTCTACGTTAGTTAGTTTTGGTGTTTTTTTATCAGTGATTTTTGTAGGTACATTCAGCGGCAGATTTGAATACTGCCCGCGAAAAGTGTTTCTAATAGAGTTAATCGCAACGAAGTAATAAATATAAACATTATGTATGATGCTGCATTTTTTCTCGTATCTCAGTGTTTATGACCTCATACCTCCTGATATATGTGGCGTAGAATAATGTAATTATGCAAGTACATTCAACGGTATATGTGAGTACTGTCAAAAAATGTGTCGCGAATACAGTTAGCAGTAAGGAAGTAATAAATTACAACGTCATGCCTGACGTGGCAGTTTTACTGCATTAACAGTGGGACTATAGTAAGCGCTGAACTTTGTTGTTTGCTTTTCAGTATTTTGTCGGCACTGCCAGCGATAAAAATTTTTCTAACGATTTGAAATTCCGTGTAAAGTTCATCGCAAGTCACTATTGCTCTCATTCTCAAATAATGAATGAATAAAGTCTGGCTATTCGCGTTTGTGGGCAGCAATTCTTTTTCACACCCACCCCTTTGTTAGGAAGGTGGTTCTTGTAAACAACAGTGTTTCTCTCCAGGCACTAAATTATATGTGCATCAAGTTTGCTTCAAGTCGGTCCAGTGGTTTAGGAGGAGATGTGGAACACACTTATGTACATGGCTACTGTAACCTTACGCTCAAACACACCACTATTAAACCTCTCTGTCTCTGTACAAGTTTTGAAAACATCGTGAGGCGTAAGATTTAAAAAAGAAAAACTTTTTAGTTATCTTCATTTTTTATTCTTGTAGATTCTTGTTGAACTGAATAACTGATGGAATTCTTTCTGTTGCTATGAATACCTTTTTATTTTATCCCATTGTTCTGTACCACACTGGCTTCACAATCTCCATTTTCGTAAAACCATCAATTACATTGTTGTAGACAAATTTTAAAAAAAATGTGTGCTTCCATCAGAGACATGTTCACTACTACTCACATTCTGCGGCACTCACAATATTCCAAAGAGTTTACAAAGTGAAAGAGTTTACATACTTTCTTGACAAAAGAGGAATCATCGCCAAATTATAATATTATTTTATAAATCAATCCAGAAATAAATTTAATAATTAGCGTTAGTTTGTGCAACTAACAATATGAATTTTAAGTGAGTCAGATAGTTCTACAAGAAGAATAATTTTAGCTGTATCGATTGTAACAACTTAATTTCTTTTATACATTTTAGTCTGAAATATAATACATCGTATACACAACCAAATGAAATTCTTTCAGAGAAACAGCCGAAAATGTTCACCTGTACCAGATTAGTCCTGGCATCGGCTACCTCGATAAAAAAAGAAGGTTGTGTTAGAAAAGGGTGTCCCATTACAACACACACATACGTACAGATATGCATACATATATTTTTATAATATGTATGGACATATACGATCTTACTGATTTGTGGTAGGGGTGGTTTATAACCACCATGCCCTTCCCCTCCTTGGATTATTGCCTGCTGTGAACCAAGGTATGTCCAAACGTACGATCTTTGGTTCTGTGATGGCTCTACTTGCTTATGGTGCGTGCTGTCTTTCAGCATACAACGTCTTTTGGTCTGCTGACTGACATAACCCCAACCAACGAGGATTTAAATTGGCAATCAAAGAGTTCGCTCGTTTCACTTTTGCATTGAAGTTGATGGGATGTCCACCTGTTGAAATATCGATGGTTGTCGACGACTTTACCCGGTTGCTGTCCTATAAGATATGAGAATAAAAGCTATTCTGCTTCAAACAGTGTGTGCATTATTTGGAGAACATTTCTTGTGCAGAAGCAACAGCTGCTTGGCATCTTATATCCTATGTTCTAACTGTTTTTACTTTGAATTTGAGTTGCTGCAGTGCGCTGGTGTCTACTGAGATGGGTGCCGGCAACCGGTTCGGAGAAGGTGGCGCCATCGACAAGGAAATCACAGCCATTTGTCGAGTTTCTGGAGCGTGCACTAATGTCTTTATACGCCGCTCTGAGGAGTTGACCGTCGTCAAACCATTCTCACAAAAAGCGAGGCCCTGCATCTCAGGCCCCGCCGTAACCGGTAAATTCTGAACACGACGAAAAGTTTTTGTACATTAGAGAGACACAATGAATACAGTCTTATCGTATTTTCCGGAACATAATAAACTCTCGAACATTACCTCTAAATTAACACCTAAATTAAGAGGCGTTCTTGTAAGTTCTTTATTGTCTCTGAAAGGTAAGGTAATTAAAACAAAATGTATCGTATTTCATCGACGAAAAAGCGAATATCTTTCTCCGGTTGCAGTTATTATCATCCTGACAAAACACACTAAAATATAAATTAAAACATTAATTATGATGAACGTGTCAGCGCTCACGACTAAAGTAACCGAAGCTAAGGAAGATTAATAATCTGGTTGTTGTAAGCAGATAGTAGTAAAGACGATGGATATATCATTCTTAACTACGTATATTGCGCACTACGGATATTTTTATTTCGCTTGACAATATAAAGGAGTAAGCACTGCAGAAATGCAGCGAACACTTTTTAACGGTTTTTCGATAATAGTGTCATATCCACTGTTCGTAGATGTTTAAAAGTCATCTGTGTGAGCGTCATCGTAGCATTTTAACGTCCTTTTACTTGCTACATACATATACTCGTTTCTGTAACTTGTTTCTGTAAGTATTCAGCCGCTACGAAGCCATGGAAAATTGGAAAATAACGCTCACACCCGTGGTGAAATTTTAATCTGTGACAGCAAATTACGAGTCAGCTACACAGATAGAGCGCAGGACGATGTTGGAACGACATTTTATAGTGCGGGCACCAAAGGTGCCATTCTGCGAGCAGCTGTTTCGCGTTGAAAATGTACGAGTGCAGATCTTGCATGGAGTCTGGGTTACTACCAGGTGATTCCGCTGGTAAGTTGGCTACCCGACCGGCATATTGCAAAGATGAGACCACTGAGTTCACATTCGAGATGAGAGGCGTTCGAATGCCTAACGTCAGTCTGTCGCAGGTTCCTAGTGCAAGTTATAAGCTTGAACATAATGATGTTCTGCATCTACATCTTCATCTATACCGTGCAAGCCACTGTATGGTGTGTGACAAAGGACACTTTGTGTACTATTCCACCCTTTCGTGTTGCGCGAAGAACGATTGTTCGTAGTCCTGTGTAAGCTAGAATCTCTCTAATTCGGTTTTTCAGGAGATATATGTTGTATAAAGCACCGTTCTGGTTCCAGAATGAGATTTTCACTCTGCAGCGGAGTGTAAGCTGATATGAAACTTCTTGGCGGGATTAAAATTTGTGCCGGACCGAGACTCTAACTCGGGACCTATGCCTTCGTGGGCAAGTACTCTAGCACTTTTTTTCCGATGTTGTTCGTTGCATTTTTTCGGGGTGGATGTCCCATGACACCCATTCAAGTTCAGTGTTGAGCCGTTGACTCAGTTTTTCTTTTTAATACAGAGGGCGGCTAACCCTCTGAGTGAACACACGAACCTACCGAGCCGGCGCCATCTGAGCTACCCAAGCACGACTCCATATTTCTAGGAATGCACATTCTCAAACTTTTAATACCAAACCACTCCGTGATACACAACGTCTCTCTTGAAGCGTCTGCCATTGGAGCTGGATTACCTTCTTCTGCTGTTACCTTCATTCCCAAGTCCAATCACATTAAATATACGTACAAACTCAAAGTTGAGAACAGTTAATATGAAAGGACTAGAAGATTTATAGGTACTCGTAGTTCAAAAACCACTCAGTATAAAGGAGAAGTGTGCGACATGAGAAGTAATAAAGTGTAGTGTATAGATAAGAATAGTAATTTAATTCATAAAATAAAGGCGTAGGAGTTCTCATATCATTCTGTACATATTGCACTATGACAGTAGGTGACACTTCTGACTTACAGAAGACACGTCTAAAATTAGATCTCCTGTACCAGGTGAACATCACAGGTAACAATCATGGATAAAAATGTATGCTTACTATGAATAATTTTCTTCTTATGATACAAATCCTTAGCTACACATGTAGGGGATCTCCTTCAGTTTGTGTCAAGAGTGATGGATAAGTAGGAGCTTGCTCAAACCTGTCTGTAGAGGATGAGGATTCACTGGTGAGCAAGTAAAACCTGTCGGTCGAGGATGGAAAAGTTGGAACTAACTCAAAACAGGCAGTACAGCAAGATGATGATGGTAAACACGGCAAGTTACAACAATAAAACATTTTTAAAGGAAGGGACATCATTTACTCATCAACCAACATAAAAGTACTTTTACATTATCTGAAGCACACATAGCACTATTTTCTACTTCTTCTCTGTTCTTTGATCTTAACCACTGGACAGATGGTCAGCTGTATGATTCCAGGTTATGAACTGTAGCATAACTGAAATACTACACATCCGCAAAGCCTGCTCACTGCCTTTAACATACACGATTTTTTCTATATGGTCAAATATTCTACGTAATGTCGGCATATTTTCTTAAGCTTTCCCAGAAAATTCCCAGTTTATTGGCGTTAGTCATAATACAGTTTTTTGTGTCTTGGCACTCTCCATGTGTCTGAATAGTTTCTGTGATGCAACACTTGTAGAGAAGTTTGTCATAACACGTCCAGCATACTTCAATACTTTAAATGTGGTACAACACCTGCTCATTTATACAACACTCTGCACAATTCCTGTGAACGGTGAATAATTTATCATACAAGTCGTTTAGTAATAATGCATATGCAGCAGTGCCCGATGAGAAATTTTATGCTGATTCAATTTCCATATTTATATCCAACAACCTTGATTTCACAGTTTCACTCTGCTTTGAGCAACCAACCTGTCATGCCAATGGGCTCTGATTCCTTGAATTTCTGTGGAAGCATCGAGTCATTTTCTTTAACGGCCTCATAGTAAGAATGATAAAACATTACACATGTCAAACAGTAGGCTTTAAAAGTTATTATCCCAGTCCAGCTTTAAATCATCGTATGGGTTGAATTCTAAATTAAGGTAAACTTTAGCACTGATTAGTTTAAAATTATCGAATACACTCGTATCTTGTTTCAGTCTCCCTTATCTTTTGGTTCGTGGCACCAGTATACTCATTTAAGGCATTTCTAGTGAAACATCTGTATGAAGTAGGTGTACTGCATGTTAAAACAGCTCCCATGAACAGAAAGCTAATGGCAGTTGAACACCAGCATCAAATACTTTTAAAAATTTTAAACACCCCTCACTGGTTACAGAAATACGAGGCATTTTTCACACTACTTTGCTGAGCACAATTTCATTCTCTTCCGGGTTAGTCTGCCCCTGAACATGTGATATATTACGCGTTGCACTTCATAACAGATCTATTTTCTGCACTGCATTCACGTAAACGTGTTTTATGTCCTCCAAGTGCCCCCTTAGCATCTGAGCAGTGTACCTTGTCTAAAGTGATCGCAGACACATATCGATTTATCTCTGAACCATGTTTCATTCTTTAAACATTCAAGTATGAAGCTGATACAGGAATGTATGCTCTAAGGATTTATGTGATGTAAATATTTCACGTAGTGTCAATTTCAACTCCGTTAATCATTTGTGTTGCCTGTACATGTACGTCTCATCTACTGATTCGGATAATTCCTTCGTGGTGGGTCACTGTTTCGTCTTAATTTGTAGTATGTGAAGGATATCGGTGATATTCTAGTAGAAGTCTACCGTAGATCTCTCGAGGGACAAAACATTCCAAGTGGTTGGAAAAATTAGCAGGTTATTCCTGTTTTCAAGAAAGTAAAGATACACAAAACTATAGGCCTGTATCGTTGACGTCAGTCTGTTATAGAATTTTGGAGCCAATTTTATGGTAGTATATTATGATCTTTCTGTATACCGTAAATGTGTAGGAGTCAACATGGATGTCGAAACCAAACGCCTGTGAAATTCAACTCGCTATGTTGACCCACGAGACCCAAAATTTAAGAAAATTTAATGATGCGAAACGTGTCGTCCAGAAAGCGTTCGATATAGTTTTTTACTGCCTCCTAATGAACTAGATATGAGCGTTCGTAATATGAGACTACCTTTGTGACTGGACTGAAGACTTCATAGCAAATATAATACATCACTGCATTCTTAATAGACAGGAATCTTCAGACGTACATTTAAATTCGAGTGTACCTCATTTGAGAGTTATGGGACAATGTACACTGCCTGGTAAAAATAAGAGTAATGAATCACCCAGAAGACGTGGCTGGATCTCAGTATAAATTGGTACACGCACACACCATCACTGGGAATGTAAACAATTGGAATGGCAGTTCTCTGTAACTGGAGGAACAACAACTAGAGTGCATTAGTGTTGTTCTCGTTAGTAATATTACCGCACCTGGAAGGGTATATAACGGGCGTGAAGGGTGTTAGATGATAAGCGATCACTGTGAAGGAAACAGAGATATAACTTCTTGTGTGAGACAGCGTTATCACCATCAGACATAGTTTGAATGGTGTCTTGCTACGGGTCTCCATTTGGCCGGCTGGTCGAATCGTGCAATATCCAGATTTTTGTGACATTCAGATATTGCAGCGACATGATGGTGGACTGTATGGGCCCATGAGGGCAGACATACTTGTCGTCAAGGTGCCGGCCAACCACACCCGAAGACCGAAAGGGAGGATCGCTGTATCGTGCACCAAGTACATCTTAACCCCTCCACATCTGCCCCTACCACTGGAGAACAAGCAATAAGCTCGCTGTAATATTTTGTATCATCCTAAACCATTGGTCAGAGTTTATTAGCAGACGGGACTTACCGTCCCATGCGTAGACGTTGGCTGCAACCATTGCGATACAAACAGCTTCTATTGGAGTGGTACTGTGACTGGGAATCAAGGACTGCTGATGACTTGCGTCGCACTGTGTTCAACAACGAACCACGGTTTCACACCATCCCAGATGATTATCGCCAGCAAATTTGGCAACAATCTTGGGAGAGGTCCATTTCTTTCAATGTTTTATAGAGGCACATCGGTGTTACTCCTGGCGTCAGGGGGTGGGGAGCCATCGGGTATGACTACAGGTCATGCATGGATGGTAGTGACTGAGGGACCTCTGACGGCACGACGGTAAGTCACGGACTCATAGGAATGACTTTAAGACTCATACGAATGACTTTAAGTCGGTAGAAAAATCACGTAGAAAGAGAAGAAGAGTCTTGCTACTACGGAACTGTCACGAGAGTGGCGTAGGCCACAGGAAAGCTGGGACTAGAATGCCAGGTCACAAGCATCCTGAAACCTAGCGCCAAATTTAGCCAGGTGACAGAGAGCAGAGGCAACTTGTATGGAGATTTTGATGGCGAGGAAAAGGTACTTGTTGCAGAAGGAACAAGGAACAGCCTGCCTAAGAATTTAGAATATAGCATTGAAGGTGATCTGGAGAAAATAAGACCAGTAACAGCACACACTTGTATCGGGTTTGTCGAAATTTTGCAGCGACATGACCAGCCTGGGTTAACACAGCTGTTAGCCATATGAACAAACAGCTGGGCGAGTTACTTTTATGGAAAGAAGATCTCATATCAGTTCCGTGCCTGTTGCTGCGACTGGGAGATGAGGATACACTAATTATGGCCTACACCTAAATAGGAGGGTGAAGAAAAGACCAGTGAATCACCTTGCAGAAAGTATAAGGGAAGTCATAAGCACGAAGGGCAAAATCCTGGTGGTTACTGGAATCAAAGGAGCACATTTCTTAGGTTAGAATCTGGTCACAGACAGAGAGTACTGAGAGAAATCAGAGCAATATGTGTAACAGTTACCAGAAAAATAAAATTAATTGGTTTCATCAGAACATAACGAGTCGAGAAATGAGATAGATGAGCTTATAGTATGCCTAGATGATGCGGAAAATTCTGAAGGGATAGCTGTTCTGTGCCTCTTTGAACACCACGTAAACACAATGAAGAAGACGTTAAATATTAGGGATTAAAAAATTGCATCATTCTCGTGTAGATTCAACATGGAAAAAGGAGGAGTAGCAACATATTTAGAAGTTGGGCACACAGTCAAAAATATTGAAACAAGTGGTTTTTGTGTTGATTAGAAGCTAGAAGCAAGTGCTTTTGAGTTGTTACTGCCGAATAGACCTCTGATAATTGTAACAATCTACAGATTCTCTCTAGGAAACTTTCAGCATTTTATGAGAAATCTAGATGCATTATTGAGCTGCCTGTCAGACACTAAGAAACAGTTAGTAGTTTGTGGAAATTTCAATGTAGATTTCTTAAGGGATACGGACAGGTAAATTGAACTATAATCATTATTTGCGTGTTTCAGTCTAATTATTGTGGACATTTTTGCATCTCCTATGCAGCTAAATATTAGGACACTGATTGATAACATTTTTATGGACAGTCCAGCTGTCTCACTGATCCTACCATGGACCACACAGGCGACGTGGGCCACCTGCTGCTGCTGCTCCTACATCCAGTGCTGCGTGAAGGGCAACCATCACTCTGACAGGACCTTACTGCACCTCAATACTTCAGCCGGTCCAGGGACTACCTCTGCGTGTTTAGTACCATGTTATTTCTGTGTCTTTGTAAATGTAACGTGCCTCCTCAGCGACCCTTCTGAAGGAGCGCTACGAGGTTTCATGTTTCAGACATTCATACAATCCAGTGTACCTTCTGGTGAAACTAATTTTTGTAGATAATCTAGTGTAAATAATTTACCAAGCGATTGTTAAGTAATTTAAGAAAAGTGGTTTTCAAAGGTCTATGGGGTAAAAGAAACAATTCTACACTGCCCTAGGAAATAAACACAAGACAAGACAAATATTAATTTTTTGTTTAGATTTTGAGAATGAATGGGTTTCTTAAATTATAATTACTGTCCATTTACATATCAACGATGATTGAAACCTTGTGTATGACAGCAGTGGAAATCACTGAGGCGGGAAACGATGCAAAATCCACAGAATTGTAATGTTATTAGGGACATAAGTTGTGTCCGACTTCAGATACCGTATGCGTGAGTAAAAACCAATCCAGTTGCAAAGCCTTAAACCGCTTATTAAACGTCTGTCTCAAGGCTGGGGTGTAGTAACAGGTCATCCTACGCTCATAAATGTTCACCTACATGAGTTGCAGACATGCAGCTTTATGTGAGGGAGTGACACCTGTGATGAATGAGAGCAAGCTAGGATGTTTTTTAGGTGTGGACTTGGTTGGCAAAGTCGACCCCAGCACTCATGTCATCACTGTTAAATCTCAACACTATTCAATGATTTCCCCTGTTCCAAGTCACACTATAACATTTTGAAGTGAGACACTACACATATGGAAATTAACCATGGTGGGGGGCAGTGGGAGGGGACGAGCCACTCTCTTACTATTCTCCATAGTCAAGGGTACAATTTTATGTTGAGTTTTAACCCAGGACATCATGTTTGTGAGACGACAGGAAGTTATCAGCATGAGCAATCATTGAGGGAAGCGTGTACATTGCTAGTTCATGCAGGGTCGTTTGGTGGCTATCCTTCATTTTTCTGGAGTTTAAAACAAGCAGGCAGTTGGTCATTTAACAGTAAATCTTGTGGTGGACGTTCGGAGCTCGAAAGCCACGTGTAGCCATTAGGGAAAGGAACATCTCAAAGCACTTAGTGGGGACAGAATGCTGGACCCAAAAAATTCTGCCACGGTGTGCAGACAATTCGTTCAGTCAATGGGGCAGAGAAATGGCCTACTTAGCCCTATCTTGCCACAGTAGAGGTCAAGGGCGCGAGAGAAATCTAGCTCACCAAGCCAACGTGTTATGACAGCATTGTAAATTGCCTTTGTGAAGAGGGATGGCGGCCATAAAAATTTGTGAGTTTCAGTGCTCACCAGGGACAGGACGCTATTGAGGGAGCCATCAGGTGTGCCATCCCTCACCCTGCAGAGTTTTCTGAGTAGCTTCAGACCTTCAAAACAATTTGGGAAGGATTGCAGCATTTATGGCAGCTCTAAAACGTTCGATGTTGGGATACAAAAACACTTCTCTTGGTTTAGCTGGGCCCCCTTGTCAGACATACCGTAACATTCAGGTGGTCCAGATATTGATACTCATGATAAATATATTGCTCATTTCAGAGCTTTACGGGAACTGCCCAAAGTGGCTGTGTGGAAAAAAAAGAAGTCGGGAACACAAGGTCTTCTCCTCCCTCTGCTGGAGTTGCAGACTGGCCTCTTATCCTGAAAAGAGAAGAATATTGTTAACATTGAATAGGCTTGGCTGATGATTAGAGCAGATGGGTTAGAGGGATGACATGAAAGTCGGGGAGGCTTGTGACTGGCACGAAAATCATGTGGGGGAGGTTGTGGGAGTGCTTTTAGGAGTTCACTGAGGTTTGATGGACAGTGAGGGGAGGCTATACTTGATCTTCCGATTCCGTTGGCTGTCTGGAGTGGATCTTTGGGTCCATACTCCGGTCTGGAGAGAAAATTGGTGTTGACTTTTGTTATGAGTGCAGTGGTCTTGTGGCACTTGTGCTGAGCGTGACTCCGGACTAGCACTGGTCTTGACTGGGGAGTCTGTGGTGAGGGCTCAAGTGTACCGATAGTTTAGGCCTCAGTCACCTTGAACAACTCACTTTGCCGAGGGCACTCTTATTCATGACAGGTCTGCCGCTTTGACATCTGATCTCTTTGTGCGAACTGCGCTGTAAGTGAGTCAAACTGGTCCATGGTGTGATCGGCGAATAGGAGCATCACACGCTGGAATCTCATGAGATTTTAGAGCTCCGTTAGAGAGTAATAGTAATCCGTCTAACAGATCGCTAGCTGCGACTTTGCGTATTTCTTGCACGCTGTATGGCACTACAGACGTCTCACATTGCTGCTCTGCAGACGCTTGAACCATGACCGACACCTGAGGCAGCAACGCATATCAAAGAAATGGGTACTGTTTTGTTGCTCTGGTTAGTTAGGGCAAGCAAGATCACAACCGCACCACTTGTTTTCATTTGCACCAACGTACTCTAACTTCTATATAGAATAAATACATCAAGGTGTATTCAGTGTTAGATAACTTCCGGTTTTGTTACCCATATTCTGAGCCAGAGTAAATAGATCAATAAATCAAACCTTGGTCTTTGCCAACCAACCACCACACAGAGTTGTTAACTGTTCATTGAATATTTGCGCTGCCATCAGATCGTGTTTCACTTTTTTATCATCCTTAACATGTATGTGTATCCGCTTTTCATGCGTAAACTTGTGCCATAAATTTTATAAAACATCAATCCCGTGTTAATACATTAATCAACCATCAACAATTGACCAAATAATGATAGGGCCACCATTTAATTAACAATGTTTCAGCATTCATGTTCTTTTTGATTCTGATAGCTTTGATAACCTCTAACGCATACTATCGACAATAAACACTATTAAAGGACAAAATCAATTTCGCAGACTCGTGGGACAGGTAGTCAAGTGGAAAACTTTCTAGGTAAAGTTCCTGCTGTCAGGGCAGTGGCTCGGAGTCGCCTGTCGCCCTCCAAAACACACCGCAAGTCCAGTGCAGTATTTCAACGTAGGTGTGTGAATAGATGTAAGGTTGTAACCATTGTCCAAGAACGTTATACACAGCCATTTGCGCTCGTTTCTTATTTTGAACATCACTTAGGCGCTACACTGTTAGCCAAAGGACGGATAACTCAGTTCTTCTGCATTGGATGGCGGTTGGTTTGGGCGTGCAAATATCTGTCCAAACGAGCTGGCCACCGGTATAACCTGTGTACTAGCGTGCTCGCCGTTGTCCTGTACACTCCCACGTCTAGGAATAGAACTGATCCATTTTTCTCTAGCTGCAATGTGAATGTAAACTGATTGGACAAAAGTCGTGGTACAGCGATATTGGCACATACAGCTTCCGATAGTATCGCGTGCACAAGATATAAAAGTCGTTGGCGAAGCTGTCATTTGTCCTCAGGTGATTCATGTAAAAGGGTTTCCGACGTGATTATGGCCGCCCGACGAAAGCTAGATGCATAGGACATTCCATTTCGGAAATACACTCCTGGAAATTGAAATAAGAACACCGTGAATTCATTGTCCCAGGAAGGGGAAACTTTATTGACACATTCCTGGGGTCAGATACATCACATGATCACACTGACAGAACCACAGGCACATAGACACAGGCAACAGAGCATGCACAATGTCGGCACTAGTACAGTGTATATCCACCTTTCGCAGCAATGCAGGCTGCTATTCTCCCATGGAGACGATCGTAGAGATGCTGGATGTAGTCCTGTGGAACGGCTTGCCATGCCATTTCCACCTGGCGCCTCAGTTGGACCAGCGTTCGTGCTGGACGTGCAGACCGCGTGAGACGACGCTTCATCCAGTCCCATACATGCTCAATGGGGGACAGATCCGGAGATCTTGTTGGCCAGGGTAGTTGACTTACACCTTCTAGAGCACGTTGGGTGGCACGGGATACATGCGGACGTGCATTGTCCTGTTGGAACAGCAAGTTCCCTTGCCGGTCTAGGAATGGTAGAACGATGGGTTCGATGACGGTTTGGATGTACCGTGCACTATTCAGTGTCCCCTCGACGATCACCAGTGGTGTACGGCCAGTGTAGGAGATCGCCCTCCACACCATGATGCCGGGTGTTGGCCCTGTGTGCCTCGGTCGTATGCAGTCCTGATTGTGGCGCTCACCTGCACGGCGCCAAACATGCATACGACCATCATTGGCACCAAGGCAGAAGCGACTCTCATCGCTGAAGACGACACGTCTCCATTCGTCCCTCCATTCACGCCTGTCGCGACACCACTGGAGGCGGGCTGCACGATGTTGGGGCGTGAGCGGAAGACGGCCTAACGGTGTGCGGGACCGTAGCCCAGCTTCATGGAGACGGCTGCGAATGGTCCTCGCCGATACCCCAGGAGCAACAGTGTCCCTAATTTGCTGGGAAGTGGCGGTGCGGTCCCCTACGGCACTGCGTAGGATCCTACGGTCTTGGCGTGCATCCGTGCGTCGCTGCGGTCCAGTCCCAGGTCGACGGGCACGTGCACCTTCCGCCGACCACTGGCGACAACATCGATGTACTGTGGAGACCTCACGCCCCACGTGTTGAGCAATTCGGCGGTACGTCCACCCGGCCTCCCGCATGCCCACTATACGCCCTCGCTCAAAGTCCGTCAACTGCACATACGGTTCACGTCCAGGCTGTCGCGGCATGCTACCAGTGTTAAAGACTGCGATGGAGCTCCGTATGCCACGGCAAACTGGTTGACACTGACGGCGGCGGTGCACAAATGCTGCGCAGCTAGCGCCATTCGACGGCCAACACCGCGGTTCCTGGTGTGTCCGCTGTGCCGTGCGAGTGATCATTGCTTGTACAGCCCTCTCGCAGTGTCCGGAGCAAGTATGGTGGGTCTGACACACCGGTGTCAATGTGTTCTTTTTTCCATTTCCAGGAGTGTAGTTAGGGAATTCAGTATTCCGTAATCCACAGTGTCAAGAGTGTGCCGAGAATACCAAATTTCAGGCAATACCTCTCAGCACCGACAATGCGTTGGCCGACGGCTTTCACTTAACGACCGAGAGGAGCGGCTTTTGCGTAGAGTTGTCAATGCTAACAGACAAGCAAGACTGCATGAAATAGTTCCAGAAATTGTGGGACACACGATGAACGTATCCTTAGGAGAGAACGGCGAAATTAGGCATTAATGGGCTATGGCGGCACGACACTGCCTGCAGCTCCTCTGTCAGGCTCATGACCATATTTGTTGGGCCCTAAGCGAAAAGAAAACCTTGACCTGGATAGATAAGACCGGATTTCAGTTGTTAAGAGCTGATAGTCGGGTTCGAGTGTGGTGCAGATCCCACGTAGCTATGGGCCCAAGTTGTCAACAAGGCACCGTGCATCCTGGTGGTGGCTCCCTAATGATGTGGGCTGTGTTTATATGGAATCTACCGGATACTCTGGTCAAACTGAAACGATCATTGACTGGAAATGGTTATGATCGGCCACTTGGAAACCATATGAAACTATTCATGGACTTCAAGTTCCTAAACAACTACGGAATTTTTATGGATCACGGCGCGCAGTGTCTCCGGACCACAAGTGTATATTCCGCAAGAGACTTCCAGCAACTTGCTGAATTCATGCTTCACCGAGTTGCTACACTACGCGAGGCAAAATGAGATCCGACATGTGCTGTTGCTTCAAAAGCCTCCATGTATATACTCCAGGAAAAAAAAAGAAGAAAAGAAAACGCGTCACGAAGTAATTATCCGAACTAGATTGGTACCGGTTGGTACCATGTACGAGTACAGACAAACAAATGATTAAAATTTCAGAAAAAGTAGCTAATTTATTCAACAGAAATATCTTGGTAAATTTAGCAAGTCAGTGAGCCGTTGGCCCACTTCTGGTTCTTGTGTAAGCAGGTATTCGACTTGATAGTGTTGTTGGATATCGCGCCAAATTCTGACTAACTGGTGTCCCAGATCGTCAAAATCCCAAGCTGATCGGAGGGCTCTGGCCATAATGCTCCAAATGGTCTCAATTGCGAAGAGTTCCGGCGACCTTACTGGTCAAGGTAGGGTTTGACAAGGATGAAGACATGCAGTAGAGACTCTCTCCGTGTGCGTGCGGGCATTAACTTTCTGAGATGTAAGCTCAGGATGGCTTGCCATGGAGGCAACAAAATGAAGCGTAGAATATCGTCACCGTAAGGCTGTACTAAAAGGGTGCCGCGGATGACAACCAAGTGGGTCCTTCTATGAAAAGAAATGCCACCCCATACTATCACTCTTGGTTGCAAGGCCGTATGGTGTGTGATAGCTTGGTATCCCACTGCTGTCCGGAGCGTCTCCAGACACGTCTTCGCTGGTCGTTGGGACCTGGAATCTCACTGACTGCAGTTGGATTGTTTTGAATTGTTCTCTTACATTGTCCGGAATAAGGTAACCTGAGGTATTTTCATTGGCTGTTAGTAACCTGAACGATGGTTACAGTATATTGTTCACATACCTGGCAAAAATTATGGTTTGGTGGTAAGAGACCGTCTCCTAGGTTTTGGGAGATCAAAGGAATTCTTGAAACTACATATTAATTGTTGCAAAACGTAAAAAGAGACACTGTTAATTAATGAACTTTAATAAAATGAAATGTCGTCTTTATTGGTATTGAACCGACACCTTCATCGTAAGGTGGATTTTCATATTTATGATTACATTCATCTTATGCTTTGCAAGTGATGTTGGAGTTTTGCGTTCAGGAGAAAGTACTTTCTTGGGGTGATGCCCTGCATCAAGAACTGATGACGGCTTTGCTGTAATTGGAACTTACAATGAACAAAAGCAACTTGGTAACAGAACGAAATTTCGTAACGTTTTTTGTCAGTTCGGTAGCTAGAATTTTAATTTCGCATTCTAATGGTTGCTGTCTTAACTTTTTTTTTAGGAGTGGATCTGTATTTATACATAGCTACGCGGTCACAATACATACTTTCGAAAAAATAAAATTCCTGAAACTGTTTAAATACTGACTACATTTAGTCGATCTGCTTGATGAGCTGAATGGTTGGCTTTCTCTTCAAACAGGAGAATTTTCATTGGACATCTTTATTTCCCACATATAGCGCTTCCCTGGAAAGTGCTACGTCCTGGCAGGAATCCTCGCAACTGTTATTTTCCATTTAGGGTTGCCGGGAGAATTGCCAACGCCAGTCGAAAGTCTGTAATTCTTAAGAGAGACTAGCAGACTCTGACTAAAACATTGCGCACGCTTTGCGAATCGACCTTCTTCAAATGGATTAGGGAGAACGAGCCCATTCGCACCCAGCGGCAAACAAATGCGAGCGTGTACTCTACATGTGCACTACACAAGCCGCTGTACAGCAGTTTGTGGAGGGTATATCGTACCAACACTATCGATTTTCTTCCCTATCCCAACTGTGTGTTGAGCGAGAGACACATGATTGGATGTATGTCTTGTAAGTGCACTTATCTAACTCATCTTCTTTCATGATCCCTTTACTAGGAACACAAATGTGGCAGCATAATGACGGCACAGTATGCTTCGAATACAAGTTCTCTACATTTACTCAGTAGGGGCTTGCGAGTGCTACGTCGTCTTTTTTCGACGGATTCCCATTCAAATTCTCCGAAAATTTCTGTTACGCTTCCGTGTGGGATAAACCGACCTGTTACGATCGTATCTATCTGTTTCTGCTTTAGTTCGACGTCCATTGTAATGCCTACTTGATAATGACTAGAAATACTGAAATTCTAGCATCATGCCAACAAATATGAGTCTTCCATTCGCGTTCCCTAACACTGATTTTACATGATCGTCCCGTTTCATATTGCTTCCTAGTGCTACTCTATATTCGTAATGGACATGATTTGCTCAAGATGTTCTCTACTAATATTGCGATCAGGTACCATCGCGTCGTTTTTCTTTGTTATAGGCATTGTCTTACATTTTCCTACATTCAAAGAGAATTGCAATTCACCACTCCAAGTGCAATTTTCGTCGAAGTTTTTCTGTATTGTCTTATGTTTTCTCAACGACGATACGTTCCTGCAGCCAACAGAATCGTTAGCGAACAATCTTATGGTGTGCGGATACTAACGTAAGCGTCCCTGGTATAATCGGGCAGGCGCTGCAGTCATGGATTGTGCGGCTGGTCCCGACGGAGGTTCGAGACCTCCCTCCGGCATGGATGTGTGTGTTTGTCCTTAGGATAATTTAGGTTAAGTAGTGTGTAAGCTTAGGGTTAAGTCTCACAAGATTTCACACTCATTTGAACATTTTTTATAAGCGGGCTGGAAATACCTCTTGGGCCCAACGCTTGAGTCGGCGACAGCAAAGGCTATGTTACAAAGTATGGAATGTATTAGATGAGATTAAAATAAAGTAAAATTACTGTCCTAATTAAAACGTAAAGAGGATAGTTATTTCTCTGAACTCCTGTACCTACAGGTTCGGAAATGATGTTAGCACGCATAAAAATATGTTTCGGTCACTTCTCTTCCCTACACCTGTTTAAAAATTTCTTGTGTCTCGGTCACTGTGCTAAGCACATTTTGTCAATACTTTATGTTTTAAGGTTGCTCCATCTCACTGCAATAGGAGTAGTCATTCTCACATTGTACTACTGGTAGCAGCAGTCTGATATGCTTCACCTTAGTGTGTTCCACGTTATATGATACACTTGGACATGCGTCTACCTCGAAGTCTGTAATACGAAACATTTCTTTGAAGATACGCTCTCTAAATTTTAGCAGCAGTCCTCGTGGGCATCTACAGCGCCTTGCTTATGCGTATGTCAGTAACGTGCGTTGTGCATTTCCGTAACCTTCTCCCACTTACACATGATCACGCGAGCAAAGGCACCTCACTGCATTCCTTCTTCATCATCCATTCTGTTAATATCAACTGATAAGAATCACATATTTTCGAGCAATTTTCAAGAATCAGTGGATGAACAACATTCTCACAGGATCTTTTCAATCAATCTTGGCCTGGTATGTGACCACCCCACTTTAGGGTTGACATTTTACGGTTGTTGGTGTTTCCAATCAATTACCACAAATAATTTCTTCGAGCAGTGACGGTACTTCCTGGTCATTTATGAGAAATAAATCAAATATATTAACTTTGAGGGGCAACTTTCATTCTCAATAGAAGATCCTGCGCCCATCTTCCTGTAGTTTGCAACTGTTATTTGACGTTGCAACTTTCCTGTCTATTACAGTACCATCAGCGAAGAGGCTCATGGAACACTCGATTTTATCCAGGAATTTATACACTGAAAAGCCGAAGAAACTGGTACATCTGACTAATAGCGTGTATGGCCCCCGCGAGCACGTAGAAGTCCCGCAACACGACGTGGAATGGACTCGACTAATATTTGAAGTGGTGCTGGAGGGAACTGACAACATCAATCCTGCAGCGCTGTCCATAAATCCGCAAGAGTACGAGGGGGTGAAGATGCAAGGCATCTCAGATATGCTCAATAATGTTCAAGTCTGGGAGGTTTGGTGACCAGTGGAAGTGTTTAAACTCAAAAGAGAATTCCTGGAGCCACTCTCTAGCAATTATGGACGTGTGGGGTTCGTACTGTCCTTCTGGAATTGGCCAAGTCCATCGGGATGCACAATGGCCAGCGGAAGTGTTTAAACTCAAAAGAGAATTCCTGGAGCCACTCTGTATCAGTTCTGGACGTGTGGGGTGTCATACTGTCCTTCTGGAATTCCCCAAGTCCGTCGGGATGCACACTGGATATGAATGGATGCAGGTGATCAAACAGGATGCTAACGTACGTGTTACCTGTCAGAGTCGTTTCTAGACGTATCAGGGGTCTCATATTTCTCCAACTGCACATGCCCCACACCATTACAGATCCTCCACCAGCTTGAACAGTCATATGCTGACTTGCAGGTTCCATGGATTCATGAGGTTGTCTCCATACCCTAACACGCCCATCCGCTTTATACAATTTGAAACGAGACTCGTCCTACCACGCAACATGTTACCAGTCATCAACAGTCCAATCACGGTGTTGACGGACCCAGGCGAGGCGTAAAGCTTTGTGTCGTGCAGTCATCAAGGGTACACAAGTTGGCCTTCGGCTCTGAAAGCCCATATTGATGATGTTTCATCGAATGCTTCGCACGCTGACACTTGCTGATGGCCCAGCATTGAAATCCATAGCAATTTGCAGAAGGATTGCACTACTGTCACGTTGAACGATTCTCTTCAGTCGTCGTTGGTCCCGTTCTTTCAGAATCTTTTTTCCAGCCGCAGAGATGTCGGAGATCCGATGTTTTACCAGATTCCTCATATTCACGGTACACTCGTAAAATGCTCGAAAGGGAAAATCACCATTTCATTGCTACCCCTGAGATGCACTGTCCCATCGCTCGTGCGCCGACTGTAGCACCATGTTAAAATTCACTTAAATCTTGATAATGTGCGATTTTAGCAGCAGCAACCGATCTAACAATTGCGCCAGACACTTTTGGTCTTATATAGACGTTGCCGACGGCAGTGCCGTATTCTGCCTGTTTACATATTATATCTGTATTGGAGTATGCATGCCTCTACAAGTTCGTTTGGCCATTCAGTGTATATATTAATGTGACTTGCTGTCTAGTTTCCGATAGCAGGTCGTGCAATTGATTATACTAATATGAAATGTTGTCCACTACCAGATACACCCAATACAAAATAAATTAATTACCATGAAACGCACATAAAATGTTAATATAAAATTGAAAAAAATTAATAAATCTAAGTACCATCTGCTATGCAGTATACAGGGTGATTTTATCCACCGAGTAAAAACTCTAGGGACTGATCGAATAGAGGATACGGAACAAAAACGTCTCATGCACTTATGTCCGGAAATGCACGGTTTACGTGCTGGAGACCATTTATCCAGCCAAACTTTGTTACAAAGACTGCGGTCTTATACGCGCTGTACCAGACAGCCGTAGTGCCGGCATTTATTATTTATTTATTTTCTACAATTAACCCACTATCTATATAACAGTTTGTGGGCAGTATTATCACTAATACAGTTCGACTAATACAATTGCTATTGCGACAGCATTAACATAAATACAGGTTACAAAGTAAAATATAAAGACTGGAAAACATAAATAAATAATCATTAAAGAGAATACAAATGGTAAAGAAAGGTGTGAGGGAAGTTAGTGAAAGAGAAAATTTGTCTCTGAAATCGTATCCGTTTCAGCGACCAGGGCTCGGGAAAATTTCAAGCCTGTCGTCAATGAAACAGCTGTACAAGTATTTGGTTTTACAACTGATATCTTTTGCTTTACATAATAGCTTTCATTAGTTGTGTTATGAATTAATCCTAATCTAATGTTAATTACACAGCGTTTTATACCATTGTATTTGTTTTATTTTAGGTTCTGTTACATCACACTGGTCTTTTGACCTTGTGTGGGTAATTGCATTAATATTTGAATGTCACGTGTACCTTCTGTATCTGTCGTTTCATTCGATTCAGCGTCAACGTCAGAGTCTGTTTCGTGCCACGTGTTTTGTTGTCGTGCTTGTGTTGCATTTTGTAGTGTTCATAAGTATGGTCTGTTTTGTCTGTAACCTTCATGAAGAGTTTGAGAAACGTCATCTGCCAGTCTGTTCAGGATGTGCCGTTTGCTCTGATCTCTTAACGTGCTTCCAAGGTCTTGTAATTCTACAGTCGGTCGTAGGTGTGTTAAAGTGTTGCAGTGGGGAACTACATGTTCAGCGGAGCTATATTCACCACATTCACAAATGTCAGTTTCTTTTAGACCTCCACAACTGAGAGAGGCAACATATGTACCGTGTCCCGTCAGGAAGTTTGTCATTCCTCTTGTGGGGTCAATGTATTTTAACGTATGCTTTCTCGTACATTAGGAAAAAATGAGTAGACACGCCGTCCCTTGCCTGTCTGTTCCTATTCCGCCTGCCATGTCTCTGTCCGCCATTTGTTAAACTGTCCTCGGTTTGTTACGATACGTCCAGTTGTGTCTTGTATTTTGGCTGGTCTACCTTTCTTAAACCAGTATGTTGTTACTCGGTGACGAATAGTGATATCAACTGCTCACACACTCATGACCAAACACACTGCCTCTATAGATGTTTTTAAAAGCTCCAGATATTCTGATAAGCACGCTCCTTTGTCCGCATCTTACATTGTTTTTATATGTAGTCAGTCTGAGGCGTTGTGCCCAGGTTCTCGCAACAAAACAAACTGTTGACTCAAAGAGTGCCATGTGATAGATCAGCATAGTCTGTAGTGAAAGTCTAAATTGGGTCATGTTACGTTTAGCTAATTTATGCAATATTTTAACCGCTTTGTCAGTAATTAGTCTTTCGTGTTCATTGAAGTTTAACTTATTGTCCAGATGTATTCCTAGATACCTAGTTACTTCCCTGTTCTTAATTGAATAATTGTTTAGTTTTATTATAGTCTTCCCCTTAAGAGTCCCCTTCAATAACAGGTACACTGTTTTGTTAGCTGCTATAGACAGTGTATTATTTGTAAACCAATTGTTAATAATTTCTAGGAGTTGTGTGGCCTTTGTTTCTAATTTTAGTTTTGAATTTGCTGACACTGCAACCAATATGTTGTCAGCGGATGAACCACCCCTTTCGTGCCGTTATCCTCATTGATTTTATTCAATGGAGGTTCGATGACAATGTCTCAGAAAATCGGACCGCAAATGGACCGTTGTGGACATCCTACGCTGGCTCATGGATATTACTGCATTGGCAAATTTCCATAATGTTGGTATTCTTCCCTGTAGTAATTCGTCGTTTTGTATGTCTGTTAGATAGGCTATAATTTGTGGAGCAGCGTTTTTCATCGTTTCCGATAGGATGGCACCCGGGCCAGGAGCCTTCCTATTTTTTTAATTTTCCGATTGCCAAGGCAACTTCTTCAACAGCAAAAGGGGCAGTGACTCCGTTATTTTCATATGGTTCACTTATTTGTCTACGTAAGTTTGTATGTTGTCGGTTTCTAGGGAGGTGGGTTGATAATAGTAAGAATCATTGTATTATATTTGCCATATTTTTTACAAAAGCCTGGAAACTATGTTTGCAGTCAGGCAGAAAGCGATGGAAAACATACTGGCCATAATTTCCAGTTTACAAGTCCACATTCCTCTTTTGCTCACTGAAAGAAATGTTTCTACTCTCTATTTACTCATCGGGATCAGGAACTATGATTATAAATGAAAGTTTTGAGTTCTAACTGACTCATATGTTAAAAAAAAGTTAACACACAAAACGTAATAATATTCCTGATAATAACAATAATACTGTCCCTATCATAAACAGCACTAGTAGCTTTACACACAAAACGTAATAATATTCCTGATAATAACAATAATACTGTCCCTATCATAAACAGCACTAGTAGCAGTTCAGAGGCGACCTCTATAGTAAGTTCCATTTAAAACAGTTAAATGTCCCGACTTCTAATCATCAAAGTTAATTTCTCGCCACTCGGTTTTGTTAACATTACGGATGCCACACAAACAGTTACTTCCGCGAAATATAAGCGATCCAGGTCGGTGTACAGTCCTCGTGAGTTCACTTCCTATTTGTACCTAAAGCATGCATTTAGCAGCTGCCTGGCTGTGATGTCATTCAAGGCAGCGCGTAAGTCGACGTTTGACTGACGCGAACCGATTGGAGGTCTGTCAATGCCTCTCAGGCCTTATTTATAAGCGTATATGGGCGCTGCTGGCGGCCAAACGGAACATCTGCCATCATCTGTTCTATCTCCGAGTAGCAGTATTGAAGTGACCGCTTTCTCGGACATGTGTTATTTAATAACTCGGTCATGAATCAATTTACAATCTTCGTAATTTTTATATGAATGGATTTAAGTTAACTTTAATTACAGAAAAAGTTTTAGCTCGACTGCAGTTAAATTTTGACGCCTAAAATTTTTAGAACGCAACGGTCAGTAGAACATAACCTCTGAACTATATCTTTAAGATGCAGTGTATTAATTGTTATTTACATCAAAATCTCGAAACTTGTTATACATCCACACTATTTAATAAATTTAATCAAGTGCTATTATCAGAAATTTCTATCATTAATATTACTGATACTTAATCTATTACATATACGGAAGTTTTTGTTCCAGATTATTTCTTAGTCAGTTACTTGAGAACTATTAGAAGTAACTTAAGGGGGTCAAATCGTTAGTGTTTTTTTTTATCAATCTTAAGCTTCATACCAACTTTCATCTTTCAAAACCAAATATTTAACGCCTTCAATTTTTCGTAATAACGCCTATTATGACCAAAATATTGCATCGTTCAAGTTGATACTGGTACATTTGATTTTGACACACATATGCACATTCTGAACAATTTTTGGCTACTTAGCTTTCTTATTTAGTGCCAGTTGTTTTTCGCTAAAAACGATCTATTTAGGGAAGCATATTCATATGATCATTCTGAGATTTAACAATTTAAACATTAATACACTAAAGCATACGTTGACAAAGTTCGGAAACGCTACTTTGATTTTTAATTTCATTCTTAGATTATGCATGCTACGCACAGGTGCATTATGATGAGGTGGCGCTAGGAGCAGTGAACTGGGATAAGTCCCGATTCACTCGCTCGCCCCTATATCTCTCAAATGATACAGCGCTTGTTTCGCCACAGGCTGTCTTGTCTATAGTCGTCATCGGGACAGAGTTTACTCAGAAGATATTGAGCAGAGCAGTTCCAATCTTTTGTGAACGTGCCATCCGGTCTTCTAACCGTTGACAGTACCGTTGGGATCTTAAACGCTCTGTTTGTACCTTTAAAAGATACACCCTAGGTGTTGTTTTGTGTGGTTATCTTTACAAATTTGTCCCAACGATTTCGTCTGGTCTCTTGCAGTTCGTTTTTTTATCGTTGTTTTCAGTCTAAGTAATGTGGTACTCGTAGTCTAATGGTTCTTTCCTGAGCTGTTTTAGATTTTTGGTAGTAGCGTCAGATGTCACGTCTTTCTTTAGTCAGTCTTGTTAATGTGGTCGACCATGGCACTACTTGTTTTGTGTGGTTTGTGTTTTCGAAATTGCTTGCTTTCATACTTGTGCTAGAATATTTGTTATGATATCTGCTCGGTAATCGATACTGCCTGGAACTGAATTTAGAGGTGGGTTCTCAATTATCCGTTTAATTTTATTCCAGTCTGTTTTGTGTAAGACGAGTAGTTCCCGTAGTGTGTTGTATATGTTTGAGATACTAGTTTCCGTGTGTTATTACTATTGCGTTGTGGTCGCTTTATGTTACGTTGTCTAAAGCTTTCCTGTCTGTAATATGTGTAATTGACGTAGTGTTTACAAGTGAGATGTCTATTTTACTTTTACTTCCCATTTTATTGCAGTAGGTCGGTAGTTGAATAGATTTATTTAGAACAAATAGATATTATTCGTTTATTACGTCCACCATTATGTGTCCTTTTAGTCCGTTCTAGCTGCGTGCCAAAGAGTTGAGCTTGCCTGCATGTCTGCTAGAATCATTAGTCGTTATCCAGTTGCAAATCTTGCTATGTCTTTTATACCGTCTGCGAAGGGCTCTATGTCAAACGAGTATTGTGCATATATACTGAGGTGATAATCCAAGTATCGTCCCCTAGTGTTATCTCAGCTGTTGCAATAGGTTCAGAACATAATTGTGTGATTAGTGTAGCTGTGATTTTTATGTTACGTATGATGATTATTGCCTTGCTGTCCGGTCTTTCGTTTGCCGTCATACATTGTTTTGGAAGGTAAGGTATTTTGGCGTCACGTAAGGATGGCTCTTTCCAACGGCCTTGGCGCAGTGGTAACACCGGTTCCCGTGAGATCACCGACGTTAAGCCCTGTCGGGGTGGGCTAGCACTTGGATGGGTGACCGTCCGGTCTGCCGAGCGCTGTTGGCGAGCGGGATACACTCAGCCTTTCTGAGGCAAATTCAGAAGCTACTTAACTGAGAAATGGCGGCTCCGGTCACGAAACCTGTCAACAGGTGGGAGAGCGGTGTGCTGACCCCATGCCCCTCCGTATCCGCATCCAGTGCCCATAGGCTGAGAGGATGACACGGCGGCCGGTCGGTACCGTGGGACCTACCAAGACCTATTCGGACGAAGTTTGGTCTTCAGTTTTTTAAATATGGTTCTTGGAGGCACACTACATCAGCATCTATTTCTTCCACATGCTTTGAAAGTTCTTTAACTATCTTGGCACTTGTCATACAATTCAACTGCAAGAAAATCACTATAGCAGTGTAGTTAATACAAAACATCTGGGTCCGCTCTGCGTGTGGTCAAAGAATACTGGTCCATTTACCATTACAAGGTCTTTCTACACCTTGTCGAAGTTAATTCCTTCATTCCTCCTGGCACATATCTGTTCAAATACTTGTAAAACCCCTTTTTTGTCTGTCGGCATATTTTCAGATCGTAGGATTATTCGGTCAGTTTGCTCTGTCGTCGGGTAACATAATAGCCCCACCTTCATGATTTAATCTCGTTATTAGTCTAAGTGATGCTTGAAATATGTTTCTGTGTTCTATTCCACTAAGTTGCATGTATCCTCTACTTTAATATAACCTACTGTTTGTTCTTTTAGGTTGTCCGTTACATTTTTGCCCGTTTCTTTTAGTTCTGTGTGTTTTCTTTCCTTGTGGTGTCTTATTCTGTGTTGTGTCTTGTTTAGGTGAGATGTTTGTTAATTTTATGCCTGCATTGCCCTTGTTTTGTCTCCTGTGACTCTATTTGTGTCTGCATGCGCTCGTTATTGATCATTTGCATGTTCGTTGTCTTGTTCATCAGTACCTTCATTTGCCGTTTTTCTTTTTGTTTCTCTGTTAACAATGCAATGTACGTAAGCATCTTGTCTGATCACCTGCATCCATTCGTGTCCATTGTGCATCCCGACAGACTTGGGCAATTCCAGAAGGACAATACGACACCCTTCACGTCCAGAATTGGTACAGAGTGGCTCCAGGAACTCTCTTTTGAGTTTAAACACTTCCGCTAGCCACCAAACTCCCCAAACATGAACATTATTGAGCATATCTGAGATGCCTTGCAACGTGCTGTTCAGAAGAGATCTTCACCCCCTCGTACTCTTACGGATTTATGGACAGCCTTGCAGGATTGATGGTGTCAGTTCCATCCAGCACTTCTTCCAACATTAGTCGATTCCATTCCACGTCGTGTTGCAGCACTTCTACGTGCTCGCTGGAGCCCTACACGACATTAGGCAGGTGCAGCAGTTTCTTCTGCTCTCCAGTGTATAAATGTTTACTCTTAATAAATTCACATGTAAGAAGTTGTGGTAATTCCGTGTCATTTTCTAGTAGCTCTAGCTATTTTCTCCATGCCGCTGCTCGCTGACAGGCTCTTGTTGGCGTGGATGGGTATTTGTATTTGTGTTTTTTTCTTATTTTCGGATTTTACTTTAGATAATTACTGTTGATATTTGTGGGGGATGAGTCTATATGCCTATCGTTGTTGTACTGCTTAGCAGACATTATTGGAGACTTTATATTCAGTACGTTCTATCTGCCTTTTATACAGTTTTTTATATTTCGGACACTCTGGACCACAGGCATTATCCCAAGTTCCATTTCGGAATTTGCAAGGGAAACAGCCCACAGCTTTTTCAGCACGACATTCGGATTTTTTTGTGGCCTGGTTTAGCACATATTCCGCAAACTGGCTCTTTATCACAATGTTTGGTTTGATGACGACACAGAGTCTGTAATGCGTAATGGTTGAAACTGTATGTACAATCTATCGCCTTGTAAAAGCAAAAATCTGACCCTTGGTGTAACCTCAAGTACATTGACCATTGTTCTTTAGCCTCTAGGCCCTGTCTTGAGTCTAATTTTGGCTTCTTCGTGAAAGTCTACTCTTGTAATGTGCTCTCTGAGTTTTATTTCATAAAGATCGTCAAGGAATTCTTCATCAGTTAGTGATGTAGGTACCTGACTTACTGTTATTAGTGGCCTTAGTTTCCGTGGCTCTTCGCATCGAATGTCTTTTCACATTGCAGTATTTTCAATAATCTTCTCTTTGTCTGCCAAAGTTTCTTTTTCCAGAATCACCGTATTTTCTGTCGTTCTGATCGTCTTGATCTTTTTCTTGTCCTGACTCGTATTTATGGTTTTTGTAGTAGTATCGCGAACAACTGTGGCATATTTACATATTTCTGACTTGAAAAATATTACACTTGTTTGTTTTGCCTTTGCGTTTTGGATACTTCCTTCTGTCTTATTCTTTCGCTTTACCTTTTGATCTGATGCAACTACTGCGTCGAATGACATGGGAGTAGTTTTGCACTCATTTCTTAGTCTTTCGTTTTCTGACTTCAGTTCAGCAATTTCATTTTGCAGACGTCTTATTTTTTTGAGAGCGTCAGGGTCGTTCGGTACTGCTAGGTCCCTCCGCAGTCTGTGGTTGTAAATTCGAAGCTCTTCGTTTTGGCCATATAATTTCGCCCTGCCCATTGTCAAGGTCCGTCTCTTGCTTCTAAAAGATGTTCCCATTGTAATCGAAACTTTTTTCCTTTCGAACTTATCCGGCAATTCTCCCAAGATGTCATCGACTACTTGCACCATTCTGGCCCCAAAGCTGGCACTTTCAGGTACTAGATCTTCTAACGAATTAGTGCGTCCACGTGCTGTTCTGTTGCTCGACGTTTCAGAACCATCTCGTCCGAGCGACGTGACCGTAAGGTTACACGCCGGGGATGGACCCTCGCCAACAGCAAAATTTGCCGTCTCCTCCAGGTTCCGCCAATTTGTTTGCTCCAGTGTCCACGTTTATAAACGCAGACGCGGAGCTTACTGATTATTTAAGTTCTTAGTCACATAAATAAATAATAGCTCTCTCACTAGCTAGTTCTTAGTGGTTAACAGTCAAATTCTTACGTACGAAAGCAGTGGACATGATTTCGATCTTAAAACACTAAAGGTTCGCGTTGTAGACGGCGCAGGATCTCCAGTGACCTATTGCGGCAGCTGGCGTATTTAGTCGTATAGGGCACGCAGTGAGAATACCTGCAAACAGCTGTTGATAAGCTACGCCTCAATGTAGCGCCGTAGTCGGCGTGTGCTGAGTCGCCCGCAGCTGGCGGCGATGGCTGGGCAGCTTTGAGCGCCTGATGCAGCACTGGTCGCTAGAATCCGCACGCTGCTCTCTCAGCTCGGCTGAGGATGCGCGCCGCGTGACGTAAGACGAGCCGGCTCGCGCTCAGCACTGCGGGAGGGCAATGATACCTACATTCCAGCGGCGACCGATTGCGCATCAAAACTCTGATCATTCGTACCGCCTTGTTTAAACCTTGTATCTCTTTCAAATATCGCGCACTATGTCAAACATCACTTCTGCCACTTGTGAGTGTAAATACCAGCTGTTAAATACCACTTTTCCACACGGAAACGCCGAGCCGATATCGATCAGCTGTCAAGCCGGCAACCATTTTCAATAAATAACAGTATGCATGGTTTCTTCCTAGAGGGTGGTACTGTTCCTCATACGTCATGTCCTAGCGCCCTCTCCTGCTATAGCAATTCACTTCTCTTGCAGACTCGCCTTGTGGATGTGATACCACGTTGTACACATTGTTTCCGTATTCGAATCGAGAGCTGCCGACATGGTGTTTATTTGCGGAAACGGCAATGGGCGGCGGGCAGCAAGGTCGTATCAGGAGACTTATTCCCGCCGACAACAAACACAGCATTCAATGTTTGCAACAGTGGTCCGCCGTTTATCTGAGTCAGGTGACCGGCGTGTCAGTACCAGGCAGTTTGCCCGCTAATACAGGGCAAGCCACACGATCGTGTGGAACATTCTCCATGACAATTGTTACTAAACTTATCACTTACAGCGTGCGCAGGGCTTACCAGCGATAGACTTGCCACATCGGGAGCAGTTTTGTCACAGGTTTCTTCATCAGGTGACCTCAATTCAAGGGTTTTTCTCGTCCATGCTATTCACAGATGAGGCCATCTTTATGCAGAGTGGCATCATCAAAATCCATAACAGTCGTCTGTGAGATAGCATGCAGAAACCTCATGGTATGGTGACAGCGAATCATCACCATCGGTGCAGCCGGAATGTGTGGGCTCGGATAACTGGCGTCCATATTTTTCGCTTAACAGGCCGGAATTTTCGGCGTTTCTTGCGGGTGACTTTGCTTTAAGAAGTGCCATTGATGATTCGAAGGATTATGTGACTCCTATATGACGGTGCTCCAGCCCACTTCGCCGTTAACGTCCGTAAGCGTCTCAATCGTGTCTTCCCTGATCGATGGATCGGACATGGGGGTTCATTTACATGGCCTGCTCGTTCACCAGATTTTAACCCGTGCGATTTCTGGTTATGGTGTCACCTCAAGAGTGTCGTGTACGCAGAGCCCATTCCAGATGTGCAGACAGTGGAGCAGCGTGTTCATGCTGCCTTTGACACTGCTCGGATGCAGCCTGGTCGATGTGAGCGCGTCAGACAGAACATGCTATGGCTCGTACACGCATACCTTGAGGCACATGGACACCATTTTCAGCACAGACTGTAACTGTAGATACATGGTACAGTGTGTATAAGATCGCAGCCTCTTTAACAATGTAGGGTTGAATAAATGGTCTCTAGCACGGAAAGCATGCATTATCGGACATAAGTTCATTAGATGTTTTTTGTTCGACATCCTGTCATTGATCATTCCCTAGAGTTTGTACACGGCGGAAAAAATCACCCTGTATACTCTTACAGAGTACTTGGGGGCTTGGAACGACTCCAATCGCACCACACTTAACGCTAAATACATTTTAACTACTAAATCAGACCCGTATTATCAAATGTGACTTGGAAGTACTGAAGTGTAGTAGAGCCCATTGGGGATTATACTATTCTAACCAGAATATAACATTACTGAAATACCACTTTCTATTAATAATTTTACATAAAAATATAGCTAAGCGGGATACTTCAGATTTCTTGCGTTGATAGCATACATACTGATTACAGAGTTCATAGTAAATACATGCAGTAAGTTATGTTCCACACATTTCAGGATCATCATCAACAGCACAAGTAAGGCAATGCAAGACCACATGTTCCATGGTGCCCTGTACACCACAGTCACATATGCTTGTGACGCACCTCTTAATGCCAAGCAAATATTGTGGATATGGGAAATTTCCCTTAAGAAAATGAGCCATTCCATTACTGGGGATGATGTACTTCGTCATCATTCATTCCATGATGGTCGTGAAAATTTCACGCGCTCTAAGACCCGTATCTGAGGCGGCCCCGTCACGTTGCCATTCATTCAATCTCCGATGCTTCAATTGCATCTTAGTGTCAATGTTGGACCCTATTATTTTCTGAATCTTAGCCTTGTTCCCAATCCGTAGCCACTAGCATGCTGTCTTGAATCTAGGCGTGATATCCACAGAAATGATCCTTAATATGGCAAACAGTCCCGCGATGGGAGTGGTAGTGCAGGCCCTGTCAATAGCGAGATCACATTCCTCTGCGCACGCCGCAGGATGGAACTGTACCGCTGATAACGCAGCTGGTGAGCTCACACGTTTGCCACAGGGCCAGCTATTGAGGAGAAAATGGTACTGTGGTTTTCCACGGCATGCAGATAACTTTTATAACTCACTGTACAGGTATGTGTTACCTTCTGCGAAATGTCCTGTATCTTTTGTGCAGCGTGGTTCACCCAAAAGCAAATTCAAATGATTCAAATGGCTCTGAGCAGTATGGGACTTAACATCTGAGGTCATCAGTCCCCTAGACTTACAAGGGAACCTCCCCATCGCACCCCCCTCAGATTTAGTTATAAGTTGGCACAGTGGATAGGCCTTGAAAAACAGAACACAGATCAATTGAGAAAACAGGAAGAAGTTGTGTGGAACTGTGAAAAAATAAGCAAAATATACAAACTGAGTAGTTCATGGCAAGATATGCAACATCAAGGACCCTGGAAACCCAGGAGCGCCGTGGTCTCGTGGTAACGTGAGCCGCTGCGGAGCGAAAGGTCCTTGGTTCACTTCTTCCGTCGAGTGAAAAAGTTCAACTTTTTATTTTCAGTTTATGTGACAAACTCTTATGTTTTCATCACTTTTTTGGGAGTGATTATCACATCCACAAGAAAACCTAAATCGGGCAAGGTAGAAGAATCTTTTTACCCATTCGCCAAGTGTACAAGTTAGGTGGGTCGACAACATATTCCTGTCATATGACGCACATGCCGTCACCAGTGTCGTATAGAATATATCAGATGTGTTTTCCTGTGGAGGAATCGGTTGACCTATGACCTTGCGATCAAATGTTTTCGGTTCCCATTGGAGAGGCACGTCCTTTCGTCTACTAATCGCACGGTTTTGCGATGCGGTCGCAAAACACAGACACTAAACTTATTACAGTGAACAGAGACGTCAATGAACGAACGGACAGATAATAACTATGCAAAAATAAAGAATGTAAAATTTTCACGCGAGGGAAGGTTTGAACCATGGACCTTTCGTTTGGCAGCTGCTCACGCTCCCACGTGACCACGGCGCTCCTGAGATCACGTTCTCCATGATGTTGCCTATGTGGTCCATGGACTACTCAGTTTGTATATTTTGCTTATTTTTTCACAGTTCCACACAACTTCTTCCTGTTTTCTCAATTGATCTGTGTTCAGTTTATCAAGACCTATCCACTGTGCCAACTTATAACTAAATCTGAAGGGGGTGCGATGGGGAGGTTCCCTTGTTAGAACTACTGAAACCTAACTAACCTAAGGACATCACACACATCCATGCCCGAGACAGGATGCGAAGCTGCGACCATAGCAGCAGCGCGGTTCCGGACTGAAGCGCCTAGAGCCGCTTGGCCACAATGGCCGGCCACCCAAAATCGCTCCCATTTAACGTGTTGTGTTGATGTGAAGAATTGGAGCCCATCCAAGGTTATCTTAAGATTTCTTGTGGATGACAGGCGTCCTTTTAAGAAAATACAAGTGGTCTTATGCACAGCAATAGTTAATATACAGTGTAAAAATTTTATGTTGACAAACCAGAATAACTCGAAAAATAAGCTTCACACGAAAAAATGTGTTGAATCCAAAGTTGATTATTTTCGAGGGGGACATCTGCTGGTGCTAAAATTAGCCCGCCCCCCCCCCCCAGGCCCATGAGGGTGGAGCGGAAGGCAACTTTAAAATTTCAAATGGGAGCCCCCAGGGGGCTGGGGTGGCGGGCTAATTTTAGCACCAGCAGATGTCCCCCTCGAAAATAATCAACTTTGGACTCTACACATTTTTTCATGTGAAGCTTATTTTTCGAGTTATTCTGGTTTATCAACTTAAATTTTACACTATGTATTCCTAAAATAAAGAATAACCGACTTTAGTCACAACAGTGATTTTATTTCAATGCAAGATGCATTTAGAGTCCCGGGCGCTCATCGTCAGGTGCTTCATCTGTTTACGTCAATTTTTCCCAAAGATTTAGGTTAATCCTGGTCTTGCTAAGATTACAGTGTTGGACTACAAAGTGGAACACAGTGAATATAAGTTTAAATAACTAAAACAAATTGAAAGATAACCTACTTTTTCCAGTATGGATACCTGGTTTTGAGCCACAGTATGAGAAAACATCTTTACGCACACGTAAACAACTCCCACTCTGCAGCACATTTGTAAACACAAATCAAATTACGTGGTAGAATTTCGGATACCAAAATACTGCATGTCTATACATACACCTGTGGCACCGGCTATGGTTAGTGATCTCTCTGTGAGAAACTAGCCCTTCAAATAGGAAGTGCTCCTGCAGCTAAGCAAGTGTATTCATCAAACAGATAGGTCTTTAGCTGTTGGGTTCCTCAGGATTCTTATCTTACCTTTTAATAATAATTACAGCATGCGCACTTTTCTATTGTTGTCCGATTCTGCCCACAGGAAGAGCATCGCCCAGCAGTGTTGCAAATAAAGGTGTTACGTAGTGCGCCGTCATGTGTAAAACCTCTGGATGCAACCATCAGGATCAAGTGCATTGCACTTCCTCACTTAATGTATAACACGTACTGTCTCCCCTTGAGCGAAAGGAAGAACAGATTTATTATTTTGCTTAGGATTAAGTGTCCCAGTCAGTGTATCATTCGGTTAAAGGGTCTTCAACAGATCCTCTGCTGAATCTCTCTATCCTTTAATCATACATCCATGCTCCATTCGTAGTGTTGACCGCCGGCCGGTGCGGCCGAGCGATTCTAGGCGCTTCAGTCTGGAACCGCGCTACCTCTACGGTCGCAGATTCGAATCCTGCATAGGGCATAGATGTGTGTGGTGTCCTTAGGTTAGTTCGGTTTAGGTAGTTCTAAGTTCTAGGGGACTGATGGACTGATGACCCCAGATGTTAAGTCCCATAGTGCTGACATTACCAAAGCTAACAGCACACTGTCATTTTTTAACTAGCACAGTTGTCCCCGTATGTCCAGTCCAATGTAGGTCCGTAAGTAGTTTCCCCAGTTGCGCTTCTTAAGCTCACTTAACCTGTCCTTGTAGGTACCTTCCCCACGTCTACATAAGACTAGCCTACGTTCTCTTTCTTCTGCACTAACAGATCTCGATGACCCCATAGTTCTTCTAAGGTTTTGAAGTTCCAGTACCCTGAATGTAACTGTTTTAGACCTCAGTTCAAAAAGCCAAACTAATCCAGTAAATATGGATCCCAAAACGAGCGGTTAGCGAGGAAATTGCGAATGTGTGGTTAACAGCCCCTACTGGCGTCAAATTGTCCAGGTCAGTAAAAATGTATTTGAAATGTCAACTTTAAGATAAAATTCTCAATTAATTCGTCTTAAATACCACCCACGATCCATAGCTGGGGAATGTCGTAGATACACTATGAGTACCCACACAGTCTGTTGATGATATAAGATGATACCCGTCGCGTGAATACGGTAGAAGATGGATAGGCCGAGCATGCCCTACATCTTGGCCTCCAAGATCCCCTGGTCACAATTTCTGTCAGGGAAAATCTCAGAAGTGAATTGTAGAGCACCTTTGTTGATATGGTTGGAGAACTTGAATAGCAGTTTTACAGTTATGTCAAGCTCTAAGAGTTAATCGACCGGCCTCTGAATGAATTCCTGCATAGATTAGTGCAGTACTGCATCCAAATTCGGGAGCAATACGGGGCACAGCTCCTGTAACAGTTACGAGTGTATAATAAGCTGTACCGTGTCATGTGCTGACCCAGGACATTATTTCTTGTAGGGAAGGCAATAAGTGAAAACTGAGCCCATTTGGATCTGCACTCAATCGGAAATTTTATATGTCCAACGCATGCTATCTAGGATAATACATCACACTGACGTCAGTGTCTATTTGTAACCATATTTTTGCTGTATCTCTGTTTACGAAACCAATATTGATTCCTACGGAGGAGACATTCATTTTACAGAAATATCATAATACAAGTTCTTTATAATTCTATAACAGATTTAATTCAAAGATATAGGCCAACAAGGTGGTGTACATGTAAGATATTCCTTTACAGAACGGAAATTTCCTGCGCCTTTTTGCAGTGGCTTGGAACCTTTCGTTCCGGTGATTAAGGATTGAGTGGGGTATTAGTTTCGTTTTGAGAGCAGATGCCTAGACTTGCGTAGAAGAATCGCTGATAATCTGTTTCGAAATGGCTGTCCGGGAGTCACCATTACGACTCGTATCTCACTGCTCTGTCCCCTCCCGTCAGATTACGTGTTGCACTCATCACAAGTGGCGTCATACTGCTCGAGTAGCCGTGTTCCCACCGTAGAGAAAGAGCTTTCGGGAGCATAAGCAGACGTGTGAGGGTCGATGTCAGCGGCACGAGGTACGTAATCGATAACTGTGGCGGTGCGCGATTCAGACGGCAGATAGAGCAGCAGCGGCGGTGTCGTGTGTCGGCACGTAGCGGCCAGCTCGTTACCTGACAGCGCTAAGCCCTACGCCTACGCAGCGCTAGAGCCCGCTTTCAGGAGCATTTCCGGCGATAACACTCTACTGCCTTTCTTTTCTTTCGTCTTACTTTTAAATTTCCCGTTCCCTTCCGCGTAGGTCATTGCAGTCACAATGAGCTAAATATTTAAGTGAATGGTCCTCCGCACCTTGCGTAGATTTCATGAACGACCTCTTATTTCCAAATAAACACCTCTTAGCTGCGTTGAAATAGTTTTATCAATCGAAAGGTGTTCATTAAACGTTCCCTTCGTCCATATGTCAGAGCTTCCGAGCCTTTAGCACACTGGCGCCATGTTCTGGCGGACGACGTTTCAAATCCAAGGCGACCTGTCCTGATTTAGGTTTACCGTGATTTCCCTAAAGCGCTCCTTGAAAATGCCGGAATAGTTCCTAGGTCCTTTGAAATGGTACGACCGAGTTGATTCCACACACTAGAATTATTACCAGCTTGTGAACCATCTCTAATGACCTCGATGTCAAGGGGACGTTAAACCCTAATCTTGTTTTTCTTCGGAGTGTCCGCGCTGTCGCGCGAGACCCACTCGCGGCAGCGAAAATCTGGAAACTCTTGATGGGTTTCTACGCGTGCGACAAATTATGCGACTGACAGCTCCGTGGATGTACTGGAAAATTTATTGACAGACCCAGATTAATTCTCTGCTCCGCTATCATTCAAAACAAGGGTCACCAGCTTCGCTTCGACATTTGAGACAGCGGTAAACTTCTCCCAACTTCTAAGTCAATAACTGAAAACCCTTTTGCTATTTAACTACTTTCTGAAAAGAATTTTGAGATCCGACAACTGGATTGGAACGTGATCGCCGCTAACAGTTCAGTAAACCAACTCCAACAAGTCATTTAGTATCACACCGATAAACGAAACAACTAAAAAAATACCTTGTACAGTTCAATGTTAATAAAGGAAAAGGAGTGCCAACAACACCCACTCAAAATTTCATGCCAACAAGTGAAATGTATTGCCTTCATTGAAAACTCGGCATGTCCACCCACGTTCAGTGAACACTACCGCCCAGCTAGCTGCTGCACTCAGCTTATCAGTCCTTTCTCTCTGTCTACTGAAAGTCTGTACACTATTTAAATTACAACACTCGTCTAGAAAACCGAAACACACACTAAGACAAAAAAAGAAAAACGATCCCAGAATGAGATGGAAATAGGTATGTCTGATGAGCATGTACAGATAAACAAATGATTATAGTTCCGGAAATATTGGATGATTTATTCAAGAGAAAGAGATTCATATACTAAGCTAGTCAACAACATGTTGGTCGACCTCTGCCTCTTACGCAAGCAGTTCCTCCTCTTGGCATGGGTGGAAAGAGTTATTGGATGTCCTGAAAGACAACACGTCAAATTCTGTCCAAGTAGAGCGTTAGATCGTCAAAATCACGAGCTTGTTTGAGGCCCCTGCCTACAATGCTCCAAACGTTCTCAATTGGGGAGGGTACGAATACCTTTCTGGCTGGGGTAGGGTTTGGCAAGCACGAACACAAGCTATTGAATCTCTCGCCTCGTGACGGCGGGCATTATGTTGCTGAAATATAAGCCCAGGGTGGCTTGCCATGAATGCAACAAAACGGAGCGTAGAATATCGTCGACGCAGCGCTGTGATGTAAGGGTGCCGCGGATTACAACGAAAGGGGTCCTGCTATGAAAAGAAATGGGACCCCGGACCATCACTGCTTCCGGCCATATCGCGGGAGAGAGCCAGTTTGGTATCGCACCGCTGTCTGGAGCCTGTCCAAACACGTCTGCGGCCTGGATTCTCGTTGACTGGAGTAGAATTATCTGCTGTGATGAGTTCCGCTTCAAAGTGATCTCCGACGACCAGTGAAGACGTGTTACGAGACGCTCCAGAAAGCGGTGGGATACCAGCCTGAGTGTCTCTCACCATACAACTCGACAACCAAGAGTGATGGTCTGGAGCCCCACTTATTTTCATAGCCGGACCTCTTTGGCTGTCATCCGTGACAACCTTACCGCACAGCTGTACATCAACGACTTTCTACGCCCAGTACTGTTGCCCTTCATGGCAAGCCATCCTGGATTTACATTTCAGCCCTATAATGCCCGTCCGCCCAATGCGATAGCTTCAACTGCCAGCCTTCGTGTTTGCCACGTTATTATTGTTATGTATTACAATGACGAAAAGCAGCACAGAAGGAGTTGTGCGATAGAAACGGAGGTTAGTAGGTGTGTTTCTACATCTCAAAGATGATGTCTTCTTAGATTTCACACCATTCGCAAAGGAGTGGTGCTGGTGGAACCACTACAAGGCTATAAACAAGATTTGCTCTAAACACACGCTGTTACGGTCGGAAGCGTTAGCGAAATTTGAGACTTGACGCTGTGAATTGATGTTAGCCAAGTATGCCTTTATGGCGACAAAGACGTCATTATTAGCAACTCACTGAGTTTGAATGGCGTAATGTAATAGTGCTACGAGAAGCTGGATGTTCATTCTGCGATAGTGCAGAAAGACTTGGCTGGAATGTTGTCACTCTACATATCTGCTGGCGACGGTGGTCACGAGAAGTTACGGCCTAAAAATTCCGGGCTCTGGTCGTCGACATGGCATTACCAAGAGGGAAGAGCATCGTGTTCGGAGTATTTCTCTGGCGCTTTGTACTCATCTGCAGCAGCAACTTGAGTAGTAGTTGGCAACACGGTGACACAACGAACTGTTACAAATCGGTTACTTCAAGAAGATCTGCGAGCCAGACTCCCTGTAATGTGCGTTCCACTGTCCTCAAACGACTTTCTTCTCGCGACTTCAGTGGTGTTAAACAAGAGCTCGGGCACAGTGGAGGTCTGTTTTGTTTGCTGATTAAAACTTGTTCTGTCTCGGTGTCAATGACAGCGTGTGTCTAGACACACTAGAATTACACCTGTAGTGATGGTCTGTGGTGCGATTTGGTATGACAGGAGAAGCACTCTCATGGTTATCCCACGCATCCTAACTGCAAAACTGCATGTCAGTCTGGCGATTCGACCAGTTGTACTGCTATTCATGAACAGCATTCCAGGGGATGTTTTCCAGCAGGACAACGCTTGCCCACAAATCGCTGTTGTAACCCAACATGCTGTACAGAATTTTGACATGTTGTCTTGGCCTGCTCGATCACCATATTAATCCCCAATCGACCACATATGTGACATCATCGGACGACAACTCCAACGTCATCCACAAGCAGTGTTAACCACCCCTTTATTGACCGAACAAGTGCAACAGGAATGGAACTCCATTCCACAAACTAACATCCGGCACCTGTACAACACAATACATGCACGTTTGCTAGCTTACATCCAAACTTCTGGTGATTACACTGGTTGTTAATGTACTAGCCTTCCAGATTTGCCATGGATTGTATATTAACCTGTGATCTTGCAATGTTAATCACTTATATATATTACCTAGACAATGTATTCCCGAAATTTCATTACTCTACATTAATTACTTTTTGGAGGTGTGATTTTTTTCAGTCAGAGAAATTGGACCAATTTCTCTGCGGAGTACATGTGCTGTAATGATTTTTATTGCACTAAGGGAATCGAAGCTGACGAGGAACAATTTTCCATGAAAACATCTCGTCTGGAGCTCTGCAGTAAATCGGTATGCATGCAACTGCATGCGTATCTAATACGTTCCCAAACACCGCTCAGAAAAACGCGATTTTCCGGTGCTTGTACCTCGGTCTCTATTGGGGATAAGAAAATAGGGTCAAGTATTTTGGATATCTTTTGGGCTAGTGACCATTTGTATACCAAACATACGGATCGTCTTAGTGTTAGTATCCTGCAATACAGCGTCAATGTACGAATATTGCACACTTCCTCTTGCTTACGCAAATCGAGCAAATTGGTTGGTTTCTTTTGCATTTGATATGCCGGTGGGCTTAATGGGAATTATTGAAGCACCGTTAGTTCACGGAAGATCACACGAAAATAGTTTTTTTACTATACTTTCACCGTTTCCAAGATGCAGAAGTGCAAAGGTACGCTACTTCTACAGGTAAAATCCGGTATGAAGCGAAATCTAAACAACCACAGCAAATTGCTTAAGTTTTAACGATATTCTCTAGGCATTTATCTAGAAAAGCCATCTCCCTTTTTTCAAAACCCTTTACCTGTTGGCATGAAACTACCCAAAAACTTTTTTTCTTACTACCAAAACCCTGAAACATATTCTGAGACGGCTGTGCACAGAAAACGGCCGTAATTTTTACGATGAATTCGTAAGAATCCTATACCGAACAACCTTGAAAATTTTCTTATATACTTATCCGTTCCCGAGATAAAGAGATTTACAGTTCCTCGACTTATACACGTAAAGTACACATGTAAAATTCGGTGTGAGGTGAAAACATAGATTATAAAGTGACACAGCACAGAAAAATATACTGTAAGTGCCTCTCTTATCACCTGGGAACCCGATTTCGTAGTACTGAAGCACATGAAAAATCTTTTTGCACGTAAAATCCGGCCTGAGGTGTAAAATTAGTTTAGTGTGACTTCAATTTCGTATAAATAAATTAGCTAAATTTTACCGACGAATACGTATCTTCTTGTATGAGTTACATCCCCTGCTGCAGCAGTGAAAAGAAGGGAACCAGTCGAAAAATGCTCCTATTGGAGCAGAGAAACGCGAATATGTTCTTGTTTATTTAAAATACTCTGACGGAAAAGTAGGGTAGGAGCTCTCCCACTCTTCCTTCCTCAGCACCTTTTAAAATTTTCACAATAATTTTGCTATGCGAATAAATTCGCGCTTTTTATGCTGAAAGAGAAGAAGACAACGGCAGTGGCGTGGAGACGGAAAATTAATAAACACTGGAAGATAGTAGACAGTGGTTGTCTTATAGCAAGAGCGACAGAGACACTGGCAGTGTGAGAGAAAGAGAGGAACACAGCGGCAGTGGAACATAGTTGACTGTGACAAAACAGTGCTACGGAAAGAGTGAAGGCGGATAGTGCAAGGCGCGGGAGAAGGGGGGGGGGGGGGGGAGGAAGAGAAAGCAGAAGTGGGTGAAGCCAGAGGTAATGAGAGACAGAGTATATAACAAAGACAACGAGTAGGTAAGAGATCGTGACAATGAGAAGAGACAGCAGTAATAGGATTGAAATATTAGCAGTGAGAGAGATCAAGGGAGACACAGTGACAGTGAGAGAATACTGTACTAGTAGGACAGAACGAGGTAGACTGTGGCTGTGACACAGGAGACAATGGCAGAGAGACTGACAGAGATAATGAAAATGAATTGGACTGCAAGAGCGAGTGAGAAAGGGCAACTCTGGGGTAAATAAATGTGAGAGACTTACAGCGTTACCGAGCGAGGTTGCGCAGTGGTTAGCACACTGGACTAGCATTCGGGAGGACGACGGTTCAATCCCGCGTCCAGCCATCCTGATTTAGGTTTTCCGTGATTTTCCTAAATGGCTCCAGGCAAATACCGGGATGGTTCCTCTGAAAGGGCACGGCCGACTTCCTCCACCGTCCTTCCCTAATCATATGAGACTGATGACCTCGCTGTTTGGTCTCTTCCCCCAAACCAACCAACCAACTTACAGCGTTGGACTAGTGGGCGTGAGTGAGTCACAGTTACAGGCGCTTGTGACAGTTTGAGATGAGCTGCGTGTTTACAAAGGTGCGAATATTCCCATATGCAAAATTTTTGGCGAAAATTTTTAAAGTGGCTGAGAAAGGTAGAATGAGTCGTGCCTCACATTTCCGTAACAGCCTTTTAAATGAGCAGGAAAACACTAACATTTTTTGTGCTCCGATAGTAGCATTTTTTCGCTGGTAGAGTATATTCACGAGGTAGGCGAATGCTGAAGACACGATCGGTGAACACTACTGAAAAGTCAAGGAAATCCCCTTGTTTGGAACCATCAGTGAACTGTAAAACAACGATGCATGTTTCAGGGTCTCTGCAGGAGCCAAGATGGTGATCTTCTGCAACCTTAGATTACAACTTTAAAACCAGCCACACCCATCTCTGAAAGACAGTCATTTGCAGGAATACCATGGAGCCTCGTCGCTTGTTGTCCATCAGGAAAAACTCGTACCATTGGTGACAGAGTAATGTCAGGGTTAGTGTGTGTTTGGAGTGGACAGGGCGTGTGTGTTGTCCTTAGCGTAAGTTAAAGTATTGTGTAAGTTTAGGGACCCATGACCTCAGCGGTTTGGTCTCTTAGGAATTCACATACATTTGAACATGGCGCTGGCTCTAAAGGTCCCAGTGCCCACCCGAATTCCTTGACGGTGTGCTACGTCCTTTATTTTTAAGAAAGAGGGTCGTGCGGATCCGTACACCGTGCACCTATAATGAAACCGAGATCCCACAAGGGCCCTGTAAAACTGGAGCAGGTTAGTTAGAATTGCTCCTCATGAAATATTGCTACGATAGTTTAAAATAGTTAATGCTTTTACGGGTCGTCTACTCAGGACCCTAAAGTAGAGAACTACACTAAGGTGACGAAAGTCATGGGATACCTCCTAATATTGTGACGGAAGACCTTTAGCTCGGCGTGGAGCAGCAGCTCGAAGTGGCATGAATTCAGCAGATCCTTGGAAGTCCCCTCTAGAAATACTGAGCTGTGCTGCATCTATAGCCGTTCCTAACTGCGAAAGTGTTGCCAATGCAGGATTTAGTGCACAAACTGACCTTTCGATTACGTCCTATAAATGTTTGATGGAATTCATCTCGGGCGATCAGGATGGCCAAATTATTCCCGAACTGGCCAGAATGTTCTTCAGACCAATCGCGAGCAATTGTGGCCAGGTGACATGGCGCATTATGATCCATAAAAGTTCAATCGTTGTTTGTGAAAATCAAGTCAATGAATGGCTGCAAATGGATTCCAAGTAACCGAACATAATCATTTCCAGTATATGATGGGTTCAGTTTGACCAGAGGACACAGCAGATTCCATATTAACACAGCCCACACCATAATGGAGCCACCACCAGCATGCACAGTGTCTTGTTGGCAACTTGGACCCATAGCTTCGTGGGGTCTTTGCCACACTCGGACCCTACTATCACTCTTACCAACTGAAATCGGGAATCTCTTGACCAGCCCACGTTTTTACTTTCGTTTTGGGTCCAACCGATATGATCAACAGCCCATGAGAGGTGGTGCAGGCTATATTGTGCCGTTAGCAGAGCTCACTCTTCAATCGTTTGCTGCCATAGCTAATTAACGGCAAATTTCGCCACACTTTATTATGGATACGTTCGTCGGACGTCTCACATTAATTTCTGTGGTTATTTCATGCAGTTTTGCTTGTTTATTAGCAATGATATCTCTACGCAAATGTCACTGCTGTCAGTCGTTAAGTGGAGACTGTCGGCCACTGCGTTGTCTGTGGTGAGAGGTACTGCCTGAAATTTGGTATTCTTTGCACACCCTTGACACTGGATCTCGGGGTATTGAAATCGCTAACGATTTCCAAAATGGAATGTCCCATGCATCTAGTTCCAGCTACTACTCCGCATTCAAAGTGTGTTCATTCCTGTTGTGCAGCATTAATCATATCGGAAACCTTTTGACATGAATCACCTGAGTACAAATTACAGCTCTGCAAACGTACTGCCATTTTATACCTTTTGTACACCAAACTACCGCCATTTGTCACCTCAGTGTTTAGAGTCAAATGTGAGGCCTATAAATCCCAGTGTGTGTTTAACAGTAAAAACAGTGTCTCCCATCCTCAGCTCAGAAAATTTTCAAATCTAACGTGAATGGTGAAAAGGAACATAAAGGGTCTTCTCAGCTGAGAAATGAAAACAACCTGTTCTCCACATGTTCCTCCAATCATCCAACAGCCAGTAGTAACTGACGAGCTGCTGTTGCAAGGATGGAGGAGGAACAAAAGACAGAGATGTCATCAACAAATAAAGACCAGTGGATAGGATGTTGAGATGCCGACATTATACCATTAATGGCTATGGCAAAAACACACTTAAAATCCTACTTCGAGGAACACCATTATCTTGCTCAAAGTGGTCAGAGAGGACGACATCGTCTTATAACGTAAAATATCGTGATGAGAGGAAAGGCTCTATAAAGATAGGAATATACCCTCAAAACCATCAAGCATGGAGCTGTATGAGGATTTTGTAGAACAAAGTAGTATCACAGGTCTGTCGGTACCAAAAACTTGCTAGTGTAAGGTGGCGCCAGCACACCAGGGGGCAAAGAAGTTGTGAGAAGATCGATAGAGGTCAACAACTGACTCGCAGTAAACGTGCCGCCAACGCCCTCTCGGCCGCCATAGTTCAATTCTTTTATCTTGGCGGCTCGCGCATGCCGTCCAGACGCGGGAGATTTCTGCGTTGCCAGTTGCACATGACGCACGCGCCAATAAAAGCAGCGCCATAGTATAGCATAGTTCGCAAGCTTACCTGTAGGGGGGAGCGCGCAGTTCATGAAGTAAAGTTACCACGGCCGCATTAACCCTTTCGCTGCTACAAAGACATGCTCCCTGCATTCCGCGCTGTGCGCGATTTTGTCACTGCACTGCTCGCCTGTGCAGACACATGGTGTTCCGACTGCTTTGACGCTCTTATCATTCGATTCCACAAAAACTATTTGGCCCAAAAATTAGATTTTTACACATCTTCTTCACTGATACCTTCCCCCCATAAATGACTTAATTTTGTTTCGATGTTCAACGCAGTTATTATGCAGCATTAAATATAGTAAACTACTGCACGAAATTTTGAAGAGTTCACAGAGGTAAAAGTCCATAGAGTATACAGTAAATTTTATATGAAATTTAGGTATCTTGTCCACATTTCACTCTCAACATTGTGGCAACTAAAATCGACCATACGGAAAGTATACGCTATGGACTTCTACCTCTGCAAACTCTTCAAAATTTCGTGCAATGGTTTACTATATTTAATGCTGCATAATAACTGCGTTGAACATCGAAACAAAATTAAGTCAATTATGGGGGGAAGGTATCAGTCAAGAAGATGCGTAAAAATCTAATTTTTGGGACAAATAGTTTTTGTGGAATCGAATGATAAGAGCGTCAAAGCAGTCGGAACACCATGTGTCTGCACAGGCGAGCAGTGCAGCGACAAAATCGCGCACAGTGCGGAATGCGACGAGCACGTGTCTGCAGCAGCGAAAGGGTTAATAAAGAGACAAAGCACTAGAAATTTCAAAAAATTGCATTCAAACGAATATAATTCGTGAAGTAAGGCACTTCAATATTGTTTTTAAATAATGAAAATATTAAGCACCGCATAAGATTTGAACTCATAACATTTCAGTTAGCAGCCCAACACCTTAACCATTACGCTAACGCACCTCATCTGGCCACATAACGCCATGAGTGAGTACATAACGCAATGAGGACTATAATACGTCACGCAAAATATTGACAAACACTGTTGGTATGACTACGAATTACTCACGCTTCAGCGAAGTACAATAGGAAATAAACAATTACCGCTGTTCTTTATTGCGAAAAAGCAATTCGTGAGAGTGATACAAACACCTTTCCTTGCTATCGCCTGAATTAGGAGTCTTATTGCTTGTTTGGTTTAATTAATTAGTAGAATATGAAGCAGTTGGTATAAAGAATGCTTTTTCCAAACTTTCTATAAAAGAATGTCTGCTATCAAGACATTGCTTTTGTTCTATTACTTTATTTATGACCGAACGTTTCTAAAACTGAAGACACTCGTCCATGCTCTGCACTGCAGTCGAGATGTGGCAACGTCGTTCTCTGTTCATTGGCTGACTGTGTTTTGTGACGTCAGATGCGCAGAACGAACCTAAACTCGGCCGCCAACATAAATGACGCGCACTTTAGTATTTAGAACGCCGCTGCGGACCGGAAGGCCAGTCTGTCGGAGTCTGTCGCACCAAATGAGTTTGTCATCAGTCGCAAACCACTGGGAGTCGCAGTAGCAGTTAGCTTCGCCACAAGCTCAGAGACAGGCGCCCAGAAGAGTGTACATAGCGGACTTAATACTTCACCAGCAGTGAGGCTAACGTGGATTATTACAAAGCACTTGTAGGACAAGGAGTAAGTAGCTTTGAGTTAAGTAATTTTCTATTCTTATGAATAAAGAACCCAGTTAATATATATGTGCAGTCTGTGTTACAGAAAAAGGATACAGGCCACCCAACAACATCTGCTAGATTCCCATAGTACAGCTCTACAGAGATAACGAAACGACATAAAAGATAGCGACGAATATAATTCAGAAGAAGATTTTTCTTGCTTCTCTTCTGTTTTAGCTTGTAGGAGTGTTCATTGCTAATTTCTTGTTGTGTTGTTTCATGTATTCCAGGAGGGGAGCCGCAGAAATAATCAAATTTCTCTATTCAGAGGCTTTGCTTGCTTTTTGCTATAATGTATTTGTGTAAACCATGGCTATCTCGCCCTTTCCACTCCCTGCCGTCGCGCCTGAGCTGAAGACGGCCAATGTGATGGATCTAACACAAGCTTTTCAGTTTAAGAACAAACAAATTACCAAGCGAGGTGGCGCAGTGGTTAGACACTGGACTCGCATTTGGGAGGACGACGGTTCAATCCGGCGTCCGGCCATCCTGATTTAGGTTTTCCGTGATTTCCCTAAATCGCTCCAGGCAAATGCTGGGATAGTTCCTTTCAAAGGGCACGGCCGACTTCCTTCCCCGTCCTTCCCTAACCCGATGAGACCGATGACCTCGCTGTCTGGTCTCCTTCCCCAGAAACAACCAACAACAACAACAAACAAATTGCTGCCTTGATGACGATGGTACAACAACTTCTGGCTGCACTAACAGCGTTGGCCGCACAACAACAAAAGCCAACAGACCGATACACTCACCAAATGCCGCCGACCAGCATACCACCATTCCGGCAATTTAACGACACAGAAGAGTATTGGCTCGAATACCTGACACAGTTCCAAGCTCATTGTGCAGTTCATCACGTTCAATGTACTGTTAAGCTACAACACTCTCTTTCGATTGCGGGGTCCCCAGTGTTCAGGTTAATACAAAAACTATTCCCAACGGCGTCTCCCAACGAACTCAGGTATGACGAAGTAATCGCCGCATTGTTTCAGTAGTATGTTCAGCAATTTCAAGTGTCTGCAGCCAGATATCAGTTGTTTCGTTTGCAGAAAAAACTAGAACAGACGTTCCGTGAGTGGTCTATAGAATTAACGGGCAGACTACGGGGCCGATACGTTTGACCAGGCCCCGATTTGTCGGGTCGAGCCGCCCCTTGCTCGCGTCGACCTCAAGCAATCACAACATAGAGCGCTTAAACAGTCGTGGGGACAGCCACGTAGACATGAAAACAAGCCTGTGAACTTAGAGAAGTCTTGCGCTAGATCTTTTGCTCGCCATAAAAGACAGGACTACCCATCACGTAACGCAACGTGCTACACGTGTGGAAAAAAGAGGCCATGTCCAAGCAATTTGTTTGCAACGGCACAAAAACGCCAATTTTGCTCGCTCCCAGAAAAAACAGCCTCGTGCACATGAAGTGAACGTTGTGTTTTCCAAATCTACAACAGGTTCTGACAAAAGTGGGATTAAGATTGCACCTCATTCTCGCCGTAGTGCTGTGCAACGACATTCTGCAAGGTATTTGTCTCATTACGCATTGCTGTCCGTCGTGTGGCCTTTCAGTTACACACAGGTACCTCAGTAAATTTGCTACGTTGTGACACGTACGAACAGTTAGGCTCATCACGCACCGCGCGGAGTGACCGAGCGGTTAGAGGCGCCGTGTCACGGATTGCGCTGCCCCTCCCGCCGGAGGTTCGAGTCCTCCCTCGGGCATGGGTGTGTGTGTTGTTCTTCGCATAAGTTAGTTTAAGTGGTATGTGAGTCTACGGACCGATGACCTTAGCAGTTTGGTCCCTTAAGAATTCACACACACACACACACACACACACACACACACGCACGCACCGCGCGCGCGCGCACTCTCATCACACTTTTCTAAATCTAGCAAGCACCTCACAGAGAACAAGTCTTTCGCGACAGTACTAATATGTAAAACATTCTCGGTTTTTCTGGCTTTGTCCGCAGTTCGTGGTCGTGCGGTAGCGTTCTCGCTTCCCACGCCCGGGTTCCCGGGTTCGATTACCGGCGGGGTCAGGGATTTTCTCTGCCTCGTGATGGCTGGGTGTTGTGTGATGTCCTTAGGTTAGTTAGGTTTAAGTAGTTCTAAGTTCTAGTGGACTGATGACCATAGATGTTAAGTCCCATAGTGCTCAGAGCCATTTGAACCATTTTTTTCTGGCTTGTGATGATGACCACCTACTTCTTGTGATGACGACCACCTACTTCTTGTATGGTAATAAACTTTATGAAATGACGGACGGTATGGCTATGTCCTCTCCGTTGTCTCCATCATTGGATAACTTTTTATGGAGAATTTTTAGGAACGTGCATTAAATTAGGCTCCCCTCCGTCCATGCCTATTTTAGCGTTATGTTGTTGATACATTTACGGTCTTGCCACACGGCGCAGAAGCTCTCGAACAATTCATGGAGCACGTGAACAGCATACATCTGAACATAAAGGTCGCTGTCGATCTTGAGAAGGAAGGTTGCCAGTCTTATACGTTTTGTCCTACGACAGGTGGACAGGCGTCTCGGCCACTCTGTGTACCCAAGCCGACGCATACCGAGTTTTGCCTTAGTGCACAGAGTTTCCATCATCCTTTACGGAAGAGAGTCGTTTTGAACACGTTGGCATATAGAGCAGAAACTGTTTCTGACGAGGGCCACTTGAAGTCCGAAGTTAACCATCTGAAGTACGTGTTCCGAAAGAATGGCCATGGTGGTCGCGATATCAAGGCTGCGTTCTCCAAGAAAAGGAAACGTTAAATTGCTGCTAACTCACGTGGTGAAACACCGATTGCGGTTCTTCCTTCTTGTGGCGCTATATCCAGCAAAATAAGAAGAGTCCTGGGTAGACGGGGTATAAGACCGATTTTTCGTCCTAAGAAAATTAAGATGATGCGACCTGTTAAGGACAGTCTCGGTCTCAGGATACTTGGAATATCCCCTCTGAGTGTGGAAGCAATTCGTACCGTTTCCGAAAATTGGTATTGTTTCCGACTGCTGTGCAGATTTTTTTTCCCTTTATTGTTATTTTGACACCTTATACAAAGGTAGCCCGACAGCGGCAATACTAAGCCACTCTCCGGCCACATACAATACATTTATTACAAGTGGAGACATCGAAAAACGAAACAACACGGCGGAGAGTCAACAGTAGACACACAAATTTAAAAATACGTGAGGTCGTTCACAAGTGCTGCGTCCAAAGAAAAACGTTCAGCACTCGGGCACTAACAGAGACGACAGAAACGGCACACGTGATCGAAGGAGCACAAATGACGAAACACTGAATCACTAACACGATGGCACACACAAAACACTGACGACGATATCCGGTGCGCGAATGCTCACTTAGGCCGGCCGGAGTGGCCGTGCGGTTCTAGGCGCTACGGTCTGGAGCCGAGCGACCACTACGGTCGCAGGTTTGAATCCTGCTTCGGGCATGGATGTGTGTGATGTTCAAATGGCTCTGAGCACTATGGGACTCAACTGCTGAGGTCATTAGTCCCCTAGAACTTAGAACTAGTTAAACCTAACTAACCTAAGGACATCACAAACATCCATGCCCGAGGCAGGATTCAAACCTGCGACCGTAGTGGTCGTGCGGTTCCAGACTGCAGCGCCTTTAACCGCACGGCCACTTCGGCTGGCCGATGTGTGTGATGTCCTTAGCTTAGTTAGGTTTAATTAGTTCTGAGTTCTAGGCGACTGATGACCTCAGAAGTTAAGTCGCACAGTGCTCAGAGCCATTTGAACCAATGTTCACTTTACATGTACGAGTCCAGCGAAAAGGTGGGGGAGGAGGGAGAGGGGAGAGTGTAGATGCCAGTGGCAGAGGAGATGGGAGGGGGAGGAAATAAGGTAGGGGGATAGGGGAAGCCCGGTAGAGGAGGGGGGAGGAAGGGAGGAGGGAGAAGAGAGAGAGAGAGAGAGAGTGCCCTAAGGGTAAAACACAGGGTGGGGAAGGGGAGGATCAAAGTTGGTAGGAGGGGTAGACGGAGGGGATGAGGGCATCATCAAGGAGGGGAGTTGGTGGAAACCACCTGCGGTGCGGGTATGGAGAGTGGAGAGATGGAGGTCAGGTGCGACGTGGGAATACAGGCGTGGTAGTGGACGGGGGTGGGAAAGGATGGGAGAGACAAGCGGGTGATGGGGATCAAGTTTACGGGACGTGTAGAGGATACATATCCGTTCGAGGAAAAGGAGGAGGTGCGGGAATGGAATATGGTCATACAGGATCCACGTGGGGGAGGGGAGACGGATTCGATAGGCGAGGTGGAGCGCATGGCGTTCTAGGATTTGAAGGGATTTGTAAAAAGGTTGCAGGAGTGGAGATCCATGCAGGGTGGGCTTAGCAGAGAATAGGGCGGATGAGGGATTTATAGGTGTGGAGGATGGTGGAGGGGTTCAGACCCCATGTGCGGCCAGAAAGGAGCTTGAGGAGATGGAGGCGGGTGCGTACCTTGGCTTGGATTGTCCAGAGATGGGGGGTCCAGGAGAGGCGACAGCCAAGGGTGACGCCAAGGTACTTGATGGTAGGGGTGAGGGTGATAGGGTGGCTATAAATGGTGATATGGAAGTCGAGGAAACGGAAGGAAGGGGTGGTTTTGCCTACAATGATCGCCTGGGTCATGGAAGGATTGACCTTGTCCAACCACTGGTTGCACCAAGTGGTGAACCGGTCAAGATGGGATTGGAGAAGGTGTTGGGAGCGGCACAGGGTGGGGGCGAGGGCAAGGAAGGCGGTGCCATCGGCGTACTGGAGAAGGTGGACGGGGGGGGGGGGGGGGTGGAGGCGGCGGCATGTCCACTGTATACTTTGGGACTTAACATCTGAGGTCATCAGTCCCCTAGAACTTAGAATTATTTAAACCTAACTAACCTAAGGACATCACACACATCCATGCACAAGGCAGGATTCGGACCTGCGACCGTAGCAGTCTCGCGTTTCCGGACTGAAGCGCCTAGAACCGCTCGGTCAACTAGGCCAGCTCCCGGCGGAGGGTTAGAAGGTTTAGGAAGCCGTGTTATGGATTATGACATAGGAAGGACGTTGGGAAAGAAAGGACCCGATCAAACGGACGCTGTGCACAGCACCAACGGCATATTTAAAACAGAGAACTGGAGAAATCGGCAATTGCGGAGCACAGCCTCACGAACAAACATAAAATACTGCTTAATGAAATAAAAACTTTGTCGCATGCCTCTACGTACTGGGATTCTATTATAAAGGAGGCTGTTGAAATAAGAAAGAGCGAGAAGGACCTTAACCGTGATAGCGGATATTATCAGAGCAGTGCATGGAAACGAGCGCTCGATGCAGAGAAGCAAGGGGGCGTTACTTGCAGGGTTTACTTTCCCACGAAAGCGGTGGCGCCACCAGCGCAGACACTGACACCGTCTGCGACAACAGTACGTAATCGCCGACCAATCACAAGCTGATCAAACAGAAGCCGTCCACAGGCTATATAAGGCCACCCTAAAAGCAGTGAAGACAGTCAGTTTCCCCTGACGATGACGAAGGATGATATTGTCGAAAGCTTGAGATTTTATTCCGAATTGGCGCGGCAAGAAAACCGAGAATGTTTTACGAAGCACCTCACTGATTACAACGGACAGGAAATTCCAGTGCGTGGGTAGCGTGGTTTGCCTGCCACTTACAAATCTCGCACTAGGACAATGAATTTTACTGTGTTGAAATCAGGAGACAGTTTTCAGTTTAGTTGCCTTTGATTTGTTTGGCCTTAGAATCCAAGACAACGTACTTTCCATATCGGCTAGTGATCCAAAAGACAATGTTACTAGTTTTCTTAAAGTATTTCCTGAACTATTTTCCGAAGGAATGGGAAAAGCTAATTACTTTGTAGCACATGTTACACTGAAAGAGAATGCACAGTCTAAGTTTGTCCGAGCCACCCCGTTCCAATTGCTTTAAGAGACAAAGTAGCCAGTGAATTAAGGAACTGCAAGATAATGTTGTAATTGCTCCCATTCAAGCTAGTCAATGGGCAAGTCCTCTCTTTCTGTTGCCTAAGCTCTCTGGTTGCATCCGCATTTGTGTTGACTTCAAGTCTACAGTCAACCTGACACCAAGCTGACACTTATCCGTTACTTCGCCTTGAGGAGCTCATGGACAGGCTTGGTAAAGGACATTAGTTTTCTAAGATAAATTTGCGTAATGCCTACTCGCAAATTCCATTGGATGAAGAATCACAGAAATTTGATGTAAATACACATTTAGGGCTGTTAAAGTATTTGCGTTTGCCCTTCAGCAGTGCTTCTACATCCGCCAGTTTTAATGATACTTGGAACAGCTGACTGCAAAAGTGCCATTTTGTTCACACTTCCCTGACGATATTGCCGTCTCAGGTCGTACACCAGAGGAACACACTGCCAATTTACGTACTCTTTTTTGAGTATTGTCGGAAGCATGACTCAAGTGTCGTCTCTAAAAGTGTGAACATTTTCAAACTAAACTCCAGTATTTAGGTCATGTGATAAACATTCAGGGTGTGCACTCACTTCAATCTCATTTGTTTGCAATGCGTGACCTGCCTATTCCTCGCAATGTGTCTGAACTGCAGTCAGTGCTAGGAAAAATGACATACTACATTCGGTTCATACCGAATGTCGCTCAGATCGCGGCTCCTTTGCATCACTTGCGCCGCTAAAATGTACCTTTTGTGTGGATTAAAGATTGTCAAGACGCATTTCAGAAACTCAAAAATGCTTTGCTCAGTGATAGATGTTTAGTGCATTTTGACGCTGCCCAGCCAGTAGTTTTGCAAGTCGACGCTTCTTCCTACTAAATCGGCGCTGTGCTTTCGCACAGAATTGGTGCACAAGACAGACCCATTGCTTTTGCCTGATAGTTGTTTACTCAAACTCAGTGCAATTATTCTCAAACAGAAAAAGATGCTCTCGCTATCGTGTTTGGTGTGACAGAATTCCATCACTATCTGTATGGTCGCAAGTTCTATTTAGTGACACATCACAGACCTTTGCAGTCGTGGTTACATCCGTCAAAGCTGGTCACCACACGCACGTCCGCCTCCATAGCGCAGCGTTACCTGGGTTCGATTCCCTGCAAGGGACTGGGTGTTGTGTGTCCTTCATCATCATTTTCATCATCATTGACATGCAAGTCGCCGAAGTGGCGTTAACTAAAGAGACTTGCAATACGGCGGCCGAACCCCGAAGGGGATATCCCGGCCAATAAATGCCATACGTTCATTTCATTTCCTACACGCACTGCTAAAATATTGCAACGCTTGGCTTTGTTGCTTTCTCAGTATCAGTAAGAAATTGTGTATATACCTACTGCAAAGCAGGACAGTGCAGACACCTTACCTCGCCTTCCGATTGGCCCATACACTAATTTTGATACAACTACAGCAACTTGTTGCAAAATCGATGCGCATTACTCTGCATTGCTGGAAACTTTTCCCTTGCACCTCAGCACAGGCCACGGAAGTAGACACAAATTTCAAGGTTTTGTTGCGTTATACTCGCACTTGTTGGCCTCGTTGATTGAACAGTATCCTGAACTCAGTTGTGCGCCACTATTTTGCACGGCGGCATAGCCTTACAATTCAACAGGATGTGATTCTAGTTCTAAATGGCAATGGACAGCCGCCTGTGCTTATTCCCGAAGTGTTGCAAACGGACGTGTCGTGGATGCTTCATCAAGGACATTGGGGAATTGTTCGCACTAAGCAATTAGCGCGACGGCTCTGTACTTGATAGGGCATGGACGTCCACATTGTACAGATGATGCCACAGTGTAGCGCATGCGCCGAAAACCAATCCGCTCCGCCACAAACATTCTCAGCTTGGCCCAAGTCTTAATCACCATGGCAACGAGTGCACATAGACTTTGGAGGACCAATCTGAAACACTCGTTGACTCAAAGTGGTAGACTCTTTTAAAAAGTTCTCATTTACAGTGCCAGTGGCTTCTACCACAACACGTAGCACCATCCAGGCATTGTCCTCAATATTTAGCATCGAAGGTTTGCCAGAAGTACTTGTGTCGGACAATGGACCACATGTCACTTCACGTGACTCTGAACAGTTTTGTGAACGCAACGGCTCCGTTTCACCCGTAGTCCAACGGAGAAGCAGAGTGTTTTGGACGCACTTTCAATCAACAAAATGGCCATGCTTCGCGCCACTCACACAGAAGAACAGGCGCTGCAACTCTTTTTCGCCTCCTATCAAATGGTTCAAATGGCTCTGAGCACTATGGGACTTAACATCTTAGGTCATCAGTTCCCTAGAACTTAGAACTACTTAAACCTAACCAACCTAAGGACATCACACACATCCATGCCCGAGGCAGGATTCGAACCTGAGACCGTAGCAGTCCCACGGTTCCGGACTGCAGCGCCTAGAACCGCACGGCCACCGCGGCCGGCGCCTCCTATCACTCACACCCACGAGACTGACCAACACTGGCGGAACTTCTGCATGGCCCCTGCCATCGGATCCTGCTAAACTTGCTACACCCACCACAGCATCCGGCGCCGCCAATGGTCCGCAAGTATCACTTTGCGCTGCACGACCTTGTTCTTTCCAGGGTTTATGACAACTGTGGGCGCTGGGAGAGAGACGTCATCCAGGAACACATTGGCTCTCATATATACTTAACTACAGGTCCTGATGGTTTGCAGCGCCGCCACCAGAACTAAATTCGCGCACGTCCTTTGCCCCATGATTCTGATGCTTTTCTTCCCCCAGATTCATGTCTTCACGGGACCACATGACCTTCATATCCGCCTGCTGGTGTCACCAGGGCACCCCAGGAGGAGGGGATGGACGATGCGCCCTCGCTGCCTCCGTCCCCACTCGCCGACCCGATGGAGCTGGGCCTGCCATCGCTGTCGCCGTCGTTTCATTGCCCCAGCACACACCCTCAGGCCTGGACGTGTGCCCTGCCAACAGTTTTCCAGAGGACGTTCCTGTAGCCTCGCAAGCCACATAGCGGTGTACGGTCAGGAGTATGCCATTCTTCACACTCATGGCTCTAGGCCCATCTCTGCATCCAGTGTCCTAACTCCATCACCGTTGTCGTTCACAGCCTCACTAAACGACGTTGTGGCATTTTGGGAGGGGAGGGGGGAGGGGGAATGTGCTGGCGTAATCTGGGGCCACCACACTAGGCGGCAAAGAGGTAGCGAGGACATCGATAGAAGGCCAATGACAGACTCGCAGGAAATGAGCTGCCAACGTCCTCTCGGCCGCCAGTATTTAGACCGCCGCCATGGACCGGAGGGTCATTCTGTCAGAGTCTGTCGCATCAACTGAGTTCGAGCGTGTCATCAGTCACAGCCCAGAGGGAGTCGCAGTAGCAGTTAGTTTCGCTGCTAGCTCAGAGACAGGCAGCACATAGCGTCCAGAAGAGTGTACATAGCGGACTTTGTACTTCACCAACACTGAGGCTAGCTTGGACTATTACAAAGAACTTGTACCACAAGGACTATCCTGAGTTAAGTAATTTTCTGTTCTTATGAATAAAGAACCAAGTTAATATATGAGTGAAGTTTGTTTTACAGAAAGAGGATACCGGCAACCATATAACATCCTCACCTTGCTCCCCCTGGTACAGCTGTATGGAGGTAACTAGACAGGGCACCACTACAATAACCACTCGAACATGTACGGTCCTCCCCAGGCTTTAAAAGTGAAATTAAAACCGCCTCTTGCCCCAAATCTGGAGAGTGTCCTCATGCCCAAATGAGGTTCAAAAGGGCGAGGAGAATTTGTGTTCTTCATCCTGTACGGTGCTGTAGCATACTACAAAGGACCATACCGTGTCCAAGCGGGTCCAGCTGATGTGTAACGAACTGCAGATAACGCTAAATCTCGCCCCCACATGGAGAAACAGCAGGTCTAGTCTTAAACGGTGGTGGAATCGCTGTCCCAGCTGTCCCCCTTAGCAGCCACTCTGTAGCGTCGGAAATCTGAATGCTGATGTGGTAGCGGCGGTAACTGTGGTAAAATAGGCTGTCATAGCTGGGCAGTGTATCGCTTGTCGGGATGGAAAATTCCGTTCCCCATTACAAGAGTCACTGGGAACCTGTTTCCACTCCCACAGATTCTCCTGATAGTCTCCAACACTACTGTACTTTTGACGGAACTATTTATATTTGCCAGAAACTGTTGTCATAGTCTCTCTTTACTGCCTCTAATAACGTACCCAAAGAATGCGATGTTTTCTACAGCTGAGCAGCAACTGGCCCTTCCTAGAGAATCCCGCCTGGTCATGATGGAGAGCGGCATTCGTCACTCCACAAAGGGAGAGGTCCAAAGACTTGGGAATGAACCTTTTAGTTATGTGATGGATCATATTGATAAAATGAGCAACTCAGTCTTGGACGTTGTCAGGGTGTTTACACACAGTAAGTTGTCTGTTGAGAGTCCAGCCTGCCCTACTGAGCCCATACCGCAGTGGCTTTCTTTCGGGCATCGTTCTGTCTGGCAGGTGAATGCAGAACAAGAACTGATCACTTGAGTGTGTGTCATCCATTACGTCCTATTGAGCGGCGTAAGCGAGTGCGGATATCAAAAATCAAGTTACTGACAGTAGTGAACGACTCCATTGCAGTGTTGAAGCGAGTGCTTCCCCTCACCTTCAACAAACAAGCACATGAGGACATGAGAAGGCATTGAAATTGCTCTACCCCTGTGACAGGTGGCTGCAGAGCTCCAAAGCACATTATGTGCAAAAATGGCTCTGAACACTATGAGACTTAACATCTGTGGTCATCAGTTCCCTAGAACTTAGAACTACTTAAACCTAACTAACCTAAGGACATCACACACATCCATGCCCGAGGCAGGATTCGAACCGGCGACCGTAGCAGTCGCGCGGTTCCGGACTGAGCGCCTTAACTGCGAGACCACCGCGGCCGGCCATTATGTGCATTCAAATCACAACAGAGAAGAGAGGGGTAGGGGAGCTGACAGGGGAATGGTCCAATCCGACATGTCGAAGTGTGCCCGGAAATTTTTTATACAGGAAGAACATGCGGAAAAAAGATCTTGTCAAAATTTTAGCTGCTAAGATGCTTGTCCGCAGTTACTTTTACTCAAATCTGCAATCAATTTAATATCCATAATAGTTACCAGTTACTTTTGCGGTAGCTCCAAGTGTTGACAATGAAGATAAAACTAAATTAATATTAATTGTGTTTAACGGTCAATGTAATCCAGTGTGGAACCCCGGTTTTGGTTGGTAAAGCCTGACCGTGAACTGTATAAATGGAAGAAAGACTTACACACAGTGATAAGTACGCATCAAGATGAAACTCGCAAAACTGAATAAGAAAAACTATAAATAGATTTACTGAACAGAGTCGCCACAAAGTTCTGTTACCCCCCATTAATAACCAACATAAACGCATAAACTTCTATAAATAACACGAACAGTTCTTTGTAGTTCTGTTGGGATATAAACCATGTAGAGCTCCTCTTGACCGTGTGGCCGAGCGGTTCTAAGCGCTTCAGTCTGGAACTGCACGACCACTACGGTCGCAGGTTCGAATCCTGCCTCGGGCATGGATGTGTGTGATGTCGTTAGCTTAATTAGGTTTAAGTAGTTCTAAATTCTAGGGGACTGATTACCTCAGATGTTAAGTCCCATAGTGCTCAGAGCGATTTGAACCATTTGAACCATAGATTGAAAAGGGCTGTTTATGGACGACGTGACCCACCAACCACTCTGAGGGATCTACGCCGAATCGCCGTTGAGGAGTGGGACAATATGAACCAACAGTACCTTGATGAACTTTCGGATAGAATGCCATGACGAATATAGGCATGCATCAATGCCAGAGAACGTGATACTGGATATTAGAGATACCTGTGTGTATAGCAATCTGGAACACCACCCCTGAAGCTGTCGCTGTATGGTGGTACAGCATGCAATGTGTGGCTTTCATGATCAATAAAAAGGAAGGAAATCATGTTTATGTTGATCTCTATTCCAATTTTCTGTACAGGTTCCGGAACTCTCGGAGCCGAGGTGATGTAAAACTTTTTTTTGTGTGTATATATACAGAGAGAGAGAGAGAGAGAAAGAGAGAGGGAGGGACTCGCCGGTACCCTCGTGCAGACGTCAACGTCCACATCATCGATAGAATGGTCATCATCTGATCCATCAAACAGGATTCAGCCTACATGATCTGACGGCTTCGGGACGTTCCTTTAGGCCTCTGCCTGGGTTTTGGGGACAGTGATAAGGACCTTTAAGGAGAAACATACTGATGACGCACTTCTTCTGTCTAGTGTGAGGGCCTGTTAACCTTTCCGACATTAGGCTCTACAGCTACCTTTATTTCAGTGGTAGGAAGTTTTGACTGATGGATTAGTGCAGCTCCCTTTAGCTCCATTTAGAAGGTCAGGTTGGTCCGCTCTGTTCAACTGTTGAAATCTGGGTGCCAACACTAGTGTTCTGTACACGCCGCCTCGTTGCTAAAGCAAACGGCTTCGCGATAATGGATGGTCACGGATCGTTAAGTGCCTTCTTCGCGTCATAGTACGAGATGTGTTGGGTGACTCCGATTTCTTGGATTTCTTTCTCTTCTGCGATGACGGGACATTCCATACTCCAAATTGGATGGAACTGAGAGCAATTGACACGCATGAATTTGGCAGTATATTGAAAACAGGGTTCGTGGGCAGTGCAGCCGCATCTAGGATTTGTAACGTAATGGTTACAGTCCTTGGTGGTATGACCGAAACGCGACACTTAAATCAGCGCATTGGATTAGGCAGATAGTGCATAACTTTAAGGTAGAGAAAGCCTGCCGCAATACATTGAGGCATCTTTGGTAAATTAAATGTCCTGATAAAGGATTATGTCTTCTATGGTTCACCACCAATCCTTTTCAAGCAACGCTTTTCATGAAATTTTCAACATCAGTGACACATTCATTCCCACTGCGACGACACCTAACGGTTACTGCTGAGTAGTTGCTCTTCCCATACAGCACTCTAAATGAGCAAACCAGTTGCATCTTTATTTGCAGTAGCCCGTACTTTTAGTGCTATGGCTGTGCAAGCCTTGTTTAAAAGAATAGCTCGATGTAGTCTTAGGGTCGAACCGCCCACGTCTTTTTTCATACCCAGCAGCTAATTCACTGCAAATAATAACCGACAGCTGTGATCCTGCAGTCTACTAGTCTGAGCATTGGCTAGAGTTGCGAGTTAATAAAATACACATAAATGCAAAATTAATTGAAAGGAATAATTTCACAAAACGGGTTGTATTCTAACGTCTGTGATACTTTTAGACGACAGGGAATTACATTAAATAATGTTCATTTAACAAAGAACATCTCAAATAAACAGAAGGTGGCCATGCCATATTCAGTTAAAATACAGATAGAAAAATACTCTCATCAAATGCAATAAAGTTACGTTGAGAGCGTTACAAGAATGGTAGCAAGACTCCCAAACTAGATAGTCATCAAAGATACGTAGAAACGTAAACCATTTCGCGATCACAGTGTTCGAAATATTCAGTGGCTGAAAACAGTTCGGAGTTGAACTTGATGGTTCACTAATTATCACACATAATACAAAAAATAGTAACTCATACTCCACCTCTCCTCCGTTTCTTGGTACACGTACAATAAGGATAAACAGATGTTGCCCGATAACGACTGTTCCACCTCAGCAGCGAGCAGCACACATTGAGATTCGTTTATGGTCATGGGTAATGCTACAGTTCTACGAGGACTTGCTGAAAAGTAATGCCTCGGAATTTTTTTGTGAAAACTATTAGGGCTTTTTGAATGAAACAAATATTTTTAATGTTCTGCATCTTTATTCTTCGTGTTTACACAATCATATTTGCAGCCCTCTGCCGGCAGAGGGCTCCGAATTGCAGCTTGTAACGTGGGGGTGTGTAACACAGCTATGTCGGCGCGTGAAAAACAGTGTGGTGTACTCAAGTTTTGAATTCAGAAAGTTCGTGCACAAATGGCGCACCCTCTTCTTCAGCATTGTAGGGCCAGACCACAGAAGAGCGCTGAAATATCTGCAACAATCCGCCGCCTTGAGTTCACTTCATCGATCATACTCCTTACAGTCACGACTTGGCCCCATCCGATTTTCGTCCGTTTCCAAAACTTAAAGAACGTATTCGAGGATTTCACACTGATATTAACGGAGCGGTGCAAATGAAGGTGATGTGGCTCCGCCAGAAAAATCAGACATTCTATTATAACGGTATAAACAGGGTGGTATCTTGTTGGGAGGAATGTGTTCGTCGCCAAGGCGACTATGCGGATAAGTAAATATGTAGAGATGAAAAAAAGATGCAGAATATTAATGACGTTTGTTTTATTTAAAAAACTTTAACAGTTTTCACATCAAAAAATCGAGACATTACTTTTAAGGACGCCTTAGCACTTTTTGTAAAGTCAGGTTGTGGATACCCTCTTCATAGCGTATTACATACCAAAGTATATAATTTAATTATGATTTTTTCACTACTGTTCTTTAGGAATTCTGCATCGATGCCATCTACACCCATTGCTTTACCTGTCTGTAAATTTAGGTCGGCTGACGGTTTTTTTTTTTTCAGTCAGAATGAGTATCTCACACTTGGTTAATTTTGTCACGTATTTCTACTAACTAGGATAACATTACATAGTCCCGACATACTGTCGGTTGGAACAACGACCAACACAATCATAAAATATTACTTCGGTAGATGTGCACACTATTATTTTGTCTAATGAATGTCAATTGCGATACTCCGTAAGTCACCGTGCCGCGCATGGCGGAAGGTACCACTTAATACTACTAGACAGTAGCTTTCCTGTTCTGGTTACCAGAAAATAACCGTTCTTAAGCTTGCGTGCGAGCAATAAAATCTATTAACATATCTTCGTGGTCCTTACGCAATATATACTTTGGCTGCAGTAGAATCGTTCTGCAGGCGGCCTGAAATGCCGGTTCTCTAAATTTCCTCAAAAGTGCATCGTGTAAAGAGCGACGTCTCCCCTCCAGGCATTCTCATTTGACTTGTTGTTGTTGTTGTGGTCTTCAGTCCTGAGACTGGCTTGATGCAGCTCTCCATGCTACTCTACCCTGTGCAAGCTTCTTCATCTCCCAGTACCTACTGCAACCTACATCCTTCTGAATCTGCTTAGTGTATTCATCTCTTGGTCTCCCTCTACGATTTTTACCCTCCACGCTGCCCTCCAATGCTAAATTTGTGATCCCTTGATGCCTCAAAACATGTCCTACCAACCGATCCCTTCTTCTAGTCAAGTTGTGCCACAAACTTCTCTTCTCCCCAATCCTATTCAATACCTCCTCATTAGTTACGTGATCTACCCACCTTATCTTCAGCATTCTTCTGTAGCACCACATTTCGAAAGCTTCTATTCTCTTCTTGTCCAAACTGGTTATCGTCCATGTTTCACTTCCATACATGGCTACACTCCATACAAATACTTTCAGAAACGACTTCCTGACACTTAAATCTATACTCGATGTTAACAAATTTCTCTTCTTCAGAAACGATTTCCTTGCCATTGCCAGTCTACATTTTATATCCTCTCTACTTCGACCATCATCAGTTATTTTGCTCCCCAAATAGCGAAACTCCTTTACTACTTTAAGTGTCTCATTTCCTAATCTAATCCCCTCAGCATCACCCGATTTAATTTGACTACATTCCATTATCCTCGTTTTGCTTTTGTTGATGTTCATCTTATATCCTCCTTTCAAGACACTGTCCATTCCGTTCAACTGCTCTTCCAAGTCCTTTGCTGTCTCTGACAGAATTACAATGTCATCGGCGAACCTCAAAGTTTATACTTCTTCTCCATGAATTTTAATACCTACTCCGAATTTTTCTTTTGTTTCCTTTACTGCTTGCTCAATATACAGATTGAATAACATCGGGGAGAGGCTACAACCCTGTCTCACTCCTTTCCCAACCACTGCTTCCCTTTCATGTCCCTCGACTCTTATAACTGCCATCTGGTTTCTGTACAAGTTGTAAATAGCCTGTCGCTCCCTGTATTTTACCCCTGCCACCTTCAGAATTTGAAAGAGAGTATTCCAGTTAACGTTATCAAAAGCTTTCTCTAAGTCTACAAATGCTAGAAACGTAGTTTTGCCTTTTCTTAATCTTTCTTCTAAGGTAAGTCGTAAGGTTAGTATTGCCTCACGTGTTCCAACATTTCTACGGAATCCAAACTGATCTTCCCCAAGGTCCGCTTCTACCAGTTTTTCCATTCGTCTATAAAGAATTCGCGTTAGTATTTTGCAGCTGTGACTTATTAAACTGATAGTTCGGTAATTTTCACATCTGTCAACACCTGCTTTCTTTGGTATTGGAATTATTATATTCTTCTTGAAGTCTGTGGGTATTTCGCCTGTCTCATACATCTTGCTCACCAGATGGTAGAGTTTTGTCAGGACTGGCTCTCCTAAGGCCGTTAGTAGTTCTAATGGAATGTTGTCTACTCCCGGGGCCTTGTTTTGACTGAGGTCTTTCAGTGTTCTGTCAAACTCTTGACGCAGTATCTTATCTCCCATTTCATCTTCATCTACATGCTCTTCCGTTTCCATAATATTGTCCTCAAGTACATCGCCCTTGTATAAACCCTCTATATACTCCTCCCACCTTTCTGCCTTCCCTTCTTTGCTTAGAACTGGGTTGCCATCTGAGCTCTTGATATTCATACAAGTGGTTCTCTTCTCTCCAAAGGTCTCTTTAATTTTCCTGTAGGCAGTATCTATCTTACCCCTAGTGAGACAAGCCTCTACATCCTTACATTTGTCCTCTAGCCATCCCTGCTTAGCTATTTTGCACTTTCTGTCGATCTCATTTTTGAGACGTTTGTATTCCATTTTGCCTGCTTCATTTACTGCATTTTTATATTTTCTCCTTTCATCAATTAAATTCAATATTTCTTCTGTTACCCAAGGATTTCTATTAGCCCTCGTCTTTTTACCTACTTGATCCTCTGCTGCCTTCACTACTTCATCCCTCGGAGCTACCCATTCTTCTTCTACTGTATTTCTTTCCCCTATTCCTGTCAATTGTTCCCTTATGCTCTCCCTGAAACTCTGTACAACCTCTGGTTCTTTCAGTTTATCCAGGTCCCATCTCCTTAAATTACCACCTTTTTGCAGTTTCTTCAGTTTCAATCTGCAGTTCATAACCAATAGATTGTGGTCAGAATCCACATCTGCCCCTGGAAATGTCTTACAATTTAAAACCTGGTTCCTAAATCTCTGTCTTACAATTATATAATCTATCTGATACCTATCAGTATCTCCAGGATTCTTCCAGGTATACAACCTTCTTTTATGATTCTTGAACCAAGTGTTAGCTATGATTAAGTTATGCTCTGTGCAAAATTCTACAAGGCGGCTTCCTCTTTCATTTCTTCCCCCAATCCATGTTCACCTACTATGTTTCCTTCTCTCCCTTTTCCTACTGACGAATTCCAGTCACCCATGACTATTAAATTTTCGTCTCCCTTCACTACCTGAATAATTTCTTTTATCTCGTCATATATTTCATCAATTTCTTCATCATCTGCAGAGCTAGTTGGCATATAAACTTGTACTACTGTAGTACGCATGGGCTTTGTGTCTATCTTGGCCACAATAATGCGTTCACTATGCTGTTTGTAGTAGCTAACCCGCACTCCTATTTTTTTATTCATTATTAAACCTACTCCTGCATTACCCCTTTTTGATTTTGTATTTATAACCCTGTAATCACCTGACCAAAAGTCTTGTTCCTCCTGCCACCGAACTTCACTAATTCTCACTATATCTAACTTTAACCTATCCATTTCCCTTTTTAAATTTTCTAACCGACCTGCCCGATTAAGGGATCTGACATTCCACGCTCCGATCCGTAGAATGCCAGTTTTCTTTCTCCTGATAACGACGTCCTCTTGAGTAGTCCCCGCCCGGAGATCCGAATGGGGGACTATTTTACCTCCGGAATATTTTACCCAGGAGGACGCCATCATCATTTAATCATACAGTAAAGCTGCATGTCCTCGGGAAAAATTACGGCTGTAGTTTCCCCTTGCTTTCAGCCGTTCGCAGTACCAGCACAGCAAGGCCGTTTTGGTTAATGTTACAAGGCCAGATCAGTCAATCATCCAGACTGTTGCCCCTGCAACTACTGAAAAGGCTGCTGCCCCTCTTCAGGAACCACATGTTTGTCTGGCCTCTCAACAGATACCCCTCCGTTGTGGTTGCACCTACGGTACGGCCATCTGTATCGCTGAGGCACGCAAGCCTCCCCACCAACGGCAAGGTCCATGGTTCATTTGATTTAACGAAGAATTTTCGTAATACCTGCGTGCTGGTCAAACCTGTCGGTAACAAATCTAGCAGCACTCGACTGATTAGCTTAAAGGTTTTCCTTTAATCCGACCTGGTGTGAATTCCAAGCACTGGAGCAATAACCAAGAATGGGTCGCACTTGCAACTTGTATGCCGTCTATAGATGACCTATACTTTCCTAAAATTATCCCAATAAAACGAAGTCGAGCATTGCCTTCCGTGACTGTGTCAAGTAGCACATTACTAATAAGTATTCGAACGTTGGAGGCTTGTTTTACCCGCTCATCCACATTAACTTACATTTTTCTACATTTAGAGCAAGCTTCCATTCGTCACCCAGACTTGATATTCTGTCTAAGGCATCTTGTACCTTTCTACCGTCACCCATCGACGGCATCTTCCCGTACGTCACAGCATCATCAGCAAACTGTCGTAAATTGCTGATCATAACGTTTATTTATGTAGAGCGATCCTATTAGACTTCCCTGGACACTTCCAACGATAGTACGGGGAAAAGGGTCGTGAGGCCCCAAAGTACTATTATCGAAGATGGCGGCCGAGACATCAGCTGATGACCGTATCCAAGATGGCGGTCGTGATGTCAGCTGATGATGTGAGTACTGTTACCCAAGATGGCGGGAAAGTGTCACACACTCCTGGTGGGAAGTTTGAATTTTGGAGGGAAGATAGGTCAATTGGGCTACCTCCACTAACCTAAGAAAATGGCGGGAAAAAAAGGGCAGCTGGGCTGACTCCACTAACTTAACCCCTTCCCATCCCCCACAAAATGGCAGGAAGTTCAAATTCCATCAGGACACTGCAACATACCATAGCGACCTCTACTAACCTAAGAAATGGCAGGAATATAGGTCACTTGGGCTATCTCTAGTAACCTAAGTCATCCAACTGCCACCACATTCTAGGAACTAGAGAGGAAAAGTACTCGACCTGTGCTGTACATAAGTCTTTATTTTGAATTAAATCTTTATTTAAACAATTAGAGACAGTACCACCATCAAGTGTGTTCACCAAAGGGTCTGGAGTCTAACTGACCTAGTACACCACACTGCCACCAGAGGGCACTGTCATCCCTCCCATAACCTAATCCCAGATAGTGGCAGGGAAAATAACAGGAAAAGGACTCAGCCTCTCCTGGTTAGGATGGATGTAAGTCTTTATTTTGCAGGCAGTTTTTATTTAAACATTTTGAGACAGTACCTCCATCCAGTGTGTCCACCATGAGTGCTGTCATCCCTCCTATGACGTAATCCTAGATGCCGGTCTTGGGGGAAAATTGCGGGAAAATGACTCAGCCTGTGCTGGGCTGCTGGGGAGAGGAAGGAGTGTACTATATTTACTTTCGAGCAATTTATTTAGGGACGGATTTCACATAGTTTATTTATTACACTGATACAAAACACATGCTCTGACATGCTTGGGGTCACGCCACATAGCTTACAGACCTGTAAACTACTTGTAAATTACCGAAATAGCACATGTTAAACACTCTGCAGACACGCAAACAAGTATTAAATTACCGAAACAATGTACTACACAGCACACAGACACGCAAACAACAAAGCAGTACACTGATGTGTAGACACGAAATCAACTCGAAAATTGTCACAATTATGCAGTATACAGCATGCAGCCAGCTACTGTGGCCGAGCGGTTCTAGGCGCTTCAGTCTGGAACCACACTGCTGCTATGGTTGCAGGTTCGAATCCTGCCTCGGGCATCGATGTGTGTGATGTCCTTAGGTTAGTTAGGTTTAAGTAGTTCTAAGTTCTAGGGGACTGATGACCTCAGATGTTAAGTCCCATAGTGCTCAGAGCCATTTGAACCATTTTGAACACAGCATACAGACCTGCAAACTACTCATAAATCACCGAAATAATGTAGTACATTGATGTGCAGACCTGCAAACTATTTGTAAATCACTGAAATAATGCACATACAATGCTTAAACAACTGGAAATAATGTAGTCCACAAACACTCATTGCACGTGAAAATGCTTTCAAACTATTGTCATTGTATCAGACACTCCAAGGGCATAGACATGTCGACACCTCAGCTAGCCACCACCGGGCACAAGCCGGTGTGAGCCATCACTCCCACGCTGCTGCCGACAGCATGTGAAAGTCACATCTGCAGATAAAGTTCTTCTAGTGTTATTCTGACGTCACATGTCTATCTAAATAAGCACCAAGGCATCCTCTGGAGCACATGCACATGTGTTTACACTTGCTGACGCTATACCTGTCGATACTGATACCATATCTGTGATGCTGATGTCACAGCTCACGCTATAGAAATCCGTCCAGAATAGCACAGGCTGCTTTCGGCATAGTGATCCTAATGGGACATACGACCTTTGCCTAGCCGTGCATGCATACCCAGTGAGTCTGATGCATCAACGTGAAACTGTCTGCTTGGCAACTCACCATCTAAAAGTTCTGAAAGTTATACTGGCTTCACATGGCTATGTAAAATAAGAGCCAAGCCGATCTCTCGGAAATTTTAGTGTCCCAAAATAGTTAACGGTCGCTTTTGTAGGAGATTTTGTGATGTCTCAGCTTGTCTGCATGAAAATTCTTGTCCTAACAGAACCTGTTTACGAAAATAGCGCAGAATAGCGTCGACTGCATTCCTTGTGATTGTCCTAATTTGGCACCCCGTCCATCACATATTATCCTTCCTGCTTTCAGCATACACAAACGTTTTCCCTGCTATATAGAGGCTACTATATCCCAGCACAAAGGATGTCTTCTGAATGAATCTAGCATCATGATTGGTTGTTATTGAATTTACCCACCGAAATACTGATGCCGATGGTGTGGAAGCACAGTCCGCCTTCCTTTTTTCTTCTTGCAGACAAGACTTTCAGTGGCAAAAACTATTTTCAACAGATCACCATACTGCACCGACAATTAAACCTTGCAAAGTGGCCTACTGATCGTCAAATACAGAAAGACTCTTACTCAATTACACTGCTCTACCACTGAGGACAGGAGCTTGAATATTAGAGCATGAAACCGATCTCCAACCCAGCAATATATCACCGCATACTGTGTCGATGTAGTAATTACACTGCTCTACCACTGAGGACAGGAGATTGAATATTAGAGCATGAAACCGATCTCCAACCCAGCAATATATCACCACGTACTGTGTCGATGTAGTGAACATACAATTCGTATCCTGCACGATACAAAAATCACCTCTCTTACATCATTTGCATAGCTATCGACCACCAGACACTCATACATATACCATGAAGACCAACAGCACTGTATATACTTCTCACAGCACCCGATATTTTCCTGCAGCCGACAATTACAAGTCATCCACTCCCAATGTTTGACCAGAGTGCCTTGAGTGTACTGAAGTCACTCTCAGAACTACAAATTTAGGCTCATTTCCCTTCAGCACAAATGCATTACTGTTTCTGTTACAGGCCTGCTTGCTTGCATTTCTACATCCATCTCCAGACTCTGGGATTACAAGAATACATGTATTTTGGCATGGTTTGCCATATATTATACCATTGTTGCTGTACTTCTTGGTATCAACCACACAGCAGTATCTTACTGATTGCTCGTGCAATAGAATTCCGAAGATACAGACTGGAAATTAATTCTCTACAAACTCTAAACTTTAGTGAGGTGGAGCATGCTCTAAACCACTGAGTACCTAAAAAATTGTCCCCTTTGCTAATAATTAAAGAAAAAAATAGAGGAAACTGATATCTCCATTTGCGAATACCGATATTGGTGATGTATGAGATTCCAAATCATCCTTATAATTTTCAAGATCAACTAAGGTGTTTCTCATGTCTAGAGAAATGTGTCTTCCACTCGTCATTCGCCTGCTATATACACACACCACAATCGATGTTCCCTCAGCTAAATAAAGTTGTGGAATATGCAGAAGCAGTCAACAGAACAATTTACATGAGTGTGAATAACAGTCCAGTGCAAACACACGTCTATATCCAATCTTCTCAAATATCCACACAATCACAAAAGCTGTCCAACTCATACTAAGTATTAGTTCGCTATTCGGCTGTCTAGAGGACAACATGGTTAAGTCAGCTACATTCCTACACTCCAACAGGGTTCTACATTCAGACAGCTCCTACCATTAACAGGAAATGTGAATCATTCCTGCATAGGTCAGCAGCACCGCACACAAAGCACGCATAGACAGAATCATCCGAGGAAAAAAACCGATCCCATATATATTTTATTCCCGTACTTACAACTAAATGTTACGATTGAGGTCTCAGTTGAACAACATTCAGCAATGAGTGAGGTATCAGAAATACACCCTGCTTATGGCTGTGGCTCTAAAAATAGAAATAATGGTACCATTCTTATGATTTGACATACTCTTCCCTTTCCTATCACAGTACTTCATGTCAAATCCATAACTTCCTTACAACTGGACATAGTCATTTCCTTTGCACATGTCGGAACACAAATACATACTTCAGAAGCCTGATGTTCAAGGTGAACCTATCATGTACCCCCTACTACTAAGTATAATACTTAGTCAGTAACTGATAGATGGTGATATAAAGCCCAACTGTCCTTTCTTTCCCGTCATTTTCTTATATTAGTGGAGGTAGCCCAATTGTCTTATCTTCCCTCCAAAGTTCAAACTTCCTGCCAGTGGGGCGTGGCACTTTCCCGCCATCTTTTGAAATGATGCGTCATAAGCTGACATCCTGGCAGCTATCTTCAATGACGTCAATCGCGTCATCAGCTGATGTCATGTGACATCACGTACTTGCATCATCAGCCGATGTTACGACCGCCATCTTGGATGACGTCATCAGGTGACGTTATGGTCGCCATCTTGGATGACGTCATCAGGTGACGTCACGGTCGCCATCTTGGATAATGGTACTTTGAGGCCGCATCCCCCTTGTCCCTCTACTGATGATGCCCTTATCTCTGATGAACACGTGTCGTTGAGGGCTACATACTATGTTCTATTATTTATGAAGTCTTTCAGCCATTCACACATCTGGTAACCAAATCCGTATGCTCTGACCCTCCTCAATAGCCTACCAGCCATTCGTGATTTGTAGGATAACATGTGAGAAAAGGGAAGCTGAGGTATGCACAAGCGATGCTTTCTACATCCATGATGAGCTGTAGACAGAAGGTTTTCTGTCTCAGGGAAATTAATTATATTTGTACTCATAATATGTTAAATACTTCCACAGAAAATCGATGTTAGTGATATTGGCCTGTAATTATGCTTGTCCTTACCTTTGTTATATACAGGAGCCACCTGCACTTTTATCCAGTCGCTTCGGACTTGGCCCTGTACGAGAAATTCGAGATAAATGCAATCTAAGTGAGTAAAGTGCTGTCTGGGATTCCATCTGGATCTGGCGGGGTATTCGTTTTCAGCTCTTTCAGTCACTTCTCTGCACCACAGATGCCTATTTCTATGTCCTCTAAACGGGAGTCTCTTCGACAGTCAAAACGACGCTTTGTACGACCCTCCAGGTTGAAAGACTTCTTAAACGTGAAATTTGGAACTTCAGTTTTGCTATTGCTGTCTCCTATTACCACGCCAGACTGATCGTGGAGTGAATGGAGAGACGCCTTCGATCCTCTTAGTAATTTCACTTACTTGAGACACTCTTCTCCATATCGCGATTTGAAATCCGTTTAAAACTTTGCCCATTATTTGTCTACGTCCGTCAGACTGGAGCTAAGTGATGTCCATTCATTGTCTAAGTGGGATGCTAACAACTGCATGGCTGTTTTTCTAGCAGAAATACACTACTATGCTTCTTAACGGGTTTATTAACTTTAGTAACCAACGTGGGTATCATGACAACATGATCAGTAATTTTTGTCTCTATAGTGACATTGTCGATTAGATGAGGCCTCTTTGTAGCTAAAAGATCTAAAATATTTCCATCGCATTTGTGTGGTCTGACTAGTTGTTCAATGTAGTTTTCGGAAAACGTGTTAAAAAGTACTTCATAAAACTGTCTGTTCGTGCTATCTGCAGTGAATCCATAGACGTCTGTGTCTATACCAGGTAGATTAAAGTCGCCTCCAACTAATACTCCATAAACTGGATATTTCCGCACTACTGAGTGCAGAATTTCCTTGAATGATTCTACAAATGTTACGACAGAATCAGGTGGTCGGTAAAAAAAATCCGATAGTTTAGTTCAGTTCACCTCAGGCTGCGATTCATGTCCAGATAACTTCACAGACAGATTCAGTTTCGACCTCGATAGACACAACATTGTTGTCGACAGCAATGAATACTCCCCTCCTATGGCACCTTATCTGTCTTTTCGACACATGTTGCATGTCTTGTAAATATTTCCCAGCTTTCCATCGAGCTCTTCGTTCCGAGAATAATTTGAGAACAACAACTTTTCTGGAGGGCAGTAAGCTCAGGAGCTTTGTTAAGAATATTTCCACAATTTGCTACTAACATTTTGATAGTCAAGTGTCTCTACATTGTATGGGAATTGATTTTGCTCTCTTGCGCTTCGACTGGTGAGGTTCATCAGAGGCATTCAGACTACCACCTAGGCGACACTTCACAAATACGCTTCTACCCACTTAGCTGATTCCTTTGTGTGGTGCACTCATACCTATCAAGCGGAGTCCTACAACTCTCCAGCCCGTGGTGCAGGTTCAGAAATCTGCAGCCATGACCATCGCAGAATCGACAGAACCTCTGGTTGAGACCCTCTACTCCGCTCCAAATCAAAGGACCCAATCGACTCCAGGTATGAACCTACAAATCGTAAGCTTAAGCTCTGCTTGCACCACATGAGCAAGGCCAACAGTCTTCACCACATCTTGGATGAGGACCTCTAGCAGACACATAGAGGGAACAGTGCCGTTCTTTCCAGCACTGGACGCTATATCCGTAGGTCTAAGGGCTCCTTAACGAGGCCTAACATTGGAGCTCTCGATATCTAGTAAACCCGTCCCCCCACGTGCCTTCCCGGACCGTGCTGAAGGAACGGCCACCCGTCCATTCACAGGGTGAATGGGCGAGGCCAGACAGGCAGCCTCCGACTCGAGCGACGCTACCAAGTAACGTACGACCACTCACCCTGCAGCGAGCGTAGGTCCCCAGCATCGGGTACACTGGAAGGTGCCCCAACAGCACAGTCCGTGGGCGAAATAAGTGACACCTGATGTGTCCCATGCGTCGCCACAATTTCTCCGCTTAGCTGTTCTTCTACACATTTCCACTGAGTACGCTTTCAGCTGCGCCACTGCAGTCGTATAGTGGAACGTCACACCACGAAACAGCAGCCTGCAGACGGCTGACCATGGCCATATGAGTGTTCAGCTGTTCGCGAACAGCGGCCAGCTCCTCCTGCGTCGGCACGCAGCACGCACGTACCGTATCCGTCCTACAAACTTATGAATTAAACTACGAAAACAAACAAGAAAACTAAATACGCGACTTACTAGTCCACTGGCGTTTTACCAACAGAGGCTGACGGCTGGCTGATGTGCGATCAGCGGTTACTGACCGTCCGAAACAAATACACAAAATGACAACTGCCGCGCAAACTGCGCGAATGTACACTTTACCGATACTAAATCACGATACTAGACCTCTCAAATACAGAAAATGAGCAATGAAATTGTGAATTAAACAATTCTTGCTCACAAAAACACGCAAAAAAATTTAAATATGAAATTATGAACACAAACAGGAAAGCTAAATATAGGACTTGCTGGTCTACGAAGGTTGTACCAGGTATTATCATAAGGCCATCCTAAATCAGTAAACAAGACAACTGCGAGTGGCACTCGCGCTCTGAAGAGTCCACAAGCCTTAATTATGTATATAAATAGTCCATTTGAAAGTTTTGATGAGTGAGTTTGCGAGTATCAGAAAGTGTGACATAAGTGGCCAGATCCATTAATGCATTGACTTAGTTGCTTACATATTTTACACCGCCAATGGACTGTAAATTTCAGGTTCATACATCTACCCGTTTCTGACAAAAAGGGACCTTAACAGTCCGACAGACAGACAGACGGACAAGAAAGTGAGTCTATAAGGGTTTCGATTTTACCAACTGAGGTACGGAAACCTAAAAATCACAAAACATGCAACTAAGATAATGATTAATACTGAAGTTAATAGCGGTTCGTAACTACACATTTGCACTTAACACGTAATAGGCCCGATGGCAGAACACATTCACTGCCATGTTTTTGCTTCTATTAGCGTATAATTCCCCAGTGTCAGTTTTCGCTATTAATTATGATATACCCTGTAAAAAAAAAAAAAAGAAAAGGTTTGGCACTTTCGTAGTTTTCATTCGGCATTCGTAACTTACAAAAATTTGCAGTTTTACACGATATACTGCAACACACACTAACTTACATACAGCGGACATAGGGTAATAGAAACAAAATAATATTTTTTGTGTGCGTGAAAAACGCTAGATCGTGGGGTACATGAGGGGCTTTCGCTGACTCACGTCTGTCACGTACGGAAGTTCGGCCCAGGCGAGAAGGGACCGCCATCTGAAAGAGATAGCTTGTCACGCAAGTCAGCCGAGGCCCTCCCGCGATTTTGTCTCGCTGGCGTAGGGACGACTATCAAAGGATTGTCTTCGTTAAACCATTTGTTTAGTATTTACGATATCATAAACGAAATCGCGGGGCTTATTGAGATGAGAGCCAGACAGCCGGGTTGTGAATTCGACCCTAAGCTGAGGGCGTGTGCCCCTTAACGACTCTTATCGCTGATGCCGGGACAGGACCTCCTTTGTGTGCCCAGCTTCCGAATCAGAGGCGTAGATGGCTGCCGCAGATATGGCCTGCTTCATCCTGAATGTCATGCTGGCGGCCCAGCCCGAGCCTCACTACACGTGAGGATGTGTCAATTGCAGCTGTATTTACTTAACTCCAACGTCATCTCAGTGAATGATGTCGTTTAATGTAAAGACGGCTCTGTCGAGATTACCAGCAGACTGACGGATCAATCGCGTTTATGTTCTGCTTTGCAGGTTGAAAGTGTATTTGCTTACATAAATCAGTGCAGATGTTTAAATTACGTTGATAAATAAATTAAAAATGCAGTGTCAGTTAGCGAACTTCGTGTTGACGTTCTCAGATGTCACGGTATTCTGACCCTGCCATCCCTGTACATAAACAACGAGGTGACATAAATCACGGGGTACCCCATAAGATCGTGTCGAGCCTCCTTCTGCACGGAGTACAGCAGAAACTCTACGTGGGATGGATTCAACACGTAGTTGGAAGTGCACTGCAGAAATATTGAGCCATGTAGTCTCTATAGCCGTCCATAATTGCGAAACGGTTCTCGGTGCAGGATTTTGTGCACAAACTGACCTCTCGATTATGTCCCATCTATGTCCAACGGGATTGATGTCGGGCGATCTGGGTGGTCAAATCAGTCGCTCGAATTGTCCAGAAAGTTCTTCAAACCCATCGCGAACAACTGTGGCCCCGTTACACGGTGCGTTATCAGCCACAAAAATCTCATTGCGAATGCCTGCGAATGGTCTCACAGTAGCCGAATATAACAATTTCCAATCAATGATCTGTTCAGTTGGTCAAGAGGACCTAGTCCTTTACATGTAAACATAGCCCACACCATTGTAGAGCCACCACTAGCTTGCACAGTGTCTTGTTTACATCCATGGCTTCGTGGGGTCTACGCCATACTCGAACCCTACCAACACATCTTACCGAGTGAGATCGGGTCTCATCTTACCCTGCCACGGTTTTCCAGTCATCTAGCGTTCAACCGATATGCTCACGAGCATAGGAGAGGTGCTGCAGGCGGTGTAATGCTGTTAGTAAAATCACTCGCATCGGTCGTCTGCTGCTATAGCCCATTAACGCCAAATTTTGCCACACTGTCCAAGTGGATACGTTCGTCGTGAGTCCGACATTGCTTTCTACTGTTATTTAGGGCAGTGAAGCTTGCCTGTCAGCACCAACAACTGTAGACAAACGCCGCTGCTGGCAGTCGTTAAGTGAAGGCCTTCGGTTACTACGTTGTCCGTGTTGAGAGGTAATTCCTGAAATCTGCTTTCCTCACCCCACTCTTGACACTGTGGACCCCGGAATACTGAATCACCGAAGGATTTCCGATATGGAATGTCCCAATTGTCTAGCTTCGACTACCATTCCGCGTTCAAAGTATGTTAATTCCTGTCGTGAGGCCATAGTCACGTCGTAAATTTTTTCACTTGAATCATCTGAGTACAAATGAAACCTCCGCCAATGCACTGTACTTTTATACCTGATGTGCACGATACTACCACCACCTGTATATGTGCATATCACTCTCCCATGACTTCCGTCACCTCAGTTTAATCCGTCATTGGACTTATTATTGACAATATTGAACATTCACAAGAAATTTCAACATTCATTGAGTGAACACTAGACGTAAACACTATATGCCCTTGTGTAACGCTTACCTCAACAGTGTACAAAAATGTGTGCACTATTCAGCGTTTTTAAGTTTCAATGTGCTACCAGCAGAACTGAAGAGACTGAGTCATAAAACCCAAACACCATTTATTCAAGTCTATATTCAAACATTTCCTTGTGCACACTCCTATTCCATTCAGTTCATCGCAGTAACTGATAATCTTTCTCAGTAAAGGGGTGAATCGGAGTGTGGGTACAGAGCAGTTTAAGGTGGGACGACCCTATATGACTAATGGCAGGAAAGACCGAGGCTGGACGAAGATTCAATGAAAGATCCTCGTGAAATTCATTCGATCCACTAACAAGGTGTCTTACAAAACCTTTGTTAGATCGACTGGAACATTGCTTGTTATTTTGGAACCTTTGTAAAACAGGAATGATAGAGGAAATAGAGAAAGCCCAAAGGAAACCAGTGCATTTCGTCAGAGATTCGTTTATTAAGTACGAAACAGTCATGAAGATGCTCACACCTCTCCAGACGTTACAAGAGAAGCGCTGGTGATCACGCTGTGGCTTACTGATAAATTTGTAAGACCATAACAGAACAGTCAACCAACATATTGCTTCCTACTACGTAAATGCCCCGTAAAGACTATCACAGTAATATTAGAGAGATTCAGGTCACATGGAGGATTAGCAACAATTCTTCTTCCGCACTCTTTGCAGCTGGAACAAGAACTGGTAGCAATGACAGTGGGGCACACAGTACCCTACGCCGCACACCAACAGGTGGATTATGGGGTATATATGTAGCTGTAGATCTACATTAAGGTGGTTCTTATTTTTCAAATTTGATTTTTCCTTGTTATAACCCATAGTTTAGATCCATTACACGAAAAAACTGAATTTGTGTAATTTGGGCGGCATAGGTAATGAACAGTTGTGCCCCTAGGCAGTTACATTTGCAGAAAAACTTAAAAATAAAATAAAATTTCAGTTTCTTTTATTTTTGAAAGTATTAGACCCAAGTAGCAGATTAACAAATTACTTTCTACTTAATTATTAAATTTGTTGTGTTAACTTTAATAATCCAGTCTGTAACACTACCATGTATAATGTTTGAGCGAAAACCGAATTTTCTTTTACTGATCTTTATTCTGTGATAAAGTCTCTTTCTTATGTCGTGGAAACCTACAGCAATACTGGTATACAACCTGAAGCACATACTGTTCCTGTCTCTCGTTTTTTGTCCAGAATTTCTTGTCGTCTTCAACGACCTTAACATCCGTTTCCTGCTGGGCTGTTTACAACATTCAGTTCATTGACTAGAAATAGATTGTTGGTGAAATTTTAATTTTAATGCTACTACGAAGGATCTGCCGCAGAAATTCATCATTCCAGTAAAATCTGGTACAAAATAGTCTTTTTTTATTAGTAAAAAAGCGTTCGATCTGGCTATTGACGGTTTCTGGGATATGATCGATTCCTACTTAAATCTTTTTTAACATTTTCTCCCGATTTCACCGGCCAGAGTGGACGAGCGGTTCTAGGCGCCACAGCCTGGAACCGCGCGACCGCTACGATCGCACGTTCGAATCCTGCCTTGGGCATGGATGTGCGTGATGTCCTTAGGTTAGTTAGGTTTAAGTAATTCTAAGTTCTAGGGGACTGATGACCTCAGAAGTTAAGTCCCATAGTGCTCAGAGCCATTTGAACCAGTTCTCCCGATTTTTCCACCTCATGGTTCAATGAATTGACTACTTTCGTTTTTGAATCAGAATACAAGTTACAATCCAAGAATGCATAGCCGAGAGACACAGGAGATACGTACTAGAAATGAGTTTTCACGTTTTATAAAGATGCATCAGAGACATGTCGACAAACTGACTTTTATAAATCATTGGAAGAATGCTGCAATTCAAAGTGCTTTGCTTGCGGGAGAGATAGCAAACCACGCTTCGACGTACCCATTGGGGAGGAAAAAACAAATATCATGAACCATATTCTCTTCTCCTGGTGATAATTCAAATTTGACGAGGAACAGAAACATTTGCAATTGCTTTCGCAATCGACTTTGCATGGAGAATAGCCCTTGGCGCATGGAAAAATAAACCATGAGATTGTGCATCGCCAAGAAAGATCGTAGTTAACCTTAAATATTTCCTATAATCTCCTCTAAGATGCAGTTATCTTGAGCTATATCAAACAAAATCAAATATCCGGAACACATCGACTTATCCGAATGTCCCTTGACTATTCAATTCTGAATCTACTAACATCGATCGCTCGCCAAGTGTCCCGAAAAACTTTAGTAGGTCGCAATGCATGCACTACAAAAGTCGTTCAGTGTTACACTTTAAACGAATCTCAGAACGTATTTCTACAGTATCGTTACCTACAGATGTTGGTAATAGTAATACTAATACATGTAGCAGCCTCCGATTTTATATCCTTATTTGCTTCTTGGTTTCTGAAGCGGAATTTCTCTCGGGACTTGTGAACAGAGCTCCTGTTGACAGCGTAATCTTCGATATCACGAACAAGTGCTTCGACTGTAGCCATCAGGATGCGAAATGCAAAACATTCGAGACTACGACCTAGCACTTCGACTGTAGTTATCAGGTTCTGAACTGCTTCCCTGTCACTGATCCTACATTTATCACAGGCAGCGGCAAACTTTTGAAACATTACTGCTTGATGCCCTCCTCTCTTTTTTACTTGCGGCGATGTAATTTTTAAATAGGTGTTATTAGTCGATGTTCGTGGAGCTTTCGAAATCAAGTAACTCTGATTTAGCACTATTTCATCTTGACCTAACCAACTCGACAAGCTGCTCTGGGAAAAAAATGATGAGATTGGTCTGAGCGAAAACAAGTTAAAATGACGGAATATGACTAAAATTAACAGCACTGAATGAGTAGCTGAATTTTCATTTATATTGTTTTCTAACGTATTGACGTACAAAATTTATGTAATAAATTCGTAAACAAACAGCTACCAGAATTGCTGAATTTCATATTCGCTTCGCTCTCTCTTGCTCCAGCTGTCTCAGATCTCTCAGATGCTCTACTCTCTTTCCCAAATAGCTGGTGATCACTTCCATGCGTGAACCCTGTCCACCTTTCCAACCGTTCGTTGATCAAAAGCTGTTTATATTCTTTGACAGTAAAGAAATTTAAATCGTTATCATGATTCAAATGGCTCTGTGCACTATGAGAGTTAACTTCTGAGGTCATCAGTCCCCTAGAGCTTAGAACTACTTAAACCTAACTAACCTGCCCGAGGCAGGATTCGAACCTGCGACCGCAGCGGTCGCGCGGTTCCAGACTGTAGCGCCTAGAACCGCTCGGCCACTCCGGCCGGCTTCGTTATCATGTTCTACGTCATAAACGATATCAGCTGTTTCAACAAAATCTGTTTCTTGTAGCTTACCAACGTACGACGAACTTCCAGCATCCTTGTGTAGTTACGTCCATTTATATCATGGGACTAATACACGAGTAAATAAATATTGTTCCGCGAACTGAAGACAAAGATACAGCCCTTGCTACCACTGCTCTCATCCCTGGAAAGTCCGGAAGGTGACAGGTATACATTAAGCTGCTGAATACATTCAGTTGATGTCCTTGTCACCATCACGAATTCCTCCAGGAAATGATCGTTTTTGGTACGCTCGTCTGATATGCTGAATATTTTTTTTTGTTGTGTACCGCAGTCGCAGCCGGGCGATGTTGTTAATCTTCATTTGCATGCTCAGGAAACAAACCTTTCACTATCTGACCCTATTCTGTTGAGAGCGCGCCAGATCTTCCGGTGCTCTACAATACTTCGTGGCACCTAATAGAAGTCTGAAAAAAAATGAAAAAGTGCCGCATGAGACCCATCCTAAAGTACATGTAGATCAGTAAAGGTAATATGAGAGAGAATTATTTACAAATATAAGTGCAGTGGAGTTTCAGAAATGGCACTCTTAATTTATATTAGTTCTACTACCATTACCATGCAACTGAAATTCTGTACAGCAGTAAAAAAATGAAATCTATCGTGGGGCGCGTGATGATGGTGTCTTGTGGCTACGTTTCGCTGAGTTTCGTACCCATCGTCTTTGCCTGAAGGTGTAAGGCAGTCTTTGATGTGGTTAAGTTAATTAACTCCAGGAGAAACAGAAAAAAGGATCATAGTCCTAAAGATTATAAGTGTTGTCAACATTGGTGTAAATGGAAGAGTGACATTAGACTACGGCTTGGTAAGGTATTATAGATGTACCCCACACTTCACTGCTATTATCTGGAGAAATAGTGAACAGACGCAATGAACCCAGTACCGTTCGAGAGAAGCGTTTACAGCGACATGAACTCACTCGGTTCGTAGCACACAGTTTGGCATGTGCTTCATGTGGCTAGTAACGAGTGAGTGAACTGATACGAGTAATCGTTCTGACTCACATGATTTTAAGCTCACAAGGAAAGCATAGCCCAAGGTATTACCAATTTTGCCGGCTGTAGTGGCCGAGCGGCTCTAGGCGTTACACTCTGGAACTGCGAGACCGTTACGGTCGCAGGTTTGAATCCTGCCTCGGGCATGGATGTGTGCGATGTCCTTAGGTTAGTTAGGTTTAAGTAGTTCTAAGTTCTAGGGGACTGATGACCTCAGAAGTTAAGTCCAATAGTGCTCAGAGCTATTTGAACCATTTCTGATTACCAATTTTGTTCATCATTCGCATGGGTATAGAACATATTTATAAGAAACAAATGCTGCTCTAGCATTTTAGAGAAATCTACATCTACCTCTACATCTACATCCATACTCCGCAAGCCACCTGACGGTGTGTGGCGGAGGGTACTTTGAGTACCTCTATCGGTTCTCCCTTCTATTCCAGTCTCGTATTGTTCGTGGAAAGAAAGATTGTCGGCATGCCTCTGTGTGGGCTCTAATCTCTAATCGAGGAGCAAAGGTATATGATACCGGTGTCGAGCAACGGCGTTCGGGAAGAGCAACAATAATATCATAATCACAGTGTAGCATTCGTGGCAACATATAGTCGAGGTAAAATAGGAAATCTTGATAAAATGAAGATTTGTCTGTCGATACGGTAAGGGGAATTTTAAAAAAGTTGTCTCAGTGAAGTTACTACGCTTGCAATTATTCTTTGTTGTCTTAGTAGGTTGATGACGTTATTACTTATAGAAATAACACCTGAGTTAGACCTTTGGGTTAAATAAAAGTACAATGAATGTGCAATAGCGTAATAAAGTACTTTTCAATTGCTTTTATTTCCACAACATGAATGTATTCAGTCATTGATAGCTTGATTATAATTATTCTTCACAAAAATTTATTCTGAAACAACGTGCATGTATCCATCAGACACGAAGATTTAAAGAAATACTCCTTATGTATTAATACTTATCTCAGGGGTTCTTTTTGACTGTTCGTTAATACTTTCTTGGCACGTGGGTTTTATTTCACTACTGTACCATATTTCCTTAGGAGATGATGTGTTGGCCAAATTGCTGGCGTCAAATGGCTGTGTACATTAGTAGGTAGAATTCCCTGATGGTGGCTGTTTCTTGTGTGCGTAATGGACAACCGGCTTCCTGTGTTAGCAAGATTGAGTCCAATCGAACGACGTAAATGATTAATAAATTCTTGAACGTCCGTCCAGCAGACATTGCCTCCCACCCCGCCAGTTGTGCCAATGTTTTGGAAAGTCATATGGTTTGCTCACTCTTTGGTAAAATGAAAATAAAAGTGAAGGAAAGATTTTGAGGCCTTACTTCGCCTTAAGCTCGGCGTAACTACAATGAGGTAAATGAACACCACTTTTAGGACACTACTTTAGTTACGAAAGGTGTCAAGCATGCGGGAATGGTGACAGGTTTTGAAATCGCTGAGTGTAAAACACTTGTGCGTCGATTCCCCATTTTTGCTATGTCAGTTTTCACTTTCCACGATAACTGACGCAACAAAGCTAAAGTGCAACACATCCTAGTTAACACAAACTCACTGGTGACGCCATTTTCAGTTTCCTACTCTACGATATGGCGCGGGCTTCTGCATTCGTGATTAGGTAAATACGATAAGTAGACTGTTCATTCCATTCAACAGGTCCAATAATTCTTCCTCACTACGACCGAGGACAGTAATACCATCAGATAATCTTATCACTGACATCGTTTCGTCTCGACTTTACTCCCACTCCAGAACTTTTCCACTATTTTATTCATTGCTTCTTCACTATACAAGCATAACACTAGAGGAAAAATGCTGTATCCCTGCCTAACGCCGTTTATAATCCGAGCTCTTACATTTTACATTTCAAAAAAATGGCTCTGAGCACTATGGGACTTAACATCTTAGATCATCAGTCCCCTAGAACTTAGAACTACTTAAACCTAAGCAACCTATGGACATTACACACATCCATGCCCGAGGCAGGATTCGAACCTGCGACCGTAGCATTCCCGCGGTTCCGAACTGAAGCGCCTAGAACCGCACGGCCACCGCGGCCGACTTTCACATTTCCAATCTTGTTGTTCCTTCTTGGTTCTCTATAGCATATACCAATTTTATCAGATTTTTTGAACGTAGTAATTTTACATTAGCATACAGCATAATAAGGTTAGATACTCACAGAGTAGTTTATTTATCTTTCTGCGAACACATTTCGGAACAAGATAAAGGTTACATATAGTTTGGGCGTCGTTCTGCTCAGCAGACAAATGACAAGAAAAGAAAGTCAGGGCGGAAAGCACTGCCCGTGGCAGTGAGGTGGGCGTCTCATTTGTTTATGCGCACCTCAGCACGGAACAACCACAACAAATCACGGGGAGTAACCACCAGCCAGTTACGCAAACCTTACCACCGGTACCTGGCCGGCGTCACTGTGACTAATACGCTCCACCACATTACAGGGGCTAAACGTTCCCGGAAGTCGAAGACGCCTCTGCGCGTTCAGCACTGCTGGTGATTCCGAAGCATTGGCCTCCGGGATTTCTGTGTGCGAGGATGCTGAACAAGAACAATTTGTCAGAAATGTGAACAGAGCGAGGTTGCTCCGCGGTTAGTATACTGGATTTGCTTTCGGCAGAACGACGGTTCAGATCCGCGTCCGGCTATCGGTATTTAGGTTTCCCGTGATTTCCCTAAATCTCTCCAGGAAAATTCCGGGATTGTTGCTATGAAATGGCACGGGGAATATCTTTTCATATCCTTCAAACAATACGCGTTTATGCCCCGTCTCTAATGATCTCGATGTCGACCGGTCGTTAAACACAAATATTCCTTCCTTTGAAACGAGACACATATGACGACCTGTCTATCGTTTCCTTCCTACTGCTCCATTCGAAAATGGTTTATGGGAGGTCAGCTGTAGGGAAACCAGCGTCGGACCTCGAATTTCTCTCACTTTGACGTCTTAGTCGATTTGAAAGATGTATTTGGATGGAATGAATATGTTGATTGACTCTTTTATTCTCATGGTATTTAAACAGTAAACTTCATTTTGATTCCCACATCCTAGTAGCCAAAGGAACATTTGCCAGTAATTCTGGAAGCTCTTTTTTTTTTTTTTTTTTTTTTTTATAAAGTCTAGATAAAGGAGCCCTGTACGACACAGCGGTAACACAACGGGCTCAGTCAATCTGCTTCCTTGATTATTGGTAGACGGTACTTTGGCTCCAGCATGACGGCACCCTAGGACGTTTTAATCGTCAGATAACACATAATCTAAGCCTAACAATTCTCAGAAGATGAATCGGCGGAAATGGTCAGGTTTCATGGTCAATAAGGTCGCCATACCTTACCCCTCTAGGATTTATCTTGTGGCGATGATTTAATAGGGAAGTCTGTAAGGGAAAAGGCAAACAAAAGAGACGAACTAATCGTTCAGATTAAAATAGTGGTGCCTCAATAACAGAGCGCCAAGACGACCTCAGACGAGCTTCACCTAACTTTGTCAAGAGAATTAGAATGGGCATTGAAGTCGAAGGTGGAATTAATGGAAATCAAATTCGTACTAAATCAATTGCTGTCGTTTAATGTCTTCTGCGAGTATTGTTTTGGCATTCTAACATTCTAAGAGCTTTATCTCTGTACCCAATAGAAGTCGGACGCCCATAAGATCCATTACGCCACGTTTTATTCAAATTGTTCTACGCCACCTCCTTCTATGGTATTAAATATTCCTCTTGAAATACTCTCATTTAAATGGGTCGTTATCAAAACTGTAACTGAAGGAATAGAGGAAGAAAAGCATCGCATGGATGGAGTATATAAAGGATATCGTCTATAATGTACTTACATTGAAAGGAAGAGGATAACAGGCAAACAAGAATAATCGAAATGCGCATCACAAAATTGATGACCGAAGTAACATGTTGTTTATTTGTATATTTCCTTATCTGTATCATAGACAAAAGCCTTGAAGCTATGGGATATTGTACACTCAAGTCGAAAAATTACGGTTTCATCGATAACCAGACATCTGATTGCATAATTATGACACTGTAGACACTCAGCTATAGCGGGGCAACATGGAAACAACGGAATTACGTGGCACAACAATAAGAGACCACTTAGCGGGCGCCTTCAGCTCATTCTGTGGACAGAGGCCATAGATATAAAGTTTCTGACTGTTGTTTGACGCAATATAATCGGATATCGAACACATGTGGATAATATACCCCATGGTAGGGTAACTGACAGATAAAAGACTGTCCGCAATCCGTGTGAGATGTACCGAGAGCTGATTGTTACTGCACTGTCATGTGACAGGTATGGAGAAATTTCATGAGGGAGGAAACATTCAGTGGGAGTGGATGACTTACTACAGCCAAGTGGCTGTAAGTGGCAGACGACATCGTACAGTGGGGCACCTACACTGGCTAGAGAATAAGCGGCACCTGCGGGGTAACACCTGGTCCTTGATACAGCGTATCATCGGCTACAGAGCTTGCTCTGTTCGCTTGGCAATGCACCAGATGCATTCCCTCACATATAAGGCTCTTTGCTGCTAGACGAATGACGTATTTTGTACACTATGAATGGACAAGAGAAGGTTACGGCAGAGTCGTATTCACGGAAGAGTGACAATTCAGTCCAGGTAATGATAGTCACCGTTAGTTCATTTGGCGCACCCCTGAGGCACTTCACAAACATACGGAAAAGCCAGTATTCCTGCTTGTAGTGGCGTCTTGTTAGAAGCACATACTGCACTGCACATGTTTCAAGAGAAGTCTTGTAATGTTGTGACTAATACGTCCTATATGGTTGAGACCCTGTAACGGCATGTGTACAATTGTGCGCAACACTTACTATAAATCTCAGTTGTAATATTAGTCCCACATCGGGAAGCAGTTTTATATTAAGTTTATTAACTAAAAATTTTGCTCGTGACTGAGATATTTGAAACAAAATGTCAGTTCTAAAAATTAGGTGCGTCAGATACATAAAGATAATCAAAGCACATGAAAATGGTCTATATTTAAAAACCAATCTCTTTCGGACCGCAGATTCACTGACTGCAGAATCACATACAAAAATTACGTGTAACAGCCGCTGAAGCACAGGGTGGTCAGAAATAGTCAGTAAAGCTTGTCAGGGTGTTTCAGGATAGGTCGTGCTGAGATACAATTGTTAAGAAAGAAATTCCGTACGTTAATCATTTCCGAATTAATTGGCATCGAAATTAGCCAATTGGGTGGTTATGCGCTGAAATCCAAGCTGCCCAGCAGATACAATAAGTGTCAATTAATCTCACTCTGCACGAGACTGCTTAGCCGTTGGCTCGGGTTCGATTCTTATTACCGTCCCACGTCCAATTTTTGTATCGCTCTCTTGTTCGGTTTTAGCAAACCAAACGAAAGAAACGTTTGGCGACACAGTCTCAGGCAGGCGCTTGAATTTCCACTCGTAACGGCCTGATGGACTTTCTTAAATGCTAATTAAATCCAATACGACGTAATGAATCTTAGTTTTTTCTTAGCAACTGTTTTCCAGACACTTTCTGATCATACTGTATGATTAAGGTAAATAATTGTGGCTTTTATTTCCAGAAAACATTCTGCTTTAGACCACAGCTGGATTGACTGCAGTTATTATTAAAAAACTTGTTCTGAAAAATTATCTTTCCATCAGACACTGAGATTTGAAAAGAAAACAGCAATTTGCCCATTACATTAATAACTAATTCAGGTTCACTTTCCTGTGTGTTGATAGGAACCTTGAGACAAACTGAGATTTGGTTTTGCACATACAATGGAATGGTCTTAGTGGTTATTATTGCGACGCCATGAGTTCGGAGTGTGTTGATGCTGGGAGTGTGCGGACATAAGTTCCTCATCAGGACTCCAGCTACTAAGTTTCCTCTGCAACCCCTAGATGCTCCTAGATCCTGAAACACTCTCTATAGAAAGTAGAATTTTGAATGCCTGATATATCAGGAGTGTGTATCCATATTGTCGGTACATCAACGTCGTATTGTTGATGTATCAATATCTATATTATACTACAAAATATCGATTTGGTCAACGTATCGAGATAGGGTCGTTATCTCTGTGTACAACGACTCCTCATACAGTGTACCAGGGATGAGGAGGAGGACGTTAGTGTTGAAGGTCTTGTCGACAGCGAGGTCATTAGGGACGGAGCACAAGCTCGGGTAGGAAAGGAAGGCGAAGTAAATCGGCCATGCCCTTTTCAAAGGAACCGTCCTGGCATTTGCCTTAAGCGATTTAGGGATATCACTGAAAACCTAGATCAGCATGGCCGGACGCGGGTTTGAATCGTCGTCCTCCAGAACACAAGGCCAGTGTGCTACCCACTGAGCCACTGTAACAATACTAGCGTACGACCTTGCTAAAACGTAGTGTCAACTATACATGACAGCTTTTGCCATAACTATAAAGGATCAGTTTTGTGAGTAAAAGATGTAGTTATTGACAAGCAGAGGGATGTTTCTGCTGAGCTAAACTACGGAGGTGCTCCGAGTGTCTTGGCTGTGCCTAGTGCCAACGACACGCGGATATCTCTGAAGGATATGTTACTGTGTTCATTTCATTTTTTAATTCTTTGGCGAAATTTTATTTTGACAGTGCTGTAACAGGTTTCTTAATGTGGTAATGGGCTCTTAGTGTTAAATTTGTATCCAAGAAAGAATATTTTTGAACCTTGGGTAAAAATATATAGGGAGCGAAGGTAAGTAAGTTTGCTCTCTATCCTCAAGCTCTCTTCTAATTCCGTTAGAAAACCAACTTTTGAGCTAGTCGCTTACCTTAAGTTAGAAGAGTATTCATTGACTGCAAGAAACAACATGATAGTGAAATTGCCAAGCTAGATGTGACAAAGTTTTTCCTTGAAGATCTCTTGACAGAAGCATTGAATATGGTAAGTTCTTGACCTTTTTAGCATTTTGCAGTACAACAGCACGCAGAACGGGGAAGAACAGAATGCTGTTGACAATAAAATGGTTCAAATGGCTCTGAGCACTATGGGACTTAAGATCTTAGGTCATAAGTCCGCTAGAACTTAGAACTACTTAAACCTAACTAACCTAAGGACATCACACACATCCATGCTTGAGGCAGGATTCGAACCTGCGACCGTATCGGTCACGCGGTTCCAGACTGAAGCGCCTAGAACCGCACGGCCACATCGGCCGGCTTGTTGACAATATTTGACTACATTAAAACCATATCTCCGAGAGGTGGCGTTGTGTCACCAGAAATCACAATGAATTGGTTATATAATTTCATGAATAAATGACATTACTTTTTTCTCTTTTTTTATAGTAACTGATTAGGGCGAATTGGACCATTTCAGGTCGCCATCTGAAGATGGCCTCATTCGACCGAAAGCAGTAATTAAAATAAACGGTAGGTGATCTAGACTACAATTTGTTAAAAAAAAACTTCTATGAAGTGTGGAAGGTCGAGACCCATAGCATCCCAACGACCAGTACAATTTTCGAAGTTTCTCTCTCGAGAATTCCCCACCTTTTTCGCTCTTGTTTCAAGAAATCACTGATATTTACTACAAATGTTATGATTTTAACTATGTGTCCAGTCTTCATTATTAAGCGAAATATATCAATGTGATACTTCAGGAATCTTGGGTGTTTTGTTCATTACATAGGATGTGTGAAAACAATTGATTTTACCCAATACGCAGTAACAGTGCACTGTCGAGCCAAAACAATATGACCAGCTGCTTAATGGCTTGTATGTCTGTCTTTGCAACGAAATACATCACTGATTCTGCATATTAGGAATCCGACAGCTTTATGGTAGGTTTGTAGAGTTATGTGGCATTAGATATCTACGGACTGATCATGTAATTCGCGTAAAAAAGGGGCACTTATTTGCGTACAGGCGAATTTCGTCGCCGATACATCAACGTGAGTTCACTGTAGTGTACCTCAAACCACTGTAGTACGGTTCTAGTTTGGAGACACGGGCAGTTACACTGCTGAAAAATGACTTTGCCATCGGGAAGACATCAAGCCTGAAGGGAAGCAGGCGGTTTGCAGCTGCCAGCGTGTCTTCGATAACTACCGCATGTCCCATGTAAGCTCAGGAGGGTGTCTCCAATAGTATAATATATCTCCTACCAGCCTGCGTCCATGGCGCGATGCACGTTTCGAGCCGCCGCTCACCAGGATGACGGCGTTTGTGAAGACAAGTTTGTGACAGTTGCACGGAGTGACACTTCTATTGAGAGCGAATGTGTTGAAATTTATATGGAGCCCAAGACACTGTAGATAGGGCACAGAGTGTTCCAGAAGCCGGCTACACCGACCAGTCCGGCGCTAGCTGCGATGTATTTTGGGAAGGGCAAAGACGATTTCCTGCACGAAGTTCACTGTGTCCTCAACCAGTTCGTAGTGTACGTGGCTTTCTCCCAGTTGACCTCGGACTGTCAAATAGTGTTCTATGTTTCTGAGCTGAAAAAATGGCGTTCACCGAAACCACGAAAGAGAAGCCTTTACTGATTTACAACAACCATCAGTATGTAGTGGACTATACAAGAAAGAAAAGAAGTGACTTACTGGCGTTGTGTAAACTTTAAAAAGAATAAATGCGGAGGAAGACTATCCACAGAAAATAACACTGTTTTAGGGGAAGGTAGTCATGGTTGTACTCCAAACGATGCAGCAAATGATATGAGACAACTTTTTGTCAGTGCGGGCAGAAGATACAGGCGCTACAGTTTCGTCAATTTGCGTTGAAGAAGTAGGACAGCTCTTCGATTTAGGCTACGACTTAACATCGTTACCATCACACAGAACTGCGACACAGTCGTTACATCGCTTTAGACGAAAATATATGGGAACTACATGAGACCCCACTCATTACGGAAGAATATTCTACCAAGAAAATAATTTACTGATGAATGACGATAGCAATTTTTTAGTTGAAACACATAAAAGGGGACTGAATGATAAAATAATAGTGTTTGTCAGCGAAAAGGGAAAAGCATGTTTATCAAACTACGAATCATTTTTTGTGGATGGAACGTTCAATAGTTCGAGTAAGCTGGTTGGACAGTTGCTTGTACTCCACGACGAGGAAACAAACATCAGAGGAGGAAACAAACATCATTCCTGTTGTTTACGCTTTGCTGCCAAATAAAAATCGAGAAACATATAACCGTTTCATAAAGCGATTAAAACTAACGTGCCTGGATGGAACCTTGCGCCTCTGAGATGTTAAACCCTAATCTTTCTTCCTTGAGTGTTGTTAAGTCTTTTGTCCTAGCTGAGAATCTTCTTTCTCATTGAATGGACTGTCTTTAAAATATTGGGCATATCCTTTGTACATGGCGATATATTTTCGAATATGATGTAATTCTCACTTTGTAACCGAGAAAAATTAGCCTTCTGTAGAATAGAAAGAATTTGTTTTCGCAGTGTTAAAAGTGGGTGTTATACGACTACTGGCACGTCATCAAATATTTTATGTGTGACCTTATTATTGAAATTGTAATCTTTGTTTCCAGAATGAGATTATCACTCTGCAGCGGAGTGTGCGCTGATATGAAACTTACTGGCAGATTAAAACTGTGTGCAGGACCGAGACTCGAACTCGGGACCTTTGCCTTTCGTGGGCAAGTGCTCTACCAACTTTTTTTAAATTAATTAATTAAGGAAATGAAGAAAACTGAAAATGCCCAAATGAAAGACAGGAAGACATTGCGGATAGTACAGATACAAAAGAAACATGCTCCTGTAGCAATGAAATGAAATTCGTGTCGGGGGCGACACCTGCTCACGACCCGACGTTCGATAGAGCAAGAGAGCCATCTATCAACTCGTTCCCCAGACGTTGGTGTAAGAGTGGGTCGTCTTCTCGAAATTAACTAAGGGTCCGTAAGTGTGATAGATGTCTATCTCGGCTTCTTCGTCTATCTCATCTCTCACCCGTCACACCCCATCTGGCCGGCGGGTCGGTAAATGTAAGTCGCAAGTAATTAGCGAAGTCTTGCCCGTATCCCTTATGCTGTTGAAACTTCGTGTGTCCATCCAGGAAAAAAGGCCAAAAATCAATTTTATCCTTTTCCGATTCGTTATACACGTAGCCCACCACCATTTCCCGTACCCACGTCACTGCATTGGTTTTTTGGACCGGAAAATAAGATTCTTGGGGGAAAAAAAGTGTGTCTGACGAAATTGTGTGAGGGGCGGAGCGTAACAGGAACGCCAATATCTGTTGTGCTAAGTGCCACACTGGAGCCGTCCCACTACATGCTAAACGATGTTCATCAATGTCCACTGTTGCGCAGCCTAAACATAGTGGAGTGTCTGCGAAATGAATCGCGTGCCGCCGTTGATTCGTTGCGAACTTCCTATTTACCACCACATACCATGTTGAGCGTACCGACGTTGGGAGGTAAACGTTCCGTATAACGCGCCATATCTGTCGCCAGTTCTTGTCTGGGTACTTCTTTTCCAGGGTATTCCTGGGGCACCGGAGCAGTAAGAGTTGGTATACATCTCGCGTCGTCGGTAGTCGTGTTGTTGGGAAGGAATCTCTGACATAGCTAAGCTCCAAAAACAAGACTTGAAATGTGACAGCTTCGGTGACATATGTCCCACATTGACTGGGGGCAGCATTGAAGTGGGAGCTAGTAAATCGGCCAACGCACCCGAGATATTGCGAAATTGACCGCGCCACTGTCGGAAAATCGTACTGACGAATAACGCCCGTACCTTTTCATATACGTTCACTAGACCAAGTCCACCCTCTCCAGGTGGTAGCGTAAGCGTTGTGTATTGGATCTTAAACAGGTGTCCCACACTCACGTAGGTTCCGAAAGTTGCTTATATCCGTGATGCCATTGCGCGCGTTAAAGGCAAGACATGCACTACGTGAGTGAGTCTCGGTGCTAGGTATACCTTAACATAGGTCACCCTCTGAAACATATCCAACACTCTTAATTTCTGTAACATCACCATTGTCCGCATCAGCTTCAATATGCGTCGGTAGTTATCCGCTGCTGTCCGCTGCACATCCGTGTGGAATGTAACACCTAGACATTTTATGGTCTTAACTAACATGAGCGGGCCTTCCTCCCCCGGTTGTATTCCTCGACCGACATTCATGCAGCGCGATTTCTGTAGATTAAGCACGCTTCCTGCCGCCATCCCGTATCGCTGTATCCATGCCAACGCCGTACGTACTTCGTCACCTGTCCTTGCCACCAGCATCACATTGTCAGCATAAGCGCGGCAATGAAAGGTCAGTTGTGGCAACGGCACTCCCTCCAACCGTCTTCGGAGACCATATAGACAGGGTTCCAAAGCCATTGCATACAAAAATATCGAAAGGGGGCAACCTTGACGAACTGACCTTGAAATAACAATGTAGTCAGTGCCCCGTCCATTCACCGAGACCTTTGATCGCACGCCGTGTAACAGTCGCATGATCACTAGAATGAAGGCCTGTGGGATTCCCAATCTGCCCATCACTGCATGCAAAAAGGTATGATCCACTCTGTCGAACGCATGATCGAAGTCAATAGCGACGAGTGCTCCACGCACTCGGCATGCCGCTACTAATGCGATGATATCTCGGTAGTCAAATGGTTCAAATGGCTCTGAGCACTATGGGACTTAACATCTATGGTCATCAGTCCCCTAGAACTTAGAACTACTTAAACCTAACTAACCTAAGGAGATCACACAACACCCAGCCATCACGAGGCAGAGAAAATCCCTGACCCCGCCGGGAATCGAACCCGGGAACCCGGGCGTGGGAAGCGAGAACGCTACCGCACGACCACGAGATGCGGGCTGGCAGTCACCGAGCGCCGTATGTACGTTACTCTTACTGCCGAGGCAAGTTTGATCTATGAGGAGTCCATCAGAAATTGAAGACCGTAGGCGGGCCTCAAGGATGCGCGCGAAAATCTTATAGTCGCAGTTGAAGAGAGTGAGTGGTCTATAATCTCCTGGCCTTCTGCCACCGCGTGGTTTGGGTATTGGGATGATGATACCCTCCGTGAATTCGGAAGGTATCTCAGTCTGTGGTAACAGGAGTTCGTTGTACATCTGAATCCAGGTCCGTCCCATGAGGTATGCAAAGGCGCGGTAAAATTCAATTGGGAAGCCGTCCTGTCCTGGGGACTTGTTCGGAGCCCCCCTGGCAATTGCATCTGTCAGCTCGTCCTCTGTTATCGCTGTGATAAAAGTCTCTGCATCCAGTGGTGGTCCTCTATCTGGCATTTCCGAGATGACATCATGTAGTGTCTCGTGGTTCAGTTGTACAGGTCCATATAACTGGCGGAAATAGTCAGTAAACACATGAGCAATAACACGCTGGTTCACAACTTGCTGGCCAGTTTCAGAGATTAGTTCCCTGATCAATGTCCTGCGTCGTCGTTGGCGTTCACGTACTACGTGGTGCATGGAGGGGGTTTCGGCAGTAACTGTGTCCGCCAATCTCGCCCGGACCATTATACCTTCCATTCTTAGTCTCGTCAGCTGTAATAACTTGGCTTTTATCCTGCACATGGCCGTGTGCCTTTACGGCGATGGTTGTTGGGTCATCAGCTCCCTCAGGGCTGTAAAATAAGAATCAGCCGCCGTGCGGTTCCACTGCGATTTGTCCTGCTCGTATCGTATCAACGTTCTCCGTAACGTTGGTTTTGCGCATTTGATCCACCACTGGAGAACTGAGGTGTATGCTCGTTGGCTGCGAACGCAGGTCTCCCATGCCGCCTCTATCGACCGGCGACATGCAGCGTCACGTAAAAGTGCACAATTCATTTTCCAGGGACCCTTACTCCGCCATATCTTCTGACGCGTTAGTGAAATCGTACAGACGTCCGCCATATGATCCGTAAAAGCCGCTGGCCAGATTTCGGCATCCAGTATCGCCGTCCGTAGAGCTCGTGTCACATACACTCTATCAAGTCTACTCGCCGAGTGTCCCGTTACAAACGTGTAACCCTGTCTGTCGCCATGCTGCAGTTCCCAGGTATCCAGAAGCGCCATTTCGCTAATCAACGCACGCAGTTCCATGCATGGCACGTAATGAGTTACTTGGTCCTTTTTGTCGACGACACAATTAAAGTCGCCGCCCACTATATAGTTAACATAGTGTCCAGAGAACAACGGTGCTATCTCTTCGGTGTAAAATGTCGCCCTTTCTATTCGTGCTGTGGAGCCAGATGGCGCGTATAAATTGATGAAACGAACGCCGTCGACAGTGATCGCTATGCCACGTGCCGAAGGGAGAGACATGGCGTCCTCCAGTCCTATTCCTTCCCTGGTGAGAATCGCCACACCGCATCCACTTTCATCGTGCACCGAATAATGTGCCTCGTAGCCGTAGAACTCTGGCCGCGGTGTGAAACGCACTTCTTGTAGGAGTACAATATCCACGTCCGCAGCGCGCAACATATCTTTCAGCATTTGAATTTTAAGCGGTGTCCGAATGCCATTAATGTTTATCGTTGCAATACGGTACGCCTGGCGTGTGTTCATTAGTTGGAGGGCGGTGTCATTAAGCGTCTATCTGCACCCCCGGCGCTCCTCACCACACTAAGTTGTTCAACATTTCCCGACCCCTCCCGGCCTCTGGCCAGGACTATCCTCAATCGTCGCGTTCGTATTTTCATTCTGTTCCTGTTGGTCCATTTCTTGCGCCCAGTCCCCCAGCATATTTCCGGAACTGGTCGAAGGATGGGAGGCAACGTTGTCACCGCTCTGATGTTGGACAATTGTCATCTCCACTTCTGCCTTCCGGTCACCAGAAGGAGAATTCAAGTTTTCGTCGCTGTGTAATTCCTGCACCGTCATCTCGGGATCTGTTGAATCCACTGGTCTCAGGTCGATACTGTCGTTGTCGTCCACTGTCCCCTCGGGACTATGGCTATCGTCAGCAGAAGTCAGTCGACGCTTCTTTCTTCTCTTCGGCGAACGCTGTTTCCGTTGCCTTGCTTCCGCTTCGGCCGTTTGGGTTGCGTATCCTCCGTCTTGGGCCTGGCCTATCACGCTCTCGGTGGAAGCACTGGCAGTCACCAAGGATGAGCCTGGAGCGGCCGTCAGCTGCATCTCTTGGGTGGTGTCCTGTGTCTGCTGTGGTGGAACCGGCGGTCTGAGTTCCAGTCCGTTGGTGTCCATGTTCTCCATAGGGGGCAGCTGCCCATCGGAAATCTCCCTCACGTCGCCTCTCAGGGGTTCCTCAAAGGTCAACGGTAAGACAGTCATCTGTTGTGGTGTCTGAACGTCATCCCGTGGGGTTTGCACTAAACGTCGCTGGAGGCATTCCGAGCGGACGTGACCTTCTTTCCCGCACCCCGAGCAAGTGCGAGATTGCCCATCATAGATAATAATCGCTCGACAACCTCCTATGTACAAATAAGAGGGGACGTGCTTTCGCAGTTCTATCTGTATTTGTCTCACCCCATTTAAAACGGGATACGTGGTAAAACTCGTCCATTTTTCGGCCACATGGGATAGAACTGTACCGTATGGTCGAAAGGCGTCGGTAACAAGTTCAGACGGGACCTCAAACGGAAGCTCGAAGACTCGTATAGTGCGGATCCCCATTCCCGCGTGATCGACCGTAACCACACCAACATTCCCGTCAACATGACAGAAACGATACCCGTTCGGTGATCGTTGTAGAAGTCTTTCGCAAGCAGCCTCGTCAACAAGCTTGACATAGACGACGCTTGAAACGATCGATAAATTGATTCCCACGATTTCCTGTGGATCTACTCTCCTGGAAATTGAAATATGAACACCGTGAATTCATTGTCCCAGGAAGGGGAAACTTTATTGACACATTCCTGGGGTCAGATACATCACATGATCACACTGACAGAACCACAGGCACATAGACACAGGCAACAGAGCATGCACAATGTCGGCACTAGTACAGTGTATATCCACCTTTCGCAGCAATGCAGGCTGCTATTCTCCCATGGAGACGATCGTAGAGATGCTGGATGTAGTCCTGTGGAACGGCTTGCCATGCCATTTCCACCTGGCGCCTCAGTTGGACCAGCGTTCGTGTTGGACGTGCAGACCGCGTGAGACGACGCTTCATCCAGTCCCAAACATGCTCAATGGGGGACAGATCCGGAGATCTTGCTGGCCAGGGTAGTTGACTTACACCTTCTAGAGCACGTTGGGTGGCACGGGATACATGCGGACGTGCATTGTCCTGTTGGAACAGCAAGTTCCCTTGCCGGTCTAGGAATGGTAGAACGATGGGTTCGATGACAGTTTGGATGTACCGTGCACTATTCAGTGTCCCCTCGACGATCACCAGTGGTGTACGGCCAGTGTAGGAGATCGCTTCCCACACCATGATGCCGGGTGTTGGCCCTGTGTGCCTCGGTCGTATGCAGTCCTGATTGTGGCGCTCACCTGCACGGCGCCAAACACGCATACGACCATCATTGGCACCAAGGCAGAAGCGACTATCATCGCTGAAGACGACACGTCTCCATTCGTCCCTCCATTCAGGCTTGTCGCGACACCACTGGAGGCGGGCTGCACGATGTTGGGGCGTGAGCGGAAGACGGCCTAACGGTGTGCGGGACCGTAGCCCAGCTTCATGGAGACGGTTGCGAATGGTCCTCGCCGATACCCCAGGAGCAACACTGTCCCTAATTTGCTGGGAAGTGGCGGTGCGGTCCCCTACGGCACTGCGTAGGATCCTACGGTCTTGGCGTGTATCCGTGCGTCGCTGCGGTCCGGTCCCAGGTCGACGGGCACGTGCACCTTCCGCCGACCACTGGCGACAACATCGACGTACTGTGGAGACCTCACGCCCCACGTGTTGAGCAATTCGGCGGTACGTCCACCCGGCCTTCCGCATGCCCACTATACGCCCTCGCTCAAAGTCCGTCAACTGCACATACGGTTCACGTCCACGCTGTCGCGGCATGCTACCAGTGTTAAAGACTGCGATGGAGCTCCGTATGCCACGGCAAACTGGCTGACACTGACGGCGGCGGTGCACAAATGCTGCGCAGCTAGCGCCATTCGACGGCCAACACCGCGGTTCCTGGTGTGTCCGCTGTGCCGTGCGTGTGATCATTGCTTGTACAGCCCTCTCGCAGTGTCCGGAGCAAGTATGGTGGGTCTGACACACCGGCGTCAATGTGTTCTTTTTTCCATTTCCAGGAGTGTATTTTTACCTCTTCTCTTAAGAAACGTTCGATCTCGTGTGCCTTTGGTCGTGTATAGTCGTTCGCAAAACTGAACTTCAAGGTCGTTTTTCTGTACGAGTGTGCCATCTTGTTCTAGACTCACAACACCGCACACGCGAAGCTGCTCCGGCGTAAACAAACAGGCGCGCGCACCACAGCGCGGCCAGCAGGCAACACGGTCCGCACTGTGTCACTGCCAAAGGCAGACTGCCAACTGAGCTACCCAAGCACGACTCACGCCCCTTCCTCCGAGCTTTACGTCCGCCAGTACCTCGTCTCCTACCTTCCAAACTTTACGGAAGCTCTCCTGCGAACCTTGCAGAACTAGCACTCCTGAAAGAAGGTTGGAAGGTAGGAGATGAGGTACTGGCGGACGTAAAGCTGTGAGGACGCGGCGTAAGTCGTGCTTGGGTAGCTCAGTTGGTAGAGCACTTGCCCGCGAAAGGCAAAGGTCCCGAGTTCGAGTTTCGGTCCGGCACACAGTTTTAATCTGTCAGGAAGTTTCATGATTTTTGTTATTATTTAAAATGCCTCAACTTTACAACTACATACGTTTGAGGCAACATTGAACTAAGATACCAAGAGAATACTAAAAATGGTTATTTTGTTGATTTCAAAATACTGATTTAAATTTAGAGGTTCTTTCTGTGTGATATCTACTTGTAATATACCTGTCAAAATAGAAGTTTTATTGCCCAGATGGCAGTTAATATATACTGTGATTGCTAGTTACAGCAATGTTGTATTGCCATCTTCAGATCATTGAATATCTCAATTATAAAGCCTCTACGTGTGGCACCAATTGCCATCTTGCCATTTAAAACACTCACAGAAAAGACATTCCCATGGAACACTAAATACACTAAAATAAAAGCCATAACTCTATCAGCAAGGCACAGAGGTGTGAAATACATCAGATAAAGCATATCCATTGTTGCCATATGTGTGTATGTTAATAATCTATATTACTACAGGCTCATTGTAATGAACAAACATTATCAATCGCTTATTTTTAAAAACAATTAAAATATTTACAATATTATTGATAAAAAGTTTTAAAAACTTGGCAAAACGTGTGTAAACCAGTAGTGTCAAATATTTCATAAATCAGATTTTTGTTGAAGACCAACAACTTTTTTTAGGATGAGAACAATTCTCTTTCATGTATCAAAAATATCGATATCTTAGAAATGATAAACCGTCAGCATCAATATGACTCTTAAGATTTCTCGAAAAGTCAATAGAAAGCTACTTCTGAAAATTTTTCCGTCTCTTGTTGTACAATCTACAACGGTCATGTGAATGGAATGAGTGAATACAATATCTACAAGGAACACCTTTGTATGCAGCAGAACAGTAGTACTAATCTAGATGTACAGGTAAAGTCAACTGCCATGATAGAAAATAGCTGATGAGAAATTTACGCACACAATTACGCCACCAAACTCTTCTCTTCCCTTTCCGCTCATCAACCTGTATCTAGCCCTATCTTGTATTATTCGCTTCTCATCTGTTACATTCATGCTGTGTCTTATTGTTTTAGTTGGCCATCGGAAGAAAGGCTTGATGCAGCCCTAGTCTATCCTGCGGTCATTCGATGAACTACAATGAAGTACAAATGTTCAAATGTGTGTGAAATCTTGTGGGACTTAACTGCTAAGGTCATCAATCTTTAAGATTACACACTACTTAACCTAAATTATCCTAAGGACAAACACACACACCCATGCCCAAGGGAGGACTCGAACCTCCGCCGGGACCAGCCGCACAGTCGATGACTGCAGCGCCTGAGACCGCTCGGCTAATCCCACGCGGCATTCAATGAAGTGAAAATTTTAACATCCACCCCTTCCTTTTGCGACTCTGTTTTCAAGGAAGCCATGGAAATTAGATTAACGGATGACTTAATAAATAGAAACAATGATTTAATTTGGATAAGCCATGTAATCCGGCTCTTGGTGTAGTTAAATTGCAGGGAAGTTGTCAAGGTGTTACCGCCGCCGAATATTCATCGATAAGTGAATCGAATGTCAGAACACTTTCGCTACAGGTGGCGCGTGACAACTTCGCCGTCGACCAGCATCTGTGACCCGCATGCGCCTTACCGCCCCGGTGGAGCATGTCAGGCCCCCGTTTGGCATCTCGTCGTCAGTCCCGCGACTCACTCTGAGGATTGCCGGACAATATACGGCCGAAATAATAATTGAAGAGTCAGTATTTTCTCGGCTGCATGCCCGAAATGTAAGAAAGGAAGTTATTTCAGCTCAAGAACATCCATGGACGTAGGACATAATAAAAAACTATACGGAACCAGTTGATTCTCAAAAGAAATTTCATTTGTGGAGCACATTACGTGAAAGTTAACTTCCGTCGTGTTTGGATACAAAGACGGAGGCTTTCCGTCGACGCAGGCGAGAAATATGCAAAGACAGAATGAAGGTAAGTAACCGTTCCATAAAATTTCTTCCTGCCACGGTATTTCGGCACGGAGTCTTCTGGATATCATCAGGTGAATGCTGATGAAAATACTGTGAACTCACGTATATTTAGACGTCGCTGGCACATGCGAGGTGCTCTCAGTTGGCGATACACATGCGCAACTTGAGTGCATGCGCTTCTGCTGCAAGTTGTGCTCTGCGACGAGCTCCCTCCGTGGTGAAAGCTAGCCGCATCGATGTCATTTCGATTGCCTGCACACGACAAAATCGGAGAACGACGCCGGCTATACAGAGCACGAAGATTTTCTATGACAGTGTTCCATGCAGAATTTTGTTGAAAGCTACCGTCTAGATTGATAAGAGACTCGGGCAGTCGTATTTCAAAAAATGGTTCAAATGGCTCTGAGCACTATGGGACTTAACTCCTAAGGTCATTAGTCCCCTAGAACTTAGAACTACTTAAACCTAACTAACCTAAGGACATCACACATATCCATGGCCGAGGCAGGATTCGAACCTGCGACCGTAGCGGTCGCGCGGTTCCAGACTGTAGCACCTAGAACCGCTCGGCCACCTTGGCCGGCTAGTCGTATTTCCCCTGATTTGATTCATTGATGATGGTGATCAAAAGTTTAACTTATGGGCCACAATTTTTGTTTCATTATATTTCATGAAATGACCAGTGGAAATACGAAGCTCGGCGATAGCGGACTTATTCGCTTGAAGGAGCCGAGTATGTCGTTCATGTTCTGCAATACGATCCAGCACGGTGTGCTTCGTTTGCCCCACACAAGATTTGCCGCATTCACCCGGAATCCTGTAAACACCCGACTTGTCTCTGTCGTATTTCACAGAGCCCAAAAGCGCCGACATTTTGGGAGAAGGACAAATGATTACTTTGACTTCGTATCTTCTTAATATTCTGACTATTTTCTCTGAAACATTGCCAATATAAGTTAGATAAGCAGTCGTTTTGAAGGCCTCATTATCTTCTTTGTTCTATCGTTTGCACGTCCATTGCGCTCTCTGTATTTGCTGAGACGCATATCCATGATTCAGAAACACGGTTTGCACTTATTTTAGTTCCTTTTCTAGACTGTCGGCATTTGAGATCCCACTGTCTCGATGGACTGATGTCTTCAGAACGCTCTTCGTTTGTCCTGGATTGTGGAAACCAGCAGCTTGTAAATAAAGATCCGTATGAGTGGACTTCCTAAACACCGAATGCCCAAGCGTGCCATCACTTCTACGTCGCATCAAGATTTCTAAAAACGACCCGCAACCCTCTTTCTTTATCCCCACAGTGCATTTTAAATTTTCATGCATAGAGTTAAGAAGTTGAAGGAACTCGCGGAGACCGTGCAACTCATGAGGCCAACTATACAAATGTTATCAACGCACCGCCAAAATGCTGTCGGTTTTAAAACAGCTGAGAAAACTACTCGCTCCTCAGAATATTCCATGAAAAAAATGACAACGGGAGGAGATAAATAAATCCAACATCTTGACACCGTGGGACTGTTCAAAAAACTCATCGTTAAACAAAAAGTACGTCGAGAAGAGAGTGTGCTCAAACAGCGCTGTAGTGCTAGCCCCAAACCTTTGCCGATGACATGTACTGAGACGACCAGAGGCACAATTCCACAGTAATTACAAATATTAACAATTTCTTCTTCAGGTTTTCTCCCAACGCTTAATTTTTACGATCTGTCATACACAAAATCACTTTCGCTAACTTAACAGTTGTCTCGTTTCGCTTTGTGCTGTGTAAAAAACTGAAGCAAATCTATATTCAGAAAAAACATACCGTGTATTTTGAGAGTAGAGATTTATACCAAAACGTACCACACGTAACAGAATCGCTAAACAGTTGGCACGGTAGACGCTTTAGAATTATTAAATTCCCTATCTTAAGAATTAGAGCCATGGTGCAACGTAACAATGTTAGCTAACAAAGGAACAAATAAAAAAGCACAAGTTCTTCTCACGAGAGTAGGTGCAGCCAAATAAAATTTAAATCAGATTGTGATGGGGAGATGGGCTACACTTACTCATAACGTTCTCATTGAAAGGAAAGGTAAAAGTTAAGTCCTTTATCTTTATCGAGGAACCAAGACATGCAACAACGTTAATGTTCCGTGACGTCATTTTCAGTCTACGTGTATGTCAACATTCATACTGGTCTGACAGGCTCCCAGCAGTGCTTCTCTAAATTCGATTGATATCTACTGTCATGCCCACTTGAGAAAATTTCAAGCACAAGGGCAGTGCTCTAGAAAATGTTGCACTGCCGTCTTGGGTGCGGTTTACTTACAACCACTTTCGACAAATATAAGTCATCTCTACTGCCGATTAGACTCGTTCGTACCATTTCATATCGCAACGCTTCAAATTATTACACTGAAGTACTTGAACGATGTGATAGGATTCTTGTTATCGGATACTATGGATGTCTTTCTGATATTTTATGAGCATTCACCCTGCATTAAAAATAGCTCTCATTCAGTACCAATAGGAAATACTGTCAAAATCGTTCTACACTTCCAGCGACGATACTTCCCCGTAGGTAAGAGCATCCTCCGCGAATAACATGAGAGTGCTGCTGAGCCTTTCTGAGAAATTCTCTATTTCTTATGTTCTTCGTCCAACACAACAGATTCCTAAAGGAAGTCATTTTCCTGCGTACGCTGTACTTTTATTTTGAAATAAATACTGCAGTTAATTGCTTCATTATTTCATAAGGGTTACCACAACCATAGTAGGTACATATAAAACTATCATAGACGATAAATCTATATGTAATACTGGATATGAGCAACCCTTATGCCTGCTTTTACACCGTAACAGCATATGAAATATATTAGCTAAACCACTGCACTGGAAATTCACATGGTAAGTTTAACATTATAAAATCAAATGCGGTGAGAGTTAATTAGTTTGACAGGGACGCCATAATACGTTCCTTTTTACCAAAAATTTTGTGTACCTCATAATATGCTGTTAGCATTATAATCAGAAAAAAACGGCGGTGTTTTATCCACAAAAATGTAAATCGTACAGATTCATGGTCAAATTGAAGATACAATTAACAGCTTTAAAAAGCCAATCTATCAAACTTCCGGTCTCTGATTATAATTTTTATTATGATTTAACTTTATAATATCCAGCGAAACTAGCTAACTGATAAATAGTCAAATTAAACTTTTATTTTAAAATAAGAAGATCGTTATGTAGGAGAAATGACTTCCTTTAAGATATCTGCATTAGTTCTTGACATATATACAGGGTGGTCCATTGATAGTGATCGGGCCAAATATCTCACGAAATAAACATCAAATAAATAAACTACAAAGAACGAAACTCGTCTACCTTGAAGGGGGAAACCAGATGGCGCTATGGTTGGCCCGCTAGATGGCGCTGCCTTAGGTCCAACGCGTTTTTTTTTAAAATAGGAACCCCCATTCTTTATTACATATTTGTGTAGTACGTAAAGAAATATGAATGTTTAAGTTGGACCACTTTCTTCGCTTTGTAACAGATGGCACTGTAATAGTTACAAACGTATGAGTACGTGATATCACGTAATATTCTGTCAATGCGGACGGTATTTGCTTCATGATACATTACCCGTGTTAAAATGGACCATTTACCAATTGCGGAAATGGTCGATATCGCGTTGATGTATGGCTATTGTGATCAAAACACTCAACGGGCGTGTGCGATGTATGCTGCTCGGTATCCTGGTCGACATCATCCAAGTGTGCGGATCGTTCGCCGGATAGTTATGTTATTTAAGGAAACAGGAAGTGCTCAGCCACATGTGAAACGTTAACCACGACCTGCAAGAAATGATGATGCCCAAGTTGGTGTTTTAGCTGCTGTCGCGGCTAATCCGCACATCAGTAGCAGACAACTTGCGCGAGAATCGAGAATATCAGAAACGTCAGTGTTGAGAATGCTACATCAACATCGATTGCGCCCGTACCGTATTTCTATTCACCAGGAATTGCATGGCGATGACTTTGAACGTCGTGTACAGTTCTGCCACTGGGCACAAGAGAAATTACTGGACGATGACAGATTTTTTGCACGCGTTCTGTTTGGCGACGAAGCGTCATTCACCAACAGCGGTAACGTAAACTGGCATAATATGCACTATTGGGCAACGGAAAATCCACGATGGTTGCGACAAGTGGAACATCAGCGACCTTGGCGGGTTAATGTATGGTACGGAATTACGGGAGGAAGGATAATTGGTCGCCACTTTAACGATGGCAATCTAAATGGTGCAATGTATGCTGATTTCGTACGTAATGTTCTACCGATGTTACTACAAGATGTTTCACTGCATGACAGAACGGCGATGTACTTCCAACATCATGGATGTCCGGCACATATCTCACGTGCGGTTGAAGCGGTATTGAGTAGCATATTTCATGACAGGTGGATTGGTCGTCGAAGCACCATACCATGGCCCGCACGTTCACCGGATCTGACGTCCCCGGATTTCTTTCTGTGGGGAAAGTTGAAGGATATTTGCTATCATGATCCACCGGTAACGTCTGACAACATGCGTCAGCGCATTGTCAATGCATGTGCGAACATTACGGAAGGCGAACTACTCGCTATTGAGAAGAATGTCGTTACACGTACTGCTAAATGCATTGAGGTTGACGGACACCATTTTGAGCATTTATTGCATTAATGCGGTATTTACAGGTAATCACGCTGTAACAGCATGCGTTATTAGAAATGGTAAGTTCACAAAGATGCATGTATCACATTGGAACAACCGAAATAAAATGTTCAAGCCGACCTACGTTCTGTATTTTAATTTAAAAAACCTACCTGCTACCAGCTGTTCGCCGGCCGAAGTGGCCGTGCGGTTAAAGGCGCTGCAGTCTGGAAACGCAAGACCGCTACGGTCGCAGGTTCGAATCCTGCCTCGGGCATGGATGTTTGTGATGTCCTTCGGTTAGTTAGGTTTAACTAGTTCTAAGTTCTAGGGGACTAATGACCTCAGCAGTTGAGTCCCATAGTGCTCGGAGCCATTTGAACCATTTTGAACCAGCTGTTCGTCTAAGATTGTGAGCCAAATGTTTGTGACTATTACAGCGCCATCTATCACAAAGCGATTTCGTGAGATATTTGGCCCGGTCACGATCACTGGACCACCATGTATAAGAAAGACTTTGACATATTTTCAATATTTACGAACTCCAGAGCACCACTTGCACAAGACGTAAGAAAGACTATTGCTAACAAATTCTATAAGCCAAAAGTTCTCCGAACTAATCAAATATTTTTGAAGATACTCCCTACGATCAGTCTTGGGTCATCATGGTCAACAATGTGACAGAGTGACTAAAGCCTTTCGGAAATCTTTGAGAGTAGATCTACCTGCTCACCATCATCTACCATTCCCAAGATATCATTTGTGAAAAGAGACCTGTGTTTCATACAAAGAGGTTTCTCTTCAACCCAAACTGGCACCTCTTATAGAAGCTTTGTTCGCTCAATGGCCCTTATAACGTTCGTGTACAGAGTATCACCTATAATCCTGCAAAAGACAGTCGTTAGCGGTTATTATGCATTTTGTGCAAGCATTCTTTTCCAGTGACGTGGACAGTCCACAAACTTAGGTTCTCCCAGAAACAACCGGCTCTTGTTGAAAGGTGCGGGCATGCTGATGTCGTAATCACCGTCAAGCTGGTTATAGGGTAGGGTGGAAGCTTATAATGGGAATCGCACTATGTTTAAATATCACCTTAGTGTACTCTGTTACTGTAAATCTTTAAAAATTGAGTGTTTCACAGTGCACCGTTAGCTGACGGACTGCGTGCACAATGCCCGACCTCTCGCTACCGCGTGTTAATGGACAGTGAGATAAGTGCTAACGTCATCTTCACCAGTCACCCCCTCATCTTAATTTCATTTATTATATTTTGTACTTCTAGGCATGTTTTACGTTAATTCTATCACTTTCATCATGCCTGTTCGTTTTTCCATGTAATTAATTGACAGTCCTTTCTTGTGTTCAGACGTTTGCCATTGCAAGACATTTTCTTTAACCATTTGTATCACGGGTCGGTACTGGTAGTCATAATTGTGTTAATAAAATTCAGCATGACGGCGTAACATTTATTAATCAAAAATATTACAATGGCAAAAGAATCAAAATTTGAATCATTGTTTGCCACAGTAATTAAGCATTGGACGGTCTACAATGAATGGCTTATTTCATTCATTTGAAAGAACGTTCCTTCACCGGTTACAGTCAGTCATTACTTTGGGTCGGTTAGTAGCCAGTAACAAAACGTTATATACAACGGATACTTTGATGATCTGCAAAATAAGTCATAATAGATTTGGACAAGACCAAATTTATAGTTCGTAGACCCACTAGGCCTTCACACCCATGACAATAAAATTATTTCTACCAATGTAATTAATTCACTTCTTATTAGCATACCACGGTATCAGAGTTTTAATGAAAAACGGCCAACCAAATGATACTTCATAGAATGATGAGTATGTGTAGGATGGCATGATTTTAAACACGAATCTTCTAGCTCAGAGTTTAAAGTTTAACTAGCACAGGGAAGGAAAACAAATTAACACTACGTAACATAACTACCATGTGGAACGGCTCCTAACATTCAAACCCCCAAGACGACGTTATATATCATATAACCTGTCACATATATTAAAAGAACAACAAGTACCTGTTTAGATTAAAGACTGAAGAACAATGTAACACTTCCTGTTCACCCCTGTGCTCAGAATTTTAGGTAAGTTACTAACGGGCCACGTTCAATTCACGTACCACACCCACAACAGCAACAAGCCTCATCAGCACTGACCGAAGTGCCTACTTAGTTGCGTCCGTAACACAGAGTGAAAGTTACTGAACTATGTATGATGAAAACGTAAATTAGTTTCAAACTACGGCGTGCACACACTTTATTCAACATGTAAGCGTCATTACAGATATTCCTATTTAGCTTATGACATGTTCGATATGCCTACCATCATTGGCGATGATGTGGGGCAGACGAATAGCAAAATTCTGCATGACCCGTTGAAATGTCGGAATACCGATGCTGTCGTTGACCTCCTAAATCGCTCTTTTCAGATCAGCAACCGTTTTGGAGCTATTGCCGTACACCTTGTGTTTAATATAGTCCCACAAAAAGGAGTCACGTGTGGTTAAATCCGGAGAAATGGCGGCCAGTCGAGGCTCATACCAGTGACCTCTGGGTACCCTAGAGACAGAATGCGGTCCCCAAAGTGCTCCTCCAGGACATCAAACAGTCTCCTGCTTCGATGGGGTTGAGATCCGTCTTGCATGAACCACATCTTGTCGAGCCGGCTGCGGTGGCTGAGCGGTTCTAAGCACTTCAGTCCGTAACCGCGTGACTGCTACCATCTCAGGTTCGAATCCTGCCTCGGGCATGGATGTGTGTGCTGTCCTTAGGTTAGTTAGGTTTATGTAGTTCTACGTTCTAGGGCACTGATGACCTCAGATGTTAAGTCTCATAGTGCTCAGAGCCATTTAAACCATTTTGAACATCTTGTCGAAATCAGGGTCACTTTGGATAAAGGGGATGCAATCATCTTGCAAAACCTTCACGTACCGTTCGGTAGTCACCGTGCCATCAAAGAATATTGCACCGATTATTCCATGACTGGACATTGCACACCACACAATCACCCCGTTGAGGAGTTGAGGGTGAAGAGACTACTCAATAGAGAAATGCGGATTCTAATTCGCCCAAATGCGTCAATTTTGCTTATTGACGAACCCATCCAAATGAAATTCGGCTTCGTCATTAAACCAGATTGTACTAATTTGCATCATGCCCCGCGGCCAAGAGTTCAGTTTAAATGTCCTAACGCAAACTGTTCAGAAGTTATGACGATTTTATTTCATATAGTTCAATAATTGTCACCCCGTAATTACAACCAAGTCGGAACAGGGACGAATGCGATCCGATCAGGAATCTAGAATCCTCGGAAGATAGGGGCAGTTACAAGTGCACAAGCTATGAGACGTTGACCCGTTGTTCGGATACAGCATCAGCAGTGTACTGCTTGACACAGTCACGTCGTATAAATAGCTGGACGCAACTTTACACAGCGATATGAAGTTGAACGAGAATGTGAGGACTGTGAGGCGTGTGAGGTCTGTGGTAAGGAAAGTAAACAGTCGACTTCGGTTTATTGGGAGAATTTTAGGAACGTGTACTCATGTTTAATTGACGCCACGTATAGTACGCTTGTGCGACCTATTCTTGAATATTTCTCAAGTGTCTGGGCGCTGAACCAGGTCGGATTGAAGGAGGACATCGCAGCAATTCAGAAGCGAAACGACCACGAAAATAAGATACGATAAATTAGGGCTCATACGGAGGGAAATTGGCAGTCGTTCTTCCGTCGCTCTGTTTGCGAGTGGGGCAGGAAAGAAAATGACTGGTAGTGGTACAGGGTGCCCTGCACCACGCCCCGTACTGTGGCTTGCAGAGGAACTATGTAGATGTAGATGTAGATGTAGATGTAGATGTAGATGTAGGTGTAAATGTGGACCCCCGAAACACAGTCTACAGCTTAGGACTCCACGGAAGACAATACTGAGAGCGTGCCGCTTGCTTATATATTTCGCTGAGTAGAGCGCATCTATCTACAACGTATTTCCTCCTGTAAATTTGAGTATTCTCAGACAGATATGCCAAGTCTTCGTTTAGAAGCTTAGTCTGGAACATCCACAGCGCCGGGCGCTGATCCAAATTCCAGGAGAGATGAACCAACTGCCTACTGCAAGTACTGCCGTAAATAGTCACACTACCGCGCATCCCCACTTCATGTATAGTACACTAACACTACGAGCTCACACTGCCAAAGAACGCAGTCACTTTACTATTACGTCAGGTGCTTCCTGTTCATAGGCTCACAAGCGACTCCATTCGCGACCGCTCCGCACTTCGGCTTCGGTACACAGGAAGCGCCACCGTACGGAGTAAAAGATCACAAGGCTTGCGTCAACGACAACATGCCACAAAACGGCACACATTTTACTAAAATGATTATTATGTGTAACTGTCTAATGTATGAACCTAACTAATGACTGCACTTTCTGACATTTCATTACTCATCGTAAAGATTCGCTTATTAATGACTAGCGTGAGTAGCAGATGTTGCCGTAGTATGTATTTCTTGCAGTCTTCTATTAGTCCATCTCCACCACATCCTCTTTCCGTCCACCTCCTCCACACCCATTTTGTGTCCATCTCCTCCTGTTTCTCTCTCTGTCCCCCTCTCTCAGTCAATCTGCTCCACCTCCTTAAAAACTTGCCTCTTCCCTATTACTCTCAGTTTCCTCCTCCTCTATCTATGTGTGTCTATTAGTCTTCCTGCCTGTGCATCCGGCCCTTCGCTGTCTGTTGATCTTCTCGTCTCCGCTTAATCTCCGCGTTATTACTCTCCCTCAAACAGAAGACAGGTGGTTATTAACCCTACAGTATCTCATCCAAGGCTGTAACAAATATATGTACCAAATTTGATTAAAATCGCATCAGGGGTTTTGGATGAGTTTTTTATCAGTACCTTTGCTTGCGTGCGCACATATCAAAAATACTTCAACATATTTAATGTATTGCACGCTTATTTATACAAATATTTCATCTCTGTCTAGCGAATTTCGCCTTGCAGTTTCATTTTATCGCAGCACAGTGTTTATGACATTGTATCTCCTGAAGTACATTAGTGTCCAAAATTAAAGCAACAAACGAAAATTATTCAAGGTTGAGTTTATTTTAACATAAAACAGTATAAAAAAGTGGTAGTAAAGTAGAAACAATGTAAAGAACACGGAACACAAAAACCTGCAACATGTATAACAGTAGACCACAAGTTCTTCGTTTTTTCCAACCTAACGGATTTGCACACACATTCCGACAACTGGTTAATGTGCTCAGTATGGGGTGTGGCCACCTCTGGCATCAAAACAGGCCTGAAAACGGCGGGGCAAGCTGTGAATGATGTCATAAATCTCATGTTGAGGCGATAACGCCCATTCTTTCCACAGAGCCGCTCGCAAGCCTTTGAGAGTGGTTAGTGGATGCTGACGTCATGCAAGCCGCCTCCCTAGCGCGTGCCAACCACGCTCAATGGGATTCAAGCAGAGAGAGCGAGCAGACCGCGGTGTCTTCCGTTTCCAAGAAAACATCAACGACTCACGCTCTGTGAGGTCGAGCATTATCGTCCATCAGCACAAAGTCTGGATCCACAGCACCTCGCAACAGCCTCAAATGAGTCCCAAGATCTCTTCACGATATCTGACAGTAGATAAACCCTGTCATTTCCCCCCACACAATCTCATGAAGAGTTTTGCGAGTAGTCAACATAATCCCTGCTCACACAATCAGGGATCCTCCTCGATATCGGCGCCTTCCCACAATCTTTGGGTCCTGAAACCGTAAACCACGTTCCCTCCAGATGCGAATCCGTCGAGAATCACTCTTCAGGCCAAGTCAGGAGTCATCTGTGACCGTCCAGATGACATGTTAACGACTCCACTCTAGACGTTTCCGTCTGTGAAGACGCATCAAAGGTACGCATACAGCTGGTTTCCCACAATAAATGCCACTGTCGAAGCGTTCTGTACAGCGTTTGTCTCGATACAACACGTCCAGTGGATGAGAGAGGTCAGATGCGAGTTGCCGTGGAGTACTAAAGCGGTACTGTCGAGCCCTTACAGCCAAATAGTGGTCCTCTCTTTCGGATGTCACACGTGGTCGACCCTGCCTGGTCTTCGGTATACAATTCCGGTCTCTATAAACTGTTGCCACATCCGAAAAACAACAGAAGGAATCACATGAAGCCAGCGGGCCACATGAGTTGGCAACTGTCCTACTTCCATTCTTCTTCAGGCCCACCATCTCAGAGAGTCTGGCAGGCATCTTATCCGTGTCATACTGCACCGTCTGCGAATGTGTACACAGCGATTGTGGATGTGGGACTGCCAGGCAAACACTATACCGTTCAGCAGATGCCTTAAAGTCATCATTGACGTGGTTGTCCGTTGACCGGAATGCCATCTTCTGTGCACAACACGATCGTACGGACGTCTGTTCAAATGGTTCAAATGGCTCTGAGCACTATGGGACTTAACATCTGTGGTCATCAGTCCCCTAGAACTTAGAACTACGTAAACCTAACTAACCTAAGGACATCACACAGATCCATGCCCGAGGCAAGAGTCGAACCTGCGACCGTAGCGGTCACGCGGTTCCAGACTGAAGCGCCTAGAACCGCACGGCTACACCGACCGGCGACGTCTGTTGGCAGTTTGTATGATTATATCGTGAATTACATACAGGACGGAAAATAGCAGTTTGTTGCTTTAATTTTGGACACCAGTGTATTTAATGTACAATGATATAATTTTGCAAGTGCATCCACCGATATATGGAACTATCGCCTGCGAAATGTAATGTGAATAGAGTTGCTATTAAAGAAGTAATAGATTATGAAGTGACGCATGATGCTTATCTCAGTGTTTATGACGCCATATGTCCTGAATTATGTGTCGTACAATGATATACTTTTCGAGATACATTCAGTGATATATGTGGATAGTGTTCGCAAAATACGTTGCTAATAGATATAGTAACAAAGAAGTAATAAATTAAAACGTCATGCGTAATGCGGCTGTTTTTCACGCATCTCAGTACGCGTCGTACATTATGTGGTCAAAAGTATCCGGACACCAGGATGAAAATGACTTACAAGTTCGTGGCGCGCTCCATCGGTAATGCTGGAATTCATTATGATGTTGGCCCACCCTTAGCCTTAATGACAGCTTCCACTCTCGCAGGCATAGGTTCAGTCAGGTGCTGGAAGGATTCTTGAGGAATGGCAGCCCGTTCTTCACGGAGTGCTACACTGAGGAGAGGTATCGATGTCGGCCGGTGAGGCCTGGCAAGAAGTCGGTGTTCAAAACATCGCAAAGGTGTTCTGTAGGACTCAGGTCAGGACTCTGTGCAGGCCAACCCATTACAAGGATGTTGTCGTATAACCACTCCGCCACGGGCCGTGCATTACGAACAGGTGCTCGATTGTTTTGAAAGATGCAACCGCCATCCCCGAATTGCTCTTCGACAGTGGGAAGCAAGATGGTGCTTAAACCATCGATGTAGGCCTGTGCTGTGATAGTGCCACTCAAAACAAGTTGTGTAAGCCCCTCCATGAAAAACACGACCACACCATAACACCACCGCCTCCAAATTTTACTGTTTCCACTACACACATCTGCAGATGTTCACCGACCATTCGCCATACAAACACCCTGCCATCGGCTCGCCACATTGTGCACCGTGATTCGTGATTCCACTCAACGTTTTCCCACTGTTCAATAGTCCAATGTTTACGCTCCTTATACGAAGCGAGGCGTCGTTTGGCATTTACTGGCGTGATGTGTGGCTCCCATGAAATCCAACTTTTCTCCCCCCCCCCCACACCTAACTGTCATAGTACTTGCAGTTGGATACTGATGCAGGTTGGAATTCCTGAGCGGTGGTCTGGATAGATGTCTCCCTACTACACATTACGACCCTCTTCAACAGTCGGCTTTCAGTCAACAGACGTAGTCGACCTTTATGCTTTTGTGCTGTTCGTGTCCCTTCATGTTTCCAGCTCACTACCACATCGGAGACAGAGGACCTAGGGATGTTTATGAGTGCATAAATCTTGCGTACAGACGTATGACACGAGTGACACCCAGTCACCTGACCACGTTCGAAGTCCATGAGTTCCGCGGATCGTCCCATTCTGCTCTCTCACGATGTGTAACTACTACTGAGGTCGCTGATATGGAGTACCTGGCAGTAGATGGCAGCACAATGCACCTCATATGAAAAACGTATGTATTTGAGGTTGTCCGGATACGTTTGATCACATAGTGTATGTGTATACTGTCTGCGAAATGTGTTACGAATAGAATTAGTAGTAAAGAAGTAGTAAATTAAAACGTCACGCTTCATGTGGCAGTTTTACCGCGTGAACAGCGAAAATGTAGTACTCGATAAACCCTTTTCCTTCCCTCATTTAATGGGGGTCATCAGCGAGAAAAAGCTTCGTAAGGGTTTGAAATTATGAGTAAAGTTTGTTGCAAGCCTCTAAGTGCTCTCATTTTCAAATACTGGAAGACGAAAGTATGGTTATTCTCGAGTCGTGGGATACACTATTTTTTCACCGCAACTCACACCCCTTTGACAGATGGGTGGTTTCAGCTCTCCAGTGATAGTTTCAGGACAGCAAGTGATACGTGTACTACGTTCGCCTAAAATAAGCCCGATGTTTAGGGGGAGATACATACGTACATCCATTTCTATAATATGTATGGATTTGACATCGTTGCTTCTTACCGCGGCGCTTGCCCCACGTCTTGTAACTTTCACATGTTATGTACATATTACGCTCCTTCGACATAAAACTTTTCTGGGTATGGTACCGTGTCAAGACCCAGAAAACTTTTATGTCGACTGACTCTGGCAGCGGAAGCCTAGGCAGTTATATTACGCTCCTTATTTCTTAAGTTTAGTTTAAGGCTGCACGTCCTCTGTATTGCTGCTCTTTAATGTAACTAACTTTTTGAGTTTCCGTGTGTATGTAACACGATGATCTTCATGCCGCATAAATTCTGAAATGTATTTTCCTCCTATATATAGGGTGTATCACAATTAATTCATGGACTGTGCGGCTCGTCCCGGCGGAGTTTCGAATCCTCCCTCGGGTATGGGTGTGTGTGTTTGTTCTTAGGGTAATTTAGGTTAAGTGGTATGTAAGCTTAGGGACTGATGACCTTAGCAGTTAAGTCCCATAAGATTTCACAAACATTTGAAAAATTAATATAAAAAACAGGCAGGGTGGATGAATACGATGGTAGAAGCAAAAAAATACCCTTAAAAATAGGTTCACGAATGAACCGTTTACGAGATAACGGAGTATGTTGGTATTATCCACTACTGACATCGTAGTGTCTTAGACTGTAAACATTCTTTTTTGAACTGTAAACTTTTCGACCAAGTCCTCTCTAAGTTAAGCGCCGATTTCAACCATGGACCATGTTTAGAGAATGTGATACATACATGATGGGCCACAGAAGATTTTGCTGCTAAAAGGACACCTGAAGTACCACTAAAGTTCAAGAGGGATGAAGGACCTCTACATTAGGCTCCAAGATGGTCCGACCCCAATCTTCTGAATTTTCCTGTCTGAATTCATCTTAAATGTCAAGTTTACAGCGCTTCGGTTGGTACGGATGAAGAGTAGGGAAAGCGATTTATACAGTACTGCCAAGATTAACGGGGTAATTCGGAACGAGTGAAGTTTTGTATTCAAATGCGATTATGCACGTGGAGCACCCACTTAACAGACAAGATTTTCAGTAAATTGTAACGTGTAACTTGTTGAGACAGTACTGCATTTATTGTTAGGGTAGGCCAGGGTGAAATCTGAATTCTGTTAAAAACGGACATATGTGGAAATATTTACATTTCAAACGCATGTGTACTATGAAGTATATATGCAGACTGAAACGATGAATGAAAATTTGTAACAAAGGCCGGGAATCGAAAGCGAATCTGCTGCTCACAGGGGAGATGTGCTAACGACTGTACCACCCCGATGCAATAACTTTGCACCATTGCACGGACTACCCCAGCATGTCTCCCTCCTCAGTCCAAATTTCACGCCTTAGCCTCCTTGGTATTCCCCTACACTGGGTAGTATTCATCTCACGCTAGGTGAGGAGAGCTCTATGTCATACTGACGTATCGCTACGTCATCATGGCGTAAATAAACCTAAATCAACTACATGAGTACGTATGTCGATCTTTGCAGTTGTATCACAGAGGTTGCACGGTAACGTGAATGCTAAGTGTAAATACATGTGTACATACGAAGTGACAGCAGTTGTGTGGTATGCTCATCCCAGTTGAAGTACTTATTAATCTGTAATCTCAACAGTTTTTGATTTTATTGTGTTTTTCTTAATGTAATGAATCTCTGAACGAAGGAACCAAAACAATAACAAAAGTCAAACATAGCGTCTAGTCATTAAAAAAATTACGATTAATGGTGCATAAATCATCTGGATAGAAACGTGAAATAGAGAGAAATTAAAGTGTTTCGTATTTTTATTAAAGTCAATGGATTGTACATAATTCTTCTGGACAGAAACGTTAAACTGAGAAATTAATCGCTACGCTTGCAGGTTCGAATCCTGCTTCGGGCATGAATGTGTGTGATGTCCTTAGGTTAGTTAGGTTTAAGTCGTTCTAAGTTCTAGGGGACTGATGACCTGAGATGTTAAGTCCCATAGTGCTAAGAGCCATTTTTTTTTTTTTTTTGAGAAATTAATGTGGTTCCAAAGATAATTCCGAATGTTGCTGGAATTTTAATTTTGCGTTCATGCTGTAGATCAGCACAGACACTTTTGCTCTTCAGAAATAAGTTATTGCTGATGATTATAATGTACTGACCTGTTATAACACATGTCATTGTTTTTCTTCATATGTTGTATACTGTGAAAAAACAATAACATGCAAGTCACATTTACCAGAATTTTAAGCAACTGAAAGTAGTGAGTGCTTTTGCCACTTTCAGCTACTTTTTGTATCACTCTTAGGCAATATGGAAATAGCTATAGTAATCATGCCAGACATACCCAGAACTAATACCATGTCTATTGAGAGAATAAACAAACACAGTATTCCACCATCGCATATGAAACATCGCTTAGTGCTGCTAAAACCGTGGCAACTTTGGCAACTACTAGGAGAATTACTTTTTTATAGTTGATACTGCTTACATATTAAAATGTGAGTAACAACTATAGACGAAATGTTGTTTTTTCACAGTATACAGCGTATAAAGAATGAAGGCAAAATTAAAACTCCAGCAAAATTTCCGAATTATGTTTGGAACCACATTAATTTCTCGGTTTAACATTTCTGCCCAGAAGAGTTATGTACAATCCATTGGCTTATATAAAAATACGAACACTTTAATTTCTCCCAATTCCACGTGTCTGTCCAAATGATTCATGCAGAATTAAATGGATTTTTTTTAATGACTACTCGCTTTTCTTGACTTTCGTTGTGGTTATGGTTCCTTCGTTCAGATATTCGCTATATTCATGTAACACACAATAAAATCCCTTATTCTTGGGATTCGAGCTTAATAATTAATTATTACACGTTTCTGTCGACACAATCATGCACGATTCATGGGCTTTTTCAAAAATAACTACAAGCTTCTTTTGACTTTTGTTATAGTCATGAAATACCCAGTAACATCCAAAATTCGTTGGATTACAGCTTAATAATTAACTATTTCACGTTTCTTCCACATGCTTTCTGGACGATTCATCGGATTTTTAAAAAAATGACTGCAAGCGTTTCTTTTTTTCTTTCGTTATGGTTCCTTCGTTCAGACATTCATTATGTTCAAGAAACACACAAAAACATCCAAAACTGTTGGGATTCCAGCTTCATAAGTAATTCAACTGGGCTAAACATATCACATTTAGCTTTCACATTACCATGCAACCTCTGTGGTACAACCGCAAAGATCGATACACGTACTCACGAAGTCGATTTATGTGTATTTACGTCACGATGACGTAGCGTTACGTCACTATGACGTAGGGCTCTCCTCAGCTAGCGTGAGATGAATGCTTACCCTCCTATACACACGAATAACGTTTCTAATTAGGACCTTATTCCATAGTAATGTGAGCGGTGGCTCATAAAAACACATTCGCTATTATCCCTCATGTAATTATCTTGCTAACACGCTTGCTGTAACGATTCTGCCTCTATTATCGTGTATTTTTAGCAGCACTTAATTTTTAGCTATCAATTACGATTCACTTTGTAGATCTGATGAAATCTGTAAAGCCGAAAGCGGTTATCTGTTCGGATAAATCTAAAAGTGACGAAGACTGCCAATTTTACAATTTGTTTACGTATACACTGCGTTGCGTTTGACGTGACGTGACATTCACCGTGAGCCGACATTAAAACGCGTATTAGATGTTGGGAGCTGTATGCTGGAACGGGGTGCCACCTCGATCCGCAGCGTGACGAGTGATGAGAGACGGCTTACAAGCGCCCCGACCCTGTTCGTGTCTGCTGTCAGCCGTGCCGGCACGAGAGGCGGTGGGGCAAGTGTGCGTACAAAGGGGCTGTCGCCGGCGATGATGGATCCCGTGTTGTTAGCGGGCTGGGGCGCCACCGCGGCCGCACGCCAGCGCTGTGTCCAGTGTCGCGCCTTGATGTATGGTTTCCCCGCCTTTGTGTTCCCGCGGGCCTCCTCCCGGCCCGTGATTGCGGCAAACCGGAAATTGGATGACCCCAGGATTCTCGTGGGAATGTCAAAACAATTCGGAGCGGATCAATGCGCGCTGACGGCGGAAGTGGCGCACACAATGCGGGGCGCGGGATAATTTGCCGTCCGCCCAGTGGTTACGCTCGCTGCCGGCTTCCGCTGCTTCTTATCTATTACTTTCTCTTCTTTACACGCAAATTTCTCTGTAACTCTCACCATATAACGTTTTTCTTCATCTGCATGTTACGGGAGCAGCGGGTAGTCGTATGCATTCAATATTTGAATCTCACGGTAAGTATGACGACTACCGACTGCTGCTGCCCTCTTCTGATTCTAATGAGTAACAAACGGGAAAAATAACACAGGCGCCATTTGAACTTAGGAATGGTCGAGTCTGATGCAAATAAAGCAGTCTGGTTTGTCGTTGTCTTCGGCAGACAAGCTGGTAAGCTGACAGTTATTACTGATTTATTTTTGTCTCAATTGATTTTTGAAACCTGTAATTCGTAGTAGCTTTCCATAGATATTTATAAATATACCAGTTTAACGCACAGAATCTGATCGCGCTAGCCTGTAATGGCGAACTGTGCCCTGAAAGAGAACAGGTCCGCACCACTGTGAAAAAAATAAGCTGGAATAAGCAGAAATGAAGAAAAAGGTAGGTAATGAAGAGAATCAACAGACTGGGCTGAAGAACAATCATGGGAATGCTGCACATGGGTGCTTTACTGTGGAGCCAGAAAAAAAAGAAGAAAACCAAAATTAATAGGGGACCAGAGTCGTCGGAGGTATCTGACGTTTCCAGTATTTGTGATGATGACTATGACGATGATTACTATAGTGATTTACTGGCGAATTGAAGTCGCTACCTACGCGTATAAAAGAACCTAATGAATCATGTTGCATCTGTGTGGAAGTAGATAATGACAAAGATTGTAGTACAGGTGTGTCGTGTGTTGTGCGAGGAATCATCCTGCAGGTACTAGAGAAGACACACCAAGACTATGGTTATCCAAAATTGAACATTGTAAATATTTTTCAAATCTGAAATATTACTGTTTGAATACACTTACAGATCCTAAGTTCTTAACAGAAAATGGGCGCTAATGTAAGAGGCAACTATTTTCACTCAGTCACAGCGGATAACCACGCCGTGGGGCTGATAACAGTAAACAATCAAATCTGTGTTATATCTTCATTTAAATTTAATTGTAACATTCTTTGCTTTTTTCGGTATTCGCTGATTGGTTGCCGTTTTATGGCCGTATTTCTACAACGGTGCATTGCAAACCCATGGTTATTCGGAAAATTTTGCCCGATTTGACATTCCCTACCGTTCCCTCGCCTTACTGACAGGTTACTTTTCTCCACCCTCTGTGCCTAGTATTCTGCGAAAGAAAAATGTCGACGATAAACAAATCAGACAAGTTCAAAATACAAATGTACAAAAAATGCTGAATATCATAGGTATAGATAATTTAGATAGTGTATACGTTCCTCTTCTTCTACCTCAAACATTTGACTAGTAGGTTCATAGGAAAGAGAGTCCGCCCCCATAGCTGAATGGACAACCAGCGCGGTAGGTCAGCGTGCTCGGTCAGAGAGCTGGTTGGCCTCTGTAGTAAAAAAAAACTGAGTGAAAGGATCAACAACGAACTTGAATGGATGCAACGACCAAACACAACGATCAACAACGAACAAAATTGAAAATAAGGTCAGCATGACGGACTGCCGTCCTAAGGATCCCAGGTTCGATTCCCGACTGGGTCGGGATTTTCTCCGGTCAGGGGCTGAGTGTTTTGTTTTCTTCATCATCACTTCATCCCCATACGGCGAGGAGGTCGCCGAAGGTGGCGTCGAATGTAGTAAGACCTGCACTAAGGCGGCCGGACCTGTCCCGGAAAGGGCCTCTCGGCCAATGACGCCGAACGCTCATTTCCTTTTTCTTTCCATAGGAAAAGAAAAGAAATATGCATCTCATCTTTGTGATGATATTGGTTTGTCACATGTCGCTAAGCGACAATACATACACTGTTCAAAAGAATTAGGGGAATATGTGTATCAATGTCCGGTATATTAAATCATTTATGATACAGGCAGTACATGTGGTCTTACTGCACGACTTAAGAACTTCGCTTTCACTGTACGCAACAATTAAAATCAGTCCCCATCTATTGGTTACGTAATAGATTTCAGAGTCAGGAGACCCATAAAAGAAAGTGAGAACCGTGCGAGGTGCCGGGGCTAGCAGTGTATTTAACACTAAATTCTTCTAGAATTTTCATATGTAAATGATGCTCTAAGAACCCCCCCCCCCTTATTCTATCTCCGACTTTTGGTGTTGCACATGGATTAAGAAGAAACGCGAACTGACTGTAATCGACCCTGCAAGTGGAGTAGAAAAGAGTTTGGCACCTGCAATAATGTAATTAGTTAGAAATTAATTAAATAAAGGAAAGTTTCATTAACGTAGTGAGAAATGAAAGGTTTGCTCTACCGATTAACAGAATGAAAGTTCTGTCCAAAATAAGATTTTGATTTATTATGACTAAACTCAAAATAATAAACAAAACACATGAAACATTTACAATACATCGAATTGGATACTCAAATAAATGCTGTGAAGGTGAAGTTGTCCATTAGATAGATAGTGATATTTATGATGAAGTGGTATGTGGAGCCAATTCTTTGCAACACACAGCCAACCCAACATTAATTGCTGCTACAGTAGTGAGAACTCAGACAATGAACACCCAAGACAGAACAAAGTTAGAAAAGATGAACAGGCGCGCTCTGCTGAGCTCTGATTATCACCTAGCAAAATTCCCTAAGCTGCCGGTGCTGCGGACATACATTACCAAGCTGTCTTCTTAACTGCAAGAACACGATCTGGCGTACCGGAAACGATGGCTGGCTGCTTCGATGTCCCGTCGTGGTGATGATAATGTCGCGAGTATAGCTCGAAACTAATTATCCTGGTCTGGTTGTTCCAGACTAAAGACTTCTCATCAATACAAATGGGCCTCTGAGGGAGACGTAAAGGCTCGCCACATAATAACTGACGGTACAGTGATTGACTTTAACAAGCGAAGTCATACAGTAACTCTGATACAGTCAACATTAGCCAAAACTGCCCAAGACAGACAACACAGGCCGCTTGTACACAGAACGCTCAATTGCCAACTGTACTCGGAAAGTTACGTTGAAGTCGAAACTTCAGCAACTTCGTCAAACAGTTACAATTAAATAAAAGTATATTAGACAGCCAATCGAAGGCAGGCTCTCCAGAGCAGCGAGAGCTCAGTCTTGTAACCTACCCCGACCGAAAGGCGAGAGCCGACTCTCCACAAGAGCACCCGTACAAACCGAACACAGAACATTCCCGCCCCCACGACAGTGGCCGTGGTTAAACGTTCCAATTAGCAACTCGAAAACCGGCGGAAAATTCCACTCTATTGCCGGAAGCACTACCATTTCACCAATGGAGATTCTTAGCGCCAATATCTGCGCCGATTTTGCTACTTCACGGAGCTATGCCCTGAGCAAGCCAATCACAGTTACGATTTTGCAGAAAAACGCGAGAATTTGCCCGCCAAGACTGCCGGGGTCCACAAGTCATTCCCACGCCTTGCTGGTAGCCTGCCAGAAAATGTTTTCGCTAAGTTTCCGCGAATTAACGGAACCTCTAGCCCAGCCGCTCCTTCAGGCGCCTGCAGGCGTGTCTCCGCCGCTGTTATGACAATGTCGGCGTCTGGAAAGCATTCGCTCGACTCCCTCACACCCGTCGGCTTAACCCTTTCAAGATCAGCGGTGCCCGCCTGTCACCGGACCACCCGGGTGACGAGAGATGCTGCATGGGAAGTCCGCGTGTGAAGTAATAGCAACTTTTCACCACACGCAATTAGAGAGGAAAATCGAATTACTCAGAGTAAGACAGAAATATGAGAGGGGGCATCTGTCACCTCTCAACCGGTGTACCAATGTTTTATGAGGTACACAGATAGCAGATGTCATTTGTGGACATCGTATTCATCGAAGCACATGCTGTGCGACATTTGAAGGCCGTGCAAGGTGCAAGGGCACTTTGTTTGATCCAAAAAGGATGGACCTTCGGTTGTGTTGCTGTAAATGTCATTGCTTCTTCATGTGCCATCCATAGGTTGTGGACATATGACAGGGAGACTGGTCAGTACACAAGACGAGTTGGACAAGGTAGCCGATGCATTACAACCCCAAGTGAATTCTGGTATCTGGTCATATCAGCCTTACATCTTGTTCGAGTACCCCGCTTGAGACGACGACATCTTGCCGCTCGCCTTCAGTTCTGCCGTTTCCATGTCAACTTTGTCACCGCCGAAACGTGTTATTCACAGACGAGTCAAGATATCCTCTGATGCAGGGCGATGGCCGTGCTCGTGTGCGGAGACCCATGGTGAACGGTACTTGCCAAATGTTGTTCATGAAATGGACAGAATCGGCAAATGTTCTGTGATGGTGTGGAGACGCTTCAGTGTTGAGAGCCATAAGGATCTTGTCGTTGTCCATAGTCGCTTTACTGCTAGCCAGTATATCGAACGGACCCTGTTGGACCATGTGGTTGCTGCTGCCTACGATGGTGTCACCGAAGTCCTTCAAATTCCGAGGTCCATGTGGCGCGCCTCAGCAGTGATATCTTGCAAAGCCTGGACATGGCCGGCAGTGAGTCCCGACATAAACCCTTCGTGAATATATGGGACATGCTTGACAGCCGTGTTAGCCGGCCGTTGTGACCGAGCGGTTATAGGCGCTTCAGTCTGGAACCGCGCAACCGCTACGGTCGCAGGTTCGAATCATGCCTCGGGCATGGATATGTGTGATGTACTTAGGTTAGTTAGGTTTTAGTAGTTCTAAGTTCTATGGGACTGATGACCTCAGATGTTAAGTCCTATAGTGCTCAGAGCCATTTGAACCTTTTGAACCATTTTTGACAGACGTGTTCGTAGGCTTCCTGTTTTAGCACAGAGTCTCCACAAACTCTCATAGGCTGTCATTGAAGAAAGGGAACGGATACCACAAGATCACCTGCTTAGACTTACACGGAGCATGCCACGTAGTTATGAGGCAGTGATGAACACACAAAAATGGTTCAAATGGCTCTGAGCACTATGGGACTCAACTGCTGAGGTCATTAGTCCCCTAGAACTTAGATCTAGTTAAACCTAACTAACCTAAGGACATCACAAACATCCATGCCCGAGGCAGGATTCGAACCTGCGACCGTAGCGGTCTAGCGGCTCCAGACTGCAGCGCCTTTAACCGCACGGCCACTTCGGCCGGCTGATGAACACACACGGACGGCATACACACTATTGAAGCTCTCAAAGTGTATTGGAACGCACCAATGTTGACTTGATGAATGACTGTTCTCGCTTTGTTTTCGACATTTGTCGTGCATTTCAGTTCTTTTTGGTGGATAATCGAGGGTGAAATTATGGTTTGTTGTATACTTAATTTGTGAAAGATAAAGATATCATTTGATAACGTATCGAGTGCTCTGTTGCTCAGTGGAGTGCGGCAGACGCCCAACGTCACGTTCCCCTTATTCTTTCGGGTAGTGTGTGTAACCATTTTATGTTGCATTTTCGTAATCTTTCTGAAAGGAAGATCAGGGCCTGTGAATTCTGAAATTTTAGCTCGTGTTCCTCCCAGTTGTTGGAATGTGGTGAGATGTGCCACTAGCAAGTTTTAGACGGCGAGTAGACAATGGCGGAAATCAGGGAGGTTCTTCACCCCGAATTCCCATGGGCAAAGGTCACGTCAGTAAACGGCGGCTCTCCAGCGACAAGACATCAACTGCCGCCGTGTACTCGCGCCAAAATCTATTACCGACTGCGTGCTTTGCTTCTGCTTGTCTCTCCCTTAGCTGTTTTCGTGTAAGTGTTTCGTTCAAGGCGTGCGTTGTCTTTGCACTGCATAGCTCACAATTTGCGAGTCCGTTTCGCAACTTGTGACTGATTTTTTCCGTTAGTTCTCGAACACACTGGGATCAAAAGGCGATGCTATCTGGTAAAGGCCCCTTTTGTGTGTTGCTCAGACTTTGGAAACTGATTTGCAGAGTATTCGGGTACCTTCTGCACATATACAGTGTTTAAATTCGGGTATTATCACACTGGTGATTCAAAAAAACCTTATACTGTATGCATATTGCTATTTACACATTTTGATGAAAGTAATTGTAAATCAATCCAACAATATTGACTGAGAGCAGATAAATTAGGGTTTTAAGATAACTTATTCTCGCACCATCATTTCCTTCCACAACTTTCTCATGAGGCGACCCTTTCTATCAAGAATAAACATCGCCAGAGGATTCTAGCTCACTGAATTGCATTCTTATTGTGACGGTGAAATACAGGTGCCATTAAGGGACGCATATTCTTTTCTTTTATTCTGGAAAGTTAGCTGGGTCCCATTCTATTATGCGAATTGAATTAAATTTTGTTTTGTGGATAATGAAACTTCAGCTGTATCAGCGCTTAGCAGTGCCAACAGTTACATGTTTTTCACATTTCTACGATATTGTGCTCAAATTCTATCTGAGCATATAACCTCTTGTTTGGTTGTTCGTGTATGTGATACGCAGCTTGCACGAAAGACTGCTAAATCCCGGTCGACTCACACATAGTAAAAGTACGACTAAGAGATGTAAACATTTCAACTGGGTAAATGAAGGGATTGGTTGATTGGACTTGTCTTGAGGCATCAAGGAATCGTCAGTTTGGTAAGGGTGAGATTCTTGAGCAATAAAACAGTGTCACACTCTCTTCTTAAATACTGCTTCCCTATCATCTCTTCCACCTCTTGAACTACAGGCTGATTTCTGTACAAGTTGTAAATAATGATTAGTTCCCTGTATTTTAGCCATGATACCACTAGAATTTCAAAGAGTGCACTCCAGTCAACAGTGTCAAAAGTTACCTACGAATCTAGAAATGCTATAAACGTAGATTAGAGTCGTAGCGTCAATATTATCTTGCGTGCTCGTTCATCTCCCCCGGACTCAAACTGATATTCTCCGATTACGGTTTGTGCCTTTCTACAGCAAATAATTCGAGTCAGCATTTTGTATCTGTTACTTATTAACCCCACTGTTCGATAATATTTCCCGGTTACAAAAACTGACAACTAGCGGGAGAGCGGTGTGCTGACCACATGCCCCTCCACATCCGTATCCACTGACGCCTATTGGCTGATGATGACACAGTGCACGGTCGGTGCCGTTGGGCCTTCGAAGGCTTGTTCGGACGAAGTTTAGTTTAGGTTAGTTTTCGATAATGTTCACAACTGTTGGCGCCTGTCTTCCTTGGAACTGGAAATACTACACTGATCTTGAAGTCTGATGATACACCTGGTACATGTATCTTGCACATCGGGTAACATAATGACTCAAAATTCTTTAGTTCTCTCTTCTTTGCCCCAAATATTTTTCTAGTTTCTGTTTCGTACAGCGTGACGTTAGATGCGAGAGTTCTGACAATGTTCATTTTTATGTCTGTTTGCAATCTTTTAAGTAATTCTCGTTTCTTGTTGACAGCAACTTCTCGTGCTATTGAACTACTGATTTCCTTTCGCTCCTCCGATCACCTCACACTTTACAAGACAAGTAAGTTCTTGTCCAGCTTAAAAAAATTATAAAAACCAAAGCAGTCTGTATTGATGTTCCTACTTTGGTTCAACAAAACTTAATGTTGGGATGTGAAACAAAAACCTAAGCAACTGTTAAGCGTGGATGCTAAGGATGAGCGTTGTTTATAAACACAAACACGCTGTTATCGGAGATTCGAGGGAGCATCCATCAGCAACATACATCTCTTAAAAGTAACTGCAAAATTTCAGGCGTTATCAGCATCAGATGTTATCTTTGAGGCGCTAAACCAGTAATGTCCCCTTTCTACACGACATAAATTACGATTTAGACTTCAGCTCTGCACGAGAAACAAGTGAAGAGAAGATCAAGTCCAACTTACGGCGCAGCAGGCAAATCTGTTGACAAATGAATCTTCTTAGAAGCGTTGGACACCACTGTAAATGTTTCACAACTGTTTTTCAATGGTATTATTGGTACTGTCTTGGTACACATAAGCTGAGCTCTAGTTCTTCCTTTATGAGTGAGCTGTCGATAACATCAGGAGAATCTTAATTTATTTTTATTTTATTTAATTTGTGGTAAGCTCTTATGGGACCAAACTGCTAAGGTCATAGGTCCCTAGACTTACACACTGTTTAATCTAACTTAAACTAACTTACGCTAAGGACAACACACACACCGGTGCCAGAGGCAGGACACGAACCTCCGACGTGGGGGAACAGCGCGAATCGTAACAGGACGCCATAGACCGCGTGGCAGAAGAAGTTGCATATGTGGTTTACGATGGTAGCTTACACCCCACTTTCCTGCATATGTAATTCTTCATGGATTAAATTAGTCTTAAAAAGTAAAAATATTGAACAAATTTAGTTCGGAAACACATTCATAGGACATTACAGGCTATTGTCGATTTGCTCACTATCACCTGAAGAAACTGAGGGTAACATGGTGTCTGAATCGGCAAATCCAAATAATATCCCAGGTCTGATTTTAGTATAGGAAGTAAAATTTTGTTTCGTAACGCATTAGCGCTCGGGGTAGCTACTCCCGCTCAGAGTAGTGCGGCTCGAGTTTTGCGGGTAGTCTTGGATGAGACCCAAGTCAGTCAGGCGGTTTGGGTTATTCGCTGGGGTTGATATGCCTGTATATTTGAGAGTGTGACGTGACTCTGACCAGTGGTACCCACCGCTCCCTCGTTCACACACACACACACACACACACACACACGCACACACACACACACACACACACACACACACACACAAAAGCTATGTGAACTGAATGACGCACTCTTCGGCAACGAGTAACGTTGGCGCTGTTCCATATCTTTCTCTTCTAAATCGTCCATAGTAAAGCAACAGTTACGAAACTTTAAGGTAGATTAAAACTGCCGTATCCACCAGCTACCACCTGTGACACAGCCACCAAACATACAGTCATGTATCATAGGTGCTCCAGACCGCTAACGACACCACCTCTGGAGATCGAATAAAAACAGTAGGACATCATCACAGAGACACCGAGCTGTTTTAAAGGGAACCTTCAGCACCTGCCACGTTATCGTATGGTGCCAGCCTGTCCGCCAGAGGCATAAGCAACGCCACAAATGGCGCTGCTATTGCCGTATTACCTCACTTCCGTAAGTCTCATGCATTCTACCGGTATTCTTCCACCAGATGAACATTTAGGTTGCCGGACGACCACTCTACATATGTTTCGCTACTTTGGGCTTATTCTGGCTGCGTCTAGCAGCTCATTAATCGAAACTGACATTGCAGAACAAATGAGGAGTGTCTTATTGCAGCACCCTACACTCACTGCTACCCAGAACCTCACAGTCATCGTCCATGCTTGAGCACCCTATGCTCACCGCCGCCTATGGCCTAACAAATTTCGTCCATCTTCGGACACTCTACAATCACCTCTGACCAAGGCTTCACTGACATCTTCAGCCTGAACCAAATTGTGCTACTCATGTCTCAAGAAATCATGCTATTGAATTCTGCACCTTGGACCTAATAACCATGAAATTGTTCTTTGTCACCTGGGGACTTGAATCGTAGCATTTTGTTCTTCTTTGGTCACGGCCACTTGTATGGCGACGAGAATAAATGGCTTAGGGAGTCGTGCTCCTTTGCACACTCACCATTCTGACACTCATCTCTCAGTGGCAAAATTATATGGCACTGCTCACTTTCACCTTTCTGAGGCATCCACCATCGAAGCCACAGGACTCATTCCTCACCCTGCCTACAGTCTTTATCGTTCTACATGCCAATCCTCGTTTTCCTGCCGGTCCTTAATTCTTATCAATACATAGGGACCTCCGACACTGGCTCCTCCGACACTGACCCCCTGCCTCCGTCACCTCTGATACCAGCACTTCAACCTCTGACCCCTCCATCTCCAGTGTGTCTCTGGTGTCATTCATCATGCGCACATCTGCCACTGGTCCATCCACTTTCGACACATCCACCATCGTTGCATCTGCCACTGACCCTTCTACCAACAGCGTTGTTCCGACAGCTCTTCTGCAACCAGAACTGGCGCTACTGGCAGCTGCGTCACTGGCTCGAGCGCCATTAGCATTGGCACCATCGACTGTTGTAACATTGGCACTGGTGCCCCCAGCATCATGGCTGCTGGCTCCTACTGCTCCGCTCTGCCAGCTTCCTTGGCTCTGTGGTCTCCTGGGCTCTGCCCGTCTCCTTGGCTCCGCCAGTATCCTCAGCTCTGCAAGCCTACTCAGCTGTATCAGAATCCTTGGCTCCGCCAGCCTTCAACGATCAAGCTGCCTCCCTTCCAGTAGGGCCGCTCGCTTCATGCTCTTACGCTGTTATCAGACAATCAACATTGCAGGACGCAACATGCCTTCAAATGATCTATGCCCTGTATCACCCGTGCTTTGTCGTCACTTCAGGACCCGTCACGCCAGTGGTACCACATGTGGCCACTGTTTTTCCTGGTATCGTGCGGCCTGTAGTAGTTCCAGATCTGGCCACCTTACTCAGGCCATTAGCAGGTTTCCCTGTCCCTCTAACTCTGCTGTCTTGGTAATTTCTATATAAACACTGAGATTGCTGAATCACTCCTCCATCACCAACTTCAGCTGCGACACTGCAAATCTCTCTTTTTGAGATTTGTTCTGAAAGTTTCGTCTGAACCAGAACCCTTGGTCGCGGCAACATCCGAGCTGCTTGCCATCAGCCAACACGCCCTGGGTCTAGACCCCTGTTATCACAAGCACCTATTCAACACTGCCTGTGACACAGCGATCAACCATTCAGTCACGTACCGTAGGTTACCAAACCTCCAGTCCACTAACAACACTACTGCTGGGGATCGAACAAAAACAGTACAGCATCAACAGGAAGATGCTGACTTGTTTTCGACTGAACTTCCAACTACCTGCACTGTACCGTGTGGCACCAGCCATCAGAGGGATAAGCATCGCTACAACTAGCGTTGCTGTTGTGGTTTTACCTCACTTCTGTGAGTCACATGCCTTCCGGCAGTCTTTCTTCCGCCGGGCCAGTATTTAAGTTGCCGTCCACCTGCTCAGCAGTTAGTTCACACACTGAGTTCACACTGGATGCACCTAACAGCTCTTCGGTCAGAATTCACATCACTGAGCCAACGTGGAGTGTCTCACCGCAGTGTCCCTACTGACTGTGTTCGTTCTGCCCACTGACTCACGGTCATTTTCCATCTGCGAGCATCCTGCACTTACCACTGACTACAGCCTCACAGACTTCATCCAACTCAGAGCACCCTATACTCACCGCTGACAAAGGCTATGGTCTTCTACAGCCTGAACCAATTAATGCTATTCAAAAAATCGTGCTATTGTATTTTGTTCTTTAGACGTAATAAACATAAAACTGTTTTTTATTACCTGGGCATCTGAATTGTAGCGTATTGTTCCCCTTCGGTCATGAACACTATTAAAATTGTATGCCAAACCGCGTCTTGAGCCTGGATCTTTGCTGCATAGCTTCAAATCCACCAGTATCTCTCTTCTAGCTTCCAAATTTTACACATGCAGCTCTCCTGCATATCTCTCAGCATAAAAGAGCGCAACCTCATTCGTTGGAAACTTCCGTCTGATTTATACCACCTGAATCTCCCTCCAGCCTAACATTAGCGGCATCCCCGATCACTAAGCTCGATATGCCAGCATCTAGTAAATTCCGCTGTCGTAGTCATGCCACACCTCCAGAAAGTGTGGAGTCTGATGAAGTCTGCACATAGCAGCGGCAGCAACATTTGTGAATAAGCAAGTAACTGTAACATAAATGGACGAAATGCCCCTAGAGCCATCAGTGTATAAAGATACTGGGAAAATTGTGGTGTCAGTGGGCAAGTATTAACAGCTGAATGGGTTGGTCAGGAGAACTCAGTGACTTCAAACGTGGACTACTTACTGGATGTTACCTAAATAACAATTCCATCAGAATCATTTCAACCTTTCTATAGCTGCCCAGCAGCTGGTGTTGTGATTGTGAACTGCAAACGCGATGGAATAACCACAGGTAAACCAAGACGAGGCACACCTAGTCTACTGATGGACAGGGACCCTCGAGTATTCTAAATGATGACTGTAAAAATCGTATAAAATCAGCAGAAGGAATCACTCGTTAGTTAATAAGTGCTGCAAGCAGTCCGCATGGCACAGTGACGGTACACAGGGGGATAAAAAGGATGGGGTACAACGGTCCAGCAGCTATTACTATACCAGTCATATTTGTAGTTAGTGCTACGCGACGCTTGATGTGGAATAAAGAGCGGCGACACTGGACAGTAAACGACTGAAAACGAATTATTTGCACTAAGTAGCCACGCTGTACTCTGTGGGTATACGATCAAGGATTTGGGTTTGGTGAATGCATGGGAAACTTTCCGTGCAATAATGTGTTGTGCCGAAGTGAGGATATTTTTCGTGGTTGGGTTGTGGGCCACTTACTGCGCTTCAGAAGACGATAAACGTGGAAGGGCATGAATACATTTTATGGCATTGTTTACTGCGTTCGGCAGAGGATCAGTTCATTGATGGTGATTGTATTAGCATGACAATGCACACTGTCATAGAGAAAAATCTGAGAGGCAATTGTTTATGGACAGTTATATTCTGTAATTGACTGGTCTGGCCACAGTTCTGTCTTGAAGCCAATGGAACACCTCCAGAATGAGTTAGAACGTCGACTGCGCTCTAGACCCCAGTCGTCCAACGTCACTAACATCTCTGGTTTCTCCTCTTGAGGATGAATGAGCAGCCATTTTTCCACGGACATTAAGGCACCTATTGAAACTGTCCCCAGCGGACTTCAAGTCGTTGAAAAGGTGAAGGGTGAACACATCCCATATTAATGTCCACTAATAGATAATGTGCAAGCGTGACACCGGACGAATATATTGCTTGTTACTGAAACTGTACATGTAGCAGGCCCACTGTAAAGGTCGCAGAGAGCCCACATGTAAAAGGTTGTATCGGAAATGTTGAGACCATCAGTTTTCTCATATTCAGACTTTCCTCTGGGGCTGTTCGCAGTATTATCAAATCTTCGGGAACAGCTTGTTCCAGAATATTTAGGACGACTGTGCACAATTTTTTTCTCATGGAAACATCAACATTTTGCAGTCACCCTACCTTTCGCTAAAGTGAATACGATAGCCTCGTGTCGCTACTGCTGAAAAATGTTGATGATGATTAATTTTAAGGTGTGAAAATGAATACACCGAATACATCAAATATACTTATATTTTAATCATGAACCAGTTTCTTATATGCCACAAGATGTGATTATTGTGGTGTCACAGCCAGACACCACACTTGCTAGGTGGTAGCCTTTAAATCGGCCGCGGTCCATTAGTATACGTCGGACCCGCGTGTCGCCACTGTCAGTGATTGCAGACCGAGTGCCGCCACACGGCAGGTCTAGAGAGACGTCCTAGCACTCGCCCAAGTTGTACAGCCGACTTTGCTAGCGATGCTACACTGACAAATACGCTCTCATTTGCCGAGACGATAGTTAGCATAGCCTTCAGCTACCTCATTTGCTACGACCTAGCAAGGCGCCATTACCAGTTTATATTGAGATTGTTATTAATGTATCAACAAGAGCGACGTACACCAATTATGGATTAAAGTTAAGTATTCCAGCAGCAACGTACCTTATTGGCTATATTAATTACATTGTCCTGTTCCAGACCTCACGTCAGTCTGCGTGAGCTTAACGCGTGCCTTTCGGCATCCTCGCATAGTGACTTGGCTGTCTTGCCAAGTCACAACAATTATTAAGTTAAATACAATTTACAAATATTTCAGTTGGCATTTAGGTGTCTTGTTTGTTATATAGTTATATGTAATAGCACCTGGTTGCCAACATCGTTTTCCATATAGTCTTTATAGGCTGGACGTATCGCTCCTGGGTCCGTTAAATGAATTATCAGAAATTTATTTGGGAGTAGTCCCGCACCTGTGTAGCGATGGTAACCATTTTTGAATATGAACTGTCACATTGTTAAGACTGTTGTTGTATTTAAACGCAGCCATCGGCGCAGCCATCGGCAGAATCGCTGTGGCACTCGTTCCGACGCGACCGGTTCACGCCCGATAAGCGATCGGGATTTCCGAACGTATATACGGCGTCAGTCCTTATCAGCGACGACGAAGTAATCTACAAGCACCCTAGCGTGGGCCCGTCTCCGAAAATTTAAATTTATGAGACGTGTAAAAAGTGTCACGTGTGGGAGGCCATGAAACGTTAAGAGTTACATACCGACTCCCTCATTAGTGTTGCTTATAAGTTAAAATCAATTTAAGACGTCTCTCACGTTGGCTGTAAGAAGTGGATGTGGCTCACTCTGGATCCGGGACCACACGGGACTTTGATTGTGGCGGCTTATTAAAATGCTAATTGGAGGGCCCTGGGGATGTGAGCTCTCCAGCTCGCTACGAACAGGGTTGCGTTCGCTCCGGCGTGACCGCCATTCCAATCGACTATAACTCTCGACGCTAAAGAGCTTCGCTGCTCGTATCCCTGCCGCAGTACCTGACGACTGTGCTTGCAGAATATGTCTATGACTGTGTACACATTAAGCGTTGTTGTTCGCTAGAGCAACAAAGGGTTGCAAGCCTTTGTAAAAAGGCATAGGTCTTTCCTGTTCACAACATTTGAATATTATTCTATACTCTGAAATCTAGGGTGAAGTGCGTGACAGAGGAAACTTACAATTACACCAATTATTAAGGCCTCCTCACGTTCCATTCACGTATGGAAAGCGGGAAGAATGACTGCCGAAACGCCTCTGTGCGAGCTGTGATTATAGTCTAAACTTGTCTCAGGTGGAGAGGGGGTTTGTAGAATGTTCTTAGATTTCCCACTTAAAACATTATAAGCAGACTTTCACGGGATACTTCGGGTCTATCTTCAAGCATCTGCCAGTTCAGTTTTCTCAGCATCCCCGTGAAACCCTCCAGTGGATCAAAAAAACCTGTAGTCATTCGTGTTGACCTTTACTGTATACGTTCAATATCCCCTTTCAGTCCTATGTGTTAGGAGTCCCACACAAGTAAGCAATATTCTGGGACGGGTCGTGCGAGTGTTTCGTAAGGTCGTATATGGCGTCCACCCTGCAAAGGAATCCTCAGTCCAATTACAAACTATCGTTCGAGCAATTCTGGAATATAACACGTCATTATGGAAGACTTACGATGTTAAATTAAAATAAAGAAAACAGAGACGATCCAAAAACGAATGACGTGTCATGCGCTCGTTAAATAAGTGCCAGAGTTTTATGTAGATGCTCATCAAACATCAGTGACACAAGCTACAAGGGAGGTGTTGTAGATTACGGAAAATAATGCTGTTGAAAATCTGAGAGCGTACGTTCCGAGAACAGTCGGAAACATTTACTTCTTCCCACATGCATCTCGCAAAACGACTACTATGGGGAAATCAGAGAAATTACAGCCTTTGCGGAAGCCTATTGACAACTGTTCTTTGCGAGCTCCACCGAGTTTACATTCATTTTGTAAGTAGGCTGTTTAGGTTTTTATGATGGTAACGCCACGTAGTGCTCTATATGAAAATCGTTGACTGCACTGTGTGCAGTCTGTGGCTGGATGGACTCATCGTTGGAATATTAGCTTGTGTAGTGTTGGGCAGTTGGATGCCAACAGCGCGTAGCGTTGTGCAGTTGGAGGTGAGACGGCAGCAATCGTGAATGTGGAGAGACAGTTGCCAGAGTTTTGAGAAGTTACTATAAGCGGACGATCTGGACATGTGTCCGTCAGATAAAGGAAATTTGGCAAACTGGATGTTATGAATTGATATATATTATGACTATTGAGCATTATTATGGTAAATACATTGTTTGTGCTGTATCAAAGTCTTTCATTTCCTAACTATGACTATCAGTAGTTAGTACTTTCAGTAGTTAGAATCTTTTATTTATCTGGCAGTACTGGCGCTCGCTGTATTGCAGCAATTCGAGTAACGAAGATTTTTGTGAGATAAGTGTTTCATGAAAGGTATAGGTTACTGTTAGTTAGGGCCATTCCTTTGTAGGGATTATTGAAAGTCAGATTGCGTTGCGCTAAAAATAGTGTGTGTCAGTTTAGTGATGATCAGAATAAGTAAAGAGAAAACTGTTTGAGTACGTTGAGTTTTGCTCAGCTGTTTGAAAATTCAAATAACGTAGAAGTTTACCAACTCAGTCATTCATGAATTTTCGAAGGGGACGTTTCAATTCAACAATTCCGTCTAACAAGGGAGGCCGCCAATTGTGAAATTCAGATTCGATTCATACTGCGCATAATAAAAGCTTATGGCCAGAGGTGTAATGCGGCAAAGCACCAAGATGCACTTCTCAGCCGTTGTCGAGAAAATCGACAGTTAAAAGAAACCGTTGCGGTGAAATACTCTCTACGATTAATAAGTTCCTACAGCGTCGTGGCGCAGCGGTAAGCGCTCGGGTTCGTAATCCGAAGGTCCCAGATCGTTTCGCCGCGTCAGCCGTGCTGTGCGGACGTGTGCTGAGTTTCGTGCGCCGCGGTCTGCTGTGCTTCGGCGTGGTAAGTCGCAGTGCTTCTTGCATCGTTGCAGAACTTCTACGCATATTGAAATTTGAAATATGAATCCGTGATGGCCCACTTGAACAGACAAGATACTTTGAAATTCTCGTTTGATCGTAATTACGCCCGACCTAAACTACACGAAATCGAAGATTGGTTGGAATACGAAGTGAAAGTTGATTCAGAGGATGTCATTGGAATGCATCTTTCGATAGTGAGCAGCGTTGTATTTGTGAAATTGAGGAATGCTAACTTATGTGACAAAATAGTTGAGTCTTGCGGAGGAATTATGAAATTTAAACATTGTGATGGAAACGTAGGCGAAGTCACCGTAACGCATGCAGGGTTTGGAATACGAACTATCAGGATATTCGAACTACCATTCGAAGTACCGGCGGAACAAATAAACGCAGTGATAGCGCCGTACGGTAAAGTTCTCAGCAATGTTGCCGAACGGTGGTCCAACGCGCGCAAATTCCAAGTTCTCAACGGAGTGAGGCAATTAAAGGTCGATTTGCACAAACATGTACCGTCATACATCAGCGACTGTGGATACCGAGGTATCGTCATATACGGCGGCCAGCCGAGGACGTGCGCGGCGTGCAACTCTCCCGGCCACGTCCGCGCGGAGTGTTTACAGCGGCGAGTGGCGCAGCTGCCGGCTGGCGAGGCGCCGCGACCGCCGGCTATGACTGCGCTGCCAGCGACTTACGCTACGGCAGCCCGCGGCCAAGTCCTGACCCCAAGCCCTGATGTGAACACGGAGAACCATCCAACGCGAGAAGAAGCCCAGATTGCCACCACTGACACGACAGAAGCTAGACCACCCGAACCTAAGGAAATCGTGACAGCTGTAACGGTTTCAACACAACAGACACCGAAAGATATTGGGAGCCACAGCAAATTACCCGATTCCTCCGCTGTTGAGAATGACATGCACGAACCATCCCGGAATGAGCAACCTCATAGTGAACCGATTTTTCTATTGACCCCATCATCCACCAAGAGCACGGTCGACAATTTAGCTCGAAACACCACCCGCTTAGAAGATTTGAAGAATGCTGAGGAAGACAACATCAGACAGCAGCCGGTGAAGCCTAAACGGCAAATACGAAAACAGAGCCCTGAAGAGATCCAAGAACTGGAGAAAAAACTCTCCCGTACAAAAAAAAATTCTTAAAACAGATCGAAGCGGAAAGCAAGGCGTGGTAGACATCGGAAAACCAGACATCCCCAACCCGAATAAGGACGTACAGATGAACCTCGCCCCTCCAACTGAAGAACCAATGGACACTGGTGACCGCTGCGGAACTGATACGGGGACAGCATGGTCTGACGACACTGAATGCGCTTAGTTGGACTAGCGAATGACGCAGGCGTATAAAATCGCCACTCTCAACGTAAACCGAATAGTTTCGGACGTAAAGTTACAATCTGTGAAGGACTACTTATATGCCGCCGACATTGACATAGCGATGTTACAAGAGGTAGTTACGACCAAAATAGCGGATGTGTATGGATATGAGGCGATCTTAAACATAGGCAATTAATGTGGAACAGGAATACTGTTGAAACACGGCATACCATGTACAGCAAAAGCATTACTTGAATCTGGACGAGGCATAACTGCACAAATATATGATCTGCTTCTTGTTAATATATATGCTCCCTCTGGATCCAGCGGAAAAGGAGCAAGGGGCAACCTGTTCCGGGACGAAATTGTCCCATTAATAACGGATCCTCGACTGCACATAATTTTGGGTGGATATTTTAACTGCGTATTGCGTCCAGAAGATCAAATCCCGAACTTCAACTTTTGTGAGGAGCTGTTGCTGTTAATTAACGGGCTAGATATGATAGATGCTTGGTGCCACCTTCGCCCGCACACCCGAGGATACACGTACGTATCCAGTACTTCGGCAAGCAGACTAGACAGGTTGCATGTAACGAAAGGTTTTATCCATAATATAACTGACTGTGAAATTTGGCCTCTTAACTTCTCGGATCACTGCGCATTTCATATAACCGCGAAGCATACTAAACAAAAAACATTCCTGGGAAGGGGCGTATGGCAGCTAAACGTGTCACTTTTGGAGGACGCAGTACTGAAACAGGAGGTCCATGCTACATGGCAGCGTTGTCTTCGGATGCAATCCAGATATCCAACACGCATCATGTGGTGGCTACAGTCTGCGAAACCGCAGATAAAAAAATGCATTGCACGATATGGTCGCATGAAAGCGTACTGGCGAAAACGCACCTTGGAGTATCACTTTCTTTGCCTCCGCGAACTATATGATGACCCCATGGGATTAGTAGCAAACAGCTCTAGAATAAAACACACTAAAGCAAGAATAACGGCGTTGGTACGACATTCACTAGAGGGGAAAAAAGTTCGATCGCGTCCTCCGATTGAACTGACGCAGGAGAATACGTCCGTATATCACGTGATACGGGAAGCCAAGAGAGGTAAACAAAAGTTAATCCACACTCTCAGTGATGAACAGGGGAACGAATACGATCAACAGGTCACAGTAAAAAACTACGTGGTGCAACATTATACAGATTTTTACTCCGCATCGGCGACTGACGCGACGGCAAGTGAGCCGCTTTTATCCAACATTCAATCCACGGTCCATACGACTGACAACGCCGACCTTGTAGCCCACATAACTGAGGAAGAAGTATGTGCCATAATCAAAGACTCGCCTACAAAGAAATCTGCTGGTTTAGATGGCCCACCCATAGAATTTTATGCTTGTTTTTGGCACATCATAGGGCCGGAATTCACCAAAATATGCAATGAATTATTGGGAGACGTACAGATGCCATCTCAGTTTACCGAAGGAATGATTGTACTGATCCCCAAAAAACCACGTAGCGCTACGCTGAAGGATTTTCGACCACTAACACTCCTCAATTCCGACTATAAAATCTTCACCCGACTCATAAACTGTAGACTGAAGATGGTACTGCCGAAAGTACTTGGCCCTTATCAAATGAGTGCTGTCCCAGGGAGATCAATGTCGAATGCATTATGTGAATATAGAGACATAATATATTTGTCCTGGCTATGCAAATGCAATGTTGGTCTCATGTTTTTAGACTTCGATAAGGCTTTTGACGGCATCAACCACCACTTTCTACTAACTGTAATGCAACGGATGGGATTCAGTGCTCATTTTATTCAGATCATACGCAAATGTATAGTCGGCACTTCCTCTCGAATCAAAATTAACGGTCAGCTAAGTTCACCAGTCCCGATCAAGCAATCAGTGCGACAAGGCTGCCCCCTTTCTATGGCACTATACGCAATCGCCGTAGAACCGTTACTGTTAAACCTGCATCACAGGTTACAAGGTCTACAGGTGTTGGGTACAAAAACCGTGTGTCACGCTTATGCTGATGACGTCAGTGTAGTAGTTAACACGCACTCAGAAATGGAAGTCGTTCAACAAATAATCCACGCTTACGCCACTTCTTCCGGAGCCAAACTCAATGAACAAAAATCGAAAATTTTACCTGTCGGACCCCATACGGAGACCATTCAAAGAACATGGCTACAAAGAACAGAGAAGACGAACCACTTAGGTATGATTCTAATGGCCAACCCCAGAGAGATGACAGTAGCCAACTGGGACCATAAACTACATATATTCAGGGCTACTCTCCGTGAACACAAAACTAGAACGCTCAATCGGATACAGAGAGCTCTATTGATTAACAGCTATGCGCTAAGCAAAATATACCACATCGCAGCAGTGTTACCAGTACCCAAGGATACAGCGCAAAAGCTTTTAGCTGCAGCGTATTGGTTCATATGGAGCGGAAACATCTTTAAAGTCGCCATGCCAACCATAGTGTTAACCCGCGCCGCTGGTGGGTTGGGCGTCAAAGACATCAAGAACCAATGCACTGCCCTATATATGGACCGAATCCGCAAAATACTGCAGTCACCCCATCCGACAATTACGAAAACTTTATTCAACAGGTTAGCCCCAACGAGCAAAAAGGCCCCAGTCGATGTTGGTCGCATCAGCGCTCAACTCGATCACGTCCGGACTTATTACCTGGAAATGAGCTATATTCAAGATACTTCACAGCTGCTTAACACCAGAAGGACCTATTACCACCTCACGAGACACCATAGGCAAAACCCAATTGAAGCGAAATATCCAGCGGTCAACTGGAGTAACGTCTGGAATAACATTAACAATCCCATCCTCCACTCCAAAGTAGTGTCCACGTGGTATGACATTGTGAACGAGAACGTCCCCACAGGTGAAAAGTTGCACAATATCAAAATGAAGCAGAGTCCGTACTGCGGTCATTGCCATACTGTAGATACCTTGGCACACATTCTCATCTGCCGCGACCAATACTACATATGGAACTGGACTAGAAAAAAACTCGCAATAATTACTAGAACCACAGACTCTGCTATAACACTTAAAGATGTACTTCAACCAGACTGGCATTTCTTTCCTGCAACAAAGCACAATAGCTATGCTTGGATTATCGGCCAGTTTGCATATTTTGCAGTTACGAATACACATGCGAGTATAGACGAGTATATACAGTATATAATGGAAGCACACTACAACCTTAAAACGAGTCGGAAATACAAAGCTTTGTTTCAAAATTTCTTACTTCACACTTTGCCATAATGAAGCGGTAAATTTTATTTTATTTTATTTTATTTTTGGTTGGTGCACAACACTACAGCGAGTCGATACTAATTGTGCTTCATTATAATTAAGTTGGCATTTATTTATTTACTTATTTTTATAGTACAGCAAGTGAAAGTGCGTCAGGAAAACTAATTTTGCCAGAAGCCGTAACATAAAACAGATCAGAAGTGCTTGATTGATTTCGTGTTCTTCTGCTTCACGGATATTGGACAGATTGTCACGGCAAGAAGAATTATTCAGTTCCTTTATATATTTAAAAAAAAAATAATGAAAAAATAAATAAAAAAGTAGGTTAAGTTAGGGTGAAAAAAAAAAGTTGGTAGAGCACTTGCCCGCGAAAGGCAAAGGTCCCGAGTTCGAGTCTCGGTCGGGCACACAGTTTAATAAAAAAAAAAAAAAAAAAAAAAAAAAAAATAATCGAATCTCGCGCCATGCAATTTTTTTTTATTATTAGTTTATATATATATAAACTATTAATGAATTGCTTATGCATGTTGGTTTTTCCGTTTGTTTAACAGGGTGTACCAAAGCTCTCCCGCCCGCACTGATTTTCGACGATGTTATAAGTTGCGCTAGGGACCGCATCTACCTTCTTTCGAAATTAGCTGGCAACTACGCTGTTATGCGGCGGCGCGTTTCGGCTCATTCAACATCTGTCCTTCAAGTGTAACGAGAGAGTAACGGAGTTTATATTTCATACCTGCCACAGCAAATTTGTATTCGTGGGGTCTCTATTCTAATTCGAACGTTTGACTTACTCTATACGTATTCGTTTCGGAATATCGTTTCTACGTCTTCCGTTAACTATACGTGGTTAACATTGCGAAGACAATTAATAACATTTGTGAAATACAACTTTGTTTGCGGAAAACATAATGATGTTCGAAGTCGCCAGTTTTTCCACGACAAACGACTTTCAACAACTTAATATATGCACAATTGTTGCAACTAATTGCCGGGAATTTATATATATATATATATATATATATATATATATATATATATATATATATATATATATATATATATTTGAATTACAAAAAACAAATACTAAAAAAAAAGGTTGCATAGCGCGAGATTCGATCCGGTGACTTCCGGATTACGAACCCGAGCGCTTACCGCTGCACCACGACGCTGTAGAAAATTGTTAATCGTAGAGAGTATTTCACCGCAACGGTTTCTTTTAACTGTCGATTTTCTCGACAACGGCTGAGAAGTGCACATTGGTGCTTTTCCACATTAAACCTCTGGCCATGAGCTTTTATTATGCGCAGTATGAATCGAATCTGAATTTCACAATTGGCGGCCTCCCCTTGTAAGACTTTGAGTGAGAGCTACCATTTCTCTTTACCAAAGTGATAGCAATTCCGTTCTACGACAATTGTAATAAAATTCCGGCACACATGGAGCGCTGTACATCACATCACACACCCTATTCTATCACTCAGTGATATATTTTGCATGGTTAGTCAAATTATTTCCGGTACACGTTACATAAAGGGCTATACAAAGTAATATGAACACGCTGGGTTAAATACCTACTTGGAACAGTTTCTGAATTAACTGCTACACAATGAGCCTCCCTGCCGTTTCCGTCTTGTAATGTCACATCTCATAGTTGTATTCTAAAGCAGTTGTGTCTGCAGTCATCACGGTGCTGTGTTAAAGAAAATTCATATCATCGCCCATACACTTTCGACGTAGCCTGCTTAGTTGTACATCGCACACCAACAGTCATAATTCAGCCAACGGTCGCTAGAGTCACTTTTTACAGTGGCATGACTGCAAATGGAGGTCATGAGAACGTCTATAATGATTCTTATTATTACTTTGCTACTCAAGCATACCGAGAGACACAGTCGCATTAAAAGGGATGGTTGCTTCTCACAAGAGGGCTAACGTTCTCGAAGTGACTACTGGATACAGAGAGCAGTTGAAGAACATAGTGATAACGAAAACTGTTCTGCAGGGACTGCTCACACAAGTTATCTGTGGTGGAATTGCTTCTGTGAAACACCTTGCTATACAAGTGATTGGAAAGAGCAGGCTGTAGCAGCACGAGAAGGACCACATTATAGGTTAACAGCTTTATTTTTACACTATTTCGTAATAAATGTGTTTATTTATGCAAAAAACCAGAACTGTTACTTTTTAACTTTGATAAAGGGTGAGAGAGGTTCTGTAGTGGATTTAACAGAGTGAGATATCATAGTGGTTAGCACGCTATATTCGCATTCGAGACGACGACTGTTCAAACCTGCATCCGGCTATCTCCATTTACGTTTTCCTTGATTTCCCTGTATAGTTCTAGGTAAATAGCGGGGTGGTTTCTTTGAAATGGCACAGGAGATGTCCTTCCCCGTCCTTGACATAATCAGAGCTTGTGCTCCGTCTCTGACAGCTTTGATGTCTACGGGACGTTAAACGCAACTTTCCTTCCTTCCTTGTAGTGGATTAACCTGCTGTATAGCGGTTTTTGGCGAGTCCTAACTTCACACTGAATGGAAAGACAGCTTTTAAGATCTAAAAAATAATTTTATCTAGCAATAATCACTCAGTGGCAGAGATATCACTCCCAGAGCTCATTTCAATATCCTTTATACGGATAGTGACGAGATATATATAATGCCCCCAACACGGATTTGGAAGAGTCCAACATCGTTTGATGGCAACCAGGGTGGTATAACACATCCCTCACCCCTCCGTCCCCCCCCTGAACTAATTTGATATTAGGGGTAAAAGAAACTTCAGGGGTCGCTACAACCTTCCAGGGTCACTCAAGAATTATCGGTTCCTTTGTGAGAAATTTTATACAAGCGTATTAAATTTCATCTCTGTATTATAAGCACAACCGCTCAGCCTGATTAAAGGTACAAGAAATGGTTCAAATGGCTCTGAGCACCATAGCACTTAACATCGGAGGTCATCAGTCCCCTAGAACTTAGAACTACTTAAACCTAACTAACCTAAGGACTACTTAAAGCTAACTAACCTAAGGACATCACACACATCCATTCCGGAGGGAGGATTCGAACCTGCGACCGTAGCGGTCGTGCGTTTCCCGACTGTACCTGATAAAAGGAGTTGGATGTATGGCGGCACCATGATGTATTGCGTATGTGTTCATATTCTTTTATCCGGAACTGATATCTCGATAGTGAGTTCTCTACAGATATCCGAGAGCGGTTTTTACTGTTAAATATGGCGAGAGATCATTCTTTGAAATGACAATAAAGAAAGCGGACTACTAGACTTCAAAAGGCTTCTTATCATTTGAACTATAAAAGAAAAAATTCAATTACGTGACAAACTAGTCTAGTTTCCACTAGCACAGGCAGGAGAAACATCTATCGCGCCATTCCGTGAGCTCGTTTAAGCCATAAGTGATAAGCTACCTACATTCTTAGTAATGATACACCGGATTTGGGTTCTATGGGTGAACTAATTCAATAACTAGCACGGGCATGTACGGCTGTACTCTTTACATCACAGTAACAATACCCTACTTTCCATAATGTAGACCTGCTTAAACGCGAGCATTAGCATAAATTCTCAGTTTGGTTGTGCATGAATGATGCAACAGTCTTTAATTGGGGTAACAAAAGAGATTCCTCCTCTGAGTCGCACACCGCTCGGGCCATTTAGTAGGGGTCTTGGGACGCTAAATGTCTTGTGAGGTGCATGGACATCGCCCACCTTCGCTGACTGGAAATGCATAGCTGAATGCGGATTCTGACTATTGTTCTCACTGCTCTTCACTCGGATGCATCTTTCCACAGCATCCTAACAAAATCTCAATCGTGGAAAACCCGATTTATTTCATTTAACAGCAAACATTGTTTTTTCACTGAAGCAGAAATTTAAAACTTTCTCCCTCAGAAAGAAATATACAGGGTGATTCAAAAAGAATACCACAACTTAAAAAATGTGTATTTAATGAAAGAAACGTAATATAACCTTCTGTTATACATCATTACAAAGAGTATTTAAAAAGTTTTTTTTTCACTCAAAAACAAGTTCAGAGATGTTCAATATGGCCCCCTCCAGACACATGAGCAATTATCAACCCGATACTCCAACTCGTTCCACACTCTCTGTAGCATATCAGGCGTGACAGTTTGGATAGCTGCTGTTATTTCTCGTTTCAAATCATCAATGGTGGCTGGGAGAGGTGGCCGAAACACCATATCCTTAACATACCCCCATAAGAAAAAATCGCAGGGGGTAAGATCAGGGCTTCTTGGAGGCCAGTGATGAAGTGCTCTGTCACGGGCTGCCTGGCGGCCGATCCATCGCCTCGGGTAGTTGACGTTCAGGCAGTTACGGACAGATAAGTGCCAATGTGGTGGCGCTCCATCCTGCTGAAATATGAATTGTTGTGCTTCTTGTTCGAGCTGAGGGAACAGCCAATTCTCTAACATCTCCAGATACTGTATTCCAGTTACAGTAGCACCTTCGAAGAAAAAGGGACCAAAAACTTTATTGGCTGAAATGGCGAACAAATGTACAACTAAATGAAACTTTATAGCTCCCTTAATTCGCCGACAGATAGTGCTTAGCTCTGCCTTTTGTCGTTGCAGAGTTTTAAATTCCTAAAGTTGTGGTATTCTTTTTGAATCACCCTGTGTGTTAAAAATGGAAAAACTCTTGTTTAACGGAAATGAAAGTAACTTCTGGCATCCCTCTAGGAGGTGTCACACGTCTTCTTATATTCTCATTATATAAAAACGGTTTACACACCGTTCGCTGATGCTGCTGCCGTCTGTAAGGAAATATCGGTCTTGGAATATCCATGAAAGAGAGAAAGAACTCGATAGTACTCAATTACAAAATTCTTATAGAAGATCTTGAGCACGTCACTCCTATAAAAGGCTGATTTCAAATGAGGTGAACAAGAAAATCGGTATTACGAACGGCGAGCGGAAGACTTAGATTTTTGGAAAGGATCTGGGAAAGTACAGTTCATCTTTAAATTAAATTACGTACAAACACTGAAGTGTGACCAAATCCAGGGATTCTTCCAGCATCTGGAGGCCTTACCGAGAAGCCATAACAAACAACATCGAACTGCTATGATCGTTAACAGGTCGATATAGGTCGTAGCAGGTCGGTACAACCCGTATGAAAGTGTCACAGAGATGCTCGTGGAACTTAAATAGTAACCCTAGACAAACAATCGAAGTAGGTCTTGCGAAGTCAAATTCTCTTACCACCATCGCGTATATCGCGTTGCAGTCGTGAGAATAAGATAGATTTGAGCATGTATCAATACATGCAGGACTTAGTTTTCGCCGGCCGCGGTGGTCTCGCGGTTCTAGGCGCGCAGTCCGGAACCGCGCGACTGCTACGGTCGCAGGTTCGAATCCTGCCTCGGGCATGGATGTGTGTGATGTTCTTAGGTTAGTTAGGTTTAAGTAGTTCTAAGTTCTAGGGGACTGATGACCACAGCTGTTAAGTCCCATAGTACTCAGAGCCATTTGAACCATTTGAACTTAGTTTTCCTTCGCTCAACACGCGAATGCAGTAGGACAGAAAATTAATGATACTGGCGTGTTTTACCGTTCACGAAGTCCCGTAAATTACTGGTATATGACTTTTTCCGCTGGAATAGTGGCCCTCATTAGATTCGCCGTTTAGAGCGTCATAGATAGCTTTCAGGTGTGTCGCAGTGGAGTGTCGTAGGACCGTTGCTATTCACAACATATATAAATGACCTTGTGGATAACATCGGAATTTCACTGAGGCTTTTTGCGAATGATGCTGTAGTATATTGAGACGTTGTAACAATGGAAAATTGTACTGAAATTCAGGAGGATCTCCAACGAATTGACGCATGGTGTATGGAATGGCAATTTGATCTCGATGTAGACAAGTGTAATGTGCTGCGAATACATAGAAAAGAAGATCCTTTATCATTTAGCTACAGTGTAGCAGGTCAGCAATTGGAAGCAGAATTGCATAAATTATCTGGGAGTAGGCATTAGGAGTGGTTTAAAATGGAATGACCATATAAAATTAACCGTCGGTAAAGCAGACGCCAGACTGAGATTCATTGGAAGAATCCTAAGGAAACGCTATCCGAAATCAAAGGAAGTGGGTTACATTACACTTGTTCGCCCACTGCTTGAATACTGCTCACCAGAGTGGGATCCGTACGAGATAGGGTTGATAGATGAGATAGAGAGGATCCAGCGGAGAGCAGGGCGCTTCGTTACAGGATCATTTAGTAATCACGAAAGCGTGACGGAGATGACAGATAAACTCCAGTAGAAGACTCTGCAGGAGAGACGCTCAGTAGCTCGGTACGGGCTTTTGTTGAAGTTTCGAGAACATACCTTCGCCGAAGAGCCAAGCAGTATATTGCTCCCTCCTACGTATATCTCGCGAAGAGACCATGAGGATAAAATCAGAGAGATTTGACCCCACACAGAGGCATACCGACAATCTTTCTTTCCATGAACAATACAAGACTGGAATAGAAGGGAGAACCGATAGAGGTACTCAAAGTACCCTCCGCCACACACCGTCAGGTGGCTTGCGGAGTATGGATGTAGATAGCGCTGCACTAGACGTGATCTTACTACAGCTTGTATCCCCTTACTAAAAGCAGCAGAAGTCTTTAGCGGCAGAAGAAATCATTTTACTCGAAATGAAAGTCATTTCGAATTTATGTTAGAAGCAATTATTTAACAAATGGCACGCGGCATGTGCCCAAGGTCACAAATATACTGACGGAAACGCAGTAGAACGACGACGTACAGGCTGTTAAATCGAAGAGCCGGCTTAACCCGATCCCTCAACTCTTTCAGTTATCAGTCATGTAAGGGATGATCAAAATGTTTTCATTTAAGGGCGTTGCTGCAGCGCATATCCAACGTAGCGGGTCTCCGATGCGGGTATATGAGCAAGGACGTGTAGACAAGGGGCTTTCGTGTCTTTCCGAAGTGCATGCAGTAAATGGGGAAACGTGAACTATGGCGACTTTATTACCAAGTGCGTCCAAACAGGACCAACACGCTGTAATTCTTTTCTAACTGCCGAAGGACACGCTACGGTGGATATCCTTCGAAAAATGAAGAATGTGTATGGGACAGCATGTCTGTCGAAAAACACCGTTGTTGAACGGTGTGCCAAGTTCCGTGCTGGAAGCCATTCTACACAAAACGCCGCGATACCGCACAGCCGTAACCCAGAACTTATGTCAAATGAAGTGTAAGACACTCGAGCACCCGCCCTATAGTCCCGATCTCTCCTCTTGCGATTATCACGCTTTCGGTTCCCTAAAAAAGGCCTCGAAGAGTCGACGATTCCTGGCGGACAAGGATTTGCAACAGGCTGTTACAGACTTCCTCACTCAGCAGCACACGTTGTTTTACCAAACAGGTATCTTCAACCACTTGGGATGATTAACTCAACGCTCACGGCGATTTTTCCTAATTGACATACAGATTTTGGACTGGACGGCCTTCGAAAGGAAACTCCTTGATCGCTTCTTGTAAATGAATATTTATACGGGATGATAAAGATCATTTTTCCACATTACATAACTGCAGCAACAACAGAGCACCACACACACACGCACACACACATACACACACACACACACACACACACACACACACACACACACACACACACACACAGCGACATCTAAATACTCTGCTGGAAAAAAATCTGTACACCATTTTGAAGGTTTCCAGTTCATTCAAGATTTAGAGTTGCAACAGCGCATATGGACGACATGCCATAATGACATCTACAGATGAATAGCACAAGTGGCTCTGAGGTACCAATATCGACCCACGCTGAAACAACTATATTAGTAAGTGGTGTAGCCTCCACGGGCGGCAACGAAGGCTCTGTCTCTGGCATCAGGTCAATCGTACAGATGGCGAATACTGCCCTGGTATACATTGTACCACGCCTGCTCGACCCCTTCACGTAGTTCATTTAGAGAAAAGTTGCACAAGTCACCTCTCGTCCCATCATATCCAACAGCGATTGGAGACAACTCTGGAGATCGGGCTGGCCAGGGAAGTTTCTGCACGTTTTGCAGAGCACAGTGAGTTTCACGGACTGTGTGTGGGCGAGCATTATCCAGTTGGAACAACACATCAACTTGCTGTTGCAATAATGGCAAAAGAATGGGTCTGACAATATTCTGCACGTACCGAACACTGGTTATTATCCTCCAGAAACACATAAGGTGAACGAGAGTGGCAGCTTATCTCACTGCAGACCATGAAGCCTGGGATAGGGCATGTGTTCGGTTCGGTTGTTTGGGGGAGGAGACCAGACAGCGAGGTCATCGGTCTCATCGGATTAGGGAAGGAAGTCGGCCGTGCCTTTCAAAGGAGCCATCCCGGCATTTGCCTGGTGCGATTTGGGGAAATCACGGAAAACCTAAATCAGGATTGCTGGACGCGGGATCGAACCGTCGTCCTCCCGAATGCGAGTCCAGTGTGCTAGCCACTGCAACACCTCGCTCGGTACTAGGGCCAGTGTGTCTTGGATGAATTCACCCTATGAGACAGCGCTCAGGTCTATGTCGCATACGCAAACTACCATCATTCGAGTGCAGGCAAAGAACACGGCGCGCCATTCCATCTTCCAAGTAATACTCTGATGGCACCAATCGAGCCGACCACGTTGATGTTGTCCTGTGAGTGGAAGACGTGCTTAGAGGTGTGCGTGCCCGTATTCCCACTGCTAATAATCAGTTCGCTACAGTTCAGTTACCTGTGCTGTGATAGCTGCATGATCTCCCACTGCTGCTCTTACAATGCTACGATCCTGGCAGGCGTCTGTGCTGCGTGGACGTTCAGAAACTCCGCTACGGCTGTGAGAATGTTCATGTGACCACAGATACCAACATCGCTCCACAACTGACACCTCACGTCCAAGCTTGTATGGGAGCTCTCCGGAAGGACCATCCAACCATTCGTATGGCAACAATTTGATCCCTTTCAAACTAACTCATTTGGCTGTAGGAAGCACGAGTGCGTCTCCATAGCATGGTTGCTTGCTTGCTTCGCACGTTTGCACCACCTGGCTGTGTGCATACCCTATTAAAGGGTAGACACAGATGGCGCTCTGGTAGCTAAGCCACTGCGCTATCTGTTTGCGGACGGCGTTGAAAGATGTACTAACCCCCAGGCGGCACATGCCGTCATCGTATCAAAGTCTACATTGTCTTTCCAGGTGTACTAAGTATTTTTTCGGAAGCGACCACTGATACCTGACCACTGAATCTGTAGTCTTGTAACTGTGTAGATCTGCTGCAATTAGGACTGTTCGAAGCGGAAACTCAACTGTCATATAAAAATTCTAAACGTCTCCGTAACAAAATTTCTTCTAGATTTGTAACGCCAAGAAAATGGTAAAGTACTTCATTTTCCTTAATTTTTTTCAAAGATATTTAATGGCAATGTTCTAAGTATTTTGGTATCCTCTGTTAGGAGGTTACCGAATAGTTTACTAAATTTATCCCACTGTGTTGGGTTTTGCAGCTTACCTTACAACTGAAAATGTGCAGTATGGTACAGAAGTTAACTATGTAAGTACAGGCTTTCACTGCCATTGCCACAGTCAACAATATTCTTGTAGTCATGCTACCACTTTGTCATTCTGTAAACGTGTTTTAGCAAAACCACGCTGAAGAAGGACATTTGCAACCATGGCAGAAACGTCGGAGGTTTTACACATTGACAGTGAGGCCACAGACCCAGAAGAATTTTATTGTGAAGTTCTTAATACAGATAAAAGAGTAACAGCCTCTGATTCTCCTAGAAGACATGACTGGAATGCTTTCAGGAATTCATCTGTACCTGCAGGAAGTTGTTAGGTTTCGGTGCATTCCTAGATACTGAGATTCCGCTAAACGCCTATAGAGGAATCTGCTTGCAAAAGTAGAAAAGAATCTATTGCTCGTCATTCCATATGTACATTTAATAGAATTTACAAAAAAAGTCCTCAAGTTGTTTGAACCCACAGTACCTTAATAGGCGTCGTGCCTTTGGATGTCTAATGCCATGTCTTTCCGTTTGAAAACAAGTCCTGTTACAAACTACAGAGAGGAGAGAAGGATGCCTTTCCATCTGAAAACTAGCCCTGTTGCTAACTAAAGAGCGGGGAGAAGGATGAAAGGAAGGGAATGGACCCACAGTGCGACTTAGCATTGCTGTCAAAGTAACTGTTTGATAGAAGTGGACGCCGTCCATCGAGTACCAAACTTTTGATTCCTGAACATCTACAAGTATAATTCGTAATCCATATAACTGCGTGTGGTGGAGGACAGTTCTGATACAGCTGTCTGTTGCCTCCTTCTTAGTTCCATTTACCAATGGTGCGTGGGAAGAGTGATTAAAGCTCCGTACTAGCTCTAATATTTCAGGTTTTCTCCTTTTGATCGATTATCGAGACGTATGCGGGATAATGTAATGTGCTGCTCGACTCTTCCCGACAAGAACTCTCTCCGTATTTCGATAGCAACCCTCAACATGATATGCAACGCCTCACTTGTTGCGTCTGCTGCTAGAGTTTATTTAGCTTCTCCGTAATGTTCTCGCACCGACTAAACGATCGTGTGGCGAAACGCATCGTTGGATCATCTATATCCTTTGCGTTAATTCACCATTGTGAAGGTTCTATACTGATGAGCTGCACTCAAGAAACGGTTGAACAAGTATTTTGTACGTCACTTCATCTGTGGTTGGATTACATAGTCTTAAGATTCTTCCAATGAATCTCAGCCTAGAATACTCGGTAAGCTCGTACTTCGTTCACTGAACGATAGTGCGAAACTGTCTCAAATACCTTCCTGATATCAAGTAACGCTCCTCTAACCTAGTCCTCGATGTCTTCGGCTCTCTGGATCTAATAGACGAATAGAGCGATCTTATTTTCGCTAGATCCATTTTGACTTTTACAGAGAATATGTTCATTCACAAAAAACGTTATAATACGTGAGCATAAAACAGGTTCCATAATTTTACAGCCTATGGACGTCAGCGATATAGGCTTATAGTTATATGCATCTGTCCTATGAACCTTTTCGAAAACGGGATTGAGGTATTCAATCAAGTGTTGGTGGACATAAGAAGAAATGTTTAATTGAGACGTCGATTATGTCCTGGCAAGGTAATCTCATGAGCAAATGGTTTAGAGATAGCTGCTTTGCTCGACAGCGTCTGCTCCTATCATCGTGAGGAATGAGTTGACTAATCGTGTCATATGAAACAGTCGTCGTCGCACCTCGTATCAGAATTTGGCCGTGGCATCGAATGCAGCATGAAAAAGGAACGTGATATCAGCGGATTTGACAGCGGACAGACGATGGGCGCTACTTTCACGAGGTGATCTAGACATTGTCTTTTCAAGTGCTGCTGTATCAAGGGTTTACCGTGAGTACCTCAACTGGAGGAAACAGCCGAACACAGAGCCTGTCACCGTGATACCAGAGGTCGTCGTTGTGTGTCGGGGATTGTAGCAACGGATAGACGCTGCAGTATCCTCCTCACCAGTTCAATGCTAGACAACAGCAACCAGATAACTGTCGTAACATGCTGAACGACCACATTGCTGTGGAGTACAAGAGCCACGGGCACGTTTAGCATGAGCTCAAGAAAACTGCTATTGAGTGTTCATTAGTTTCGAACATATTCTACGAGTCACTTTGCATGATGTATCGTAATGACGAGGAATGAGTCAGTCTCAGTTTGCAGCATATCAACTTAATTAGTGGACAAATATGGTTACATACAGACCATTTACAGATGAGTTTACACAACGAAGAAAAATATTTTGTTTAATAATACAAGTTGAGTATGTAACACTTCTGCACAGAAAAAAAATACAAACTTCGAAATAAATATTATTCTGTGCAATGGAAGGAGTTACCCAGATAGGTATTTTTCTGTCTGATTCAGCTTTGCATTCTGTCAGGAATGTAGTACCATTAGATAAATGGTAAAAGATTTTGGTAGCAGCATTGTTCATTACTTTCTGAGCTAAACTAAGTTGTAATTAACTGTAATGAAGTTCGTTTGTTTCTTCTAGTACTTTAATTTTAGATGTCATTACTCCTTCAGAACACTAATGCATTGTTTCTTCGTGTATGTTAAGTCCAGCTGAAACCACTCGCTATGAGATTTCGTAGAGCTCCCACACTGTGAGATAGATTGTTTGCTAGGTTTCACTAGCTGCTCCTAACAGTACCAGGCATTTTCTGTGCGGATAAGGGCGGGTGATATTGTGGACCATTCGAGATCCCATAGGCCTCTTGGTCACCGAAAATGCAGAAATAAATATCCTGGTTCATGTTCATGAAAATCATATTGAGTGGACCCAAGTCATGTTACGAAGACAAACCCGAAAACATCACAGGACCACATCCAGCCTGAGCTATAGCCTCCACACAATGGGTTAACCACCTCATAGTAATGTCGGTTCACTCGAAGCCTTGAATCGTTTGAAACAGGTAAAACTGCCATTCGTCTGACCACACTACAAGCCATCAGTCAGCTACTGTCCAGTTTCTTTGATGTCTGGCCCACTGAACAGATGTATCCTGGTGTGGCACTGTGAGCAAATGCCTTTCGTGAGATACCCGACTTAAAATATCCGACGCATCGGGTTCTCATCGCAATGTTTCCTCGGAAACTGTCTGAAAAAGACGTGCATTCACTGACAGCAGCAACTCCTATAGGCGATTGTGAGAGATTATCACAGACAAGGCGTGATACGCGTCTCCGGTCTTTGTAGGTTATTCTATGGCCACAGCTATTTCGCCGTGTTAGAGGGCTAAGAATTTTACATTCCTTGCAGACACGTTGCAGGGTACGCGTTGATATACAGACAACTCAGGCAGTTTCTTTCACGGTTAAGTTATCGGTACATCCAAACACAAAATCTCCTTTCTGCCATCCTGTCACGTTTCCTCGTCGACCCGTATTTCTGTGCTAATTCCTCACAAGCAACTGTTCCTTGCACACCACCTCTCTGTCACGCCGTAAGTCAGTTGGTGAGCGTCTCGTGACTGACTAGTACTCGTTCTATGGTTTCTACAGTGCACCATAACCACCAACGGGCTCTCTTAAGAGCCGATGAGTAAAATGTTACCCTATGAGCTTAGGATTTTTAATCAAAATAACATAGTTGTTGCTTGGATGTGTTACATGCTTAAAGATGTTACATGTTATACTCACACCATTTATTTGTATTTCTAGTTGCCAGCTAGCCATTTATAGGGGCCTCGAATACTACAAAGCTAAAATGTAATAAGAAGTACCGTTACGGCCCGAGCAGTACTCGTGTTGCTATCAGGAGGACGAGCGAAGAGCGGGGCTGAGTGGTCCCGTGCATCGCGGGGAAGCATCATTCAAATAATTATTCTTTTTCGGAGAAAGTTTTACAATCACTCACTCCTCGTCCTGGTGCTGCGTAGCAGCGACCATGCTGAATCTGTGCTGCTTGAAAGAGCTAGGTGACAAGTCAGTGCCCATAGGGCGGGGGGGGGGGGGGGGATGCGGCGGCCGTGCGTCTCCGCAACCCTGTTTGGCTGTAGACGTCAGAGAGGGCCACAGCGCTCTCGATGAGAGAAGCTTCGCTTAGGCTCTATCCCTGAATACTGCATACCCCTGTAGTCGGTTGTCAAGATGGCGTGAAGGCGGAAGGCCCAAAAGCAACACGAGAACAGACCGAATGGTGGTCCCACATACAGCCAGTAAATGGGGTACTTTTACTGCCCCGGTAGTGGCGACACTGGCACCCAGCGCCCAAGCTGGACAGCTTGCAGGCGGAAGATCGGTTCTTCATCCACGGAAGATCGGTCCAGCCCTCACGCTCAGCCATTCAGCGTTGTGACTGCGAGGAGTGCGGCATGCAGACCCGGCATGGACCCACAAGCAGTGGACTTCATATCGACCACAGCTTGTAGGCACTTAAACGCATCAAAGCATCCTGTAACTTAATAGAGCTCCATGGACTTTCGTGACGCAGATGGAATGGTCTCACTCTGAGAATGAGCTTGAGGAGGGTGGGAGTATTATAGCAGGCGATGAGTTGATCCCCATACGCCGGTGGCACAATGTGCTCTCGTTTTCTAATCCTGTCAGCGCTCTCGGGTGCTATGGTGTTTAACTTTAGGGTTTCAGGGCGTCCTTTTATGCGAAGTTTACATCCCGAAATGTGTTCTTATGACATCTCTAGGTAAAGTTAATACATTTAGCCTCGTTAAAGCAGAGCGTTCTGTCTGCTCCGCACTGTTGTCAAAGTGCTGAATCAGTTGTTCTTGGTATCACTTTCGCGCAGTCTGCTGAAACGAGCTCCTAGCTTGCTTATACGTCAGGCTTCCCCTGTTGACAATAGGTTATGACACCACTACGTAGCCGGCACACGAGCCACACTCAGTGACGCCTCATTTGGTTTCTAACAAAATTTTGTTCCTACAGTTACTATACTGCTGTGCAACAATATGAACAATATTCATTCCTCTAGTAAAACATGCTTAACTCAATCAACATAAATACTGATTTTAGTCTACTTACGACACCTATACTGTAAATGACATACATTTAAATTTACTACTTAAGGTGAACATAGGTTTGTTCAATAGCAGACACCAATCTCATAGATTTAATTAAAAATTCATTTATAATGGGTATCATAGTTTAACGTCTTTTGCATAACGAAGCCTTTAAGAACGAGCACAAACTCCGACGGGACAAGGATAGGAAATAAGTTGGCGAATGGCGAATGTTTTCAAAAGTAGGCACTTTGCCCACATTTGCCTTGATTGATATAGGACAGCATATGAAAAATAAAATCTTGAGAGGTCAGAAAGGTGTTTGAAACTAGTCTTCCCGAATACGAGTCCAGTACCTGAAAACACTGCACATTGCGCCGCCTCGTTGTTGATTCGACTATGGTACAGTTGCTGCTAATTTTTAATTCTGAAGTTTTATCTGCATACTAGAAAAAGTTCATAGAAAAAAGTAAATCTAATTTAAAATTTAAAATTTAAAATTTACTTTCCTCTTCTTGCTGGTGAGAGATCTAGTGTACACTAGGTAATTAACGTCGCCCATTCCTGTAGTATTATCGCCGTAGACATTACTATTCTTTCCAGAATGTGATGGATTATTGTTTATTTGTGACGAACTACGTTGCCAGATGCTTGAATTGTGAAGAAGCGATTATACACATAATTCCTCAACTATATGACGACCATGGTCGCAAACCACTATGTAAATGCTCGCTTTTTTACAGTAAATATTACTTGTTAGAGAATCAGTGATCCCATAATTTTGTACTAAAAGTCGTTAACGGACGGAAAAACGCAACTAGCTGAATTATTTGTTTCGAAACTAATAACTACGAGATTGCTCAAGTTAGTCTCAAACTGTCTTGCTCGTCGTAATCGGTTGTTCCATTTGTCCCATAAGCCAAATAAATTCGTTGACTTTTAGGTAAAACAAGAACTGTCTATGTAATGTAGTGAATGCCAAGAGAACTACGTCTAAATACACAAGACATCTGAAAACATTTCTTTCGAGACGTCATCCTTCGGTATATAAAAACAATCAAAACTGGATAATAATTTAAAAAATAGTGTGAATAAGTAATCTGAATGGACTTAGTAAGATTAAATGTGATTAAATCAGAAAGTTTTCTGCGTAGGCAGTTTTCTGAACTCGCTTCACGAAGTACAGTCTTTGTCGGCGACTACGGAAATATTTTCGGAAGAAAAACATTTATAAGAACGCGTGGTTGGCACTTACGTCGTGTGATTACAGCTGCTCTTACCCAGTAGCCGTAATACCTTAGAAGAAGTTTCAGGACAGAAACAGAATAAGGAATGTATACCGAAATAAATTTGTAGGCAGTAAAAGGCCAGAGTCCGGCGAATAAAACAGTGGTGACCGATCGAACAGTCAAAGATACACGAATGGGGACTGGCGACGCGTTTTCTGGAGAAATATACGTCAATTTGGCGTCGCAGGAAGATGTTATCATGGAGGGTTGGCCACCAAACTACAGCACAAACACCTGCGTAGCTCATATGGCGCGGACCGCCTGTCAGGCGTATCGCGGCATCATATGACAATATTGCTGTCTCCTTTTGTTCTGTTTGCCGCCTAGGAGGCCTTCCGGTATCTGGTAAACGGCGGTAACTGCTCACCGTTTCTTTATTGGGGCCTAGTGCACATATTCCACTTCCAAAATATTTTAGTATCTAAGGTTTAAGAGATGTAGCTTCTTTGAAACGATGTTTACTACTCATCCGATAGAGGAAGCAGCATTTTATTTTGTTCTCGCTAGTTTCTTTCTTCTGGAGTAACGCGGAATGCTGTAGGCCCAGGTGCTTTTCTGTAATGGCGAGAGATCGGTGCAGTGCCCTTCGGTTACGTATTTGTAAAATTTTCATTGTCGCTACGTGTTCCCGTCAGGAAGACTTCTTGGAACTACAAACAGTGGAATGTATTTGCGAGTTGCCTGGAACACAGTAACCTTCTCAGCATGGGTTCCGAAAATATGGATCATACGAAACAGAACTAGCGCTCTTAGCACTGGATATCCCCAATGCCATAGACTGAGGATAGATGGTTCTGGACTTAGACAACCTAGACAACACTGCTAAGTGTTTTAAGTGAAATTAGTTCTTACGGTAGATATAAAAGTGTTTCCGATTAGATGAACAGTTTTCTGACGGCAAGGGCACATACGTTATCCTGGATGAATAATCACCGAAAGACACTAAACTAATTCCCACTGTGGCCCAGACCATTACAATAGTGTGGTGTGCGTACTGTATGACCTTCGGTATACACACCATCAGATTATTTGACTTGTCGCTCTAACGAAGTACGCGAGTGTCAGGCGTGTTTATCTTCTGCCGTTAGGTCAGACGATAGAAATGCCACTTGCACGCTTAGAGTAGCAGATTGACGGTGACCAACTTTAAACAGAACTTGATTAATTTTCACACACATTTATTAAAATAATAAAAATCATAAACCTTATTTAACTTGATTCTGGATGCTATTTACAATTGACAATCTACTTTAATCTTATTCTCACATATCTCTGAGACTTGACAAAGTGTCTATACATTTATCTTCATGGCTATGTACAGGAATATGATAATCTTATTAGACGCATACTGAAACTTGACTACAGACTAATGCAGATTGACTAATCGGAGGTCTGTACACTCGTTATAATACCTCGAGCGTTCAGGTATCTCTGCGCGAGTGTCATCCGCGAGGAGAAAAGGTTCTATGTTAGCAGCAATCTCATTGGCTGCGTTAGATATTAATACGAGGATCGGCGGAAGCAGAATTTGGTCCGTCTCTATGACAGCGCCATCTCGTAGTGCGGAGACGGACGAGTGCTGCGCCAGCGCTGTTGTGCTTAGCGGGGCGCGCTCTAGTAGGAAAGTTGTGTACGCGCTGACTACTCGGAACTACGTACACAACAAATAGTATGAATAATGTTATGCACACATATTTTATCTGAAAGTAATACTGAAATGTTAGACGTTTTGCAGACGTTACCATTCTTATTTTTCATTATAAACCTTTCGGTTGGTTGCTATCTCTCTGTCTGGTGCTATTACAGCTAATCAGAGACTCCTCCACTGCAAATAGCTTATTTTTAAAATGGAGACGTGATTGTTCTTGGGCTATCTTTTATTGTAACGTTCCTTTCTGACCACCTGCAAGGAACTGGTTGTGTCGTATTGTGACCACGCCATTAGTATCTTTCTCGCTCTGTTGTTATTCTCAGTGACGTTTATTCATCAATTTTTTGCAGAACTTGCTAGAGTGTGGTTTTATCTTTCGACTTCATCTTTACAAATCTTCAAATCGTTTTATATAATTTTTGTCTGTTGTCCATATTTAAAAGAAGGCTGTATACATGGAAGAAGCCTGGAGATGCTGACAGGTTTCAAATAGATTATATAATGGTAAGACAGAGATTTAGGAACCAGGTTTTAAATTGTAAGACATTTCCAGGGGCAGATGTGGACTCTGACCACAATCTATTGGTTATGACCTGTAGATTGGAACTGAAGAAACTGCAAAAAGGTGGGAATTTAAGGAGATGGGACCTGGATAAACTGAAAGAACCAGAGCTTGTAAAGGGTTTCAGGGAGAGCATAAGGGAACAATTGACAGGAATGGGGGAAAGAAATACAGTAGAAGAAGAATGGGTAGCTTTGAGGGATGAAGCAGTGAAGGCAGCAGACGATCAAGTAGGTAAAAAGACGAGGGCTGGTAGAAATCCTTGGGTAACAGAAGAAATATTGAATTTAATTGAAGAAAGGAGAAAATATAAAAATGCAGTAAGTGAAACAGGCAAAAAGGAATACAAACGTCTCAAAAATGAGATCGACAGGAAGTGCAAAATGGCTAAGCAGGGACGGCTAGAGGACAAATGTAAGGATGTAGAGTGTTATCTCACTAGGGGTAAGATAGATACTGCCTACAGGAAAATTAAAGGGACCTTTGGAGAAAAGAGAACCACTTGTATGAATATCAAGAGCTCAGATGGAAACCCAGTTCTAAGCAAAGAAGGGAAAGCAGAAAGGTGGCAGGAGAATATAGAGGGTCTATACAAGGGCGATGTACTTGAGGACAAAATTACGGAAATGGAAGAGGATGTAGATGAAGATGAAATGGGAGATACGATACTGCGTGAAGAGTTTGACAGAGTACTGAAAGACCTGAGTCGAAACAAGGCCCCCGGAGTAGACAACATTCAATTGGAACTACTGACGCCCTTGGGAGAGCCAGTCCTGACAAAACTCCACCATCTGGTGAGCAAGATGTATGAGACAGGCGAAATACCCTCAGACTTTAAGAAGAATATAATAATTCCAATCCCAAAGAAAGCAGGTGTTGACAGATGTGAAAATTACCGAACTATCAGTTTCATAAGTAACAGCTGCAAAATACTAACGCGAATTCTTTACAGACGAATGGAAAAACTAGTAGAAGCCGACGTCGGGGAAGATCAGTTTGGATTCCGTAGAAATACTGGAACACGTGAGGCAATACTGACCCTACGACATATCTTAGAATCTAGATTAAGGAGAGGCAAACCTACGTTTCTAGCATTTGTAGACTTAGAGAAAGCTTTTGACAATGTTGACTGGAATACTCTCTTTCAGATTCTGAAGGTGGCAGGGGTAAAATACAAGGAGAGAAAGGCTATTTACAATTTGTACAGAAACCAGATGGCAGTTATAAGAGTCGAGGGACATGAAAGGGAAGCAGTGGAGGGTAGGGAGTGAGACAGGGTTGTAGTCTCTCCCCGATGTATTCAATCTGTATATTGAGCAAGCAGTGAAGGAAACAAAAGAAAAATTCGGAGTAGGTATTAAAATCCATGGAGAAGAAATAAAAACTTTGAGGTTCGCCGATGACATCGTAATTCTGTCAGAGACAGCAAAGGACTTGGAAGAGCAGTTGAACGGCATGGATAGTGTCTTGAAAGGAGGATATAAGATGAACATCAACAAAAGCAAAACGAGGATAATGGAATGTAGTCGAATTAAGTCGAGTGATGCTGAGGGAATTAGATTAGGAAATGAGACACTTAAAGTAGTAAATGAGTTTTGCTATTTGGGGAGCAAAATAACTGATGATGGTCGAAGTAGAGTGGATATGAAATGTAGACTGGCAATGGCAAGGAAAGCTTTTCTGAAGAAGATAAATTTGTTAACATCGAGTATAGATTTAAGTGTCAGGAAGTCATTTCTGAAAGTATTTGTATGGAGTACAGCCATGTATGGAAGTGAAACATGGACGATAAACAGTTTGGACAAGAAGAGAATAGAAGCTTCCGAAATGTGGTGCTACAGAAGAATGCTGAAGATTAGATGGGTAGATCACATAACTAATGAGGAAGTATTGAATAGGATTGGGGAGAAGAGAAGTTTGTGGCACATTTTAACCAGAAGAAGGGACCGGTTGGTAGGACATGTTCTGAGACATCAAGGGATCACCAATTTAGTATTGGAGGGCAGCGTGGAGGGTAAAAATCGTAGAGGGAGACCAAGAGATGAATACACTAAACAGATTCAGAAGGATGTAGGTTGCAGTAGGTACTGGGAGATGAAGAAGCTTGCACAGGATAGAGTAGCATGGAGGGCTGCATCAAACCAGTCTCAGGACTGAAGACCACAACAACAACAAGTTCCAAATACTGTTCTTAATCATTTTTATTCTCAATTCAAACAGTGGAAAATCCGGGACGAAGCAACGAAAGCGTTATGAAAAGTATAGGTTGCTACTCACCATATAGAGGAGATGCTGAGTCGTAGACAGGTACAACAAAAAGACTGCTATATAATGAAGCTTTCGACCGAAAGGTCTTCTTCTAAAGTAGCAAACACAGCCACATTCACACAAGCACAATTCACACACACATGACCACTGTCACTGGTCACGTGTGTGTGTGTGAACTGTACTTGTGTGACTGTGTGTGTGTTTTCTACTTTAGAAGATCGTCTTTCAGCAGGAAGCTCAGTTGTATAGCAGTCTATTCGTTGTCCCTGTCTGCGACCGAACGTCTCCCCTGTATGGTCAGTAGCGGTTTCTCCGCTATTCAATATTTATATTGTTTTAACGATGCATTTGTTTTCTTCATGAGCAGTGCATTTCCTCCTCCAATTTTTTGTTTTATGTCATCCTTTTACAGTTATGTTACTTCCTAAGTATTTGTAAGATGTTGTTTGTTTTATTTTATTTCCCTCAGTTTTAATGTTTATTTCTTCTGTTTCCTGGGAGCACACCAGTATTTCTATCTTTTTTGAGATAATTTTCATTTTCTACTCATCCTTTGGTACCGTAATCCATAATTTCTCAGATTCCTGGAGCTATCACAGCTGTGAAATGACGTCGCAGTTATTTGCATGAGAACTTTTTCTGCTGAAAATCCCAGTAATTTCTAATTAAGTCTCGACAAAATATCAGCCTGATGCGAAGGCTGACAACGCAGGGAAAAGTAAAATTTTGCACTTCACGGAACATACAAGCGTGATATTCTTTGAGTACAGGTTTCATGAGCCTCAACTAGAGTGTGCCACGTCGTGGAAGTATTCGGTTAACATATTAGAGATATTGTGTGTAACGACCATATACGGCCAGTTTTACGATTGTTTGGTAGTGTAATTGGATAATTTTGTAACATGAAGATATTACAACGCCGCACGGGATTAGCCCAGCAGTCTAAGGCGCTGCAGTCATGGACTGTGCGGCTGGTCCCGGCGGAGGTTCGAGTCCTCCCTCGGGCATGGGTGTGTGTGTTTGTCCTTAGGATAATTTAGGTTAAGTCGTGTGTAAGCTTAGGGACTGATAATCTTAGCAGTTAAGTCCCATAAGACGTCACACACATTTGAACATTCTGAAGATATTACATACAAAACATTTTTATAATCTAGAGTTTAATTCTGCTGCAGTGTATGAGGGACGTATCAGGCTGGACTCATGAGACATTGAACGGTACAAAATCTTTGACTGCGGAGAAAATATAACAAAAATTTTCAATATCTCAATTTGGGGACACTGGGAGACAAACGCCGTTCCTGTCGCTAGTGCTACTTCGATAATTCGAGCAACCGTCCTTTAGACCAGGGACTGCGAATATTCTTTAGTATCCTTCCGTATCAGTTCAATAAATTTCGCACAGATGAAATTTGCAAATGAAAGATGTCACAGATGCGTACGAGCAATATTTTTCCTTGCGTGAATGGAACATGAAGAAACTTAAATCTTTGGCACAAGAAAGTGTCCTCTACCACGCGGAGTATTTACGTATGTGAAGACGTTGTAGAGATTTCCTGAATTTGTTTGTCTTGCTATGTTTTTATTTATGTAGAGCGATTATGACAATATTTAAATAAATACATACTCCGTTGTTTCCAGAATGGCGAATGGCGACGGCCCAGCCATGAGCGTATCCAAGATTGCTTTATTGTGTATTAAGCACGTCTGGCGTAGAAGAGTTGAATTTTAGCGCACCTAGAACTGTTTCTTGTGAAAGCCAACGATAAAGTGCTTATTTCCGTTGATAATGTTAGAAGTCCCAATATTGTTGATAGCGACAGGGATTTACGTCCATGAGTAACTTGTATTTCCGTCAAAGCGACAGGCGAATTCAGGATAAGTAAAGCGAGCGACGATACTGCTCTTAATAGTAGCCAGATTGCAGGTATTCAGTCAATGGAACACTTCGTCTATGAAGTCTTGGGTGTACAGGGCTCTCCACTTGCCAATGTGTCAAGTGTGTTCCATGAACGCATCAAGAAAACCGCCGGTGCCAATGAAAACTCTGTCAGCCGCCATACGATGCGTAGCGGAGGATACCTTATACCACCACTAGTCATTCTCTTTCCTTCTCCACTCGTAAATGAAGCAAGTGAACGCATAATGTAAATGCTCTCGTATGTCGCTAAAATGGGAGCTGGGATAGATGGATCAGAAAACATGAGCCCTATGTATCGGAATTTTCAGGTGCTTAAGTGTATGCATAACTACAAAAAACCATTAGCTATTTTCATTCCTTTTCTTCATGTTCCACGGATCATTTGGCGGTTTTTTTAGTATCGAAAATATGTTTCATGAGACCGTTTACAGCCAAGTGTAACACGATTATTTTCGGTGGATGACTATATGCTGGCTATTTACAAGTTCCTAAATGGCACACTGACCTAAATTTAATGTTAATGAACATGTTGTTTTTCAGTCCTACTCATGCAACTACACTTAAAAATAATGTTTCAGACACAGCTGCAATCTTTTTCGATGGTCCACTTTTATTAATCATGGCATAATAAAAATTTGACCATGCTGTTATTTCTGAGAAATTTTACTCATGACATTCACAGGGCTCCACATCCATAATGGATACAATTTTTACACGTAAAACAAATTTTTTTCCAGTCACTATTTATAAGATAATAATTCGCGAGTGGAATAGTAGAAGTTTTCCGGAAGATATAATTTTAGGCTACATTTAAAACTTACTTTACCACTTGTTAGACATTGAATGTTATTGGTCAAACGGTGAAGCATTTTCTTGAGGTACGTACTAAACCCTTTTGTGAGCTCTAATAATCAGTAATAAAGACCATTATCCTTCTGGTGTTGTACGTATGGACATCGCTATCCTTCTCAAATTGTGATTGATTATTACGACGTATTTCACTAGCGAATATGTGTATTGTGGTGGTGCAGTTAAAGCGCCGAACTACTTAAAGGGGCACCTACATGACGACCGCGGGTGAACGCCACGTGTTGTTCTTACTGCTCCCTTTTCTGCAATCAATACTTTATTCTAAGTGATAAATAAATTTAGAAAATTATTCTGTAACATAACATTGAGTGGAAATATACGAAATACGTTAGTAGATTGACTTGTCTGTTTTCAAGAGTAGCAAGTATACGAAGAGCAGAGGCATCTGTACTTAACTGTTTGGGGAACTAAGTAAGTAAATAGTATATGCAGAACTTATTCAAATAATATAATTCAAGTAGATGAAACTGCTTCACTGCAGAGCAAATAAAAGCAACAGAAATGAACCATCATTTATGTTTTCGTTTAAATCATTGATAAACACGGAGTAATAAATTGCCAGGCAGCTGAACCGTAGCATAATGTAAGTTTAATTTCGCGATGTCTTTTCAGCCGTTAAACTGACAGCTGACGGAGAATGCAGCTCATAAACGTTGACGGTTAGTTATATTAAAACAAGCTTGAGATGGAACATTAATGCTGTCCGTTCCCGTCTACTGTTGGCACTGGATAACAATAACCAAAGCATGTGTGCGTTCGATTTTATGAACAACAGATCCTTAGAAGTAACTGAACAGAAAAAAAAAATATTCACTCAGCACATGTTTTCATGTGTCATGTGGTCATGTGTGCAGCAGATAGAGCTATATATTAGGAAAAATTATCGAAAGAAACCGTCAAGTAAATTTAAATGTTTGCTGTAAATACTGCACTCCGTTACTGAATACAAAAGATCTTAAATTTTGTACGTTATCAACAGGTAGACTAACTTGATAAAATGTGTCGAGATAATATATTGTGCCGAACAGGGACTCTATCTCATATCGCAGCTATTCGCAGGCAGTTCACAACCAATTCCACTATCTTTCTCCCTTTATCCAACGTCAGCACGCTTCACTGAAAGACTCAAGGCTTCAACTCATCAAGAGCGTTCGCAATTCCTCGAAAATTCAGCAAAGATTGCCAAAGCTTTCTTCCGCAAATTTAAGGTAGTTGACTGCAAGCAATGTACGAGGAAAGATGGAAAAATATATCACTGATGCAGCTGCAGAAAATGCGCACGAAGTAAGTCAAAATTAAGGTGTAGAATATTGTGGGACGGCAGCTGCTTTGTAGAAGAGGATTTTTTCCCCTCTTCAGGGTAGAACAGATCGACAGAGATGTCTACAGAGAGTGAACATTCCCTGAGTTTCAGTTCTGTTAATGAACCTTGGCGGGTGTAGCCCGGAGGAATCAGCGAATCCAAAATACCGTTCATCAGGTTGTTTTACCTGGTGTGGATATTGTTATTGATTAATTCTCGAGACGGACGGCTATAAAACATATAGTGCGGGGATACAGTGCTGAGTCTAACCACTGAATATCTTCAGCTTGATCGCAATGAAATTATGGATAGGTTTTTAATGCTGTCCTTGTGACGAATACGAATATATCACAGCGAAAGTTAGTTGATCATTTCCATTCTAAGTTTGTCTTCAATAATTTCAATAACTTTCTTTACGGCAGTATTCAAAGAGAAAAAGCACTGGAAACCGAATGAAAAAAATGTAATTGGCTTCATCACTGCCTATTCTAACTTACTTGAAACATTAATAAGTAGGAGGTGTGTTTTAATGAGCGTCAGTGCCAGAAGATCCATTATTGGCACACTTCACTGACAACTTCATTGAAAATTATATTGTTGAGAAAAATACATCTTTCTCACCTTGTATTTTTGGCAGACGAATCCTTGCCAATTTGGAGAACGAGAGATACCTGCGAGAATTTTCATTCGCATACTTTGTTTAGTTGGCTCAATCAAACATTTACAGTATTTTGAGTAACTTGAAAAGAATAGCAACATACACTATGTGATCAAAAGTATCCGGACACCTGGCTGAAAATGACTTACAAGTTTGTGGCGACCTCCATTGGTAATGCTTGAATTACATATTGTGTTGACCTACCCTTAACCTTGACGACAGCTTCCACTCTCGCAGGCATACTTTCAATAAGGTGCTGGAAGGATTCTTGGGGAATGGCACCTCATTCTTCACGGAGTGCTGCACTGAGGAGAGGTATCGATGTCGGTCGGTGAGTCCTGGCACGAAGTCGGCGTACCAAAACATCCAAAACGTGTTCTATAGGATTCAGATTAGGACTCTGTGCAGGCCACTCTATTACAGGGATGTGACTGTCGTGTAACCACTCCGCCATAGGGCGTGCATTCTGAACAGGTGCTCGATCGTTTTGAAATATGCAACCGCCATCCCCGATTTACTCTTGGTCGCAGATGGATGGTGCTTAAACCATCAATGCAGGCCTGTTCTGTGATACTGCCACGCAAAACAACAAGGGGTGCAACTTCATGAAAAACACAACCTTACCATTACACCATCGCCTCCGAACTTTACTGTTTTCACAACACACGCTCGCAGATGACGTTCACTGGGCCATTCGCCTAACCTACACCCTGCCATCGGATCGTCACATTGTGCACTGTGATTTGTCACTCAAAACAACGTTTTTCCACTATTCAATCGTCTAATGTTTACGCTCATTACACAAAACGAGGCGCCGTTTGGCATTTACAGGTGTTATGTGTGGTTCATGAGCAGACGCTTGACCATAAAATCCAAGTTTTCTCACATCCCACCTAACTGTCATAGTGCTTGCAGTGGATCCTGATGCAGTTCGGAATTCCTGTGCGATGGTCTGGATAGTTGTCTGCATATTACACACTACGACCCTGTTCAACTGTTGGCGGTCTCTGTCTGTCAACAGACGAGGTCGGCGTTTACGCTTTTGTGCTGTACGTGTCCCTTCACGTTTCCACTTCACTATCACATCGTAAACAGTGGACCTAGGAATGTTCAGGTGTGTGGAAACCTCGTTTACAGACGTATGATACAACTGACACCCAATCACCTGACCGCGTTCGAAGTCCGTGAGTTCCTCGGAGCGTCGCATTCTGCTCTCTCACGATGTCTAATGGCTACTGAGGTCGCTAATATGGAGTACCTGGCAATGCAGCTAATATGAACAACGTATGTTTTGGGAGGTGTCCGGATGCTTTTGATCACATAGTGTATTGTTATATTCAACTAAATACTGACAGCTCAGCTAATATGAACAACGTATGTTTTGGGAGGTGTCCGGATGCTTTTGATCACATAGTGTATTGTTATATTCAACTAAATACTGACAGCTCTGCTTCCGTCCCAGAAAGTGCCAATGAAACTATAGAAAGACAAGTACATACATTTAGAAAAATGTAGTGCAATGGCAAAATGATAAAAATCACAGACAGTTTTTTTTTACATGTGGTTCGTACAAAGCCATTAATGTTATCGTTAGCTTAAAAAATCTTCTGAGTGACGGTAATTGCAATTGAAGCTCGTATTTCTTTCTTTCATTTTTTAAGTTATTTTTAATCGTCTTTCTAAGATTTAGGGCGTTTAAGATAGCATAAGTCCTTTCCTAAATATGTTGCATGAAAATGTAAAAATACATTTTAGTTTAACGCTGCAACATTACTACTACACAGTTTAACGACATGTTGCCGAGAATGGCCAAGACAAAATCACAGGTCTCTCCTTCTACGATGGTCTTCAAAAAGGCAGAAGTGACTTTTATTAAGCGCTGTACTGCACTTCAAAGATACATGACGCTATTTTTCAAGATGGTCACCAAGTGTGTAAGTAACTGTCGGAACGTTCTACCAATAGTTCATTTCCGCGACGATAGAAATCTGCTCCATGTTCACTGAGCCATTCGAGAACCATTTTATTAACGTCCTCATCTTTGGCAAAAATCTTTGCTTCCAGATGTTCTTTCAGCTTGCCGAAACGATCTAAATCGTATGGTGGAAGACCCTGACTTCCTTATGAGTACATCCCACATTTTTGCAGCATTCGTTAAACTGTTGGCACTCACGACATGAGTAACTTTCTGAAGTCATACGTATTTTCGGAGCTCGGTTACAGGCGATAAAATGGTCCAAATAGCTCTGAGCACTAAGGGACTTAACATCTGAGGTCATCAGTCTCCTACAACTTAGAACTACGTAAACCCAACGAAGCTAAGGACATCACACACATCCATGCCCGAGGCAGGATTCGAATCTGCGACGTAGCGGTCGCGCAGTTTCAGACTGAAGCGCCTAGAACCAGTCGGCCACACCGGCCGGTACGGGCGATAAGGCAGTTTTTGACTTGTTACGGAGATTGAGTGTTCAGCAGGTAAAAGTTGCAGAGTTATTGTGAACCAACCTGAACAGACAACAGCAAACATTCAGTTCTTGCATGGAGTGTAAGGAGCGTTCGTTAATGCTACAATAACATTGCGAGTACTCATTCCTGTTTCTACGTTCACTGGCTCGAAAAGGTGGAGCATACATACTACCAGCAAATCGAATACATTTCCCTTAGTGACTGCTTTGTACAGTATTAATTATAGCGTTCAACCAAGTAGAAACTGTATTCTTGCTTACAATATATCAGAGCTGGTGATAGTAGAAGGATTCGTCACAACGGCTGCTCCAATAAAAACTTGCCAGAGTTATTGATCATGCCGTTGCTTCTGTTCTCCTATTAGAGAGTAGGATGAAACCAATGTGTATTGATTGTGGCGTCTATGACAATTTAAAGGAATTATGTTCTTTATCGGGGATGACTCGCTGCCCTATTATTATCACTCCGACGACGGTGGTGATTGAAACGGAACAGCGTCGGCCCTGCGAGCCCTTTGTTGCGCGTGTGGCACTAAAATGCTGCCCCCAAGGCTGTTATTAGGAGATGACAGCTTTAGGAACAAAGCACACAACCACGCGCCAGTACCGGAAAGGTCTCCTTTGATTTACAGCGAGTCTTTGAACCCTCCCTGCATTCTGTGCCTCACCGCCTCACCGTCGCCTCTCTTGGCAGTTTTGTTCTTCGCCCAGTGCCGAAGTCTTTTTAATTCTCACCAGTCGAGAGTTATAAAATAATATGGCCGCCCCTTCATTAACAGTGAATTGGTTCAACCAGATTAGCAACATTACGCTTATACCCGGGCGAAGAATCACGAGGTATTTATCTTAGTTGCAATACGACACTAGTTTTAGTTTCTTACGTTTAGAAGGTGAAGCAGGATGTGTGTTAAAAACTGCACTAATAACATTATTACTGCAAGCCACTTATAGTCAACTTTGTTAAACTGTTTTTTACTCTTGAATGTTGAGGATAAATTTATAGCTCTATTTACATTTTTTATCCGGTTTGATAGTTGGCTTGACGGGTATATGACTACCTACTGTGACAAGGCGCCACACGGAGAGTAACATTACAGCATTAAATTTAGCCCCAAACGTCGTCACTATTCAAAGTTGTATATAAATTTTTGTTTCTTATGGTCAGTTTCTTTCTTTTGATAGCTGACTTCACATGTATACGACTTCCTACGGAGACATCCCCCTTCCTCGCATGACATACTGCGAACCATGGATGGTCACCAGGCCGAGTCCATACTCCTACATTTCGGAAAAGCGATTGACACAGTGCCACACATAATTTTGTTAGAAAGGTCCTGGCGAACGGAATAGTTCCGCAGATATTCTGGATGGCTTGAAGACTTCTTAAGTAACAGAATGCACTAAGTTGTCTTAGGCGGCAAGGGTATCGACAGGGATGTGCCAGGAGCTGCGGCAGGACTGCTCTTGTTCTCCATATACATAAACGTTCTGACGGATAGGGTGAGCAGCAGTCTTCGACTATTTGCTGCTGACGCTGTTGTGTACGCGTAACTGTCGTCCTTTGAGAAAGGTCAGAGAACCGGAATTTGCGACAAACTGCTAAATTATCCTAACACCATCAACATACAACTCGCATAACGACCGCAAATACAAGATAAATGAAATCAAGACTCCTACAGCAACATACGGACAGTCATTTTTTACATGGGAGTACCCAAAAAAAACGGAATAACAATGTCGTGGGCGGAGCTAGTGTAGTACGCATTTCTACCGCTAGGCGTGTATAGCGCAACTCATTGCCAATTCAGTGCCACCTGTGTAGCCGACCTGACTTGTTCTATTCATCTGCAGTGATTGTTTTTGCTAGCGTTGTATGGTTGTTGTTTCGTTTTTTATGATGACACGTTTATGTGAACAACGTGCAGCTGTGAAATTTTGTTTTCTACTCGGTGAAAATGCTGCTGAAACTGTTTTAATGTTGAAAACCACGTACTATGATCATGCTATGAGAAAAACTCAAATGTACGAGTTTTTTGCTCGAATTTAAAAATGACGATATACTGCTTGAGGACAAACCTTGTTTTGGACGTCCATCAACTGCCCGAACCGATGAAAATGTTTAAAGAATTCGAGGGCTTCTCCTCACATAGTATCAACAGACAGTTGATGAGGTGTCAGAGATTAGTGGGTTATCTTGGAGCCCGGTTCAGCGAATTTAACGGAAGATTTGGAAATGAAAACAGTTGCTGCCAAGTTTAATCGTCGGGTTCTGGCTGACACTCGAACGGACGCCGATTTGAAACATCTCGTGTTTTGAAACAGCAGCCTGAAATTGATCCAGATTTTCTGTCAAAGGCCATTTACTGATGATGAGTCATGGTGCTATGAATACGACCCGGAAATAAAGCAACAGTCAAGCCAATGGATGACGTCATCGTCACCCCGCCAAAAAAATTGTCCTCAAGACAAATCAAACATTAAAACAATGCTGATTCGCTCTTTTGATGTCAAGGGCATAGTCGATTCAGAGTTTGCTCCCCTAGATCAGACTTTCAATCAGACCTTTGATTTGGAAGTTTGAAGAGATTTGCGCAACAGTGTTCATAAAAAAAGACCCGATTTGTTGTAGACAGGATGCTGGTTCTTCCACCGCGACAACGTACCTGCACACAAGGCTGTCTCCGTTAGACAGTTTTTTGGCTAAAAACGGCATGCTTCCTCTGTTCCACGCACCTTACTCGCCTGACCTGGCTGCGTGCGACGTTCTCTTATTTCCATACACGAAAAGGGGCATGAAAAAGGACACCGATTTAACAACGTTGAACGTTTCAAGAGAAAAACGTTGGAGGAACTTAAAGTCATTTCTAAAGATGACTACAACAAATGTTTCGAACAGTGGAAGCGCCATTTGGACAAATGAATTACTTGTAATGGAGAGTATTTTAAAGCGAATAATGTTATTTTGTAAACCATTTGAAAATATATAGCGTTTATAAAATATTTCAGGTCTTTTTGGGTACCCCCCCCCCCCCCCCATAGCCTCATTTGAGAGTGAACAGGGAAGGGAATGACTACAGTAGTACAGCGCACCCTTCATCACGCACCATATGTTGGCTTTCGGGGTATGTATAAGTGGCTCTTATGTGTACAAGACTTTGTATGCGGCACCCTGTACCTTTGAGTGACGAAGCTCTATTTTTGTTATAATTACGTACTTCGCCATGGCGAGTACATTTGGTATATACGATAAATACCGACAACAACCATAGGTACACTGTAATCGAATGATTACTAAATATATGTATATATATTACTAAATATATGTCATATTTCCACATCAGAAAATTACGCTGTGAACAGGCGTCTTTCTTTAGGTACTGCTTACTGCTTCTGCATGTTACAGGGAGAACCATCCTGCCGCACTGTCAGTCCCACCGGCACCGAGACAATCGGACGAAAGCTGCTCTTCAACGATTTGCTTGGGAAACACTGAAACATCGTCCATACAGCCCGAATCTCTCACCGTGTGATTTACATATCCTTAAGATTTGTGATTTGTGTGTGTGTGTGTGTGTGTGTGTGTGTGTGTGTGTGTGTGTGTGCGTGCGTGCGTGTGCGTGCGTGCGCGCCTGTGTGTGTGTGTGTGTGTGTGTGTGTGTGTGTGTGTGTGTGTGTGCACATGTGTGTAGTTCTTGATTTAGATTTATTACTGTTTGTTAAGCTAAGAGAACAACTCATTTATTCTCCATTATTCTCTCATTATTCGCCATTCGTCATTATATGTTACGTGGTTTTTCAGATTATGGGATATTGGGTTTCTTGCCACTAGATACATTGTAGTCATGTTTAACCTGAGAAATCTTAGGTCTTTGTTCGTGCTCATAACTGCTTTAGAATACCCGGGAATCTATATCCAACTTTTATTCAGTCATGTAAGCCTTCTAGTATAAAGGAGACAACCCATTCGGCCGCTATTTTTTCATTCATATTTGCTAAATAATTCTACCTTACACGAGTGGAGCTATACATGATCTGATAATATAACTTTTGAGATGGAGTAATGCGATTACATGGATTGTATGTACTGACTTCTTCTTATCTTTGTAAAATTCCGTAATTTAACCTCGGGATGGCTATTTCAGTCATTTTCTGAGTGAGCATTAGAAATGCGATGCCCTGAAGATGAAGGGCAGGAGGATCGCGAGAGTGGCTCAGTGAAACCGACCCCCTGTGGGCCGGGGGAATTCGTCTTCGGAGAACTGCTAGCAGTATACTGACAGGTAGAAGTTGCCCTCATCTTGTCTTCGGGAAAGTCGCCTTCGTTACCATCATACTGGTGCCCAGCCTATTGTTAAATTTATTGCACATATCCACTTAGGACTGCCGAGCTGAAAGCAGTTGTTCTGTCCGACGGAACTCTCCTGAGAGCAGGTAGCCGATCGGACCATTCTAAGCACATTCAGCTGATATACATCTTCCAGCAGTGCAAAAAACGTGACAAAACAGCTCTGACATAATACAGTACAGGTTCAGAAGATACCGCAGACTTGACGGAAAGCCTCACGCACGTGGTGGTGGTGGGGTGGGGGAGGTGGGGGCGTGACGCGAAGCTAGCGGCTGCTCGAGATGACACCGCTTGGTGAAACTGGAGTAACATCAAGAGGACGTTCTTACTAGAAGAGGGGAGGAAATCGAGATTATTTATTTTTAACGTTTCGCCTCTGCTAACGGGATATATTGTTATAAGGAAACAATCACGCCATTGGCTGACAGGTATAACTTTAAAAAGATTGGTGGCCGAGATCGTTATTGGGAATAAGAGAACAGTCAGTTCTTTACTGACTAGAAATTATGGACTTCCTCTCTGAAATCGGTGCAAAACGCATCGGTACTCAGTAGGCTTCACTCTCAACTGGAACAACGTTCGAATCCTCCGCAGAGAGGTTCTAGTGACGTGCTTGATAGCAGCCAAGCATGATGTCACCGATCTGCTCATATCGCACTGACAGTTATGGCAAGCACAACTTCGGCAAATTAGGACAGTCGCGAGCTAGAAATTCAGAACTGTGTTCGGATTAACTTTCCCACATTAGCCAGCGCATTTTCAGCTGCATAATCTTCCTTATTTCTCCAGTCAGACAAACAGTCACTGTAAGTGATGTGTAGGCAGGTCGGGTCAAATTTCACAAACCCAGGTATACGATTATAAGCTAATTCCCCCACCAAGTAACTTTACCAACCGATGGTTCACTTACTTACTTCTCGTAGTTAATATTCTATGTTCGTAATTTTCGTGATTTCATGACTTATTTAGATGCTTGTTCATTCTCATGCCTTTTCGTAGTAAACTAAACGGTTCCCTTAAATCACGTCTTTGACTCGAGTAGACGCTAATATTTTTCAGTGCTCAAACGTATATGCCTCACCTCATAAGTCACTGCTAGGGCCACGATCTTTCGTAGCTTTTAACATTCCGTTGCTTACATTTATTCCAGAATTAGGCCTTAAGGGTGTGTCTACGTCATTATCCGTTACGATTCAGTTAACTTTACCCACACACACGCGAGTATTCACAAGGTTATCTCATTGTTTTTTCTCTCATAATATTTCGGGCGTTAACGTTTGTATGTGGTGGTTTTTGTCTATTGTACCTGCATAATCATGTGAAGGCAGGTGGCCCATAGAATGGGTTTTTTATGTGACACATGAGATTATTGTATTCAATAGCTGAACAATATATTTAGTGTAAACGTGATTTGGAAATCGTACTAAATAATTTTCATTACATTCAGTGTTTGTTCAAGTTAATACCTGACGTGTTCCTTAATTCCATCAATGGTCTTGCCGCAGTGGTAGCACCGGTTCCCGTCAAATCACCGAAGTTTAGAACTGTCGGGATTGGCTAGCTCTTGGATGTATCACCATCTGGGTCTGCCGAATACTGTTGGCAAGTTGGGTGCACTCAACCCTTGTAGTAGTAGTAGTAACTTTTATCATCCGTAGATCTCTTTTTACAAGGGTATAGGACATGTCATAATATTTACAAGTTTAGAGGCCAATTGAGGAGCTACTATATTGAGAAGTAGCAACACCGGTCACAAAAACTGACAACGGCTGGGAGAGCGGCGTGCAGACCACATGCCACTTGGATTCCGCACTCAGTGACGCTTAAGGGCTGATGATGACACGACAACAGGTCGGTACCGCTGGGCCTTCAATCCCTGTTCGGACGGTGTTTGTTTTTTTTTTTTTCCTTCCTTAACTCTACGTGTGTTCACTTAAATACTACGTACTCGAATGTGCTAGTTTCGCTTGAATTATATTTAAAGAAAAGAGAAATGTGTGTGTGGGATTGATATGGATCCTCTACACCTCCCATAAACTTGACCCCCTCACCCACTTGTCTCTCCCATCCTCTCCCACCCCCGTCCGCTGCCGCGCCTGTATTCACACGTCCCACCTGCTCTCCATCTCTCCACTCTCCATTCCCTCACCCAAGGTGGCTTCCACCAACTCCCCCTCCCTGATGATGCCCTCATCCCCTCCATCTACCCCTCCTACCAACTATGATCCTCCCCTTCCACACCCTGTGTTTTTTCTTAGGGCACCCACTCTCCCTTCTCTCCCTCCTCCCTTCCTCTCCCCTCCTTCCCCTGGGCATCCCCTACTCCCTGTACCTTCTTCCCCTCCCCCTCCCATCACCTCCGCAGCTGGCATCTACACCCTCCCCTCTCCCTCCTCCCCCAATTTTTCCCCTTTTTGGCAGGTCCCCGGACTCGCACACGTCAAGTGAACATTCGCACGCCAGAGATGATCGCCATCAGTTCTTTGTGTATGCTGATTTGTTAGTGCTTCAGTGTTTCACCACCCACACTCCATCGTTCACGTGTGTCATATCAGTCATCAGTGTTCGTGTACAAGTGCTGCACGATTTTTTATTTTACTACACCTGTGAACAGCTCTGTGTCTTTTATTCATGTGTCTACTGTTTTTTGTCCACCATTATGTTTTGTTTTTCTGTGTCTTCATTGTTTCTATTTGTACTATCTGTGACCGAAGAGCGGCATAATGTTGCCGCTGCTGGCCCACCTTTTGTACAAGGTGTTAAAATAACAATAAAGAAAACACCCACGTCGAACGCCACGACCCTACCCTCCATTATCCCGATAACATCTCCCGAACCACTGCCATCCTCCACCAGACCTTGTCTGACATCGTAGCCACCCTATCCCTACCAAAGTCATCCACCCTCACCACCCAGCCCTGCCCCCACAGGCCGTTCTTCTCCTTCGTGAATCCCGTTGCCTCTACCGATCCTTCCACCACACTTATGACCGGGACACACTTACCCGTCACAGGCAATTACGAGTACAACGACACATCTGCAACATGCTTACTGCGAAGAAACGCCATGCCTGGCGAAAGACATGCACGCAGGTCAACGCCACACTCCCCATAACCTCTTCTAAGTATTGGTCTGCTTTCCACCGCCTTACTGGGAACCACCCTACCCCGCAATACCCTCTCCTTCTTGATGACTGTCCCTTTCCTGGTAACCTCAGTAAGGCAAACAAAATTGCTTCCCACCTATCCGATGTATCTTCCATTCTAGACGATCCCCAATTTGGTTGTTCCTTCTTCACCGACGTCATCGATCGTACAGATACCTCCACTCCTCCCCTTTCTCTTAGCTTCCAGTACTTGGGCCACGCACCACCATCAGAACTTAACACTCCCATCACTACACAGGACATCAGCCTCACACTCTGCACTAAACGCAACACCGCCCCCAGTCACGACCGCATTATGTACCAACATTTCAAACACTGCCATCCATCCTTCCTTGCAGTTCTTGCCGCCCTCTACAATGTAATCCTTGCCACTGGCTTCTACTCCGACCTGTGGAAAACCTCCCATATCCTGACGTTCCCCAGACCTAACAAGCCTCCCTCTGATGCCACTTCCCATCGCCCTATATGTCTCACCTCAGTGTTCAGCAATCTCTTGGAATCCATCCTCATCCAGCCCAACCGTCATCACCTCCGCCACCACTGCCTCCTCCCCAACACCCAATGTGGCGTTCGACCTTCCTTCTCTGCCAGCGACCAACTTCTACACCTCACCCATCTCCTCTCCCTCCAGCTTAACTCCCATCGCTCTGCCATTTTTGTCTCCCTAGACCTTGAAAAGGCCTACGACCACATATGGCATTCTGGCCTCCTGTTTAAACTCCAGACCTATGCCCTTCCTATCATCTATGTCCGCCTGATTGCCTCCTTCCATTCCAGCTGCTCCTCCTACATTACCATCCACAGCGCCAATTTCCGCACCTTCTACCCCTCCGCAGGTGTGACCGAGGGCTCTGTCCTCTCCCCTCTACTCTACCACCCCTCACCCCCTCCAGTCCACCTCCTGCAGTATGCAGATGACACAGCTCCTTTACCCTCGCTCATATCCTTTAACGGTCCCAACTCCTTCTCCAGAATCACCTTGACCGATTTACCACATGGTTAACCAGTGGCTCCTCAAAATCAATCCTTCCAAGACGAACGGGTAACACTGGCTGACAAGCAAATTTTTTTTAGGTATAGAATTCTTATGGTGGATTTTTTGGTGCTGATTTCAGGTAAAATACCTGGATTGTTCATATCACTTACAGTTTTGACACAAATTTTGAATTTCTATGAGATATGCAACATGTATCAATTAATCATTATGATAACGCCAGTAATGTTTTGTGAAGATTTCCAACGTAACTGCTACTAAAAGATGTTTACTTTTGTAGTCTATAATATAGCTCCCACATATTCCGGTTTGTAATGTTGACGCTTATACATTGAACAGTCACATTAATGTGACCACCTGTTAAAACCTTAAATAACCACCTATTTCAGCGCAAGACATGAAAGAAGAGAGTCAGCGAGGTTCTGGAAGTTACCGACAGAGATGGGGAACCACGCCTACTCCAGTGCTGTGGTCAGTTGCGCTATGTTTCTCGGTTAAGAATCTATGGCGCGAACTACTCGATCGAGGTGATCTTACATATTCTCAGTTGGGTTTAAATCCGTGGAATTTGGTGACCAGGGGAATACAGTAAACTCATCCAGTTGCTCTTCGAAACAAACACGCACTCTGTGAGCTGTGTGACACGGTGTGTTGTCCTCCTGGTAGAGGCCATCGTGCTGAGGAAGAAACAAACTGCATACAGGGATCGACATGATCCCCAAGGATAGATGCATACTGATGTTGGTTCATTGTGTCTTTCAGAAAGACGAAATATTTCAGAAAATGCCATGAAAACATTCCCCAGACCATAACGGTCCGTCCTCTGGCCTGGACCCTCCGTCGATTGTTGTAGTGTGTTCACTTTTAGACATTTAACGTGGTAAACGCCAACGGCCATCTCTCCGACGGTGCATAAAACGTGATTCATCTGAAAAGGCCACCTGTAGACACTCAGCGGACGTCCACCTATGGTACTGGCGTACAAATTCCACCGTTAGTCGCCAATGAATAGCAGTCAGCATGGGTCCGTTAACCAGGCGCCTGCTGCGGAGGCTGATAAGCAGCAACGTTCGATGAATGGTTGTTGAGGAGGCGCTGTTGGTAGCCCCTTGTTTCACCTGGGCAGTCAGTTGCTCAACCATTGCACGTCTACTTGCATGCATACATCTCCGCATCCGTCATTCACCCCTGTCATCTAGGAGCCATGTTGCACCACAGTTGCTTCAGCGCCGGTTTTGGGTAGCGCCATTTTGCCATGCATGGTATATTTTAACCACGGCGGCATGCGAACAGTTGACAGACTTAGCTGTTTCGGGAATGTTTCCACCTTTGTCCCAAAAGCCAATGATCGTGCTCTTTTGAAAGTTAGATAAATCGCTCTGTTCCTGCACTACGACAGCGATTCCATTCTTTGTCCGAAGCAGCAGCATCACATCTTGTCTTATGTACGAGTATGTGCTGGGGTGCGGTGTTTACCTTCACGGCATTTATTGCTGTATCTGTGGGACGGAGTTAAATGTGTAAGGACATTCGTTATTTTGTACGCTATCGGGTGTTGGGAAAGGGTCACTATCTATGGTGCCTTACACCCTACTGAGCAAGGCAACCGGGCGTTCGTAACGGTCTCGAGGATCGTCGGGCCTACCCAAGCGGCGAATGAGTGGGTTAACGTGTCTGTCTGTAGAAAGACTGAGCTGGTTTCTTAAATCGGTCGATGACGTCCAGTTCTTCGGCGGTAACAGTGGAAAGTTGCAAGACACAGGACAGATCCTCCTAAGTGCCTTGTTCCGGAGGGTTTGCAAAACGGTGACGTTGGGATTTCGCTGCATTACCCCAGACAACACAAACATAACCCATCACGCGTCGCAGGCAGAGCCAATAGTTCGTGAGACCACAACGGACGGAGAACACAGACCTTTCGTTAAGCAGGTTGTATAGTGCCCCTAGTTGCTCTGACACCTTGCTACGAACTTCTTGGACGTGCCTCCACCAGGCGAGTCGAGTGTCAAGAATCACATTTAGGTATTTGACAGATGTGTTCCACTGAACTGCTTCGCCGAAAACTTCCTCTTCTGGGATGTAGGGACAATGTTTCTTCGATAATATCAGCACCTGGCTTTTGGCAGCATTAAACCCAAAGTGCCACTTCGTCGACCAGACCTCAAGGGCGCCATAGACGTCTTGGAGACGAAGGCGTAACGCAGAGCGCCCTCCACTTCTCGTTAGCGGCGCCGTATCGTCAGCATAGATGGCCCTAGTAATCCTCGGTTTCGTCGGCAGGTCGGACGTATACAGGGAATAAAGTACTGGACACAGCACCGATACCTGTGGAGCGCCAGCACGCACATCACGCACGGTGGGTGTAGCTCCTGTCGACGCGGACGACGAACGTCCGAACCTCGAGACACGTCGACAGTAGCATGTCGTAGGAGGACAAGAAGCCCAGCTGAAAAAGCTTACAAAATAGCCCCTTATGCCAGACACTGTTGAACGCAAGAGCGACGTGTAAAAAGACTGGACCCCAGAACTCCTTGTAGTTGAACGATGTGGTTGCCTTTTCCACAATACGAAGAAGATGGTGTGTCGTAGCATGCCCCTGGCGTAAGCCAGACTGCTCTGGTGGCAACAAGTTACCTCCAGAGATCTTCAGGCTTAGCCGCAACAGTAGAAGACGCTCGAATACCTCGCTCAGAACCTACAGAAGGGGGATCGGCCTATAACTCTTCGGGTCAGCTCGATTCTTGCCAGGTTTGGGCACAGCAGAGAGATGGAATGCTGCCACGATCGCGGAAATTGCTTCGTGTGGAGAATCTGGTTGAAGATTGAGGCTATGACTTCGTCGGCATCCCACGGAAGTCCTTTCATCATGTTGACCGTAATATCGTCATGACCGGGAGACTCCTGATAACGGTGCGAACGTCTCGAGAGGTCATTGTGGGGACACTCCTTGTCCGTGTCCCCTCAGACGCGCTTTATATACCCTCCACTGCTTCCATTGCTAGTGCTGCCACCCGCCGTCTGTAAGTGGCTATTGTACGTCGACACAGAACATAGGTGACGGTCACATTAATGTGACTGGACCATGTGTGTTTATTTTACATATCGTTTTTCTCTCAAATTTCAACAACGGGTGAGAAATCGAGTGGTGCCTGTTTTTGCAAATGTCATGGCTTCAAGAGGCTGTTTTATTCTGCTCACCACTTCTGATATACCTGTGGCACTCTTGTATTGAAGAAGTCGCAGCGGGAAATCTCAGACTCTGTCAAAGAAGTGTATTTTCTGTACTTCGGGGTAAAGGTTGTGGATCAGACCAAGTCATGCACGTCAAACCGAGTGTATTCAAATTGTGAGGAACGACCCCTGCTTCCAATGCAGATGTGACAGACGTACAAAAGACAAGCACTGGTCGCAAAAAATCTGATGAATCACAACGCCAAATGCAGGAAGGAGAAACGTAGTACTCGATTCAAAGGCAGACCAAAAAAAGAAATTCTGCCTCCACTTGAGATAAAACTTGGCTTAAGAAACAATTTATTAAAGCCCTGCCAGAAGACTGTGGCAACTGCAGGATGTGGAAAGTAAGTTACCGCCACTTTCAGAAGCTAAGATGAAAGGTGTTAATCAGTTCTGACGTTCGTTAATTAGAGACAAAACATTCCATGAAACAATGAATTAAATTTAAATATCATCTTGGAAATAGTTTAAAAAAGTTGTCAATAAGTCTCTTGGAAACTGCAAAGTCCTCGAGTAGGGGAATTAATAAGAAACATTGTGGGTATGTTCAAAGTATTGGATGCCTCGATGATCCTGAAGCTGCACTTTCTGGATTCCCACATCAGTTATTCTCTAAAAAGTCTAGATGTGAGTGAGGAACAGGGAGAAAGTCTGTATCAAAACATTAAACAAATGCAACAGGGGTACCAGAACCGATGAGATGTCAGCATGATAGCTGACGACTGTTGGATGCAGCACAGGGCGTGTCCTCCGTCAGTGCACACAAGAATACGCATCGCAGATTTGAGGGGAAAAAGAACAGGCATTAAGATTTACACTATTGTATTAGAGCTGAAGGGCGGTCAGAAGTGCCTTACTTATCATGATTTTTACCAGTCTTTTTTTTTATTTTTTCAGTGTATGTATTTTGTACGAATTTTCGTGATCTTTATCATTACTTTTTCGAAAAAAACCCTTATTTCATACAGAGAAAGCCTCATCATTTCCGAACTTAGCATATCAGAAAACATTATAACCAACTAAAAGGATTAAGAAAATGTTGCAGAGTGACGATCCGAGCCGCAAAGGGGGAAACCAACTGACACTGTTGAATATGTTTCTCTGCAACAGTCGACAACCATGTATCATTATGTTGACTAAACAACGCCGATAATTATGGTTTCAGTTGTGACAGGATCGTCGAGACTGAACCGTGTATCAATGGAAACGTGCGGTCTGTTCGAATGTATCACGTTTCCTTTAGCACCAGGTCGATAGTCGTGACTGGATACTCAGTCATCCACGCAAACGGCTACTGGAAACTCGCACCGTACCACGGTGGGAACAATATTATGCCACTGGCGACATTCGCCTGGAGTTCCATGGGACATGTGGTAGTAATCAGAGGTACTATGATAGCTATGGCCAACGCGAGTATTAGTGTGGACCACCTGCATCCCTTCATACTTTACGTCTTTCCCGCCGACCATGGTATCTTCTAACATGGTAACTCTCCTAGCCAGAAGGACAGAATCTTACCAAATTGGTTTGAGGAGCGTGGTAGTGAACTCACATTGTTGTACTGGCCACCAAGTTCGCCTGACCTGGACCCTATGGAATACTTCTGGGACGCGCCAGCCAAACCATAGATCAGTAATCAAGAACTACGTGATCTAAGGGATGACATCAGATGATACATAGCACCGCATCCTACGAACGACTTGTCGAAACCTTGTCACGCTGACTCACTGCTGTATTGCGTTACACAGGTGGACAAATACACTGTTAAGCTGTGGTCATAATTGTTTGGTTCAACACTGTAGTTCAAAGCAGTTGATTAATTTTCTGTCGTGTAGTTTTTATGAATTTTTGCGTATAGAAATCGTCTGTCCCACGAGAACTAAAAAACTCTCTCTCTCTCTCTCTCTCTCTCTCTCTCTCTCTCTCTCTCTCTCTCTCCAAGGATTCCCCTTTTCGCACTGTATCCAAACAGAATTCCTTCTCCGCTGACAAGTATGTCATCGCCGGACGCCAACATAAAGTCCAGCACCGATGGCTGAGGCAGGCGTATCGGCCGTATATATGGCTGGGGAACTGTGGTCTCTTGTGAATACGAAACTAACGCGGCTTGCTACAGTACCAGACTATAAATAGGGCACGGCGTGATGTACGGCGGCCTGCTGCCACTGTATTTTACTAGCGCACAGGAAGAGATACAGCCGTCCTTGGACGAAGCAGTAAGCCGTTATTCTCTGGCCGAGTACAGCGGGGCTATCTCGCTCCAGAGTCACCGTGGCGTGATTGTACGGCCCAAGCTGCTTCTGATTGGTAGCCGACTGGACTCCATTTCAACGGTGGCTCCGATAATGGGCAATCTTGTTTCCACGGCTAGATCCTTTGTTGCTGCCTTCCCTCCCCTACCTACTCTGTAGCATCTTTCTCGAATGAGAAGCCCGGTTCGGAACGATTTCCTTGTTTCTTTTATTCTCGCGCTGCAAACAACATTTTGGATTCCTGAGTCAGTCAGAACAGGCAAGCTGTCTTATATTCAAGCAGTGCACACCACGAAACTCGTACGTCAAACGGAAATACAGAGGCATATGGCAACGCCACCTTCTGAGGTAGCTGTTGTTTTTAAGAAAGATTTGTACTTAACCTTCCCTCAACGATGACATGGTAAGAGACGTAATATAAGCTCCAGTAGTGGAACTTAGGAGAACGAAATCACAATGTTTCCTTTCCTTAAAAAAAAAAAAAAAATTCGGAATTGTCGTCTGTCGATTTGGGGAAAGCACAGGAAGTGTAATTCAGGTTGGCTGGACGGTGATTTGAGTACGCCCTCCCGACTGCCAGTCCAGTATACTTACCAGAGGATCAGAAGTACGTCATGTGTGTTTTTACGGCGCTTACCTGACTTTCCTTCCGATGTATCAGGTGGTGAACCAAGCGATGTGGCGCTGTGGTTATCACGCTGACTCGCATTTGGGAAACCGGCGGTAAAAATCCCCATCCGAACGTCCTCATTTAGATTTCCCGTTGTTCCCCTAAATCGCTTCAGGCAAATGTCACGATGTACCCATTCAAAAAGACACGGCCGATTTCCCTTCACATCCATCCCAAATCCGAGCTTGTGCTCCATCTGTAATGACCACAAACATGCTGCGGGCAGCGCATGTTCAGAAATATGGGTATGTGGCGACTGCTAACGTCGGAAGGTAATCAGTTCTCGCCCGGCTCTCTACTACGTCAGAAATAGACCTTTTGTTTCCTTTGTTCATAATTTTTATCCTGTTATTTGGTCTGCATTCAAGATACATTGTCGAGGTTGCATGAGGGCCTGGTACTTTTCCTACTAGTATTCTAGCACATGAGAGACGAAATATCTGATAGAAGAAAGGTATCTTCGGTTTACAATACCTGGTAAAAGGAAAGACCTACATTATACGTAATTAAGTGTAGATAGATAAACGTTTCTATGAAAATGGTTTCACCATAGAAAAAGTCAGATACATTTAAAGGGAGAAATAGTTTTTGATGTTATTTGAGACATAGAAAGAAAAGAAGATACAAAATATAAATTAAAAAGGTGCTGCTTATTGCCTCATAAATATTGTTTATTGTATTTGTAAGTATATATTTTCTCCAGCAAATAAATGTTTTGAAATGTCTGAACGATACCGTACGTGTCCTTTGAGTTTTGAGGAATCTGGCACATTAGCCATACTAACTTTGTCAATGGATTTGGCTTTGATCATCAATAAACTCAATTACCATTGCTTGATCTTACAGTCGTCTCTATATTTCGATTATATCGTAAAAAAGGTGGTCCTTGTAACTTGCCTTTTATCGTCCAGGTGCCAAACTGGGCAGCAGACAGCTATCACAACACACACAATTTCTCGGTGAACTTCTTAAAATACCACATAACAGCGTCAAATATGCGATAGTTTAAAAAGTTTTGAGACAAAGCCCTACGGCAGACGGCTACTACTATTCTATTATGAATTTAAATGGTGATTAACTAGATGACATGTACTAGACAGACTCAACGACTTCCACATCGGCTATAGATAATGTGATTTCACATACAATATATTATGAAGGAAACCGTTTTAAAGCCGTCAAAATCATGTTCAAGGTTTAATTAACCTGTATAGGGCAAATGTTTGGCCGTTATTTCTAATCCACTGAAGCTCTTTAATCGATTACTATTTATCACTGTAAATATACGTGGCCATGTAAATGCAAGTGTGATGTACAACTGAACAAGATGTTACATATAACAAATAGCTACATCTCACATTCAGTCACCTCGTACCCGGAGTATAGCTTCACATCATCAAGTCTGGAACACGACTAAATCAGGGCTGAATGATAGTTTCAGTAACCACTTGTTGAGTGGTGAAGAAGCACCCGAAAAACTCGCCATGTTACATTGGTAATCAAGCTTAAATTATATCGAAATGGATTTAAGGAGATGAAAAGTGACCTATAGCGATCTGAGACAGTTCTCCTTTGGTCTCGTGAACGACTGAGTGTCGTCTCAGATACACGTACCAGCTTTGCAATACTGCGTGTCCCCGTTTAGGATCTTATGAAAACAGCCAGTTGTCCCACAACAGGAAACTGTCGCGTGGCGTTATCGCGTTGTAAATTGCCCATCCCAGACGTGTCCGAACATTTAACGTCGCTGAGCAATATGGCACCGGTACGTACACAATTTGCTTGTCTGTGTTAGCTGTACATTTGTCTTATAAGCTGTTGCAGCTTTCACCAGAAGAACGCGACACAACGTCCTGTATTCTTCCCTGTCCATGTTTCTTGCAGTTCAGACAAACTATTTATGTAATACCTTGAACACCTGTCCTGGAAAGTACTTTCCTTTCGTGACGCCTCTTCGGGTACGGTCTTTCACTTGTTGTATGAAAAAATCACAAATACTCCATTATTTTTGAGGAATATTGTTTCACGTATCTTTTATTTCCTAGGATCGCCCATCACAAGAAGCGTTCATCCGAAAACTGGAATTTCTCTGTACGGCCAGTAGTGGCTTTCCTGTTGCCACATCATTGCCTTTCTCTAGACTGAGAAAGACAGTGGCACCCACTCTCTGCCTATGCACGCTGTATCACCTGCTCCATAAAATTACGAATTTTTGTTTTGTTTTATTTATTATTAACATTATTTTATATGAAACGGAGCTGAGGAAACAGACCAGCTTGTGTCGGAAGGAAGATGCAGAAATCAGTAAAAACCACGCTTAATTTTTTCGCTGAACGAGCCCATCAGCGAAGCACAAGGATTCAATCTGGTTATGGCCCCATCCCATTACATCACATCCACTACGTTTAACAAAGGGAATCACCTCAAATACCTATGATGAATGGAAAATACTTTCTAAGTTCAGCGAACACGTAGTCACTAAAATAACTTTCTATAAACTACAGTATGTTTTATCCACTGTCTACTAATTCTGGCGTTTCTTTAGACACTACGATCGCAATGCAATCAAAATTTTACCGATTGCAATACATAATATGCTGGGCAGTTTTTGCCACATTTTTATACTAGGCATCTATCACGATGCCACCTCTGGAAAACTACACTTGGGAGACAGCACAGGTCATTGAACGTGACCACCAGCGCATATGTATAAACACTCTTTCCAACATTATTATCACAGCAGCGGTGGAATTGTGAACAACCGGGAAGTGCGAACGAAGGAAGACTAGGATAAAACGTCCCGTGAACGACGGCTTACTTGTACTATGTAGAGCGTTGTCATTCCGCCCTCTGCCTCCGAAATCTCCTTCTAAGCGCTTTTCGTGTTCAACTTTGCACCAATGCATACAGAATGGGTTATATACTCGCACACATCGAAATTTTTGGAGACATAACAGTTCCCTCTTAAAATATTAAAAGACCGCTTGAAACAGAATTTCCTCTGTACGCGCTAGAGATCCAACTCCTCCACTACCTGTCCCAAGCCCGGATGAGAAATGAGAAGGGTATGAGGATGGATCAACCCCCATCCTCCGTAAAAAAGAGAACTCGATTAAAGGAAAATACAAAAGGAAAAGCCGGACAGATCAAAATGTTGACATAACTGAGTAAGTAAATGGATTCTCCGGATTTACAATTGAGCGTGGAATTTAAGGTCAACCATGACAGGGGGAATGAAACAACTTGCAGCAAATCTCGGTAAATATCAATGCCTAGGGACAGCAATCCAAGAAACGAGATTTCCTGAGGGTGTTATGAAGATTGGAGATACCCACACGCATCTGTTGGATGATTTTAAACACTAAACCATATAAGATCTGCGTAGTGAACTATTTTGCTCCATCAGAGGATGCTTATGAGGAAACAAAGAACGATTTCTACCTTGAATTAGAGAAGGTAGTAGACAGACTACCAAGATATACAGTTCACTTGATTATGGGAGACTTCAACGCCCAAGTGGAAAGAGAAGTGCAGTATCGTCCAATAATTTGTCCCGACAGTATCCACGAAACAAGGAACGAGAACGGTATCAGACTAATAAACTTCTCCAGACAAGGAGAATGACCATTAGAAGCACGTACTTTCCCCGCAAATTAGTACATAAAGTTACCTGGGTATCCCCAGATGGAAGTACGACGAATCAGATCGACAGTGTTCTTGTTGATCGAGTACACCATTGTAGTGTCGTACATGTGCGATCCTTCCGCGGGGCAGATATGAATTCCGATCATTTCTTGGTGGTAGGCAAACTACGTCTGAAGCTGTCTCCCAAATGGCGAAGAAATCCTGAAAAGATAGCCCGCTTTGGCAAGGATAAGTTGGGAGATGTAGAAATGAGACAACGCTATCAAGATAAAATTATAGAAAACCTCACAATATCGGAGAACCCTACTAACGTGGAAGACACATGGTTGGTGTTGAGGAATGCAGTGTTACAGATTGCCAGAGGAGAACTTGCTTGCTATCAAAGCGCAGAAGTAAACCTTGGTTCCATGGAGAATGTCGAGAATCTGCTGGGATGAGATCATCGAAGAGAATACAGTCGTTATAAAAACTCTCAGCAGCACAGGTAGCTTTCTGTGAAACGAGGCGTAACTCGGACAAACTCATGAGGAAGAAGAAACGGGAATGCCATAAAAGACTGTTGAAAGCAGTAGTAGAAGCAAAGTCATCACGCTCGTTTTCCCAGGCCTCAAGATTTGCCAGAGGTGTCTACCGACAACGTAAATTGGTTCTAACGAATGATGCGGATAAAGTGGTACCACCAGAAGAGCATGCAAACCTATTAGAAACTTTTTGCGAACTTGTTGAATGTGGACGGTCCACTGACGGTGACAACTCAGACGGGAGCCCGTTTATCGAGTACAAGTCCCTGAACCATCACAGGAAGAAACCAGTGTTGCTCTAAAACTACTCAGGGACAACAAGGCCCCAGGAGGTAGTGGTATCACAGCTGAGATGCTTCGCTTGGGAGGACAACCACTGATGGATGCATTGAAACGATTAATATCCATAATCTGGGCAACAGAAATAATTCCTGAAGAATGGAAGGGAGCAATTGTATTTCCCATCTTCAAGAAGGGTGATTTTACCCAAGTATCCAACTACCGAGGAATTTCACTTCTTGAAATTGGATACGAAGTCCTTACAATTCTGCTGCTAAACCGAATGAAACCACTGGCTGAAGGAATTGTAGGCACATATCAATGTGGGTTCGTTCCCGGACGGTCTACCATTGACCACATATTTACTTTGAGGTAGCTGATCCAAAAATTCTGTGAGTTCAGTCGGGAACTACACCACATCATCATAGATTTTCGGCAAGCTTATGGCAGCACTGACCGCGTCACATTATGGAAAACGTTAGAGGAACTTGGCATCTCATCGAAATACATCCGTCTAATTGCAACTTGCTACTCCTAGTCAGCTTCTAAACTACAGTTTGGCAACCAACTATCACCACCTTTCACTATCCAAAATGGATTGAGATAAGGAGATCAATTAGCGTCAAAACTATTCAAATTGGCCTCGGAAAAAGTAAGCCACGACACTCGCCGCACCAGAGGAATGGAGATGAAGGGAGCAGACACAATTCTGGGATTTGCTGACGAAGTTGTTCAAATGGCTCTGAGCACTATGGGACTCAACATCTTAGGTCATAAGTCCCCTAGAACTTAGAACAACTTAAACTTAACTAACCTAAGGACATCACACACACCCAGGTCCGAGGCAGGATTTGAACCTGCGACCGTAGCAGCCCCGCGGTTCCGGACTGCAGCACCAGAACCGCACGGCCACCGCGGCCGGCTGACGAAGTTGTGATCCTTGGCGACACTCTACAGCAAATGTGTGCTGATACTTCCCGATTCCTTCAAAATGCAGGGGAAACTGGGCTGGAGGTGAACTAGGAGCGAGGTCATCGGACTCATCGGATTAGGAAAGGACGGGGAAGGAAGTCAGCCGTTCCCTTTCAAAGGAACCATCCCAGCATTTGCCTGGAGCGATTTAGGGAAATCACAGAAAACTTAAGTCAGGATGGCCAGACGCGGGATTGAACCGTCTTCCTGCCGAATGCGATTCCAGTGTACTAACCACTGCGCCACCTTCGTCGGTGCCACTGTTGAGGCCAATTCTTTTATACAGTTGTGAAACTTTGGTGACATCAGCAACGACAGAAGATTCAGCATGTGCGTTTGAAAAATTATACCTCGGAAGATCTATGGACCGTCTACAATAACATGGAAGGTCAATGGAAAAGAAGAAACAAAGAAGACCTCTACCAGAGGTTTGCAAAACCACACGTTGGACGGATATTAGGACAGAGGCGACTACAATGGTTTGGCCACATCTTACGAGTGGATGTATCCCTTCCTGAGAGAGTCCTCCACTCTCAACCCACGGGAGAACGCCCGAGAGGACGGCCAAGAACGCGATGGAAGGATCGAGTGACGACGATCCTTCAAGAAGTGGAACCGGCGCCGTGGAGGATGATGCTAGAGACCGAAAAAGATGGAGTGCCATCTGCAGCAAATACCTCCTCTCTTGTGATTGGCAGACATTCCTTTTACTGGGGTTTTGTGTTTGTAATGGAATTTTTTTCCTCTTGTTCTTCAGCTGTAGGGCTCAAAGGCTCGTTAACGCATTAAATGTTGATGATGATGATGATGACGACGTCCTATAGATACAGCAGACTGCTGACCTTGACCCTTAGATTGATACTGTGTCCCTTGACACCTGAACCGCATTCGATTAAAAATCAATAGAAACAAAATATTCTAGTTTAAAGAATATGGGACCGAATTTATTACTGGAACAAAATTTCGTACGGGAGGGAACAAAATGTGAGAGCAGTCAAATGAAATCCGAACATGTGGCACAGGTTTCATTGAACAGCAACCACCACACACGTTCATAAATTTATCACATAGCAAGACCAGACGATTAATTCCTGTTTCGCAGAATGCAGTCGGTCGCTGACGGATCCAGAGCAGCACCCACTGTTGCACTTCCTCGTCCGGCTGAAACCGACGTCCACGACTGTTTTTCTTCAGGTTACCAAAGATGTGAAAATTAGACAGTGAAAAATGCAGGCAATACGAAGGATGCTGCGGTGTTTCGCATCCAAGTCGACGAAGGGTAGCCTTAATCCGATTGACAGTGTGGTGGCGGCAGTAGTCGTGCAACAGGATAATTTCGTCCGACAGTATCCTGTCAGGCAGAGGGCAAACCGCAAATCTAACAGCGGAATCATCCCACACCTTCAACGCCAAAGAAATGCAAAGCTGCTCACACAAGTTCCGGTAAGGTCATGACGACCTTCTTCGACTGTAGGGGCCACGTACTCGAACGTGGAACCACTATCAGTATGCAGCGCTCTTATACGCCATAAAGTCAAAACGCTCAGGTGCAACCACAAAGGAGGGGTATCTGTTGAGAGTCCAGACAAATGTGTGGTTCCTGAAGAGGGGCAGCTGCCTTTTCTACAGTTGCAGGGGCAACAGTCTGGATGATTAACTGATCTGGCCTTGTAACACTAACCAAAATGACCTTGCTGTTCTGGTACTGCGAACAGCTGAAAGCAAGGGGAAACTACAGCCGTAATTTTTCCTGAGGACATGCAGCTTTACTGTATGATTAAATGATGATGGCGTCCTCTTGGGTAAAATATTCCGGAGGTAAAATAGTCCCCCATTCGGATCTCCGGGCGGGGACTACTCAAGAGGACGTCGATATCAGGAGAAATAAAACTGGCGTTCTATGGATCGGAGCGTGGAATGTCAGATCCCTTAATCGGGAAGGTAGGTTAGAAAATTTAAAAAGGGAAATGGATAGGTTAAAGTTAGATATAGTGGGAATTAGTGAAGTTTGGTGGCAGGAGGAACAAGACTTTTGGTCACGTGAATACAGGGTTATAAATACAAAATCAAATAGGGGTAATGCAGGAGTAGGTTTAATAATGAATAAAAAAATAGGAGTACGGCTAAGCTACTACAAACAGCATAGTGAACGCATTATTGTGGCCAAGATAGACACAAAGCCCACGCCTACTACAGTAGTACAAGTTTATATGCGAACTAGCTCTGCAGATGCCGCAGAAATTGATGAAATGTATGATGAGATAAAAGAAATTATTCACGTAGAGAGGGGAGACGAAAATTTAATAGTCATGGGTGAATGGAATTCAAGAGTAGGAAAAGGGAGAGAAGGAAACATAGTAGGTGAATATGTATTGGGCGTAAGAAATGAAAGAGGAAGCCGCCTGGTACAATTTTGCGCAGAGCATAACTTAATCATAGCTAACACTTGGTTTAAGAATCATGAAAGAAGGTTGTATACATGGAAGAATCCTGGAGAGACTATAAGGTTTCAGATAGATTATATAATGGTAAGACAGAGAGTTAGGAACCATGTTTTAAATTGTAAGACATTTCCAGGGGCAGATGTGGACTCTGACCACAATCTATTGGTTATGAACTGTAGATTGAAACTGAAGAAACTGCAAAAAGGTGGGAATTTAAGGAGATGGGACCAGGATTAACTGACTAAACCAAAGGTTGTACAGAGTTTCAGGGAGAGCATAAGGGAACAATTGACAGGAATTAGGGAAAGAAATACAGTAGAAGAAGAATGGGTAGCTTTGAGGGATGAAATAGTGAAGGCAGTAGAGGATCAAATAGGTAAAAAGACGAGGGCTAGTAGAAACCCTGGGGTAACAGAAGAAATACCGAATTTAATTGATGAAAGGAGAAAATATAAAAATGCAGTAAATGAAGCAGGCAGAAAGGAATAGTAACGTCTCAAAAACGATATCGACAGGAAGTGCAAAATGGCTAAGCAGGGATGGCTAGAGGACAAATGTAAGGATGTAGAGGCTTATCCCACTAGGGATAAGATAGATACTGCCTACGGGAAAATTAAAGAGACCTTTGGAGAAAGGAGAACCACTTGCATGAATATCAAGAGCTCAGATGGAAACCCAGTCCTAAGCAAAGAAGGGAAAGCAGAAAGGAGGAAGGAGTATATAGAGTGCCTATACAAGGACGATGTACTTGAGGACAATATTATGGAAATGGAAGAGGATGTAGATGAAGATGAAATGGGAGATATGATACTGCGTAAAGACTTTGACAGAGCACTGAAAGATCTGAGTCGAAACAAGGCCCCGGGAGTAGACAACATTCCATTAGAACTACTGACAGCCTTGGGAGAGCCAGACCTGAGAAAACTCTACCATCTGGTGAGCAAGATGTATGAGACAGGCGAAATACCCTCAGACTTCAGGAAGAACATAATAATTCCAATCCCAAAGAAAGCAGGTGTTGACAGATGTGAAAATTACCGAACTCTCAGTTTAATAAGTCATAGCTGCAAAATACTAACGCGAATTCTTTACAGACGAATGGAAAAACTGATAGATGGCGACCTTGGAGAAGATCAGTTTGGATTCCGTAGAAATGTTGGAACACGTGAGGCAATACTGACCCTACGACTTATCTTAGAAGAAAGATTAAGGGAAGGCAAATCTACATTTCTAGCATTTGTAGACTTAGAGAAAGCCCCTGACAATGTTGATTGGAATACTCTCTTTCAAATTCTGAATGTGGCACGGGTAAAATACAGGGAGCGACAGGCTATTTACAACTTGTACAGAAACCAGATGGCAATTATGAGAGTCGAGGGGTATGAAAGGGAAGCAGTGGTTAGGAAGGGAGTGAGACAGGGTAGTAGCCTATCCCTTGTAGACTGGCAATGGGAAGGAAAGCTTTTCTGAAGAAGAAAAATGTGTTAACATTGGGTATAGATTTAAATGTCAGGAAGCCGTTTCTGTAAGTATTTGTATGGAGTGTAGCCATGTATGGAAGTGAAACGTGGACGATAAATAGTTTAGACAAGAAGAGAATAGAAGCTTTCGAAATGTGGTGCTACAGAGGAATACTGAAGATTAGATGGGTAGATCACATAACTAATGAGGAGGAATTGAGTAGAATTGTGGAGAAGTGGAGCTTGTGGCACAACTTGACTAGAAGAAGGGATCGGTTGGTAGGACATGTTCTGAGACATCGAGGGATCACCTATTTAGTATTGGAGGACAGCGTGGAGGGTAAAAATCGTAGAGGGAGACCAATAGATGAATATACTAAGCAGATTCAGAAGGATGTAGTCTGCAGTAGGTACTGGGATATGAAGATGCTTGCACAGGATAGAGTAGCATGGAGAGCTGCATCGGACCAGTCTCGGGACTGAGGACCACAACAACAAACAACAATTGATCCACAACACCAAGAAGCATAACATATTTCCCGTAAACAGTGTAAAGAATAAATATTGCTCTGCTGCTGGTCAGTCACTGGGAATAGTCTCTAGCGCGACATACGTGAGAATCTGAGAATCTGGAACGACCACATACAGGTGGTCGTAGGAAAGGCATATGTTAGACAGAGATTCATTGGATGAATCCTGTGGAAATATAGTCTTCAGTTAAGGAAACAGCTGTCAAAAACCTTGTTCGGCCAGCAGCTGTTTTTGCAGAACATGACTGGTGAGTGTAGCGGGAAAAAATTTGGAAATGTGTGGTAAGGTCTTATGGGACTAAACTGCTGAGGTCATCGGTCCCTAAGCCTGCACACTACTTAATCAAACTTAAACTAACTTATGCTAGAGACAACACATACACACATGCCCGAGGGAGGACTCGAACCTCCGGCGGGGTGAGTAGCGGGAGGGACGTTGGAGAGGGTGATCTTAGTACACAATAAAACCGCGGCCATGCGTTGGCATTTGACTTTCACACTATTATGTTAGGCGTCTTCAGTGATATTCGTAATACATCACAAGTAATTTTTCTGGACAGATTAAAATGTCGTTTTTAAACCTGTTTATAAGAAAACTGATGGAAAAGATTAAAGATTAAGATAATTTTAACCCAGTTTCTTTAGTGGCACTGAATATTAGCGTCACACATAAGTAGAAACACTTTATCTAATAAATCGCAGTTTGGGTTACCAAATTTTAGAAAACGTTGGTTCAATCCTCATACAATGGCGCTGAATAATTCTAACAATGCTGGAAGGAGAGAAAATTTTAGAGAGTGGTGAGAAATCACGAGAGGAATCCTACAGGATTCAACTTTGGATCCACTCCCATTCCTTATTCATATGAATGACTTTCAACTTAAAGTACATCACGCCAAGTTAGTAATTTCTACAAACAACGTGAATGTTATAATTATTTAATGTAAAGGGAAAGCAAAACAATGCTCACAATATTTTAAAAGAACTATTTATAAGTATGTCGGATGTGTAGATAAAAAACTTACGTGTGTCACCAATTACATGAGCAATATTATTGACTTCATTCTTATTAACGTTAAGCCAATGTGCTGTTTAATGACCTATAAATGGAAAGACTGTAACCAGACTTACAATCAGATCACGTAAATTGATTCGTTCTACATCATTTGGTTAGAAATCGAGCAAATGGTCTACTCAATTAACTAACTAACGAAGTAAGTAACTGACACACATTACAGTATGTTGGGTACTAGAAGAATTGGGAATTTATTCCAGCTATGAATTTCTCCAAGTGGAAAACCCAGTAAAAAACTAAGTATTAGTTTATAAACTAAAAACTCTTTTCTTTCAGCAGTATTTATATTTGCAGCTTAATAAGATCACACCTCAAACTCTTAAATTTAAGGTCTAAGCTAAGCTCACGATACCACTTAGGACAAGACAATACTCAGCAATAATTCTGAGATCAGTCTTATAATGAACAGACGTTAGCTTTGACTCAGGCTGCCCCACGTCGGAATTCATTGTTTCATTCACACTCGACAGTTTCCGATACCGCTGTATTGACCCTTTGACAGATGGAGCTGGTTTCACGAACTTACCCGATAAACATGAAAATTAGTACCAGCATTCATTCTGGACACCCTGGCTACAATAATTTTTCATCTTTAATGCAGCACTGCACCAAAACGTTTTTTAACAATCCCGATGAAAACCGAGAAAGAAACTCTTGGCAGAAATAATAGGCTTATTAAAATATTTCGACCGTAAGTTATCCTATAATAATAGCTTACGCGGACGAAGCTTTAAAATCTATTTTCCACGCAGGCGTTTAAGCGGACAAAAAGTAAAAGGAGAATTTATGGAGATCGGCGACAGTACGAGCTCATTGCAAATCGCAGCGGCGCGTGCTCTCGGGATCCACATCCGGCGTCACGACGGGCCTAATATATTCCAGCGTGGCGCTAATCAATGTGAAGACTGTCAATTTGTAGCGCCGCCCGCTCCGTCCCGTGACTAATGGAAATTGCTTGGGAAGAGCCATACGGCGCGCCATTCGGGCCTAAGTCTTCTATATATCCTCCACGGCTGCAAGTGTGCCACCAATAAATCACAGCAATTATTTATTCGCCGCATGAGCTGTATCTTACACTGATATTTAACTTAGGGCTGTTTTATAACTTATACAAAGTCAGATATGTAAAAACGCTTTTAATTTACGATCCATTTTCGCTCTCTTTATAACTGAATTTAATCGTTTTTTGTTTTGTTTTGTTTTTTGAGTAGCCGAGTGATTTACAGCATTCTAAGCGGCTGAATACACTGACTGCTTATCACTGCGTATCATTAGAGTGGTCTGTGAACAAAAACGAACCTCAAGTATTTCCGGCAAGATGATGATCACGGTATACAGTCTGCGGTACACTGCACTGAGTTTCACCTAGCTGTCGGGAAAGTAAACGAGTTGAAACAACTTTTTTTCTTATTTATTGATATTTCATCCTCTCGTCCCAGAAGCGTGAAGATTGACTGTCATTAGAACAGTACTCCACTCTTATGCCAAAACAGTTTAAATGATACAAAGGGGAATATATATTTTGAAAGGATTGTACACACAAACGTTTTTTTAAAAATATATTAAAAGACAATCTTCATTCATGTTATTTAAAAGAACTTGAAAAAACGTCTTACAGCAGTCAAGACAGTGATAATGAGTTGCGAGAAAGATAAAACAAACGCTAAACTGAATCACACTACACTACTACTTGATGGAAGGGATTTCATTGATTATATTTACAACACTACTAATACCACGTTTTAAGACATTCAAGAAGTGATACTGAGTTGAAAGAAAGATAAACCAAACACTCAATTGAATTACACTACACTACCATTTAACAGGAGGGATCTTCATGTAGTAGGAGTAATGGGAAGAGGGAAGATGAACTGACTGCAGTAGTTATTTTTTTTAATTTCTTTATTATTTTTTTTTTTGCGATACGTAGTTCAGGTGAGTTGGGTTTTGAGATAGATATAAGGTTGGAGGATGGGGTGGGAGGAAACCACGAGCTTCAGGGTACAGGCAGCTAGGATAGGGTTCAGACCAAGCAATAGAGGTGGAGGAAAAGGAAGGGAAGGGGAGAGAGGGGAGGATTAAAATCGGAAACAAATGAAGAGGAGCGGGTTAAATCTCATGGATGGGATAGACGCCAGGGGGGGATTTCGATGTCAAGGGGTGGGAGTCTGTTAACCTTCCTACAACCAGGATATTTTTTTTTTCTCGCTAAGTACCTCTGTTGTCATATAGACTCCAGGTAATTTACACTTGAATTATGTGCAGTATTTTAATGAACTCTCATAAAAACACACGTTACAGCTGTTCATTGTAACAGTAAGAACTTATGAATATATTTAATTTCATGAAGAAACAAAAAGAAATTTTGACGCGTTCATATTAACTCCAGTGCTACTCGGTGCAACAAGCCACGAATAAATTTGATGTGTTGTAAATACAAAAATGTCATTAGATACAACTGACTGAGGCAGAGAAAACTATATCTTTGGAAAAAAAATAGCTTCGGGAATAAGGGAAACATGATTTTCCTGTGTTCTTATGGGGTCCTAGGGACCCCAGTGGTAATAGAAAGGGTACAACAACTGCTGATGAAAGAAATGCTAATAACTGATACAAAAAATGAGCAGAAAATAATATTTTCGTTGTAGAAGGTGTTTCGTATAACAGTTGTTCAACATAACGTTCAACGTTCAATTTTCATGAATGTTGCATTCAAGTCACAAACAAACAATTTAATTTGAGTGGTTCATGCTGATCCCAGTGGTGCACAGAGCAAAATCGGTGGATAAATTTTAATGTGTTGTAAATATAAAAGTGGACGAAACAGCACTGGATACAGTTGGCTCAAACGTTTTTTGAAAGTAATGGTTTTGTAAACAAGGGAGACATATATATCCAATGGGCGTACGGGGGTCATATTGAGCCCAAAGGTACTAGGAGGGTTAAAATTGCTCTGGAAGAGGATATGGGGTGTATTGAAGTGTGGAGTAATTAACACGTGAACATACAGGCGCGGCAGGACACCGGAATTTGTGGCTAAGGGGGAAACATGCGGTTTGTTTTAGTCGGGGTATATCATATACGGAAGTGCTGTATGTGGTGAAAGAGGTGGTAAGAAATGATGAGCCGATAAAGCATTCTCGTAGGGGTGGGGTGTTAGGTGTTCGAGGATTTCTGGGTACTGATATAAAGGGGCAGTCAAATGAAAAGGAGACATATATAGAAAAGTGTGTAGTCTGTTCATTGTTTCAAAAAGTTGTCACCATAAGTGTTAATAAATTCATCCCATTGTGTGACAAGACGGTCAATGACTTCATGGAAAGACGTTTTCGGTGGCCTTACGAAACACGATTGTGCCCAGGCGTGCACTTCTTCGTCCGAAACATATCAGCGCTCACGAATGTCTTCCATCAGGGCTCCAAAACTACGGAAATCGAGTGGGAAAAGATCAGGACTGTGTGGAGCATATGTAAGGGATTCCTAGCGAAACGTCTGCAGTATAGTTAATACAGATTTGGCAACACGTGGACCCGCTCTGAAGAAAGACATTCATGGCGCCGATTTGCTTCCGAGGAGGAGGTGCACGCTTGCTACCAACAATGGTTTCACAGGCAACCAAAAACTTTTTCCCATGAAGGCACTGGCCGTCTTGTCTCACAGTGGGATGATTTTCATAAGTGGGATGAATATTTTAACCGTTATGGTGACAACTTTTGAGATAATAAACAGTTTCCCATCTTTATTGTTTTCATTTGACTGGCCCTTATGTAATACTGATTGGAGAGGAATCCCGGCCACATTTGCATAGATGAGGACAGGTCGGATCAAGGCTTCTGAAGTGTTAAGCATAGTGGGGGGATTTAAACTACTCTCTAAGAACGACAAATATATGCCCAGTAACCGACACGAAATAGTTCTCTTTCATCTCTCATCAAATTTCTGTCATAACAATAATGCTGAGAGTATGTGCTGTACCATGTGTAGTTGTGTGCCGGAAGAAGATGTGATTTTTTTCCTCAAATAATAGTTTGTTCTGGGAGCCAATACAACCAATGCTACCGCATTGACGTTGGTGGCGCTAGCTTGTAAAATAACACGCAGATGTCTGTGATGACTCTACAGTGGTGTCTGTTGCAGGAACTGTGCATCCTTCTGCTTTATTTGAACAAAAATACTAGTTAGAAGTATCGTACTAGTGTGCAACACAAACATCTGGGTGGCTGTGGGTGCACGAAGAATGAACACCGGGAAATACTGAAAGTCCGTATTTAAACCCAGGTCCGTCATATTGTTATGTGAGGTCCAGCCATTGTCAAACATTATCTGTAGTCCAAACTCTCAGCATAGTTCTTCAAGAAGACGGTAGTCGGCGTTTATGTTTTAAGCGTGTAGACTATAAACGACAATGACTTGTTTTCTCCGTGCGCGCAGATTTATCCCACCACAGAGACCAAAGGATCATGCCACGTGACGTGACGTAACGGAGGAAGGCTGCCGGTAGCCCGCTGAGCTCGCTGCCTGCTGCGCGTCTGCTGCAATGCCGATTGTGGGAGCAAGTAATGTCGACGTGGCGTTAAACCCAATTTTTCTTCCTCCTTCCGCCTCAATAGCTGCGGGATTATCGCGGTAGATCGACAGCCGAAGGGGCCCCTGTTCCATTTCCAGTCGGATGGGACTCGAGGACTGCGTGTTCTGTTGTCCTTGTTGTCCCTACACACGTATCGCCGTAACTGACAAAGAAAATCGTTTGCAATACATTTTCGCAAAGTCTTCCTATTTTGGACATGGTTCAAAGAGTGCGAACCGAAAGCATAGTCAAAACAATAAAATAAAATGTACCCGACAATAGAGGTTTCACGTGTCGTCCCATTTGGATGCAATACTGAACTCGTCTCAACATCGCCTAAAACATCCCAGAACCATCCCGCGAAATTTTCCTAAAACGTAAACTAAACTCCGCGATCAGTCCCTGGAGACCAAGCGATGTCGCCCGGCCGCCGTGTTGTCCTCTGCCATGGGCACGGCCGACTTCCATCCCCGTCCTTCCCTAATCCAATGAGACCGATGACCTCGCTGTCTGGTCTCCTTCCGCAAACAAACCAAACCTAACCTCTGCCATGCGGCGTCATGCAGTGCTGATGTGGTGTGGAAGGGCACGGGGTTATCACACCGCTCTGCCAGCAGTTGTCATTTTTCCAAACCTTGGAGCACCTACTTCTCATTTAAGTAGCTCCTCAGTTGCCATCGGCCATCGCGAGGCTGATTGCAACACAATCTAACCAACCCACCACGAAATAAAACTCCTTGGCAGTACGCAGAATTCAACCCCGGTCCTCCACATGAGAGTGACATGCACTGTGGATTACCTCTTTCTTTTCTTATTATTTTTGATTTTATATCGGGGCTCTACCAATTATCATGAGAGGTTGCCCTAACCTTTTTTTTTTAATTTTAATTTTTTACAACGAAGAAGTTCAGTACATTACCAGGGAATAGGTTAGAAAAAGGGTATAATGGATACTTCTTAATACTTGTTTTAACAAGGAAAAGGAAAGAAAGTGACACTTCTCGATAGTTCTGTACTTCTGTGGTATCCGTTAGTCCGCCTCGGTAGATCGAGGGAGGTGGCGTAGTGGTTAGCACACTGGACTTGCATTCTGGAGAACGACGGTTCAGACTCGAGTCCGGCCATCCAGATTTAGGTTTTCCGTAATTCCCCTAAGTCGCTCCAGGCAAATGCCGGTATAGTTCCTTTGAAAGGGCACGGCTGATTTTCTTCCCCATACTTGACACAATCAGGGCTTCTGACAAAGACGGAACAATCACCACCATATGAACGTGCATACCAAAGTTGGCGTAAAGTGGTCATTATAACGAATACAACACAACAGAATACCTTTAATATCATGAATTAATTAAATCAGAATTTTCAGAAAAGGATCGCATGTCGGGGTTTTGTTTATAAAAGGATTCAGAAGTCGATTTGGAGTATCATGCGTTATGTATGGAACTAATATTATGGTAAATACATTAAAAATTAACTGTTGAGAAAAGTGACCATCTTGGCAAATTTTCCTGACGAGTAGTGTGGTCACCTTTCCCGATCAGACGTCTTGTCGGCACTGGTGTTTCACAGATGAAAATATCAAACCGTAAGAAACAAGAAGGAACTACAATTGTAAATCAAAAGATTTGTTTAAACATTGATATCGTAAAAAAGTATTACTCTGAACGTAAGTGAGCTAGGAAGACTAATATATATGAGTTACCTCAAATCAGACGACTGAAAAATCAGAGAAGTTCCTACAAAAAAGCGTCCTCTGTCAAACTCACTGGCAACAACGATGGTGTATATTAGGACTAATTTGACCCCTTCTGCGTAGGCATCAGCACTGTTAAGGGCAAAAAATATGTAATGGCCATATTTACCACCCTGGTCACCTCACCCTACCTTCTCTTACATGTATCTAGGATCACTTACTTGCGAATCAGCTTTAAAATACCGATGTTTTTCACCTCGAATTAGCGTTTAGAGTTTTGAACAATGTGGTATTAAAAAGTGATCTGGACATCGGGAAGTAGTTTAATAACAAAGGTGAAACTCTCCTGGTGTGCAGCAACGATCATGTGTCGGAAACTTTCACACGTCAAATGTTGTCATTAGACTTCCGTTCGAGAAAGATACACAGTACAGCTGTTTTTCTAACTGACAGTCTCTTCAGGAGATACGATTTGTGATGCTCTTACGTTTTCTCTTGTAGACATTTTGTTTACAAGCATTATTTTACTTATAAACTTTTCTGTAGTTTGAGATGTTGCTATTTTGTCATTCTCAAATGTTATTATACATCTAAAAAAGTTGTTGGGTACTGGAAAACGCAAATTTTATGGCAATCGGTTTATTTCAGCAGGAATTAGATACTGTGTAAGTAAAACTGGAAATCGACTGGATGTTAGGTCGACGCCGTCAAGCGCCTCAATACAACAGACCAAATTTTTGACGATACAGAATGACACTTCTAAGAGAACTGAGCAATGAGATATAACTGAATACGTTTCCATAATTGCTGAACTTAGTGTTTTACGTAGCCTCATAAGCGATGTGCTTTGCACGTTCTCTGTGCAAAAGGTCTTATTAAAACTGTAGAAGATCTTAAAGTCAGGAAATGTGTGGACAGTACTGTAAATTTTTCATTTACAGTTTTAGATACAATTCCTTTATTTTACGAGAAGAAGTGTGACTGTGAAGAATTTACCCACCATGAGCGTTTCTGATAAAACACTATTACTCTGCCGTCGCACTAAAACCGAGCAGCAATTTTTCAAATAAACTAATAAGTCCCTTTGCGATGATATGTCAGTAAGCTTCAATTCTTTTGTGGACAAACTAAAACTGGGTATTTTTCTGGTTTGTGCGGAAGAAGAGTTAATATTTCAAATATTAGACCATTGTATAAAATGAGATGTACTGGGAAGAGTTTAAGAGCAACTGAAAGATTTTATGCTATCATGGATTTGCCACCACCTCCTAGATTTGAGAAGTACGCACAGTTACTTCTCGACAGCGTTATTGAAGTGAGTGGATGAGAGTGCACTGTGCAACTCAGGTGACACTGACATAGCTGCGACCTTTGATCGGACATGGCTGAAGCGTCGTCACTTATCACTGAAAGGCGTTGTCACATCAATACCCTAATAATGGAAAGGTGATGAACATAGAGTGTTTTATAAAACATTGCCGTGGCTGCAAAGGGAGCAAGCAGGATTCTGTTTGTATTCCGAATTCTTCTTGCAACAGTTGTGGATTGGAATCAGAGGGAGTTCTCAGAATCTTCCGATGGTCAAAAGAGAATTATGGTTTAAGTTATGTGGGGTACTTGGGCACTTGTTTACATACATTAGTAAATAATATGAAAAGGAAAAGGATCAGTGATGACAAACCTGTCGACGGACGTGGCCGTCTCACTAAGGATGAAGTGGAACAGCTGCCGCTCTATTATGGTTTAGTAATAAAGAATCAAGGTGATATAGAGGTCACGAAGAACCAATTTGAGCTACCATCGTCCATAAAACATGTAAATACGACAGTCCACAGCACAGGCTTCGTGACAGTGCTGTAGGCTCTTGAATACAGCAAAGCATTTGTAAATGGTAGAGTTCATGTTCACCATCACTGACTGCCATTAGCAGTGTCAGAAGTAATTAAGTCCATGCACAGGGTCTTAAGTGAGAGTAAACGCTTGTCACGACGTTTACATGGAAGACACAAAAAGTGAATGGATGTTTCAGCCACCTGATATGGGAACGCCTGCAAGACAACTGTGTGTGTTCGATTCAGAACTATGTGATTAAGTTTGTTGGATGCTGTAATTTGTTTTAATGATGGGACTGTTAGCAGGTTTGAATTTCCAGAGTTTCTGGGGATATGTTTTGTATTTAGTGTCAGACAACCACAGGTGGCAGTTCATTCCATCAGAATCTAAGATGAAAAGATGAAAGCTGGAGATGAACTGTGACTAGGCCAAAATAACAACAAAGAACAAGAAAAGTATGAGAGAAGATGAAGATGTAAACCAAGAGGGTTATGCAGCTGGAATGTAATGAGAACAAAAGAGGTGAGTCCTGGATTAAATATAATTTTATATAAAGACACTTACGTACTAGCAACAGGAAGAAAATAATTGTAAATAATAATCATATTTTGAGTAACAGACGCAACTGTTGGTAGTTATGCAGAACCATTATGAGCCTCAGACAAGTTATAACCGTTTACATACAGTTATATCTGGTGTCATGTTACACCTGAGGCAATTGGGCGAGTTATATTCAAGATCACAAGCGGAAACCCTGAGACAATTGTATGTGCTACATTCAAGGTTATGAATAACGTAATAGTGGTCACATGGTCGGCGGGCACGTGTGTGTGTTACACAGAAGGTCACTGTGTCACATGGTATTCTGCCCATGCATCTTGGACAACCGAGTGACAAAAAATTTTCCCCCTCCCACTGTTATTACTAGAGCAAATACAAGGATATCTTCAATTGAGATGTGTACATTATTTTTTTCTTTCTCTCCCTCTGTCTGTCTGTCTCTCTCTCTCTCCCTCTCTCTCTCTCTCTCTCTCTCTCTCTCTCTCTCTCTTTCTAGTCCAAATGAAGTGATAGGGTCAGGGTTTTATGTAAATGATAATAGTTTCCTAAGAAATTAACTTATTGTTTATTATTAACATTTTTGCAATACAGTTCGAAGAGTCCATGGGAAAAGCCTGATAAGTCGGAATTCTGTTTTTTAGTTGGTTTTTTTTTCAGGTGACAAAATTATAAGTTTCAAGGTTCATAATATTTCAATTTCTCATGTTAATTTCACTATTTTTGTTTAAGGTGGTAAAGTATGTCACAGAGAAACATTACCCGTGAAATTCTATACACATGGTTAAGGTGTACCATAATATCATGTACTTCCATCAGGAGTCCAACTTGTACGGAGGGAAAATATGACAATTGTATAAGAAATTGCAAATAACTACGAGATTTCTAACTCTTATTTAAATTCTCTCTACAAAAAATTATCTACTGTACTCTTGTACCATTACATTATGAAATATTATTCTGTCCTTTTTTCAGTGGGTGGGACTAATGGGGATGAAGATCGAAATACACTTGCAGTTCACTATGGCAAAATCTTTTCAAATCTTGAAAATTTCTGTATTTCTCAGCAGCTATTGTAAAACAATCAGAATTACTTAATTCATGTGGTTATAATACTTAAGAAATAGAAGCTCACTTTGTGAAATGGAAAAAAAAATGTGAATACGTATTGTAAAGAAACTACTGTACCGTCATTTCTGAACACAGTGGCTTTCTTGTGTTGGCCTCCGCAGGAGTTACAAAAATCTCAAAATATCTGACTTTTGGATTTAGAACACCGTGTACAAAATGATGAAGGAAAAATGAAACTTCGGACTGTGCTCTCTGGAAACATATAAAGATAACTTTGCCCTCTTGCCGCCAAAACATGAATAATGAAAACAAATACCGACAACTGTCGTTTAAAATGAACTCCATTTGTTTTTACATTTGAACAGGAGAAATTTTTGTGTAATCCATGATTATTTCAATCTTAGACGGACTATTGTGATTTTGTTCCTTGGATTTCTTATTACGGTCATAGAATATTTTTTTGCTTTCTAAGATGCAATTCGTCGACTGTTTCATTGATTTGGAATTCAGAATGAAGCCCTAATTTCTTTTCAGCAAATGATGTTGAAGTCAGTTCCTTCTCCAAATTTTTCTTCTTGGCTACATACTCATCACAGGAACCTCAAGATCCAGCCCGTGGATATCTAAAACTTACATTGATATATGCATTGAATTTCGTGCGGTATGATTCAGAAGATCCATTTTCATCTTTAAACTTCTCCCTGAACAAAGAGAACTTTTTTATATTCAAGGACTTGGGTAGTAGATTTTCTTAGACTTCGTCAAACTGTGGTAACTGTTGCGATCCTGAAGTGGTCTAATGTCATATCATTATAACATGCGTTCCACCTGTTAAAGCCTGTGGGTAGGTTCTCTGTTTACCTCGGTCATCTCGCAGAAATTGGTGTCCAGATCTAAGTTTTATTGGGTACATGATCTATCTTACCCTTCTTTATTCCATGTAATAACATAAATGCGTGCTGGCGCACAAGTAATTCATGGGAAATTCCATTAAGCGTAATATAATTTATAAGATGCATCTCGAAAGTGTGCCTCCCGCTTTTCTGTTCTGGGACAACTGCACTGTACAGGGACCACTGTAAATAAAATTTTGAAACATAGGTTTATTTCATCAAGATTTTCAAATTTGTTCATCTTCATAATAAGATTCCTTTTATTTTCGTCACCGACAGTGTGAAAACAGTAATTTTTACACTTACATGATTCTCCTCTTTTACGTGACTGCAGTATTGAACATTTTGAGGCACCTCTAACGTGACGAAACTTCTTTTACTTAGTGAGCTTCTTCGAAGATGTCCTGTATACATATTCGTGAATAGCTGAGTCCCTGTTTTCTTTATTCGTACAATTTTGGTGCACCACAGTGCTACATCAAATTTCCTTCATAAACTGCACAAAGCAAACTAAAATAATCAGATTAAACACAACAATGACTGTGGCAACAATGGTAATACTAGTTGCAGCAGATCTAAACAGGTTGGAGAATACATCATTAAATTTTCCCTTTACGCTCCCTGGACTTGTCGGAATATTCTGTTCATTGGCATATAGTTGTAAGATGTTTCCCCTGCAGGCGTTTTCAAGATAGTGAAATATTTCGCGACGTGTCTGTTTGTTGCCCAGTTCTGTGAAGTTATCCAACATTACACTGGCTGAATTATTAAATTATGAAAAAAATCAGTAAACTGGTAATTTAGTAAATACCAGATCTCTCTCCTAGACTTTTAATTCGTTAACAACGACAGTTGTCGTTTATTTGTAACTTTTTCGGTCTTTTGCTATGGTTTTACTTATAATTATTTGCAAGCTGTATTAATGTACATATTTTGTTCACTTACGACTTATACACGTCTATGCCTTTTTGAAACTAATGCTGTCAGTTTCTTACTAAATTTCCAGTATCTCATCTTACAGGCATGCCTGTCGGAAGGCATTTTCTCTCACTCATTCTGCTAAACTGTTAGCCCTACAGAAAAAATGAACACGACCATTTTGTGGGAAATATATTTCAGTTAAATTTTTTACTGGTATACGTTCTCCCTAAAGGCTATAGGTTTCGAATTATTCAAGAAAAACGTATAAAAGTGATCTCAAAATGCGTGTTTCTTGAGTAACTCGGAAACAGAGTGCTCAAGCGAAAATGTATCCCAGTACAAAATTTAACTAAATAAAATTTGCCTCAAAAAGTCTTCTCCATTTCCTATGTTGGACTAATGGTTTGGTCATATGGACATAGCGAGCAAATCTCGCTAAAGAAGATATTTGAAGGCGTTGTGGACTGCATAAAACACAGCGGTAGGGTAAGCTGAATTATATATATATATATATATATATATATATAGAGAGAGAGAGAGAGAGAGAGAGAGAGAGAGAGAGAGAGAGAGAGAGAGAGGAGAGGGTGAGTCACTAACTATTGTTACCTAGGATAACTCCGAAAGTATGATAGGAACTGAAATGTTTGTGGGACAAATGTTTCATGAGACAATGGGGGCCATAATATGACGTTGGTTTTTTGTTGCTAGGTGGGGTCACTTCAGAGATATGAAGGTCAACTTTGTTGTTTTAAATGGGAAGCTATAGTTCGGTACTTATTTTCTGATAGCGGCTATCGAGTCGAATCCAAGTAAGTGTAACAGTAAGATCTTTGAAGGTCAACGAAGGTCACAAAGGTGACATAAACGTCCATTTATAGAAGTTGTTCGAAATGATGACCATTGGTATCAATGCAGTACTGCAATCTTTGTATCATGGATCGAGTGGTATTCCTTATCATATCGGCTCTTCTCGAAGCACATGCTCTGACAATTTTCTCACCCATACGTACAAATGTAGATGGAACGTCTTTATAAACAATGTCTTTTACGAATCTCCACAAAAAAAAACTAGAGGCGTCAAGTCTGGGAAACGAACCGGCCACGATACATCTCCTCCGCGTCCAGTCCAACGATTTGGGAATTGTCTCTGCAACTCATTTCTAGACATCAGCAAAAAATGGGCCGGACACTCATCGTGTTGATACTACAATCTGCTCCTTGTACCTAAAGGCATTTCTTCCAATAACAGACCTAATGTTTCTTGCAGGAATGTGGTATCCTTCCTACCATTAAGATTTCCTTCGAGGAAACAGGGGCCTATAATTCTGTCCTCCAGAATCCCACACCATACATTCACCGACATTGGTTTTTGGTGTGCTAGTAGCCGCAGCCAGCATGGATTTTCGGTTGCCCAGTAATACATGTTATACAAATAAACATTTCCATGGTTCGTGACTGAAGCCTCGTCAGTAAATAAAATCAAATTAATAAATGTGGCATTCCTGTGAATCTGAAGTAGAGTCCATCGTCAGAATTCAATGCGATGCTTACAATCCGTACCAGTTAATTCTTGGTGAAGACTGATATGGTAGGGATGGTATTTATGACGGTGCAGAACACGAACAACACTATCTGGCTCATGGCAGATTCCCTTCCTATTTGACGCGAACTGACACAATGACGTCGAACCGCTGTGGTAAGAGTACCAGTTTCCGTTTCCTCGTTAGTAACTTTCCTTTGCCGGATATGTTTTCGATGCATTAAATATCCAGTTGTTCTCAGTATATCATACACATATTTAAATGTACGACGTGCAGGGTGAGTACGTTGAGGGTATCTTTCAGCATATAAGTCTCTAGCTCTCACTGAATTTCGTTGGCATTCTCTGCATATGAGAAGTATATCGACATGTTCCACGAAGGAATACATTATTTACATTCGCTTGGTTCGACGATACTAGTCTTACCGTTCCTATTTGTGTTTCACTGCGAAACCGTCGAATGGTATTTACATGTCAATGGCACGTTAGATGGATACGCCGTATCCGGCGAATATTTACTATTTGCACGATATACGAGACAGAATTGTCAGAGAATGTGCTTCGAGAAGTGCCGATGTGATAAAGATACCACTCAATCCATGATAAGAAGATTGCAGCACTCTATTGTACCAATGGTCATCACTTCCAACATCTTCTGTATATGGACGTTCGTGCCAATTCTTTGACCTTCGTTGGCCTTCAGAGACCTTACTGTTACACATCATTGAATTTGTCTCGATAACCGCTATCAGAAAATAAGTACCAAACTATAGCATCCAATTTAAAACAACAAAGTTGACCTTCATATCTCTGACGTGATCCCACCTAGCAACAAAAAACCAAAGTCATATTATGGCCCCCGTTGTCCCATGCAACATTTGTCCCACGAACTTTTCAGCTACTATCATACTTTCGGAGTTATTCTAGGTGGAAATTGTTAGTGACTCACCCTATATGTATATACACGTGATGATTCAGTTGCTCGTCTTCACAACCACATAATGTGTAATCATTCATGCATACTCCCGAACACACACCTATGACAAACAGTTCTTCCAACTATTCCACATACACTTGCATATACGTCCACTATGTACAACTAATTACACATCCGCACACTCAAGCACTCTCAAGTAAATAGTGTGAGCATGGGAAGGTCCCATCTCACCCCACAGAGGAACCATTTGTTGTCATGATGTAGCAGCTCAACTTTCAGCTGTAGTGAAGAATGTACCTCTTGATCTCGTGATCGAAATATTACTTGAGTCATCATATGCGAAGCGGCGTGAACGCCCTCGAGCATGCACCTTTTGTAATGTTCGGCTGAAAGAGCCTTTAAGGACACACGATGCATACCCTTAGTCGCCTTTGGGTGGCAGCTCCATCTAAGTAGTAGCAATCATTTCCGATGTGAGCCCCACAAACTACACAGTCTGCCAAACATTCAGCTCCTCTTTTATCAAACCGATAAACTTCTCGTTTTGAGATGTTATTCCATAAGGATTATCGGCAGCATATCCACACATGTCAAACGCATCGGGACTGTAGCTAATTAAATCAAATGTATCGCAGCCTTTTAGTCAGGAGATGAAGCTGTCTGTACTCATATAAAATAATTTGTGACGAACAAAGTTTGGCTTCTCAAAGTCGTAGTGGAAACGGCACACGCGGAAATAGAAGACGTTCAGGACATATATATCAATGGAGGCAGGATTCCTCAACTCCGCTGAAACCTTAGCCGTCTCACACAGCGAGTAGTCACTCATGGGAAACAGTGAGTCATGTAACCTCTGCGCTATAATCCCTCCCCCTTCCGCCAACAGTGACCTAAATGAAATTCGCGGTATTCTCTAATCTTTTCCATGCTTTTCTTGAAAACTGAATTGTTTCCCTCTGTTCCGTGTTTATATCAGTATACTCCTTCACCATCAATGCTGCTTGAAATAGAAACCACAGGTGATTCTAATAAATTTCATTTCGAAGGTGAGACACTGCTGGAGGTTTCTGTACTACTGAATATAATTCTGCTTATTAGTTGTCATCCGCTTGGGGACGGAACGCTTTTGCAGGACCGTGCGCTCCTGACAAATGGTAAGTCGTTGTGCACATCAAGTCGGTAAGATATGTCAGTTCTGCCTCCAAGAGATATCCATTCATTCTTTCTCAGAATCAGCAGCTGTATCATGGATCTTTTCCTTCAGTCTGGCAATTTCCTCTTCGGTAGTTCATTAGGACACTTCAATCGTCAGACACTGTTTCATGACGACCCAAGTAGGGTTGTTTACATCGAAAGTAAAGAATATAGCTTAAATCCTCACATGGTCTGTACTCCTGTTCCCACATTCATGTGCTATTTATTCGCCTACACCTACCTGTGCACACATTGGCCAAATATCCATCGAATCTCGCGTTCTGAGCTGAGCAACAAGTCAACACCAGTCAACAGTTCGAAAGTTCAAAAATTTTTCAAATGGCTCTGAGCTCTATGAGACTTAACACCAGAGGTCATCAGTCCCCTAGAACTTAGAACTACTTAAACCTAACTAACCTAAGGACATCACACACATCCATGCCCCAGGCAGGATTCGAACTTGCGACCGTAGCGGTCGCGCGGTTCCAGACTGAAGCGCCTAGAACCACTCGGCCACTCTGGCCGGCTGTTCGAAAGTGACATGTGTGCCTCGTAACTTTGTTTTCCAGAAAGCCCTGTGCAGTGTCATAGGAGGCAGGATCCAGAGAGTATGTGCTCAGGAATACTTTTCAGAATTTCTCAAAACTGTCTGCGAGCAAGTGTTCAAGTACAATCTAGCATAACGCATTAAATTAAATGTGTTGAACTTCTGTCAAACATTAACCAAGTGCCTATACTATCATCCATTATGGCAGTGAATGTGAGTTTACTGGAGAATGCGGGGACGTTGGGCGACGTGGTTTTGTGGAGTCTCCCCATCGAATCCAGCTATTCATAAGAGAAGACCACCTTCATCATCAAAAGCTGAAACTTACCATCACTGGAGTATGCAGCTCAGGTGGTACACATGTCCTACTGACTCACTGTCTGATCAAGCTTCTTGGGTGAAATGTAGCGAATCCAGAAAGTGGAGCTTTTATTTTTGATGTGATTCGCTTGGAAAATGAAATGCAATTTTCAGCGGTGTCAGGTATGACACTGACATTACCCTCTTTCAAGACAAAATCACCCGAGTACACAGCAAAAGAGTGAGCCTCATATCCACTCTAATTACAGAAGGAGACAGATATCTATCGTGGCAGGCGATAATTGGAGGTGCATGTATTGTGGGCTGCGCCACGGAACTTCCCAGTTAGAGGACAGTGGTCTCTACAAAGAGTTTCAGCTTCTCTGTCAACGGCCGCTGTGGCCGAGCGGTTCTAGGCGCGTCAGTCCGGAACCACGGTCGCAGGTTCGAATCCTGCCTCGGGCATGCATGTGTTTGATGTCCATAGGTTAGTTAGGTTAAAGTAGTTCCAAGTCTACGGAACTGATGACCTCAGAAGTTAATTCCCATAGTGCTTGGAGTCATTTGAATTTTTTGTTGCTTCTCTGTCCAGTAGCAACCCATAAATATAACAGTCAACTGCCAGTTCGCAGAAGGCATCGGTTCACTGCGAGTCGACTACGGGTATGTTGTTGCGATAAACCTCATTACCCTGCCATAAGATTTTTTCGAGTTCAGAGAGGAACCATCTCGCAGGATTATCTTCAACGTATGATTTGAATTAGTTGATGCTGGACTCATATGAGCATATAATTTGATATCCACTGCATGCCGTTCATGCCGTTCAGTGAAGGTAGCATTAGAGGAAAGTCGGTCCACATTCACAATGTGCCACAGGAGCTCTTGGTGGTGGACATTCTTAAACTTCAATAGCATTTTATCAACGTTAGGAATTTCCATATGCACTTGTTCCTGCCTAGAGCATCAGTGAGATGACTTTCAAGATATTCCCTCTTGGTAAAACAATTAAGACATTTAAGTCAAAAATGTCTTTTGCGTCCGTATTTCTATTTAATTTTTTATCATATTTTTTGGTGGTAAGTTCTTATGGGACGAAACTACTTAGGTCATCGGTCTCTCAGCCTACACACTAGTTAATCTAACTTAAACTAACTTACGCTATGGACAACACACAAACATGCCCGAGGGAGGACTCGAACCCCCCCCCCCCCCCCACACCGGGCCGTAAACGTGAACTGAATAATCAGGATTCTGCCTCTCAAATTTTGGTGTGTCCTTGAGCTTTATGGGGAATGAGATGCCTCTGAATTTATAATAACCACAGACATCAAATGTAATCTATGATTTCATATGATATCCATATTTCGGATAATTTGTATCACAATCCAGAAGCGACCATGCAAAGCTAAATTAATCACCCCCAGCACTATTGCAGATATTAATTAATTCTTATTTTTCAGCAATATCTTTCTGAAGAGGAATGAAACTGGATACCCCTTTAAGTGGCTCATAGATATTCGAGTACACGTCTAGGAGCCTCACCAGTCTCTCTTTCTCGCATTTCGGGAAAATGACCCAGTACGGCTCTCATGGTAAAAGTTCCGAACTAGTAAGTGATTGACTCGCCCCACAATATCACACAATCTGTAAGAGATTGACTCGCTCCACAATATCACATAATCAGCGCCTTCAAATATAGACAATGCCCTTTCCTTCACCAGCATCGCTACCTTCTTTCGAGGGGTGTATGAGTTTGCAACATTGCACTGTGTCAAGATATCATGGGTCACTGACGATTTCTGGGAGCTTGAGAGAGGACAAGTTACTCTCTCACCTATTTTTCGCACATGGAAATTTACACTGCTGGCCACCGTAAATGCAACACCCTGAAGGAAGCATGCGAATCAAGTGAAATTTACACCATGGGTTTGCAGCGATGAGATATGCAACTGATTAGAATTTCAGCGCAGACGCACATCACGCGCGCCTGTGGCGCCACCTCATAGCGCCATTTAAGGCTTGGCGATTTCGAGGAGTGTACGTTCGGCACGTGTGTTTACCTTGTGGTTGTTTCACAAGACGATCAGTTATGCCTCGTAGACAACAGCGAACATCGTTTGATCAAGTATCCGAATTCGACAGAGGAAGGATAGTGGCTTACCGAGATTGTGGATTATCATACAGAGAAATCGCTAGTCGTGTTGGACGAAACCAAACAACTGTAATGCGGATATGTGACCGTTGGATGCAGGAGGGTACGACGGACCGACGTGGTCGATCGCATTCACCTCGGTGCACCACTGCACGTGCTGATAGGCAAATTGTGCGCATGGCAGTGACGGATCGCTCAGTGACATCCCGAACCATAGCACAGCACATTGCGTCTGTAACGCATCATCCAGTGTCTGCGCGTACCATTCGACGTCGTTTACAGCAGAGTGGTCTGTCCGCAAGACGTCCATTGCTTCGTCTACCATTGGCGCAGAACCACAGACGTCTCCGTCGCCAATGGTGTGATGATAGACGGATGTGGACGGCAGAATGGAATGACGTTGTCTTTACTGACGAGGCACGCTTCTGTCTGCAGCACCACGATGGTCGGATTCGAGTGTGGAGACACCGTGGAGAGAGGATGCTGGACAGCTGCATTATGCACCGCCACACTGCTCTTGCACCGGGTATTATGGTATGGGGCGGTATTGGATATTACTCTCACACGCCTCTAGTACGCATTGCCGGTACTTTAAATAGCCGGCGCTACATATCCGAGGTGCTGGAGCCAGTTGTCCTTCCTTACCTTCAGGGCTCGGCCACAGCCATATTTCAACAGGATAATGCGCGACCACACGTGGCACGCATTGTCCAAAGGTTCTTCGTCAAGAACCAGATTGAATTGCTTCCCTGGCCGGCTCGCTCTCCGGATCTTTCGCCGATAGGAAACATGTGGTCTATGGTTGCTCAACGAGTGACCCAGATTACATCCCCAGCTGCTACACCAGATGATCTTTGGCAACGTGTGGAAGCTGCTTGGGCTGCTGTACTCGAGGAACACATCCAACGTCTCTTTGACTCAATGCCGAGACGTGTGGCAGCGGTGATCTCCAACAATGGCGGCTACTCTGGCTACTGATTCTGGCAGGAACCACATGTCACAGACGTCTGTAAACGTAATCATTTGATTCTTGGTCAACATGTTATCTACAAAATAATTTTTTTTGTGCTACCTCTTGTCTTTCTTGGTGTTGTATTTACGGTGGCCAGCAGTGAATTCAAGATTTTATTACAACATGACACACCTTGAGCGAGACTCTAGAAAGTTAACAGACTGAGCAGACATTGATGGAGCCTGGTTGGGCGCTAAAAGCATGAGGTATTTTCATGATTCTTAGCCCGTAGAAACGGCTTGTTGGGAGTTGAAAGCAATTGGCGATTGAGCCCATCCCTTAGTAAATCTTGCTGAACAGGCCCACAGCCATACAAGACAGACAGGGCAGCCCCTCCTCGAGACAGGGCTCCAGCATAACAATGCCGCAGTACCTGCTGCGGCACTACAGAAGCCTGGGCTGCGACGACAGTCTAAAGGAATGCATCTACACAGTGGAATTGTGAACTGGGCATTGTGTGCAGAGCCACATGAAATAAAAATTCATAGGTTTTTGTATTCGCCGATAGTGCAAATTCGGGAGGACGACAGTTCAATCCCGCGTCCGGCCATCCTGATTCAGGTTTTCTGTGATTTCCCTAAATCGCTCCAGGCAAATGCTGGGATGGTTCCTTTGAAAGGGCACGGCCGACTTCGTTCCCCATCCTCCCCTAATCCGATGAGACCGATGACCTCGCTGTTTGGTCTCTCCCCCCCAAAACAGTCCAGTCCACGATAGTGCAAGTAGGACTGTTAACCACCTCCCTTGGCCGCATCTGTTGTATAAGAAAACTCCGGCATCTGAGATACGGCTAGATACCGTATCTCTATTACACCTCATAGCTAGGACTAACAAGCTCCAAGGCACAGATGATTTAGATAAAGGTCTTTGAGATTGCATCCGTTTGCTTGTTGCCGTGGGAAGAGACATGACTTCAGAAAAAATCATCTCTTCCCCCTCTGCTAAAACTTAAAAAAGGCAGTAATTGGCGAATTTTTCAGAGACGCAGGTTTCTTAACTTTTCCCCCGGTTTGACATGCGATTGTGCTGTCGTGTGGGAATGCAGATTTAGCGCCTTGTGTTTAGAGCCTTGTGAGTGGCTTAAGACGGGGTGAAGGCGGTGTCGTTCGTGCATTTCACATCCTTGAAGAAACTCGGCGATGCAATGCTTGTTGAGAATATCTCTATTTTAACAGTGTCTTCCGTGCATACATCATTAAATAAGAGCTGTCTACGCTCATCATCATCGAAACTATGAAGTAAAGCAATAGGTTATTAAAAAACGAAGCAGCATCTTACGTGGCTATGGAGCAAACATTATGATTCATTATTGATGATTTCAGCTATTTATCCAACATAATACATCTAATTGATGGTGGTCCATCAATCTGGCATGAAGCATTCGAGTCATAGTGCTTTAAGCAGGGCTCATACATTGAAATGAGTTCACCCCTTTTAAACACGTCAGGTAGCAAATGGAATCTGTGCGTTATAACACATAGTAATGGCATAAGTTGAGTAGGGAACATGTAGAAATCTAGAGTGTTCAAGTGTGACGACTCTCAATCACTTTCATATAAATATCCGATAGCACATTAAGCACATTTCATGATTTCACCCACTCAAACATGTCTTTTCCCAGCGAATCCTTAGTCCTCAAGGCTAATTGTAGTAATGTATGTGTTGTTGAATAAAGCAGAGTGGTGCAGTCATTATGCCACTTCAATAGCTCTGAAATGGCGGTAACTAAAGGATGAAACTTAGCATCTACGACCATACTTTCCACAACGCACCCACTATCAGATTCACTATTAGAATTACGGCGTTGCTGCTGTTCTTCCTAGCCTCCAACAGCTTCACTTTATTCACAGACATCCTGCACTCAGTTGAAGCTGAATCATTGAATGACGAGGATTCGTAGTGGTTATTCAGTCATATACCGATGGTGCACTGAAGAGACAACTCTATTGTATGCTTGGAATGAAGCATACTTTACGTTTAAGAGTATAGAAAGTTTCTATATAACACGGTATTCCTTTTGAAAATTCAGCTGCGACACACATGTTGTAGGAGCTGTAAAGACACATGTTTAATATATATCATTAAGTCACCGTTTCTCGAATTTGTAACAAACCAAATCTTTGTATAACGCTCTAACAGGCTCTTTTTTCCGTAACAAGCATATTTTTTCCAGCTGCATTACATTTTTCTCGGAGTGTTCCACCTCCAAAGTGTTAAATAGACATGGTTCTTAGCAATAGGAAATTAAAATGTGTTAAGATTTGATACAGAACAGTTTTGCGATAACATTAAGGTACACAAAACTTTCTCTACCTGTATCCTTGGCTCTTGAAAAATAAACTCGAATGGACGTATTCCAGTACTTGCCCTCGCAATGGTGTCTCAGTAGAGGAATTTGTATAACCTGTTTGCTAGGTCTACGATACTTATGCGTTTAAACATACCATAAGGCTCAAATGCACAAACAGAAACTCCAACTTGGTGATTCGAATATATAAGACGCAACTGTGTTATCTGGATTTACAAGTATAAAAAATTTAAAAAAACCAAAAGGTTTCGTGGAAGTGGCGAAACCGAGAAAATAAAAAATATGATAAGACGACGATGTGGTGGCGGTGTTGGGGGTGGGAGGGGTGGGGAGGAGGGCGTTTCTACTGGGCAGTGCGAAAGGGCACCAGCTGTTGCGATTTTGGTCGTCTCATAATTTATTCAGACGCTACATATCCATAAATAATAGTAAAAATGTTATGCTGTTTGAACACAAAGTTACAGTGGCTTATCTTCCAACACATCTCCCGACGTTTGTGGGAAGTGATTAGACTAATATTCATGCGAAAAAATTACTTATGTATAGTCATAAGGGGAAGATAGATCTATTGCGAGTAATTGTCATTTCCATACAGTGAGCAGTATATTCGACTGTAAGGGGGTGATAGATTCATTTCGCAAACAGATGTACAATATAACAATGCAAGGGTTCAACTGGATCTGCTATAGTGTACAAACAGGGCGGTCAATATCACTGTAACAAAATGGATACACGGAAAGTCCTCTCATCGGCTCACCTAAGCAGATCCTCACATATTCTTTGTTGTACTATCGATTGCGATCTTTATTACAGTACACCTACCGATACTGGTGATGTCTTTCCATTCCTTTCGTCCGCAAGAGCGCTGTTGATTATCACATAGTGCCAGAGGACTGTGCTTTACAACAGATGTCTGAGAGAGTCTTGGAGGGATGCAGCTCCTACTGGAAGTGCTTATTGGAAATACCTGCAGTCTGTTCTCGAATGAGATTGGCTGTAAGATTTAAATGTGAAATAATTTCCTAGAACTGAGGAGAATCGAGTGTCGACTTAACATTTTTTTTCGGATGCTATACACATGTAAACGATAATCGTAACTGTGTATGTGTTAAATGTCGGTGTTCTGACATCTGCAAAGAAAATGACTATATCCTGAAATAAGCGAGGTATAGATTTGACGAGGAAAATTGTTGTTTCAGTGCATCGATAGCCGTAAGGAGGATGAAAGATTTTAAGTGGAAAATTATATCCAGCCATAAGAATGGTACAGATATTGATATTTCCATAGCCACAGTTGTCAGAAGGAGGTGAGGTATGGTGATTTATATCGCTCCTGTCTAGAGCTTGTGTATTGGGAGACTGACTCAAAAAAATGGTTCAAATGGCTCTGAGCATTATGCGACTTAACTTCTGAGGTCATCAGTCGCCTAGAACTTAGAACTAATTAAACCTAACTAACCTAAGGACATCACACACATCCATGCCCGAGGCAGGATTCGAACCTGCGGCCGTAACGGTCGCTCGGCTCCGGACTGTAGCGCCTAGAACCGCACGGCCACTCCGGCCGTCACGAGACTGACTCATGTGTGCACAGTGACGGATGGTCTGAAGCGGGTTCCGTCGAGTACGTAGTTATTAGTGTGGTGAGCATTTTCATTTAAGATAGTGACCATAAACTTGCTTACGTGACTGAAAGGGTTTGTGCATGACTGTGTTAGGATTAGCATGGGCTTGGCAGTGAATGTGTAATTCTCGACTTCAGAATATACCGAACTTTTGCCAGTATTTTCACCTTTCATTCAAAATTAAGACCTTTTCACGATTCTTAGAGTAGTTACGTTGCATGCAGCCTGGTGCTACTTGCAGTACCATAGGTTTCTGCTCGTCTTTCCTACTAGCGATCTGCTGCAACGAGTTCACAGGTAGATGCAGGTAAAAAGGACGAAAGGAACCACACTGCCGCAGAGTTATTTCCGATACATCGCTCAGTGTCGAATGTCACCAGATTGCTAATACGATCGCAATATTTAATTGTAATTACACTGATAGAGATGTGGCTGCCTCAGGCGGAGCCTAACTGTGTCGCTCTCTGGGTAGGTGAATAGCGAACTAATACTCAATGTTTGTGCGGCAGCCTTCGCGATCACGTGTGTTGTGAGTATTCTCTAATTTTTATGTGGCTATTTGAGAAGATTCAGTATCGATATCTGGCAAATGTTGCCGCTGGAGGTATTGATGACACCTGGTGGTTTGTTTGACTAGGAGTAGCGTGGTCTCATGGCCTCAGCAGTCACTGACCAGTAGCGTGAACAGTGGAGTGCAACTGACCAAGCAGTCAGAAATGTGATTGGGAGGTTTTTTTTTTTTTCGCCAGACCTCTACAGCGCGATCTATGACTATGTAATAATGCCTAGCGAGTGTTCCACAACGGTACTCCTTACACAATAGAAGAAGATCTATTTTATTACTTCTTTTCGAGGTATTATACTAGATCTGCATCTTCCAAAACAGCATAGAATTATGAGCTTCTTCTGCAAAATAAAAGAGAGTTCCCACCGCCTGGAAATTGATTTTTATAAATGAAGAGTATATCCTATGTTATGCAGCTGAATTTTCTGTTGTGGGATTCTTCCAGTCCAGCAGCTCAGCGATTTTTCCCACCAGTTTATTTCTAGGAGAGGTGCAGAGGGAGGGCGCAGTGGATGGTATGTGCTCAGGTGGTGGCATTGTGCACTAGCTCAGTCAATCTCTGCTGTTCAGGGTGAGCACACATGCAAGAAATTTTCCAACAAGACAGGAGCTCCAATCTCCGGGAATGTAATTACTTAATTTCCACATGTAGTTGCTGGACAGCTCTGCAAAGACTGAGTGATCTTCCGCCCCAATTTTTTCTTGTATGGGTAGGGTAGGGCTGTAGGACTTCCCAGGGGAGGGAGGGGATAATTAATAGATCAATATAATTAATTATTCAGTTAATTTGACATGAAAAGTGTGCTTGCATTGGCGAGGAGAAAAGGGAGGTTTGAGTATATCCCAGAGACGTGGGCGAGGAGGGGGAGGGGGAGGTGTGGGGGTTTCTCAGAAGGATTAATTAATCCCAGGAGCCCATGAGGTCCTAAACCTATTATCGTGATAATAGGTTAAGGGGATGGTGTCATAATTCAATCAGGTTCTCCCCTGAATGTATGCAACCTAAATTAAGAAAATGGCCCAGAACATACATTACCCTACTACTTTCAGATAGTTAAGTACTGGCAAATAGCATTTTGACAATGTGTATATCGGTAGTGGTTTGCGTATACCACAATCCACCAGTCCCCTGAATTGTAGCCACTGGAATTTTGTAAGTGTAGGTATTTAAAACCTTCATTGTACTCCAGCATTGTTGATAGTGTCGATAAACTCCGGGAACGCATAGTGGATGATTGTGAATACATTCGTAACACACCAAGGATTTTTGAGTGTGTATGGGCATCTATGAGGAGACGTGCTGAAGCTTTTCTTCATGGTGGCTATGTGGCACATTTATTGTTATATACTTGCTCTCAGGTGCATATCTGCCATTCAGATCCTCGAGGATTCGGTTATAACGTGGTCATATACTCAGTCGTAACTTGTCGTATTAAGATTATGCACTTTTTCCATTTCCCTCGGTGAGTCTCTTTCGTTTGTACATGTAGTATCAACACCTTGTATACCAACACGATGCTACCGTCAGTCACAACGACCTTTCCTAGTAGCAGGGAATAATGTGTCGGTAAGTTCAATAGAATATACTGCACGTTGTTATACGTATTATATGCGAGGTAGAAGACCAGGTCCCCAGCGACGCGAGTTCCAAGCATGTAGGTGAAACAACAGAAACAAATGTGCCGAAGATACTGTGAGAAATTTTTCAAAGATCTCTGCCGGGAAGCGGTGTATAACACAGCCTGCTGTTACATATAGGTAAGCATCCGTTTTGACTCCATCCATAAAAGATGAAATGCTGTAAAAGGGCGTTTCTGACAGTGTAATTATAATTAAACTTTCTATATTTCAGCCACTGTTGACGGAAAACTATTTGCCATATGGATACTCATCTTTACAGAAATTATATTCAGACAGTTTGCGCAGGATCTGCATTGTTAGTATTATTTGATATTAGGCGCTGGTAGCGGTACGGCGACGTAAAGTTGAAACACAAGCACCAGTGTACATTAGAGTTTCAGTGAGTCAACATGGGTACGGAAAACGTGAGCAGGACTCCGTTTTATCAAAACAACAGCGCTAGTGCCTCAGCTCTCGGCTAGGATCGACATATTAAAGTAATACGGAGATGCCTTTCCGCATCAGGGTTGAAGAACATGATTCGGAAATTCGAATTAACAGGCGATCTGGAAACTGAGCCACAAATTGTTGAAGAAGTCACTGTTGCTCTGTCTGAAAATGCTGGACGCAATATATGATCTTCAAACAGTGCACGAACTTTATCATTACGTCTGAACATTCCATGGTCCGCACACCTAAGTTGTTTCGGGCAGCAGTGAAGCCATCTCCGGTGCGGTTCCTGGCTGTCGGGATGCATACGGTCGTCACGTTGAGCAACGTTTGTAACTTGGAGCGTAACCATGGTACACAATTAACAAACTTTAATATCTCTTGTGGATATTATAATGTGTTCCTTTCAATAATTTATTCGTTATTTCTCTTCTTCATGGCGTTAAAAATGTTTCCACAAAGTTTCATTGTTCAACGATCACTCGGTATTCTTGGGGTGCTCTCATGTCGGGAAAGTTTAATTGTAACTAGCTTGTATGTAGATGTGGAAGAATTTTACGAGGAATGAGAAACAGCCTACAGAGTTCTAAAACGGATATGAATCGAGATTTTCTGAATACATACAATGAAAATTAAATTTTTAAAAGCAGCTGATATCGTTCACCGACTGGAACAAACATAAAATTGTAGTGCCATGATTTTTGCTCGCCAATGGACCATGAGTGTTAAAATGTTGAAATTCCAGTTTCACAGATGAGCATTTTACGTAACAAACTTGTTGCATTTCGACATTTCAAGAACGACTGCGGAGCAGTAAATACACAAATCCGGTTTACGCGACGCTGCAGGACTGTTTGGTCGGAGTGTTTTACATTACCTGCACCTTTACTGCGTCCAGAAATAGAACGATAATACACTAAATCGTGAATGGTGGCAGCATCCGTAGGTGGTTAAGCTCTACACCTGGTCAAAGATTAGCTCGCAGCCAGGGACGTCTTCCGATAAACAGCTATAATGGGTAGGTTAGTATCCGTCGTTTGAAGGAAAGCAGCGACGGATTTTCTACATCTGCTGCCAAAGTTTGCAGATCAACTAACTGAACGCACTGAATTAATTAAGTCAATGTGTAAACAACGGTAATATCAGCAGTGAAGGTAATGGACGTTGCAGTAATCGGAGAAATAAATAAATAAAAGGAGGAAGAGGAACGATGTTTTTCAAACATGCAAGTATGTATCCAGAATGAGATTTTCACTCTGCAGCGGAGTGTGCGCTGATATGAAGCTTCCTGGCAGATTAAAACTGTGTGCCGGACCGAGACCCGAACTCGGTCCGGCACACAGTTTTAATCTGCCAGGAAGTTGCAAGTATGTAACACGTCGACTTGATGCATAAATAGGAGAATCCTATTAACAATACTGGTTCTGCAATCATGACTCGTAAACACTGTGGTTATACTAAGTGATTAACGTGTAACTCACTAAAAATTCTACTAATTTCCGTCATCCTAGTTTGGAAACACGAAGACATATAGATCTTAAAAGGTAAAGAACGTGGTCTGTTGATAAAAGATGATAGGAAAAAATAGGTTGAGATCTGAAATGAGGGTCGCTTGACGGGAATTTGAACTTAATATGAGTTGCGTGCCCCACCAGAGCACCACGTTGTTCAGTAACAGAGGTAAAAGGATTTTCTGAGTATACGCTCCTCCTTTATTAGTCGTGATTCCTTGTTATTCGTTTCTGTATGTATTGCACCTGGCAAATAAATTCCTCCAGACCATCTCTTACGTCTAACCAATCATCCTTAGAGAGTTTACATTACAATGTGCACACTAAAAGATCACTACATAATCGTAATACTAATACTAATAATAATAATGGATGTAGTAATGAATAAATGGTATTTCAGAAGTTCCAGGCATGTAAAAATTGTTTTAAGGAATTTCCTCATTACCTTCTTGTCGCATGTGAATAATGTGATTTAACGGAAATGTTTAACAGCAGTACAAAAGAAAAGACATTTGGAGGAGGAACTATCTACTCAAGATATGACTGGAAATCACAGAGTAAAGTTAGCAGACTAGAAGACAGGTGCACAAGGGTGAGGAAGTGTTGACAAAGTTACGTAAATACTGGCCTGTTGTTGGAGCGATGGAAAACTGTTGGGATGTGCTGGAATGGAAGTTACTCGAAGATATCAAGTAAAGCTCTAATCCCCTCTTCAATGTAGAATGGTTTTGAGTAATTGGATAGTTTGCTTCAGAGCCGCATGACTGAAATGGAGCAGGAGATGGATAATGATTCTTGTGCAATGCAGAGATACAGTTAAGTTGCTTTGTTTATAATATCTTGTATTGCATTTATGAAATGATGAAAGGTAATTGATTTGCTAAGAGGGATGTTAAGGACACTAGTGACTTAGAAACTGAACGTAGGAAAACCACATCACTTTTACGGTCGGACCCACCACAACTAAATATAGGACTGGCGTGATTAAACGACAACCCGTTGCTCACGTATCTTATACAAACATTCATGGCTAGCTACAGACTCTGGAGTTATCGATATTTGTGTCGCGCTGACTTACATCACAGTCATATTGATTCCACAGAACTAAAAATTGGACTAGACATAGTTTTATTTAAGGAGAAAATGCTTTAAAAATTTGTAAAATAGGTGAGAGCGTTATTTTCTACATGCTGTGACAATTAGCTCTTCCCAGTTTAAATGCACATATAAGATTACGTTGCGAACTTTTACTGTTTTGTGGTAGGGGCAAATGGATACCATCAAAAAGCAATAGAAACTGTTCAACGGAAATGTCACTGATCAGCTCTCTCCGTGACGTGAAGAGAACCTATGACGTCTAAGGGTTTAGCATAAGTTACAGTATTAGTTAGCTTAACAATTTTGTGAAGTAATATTTCTCTAATACGGTACCTCTAAACGTGATATATTTCGTATTATTTTCCGATTTCGATTATTTTCCTGATAATTTTTCATGTGTGCACTTACTACGGAGAAAAGATTTTTAATAACGCCACAGTCAGTTTCATACTACAGATAGCTTGTCACTATATTCTGGACATACAAAATTATCTGAAGAACATGTGTTCGAAGCCTTTACTTACAAGTAAATTAAGGAGCAACTCAACTAGACACACCTGCCTATCCACGTGTATCACTGCATTTCACACTGACAAGTCGTGGCATCGACTCTACGACTCACCGAAAGCGTTTGATTGCCATCCTGTTCCGAGACCGCTGTACGTCCGCCTACAACACTACGCATACTGGAGACTTCGAGCGACCTTGGGGTCTACAAAACCACGCTCCTGTGCACTGAGCATGTCTCTATACCACTACCGCCACAATTCTGGAGCAATGGATGGTGCAATGACTTTCTGAACGTACAGAACGCATGCGGAGAGCTGAAGTTGAAGAAATGGAAGCACACAGATCGGGCTTCAGAATCCAGCATAATTCACTGGCGAAAGACGGTCTAATGTCAAATTCACTACTGTACTTGGTATCAATACTCACACCTAAAATTGCAACGATACCACGATAATATCGGAAAAAAAGTATCGATGCCAAAAGTACAACAAAATATTGATCACCTATGTATTATTAAACTTCCTAACGCTAAAGGACTTATTTACAACATATGGGGGAATATGGAAATTACGATATGTTTTCAAAAAAATAAGTCTAAAATCTATACCCAATAATTATTCCAGGTTAGTGAGTATATTCGTAACATTACAGGGAAATGTTGATGAAAACGAATATGTTTCTTATAAACTACACATGGTATGAAAATTTTAGTGGGAGACTTACGTTTCCTGTTTATTTTGATATTACACATACACTGCTATAAAATATGTAACACTTTTCGCTGCGCGGGATTAGCCGAGCTGCCAGTTACGCTTGGGGCGCGACAGCGACCGGCCGTGCCGGTAATTCCGCGTAGTCGTAGCGCCGCAAGTCGTGCTTATAGAAATTCTTGGATTGTGACCTGTGATATTCTCAGTGCTTCTTCACTACCGTCGTACACACTCTTATTAATTAACTCACAGTGGTCTCGGCCGCTCACATAGTGCAGTTACTGCTCCCAGTGTGCCCCGTAAGAATACCCTGGTGTTTTGCATTTGAGGAAGCGTCCAGGAATGTGCAACCGAGTTCTCTAGAAATCTATGACTGGATAGTAGATATTATTGGCATCACGTCCGACAAGGTCCACACAGCATATTATGACATGGCGGAATACTGATTCTTTGTGAAGTTCTTAGATCAGATACAACTGGAGAAAATTTTGGTGAATACTGGTGGGAAAGCGGAGTTCCAACACCGTGATCAGTCGGTGAGAACAGTTTCAATTACTAACGCTGACATCGAATATAAACAAGTGAGAGTGTTCAATTTACCACTTGAGGTTGAGAATTGTTTTCTTAGAGATATCCTCGTCAAATACGGTGACATCCGACAGATTAGAAACGAAAAGTGGTCGATCCGTCACAAAGTCCAATGTTATAGTGGGGTTCGCTCAGTTGACATGGCCGTTAAAGTCAATATCCCATCCTATATAATGGTTTGTGGCCATAAGGCTCATGTCATGTACGATAGACAAGTAGGCACTTATTTTATCTGTAACACGAGTGGTCATTTACCAGACTATTGCCCACGGCGCGTTGTCGTACTTCGAAACAATGTGCAACAACGATAGATCCTTTCTGTTATTGACTCCCAACCACGTGCATCTGTGTGAGAGGACAAAGATCTCGGTAACGGTATCTTCCCACCTTTACCTCAGAAAACCGTGGCCAGTCACCCCATAGCCGCCGGTGTTGCATTATCTGTCGGTAACAAACGACGCCGGACTAGTGACGGTAGTGGCTCCGGTGACCTGGTCGTAAAAATTGAAGCCGATGACGCGGAGTCACGGGCCTCCACACAGGACACGCATTTGTCGGACGGCTCAGTTACGACCCGCCAAATTCACATTGAAACTCCCGACGCAGAAACTGTCAATACGAGTGCAGTCGAGTGTTCACAGCAATCTGTTCCGATGCCGCTTCTCGACTCGCCAAAGGTGGTCAACACACAAGAGGTTGAAGTCAGTCGACTGCTAATCGTAAACACAGAGGATGATGCACTCGGTGTAGAGCATAACATAGACACCCGCCATCTCGGAACTGCTTCCAAACAACGCGAGGAACCGGAAAGCTGTATACAAACAACCAGTGCGACTCCAAACAAACACAGTGAGCCTACTGAAGACGCGTCTTCGGACTTGCCGTCACTCGTTCCGAAGCAAGGACTTTCACATACTGCTTACAGCCATGACTCGCCGACTCCGCCGTCTTCTATGATACTTCGGACAACTGTACGACGTCAAAATAAAGTTAAATCAAATGACTCCGCGGCTGGAAGTAAGTCAAAAAGTAGAGTCAGCGTAAAAGCTGGTACAAAACCTGCGGATGTAGGTTCGAAGTCCGACGGTGAGATGAACTGGGCGTCCTACGCTTCCCAACACCCACACGTCTCTGACGATCATGAGTCAAGCTTATAAGTTTTAGTCACTGAACATTAATAGAGTTAGGACAGATTTAAAATTAGCAACCGTACGGCAGTTTATCTATGAGTCCGAAGCTGATATAGTTCTGTTACAGGAAGTGTCTATCTTAAGTTTTCATGTATCAGGATTTGCAACAATCGTAAACACCGTGGCGGACGAGGGTACAGGTACGGCCATTCTATTACGAGACGGAATCCCAGTGAGCAGTATCGAAATGTTGGACTCCGGTAGAGGCATAGCTGGCCAAATTTTTAACGTCATCCTCGTCAATATCTATGCTCCATCTGGAACGACTCTAAAATCAGAATGAGCTAACATCTTTAAACAAGACATCATTTACTTGTTACGCCGCAACCAAACCCAGTTGATAATTAGTAGTGATTTTAACTGTGTGATCCACAGGAAAGATCAATAGCCAAACTTTAATTACTGTAGGGAGCTACATGGTCTGGTGCGTCACCTGCAGCTGAAGGATGCGTGGGAACTAAAATTTCCTACCCTGGTAAAGCACACGTACCTGACCTCCACCGCATGTAGCCGTATAGACCGTTTGTACATCTCTGAGAACATTTGCCAACATGTTCTGGACGCCGACGTCATTCCGGCTAGTTTCTCCGATCACTTAGCTCTCTGGGTTACGATAAATCTGCCCAAACAGCATACTAAATGGCATAGGATTCCGTGGAGGATAAATGTTTCTATTCTCGCCGATGCCGCGCTACAAGATGTCATCTCCACGACATGGGCTGATTGTCTCAAGCAATGCTGCAGATATCCGAGCAAGATAGCCTGGTGAAATGTTCTGGTCAAACGGAAAATGCGATTATCCTTTAAAAAAAACTGCAGTTGGCAACGGGCGCAAGATATCAAGTGCACGATTGAGTTTTACCAGACAGTTCAGCAAGAGTTATATGCGACTACGTCACCAACCACCACACAGCTGACGACCATCAAACAAATAAAGGCGAAGCTATAGGAATAAAGCGAACGCAGCTTGAAGGACTGAAGATCAGATCTAAAGCTAAATCGCTTAAAGAGGACGAACTTGCATCGCTGTATCACCTCATAAAACATCGTGCCAATCGCAAGCGAGCTTTTACCGGGGAGTTGGACACAAATGATGGACTCCGTTTGACCCTACAGAGTGGTATTCTTACTGCAGTTTACCGGTACTTCACCGATCTGTACTCGCAATGCGATGCACATGGTGATGATGGCGGCAAGATCGTGCGTGCTCTGCCCCCCCCCCCCCCCGCCGCCATAACCACCACCCATAGTCACGCCTGAGGAGAACTCGGCGGCCGTACACGATTTTGTTCCAGACCAATCCTTGAACTGATTTCTGGCTCACCATCGAATAAATCCCATGGCCCTGATGGTTTTCCACGGGAATTTTATGGGCGTTTCTGCCACATAATCGGACACACATTTACAGATCTTCTCAGTGAAGTGATTCGAGAGAGTGACGTGCTGGCCGAAATGAAGGAAGGTCGAATTGTTTTGATACCAAAAAGCAAACACAGAAAAACCTTAGATAACTTCTGACCGATTACTTTACTCAATTTTGGTTACAAAACCTTTGCCAGAGCACTCAACAGCAGATTGTCTCCATTAATGACGCAAGTGAATCACAACCATCAATAATGCTCCCCTGGTCACACTATTACGACGCCCCTTTCGGAATATAGAGATGTAATGGACATAGCGTCAGTCACTAACGTGAATCTCGTATTGCTGCTTATCGACTTTTGTAAGGCATTTGAACGCGTCCGCTACGAGTACCACCTACACTACTACAGCGATGTGGTTTTGATCAACGGGTTATTAATGTCGTGCAACATTTCGTCATGGGCATTACAACCAAAGTCAGCGTAAATGGACAGCTTATACAACCCATCGAGGTCCAAAGAGGAGTGCCGCAAGGAAGCCGTCTCTCCATGATGTTAGTTGTTTTATCGCTCGAGTCATTCTTGCGCTCCATTCATGACAAACCTGCAGGCCTGTCGATCGCTGAGACGTCCTTCGTGGTTCGTGCTTACGCCGGCGACGTCGGAGTGTTACTGCGCAACGACGAAGACGTATCAACCCTCAAGACCGCGGTAGACGAGTACTGTTGTCCTTCCGGTGCTAAAATCAACTCCGATAAACGCAGCTTTGTCAACATTCGGGGAGTCGACGCAGTTATTGTACTGTCATACTCAAAAGTATCCGAACGACCTGAATTGCACTTCGCCTCATTCGAATGCAACCGGCATAACGCAGCTGACCAGCAGGTCCTCTAATCGCTCCTTGGTACAGTCGTTTGACTATTGAAAATGGTTCCAACAAGTCACCACTAGAAAACACTGCTCTTTATCGCAGTAACTCGTGATGTAAAGTAATGGTTCAAATGGCTCTGAGCACTATGGGACTCAACATCTTAGGTCATAAGTCCCCTAGAACTTAGAACCACTTAAACCCAACTAACCTAAGGACATCACACACACCCATGCCCGAGGCAGGATTCGAACCTGCGACCGTAGCAGTCCCGCGGTTCCGGACTGCAGCGCCAGAACCGCACGGCCACCGCGGCCGGCGTGTAAAGTAATACCACGATGCTACAAATATCAGGGAACACCTTATCACAGATAAGACTGTCCTTAAGGCTTGTAAGCTCACATTTATTACAATAAATGACATACCTGAAATCTTACCACTCTCATTATTACAACAGATAGGTAATGCACGTAGTAAGTTCCTCGCATTCATGATTTCCTCTTCAAAGTAACATACAGTACCTATTATTTAACACAAAATGATACTAAAAATTTAAGTTATCCACGAGCAGCTAGTTGAAAATATGTATGAACTTCAAATGACACGACGAAACGTCTCGTTTTGCATATGGATTCAAACCCAGGTCAGGCAGACTAAGCAAAGATTTCGTGACTGACGCAAACTAACAGTCATTCCTGATTAGGCATACAGAGAGTGATATACATCGATTTTAGACAGTATCAGTTAGCAAATATCAACTTTAAATTACATAACACAAACACTTTTAACGAAAGCGAATTCCTCCCCAGCATCTCTTGTCCCTGTTAACGAACTACGAGAGATGTTAAATATTGCTTCTTCACAAGTAACTTACTTGAAATGCCGTGAGGTAAAGCTTTGTGTTGGACAGGAATTTGAACCCAGAACCTAATCGGATTGATATCGAAACACAACCAACTGTGACATATCGGATTGTGTTAACTGAAATGACGAGAACAAACATTAATTTTTTCCCTCCCAGGACTCCAACCCGGCACCTATCGCTGTTATATTCTAGAGAAAATGAACGTTAAATATGGGTTTGTTGCACCAGCAGCGACATATGAGCATGTTTTAACTAGAAATAATATGACGGAGAGTTCAATGCTCACTGGGAATAGAGCCCCACACATATCGTTGTTGACTACACACAAAGAGACGTCAGCCACCGATTTTTTCTCCACCAGCAGCTCGGAATAACATCTTGAACTTACAGTGATCTCGCAAATAGTTCTCTGTCCCACTGGGAGTCAAAATCGTCCGATATCGTTAGTGTTGACAACGAATGAAAAAACATTAAAAATCAAAATTATTATCCACCAGCAGGTAGGTGTTCTCATGCCAGAGCTTGATAATGCATAATGAAATCTTTAGTACCGGGCCAGGATTCGAACTCATTCACACGTAATATGTGGAGATGTTGAGGAATCTGCAGTTTTGAGCAAACAACAAATTGTAGCCGAGCTGTATTGCCACGAAGGGTTCAAATTCCGCGTTAAGGGCGGTCTGAGTTGCATTCTCAGTTCAGAACCAATTTTATCGACATACAGAAGCTCAGAAAAAGTCGGAATAAGTGTCCTGTGACTCTACATAGTGTTTGTTTCGGCACTAGAAATAAATAACTAGTATAATAAAGGTTACTGGTGATAGAGTTTCTACATGTCGCCACTCCAGACTTTATTGTGGTTCAACCTAACGTCTACTTGGCAGAGAAGGAATATCAATTTTAAAGTGAATTTCAGACCACACTGCCATTATGTCTTCTTTACTTGGTGGAGTCAGAAGAGAATGGAATCTTTCTCTGCCAATCTAAAATCATTGACAGAAATGGGAATCGAACCCAGACCATAGGTATATGAACCTACCATCTGTCCAACAGACCACCAAATCCTCTTTTCGGCGACTCATTTTTCTATTGTAACGCCGTTGCGCCACACTGGCTGAGAATTCTGACACACAGGCTCCCTTTAGTAAATTACAGCATGTTCAGTAAATTCGTTTACTTGGTTGACCAAATTACCATGAATTAGCTGCCTCGGCTACTAAGTGCGTACATTCGACTCTATTTTGTAAACACCGAAATAAAATCACGTAACTGCCACCTAGACAGAACTGCCAACAGCGTAGGATGCAGAAATTTAAATAAAAATTGTTCCTTTCCACTTGAGCTATTCTATTGCGCTATCTGTTTATAAAAAAACGTCGTGCAGCGGAAAAGAAAAGCCGTAACTGTTTCTCTCATTGTCAGAAGTGTAGACCCGGCGATTTGCATTATCTCGCAGGTCTGTGGTATGCAGAGGTTCTGGATGAATTGTTGTTCAGCTCTGGAGCTGTTGGAGCTATGTGTCAGCTAGTAACGTAATGGTAAGTGCCGTGCACCATAGATAAGATGTCGCCAGTTCGAGTACATTTACTGCAAAATCGTTTTAAAACGCAATTCTGCTGTTACAGTGTACTTATGGAGCCAAATGAGTGAATTGCGTGTTTTTGGGTGAGAAAGAGCGCTGGCATACTGTCTTCGCTACATTAGGTTACTTAAACTGGTGTCACTCTGAGCTAGAACTTATGGTCAACAATTAAGTGTAACTTCAATGTGTCGGATACGACTTTTGCAAATGTGAAATACTTTTCTACATTATAGAAGCGAATATTAAATTTGAACTAATATTGTGAAAATTTTGTGCTTGGATAGGTTAGAATGAAAATCTTTCTGTTTATTTCAAAGGAAAACAATTGATTTTCTAAAACATTGCCTGTCATACACAACTTGAAACAGGTCATGTCGATCAAATCGTATGGAAGAACTGACAGCGACGTATATCGGAAGGCGGTAAGATCTCTCGCCATTTGGTTTGGCAGTACCCGACAGCCATTTCTAGGCGCAAGTAAATGAAGAAAGGTAGCACGTTTTTGTTATCAAGTAACGTCTTCATCAATTACTTTAGTTTTAATGTAATCTACGAGTAACTGCTGATATTTGATATTAACATGAAAAGGATTCCGTAGACAGGGAAAGAACCTGTTCTTGGGAAACTACCTCTATTGTGTCCAAAAGGCATTAAATTATCTTCAAGCACGTGTGATCCAGCAGCGGTATGAATAAGATGATGGTAATAATGACGGTAATAATCGAATTATCCGGTAACTTCACACTTCACAGTGGATTTTCTCGAAGAAATTTGCTCAATTTGTGAAAATTCAAAATGGCTTTACTTCCAGCCTATGATGCCTAGAAGAGTCTTTAAATCCTGCTGACATGAGAATAGCATAATCTCCGCGTCAGAAGCTTACTTCTGCCTAACCATTTAATATACTCGCATTTTTTCCACCGTGACTAATTATGTAAGCTAAGCACATCATTCGTTTCAGCACACTCTTGAGGCTGGGAAATGTGGCCATAATGGTCTGGTGGAACGAATTATCACAGGTTCATTGCGTGGGTTCAGGAATTTACTTTTAAGAGGCAGAAACAGATTTATTTTACCCCTGGTAACCTCAAGAGAAAGACGTTATAATCCATAATCCGCATTAAACATCACGTTCCTTCATTACCAACTGGGCAGAGCCGGTTGACGTTGGGAAATGACATAGCGGAAGTCATAGCAAACAGAAATACAGTCGTCAATAAACTCACTTACATTACAAAATTTTATTTATTTGATGAACCGATAGCCATTTAAAGGAACAGGTCTCTTATTTTACTTGTACTTGATTGAACTAGAGATGTTGAAAAATTTGGTGCAGGACTGTGATTCGAGTTCGTATCTCCTATTTCGAGGATCTGAATCTCTCAGAACAGTATAGTTCAATCATTTCGTTCCTTTTCCCAAGACTGCAATCTTCTCTAGGTCTCCTCCAAAGCATCCAGTACAAAAATATTCATAATTTCATTTCAAGCCCTATCAGGTGCACACCCACCTGCTAGTGAAAATTAACGTGCATTTTTAATGACTGTTCATGTGTTGCCAACAATCGCAATAGGTGTCGTTATTTCTGGTCAAACACGCACACGTCTTACTGTTGGTGAGTAAGCAGCTGATACTTAAGCGATATTCGTGGATGCACCGTAGGTGTGCAGTTCGATTGTCGCTTATTTTAGATTCAAACACCTAGCAGCTCGTAAGAAAAATCGATACGTAACATTTGATTTTTCCTAGTTAACAATCCAATTACGTGCTGGGTTCGTATCTCCGTCACAGAACTTCACATCTTGCACTTCATCTTTAAATGCATGCACGCTTTGTTACTTCAGAATGGAGGTATATCAGACATCTTTCGTGGTTATCTAACAGGGACGAAAGGGTCTTGGTAGGGGTCCCGGTTTATAACAAAAATTGTCGTCTTTTATTTTCAAGTTTATATTTGGTTGCTGGTATTGGCAAAAATTTCGGTAATTCATGACCCTTCATGGCTAGTCATCAATATGATGTGATTAGATTACATTAGATTAATTCTTGTTCCATAGATCATGAATACGACATTTCGTAATGATGTGGAATGCGTCGTTTTAAATGAAAGATTTCTTTACATATCATGATTCAATTTCTTTACAACAATTTTTTACACACACACTTGCGAAAGAAATATAAAAATAACAATGAGAGTTACTGATTTATGATGCTTAGTTTGCAGTCAATTCTGAGTATTTTTAGTAACTACGCTCCAGTCCCTAAACCTAGTTACAGAAATGCGAATCAGTCGCATTACGTATTCCAGGCTGTAGCAGCTGAGACTTGGAGACACCAGCTATGGTCACTTCCAAGCACGCTGTAGGATCACATCGGTTCGTCTTCTTCCTGCTGGTACTGTAACTGAGATTTGGCAACAAGGCAAGGTATGTTTGGGAACTCTGTGGTCAACGAGTTACTTCCTTGTGTGCACGGAATTAAGCCTCAAAGTTCACTTGATTTTACCTGTCATTTCCATTGAATAATCTGAGTTATTATCGCTTGAGGTGTAACAAAAGATTGTAAACTTACGGTTTTTAGCCCAGGAATGTCGTTGCAGGTGGAAATCGCAACCAATCTCGTCCTTTAAATAGCGGTTTATGAGTTATAGCCACTATTGGCCTCGTAAGAGAAAACTCCCACTCATACCTGTACGCCAGCTCTGTGGTAACGTGCTGACCTGTGAAAAAGCGTCTGTTATGGTTCGCAGTTCCAGTCTCACCGAATTCAACGATTTTACTCCATCTGTAAAAGAGCTACAAGCAGTCAGATCAAACATCAATATCGAAATCGCAAGAAAATACTTTCGGCTCATAATGCAATGGTGAAAAACTTACAATGCTGCATAACAGGTAACGTCTCTTTCCGCTGCTAACAAGAACATTTTGGGTTTCTAGAAATACATAACTATATTTATGAAATGCCACATTTGCATACCTCTTAAGTATGACACAGCATACCAATTAAACACAGACCCAATCGAAATCTAAGTGAGTAGTATTTTACTAATTCGTGTCGATAGAGGCATGCTTGTGCACAGATACTCAGTTTTATTAAAACAGACTTTCGTCGTAAGGTTATCGTGGGTAGTTTTATTCCATTTCTTATAATACAGTGCACAATTTTCGTAAGGTTTCCTTTAGTGTTGTTGAAACAATAGTAAACATGAGAGCGAAATTAATCATCAACGATACATGCGAATTCTTTGATGTCACCTGTAACAGTCTGACGATGCACATGCAGTTTATTGATTACATGCATGTAGAAAACTTATTCTGAGTTAAAGCTGTCAAACAATGTTTGAGGAAGAATAAAATGCCACCACCACACGATAGATAATGTAGAAAATACTTTTCTGACGTATTTGGGCACGATGCGCACTCCCCATACATAATACGAAAGCATAGAGATGCATCTGCTGCCTGGCCGTCTATTAAACCTGAAAAGAACAAAATGTCACAGTAATTAGCCCTTTTTCCACATGCGACTATTTTGGGTTGAGAAGTGAAGGGAATTACGTTCAAGGTTCCATTAGATAGGTAACTTCGGCAGACAGCAGAATTGCGTTTTAAAAAGATTTTGTAGTAAATGTACTCGAACTGGCGACATTTTATATATGGTGCACGGCACTTACCATTAGGCTACTAGCTGACACATAGCTCCAAGAGCAACCAGAGCTGAACAACAATTCCTCCAGAATTTCTGCATACCACAGCGCTGCGAGATAATTCAAATGCCCGGGTCTAGACTTCTGACATTGAGGGAAACAGTTACAGCTTTTCTTTTGCGCTGCACGACGTTTCTTACAAACAGGTAGCGCATTAGAATAGCTCAAGTGGAAAGGAACACTTCATATTCAAATTTCTGCATCCTACGCTGTAGACAGTTCTGTGTGGGTGGCAGTTACGTGATTTTATTTCGGTGTTTACAAAATAGAGTCGAATGTATGCACTTAGTAGCCGAGGCAGCTAATTCATGGTAATTTGGTCAACCAAGTAAACGAATTTACTGAACATGCTGCAATTCACTAAAGGGAGCCTGTGTGTCAGAATTCTCAGCCAGTGTGGCGCAACGGCGTTACAATAGAAAAATGAGTCGCCGAAAAGAGGATTTGGTGGTCTGTTGGACAGATGGTAGGTTCTTATACCTATGGTCTGGGTTCGATTCCCACTTCTGCCAATGATTTTAGATTGGCAGAGAAAGATTCCATTCTCTTCTGACTCCACCAAGTAAAGAAGACATAATGGCAGTGTGGTCTGAAATTCACTTTAAAATTGATATTCCTTCTCTGCCAAGTAGACGTTAGGTTGAACCACAATAAAGTCTGGAGTGGCGACATGTAGAAACTCTATCACCAGTAACCTTTATTATACTAGTTATTTACTTCTAGTGCCGAAACAAACGCTATGTAGAGTCACAGGACACTTATTCCATCTTTTATCTGAGCTTCTGTATGTCGATAAAATTGGTCCTGAACTGAGAATGCAACTCAGACCGCCCTTAACGTGGAATTTAATCCCTTCGTGGCAATACAGGTCGGCTACAATTTGTTGTTTGCTCAAAACTGCAGATTCCTCAACATCTCCACATATTACGTGTGAATAAGTTCGAATCCTAGCCCGGCACTAAAGATTTCATTATGTATTATCAAGCTCTAGCATGAGAACACCTATCTGCTGGTGGATAATAATTTCGATTTTTAATGTTTTTTCATTCGTTGTCAACACTGACGATATCGGACGATTTTGACTCCCAGAGGGACACAGAACTATTTGCGAGGTCACTGCAAGTTCAAGATGTTATTCCGAGCTGCTGGTGGAGAAAAAATCGGTGGCTGACGTCTCTTTGTGTGTAGTCAACAACGATATGTGTGGGGCTCTATTCCCAGTGAGCACTGAACTCTCCATCATATTATTTCTAGTTCAAACATGCTCACATGTCCCTGATGGTGCAATAGATCCATATTTAACGTTAGTTTTCTCTAGAATATAACAGCGATAGGTGCCGGGTTGGAGTCCTGGAAAGGAAAAAATTAATGTTTTTTCTCGTCATTTCAGTTAACACATCTAGCTACTGGCAAGGAAATCCGATATGTCACAGTTGGTTGTGTTTCGATATCAATCCGATTAGGTTCTGGGTTCAAATTCCTGTCCAACACAAAGCTTTACCTCACGGCATTTCAAGTAAGTTACTTGTGAAGAAGCAATATTTAACATCTCTCGGAGTTCGTTAACAGGGACAAGAGATGCTGGGGAGGAATTCGCGTCCGTTAAAAATGTTTGTGTTATGTAATTTAAAGTTCATATTTGCTAACTGATACTGTCTAAAATTGATGTATATCACTCTCTGTATGCCTAATCAGGAATGACTGTTAGTTTGCGTCAGTCACGAAATCTTTGCTTAGTCTGCCTGACCTGGGTTTGAATCCATATGCAGAACGAGACGTTTCGTCGTGTCATTTGAAGTTCATACATATTTTCAACTAGCTGCTCGTGGATAACTTAAATTTTTAGTATCATTTTGTGTTAAATAATAAGTACTGTATGTTACTTTGAAGAGGAAATCATGAATACGAGGAACTTACTACGTGCATTACCTATCTGTCGTAATAATGATAGTGGTAAGATTTCAGGTATGTCATTTATTGTAATAAATATGAGCTTACAAGCCTTAAGGACAGTCTTATCTGTGATAAAGTGTTCCCTGATATTTGTAGCATCGTGGTATTACTTTACATCATGAGTTACTGCGATAAAGAGCAGTGTTTTCTAGTGGTGACTTGTTGGAACCATTTTCAATAGTCAAACGACTGTACCAAGGAGCGATTAGAGGACCTGCAAGGCAGCTGCGTTATGCTGGTTGCATGCAAATCAGGTGAAATGCAATTCAGGTCGTTCGGATACTTTTGAGTATGACTGTACCTTGGGCGAAGCGTGTCGAAGCACACACCACTCTGGGGATGATTATCAACAAATGTTCGCTGAAAATGAATGCAAAAAATAGGAAGAAGGTCACCAATAAAATTCAATTTGCCATCTATGAAATCAATTAGCCGTCCGTTGACATTCTCCAGCGCATACGACTCCTCAGCATTTTTATATTCAGTAAAGCGTAGTATACGGCCCAAATATTTCCAGCCCCCAAGATGCACGCCAGACACGTGACGAAACTCTCTAACAGATTTATCGGGCAGTGGTACCTGTTTAATGTGAAATATACCTCGCTGACGTCTTCCAGACATGCCAGCGGACTCAACATGCCTGACATTAACCGAAAGTGTACCATGTCAAGCAGTTTTTTCTTGAAGTAAGCTATATAGATGTTATTAAAAAGATGGACATCTCCAATAGTCCGGAATCCCATTGAACTTAAATACCCGAGTGTTCATTGGAAGGCCATTTGGGACAACTTAAGTTTAACCATCCACACTGCTGAGGTGGCATCCACATGGATGTTGTTGTTGTTGTGGTCTTCAGTCCTGAGACTGGTTTGATGCAGCTCTCCATGCTACTCTATCCTGTGCAAGCTTCTTCATCTCCCAGTACCTACTGCAACCTACATCCTTCTGAATCTGCTTAGTGTATTCATCTCTTGGTGTCCCCCTATGATTTTTACCCTCCACGCTGCCCTCCAATACTAAATTGGTGATCCCTTGATGCCTCAGAACATGTCCTACCAACCGATCCCTTCTTCTGGTCAAGTTGTGCCACAAACTTCTCTTCTCCCCAATCCTATTCAATACTTCCTCATTACTTATGTGATCTACCCATCTAATCTTCAGCATTCTTCGGTAGCACCACATTTCAAAAGCTTCTATTCTCTTCTTGTCCAAACTATTTACCGTCCATGTTTCACTTCCATACATGGCTACACTCCATACAAATACTTTCAGAAATAACTTCCTGACACTTAAATCTATATTCGATGTTAACCAATTTCTTTTCTTCAGAAACGCTTTCCTTGCCATTGCCAGTCTACATTTTATATCCTCTCTACTTCGTCCATCATCAGTTATTTTGCTCCCCAAATAGCAAAACTCATTTACTACTTTAAGTGTCTCATTTCCTAATCTAATACACTCAGCATCACCCGACTTAACTCGACTACATTCCATTATCCTCGTTTTGCTTTTGTTGATGTTCATCTTATATCCTCCCTTCAAGACACCATCCATTCCGTTCAACTGCTCATCCAAGTCCTTTGCTATCTCTGACAGAATTACAATGTCATCGGCGAACCTCAAAGTTTTTTTTTCTTCTCCATGGATTTTAATAACTATTCCAAATTTTTCTTTTGTTTCCTTTAGTGCTTGCTCAATATAGAGATTGAATAACATCGGGGAGAGGCTACAACCCTGTCTTACTCCCTTCCCCACCACTGCTTCCCTTTCATGTCCCTCAACTCTTATGACTGCCATCTGGTTTCTGTACAAGTTGTAAATAGCCTTTCGCTCCCTGCATTTTACCCCTGCCACCTTTAGAATTTGAAAGAGAGTATTCCAGTCAACATTGTCAAAAGCTTTGTCTAAGTCTACAAATGCTAGAAACGTAGGTTTGCTTTTCCTTAATCTTTCTTCTAAGGTAAGTCGTAAGGTCAGTATTGCCTCACGTGTTCCAGTATTTCTACGGAATCCAAACTGATCTTCCCCGAGGTCGGCTTCTTCTAGTTTTTCCATTCGTCTGTAAAGAATTCGTGTTAGTACTCTGCAGCTGTGGCTTATTAAACTGATTGTTCGGTAATTTTCACATCTGTCAACACCTGCTTTCTTTGGGATTGGAATTATTATATTCTTCTTGAAGTCTGAGGGCATTTCGCCTGTTTCATACATCTTGCTCACCAGATGGTAGAGTTTTGTCAGGACTGGCTCTCCCAAGGCCGTCAGTAGTTCCACTGGAATGTTGTCTACTCCGGGGGCCTTGTTTCGACTCAGGTCCTTCAGTGCTCTGTCAAACTCTTCACGCAGTATCGTATCTCCCATTTCATCTTCATCTACATCCTCTTCCATTTCCATAATATTGTCCTCAAGTGCATCGCCCTTGTATAGACCCTCTATATACTCCTTCCACCTTTCTGCCTTCCCTTCTTTGCTTAGAACTGGGTTTCCATCTGAGCTCTTGATGTTCATACATGTGGTTCTCTTATCTCCAAAGGTCTCTTAAATTATCCTGTAGGCAGTATCTATCTTACCCCTAGTGAGATAAGCCTCTACACCCATACATTTGTCCTCTAGCCATCCATGCTTAGCCATTTTGCACTTCCTGTCGATCTCATTTTTGAGACGTTTGTATTCCTTTTTGCCTGCTTCATTTACTGCATTTTTATATTTTCTCCTTTCATCAATTAAATTCAATATTTCTTCTGTTACCCAAGGATTTCTACTAACCCTCTTCTTTTTACCTACTTGATCGTCTGCTGCCTTCACTACTTCAACCCTCAGAGCTACCCATTCTTCTTCTACTGTATTTCTTTCCCCCATTCCTCTCAATTCTTCCCTTATGCTCTCCCTGAAACTCTGTACAACCTCTGGTTCTTTCAGTTTATGCAGGTCCCATCTCTTTAAATTCCCACCTTTTTGCAGTTTCTTCAGTTTTAATCTACAGGTCATAACCAATAGATTGTGGTCAGAGTCCACATCTGCCCCCGGAAATGTCTTACAATTTAAAACTTATTTCCTAAATCTCTGTCTTACTATTATATAATCTATCTGATATCTTTTAGTATCTCCAGGGTTCCTCCATGTATACAACCTTCTATCATGATTCTTAAACCAAGGGTTAGCTATGATTAATTGTGCTCTGTGCAAAATTCTATCAGGCGGCTTCCTCTTTCATTTCTTAGCCCCAATCCATATTCACCTACTACGTTTCCTTCTCTCCCTTTTCCTACACTCGAATTCCAGTCACCCATGACTATTAAATTTTCGTCTCCCTTCACTATCTGAATAATTTCTTTTATTTCATCATACATTTCTTCAATTTCTCCGTCATCTGCAGAGCTAGTTGGCATATAAACATGTACTACTGTAGTAGGTGTGGGCTTCGTATCTATCTTGGCCACAATAATGCGTTCACAATGCTGTTTGTAGTAGCATACCCGCATTCTTATTTTCGTATTCATTATTAAACCTACTCCTGCATTACCCCTATTTGACGTTGTGTTTATAACCCTGTAGTCACCTGACCAGAAGTCTTGTTCCTCCTGCCACCGAACTTCACTAATTCCCACTATATCTAACTTTAACCTATCCATTTCCCTTTTTAAATTTTCTAACCTACCTGCCCGATTAAGGGATCTGATATTCCACGCTCCGATCCGTAGAACGCCAGTTTTCTTTCTCCTGATAACGACATGCTCTTGAGTAGTCCCCACCCGGAGATCCGAATGGGGGACTATTTTACCTCCGGAATATTTTACCCAAGAGGACGCCATCATCATTTAATCATACAGTAAAGTTGCATGCCCTCGGGAAAAATTACGGCCGTAGTTTCCCCTTGCTTTCAGTCGTTCGCAGTACCAGCACAGTAAGGCCGTTTTGGTTATTGTTACAAGGCCAGATCAGTCAATCTTCCAGACTGTTGCCCTTGCAACTACTGAAAAGGCTGCTGCCCCTCTTCAGGAACCACACGTTTGTCTGGCATCTCAACAGATACCCCTCCGTTGTGGTTGTACCTACGGTACGGCTATCTGTGTCGCTGAGGCGCGCAAGCCTCCCCACCAACGGCAAGGTCCATGGCTCATTGGGGGGGGGGGGGGGGGATCCACATGGTATAAAGTGGTATTTATACCCACTAAAGAAAGTTTCCATAGCATCGGCTTATGTGACGGTGATAAATGCGTCCGTTGTGGTCTGGTTGACACCTTACGCCATCGCTTCACTTGTGGCGGTCATCTCATTAACTGGAAATGGGTGCAGCAGAGGCTTGGCCTGATTACCCGCAGCAGCCCAGCCAGCCACTGCACCGACATCCTTCTCTGGCAGGACACAAAACATTTTCCCGCTACCAAGAACAACACTGTGATGTGGGTGTTAGGGCAGTGTGTGACATTTATCATCATCCACAATAGTGAAGATAATCTCATTAGTTTCGAGGCTTATATGAGAACGGCACGTTGGAAGATGAAACGTTACCCAGACGTGAGGACGATATTCGGTAACATGTTAGACATAACGAGGCGTGGGGTAATTCTCGAAGCCGGTAAGGACACACATCACATGCACTAAGATGTAGCGGACAAAGTACACAACGAATAAGGGGTTACACCTGTTCCCAGGACTGCTCCCATCTTCTCAACGGTGTTTACTATCTTCATTTGACGTTTCCCTTAATTTATGTTGCCTGTGCATGTCTTTGTTATTCGTTTGTATGCTCCAAATGACTTTCTGTGAAGAGTTTGGACGGTTGTGAATCAATTGACGGAACTGCAATTCTAGTTAATAAATATACAAGGTGTTACAAAACGGTACGGCCAAACTTTCAGGAAACATTCCTCAGGCACAAAGAAAGAAAATATGTTATGTGGACATGTGTCCGGAAACGCTTACTTTCCATGTTAGAGCTCATTTTATTACTTCTCTTCAAATCACATTAATCATGGAATGGAAACACACAGCAACAGAACGTACCAGCGTGACTTCAAACATTTTGTTACAGGAAATGTTCAAAATGTCCTCCGTTAGCGAGGATACATGCGTATTGTATCACAGCCGTCCACAATACGAGCACGAAGAGTCTCTACATTTGGCACTGGGTTTGCGTAGACCAGAGCTTTCAAATACCCCCAAAAATTAAAGTCAAGAGAGTTGAGGTCAGGAGAGCGTGGAGGCCATGGAATTGGTCCGCGTCTACCAATCCATCGGTCACCGTATCTGTTGTTGAGAAGCGTACGAACACTTCGACTGCCGGCCGAAGTGGCAGTGCGGTTAAAGGCGCTGCAGTCTGGAACCGCAAGACCGCTACAGTCCCAGGTTAGAATCCTGCTTCGGGCATGGATGTTTGTGGTGTCCTTATGTTAGTTAGGTTTAACTAGTTCTAAGTTCTAGGGGACTAATGACCTCAGCAGCTGAGTCCCATAGTGCTCAGAGCCATTTTTTTTATCACTTCGACTGAAATGTGCAGGAGCTCCATCGTGCATGAACCACATGTTGTGTCGTACTTGTAAAGGCACATGTTCTAGCAGCACAGGTAGAGTATCCCGTATGAAATCAAGATAACGTGCTCCACTGAGCGTAGGTGGTCCAGTCAAGACATCACCAACAATGCCTGCTCAAACGTTGACAGAAAATCTGTGTTGATGACGCGATTGCACAATTGCGTGCGGATTCTCGTCAGCCCACACATGTTGATTGTGAAAATTTACAATTTGATCACGTTGGAATGAAGCCATGTCCGTAAAGAGAACATTTGCACTGAAATGAGGATTGACACATTGTTGAATGAACCATTCGCAGAAGTGTACCCACGGAGGTCAATCAGCTGCTGATAGTGCCTGCACACGCAGTACATTGTACGGAAACAACTGGTTCTCCCGTAGCACTCTCCGTAGAGTGACGTGGTCAACGTTACCTTGTACAGCAGCAACTTCTCTGACGCTGACATTAGGGTTATCGTCAACCGCACGAAGAATTGCCTCCTCCATTGCAGGTGTCCTCGTCGTTCTAGGTCTTCCCCAGTCGCGAGTCATAGGCTGGAATGTTCCGTGCTCCCTGAGACGCCGATCAATTGCTTTGAACGTCTTGCTGTCGGGACACCTCCGTTCTGGAAATCTGTCTCGATACAAACGTACCGCGCCACGGCTGTTGCCCCGTGCTAATCCATACATCAAATGGGCATCTGCCAACTCCGCATTTGTAAACATTGCACTGACTGCAAAACGACGTTCGTGATGAACACTAACCTGTTGATGCTACGTACTGATGTGCTTGATGCTAGTACTGTAGAGCAATGAGTCGCATGTCAACACAAGCACCGAAGTCAACATTACCTTCCTTCAATTGGGCCAACTGACGGTGAATCGAGGAAGTACAGTACATACTGACAAAACTAAAATGAGCTCTAACATGGAAATTAAGCATTTCCGGACGCATGTCCACATAAACATTTTTTTCTTCATTTGTGCGTGAGGAATGTTTCCTGAAAGTTTGGCCGTACCGTTTTGTAACACCTTGTGTGTATATATATATACTAGAATTGCAGTTCCGTCAATTGATTCACAACCGTCCAAACTCTTCACAGAAAGTCATTTGGAGCATACAAACGAATAACAAAGACATGCACAGGCAACATAAATTAAGGGAAACGTCAAATGAAGATAGTAAACACCGTTGAGAAGATGGGAGCAGTCCTGGGAACCGGTGTAACCCCTTATTCGTTGTGTACTTTGTCCGCTACATCATCGTGCATGTGATGTGTGTCCTTACCGGCTTCGAGAATTACCCCACGCCTTGTTATGTCTAACATGTTACCGAATATCGTCCTCACGTCTGGGTAACGTTTCATCTTCCAACGTGCCGTTCTCATATAAGCCTTGAAACTAATGAGATTATCTTCACTATTGTGGATGATGATAAATGTCACACACTGCCCTAACACCCACATCACAGTGTTGTTCTTGGTAGCGGGAAAATGTTTTGTGTCCTGCCAGAGAAGGATGTCGGTGCAGTGGCTGGCTGGGCTGCTGCGGGTAAGTTTGGCCGTACCTTTTAATGTGTTTACCTTTTAGTTCTATGTCTCTGTCTGGACTGAAGATGCTATTGTCAGTTTAAAATTTTTGTTATGTCTTATAAGCTTAAAAATGGCACTAACTATATTGAAATGTGTCCTTCAGTCTATTGCAGGATAAAATTTGTGTTGAAACAGTTCCAGTACTTCATAATTTTGTTTTTGTGCTTATGGGCTTATATGATTGTTTAATAAAAAAAAAGCGGTCTAAGGCGCTGCAGTCATGGACTGTGCGGCTGGTCCCGGTGGAGGTTCGAGTCCTCCCTCGGACATGGATGTGTGTGTTTGTCCTTAGGATAATTTAGGTTAAGTAGTGTGTAAGCTTACGGATTGATGACCTTAGCAGTTAAGTCCCATAAGATTTCACACACATTTCAACATATTTTGGTAACACTTTTTCGAAACTCCGTAGTTGCCTCCCATTGCCATGCATTTGTTTGAAAGTTAGCTCAAGGGTGCCTGCAACGTTCCTCTCTAATGATGCAAAAGCGTGGGGCAATGCGACGTTACAATCAGGCTCGGTGACCCTTCAAATAGCAAAGTGTGGACACATGCGAAAAACAGGCAGCAGCTCAGAGGTTCATGTGAGGTGTAAAGTGACTTAATGAGGTCATATGAGCACCAAATTTCACCAGAATTCTGCTCAACACCATTGTGAACACGTCACACACACACACACACGCACACACACACACACACACACACACACACACACACACACACACACACATACACACACACCTTACCCCTTCTTTAACGCTACTGCGATAGAGGTCAAAACTGCGACATTCAGCGTTCAAATCACGCCTACGCCTACGAAAACATCACAGACGCAACGCCGCTGAGCATGTACACGAAAAGCCCTGAGGAGGTGACACGAAGGTCTTCAGTGAAACGAACCTATCTCTTGGGTTGTTGATTTCCACATATTTAGCCGATGAAAACAACAGTTTGCAGTGCAGTGAGCAAGAGGACGACATTCTCGAGAACGTTTGACATTGCTGTTGCCACCTGCACCGCCCCACCTTACCCCACGGGCCGTCCTCATCCTTCGTGAATCCCGCCGTCTATACCGTTCATTCCTTCACACACGCGACCGGGGATAATATGAAGGTTTTTATCAAGAGACGATCATCAGCAGAAGTTCTCTCTTTTTTTCCTCAATAAATAAGAGACAATATCTCTCCATCAATTTTGTTACCCTATTATTGGATGGACTGACAACTTAATAGGTAGACTATATTTATATCTACATCTATATGCATACCTCACAAGCTATCACACAGTGCTGGGTGGAGTGTACCCTGTAACACTACACGTCATTTTCTTTCCTGTTCCACTTCCAGTTACAGCGAGGGCGAAAAGGGCTGTCTATATGCCTCCATATGAGAGCTAATTTGTCGTATCATATCTTTGTGGTCCCTATACAAAATTTATGTGGGTGGCGGTAGAATCCTTCTGCAGTCAGCTTCAAATGTCGTTTCTCAACAGAATTCCCCGATAAGAGTATTGTATTCACTCCAGGGATTCCCATTTGAGTTCTCGAAACATCAGCCCACTAATTTGACGGGGTCCGATATAAATGGTTCTACAGGGCTCTATTCTGAGGGTAACCCATGTCTGCAGACTCATACATGTTTGGCGGTGGCGACAGTGGTTGCTGTTGGAATGTGGGCCAGTGGTGGTAGTGGGGATTGGGGCAGATGTGAAGAAGAGACATCCTGCTGCTTCCACAGACAGGCAGATCTTAGCAGGATTAGTTCAGGAGCAGTATACCTGAATTCTAAGTGACATACTTTCACCAGCTTTACAAGGCAACTGGCAGACGAAATGTGATTAGCAGTGGATATATTCAGCTGTCTGACGATGGTTACCACCCATTTTGGTATCGAATGAAGTGACTAAGTAGCCTATGGGAAGCATCCAGGAATGTCACGCCAGTTAAGGTTACCTGGCAAGTGTAATCCGACTGCATGAAAATAATTACTCGTAATGCAAAGGGACTCTTCCTATCAGTTTAATTAATTGGTCTATCAGATTGGTATCAATGATGTGCCACCTGGCGGGTGGACGTTAAGGTGAGAGTACCACATATATGATTAGCGAGTTGGAGCAGTAATCAGGCGTTTTTTCCGTTATGATGAGATCTTTTAACGAAATTTCAATCTCCCACCTACATAGGGAGAGATAGCCGTCGTCATAAAATAAGCTATATTACCGGATTTATAAAGTGATATTTACAGCTCCTCTGTGCTGCTAGCTTAAGAAACTTTGTCCGTTGCGCTATCGACCAACTGTACATCGGCTGATTGTTGATAATTCTGAGTGGACACCCGAGTCTACTGCCTTTTTGCCTTACGTAGGGAACACTTCCAACAAGATCGGTCGTATTTTACTGAAATACGATGTGAAATGTGTTTTCCGACCTCCATAAAAAATTAGAGCACTTTTGAGTTCTGTTAAGGATAATCTTGGTCTGCGTAAGGTGGGTGTACATCGCATTATTTGTAGCTGCGGCATGGCATATATTGGTCAAACTATCAGAACCGTGGAGGACGGATGTACCGAGCATAAACGGCACACACGATTACAGCAGCCAAGTAGATCTGCTAATGCCTAACATTGCTTGCATACTGGTCACCCCATGTTATATAATAAGACCGAGATATTTGTATGCACCTCCAGCTATTGGGACAGTGTTATTATGGAGACAGTTGAGATTAAATTAGTGAGCAACCTCTTTAACAGGGATGGAGGTTATTGTTTAAACTCTGTTTGGAATCCGGCTCTCTGCCTTGTCAAAAAAACAGAGGGACAAAGTCAATGCTACATCACTTGCGAGTTCGTAGTCTCACTATCGATAGCTCTGACTTTGGTCATCTTTGGTGGCACTAGTGTACAGTGCGTGTGTTATTTTTCCTGCATCAGTCTGAGAACCGAGGTTTTAAATTTGCATGTACGTCGCCTGCCCGTTGCAGTTTGCTTGAAGGTGACGGGGTGTTCTCCCGCCGAAATATCGGCTGTCGCTGAAAGCGTTATCTGGCTGAATTCCTGGAAGTTATTTGAATGGAAATATTTACTTAACTTGAATAGAGTCCATGTTTTGTAGCAAAAGCTCAGCAGCAATAGCCGTCTTGCCGTTTCTTACTGCTAGTACTACAATACAATCCTGGTTGAGATATACTAGTCCCTCTATACTCACTGATCTGATCCCTATGTACTGTCGTAGCCTGTGACGAAACTGAACCAGCACTGCAAGTAACTGATAGACGCCAAACTGGATGATCGAATTATACCCTCCAGTCAGTGGCGGAGGCCTAAATACACGCTGTCGAGAGGGCGTTGTCGGCGTGTTTCTTGTGGATGTGTCTCTGGCCTCTCTCGTGAAAGGCGCGCGTGATCCAGCGCCTACGAATCCATCTTCGCGCTTCATCTTTGCCTACCGGTGTGCTGGCGACAGCTTATGCCAGAACGTCCTTCCCCTCCCGCCCCGCCAAAATGCCACACCGTTGTCGTGTAGGGACGATGCGACAGATGGCGGTGGGCAGGGGGTGGGAGGCAGAAGGCTGGATGTAGAGATGAGCCGGGATCGCTGACTGGAGGACGGTGTACTCCACTGTACCTCTCCATCTGGCTTGTGAGGCAACAGGAACATCCGCCGGAAAACTGCTGCCCTAGGGCGATGACGGCGACGACGGGTCCACGTCCATCGGGTCGTCGAGCGGGGACGGAAGGGGCGAGGGCGTATCGACCATCCGCTCCTCCTGGGGTGCCCTGCTGGCACCAGCGGACGGCTCCAAAGGCTGCGCGGTCCCGTGAGACCGTGAATATGGGGAAAGAAAAGCAGCAGAACCATGTGGTAAATGACACTCACGAATTTTGTTCTGGTGGCGGCGCTCCAAACCATCGGGACCTGCAATCAAGTACGTAAAAGAGCCAATGCTTTCCTGGATCACGCCTCTTTCCTAGCGCCCACGGTTGCCATAAACCCTGAAAAGGAAATGATCGTGCTGCGCAAAGCAATGCTTGTGGACCATGGGAGGCGCCGAATGCTGCGGTGGGTGTAGCAAGTGTAGCAGCGTCCGATGGAGGGGTCCATGCAGAAGTTCCGCCGGTGTTGGTCCCTCTCATGGGTCGGAGTGATAGGAGGCGAGAAAGAGTTGCAGCGCCTGTTCCTGTGTGTGTGTGTGGTGCGAAGCTTGGCCACCCGTTGTTTAAAAGTCCGTACGAAGTGTTCTACTTCTCTGTTGGACTTTGGATGAAACGGAGCCCTTTTTAGTTGACGAATGCCATTTCGTTTACAAAAGTGTTCAAAATCACATGAATTGAACTGTGGTCCATTGCCCGACACAAGTAAAAATGTTCAAATGTGTGTGAAATCTTATGGGACTTAACTCCTAAGGTCATCAGTCCATAAGCTTACACACTACTTAACCTAAATTATCCTAAGAACAAACACACACACCCACGCCCGAGGGAAGATTCGAACCTCCGCCGTGGCCAGCCCGACACAAGTACTTCTGGCAAACATTTCTATGCAAAATGTGGAGGACAACGCCTGAATTGTGCTCCGTGATGTGGTAGAAGCCATGGGCATCGCAAATTGGAGTTCTGGATACTGTTCAATGAACGAGGCCAAGAAGTGCAAATGTAATGGAACAAAATCTTCAGATCTGGGTTTGCTTCCGTGGCCTGGGCAATTTTTCTCTAATGCAAGGGAAAAGATTCGAGCAATTCAGAGTCCTGAGCATCGATTTGCCAACAAGATGCAGCAGATGCATTAAAATCAGAGCCTGGGTCAATTGGAAGGCGAGGTAGGGCGTCCGCATTGCCATGCCTTGCGGTAGGTCTGTACACAGTTTCATACTGATACTGCGAAAACAACAAGGCACAACGTTGCTACCGTTGAGCAGTGGGTGTAGGATCCGGATTTGACGGATGAAACAAGGACTGCAAAGGCTTGTCATCTCTCACTAAAAAGAATTTGCGACCATACAAACAGCGATGGAATCAGGTCTTACCATACACAGTAGCTGGAGCCCTTTTTCTATTTGAGAATAATTGCACTGAGTTTGAATGAGCAACTCTGAGGACAAAGCAATGGATCTACCTTGTGCACCAATTCTGTGCGAAAACACAGTGACGATTCCGTAGGAAGAAGCGTCGACTTGCAAAACTACTGACTTATCAGCGTCAAAATGCACTGAACATCTGTCACTGAGCAAAGGATTTTTGAGTTTCCGAAATACCTCTTGACAATCCTTAGTCCACCCATAGGTACATTTTTGCAATGCAAGTGATGCAATGGAACCGCGATCTTCGGTATATTCGGTATGAACCGAATTGTCATCCTGCCTAGCACTGACTGAATTTCAGACACATTGCGAGGAACGGGCGGGTCACGGATAGGAAGCAAATGTGACTGGCGGGGTTGCACACCCAGACTGTTTATCACATGGCCTAAGTACTGTAGTTCTAGGCGCTACTGTCTGGAGCTACGCGACCGCTACGGTCGCAGGTTCGAATCCTGCATCGGGCATAGGTGTGTGTGATGTGCTTAGGTTAGTTAGGTTTAAGTAGTTCTAAGTTCTAGGGGACTGATGACCTCAAGTCCCATAGTGCTCAGAGCCATTTGAACCATCTAGATGACATTTGAGTCCTGCTACAGACAACACTCGAAAAAGAGTACGCAAATTGGCAATGTGTTCCTCTGGTGTACGACCTAAGACGACAAGGTAGTTTGAACCAAATGGCTCTTTTGCAGTCAGCTGTTCAAAGTGTTCTTGAAAAAAGGCGGTTGCGGAAGCACAACTGCAGGGCAAACGCAAGTATTTGAACTGTCTAGAGTGTGTATTTACAACAAACACTTTCTGTGATTCTTCTTCCAATGGAATTTGCAAGTAGGCATCACGCAAATCTGTCTTAGAAAAGTAACTTCCTGCACCAAGACTGTCCAAGTCCAAGACTTAGGGCGAGGTAACGGATAAGTGTCAACAACTGTCTGTGGGTTCACTCTAGACATGAAGTCAACACGAAGGCGAATGCGGCCAGAAGGCTTAGGGAACAAACGAGAGGACTTGCCAATTGACTAGCTTGAATAGGAGCAATTACTCCATTATCTTGCTGTTCTTTCAATTTACTGGCTACTTTGTCTCTTAAAGCAATTGGAACTTAGGCTGTGCATTGTCTTTCAATGTAACATGCGCTACAAAGTTATTAGCTTTTCCCATTCCTTCTGAAAATAGTTCTGGAATTTCTTTAAGCAAGCTAGCAATACTGTCTATTGGTTCAGAAGCAAACAGTGACAGTACATTGCTTTGGATGCTAATTCCAAGCAATTCAAAGGCATCTAAACCGAAAATTTTCTCTCTGTCTCTTGATTTTATCACAGTAAAATTCACTGAGCTTGAGTGAGATTTGTAAGTGGCAGGCAAACTACGTCGTACATGCACTGGAATTTCATGTCCTTTGTAAGTAATGAAGTGCTCGCTAGATTCAGGAAGGTGTGGTGAGTCTAACTGGTCGGACGTGGCACGGTTAAGCAAAGTTACTGAGGCCCCTGTGTCTAACAAAGATCGCAGCGGCCAGCAATTCGTATGAAACAAATAGTTTGTTTGAACGTTTTTGCACAGCACTAGGGCGAGAAGGAGGCACAACCTTAATCTTAGTTTTGTCCGAACCTGCTGTAGGTCTTGAAAACACAGCGTTCACTGCATGTGCGAGAGCCTGTTTTTTTCTGAGAGCGGGCAAAATTGACGTTTTCATGCCGTTGCAAAAAAACTACTTGGAGATGGCCTTTCTTCCACACGTGTAACACATTGCCTTACGTTATGATCCATCCTGTCTTTTATGGCTAGCAAAACATCTAGGGAAAGATGTCACTAAATTCACAGACCTGTTTACATGTCTACGTGGGTATCCGCGCGGCTGTGTACGCGCTCGTTGTGGCGGCTTGGGGCGGTCGCGAACGAGGGGCGACTCGATCCGACAAATCGAGACCAGGTCAAACTGATCGGCCGCTATGGTATCCAAATCATATTGTTCCAAGATTTGTGATACTTGGGGAAGTGATTGATAAGAGTACTTTGAGATCTGTTCCTGTAGTCTACAATCTGGGACATTGAATGTTATGCATCACGTCTCATTAAATAACTGTAAAAGTTGTCACAACCACACTTAAATTTACAAAATTTTAAACATGGCTGAAGCAGCAACTGTTGAAAATCTTTACGGTAAATGATAACAGCCAAACAGTTGCAGGATAAAGATTTATTAAAATCCTAGACCATGGTTTCGGTATATCTAAACACTCCTGAACAGTGAGACACCTTCATTAGCAAAAAACTTTGCAAGCATAACTGAGACAGAAGCAAATAAAAAATTTTAATAAGAAAAAAAAAACACTTATAGCTTTAAGTAACCATGTAAATTACAGGCACAAAAACTATTAGTCACTTACTGAAATCACATTCTGCAGTTTAGATGCATAAAACAATCGTGCCAAAGGCGTCGTCAGTAGTTAAAATTAAAATATCACTCCATCTGTACAGCATATTATGAAGAGATGGTCGATGCTAACACGGCATATTATCAGTACTTAGCCTGTGAACCAGCGTGAAATGGGTGTGGAAGCACTAGACCAGACAGTTTCACCGCGAGAGGGCACTTGTGGTATGCGCGAGACACTCGCGCACATTAAAACCCAGGGATACAAACTCGTGTGCATCAAAATTTTAAAGGTTGTGCCAATTGAAACCCTCTGTCTTAATAAATAAAACATATCAGAAACATTTAAAACACCTACATACATTAGAGAATATGAACACCTAGTTGCCTGTGTCCTAGTGTCGGGCAGGTGAAGCTTGTACTTTAGATGATTGTTGTTCGCGGTTTTCGATGCGTATGTGCGATTTAAATGATTGTGTTATGGTTTTTATTCATGGTGACAGATGGTTTCGATTTACTATAACATTTTGTTTGTTTTCGCTAGTATGTATCCCAGTCTTTAATTTGCGCGAGATTCTCGCGCGTAACACTAGTGCCCCCTTTCGTTAGATGTGCTCCTTAGCGCAAGCTTCACCTGCTCGACACTAGGACACAGGCAAATAGGTGTTCATATTCTCTAATGTATGTAGGCGTTTTAAATTTTTCTGATACGTTTTATTTATTAAGACAGAGGGTTTAAGTTAGCACAACCTTTAAAATTTTGGCGTCCAAGAGTTTGTATCCCTGGGTTTTAATGTGCGCGAGTGTCTGGCGCATACCACAAGTGCCCTCTCGCGGTGATACTGTCTGCCCTAGTGCTTCCACACCCTCTTCACTTTAGTTCACAGGCTGAGTACTGATAATATGTCGTGTTCGCATCGACCATCTCTTCATAATTATTATGTACAGATGGAGGTGATATTTTAATTACTAACGACGCCTTTGGCACGATTGTTTTATGCATCGGCACTGCAAGATGTGATTTTAGTAAGTGACTAATAGTTTTTGTGCTTGTAATTACTTTGGTAATTTTCATGGTTACTTAAAGCTGTAAGGGTTAGTTTTTTTTCTATCTCAATTAAGTTTGTTAAGCGTTTTGCTAATGAAGGTGTCTCCCTGTTCAGCTGTATTATTGCTTCTGATGATGGTATATTTAGATATACCGAAACCGTTGTGAAGGATTTTAATAAATCTTTATCATGGAATTGTTTAGCTGTTATCGTTTACCGTGAAGACTTAAAATTACACTTCCTAGTCATGCCCGTTAATTCTGTGTACCATTGGCGGTACCACTGTTCCGGCTTTTTCTGCAAGCGAAACAACTGATATCTATACATGAAGTCTTCACGGGTTGTCAGCCGAGTAGCATCGTTGTCTCGTAACAACGTTTCCATGGAATGCGTCTCCATCACCATCTTCGCCTGAAGATGATGGAGACGCATTCCATCGAAACGTTGCTACGAGACAACGATGCGTCTCCATCACCATCTTCGCCTGAAGATGATGGAGACGCATTCCATCGAAACGTTGCTACGAGACGACGATGCTGCTCGACTGACAACCCGTTAAGACTTCATATATGAAATTCGCCGAGAAAGCCTGCACTCGCATATAACTGATATCTACTTGCAGGTACTTGGACTTGCTGGTGATAGTAGTGAGTTAATGCAGCGATTACTTGGTCATAGACAAGTTCGTCGGCAGACGTGGTTGGGAATAGTATTTGTATTAACCTCAACACTGGGGACCCCGCAATAGAAAGGAAGTGTTGTAACTTTACCGTACCTTGAACACGATGAACTTCACGACGTGCTTGGAACTGAGTCAGGTATTCAATCCATCCCTCTTCTGTTTCCTAAAATTGCCGGAACGTTGGTATACTGGTCGGCGGCACTTGCTGTGCTGGTTGATTGGTCGGTTGTGGTGGTGCAGTCACTGCAGCTTGTGCAGCCAATAGTTACTGTACAGTTGTCAGTAAGGTAGCGATTTGTCGGCTCTGAAACTGAAAGCTTGTGTTAGATCCATCGCACTGGCCGTCTGTGCCTGAGACGCGTGGACAGGAAGAGGAGGGGCCTGGGAATTCATGGTTTATGTTACATCAGAAAGGAAGCAAATCATATGAAAGATCTTAACAACAAATTAGCAAATAGAAACACTTGAACACGATCACGCCTACAAGCTGAAACACAAGAGAAGCAAGCAAATCTTCGGCCGATTCGATTATCTTCGATCGCCACTGTAGAGTCTTGTACCTCAAAGAAGCAAGGGAGAGCATGTTGTTATGGGTGACCAGTATCCTCTTTCTACAACAAAAGTGCACATGTGGATCTTTATTTACATGAAGTGAAGATATTTACTTAATTTGAATGGAGTTCATGTTTTATGGCACAAGCTCAGCAGTCCCTTGCAGATTGATGTCCATACCAGTAATCTTGCTGTTTCAACTTTATTTTCTCACTGTTAGTACAATGCAACACTGATTGAGATAAACTAGTCCCTCTATAGTCACTGATCTGATCACTATGTACTGTCGTAGCCTGTGACAAACTAAACCCTCACTCCAAGTAACTGATGGACGCCAAACTGGATGATTGAAAGAGGCGTTCCAGTCAGCGGTGGCAGCCTAAATACATGCTGTCGAGAGGGCGTTGTCTGCGTGTTGCTTGTGGATGTCTCTCTGGCCTCTCTCGTGATAGGCGCGCTTGATCCAGCGCCTACTAATCGATCTTCGCGCTTCATCTTTGCCGACCGGTCAGCTGGCGACAGCTTGCACCAACACAACGGTTGACTTTGGTTGTTGTATATATTACTTCTGATTTATCCATTTTCGTGTTCTAAAAGTTCAGTAAAGTTTTTGAGGTAGTACTTGTATCTAAATTCTGTTTCTTCGTTTAATATTTCTTGTGGGTATTGTCTTGCGTACATATAGACTTCTAATTCCTCAAGAATGTTCATTGCAATACCTTTTGGTATTCTGTGCAGACTCTGTAGTACATTTTAGATTGTATCAGCAGTGTGATTTTGATATTTCAAGTGTGTAAAGAAACTAGATTGTTTATATTCACTCTATCTAATGTGTGTTTTACATCTCACGTTTAAATTCCTACATGTTTGGCCAATGTAAAATCTGTTACAGCTGTCAGATGTAATTTTATATGTGCCTGGGTTATCATATTTCGATGTTCTAGTGGAGGCGGAACGTAATTTATTGAATGGTTATTATTGGTTCGAAAGGCTAGTTGAATAACTGAGGCTTTAAAAAGTGTATTAATTCTCTTGGAGATTCAACCAAGGTAGATTGCCGGTACGTATGATCTTTTCAGTGTCGGTGATGTTTCTCGAGTTAGGGATAGCTCGCTATGTATTGTCTTCTGCTTTGGTGTTTTAAATTTTTAGTATAATTTTGTGATTATGTTGGGGTGTAAGCCATTTGTATAGGCTATATAACGAAGTGTGTTAAGTTATTTTTCAATTGCTCCCTTTTCTAACGGTAGGTTATTTAGTCTACTGATCATTGAATGGAAAAATGTTAGTTTATGAGCCACTGGCGTTTATAATTTTTATAATTTCGCCAGAAGTTTCATTCTTTCTATAGATATCAAGTGAGTGGTGATTATTGTTTTTGCCAATTGTGAGATCCAGATAGTGAATGGTATTGTCTTTCTCAGAATGCGTAACGAATTTAATCTTAGGGTGCAGCTGGTTGAATTTTTGGTGAATATTTTCGATATCTGCGTGTCTGCCATCTACCAACATGAGTGTATCATCTACATACCTAAAATAGTATGCAATTCGGTTGAGCCTAGGCCAATATGAGTTAAAGAATTTCTCTTTCAGAGAACTTAGGAAAATATCAGCTAATGTGCCTGCTACTCTGTACCGATGGCGACCCCATCTTCCTGGGTATAGATTGTGTTTCAGTTTCAAAATAATTTTGTGATAGTGCTATTTCTCAAAGATTTATAGTCTCAAGTGTTTCAACCATGGATATTTTCCGATATTGTAATAGGATATATTTTATTATTAGCATAGTTTCATGTACTGGCTCATTAGTGTATAGGTTAGTGACAACAAATGAAATAAATTTACCATTACGTGGTATATGTATGTACATTATATCTCTTGCCAGAGTACGCAAATTTTTGATTGTGTACTCTTTGTTGAACTTATAAAGTTTTGTTATTAGTGTGTTTATTTGTTTGCTTATCAGATATGATGAGCTATTTATGCAGTAAATTATGGGCTGTATCGAAACCGTCGATCTCTGTGTCTTTGGTTGCGATCGTCATTTTCCTGTAGTTGGATTCGTTACAACGTATGTTCTTTTTTCATGTTCAGTGTGAATGGTATTACAGTTTTTAATAGCGTTGTTTATTTTAGCTGCAAACTTGTTAGTAGGGTTGTGTGGCAGTCCTGTGATATTGTTAGATTCAAAGAATGACGTGACCTTATCTACATAGTCGTATACAATTACGAATTACGATCAGCTATATGAAAAATTTTGGAGGGTGAAAGGTAAGTTAACTGACTGTATCACTAAGGGCGGTGATGTTGTGTCTAAGAAGGTGAAATTCTTCAAATTAGTTCCTCATCAAAAAGTGGCAAATATCTCTCGGATCATATGTGTTATACTAAACACACCAGGTTCAAATGCATTTCTGGAACAAGTCTTTTTGACGATGAAGAATAAGGGGACTGAAATTAGAAACAGATGTTCACCAGAACTCACAAAATGAGAGCGTCGAATTATAATAGATTTTGACATGTCATTTAAAACTTTTTTAACTACTAAAGAATGATAGTACATTCCTAGATAAAGCTAAATCAGTTTGAAAATACCACAGTGATATGAAGCAATCGAATTTAAGACACAAATATCAGTTATTTTTGATCGAAAATGGCATTTAATAAAAAATATAAAAGCATGAGTCACTAAAAATATGTCCATGAAAAAGAAATGTGGCAACTCTAGAATACACACAACAACACATGAACAAGAAATATCCATAACAGCAAGCAACTGGTACATTCTCACTTACTACAAAAAGATGTTATGTAGTGCAGTTTCTCACAGTGAAGGTAGTGGGAAAAAAGGAAAAGTAAGTGAAACGTATTGTAAACACACACACACAACACACAACACACACGCTAACATTCACACTAACACTACCTTCCACATAGAATTACTTTATATTAGGCGTAGCATAAAATTCCCAATCGTAAAATTTCGAAGTTCTACATTAAGTTATATATGTGGTAGCAGATGACAGCCTGTGAAAGAGAACAAGTGCAATAAACACATAAAAGGCAGGAAGACACAGCATGTGGTAAAAAGGTATACATACAAAACTTTCTGTTCTTAAATTTGTAAACACTGACTCAAGAACTTAAATTTATATACATGCAGGTAGTAAGGACCATGTTTCCTGTTTAACAGAAAGAAAATAAAGGCCCACTGATGGTGCTGAAACTTCAGCGAATAACGTCTGGGATATAGAAGAAAAGATAAAACTGTGTTTTGCTCAAGATGTACACCTACCAAAAACAAATCTACGTATGTAACCCCTGACAGAAGAGCTTCGACTTCAAGACGATTATTTTAAAGCATCTAACATTAAAGTCTGCGTTACGTTTCGAGCCTCTGTAAAATGTCGCCGATCACTTAGATTTTGAGTTCATTTAAATCTGGAATATCTTTTTCGCTGCTTCTGTAACAATGTGCTGACATATTTTGTGTGCCATGGGAGATTTCTTTCATCTCTTGTTAATTTACTTGATATGAATCTCTCAATTGGACGTCAGTACTATTTGTTGGAATTTGAGCCACAGCGGGTCCGCATTTACGTAGTTAGTTAGGAAGGAATAGAAATTGTCTGTTAGGAAGCTGTATAGCCGGTTTTTATTTGCTTTTTTAAATAGATATGTTCTGGATTTATTTTTGTAATTTTGAAAGATCTTGTAGTCACTAATACCTTTGTCCGTCATGACGTTCTCTGTTTGCTCAGGAATGTTTGTTGCCGAGAGATTTAGTATGTTACCGCTACCATTTACGTTTAGTGTGGGCTCCTAAACTGATTATTCAAAATAAATGTTGGAGGATGTGTTTAACACAATTTCCGTTAATGTTTTATACCAATGACTAGCTTGAAACATGCATTCTCTCCAACATACCGAGGGCAGATTGAAGTCACGTCCTACTATAACTGTATGAGTCGGGTACCTGTTCGAAATGAGACTCAAATTTTCCTTTCACCATTCAGCAACTTTTTCATGTGAACCCGGGAGTCGGTAAAAGAAACCAGTTAATAATTTACACCGGTTTCCGAGTATAGCCTCACTCCATATCATCTCGCAGTAACTGTGTATTTCAGTTAATTACAAGAAAACTTTTTCTAACAGCAACAAACACTCTGGTACCAAATGAATTTAATCTAGCCTTTCTGAACACTGTTTAGTCTTTGGTAAAAACTTCAGCTGAACTTATCTCCGGCTTTAGCCAGCTTTCAGTACCTATAACGATATCTTCGTCAGTGCTTTCTATGAGTACTTACAGCTCTGGTTCTTTCTCAAAACAGCTAGACAATTTACAACTGTACTAGCAATATTTCGTAGGTCTTTCTTCTTCTTGTGGTTGATCTGCATCCTCTGAGACAGAACCCCTGTTTTTATAATTCCTCAACCTTTTATCGTAAAAAACCGCCTAGTCCACCCCATAAAGCACACACTACCCGTGTAACGGCATCCTGTCTATAATTGACCGCTGACCTATTAACTGGTACCTGATACCCCATCGCCATGTAGTACAAGTCAAGGAATATGGAACCTAAACAGTCGCAGAGCCGCCTGAGCCTCATTCAGACCCTCCACTTAGCTCTGTTCCATATGCTCACTGTTGGTTCAAAATGGTTCAAATGGCTCTGAGCACTATGGGACTCAACTGCTGTGGTCATAAGTCCCCTAGAACTTAGAACTACTTAAACCTAACTAACCTAAGGACATCACACACATCCATGCCCGAGGCAGGATTCGAACCTGCGACCGTAGCGGTCATGCGGTTCCAGACTGTAGCGCCTTTCACCGCTCGGCCACTCCTGCCGGCACTATTGGTCCCGTCGACGATGTTATAGATGGTGAGCTCTGTCTTCGTCTTTCAAACAAGACTATTTTTGGCACTCCAGATAGCCACCAGAAATCAGAGAGAGTCTTTTCTGATCCATCATTCTGATGAATCATTAGCAAGAACATTAGCCACCACCTGCAGTTGGCTGCACCCCTTGTTCTTCATGACATCTGGGAGGTCCAGTTCCACAATGGAATAACTCCCTCCAATATGCACACAGAAAGCACACTGGACTTCTTGCTCTCCTCGGCAGCCATATGCCTAAGCGGCTCCATCACGTATCTTGAATTGGAGCCATCCAATCCCAATACTTCTACCCTCTGTGAAGGCCCATATCTTGCTGATGAGAGATTTTCTCTTCAGCAGGGTAAGCAACTGCATTTTGATCGGGACCTTTGGCAGTCATCGATAGTGCTGAACCATTTTGTCAGAAAAACCGTGGAGTTCTTTCTATCAGTCCCTCGAAATGTCTTTTGCTCCCTACCACACCTTGAATCAACCTCCCCCACAACCAAAGTTGAAGATTCAACAACAATGGGGGTAGTAGCAGGACCAACTACAGTAGCTGACCGATCAGAGAACCTGTGGGACGTGCTGGACATCCCTTTCATCTCCACGTCTGGCCCTTCATAGTGATGTCCATTGGCAACAGCCACAAACTGTGTGACAGATACCAGCACTGACTCAAGCTGTGTTGAAAACTGATAGGATCGTTACCTACTAAGAACGTAGTTTATCGTTCCACAATACTGTAGCTGGAATTGATAGGGATTCCACGATCGTCATGCAAATATCGAAGTGATGAGATCAGGAAGGCCATACTCAGTGCTGTTCAGGATATATACTGCCCATGCGACGAGCACCTTGTAAGACAGATGTATTGTTTGCTCGCTCGTGCAAGATCGTACAGCCCTGTCAAGCACTTTGAGTCGGGGAATATTCTTCTTTGGAGTAATGCAAATATCCACTCAGACTGTTAGGGGAAGTATGGAGTGAAACAGACTGTCATCACGGCAACATTTTTGTGACTTCGCCTAACGTGGCAACAGAGAGAGACGCCCCGAAAATGGTGCTCACAACACTGGAAAAATAGCAGTACCGCGTCATTACTTTTGACATGTTCCGGTTCAAGGCACAGCACCATCATGGATGTAGCTATGTGTGGAATCTCTAAGGAGAACGAACGTTGCCAGATTCCATTCGTCGTCATCATACAGGTCTTTCACCTCGACTGATGATACGTGATACTGCTGGACACAACATGACTACCTATGATCCTCGTAGACTGTAATTTGGGCAGCAGGCTTTACATTTATAACGTGTTGAGGGTGGTTCAAAAATGGCTCTGAGCACTATGGGACTTAACATCTGTGGTCATCAGTCCCATAGAACTTAGAACTACTTATACCTAACTAACCTAAGGACATCACACACATCCAAGCCCGAGGCAGGATTCGAACCTGCGACCGTAGCGGTCACGCGGTTCTAGACTGAAACTCCTAGAGCCGCACGGCCACACCGCTTGAGGGTGGTGGCTGTCCCCAAACTTCCAGGTCTCTGTGACTTTTAGTATCATCAACATAACACAAGACCACATGTTGCATATGTTGACATGACTCTCCTTGATACAGAAGTTGATCCAATGTTGCCGAGATCAGCACAGCCACCAGATATCTCACCCACTGAAAATTTTTGGTCACGGGAAGCCGAGAGACTGGCACGTCACTACTCGCCAGCCACTACGATTGATAAACTCCGGCATAGAGCTGATGCTGCACGGAATTCTGCACCCATATCTTCATCCACATCAGTTAGCCATGTCAGAATCATGGTTGCTGTTAGATCTGTCGGCTCTGGGTAGTAAATATCGCAAGCCTGCTGTACTTTATGTACACCTTAAAATCTGAATGGCTTGGTTCAAATGGCTCTGAGCACTATGGGACTTAACTTCTGAAGTCATCAGTGCCATAGAACTCAGAACTACTTAAACCTAACTAACCTAAGGACATCACACACATCCATGCCCGAGGCAGGATTCGAACCTGCGACCGCAGCGGTAACGCGGTTCCAGAGTGTAGCCCCTAGAACCGCCCGGCCACAGCGGCGCGCAAAAATCTGAATGCAAACCGTTGTAGTGAATAACTTAAATACTGCTGGCAGAGTAGAAAATTTTAGTGCCTGTGGACAAATCATAGACAGAGCCACAAAGGGTTGAAGTTTGGGTCCATTCCTATACTGTAGATATGTGAATGACCATGCATTTAACTTCCAGCAAGCAGAATTGATACTTTTTGTAGAAAATATTTGTGTTATAATAAACAGAATTAAAGAGAAAGCCACAGAAAAGGTAGTTAACGACAGTTTTCAGAGAAATATTCGTGATTCTTTGGAAATGGGCTCTCCTTTAGTTTTGAAGAAAAGAAACACTGTGTTCAGTCCTGTTCAACAGAGTCATACCAACAACTGATGTAGCACATGAACAGGAGTTAGTGAACTAGGGTAGAGTGCTCCACGTTTTTGGAGGTGCATACTAATGAAAACTAGAAATGGGAGGAGCATATAACTGAGCTCTTCAAACAATTAAGCTACTTTTGTTCTTTGTATGATTGCTAGTCTTGGAAACTCCAAACATTTTTGCGTATTTCCAATCAGAAATATTTTATGTAATACTTTTCTGTGGTAGCACAGAACTTATAAGGCGATGATTGCACAAAAGCGAGCATAGGAATAGTATGTGGTGTTCACCCACAGACGTCATCAAGGTACCTCTTCAAGGAATTGGGCATTTTGGCTCAAATGGCTCTGAGCACTATGGGACTTAACATCTGAGATCATCAGTCCCCTAGAACTTAGAACTACTTAAACCTAACTAACCTAAGGACATCACACACATTCATGCCCGAGGCAGGATTCGACCCTGCGACCGTAGCGGTCACGCGGTTCCAGACTGAAGCGCCTAGAACCGCACGGTCACACCGGCCGGCAATTGGGCATTTTAACTGTAGAATCGCAGTATACAGAGTGTTAGTGGTATAAGTGCCGATATTGTGATCACTAGTACCTTAATATGCACCCACTTTAGAGTGTTAGTTGTTTTTTCTCTAAGGCTGACAGTCTTCCTGCAAACTCGTCACAGAATGTGCTACCTGCTGTTTCCTGCGAGCTCGTAACCGCCCCATTAGGAGGACTATGCCTGTCCGTATAGGCCAACCGTTTTGCGTAAATGCGACCACTCTTCCACACCTGACCTGCTGGAAAGGGGAAAACAAGCATTAATGACTTGCTCTAGCCACATGTACTTGGAGGCACTAACCAACCTAAAACCATAGTTCTTTAACAGCTAAAATTATTTATCTGTTGTTCAATACACTCTTCTCAGTCAATAATAAAATATCTGCACTTATATCCCTAAAAAGATGTACACATTCGCTAGTGAAATAAGTGATAAATCTAAATTGGAGAAGAACTGTGATTGCCATACCTAAAACACTAACGAAGAAATTACTTTTATTAGCCGCTAGCAAAACTGTAAGTAGCTCAGAAAGAAACTCAACATAAAGTAACAAAGACGCTTTATCATTTGGCTAATAATGTATAAGGTCCGGCAGATAGAAACCAAGTAACCATGTAACGTAACATTATTTCTTCTGGACAGCTCCCCTTATTGTATGGACGATTTGCTATTATAAACCAGCATCTGCTTACATATTTAAAAAATGAAACAAAAAAGAAAAAAAAATTTGAAATGTACACTACCGGCCATTAAAATTGCTACACCACGATGATGACGCGCTACAGAAGCGACAGGAAGAAGATGCTGTGATATGCAAATGATTAGCTTTTCAGAGCATTCAGACAAGGTTAGCGCCGGTGGCGACACCTACAACGTGCTGACATGAGAAAAGTTTCCAACCGATTTCTCATTCACTAACAGCAGTTGACCGGCGATGCCGGGTGAAACATTGTTATGATGTCTCGTGTAAGGAGGAGAAATGCGTACCATGACGTTTCCGACTTTGATAAAGGTCGCATTGTACCCTATCGCGATTGCAGTTTATAGTATCGCGACATTGCTGCTCGCGTTGGTCGAGATCCAATGACTGTTAGCAGAATACGGAATCGGTGGGCTCAGGAGGGTAATACGGAACGCCGTGCTGGATTCCAACGGTCTCGTATCAATAGCAGTCGAGATGATAGGTATCTTATCCTCATGGCTGTAACGGATCATGCAGCCACGTCTCGATCCCTGAGTTAACAGATGGGGACGTTTGTAAGACAACAACTATCTGCACGAACAGTTCGACGACGTTTGCAGCAGCATGGACTATCAGCTCGGAGACCATGGCTGCGGTTACCCTTGACGCTCTATCACAGACAGGAGCGCATGCGATGGTGTACTCAACGACGAACCTGGGTGCACGAATGGCAAAACGTAATATTTTCGGATGAATCCGGGTTCTATTTACAGCAACATGATGGTCGCATCCGTGTTAGGCGACATCGCGGTGAACGCACACTGGAAGCGTGTATTCGTCATCGCCATGCTGGTTTATCACCCGGCGTGATGGCCGACCGTGGTGGCCGAGCGGTTCTAGGCACTTAAGTCCGGAACGCGTGACTGTTACGGTCGCAGGTTCGAATCCTGCCTCGGGCATGGATGTGTGTGATGTCCTTAGGTTGGTTAGGTTTAAGTAGTTCTAAGTTCTAGGGGACTGATGACCTCAGATGTTAAGTCCCATAGTGCTCAGAGCCATTTCAATTTTGAACCCGGCGTGATGGTATGGGGTGCCATTGTTTACACGTCTCGGTCACCTCTTGTTCGCATTGACGGCACTTTGAACAGTGGACGTTACATTTCAGATGTGTTACGACCCGTGGCTCTACCCTTCATTCGATCCCTGTGAAACCCTACATTTCAGCGGGATAATGCACGACCGAATGTTGCAGGTCCTGTACGGGCCTTTCTGGATACAGAAAATATTCGACTCCTGCAATGTCCAGCACATTATCCAGATCTCTCATCAACTGAATACGTCTGGTCAATTATGGCCGAGGAACTGGCTCGTCACAATATGCCAGTCACTACTCTTGATGGACTGTGGTATCGTGTTGAAGCTACATGGGCAGCTGTGCCTGTACAAGCCATCCAAGCTCTGTTTGACTCAATGCCCAGGCGTATCAAGGCCGTTATTACAGCCAGAGGTGTTTGTTCTGGGTACTGATTTCTGAGGATCTATGCGCCCAAATTGCGAGAAAATATAATCACATGTCAGTTCTAGTATAATATATTTGTCCAATGAATACCTGTTTATCATCTGCATTTCTTCTTGGTGTAGCTATTTTAATGGCCAGTAGTGTAGCTGTAATGTTAATATAAATCACGTACTCATATCCAGTAAACTGAGTCGTTCCACATCATTTCGATAAGAGAATTATCCAAAAGATCTATGTAACATGTAACTTACTAAGTAAAATTTTGTTACTGCTATCTTTCCTTTTGTTGCAAGTTTAATAGCCAGCAGTGTAGCTGCAGGCCATGTAATGCACGGAGAAGAGAGGAGAATACTTTTACTCAACAATGGATGCAAAGTGAGTGATGAAGATGCTCACAGAGAGAGAGAAAATCACGGATTCAGTATCATCTCGCGATAGAACATGCGAGATGTTAGGAAGCGAAGGTTCTTTCAGTTAGGGTTTTACTTATGCGTGAGTGCATACGTCGTGATGTAACGCGAGACAGCAGCCAGCACATGGGCTTCCGATTTAGTGGCTACGTGGAGGCCTCCGAAACCGAAGCCGGCTGCTGCGTGGGCCGCGCCAACACAGGTAGCAGCGTCCGCCTCATTCCTTATCCGGCGCATCTCCCGCCCCCGCGCCAACCCAGGCTGCAGCCGTTTTCGCAAGCAGTGCGCTACAGGCTTCCTAAAAGCGAGTCTGTTCTCGTCTCTGCGCGTGAGTTCGCTGGCGCCTCGCAGACGCCTTCCAGCTTACATTTTTGCTTCGACTGAAGATGTCTTCGTAGGGATGACACAGTACGTTATCTTGGATGGAGAGCCTTCGACAGAAGTAGTTTCTGCTGTGTTCCAGGGAAGTGTAGTGGTATTCTTATAGGCGTTTTATGCTTATTATCTGGTAGATAAATATAATATTAACCTCGGAACCTTCGCAGATGATTTAGTTACCTGTACTTAAATGCAAATTGAAAAAAGTTACAATAATATTCGAGCTGAGCTTCATAGGATATCATACTGATGTGAAGGTTGTCAATCGGCGTTAAATGCATAGAAATAGAAAATTATGTGCTTCAGAAAACGTAATTTATACATGTTTTTGAGTGTAACAAATTGGACGGATATGAAAACGAATGATCGCGTAGGCTCAGTAGTAGGTAAAGCCGGTGGAAGACTTTGGTTTATTGCCAGGATACTGGGAAAAATAGAGGCAGGGAACAGAGAAGACTGCTTACATATCACTATTGCTTACGATTACAGAACATTGCTCAAGTGTGTCGTACCCACACGAATAAAAACTAACAGTGGACACTGAACGTATACAAAGAATGACGCCACGAACCGTCACAGGTTTGTTTGGCCCATGGGAGAGTACATTGGAAATGTTGAAAAATGAAAGACACAACATGTTATACGAGATTGGAAACCCTTTATGCAGGAAGTTCAGGATTGGACGGTTGGCCTGACAGAAAAACCCAACAAGGTCTGAATAACTCGGACTGACAATTGGGAAAAAAAGCCATTGAGAGGGAGTGGAAGTACACTTTCCATTCACATGAATGTGACCACTGCGTATGTTCATCGTGCAATAACCTCTCAAAGGCGGCAGATGGCAGCACTAGCAGAAGGGTATATAAAGAGTAGCGGGAGGGGGGGGGGGGACGTGGAAAACAGTGCAGCCGTTGTCGTAAGGCGGAAACGGAGCGATTTATGTGATGTCCAGATGGCATCAACATTTGCTCTCGTTTCTAGGATGGAAGCGTTTACGAATAAGCTAAATCTGTAAAAAGTGTACGTGCCACCTTGTGCGGCAAAATGGCGCTGTCCAAAACCGGCGACGAGGCAACTGTGGTGCACCATGGGTCTACAACTTTGCATCCGCCGTTTTTTCTCGACGTTCGGGGATTCATTGTGAAAAACTTTCAAAACAATTATGATTCATAGCACTGCCCATCGCTGGCCACTACATTCTCCCATCTTTCGGATAGCAAACAAATCCCGTGGTGGAAGAACTGGGCGTCTTTTGTGGGGATCCATGAATCGATTCAATTTTGCACTTGTTCATATGATCGGAAGTGTTGGTCAGCCAGACTGTATGCAACTGATCGAAAAAGGTGCTAGTCAGAGAGAGCAACGTATGGGGAATACGGCGGGAGGGACAGGACTTCTCATTTCAACGTTTCCATTTATATTTTGACGGGTTTTGCGACATGGGGTCGAGCACTGACCTGCTGCAAAATTACCTTTACGGGTCTATCGCTGTATTGTGGCCGTTTGTATTTCAGTGCTGGGCTCGAACGCATCAATTGCTTTCGAAAATGATGTCCTGTGACTGTGTTTGTCTGTTTCAGTAGCTACGAAAACGTTCTGTCTTCCCCCGCCACGACGGTCTTCGACATAAATGGTTCAAATGGCTCTAAGCACTATGGTACTTAACAACTGAGGTCATCAGTCCCCTAAACTTAGAACTACTTAAACCTAACTAACCTAAGGATATCACACATATCCATGCCCGAGGCAGGATTCGAACCTGCGATCGTAGCAGCCGCGTGGTTCCGGACTGACGTGTCTAGAACCGCTCGGCTACCACCGCCGGCTCTTCGACATCAAAATCACCGTTCTTAAGGTATTGAAAACATTCTCTGCACGTTCTTTCACTAGTAGTTCCCTCACCATTGGTCTTACCCAGCAATTTAAGAGCCACGGCCGCAGATTTCTTCATGTTAAAGCAGAAACTTAAAACTTTTCGCAAATGGCAAGAAATGGGTATGTAAGTTCACGTACTTCAGCGAGAATAACCTTATGATGCAATCACAAATCGACTAATATTTTTAACCCTTTCGTGGTTGATGGGTCATATACGTCCCACTAACTTTGAGCGCCAGTTCGAGTGTCGGGATATATGTTACCCAGCTCTGCACGGTGCTGCCATCTAGGGAGGACTGTACCCAACCTAAGAAAAAAATCGGGACTGCCCAGCAAAGGCAATAGAGAAGCGGTGACTACTTTTGTTGATTGGCGTGTATATGGCCGCTGCAACGCCACTTATTTATGTCATTCTTCTGTTTTCATCATTTCTCAGCGATGTAATTCATCTTAGTATTAACTTAATAATCAGTTTTTAGTACAAATACAGTGTGGAATGTACTTCCCAGCGACTGTACTATCTTATAATCGAAATAAAATTAGTGGGACACATGTGTCCCAGCAGACATTATTTGTAAAGATTAGCAAGACAATTGATTAATGGGTATTCAATCCAGGAAAAAGAGGGGATCAATGCCCACTTTCTTCCCAGTAAAGAGAGGAGTCTCTAGTGTGCCAGATGACGTCCGGCTCGTGAACGTAGGCAAACATGTACCAAAAGACAGTGGCACTAGGAAGCGATGCAGATTCTGCAGCACGAACTCTAAACAGAAGAGAACAAAAGTTGTTTGTACTGCTTGTGGTGTACCACTCTGTGCCACACCATGATTTTGCAAGTTTCATGGCATGTAAAGTATTGTAAGTATTGATCATGTATCATGAAAACGGAAATTTAATGAATATTTTTTACACTGGCTTGACACAAATAAAAAGATTACATGCATGTATAATTTGTAGTTATTTTATTCTCTGCAAAATCCTGTTTATGGCTAAAAAAACATTACAAAATCAGTCAGTCAGCAGAAAAGGTATCTTGCGTTGGTTCATGGGACATGTGTGTTTCACTTCCTGTAGTGAAAAAATGGAGAACTTAAAAAATATTTTGGTGGTGAAAATATAACAATGGGACTGAAAAGAAACTGTTATCACCTTAATATTTTAAAAATCTGTAAAAAATTAAATATTATCCCTGAAAGGGTTAAGGCAGTATGTCTGCAGATGCCTAAGCTTATTGTATTACACCTACGACCAACCACCTGAACCCCACTTGTCACTACTGCCGTCTATTGCAAAACGGCGGAAGCCAAGTTGTAGACCTAATAGCTGACAGATGTGAATGACGGCTACAGAGATGTGACATGCGGCGAACAGACAAGTAACTGTAGAGCACCGACCGCCCAGATGAACATACAGTGCCTGTTCAACGACCGTTCAACGAACATTGCTGCGTATGGACCTCCGCAGCCGCAGGCGCCTGGGTCGTGCATCCAAGCTGACTGTTGCTCATGGGCGACGAAGGCTGGAATCTGCACTCCAGTACCGCAGCTGGACGTCCACTGAGTGGCGACAGTTGGCCTGAGGAGCACCAGAATTCGTTTACCTTACTCCTCTGTCCAGCAAACTACCAGGATTTAAACAGCTAACCAGAACATCTATTACTCGTCTGTAAGATGGAACATGGGTCTCCCAAACCGCTAAGTCCTTTGAACTAAATTTTTCTCTCCCTGTTTGACTTTTCCATATTTCACTCATCAAAGGATAAATAAACACAACAATAACTTTTAAAACTATAACCACTGTTAAAATGCCAAAAATACAAATTTAATACTAATATCAAGTTTAATTTGTAGTATTTGCTTCCTTACACTTTACTCGTTTATGAATACTTCTTTTTATATGTAATTACTGTTACAATGTAAAGACACTGAATACCCAGAAATACTGCAAGCAGAAAATTTGAGGTTTATTTTCATTGCAAAAATTTTGCTCACTTTTCGTTAACACTCCAAGCACGCTGGCTCTTTGCAAGAAATATAGCTACAGACAGTTTTCTTGTTTTCTTGATATGAGAAAAATACACAAGTTTTCTTTTTTCAAGGCTTGTCCGTTGGACATATGTGTTATCAACTCGAACTAAAAATTTATTGCGTTGGCTTTCTGGCTTTTTTCTTTTGTTTCCTCTTCTAATACAGACAAAATAATATTTTATAGGTCTTGGAACAGATTGGAGACTGTCTGTCGGAATTTCACGAACACGCGGACCTAATACAGAGAATTTCTTTACCGAAATCAAAACGTGATATTTTTTACTGCGAAAAGTCCATAAAATTGTAGCGTTTGATTCACCCATGTCACTACGTTGTAAAGAATTGCCAACGGCCACATTCTTGTTTTACGATTAGCAGAATAAACTGCTCGTCATACCTATTGCGTCTATTCAACTTTTCGTGGCATTATAAAAAGATATGGTTTCAGTTTTATCATTTCAAACGTCGGTGCAATTGGAACAATGCAATGATGAAGGAAGTATGACTGCCTTTAGAGAAATGGGCCAATTAAAATTAAAACATAAACTGCGGTCTGGAACCGCGCGACCGCTACGGTCTTAGGTTCGAATCCTGCCTCGGATGTCATTAGGTTAGTTAGGTTTAAGTAATTCTAATTTCTAGGGGACTGATGACCTCAGATGTTAAGTCCAATAGTGCTCAGACCCATTTGCCATAAACTGCGAGTTGTTACAATTTTTTCGTTCCTCTATTAATACTCGTACAAAAACATCAACCATAGCGCACTGCCAAAAATTTCAATGAAATTACTAAAATGTTCCGACAAAGAGAACAGAACTCTTGGAAGAGTGGAATATCGGGCTAACAGACCGACAAGTACATGACAGTTTTAGGAACACCCGGTCGGAGAGACTGACAAAGCACTGACACTTTCAGGAACGCTCGCTCTGTCAGACCAGGAAGAGAATGGTTCAAATGGTTCAAATGGCTCTGAGCACTATATGACTTAACATCTGTGGTCATCAGTCGCCTAGAACTTAGAACTAATTAAACCTAACTAACCTAAGGACATCACACACATCCATGACCGACGCCGGATTCGAACGTGCGTAGCGGTCGCTCGGTTCCAGACTGTGGCGCCTAGAACCGCACGGCCGCTCCGGCCGGCCAGGAAGAGAATCCTCATTTCCGGAACAGAGTCTCACAGACCAACAATATGTAACAAAAAATCTACTTAATGGAAAAGAAGCAGTGCGTCGACAATGAGTTGCTGACCAAGTGCTGTTCGGGACCCGTCTGAGCTACCCTTGGACGCCAAGCAGCGTCGTTAGCATTGTTAACTTCAACTATAGTCGTATGTCCGACCGATATTGCGTTTAGAGGGTTAATCAGAATAAAGAATCCAGAACGTCATTGACTCTCTTCTTGCTCGTCTCATGCTCCAAAAGGTGGTTATTGATTCTTTTGACAGGTGGGCACATCATTATGACTGAAGATTGTAGTATGGGCTGAACGAATAGGTAAAATAAATATTTGAAATATTCTCTATTGTATATCCCTTCATTCAGTAGAACCAAAACGTGGATAACATCAATAATACAGCAAAACATCGTGACGGAGAATGGTCGACGTACGGACAGAGAGCAGAAGTCGAATTACGGGAGTGTTGGAGGCGCTTCGCCTTGCCGCTTCTAGCAGCTGATGGGTCTCCTGGTAGCGTGCGATAGAATTGGAAGCCGACGCCATGTCGTGGGCGCTGCACAAGCCACAAGCCGGGTAGCCGTGAGTTGTGGACACGCGCCGAGACGTTTATGGCCGTCCGTTATGCGACCGCAACGACAGGCCCGTTTACTGCCGCAATCAACAATCAGCCGGCTGCCGCCTGCGACTGCGCCTGCTTAACCCGGCGCCATTTTTTCGGCGTTAGTTTTGAGGTGTGGCGCAGACAGTAAAGTGTTATGAGAGGGGCCCCACTCTCGTGACGTACCGCTCATCGGTAGCGGTGGCTTTTATTGCCGTACTAACGTCTCCTACCCGAATGGGCCGGAATGGCGCTTAGAAAATGGATATGTGACGCAAAAGCACTGCCGACCACTTTGTGCTATCAAGAGCCCTGAGTTTGCATGCTGAGACACTGCAGATCGTCGGATACCGGATATGTACACTATAAAACGCTACGTAATTTATTGCATTTAGTGCAGCATCAGCTTAGGCGCTGTTAATTGTGTTTGAGGTCTCAGATCTCCATTCACGTGTCAGAGAATGAGCAGCTATCTGCTGGATGAGAAGGAGTAGACGACATAGCGTAATTTAAATACTTGGTGCTCGAGAAGACTATAGCATCTCCATCGGGGAGCTTATTATGAATTGATGAAAGGAGAGTTCTTTCCCAAAGGAGGGCTAATACACTTATGTGTGCACAAAAATTTACGCATAAGAGACGGGGCCCAAGACTTTAAATTTGACATTTTATATATCTACTGCCGAAGCCACATTATTGACTCACTGTTGTCAGCCACTTTATGCGAAAGGCTTAGCGGAAACACGGGATATGGTATGTTATCCGCCCAGATAGCGATTCGCGTTAGCACGCCGTTTCCCGGAGTAGGGAAAGGGCACGTCAACCGTGGATCGAATTCGTCGTTCGGATTAACGACGAGGGCCTGTGTGCCGGGCAGATTGGACGTGCTTTTCAGTCCGTTTCCCATATCCGATTAGGTGAATACAGGACTGGAAGCCACGTCCCGCCTCAGTTACACAATTCACAAACGTTTCGAGAAACGTTCTCATACTTTCACATGGACAGATGGACTACACAACTTGTCTCTCGGACGGGAACAGGTGGCGACAAGGAACGGCATCCAGCTACCCACTATCACTAACACCGTAAAGTGAAAATTAGTATGCCGACCCCGTGAAGGTACGGGATAAGAGCAGAGAAAAGAAATGAGACGCAAAATCCATTCCAAAAGTGATCAGAATTCTGTAATGAATAATTAAAACACTTTACTCCATATTCCAGGGGAGGGGGGATATGACGACGTGCAAGTGTCCCTATTTCCCCCAACCTCTTGCAGACGGCTCAGACGACTATGCGACCGTGTTTGTTCTTCTCAAATTTCAGAAGAGAGCCCAAATTGTTCTCATTGAACCATCCGATGGTATTCTTTACTATTTTTCTTTCTCTATTTCCTCATCGAAAAGTATAGCACAATGTTCGAGATTCGGTCCCGAATAAAACCCGATTAATTTCACCCAAATAACAAGCGAACGGGAAGTCAGGCAGTGGGGAACCAAATTCGGAATATTTGGGAGGGTATTTCCAGAAGCGGCATTTGACTTACACTGATGGAAGCCTCTCAAAAGCAGTGGTCTAGTGCATGATGAAGTATCGTTTTATCTTTGTAGCTTACTTAAACCGATGACATGTAATTGTGCTTACCACGTGTGCCATTTCTCACTTATTGCCACGACATGGGCCATGCCCCTATCAATCTCAATAGAAAAAAAAGGAACAGACACCCATCTGTGACTGTGGAATAGTAGTCGCATCTCACATTCTAGAGGAATGTGCAATTTACAATTCTGCGATGGCAGCTTCAGGGAACCTCTGTTTACGAGGCACTGCATGACAAGGGCAATTCCTCAACGTAATCGCTGTAGTGCTATCAGACAATCATAACAGAATACGCTGCTAGCACTGAAGGAAGCGAACGGTTCTATAACAGGTGTCACACAGGTGATAATACGGAAATTGTCCATTATACCGTCGACTTGTCCTCCGTTCCTTGAGGGTTCTGAAACCAGCATGTAAAGGAAACTGGAAGTAGTGTGCCTTAGTCTGTGAGATTAGTTACGGTTAGTTAAAAATGAGACAGTAATGATCTCAATTTCCAGATATATCAGTGATAGTGACAAATCTATTTCTTTTGATTTCTTTTCCTTTTCTAGTCTTTTCTCGTTTCTGTCTCACTTTTTATTGTAAGTTGTATTTCCGCAGCACCTTGATCACCTAATCCCAATAAGAAAAACAACGGACACTGTACAAGTGCAATGCGTCGAACTCTAGCGACACACCCGCTTCTACAGCCCGTCAGATCTGCAGTGACGGAACATTGTGTTTCCGCTGAACATTTCATGGATTACGGGAAAGCCAACTTACAAGCCACAGCCGCATCTTATTGGGTCCAGTGGTCAAGGAAGCTGTGGAAATACAACTGACAGAATCCCTTCTCAGACGAACGACGGTTCCCAGCCTTACAATGGAAATCACTTATTTCACATCTTCGCTCTCAAACGACTTATTGTTCTGAATCCTCGCTGCTTGGCACTCCAACACGTACCATGCATTTTGATAATTAATCGCATACGCGTTTTGCACCGTAATATATCATTGTACACAATGTGATCAAAAGTAACCGGACACCCCCAAAAACATACGTTTTTCTTTTTAGGTGCATTGTGCTGCCACCTACTGCCAGGTACTCCATATCAGCGACCTCAGTAGATATTGGACAACGTGAGAGAACAGAATGGGGTGTTCGACCTCATCTGTTGACTGACAGAAACCGCCGACTTTTGAAGAGGATCGTAATGTGTAATAGGCAGACATCTATCCAGACCATCGCACAGGAATTCCAAACTGCATCAGGATCCACTGCAAGTACTATGACAGTTACGCGGGAAGTGAGGAAAGTAGGATTTCATGATCGAGCGGCTGCTCATAAGCCACACATCACGCTGGTAAATGCCAAACCACGCCTCGCTTGGTGTAAGGAGCGTGAACATTGGACGACTGAACAGTGGAAAAACGTTATGTGGAGTGACGAATCACGGTACGCAATGTGGTGATCAGATGATAGGGTAAGGGTATTGCGAATGTCCGGTGAACGTCATCTGACAGCGTGTGTAGTGCCAACAGTAAAATTCGGAGGCGGTGGTGTTATGGTGTGGATCGGGCTTGGACCCTTTGTTGTTTTGCGTGGCACTATCACATTACAGGCGTACGTTGATGTTTTAAGCACTCTCTTGCTTCGCACTGTTGAAGAGCCATTCCGGGATGGCGACTGCATTTTTCAACACGATCGAGCACCGGTTCACAATGCACGACAGTAACATCCCCGTAATGGACAGGCCAGCACAGAGTCCTGACCTGAATCCTATAGAATACCTTTGGGATGTTTTGGAACGCCGACTTCGTGCCAGGCCTCACCGACCGACATCAATACCTATTCCCCAGGAAACCTTCCAGCACCTGATTGAACGTATGCCTGCGAGATGTACGTGTATGAAGCCTATACATAATTTCTGTTACTTTTTTTGTGCAATGAATACTTTTTGCCTAAGTGAGGAGCTACCTCTGAATATTATCTCACAAGGCACCAGTGAATAAAAATATGCAAAATATGTTAACTTGCTCATTTCTGTACCCCTAAAGTACGCAATCATTTTTGCAGAAAATGCTGGCGAACCTAAAAGTTCTAACAAGTCTCCGGATGGTTTCTCCAGTTTGACTTTTCATGAATTTGTGCACGTAGTAACGTAAAAAATCCGGTTTTTTTTTTTTTGTTTGGGCACTAGGTTAATAGGGGTGGGACATTTTTGATAGTAAAAAACTCGATAATCTGTGTTTTTCTTTTTAAAACGTGAAAGGTCACCTAGTTGAGTAAAACTGGCCAGTAACTTTCACAGAATCATCAATTATTTTTATTCGTAGATGGTTTAATGCTAGACTTCACAATTATGCTTTTATCATCTGCAGACAGACCTCATTCGGTCTTATGATTCAAATACAATTGCAGATCATCAACATAAAACAAGAAGAGTAGTGGCACTCCCATTGTAATTTCCCCACATGCAGATGGTGTGGCGTCGCACTTCGCATTATTCGAACAACTTCGGATGACTTTCAAGATTCTGCTTCTTAAATTAGAATTAAAACAGGAATGTACTGAACTATGTATTTCTTGAAACCGTGACTTCTGTAACAGAATATTATGATTGACAAAATAAAATGGCTTCTGCAAATCACAGAAGATCTCAAGTGGTGATACTTTATTATTCAAAGATTTTATTACGTGGTCAGTAAATGTATAAATAGCTGACTGAGGGGCGTGCCCTTTTTGAATACTTAACTATGACTGACTTAGTATCCCATTACTATACAGGTGGGAAATCAACTTGAAATACATCACCTTCTCAAAAAATTTAGGAAATGATGTGATACTCGGTGTAGTCACCATTCTTACATTTAATTCTGTCCCGGGAAATACACTGAATTACCGTTGCCCTACATAATAAGCCAAGACGATGAAATACTGCTATCTCGGAACCACGCTTCAAAGATGACTGAGTATTCCATCCACTGCGGAGAGCTTCGAGAATAAACTCCCGTGGCTTCTTCTGACGAGACCACAGCCGATTTCCACGTGAGACCGAAAAGTGCAAGGTCACCTAACTTTCAACACGGTGCCCCACCTGAGACTGCTGACAATGTTCCGAGCGTTGAGATTAGGTTCCCAGATATTGGAGTGTCGCGAAGATTTCATAAGTAAGAGAACCCAGTACCTTGCCCTCGAGTGTTCACCAGAAACAAGGATATCGTCAGGAGTGCCTCAGGGAAATGTGATAGTATCATTCTTAATCTCTTTAAACGTAAAAGACCTGAGGGACTGGGTGAGCAGCAGTTTAGGGGTTGTTTGCTGATCACGCTGTGATGTACGGGGAGGTGTCGTCGTTGACTAACTGAAAGAGGATATAGGATGATTTACACAGAATTTATAGTTGGTGTGATGAATGGCAGCTTGTTCTCAATGTAGAAAAATGTAGTTATTGCGGGTGAGTGGGAAAAACAATTCTATAACATTTAGTAGTATACTGCTTAACACATTCAAACCGATCACATATCTAGACGTAACGTTGTAGAGCAATGTGAAATGGAACGAGTACGTCATGTTGGTAGTACGGAAGGCGTATGGTCGTCTTCGTTTTATTGTGAGAATTTTCGGAAAGTGTAGCTCGTCTATAAAGGAAACAGTGTACAGAACAGTAGTGCGCTCCATTCCTGAGTACTGTTCGAGTGTTTGGGATTCCCGCCAGGTCGGATTCAACGAAGGCATAGAATCAGTTAAGACGTGAGCTGCTAGATTTGTTACCGTCGGGGTCGATCAGTACGCAAGTATTGTGGATCTCGAATGGGAATCACTGGAGGGAGGACGACATTCTTTTCGCCAGGCACAACTGGAGAACTTTAGAGAACCAGCATTTGAGGCTGACTGTAGAACGATTCTGCTGCCGCCAACGCACATATCGCCTAAGGACTACGAAGATAAGATGAGAGAAATTAAAACTCGTACGGGGGCTTATAGATAGTCGTTATTCTCTCGCTCTATTTGCGAGTGCAACATAAAAGGAAGGTACTAGTAGTGGTACCTGGTACCCCCCGCCACGCACGGTATGGTGGCTTGCGGAGTAAATATATAGCTGTAGGTACAGATGTAGCTGCAAGTTACGAAAGATTATCGGGTCAACAGTTATATTAAATGTGCAGTTACGCTTTCTCAGAACATCACTCTAGTAAACTGGTCCATATGTAGTTACGTTTCGTCAAGCTTTTTACTTTCCGCCTTGTGGACAGAAGATGGCAAGTAAGAAATGAACCTAAACGTCGATACACACAGACCAATCCACGATTGCTACACTGATGAACCAAAGCGTTCCCGTCATCTGTGTTGTCTACATTTGGAACGCAATAGAACAGTGGCTTTGTATGGCATGGATCGTTTAAGTCCTTGTCAGGCTTCGAGAGGTATGTGGCACCAGACGTATAAACACAGGTTACATAATTCGCGTAAATTCCTTGCCACTGATCTGTGGGCAGTTGATTGGTAGCTGATAGTGACCAATATGTTTTCCATCGTGCTCAAATCAGTCGAATCTGGAGACCAAGACATCAACGTGAGTTTAGCATCATGTTTCTCAGACCACTGTAACAAAATAATGGCCTTGTGACGTTGACAGTCATGCTGCTGGATGATGCTATCACAACCGGAAACGATATCAACCATGAAGAAACGCTCTTGTTACGCAATACTTATCACGTAGTCCACAGCACTATGGCGTTTTCGATTAGTCTGATACGTCACATGGATGCCTACGTGAATGTCCCCCATAGCATAATACAGCTCCCATAGCATAATGCAGCCCCGAGCTATCAGCGACCGTACCATAATGCACGTTCCGAGTAGTCGTTAGCCTCGATGACGGCGTATCCAGACACAACCATTGACGGTGAGTAACAAGGAACGTGATTCATTCGACCAGCAATCTGTCCAGTCTCGATGATCGAGCGGCCCTGCAATCTTAACTGCAAGTGTACTCAAACGGTGGTCGATCTCGTCGCATATGTATGTACAATATGTTACATTTATTTACGTCCAGGTTCAGCTGCCAGGCCGTGTACCAATCGTATATGCTCATCAGGTGTTCTTACATTTTCCTACAGTCTCCTGACGATGCAACCTTGCTAAGACAACAGTATCGTCCACGAACAGCATCTTGGGGCCTCGAACGCTATCCACTAGATCTTTAATAACAACTGCAGACAGTAAGGGCCCTATAACACTCCTTTCGTGCACTCCTGAAATTATCTTTACTTCTCCTGTACTCAGTAAGTTCATATTTTGTTCACAGAACGACCGTGCGCTACGGTATCGATTACTTTCCGGACGTCAATGAGCACAGGGTCAAACTGGACAAATTTGTCTATTGAGCCAAGGATTTCAAGGAATCCGTGTTCGTTTTTCTGGAGAAGATTTCCGTTCTCCAGGAAAGTCATTACGCATGAGCATAGAACAAGTTCCATTGTTTTAAAATATATTGACGTCAACTATATACGTGTATAAGTACGTACATCTGTCTTACGTACTTTCTTGGGCACGGGAATAATGTTCGCTTTTTTTCTTATCACTAGATACCCTTTGTTGTTCCAGCATCCTACGAAAAACTAGTGCAGGAAAGGGAGCAAGTTCTTTCACGTAATCTCACAAGTATCTCTTCCGAGCCAATTGTCTTTCCACAATTGAGCAGGTGTAGTTAGTTTTTTGTTCCGCGATCGTTTGTCAAAATATCTCCTATTTCGGCGTTAGTGGGATGATTGGAATGAGGACATGTATTATATCCCGCGGTGAATCTATTTCAGAAGACCGAATTCAGTACTTCTGTCTTCTCTCTGTCACCTTCCGTTTTATTTATTTATTTTTTTGCCACTATGGTCATTGAGCAATAGAATACATGATTTCAATACTCTTACTAAATTTTCTTAGGAGTTTACTCAAATAGGTTGGCAAAATTTTAGACTAAACCTAATTAAATGTTTCTCGATCTTTCTTCTTACTCTCCTCACGCTCATTTTGGTTATATTTCTTTTTATTTTTGTCTGTTAAGTTTTGATTTCGCTTAAATGTGTGACGAAGCTCTGTTTACTTTGACAGCAACTTTATAACACGGCCGCTGAACCAAGGTGGGTCTTTTCATATCTCATGATCTTGCTCGCACATTCTTGTCCAAGCCATATCGTACACTGCTTTTGAGTTTTATCCAATGAATCCATGTCTTCGTCCTCAGAGTGATAATGCAGTTATCTGTTAGTAAATTCTGTCCCGTGAAGTTGCAGCAACTTCCAGTAATACCTCGACAAAATAACGTCTTCGCTGTAGATGTAGATGTCAGTAGAGGCGAAAAACAAGCTCGCATTTAACAAAAATCGGGAAAGAAAAACTAAATCTGGATGGCAGGACAGGGCTCTAAAGGCCTTCTGCATGAATGCTAATCCCTTGCCACCGCATGGGCCCTCCTCTTGAATCTGCCTCTGCCTTCTCCAGAAGAAGCCACAGAAAGGAAGTTGCTGCTTGTACAGCTCAACTCCTGGCTCTTATCCACGAGCAAGAGACGATGATCACTACAAAATTTCCAGCAAGCGTGCCAGGCCATGAAATTCACTGTCACAGCGCTCTGTATTACTTCCTGCAATACACGTTGCTCTGTTATACGGTAAAAAAGGGTAAAGTTTTTTGTTCTTACCTTAGACCGGCCAGTTGGGCCCAATCAACCGCCGTGTCATCCTCTGCCAACGCCGTCATCGGATACGGTATGGAGGTACATGTGTTCAGCACTCCGCTCTGCCGGTGCTCTGTTATACGGGGTGTATCATAATTAATAACGGAAACTGACAGGGATAAAAGCTATGAATGGGTGGTTACGAGTCGCTACTGACTTCAGTAAGAAATATTGTGCTAGTTGAAGAAAAGAAAACGTTTATGTTTTCAAAAATGGTTCAAATGGCTCTGAGCACTATGGACTTAACATCTGAGGTCATCAGTCCCCTAGAACTTAGAGCTACTTAAACCTAACTAACCTAAGGACATCACACACATCCATGCCCGAGGCAGGATTCGAACCTGTGACCGCAGCGGTCGCGCGGTTTCAGACTGAAGCGCCTAGAACCGCTCGGCCACACTGGCCGGCGTTTATGTTTTCCTTAATAGTAGAAATGTATTTGAAAAGTAATCTTTGAGATTACGTCCCCTTCTAAGCCGGCTCGGTTTTCACATATGGCCTACATTAACAAGAAATAACATACTGCTTCAGCATATTACACGTACAGCTTACTGTTACAGTAGTACTTGTTAATGGAGATGTTCCACTTGTACTCGCATTCGCATGTAGTGCTGCACAAGTCTCGGCAGTGAGTTAGCAGTTCTTCCTAACACCGCATTACTAGACTATCTTGTAAATATTGACAAACTGTGTAGTTCCCTGATCTAGGTTTTGATCCGTATCAACGGCAGTGCTGTTCACTTCCTTCTGAGATGACCCTATACAGAAAAATCCATAGGATTGAGGTCAAGTGATCTTGGAGGCCAAGATACAGATTCTGATATGCTCACTCATCATGGATCATACTGCTGCGTTAGATGTCGTCTAACGGAAGCAGGAAAACAGCCGGTGCCCCACCATGCAAGTAAGACGTTCCACAACGTTGCATTGCGGGACATCCGAAAGAAATCCAGCAAGATCCTGCCGCAGATAATGAAATTACCCTCGTCAAAAAAGTTTTATTCGAAGAATGTGTGGCCGGCCGAAGTGGCCGATCGGCTATAGACGCTACAGTCTGGAACCACGCGACCGCTACGTTCGCAGGTTCGAATTTTGCCTCGGACATGGATGTGTGTGATTTCATTAGTTTAGTTAGGTTTAAGTAGTTCTAAGTTCTAGGGGACTGATGACCTCAGCAGTTAAGTCCCATATTGCTCAGAGCCATTTGGACCATTTATGAAGAATGTGTGGTCCAGTGAGACGATCACTTTGTCTACTTGCCGACAGATTCACTGAGAAGCGCTGTTTACCTGTTGACATGTGAACCAAATGTGAGTTTGCGTCGAATTTGGGCCCAATTAGTTAGGGACTTGAAGTCAGTGGCGACCAGTAACCACACATTCATAATTATATCGGTCACGTCTCGATTTTGCTAAAATATTTTCTTCTACTGTCGTATATTTTCTCCATATTAGTTTTCTTAATTTAACATGATACACCTGCACACAAGTAAAATTCTTATTCCTGCTCCTGTTCTCTGCTAACCAATATGTCCCTATTCCCCATGTTACAGATTTTTTTTCCGTTTTGATCTCTGTGTCGCATGGAGCACCTTTCAAATTCTGATACATGCTATATTGTACTGGCGCGAAGTGATCATCGGTGCAAGAGAACAGGTAGGGACAGAATGTGAGTGGGAGGAAAGCCTGCCGTTACCTGCTTACTAGCCTTGAAAGCTGTAATACCATAAATCCACCAATGACGTGTTGTGGGTAGCTACCAGAGAGGCTATTGTCAATAAACGATAGATCTTGAGCAACGCCTTGATCAGAACAATCAGTGCCCATAAATATAAAAGCATGGTAAGTATTGTTGCAATTAGGGACATCGTTTTAAAAAAAATAGTTGCCTTTATTTCTGTGTATTTGCTTTATTGCATGGCACAAATTCGTTGGTAACTCGACTATTTTACGCAATCTTTAATGAAAGATTATGAAAGATTACCTTCCTGGCGACAATTAATTCGTTTAAGATGAGTAACAGAAGTTAGTTGCATAAGGTTGTGGAACGAAATCGATCGTTTGCGCTTTGACAGGATCAGTTCCAGCATATGACTTCAACGATGTACGGTAAACCTAAGTTGCGGTGGTTGAATGAGTATTAGAATCCTGCACCTCTCGAACGTCAGCCCTGTTTATTAACAACATTTACACCTACAGCCCAGCAATATTTGTTTTATTCTTTTGAGGTATCAACTTGAGGTATCAAAAATGTTTCAGCTATGTGTTTCATATCTTTCTCGTTACAATCATAATTACAGCCGAAAGAAAAGACTCTCTGTATTATGAAATATAGAGACCTAGTGTCATACCATGTACGCGTTCACGATAAGAAACGACTCTGCAGGAATACCTGATCGCCCCAAACTGTATGGGTTACCGAAAGTGCAAACCAGATGTATTGCACTGTAAGGTCTCCCAACCATGAGGTGACCAGATATCGAACTTCATTGCTACCTACATAAATTGGTAAAATTGACAGTTACATTAAAAGCTCAGCACCTGTTATTAAAGAACAAAAAGATGAAATGGGCTCAAGTGATATTCTTGTTAGTACTGATTTTGTGTCCTTGTTGATGATGGTCCTTTCAACGAAGCTATTTCATTGATTGCAAATATATTTTCGATTCACATAGTACCTTTGCTTAGACCCTGACTCACTACAACGTATTTCCAGTATAGCAACTGACGGTGTGGCTATGGACAGCGTTCTTTAGCCAGCTGTTACCAATTAGTTGATGAAAATTTTGGAACAACAGTCGCTGCAGACGTCTCGTAAAAGACCATCTAAGCGGTAACTCTATATGGTTTACATCTTTTTACTGAGGTCACATGGTGAAGAGGAGATGGATCTCATATTTGTACGCTCGAAAAGTATCGTCGCCAAAATTAACTTTATGATAGAGAAAGAGGGAAATAAGCAACTCAACTATTTTTTTAATCAAAGGTGTGAGGCCCTCCATGCACATGCATGGTGACCAACTCAAAAGGTCTACTGTCACCTCTGCATTGTTAGTATTTAGAACCGAGGAGATCGCAGGAGCGAGGAGTTGCGATGTTATCCGTACGTACCATAGAAGCAATGCCACATTGTCATAGAATGATCAGTCCTGTCGAGGAGGTGAGCGCTGCTGCTGCTGGGCCGACGATATCTCCTGGGTCAGCTGCTCCTGTAACATAACCATGTCGTTGTAGGTTTGTCAGTTCGATGGTCCTCAGAAGAACTGACAGTGTGATATGTATTGGGAGTTTGTTTGTGAATCGTGTTTGGCTTCCCTGCGATTGTCAGTTCTCATGGCAGAGGCTCAGCTAACGAGCTAGTCAGTGGCTAATGTGCAGGGGCTCGCCTCATTGTGTCGTTTGCGTAGTTACGAAGTTACCATAGATGGTTAGTCCCTAAGGAGTGTCTTTGGGCGCTTGGGTTTCTATCTATGTTTGTGGTCGTAGTTGCCCAGGTGTAGGATGTGAGGATCGTTCGAGTGACGTGATTTTTTGTACAGTCGTGTGGAGAGTTTTTTGAATACGTCCTGGAGAGTCTCCAGTCGGTATTCTCGGCGAAGGACCGCTGTCCGCATGTATCGGGGAGAATTTCTTATGATATGTAATACCTTGTTCAGTATTTCCTGGCGGCGGTCCAGGTGTGTGGGCGCTGCGTATCCCCAGACAGGAGCTGCGTATGTCATCAGCAGTCTAATCAGTGTCATGTATAATGTCCTAGACACCCTCCTATTCACTGTACTATTCCTGTTGAGCATAGGATATAGTTGTTTGAGCCTCGCGTTTCCCTTGTTGGTCATGTGTTTTATGTGGTCCCCCCATGTAAGCTTCCGGTCTAGCCAGACACCGAGATATCTGACTTTCGCAGTGAAGCGTATTGAGCTTGCATGTAGTGTTATTGGTCTGCAGGTTCGGTGTTTGCGCAGAAATTTTCACCTGCGAGTAAACAGAACTGCCTCGCACTTGTCAACCTTTAATTTAATACGCCACTAATACAACCAAGGCTCGATAGTTCTGAGTGCTGTCTGTAGTCTGTTATTAATGTTTGACGGCTTCCAGTCTTGCGCAAGGATGGTTGTGTCATCTGCGTAGATGGCCACCGTCGTGTTTTGTGTCGTTGGAATGTCATTAATGTAGAGATTAAACAAGAGGGGCCCTAGGATGCTACCTTGTGGTACCCTTGCTTGGATAATATGTTGTGTCGATTGTTTACCCTGAATGTCAGTGTTGAAACATCTGTTGGTGCGGTATGAGTGTGCGAGACATACGAGTCGGTATGCCACATTCCAGGACGTGTGGTATGCATCCTAGCGAGTTTTTGATCCCACTGTGTGATCTTAAATGTACGTATTTCTTCCCGTATGATTCTCTGGAGCCTGTTAACGTGCAGTTTGTACATCTGGTTCCGGGTCCTCGGCCAATATCTCCTGAGACGGTTTGTCAATGAGATATTGTTCAGTATAACCTGAGGCAGCGCCGCTGAGTGGTGGTGTGGTGGTCGAAATGGTATGCCGTCAACCATTGCGTCTTGGACAGCAGTGGTAAGAGCTACAACAGCCGAACCGATTTGTTCTGTTTGTGTAATCTCGTGAGTTTCAGGAATACGACTATCAAACGTTTCCTTGAACAGAGTCCAATTCGCGCGCTTGTAGTTCAGTATCCTGCGTGGTTTGTTGTTCTGCAGTGTTTCTTCCATGTACACTATTACAGGCGTGTGGTTTGAGGGCAGATCGTTTACAACCTCAAGGTTGAGAGTTACTGTTATGGCCTTGAAGAGGGCCATGTCTAACACGTCTGGCCTATGATTCCTTTGGTAAGGAATATAAGTCGGTTCAGCTGGTGCAAGTGTGATGTAGTTTCTATATAGTGCATGTTCGTTTAGTTTTTTGCCGTTGGCGTTTCGTATACGTGAATTCCAGTTGGGGTGTTTGGCGTTTAGATCCCCAGCAGCAATTACTCGCGGTGCTATGTTGAGTACTGAGGTGATATCTCGTGTGATGATGTCCCTAGGTCTGTTGTAGACCGATATCAGCACTGTGTAAGCTCCGTTGAACTTGACCCTGACGGCCGTAGCCTCTAGCTTTTCAAGTACAGGGAGCTCGATGTTCGTGTGCTCTAAGTTTCTGTGTACGATGATGGCCGTTCTGCCACCACCGCTGCCGTCCATTCGGTCGGTACGATAGACGCAATGGCCGGTAAAATTTAAGTTGTTGTGTGGTTTGTGTTTATGGGAGCGATGGGGATACACCTCCTGTCCATTAGCGCCATGTGGATTGATGTTCGATCAAACGGGTGGATAAGACTTGTGGCCGTAAAGTGGACAGGAGAGCAACACACACTGATCCATACCTCCGTAAGAAACGCAACCAATCCTCAAAACAAAACTGATATATCATTAAAACCTTGGTGGACAGGGCTAATAAAATTTGTGAGCTGGTTTATTTAAAAGGTGAGCTGTATCGCCTACGGTCGGTTAATAAACAAAATGATGACTCCAGTAAGAAGGTGGCTCAAGAACTCAGTCCAGAAGAGATAAACCAGGACTAATTAGGAACAACGGCCGACAACTGAGAACGTTTTCTTTCTATTTATTAACAAGATTATATTTTCTTTCCGTTTATTAACAAGATTAGGCTCGGATCGGGAAACTGTTGACAAATTATGGATTTGAAACGATTTTTAGACCCACCAAAAGATGAAAAATGTTAAAAAACGATGTAAAGCAGAGACACCTGGGGTATACACAATTCCATGGAGTTTTCAGCAAGTACACATTAGTACTACGAAAAGAAGTAATAATACCCGCTTAGCCGAACACAAAAGGAACCACCGCCTAGCATATCCGGACAAATCGGCCGTAGCAGAACGTGGCTCCAGAGATGGAAATTACGAAATAAAATTCAGTACGACGATCGTTTTATCGAAGACAGCGCTTTATCATGCGCGCATGTCTTGAGAGGCCATAGACATTCACAAACACCGTAATACTAATAAGAGAAAGGAACAGTGCGTAAAGTTGGATAAAATATGGATGTCGGCTATGCACCAACGGAATGATGATCGATTATGTTTAATCGAGAGCGATGGTGCTAGCCCGAGATTATCACTCAGTCCGTATCACGTGTTGAATGGTATTGGCCTCTTTGCGACTCTATTCATTCGGTAATCCACCGAGTTCCTGTTGCAGTTGCCGTTTTACCACCGAAGAGGTCTCCCGCAGTTGTAGATGTAATGTCAGAGAATAGCTTTATACAAGGTGTTACAAAAAGGTACGGCCAAACTTTCAGGAAACATTCCTCACACACAAAGAAAGAAAATATGTTATGTGGACATGTGTCCGGAAACGCTTACTTTTCATGTTAGAGCTCATTTTATTACTTCTCTTCAAATCACATTAATCATGGAATGGAAACACACACCAACAGAACGTACCAGCGTGACTTCAAACACTTTGTTACAGGAAATGTTCAGAAGGTCCTCCGTTAGCGAAGATACATGCATCCACCCTCCTTCGCATGGAATCCCTGATGTGCTGATGCAGCCATGGAGAATGGCGTATTGTATCACAGCCGTCCACAATACGAGCACGATGAGTCTCTACATTTGGTACCGGGGTTGCGTAGACAAGAGCTTTCAAATACCCCCAAAGATGAAAGTCAAGAGGGTTGAGGTCAGGGGAGCATGGAGGCCATGGAATTGGTCCGCGTCTACCAATCCATCGGTCACCGTATCTGTTGTTGAGAAGCGTACGAACACTTCGACTGAAATGTGTAGGAGCTCCATCGTGCATGAACCACATGTTGTATCGTACTTGTAAAGGCACATGTTCTAGCAGCACAGGTAGAGTATCCCGTATGAAATCATGATAACGTGCTCCATTGAGCGTAGGTGGAAGAACATTGGACAGCCACGATGATACACAACAAAGCGCAAAACATCAGTCATGTTGTAGTCATTGGTACATCCAAACAAAATAACTCATTTCTACCACTCTGCCAGGTCTTCACGTCCATCCATCTTACTTCGTTATAACATACAACCGATTGGCACTTCACGCAGTGGTGAGGGATCACACGAACGCCTGGCACCTGTTCTTCACCACGTGCAGCGCTCCAAAGTGACCAGTACGCTTCTTTAAGGGAGTGAGTAATAGTTTGTCCATTAAGCTCGCGTTGATGTGAGGTTAGTTTCCTGTTTTGGATTCGCCTCACAATGTGGACCATCAGTGGTTATTATCATTGTACCTGTTTATCACTGGTTACAGAATGTAACTTAGCAGGAGAGGTGATAGCTTTAAAGCACCGCTTTTCTGATTCAGAGAGCAGTGCGAAACTGCCTCGAGGATTAACGACGAGGACTGATGAGCCAGCTAGCCTTGATATGGTTTTAGGCGGTTTCCCGCATCCGATGAGGTAAACCCCATGGTGACACCCACGTCTCGGCTCAAATACTCGTCAAGCAAACAAACGTTTTGGGAAACGTTCTCACACCTGAACATGTTCTTTGCTCTTGACACAGACAGACGGAGTACACAGACTCCATCGCACAGGGAGAGGTGGCGGCAGGAAGGCCATCCGGCCCCCAACTAGCATTGTCGAAACCCATATAACAATACCGATCCCGTAGAGAAAGGGCAAACAGCAAAGAAGAAGAAGAAGAAGAGCGTAAGTGCCTGTGCAGATTATGGTCCTGAAATAAATGAAATGTGGTGTAAATATGTTGGAACTGAATGGTGATACCTCAGCCACATTTTGTAATTCTCTTTAGTCGGGGTGGGCATGTCGGCCAGCTCGTAGTCTCACTCTGTTTACGAGCGACTGCGTGTGCAGATGTGGCTGTGCGTTGTGCACCTCTTACACAGTCTATCTTCTGCATCATTTTTATCATTTTGTACCTGCTGCTTGATATATATATTCGAGGGCGTTATAAAATAGAACATTATTACGTGTTATTCTGCGGTGTTACGTTCTGCGTATAGGAGCCGTCGCCGCGTCGCTGACAAATCACGGTTCTATCTTTAGCATTAAAAAATGAATTGAACACAAAGCGTGGAATAAGCCGCTGCTATATGGTGAGGCCGTAGATTGTAAACGCTCCGAGAGTCGTACTTCACAAAACATTGACCTCAGACACTTAATTCATATATTGACGTTTGTAATTGCTAGAAAGTCGACATGTCGCCTCGGCGTATATCTCGCGCCGCTTTACCGTAGAGTACGCCCACCTGGCGAAAGGCCATGATTCACCCGGAGCCGCTCCCTGCGAGTAACCCTGCTCCGCTGTAATAGCCAATTACCACGGATCCCTGGAATTATACGGATCATTGTAATTTAATAAGATCGGGCTCGAACTCACAAAGTGTACCGCAGACAATAATCCGGACCTGACGTTTGAAATGTGTAACCCGATAAGCAGAGAATCAGAACCGGACAGCGGCGCCTTAAGCGAAGTCAGACGGACTCGCCACGTGCTTCGAATCCCGCCGGCAGCTTTGCTGTCACCGTAAATCCAAGCAACGCATTCCGGCCACTGGCTTCATCTAGCCGCACTTCATTTTTCACAGCACCTCCGCGTGCCACGATTATATTGTATTGTTCTCCAACCATCCGGCACGCTAGCAGTTTACTGGGACACGTTTCTGTTACATCGACTTCAATTGAACTAAGTTCCTAAATAGCGTAAGAACCAAATTACTTCAGGTATTTCTGCTTTAGGCGTAAACTATTACATTTACCTGTTTTTACATGGGTGTGTCCCAAGTGACGCAGAGTTGAACACCATAGATACACACAGGATGTTAGAAAAAAGTATTTCATATTTTTAGAGATGATAGTATGCACAAAATCAAGACAAAAATATCCACTAAACCGGGGCTCTAAAATGCTTACCTGAAGAGGTATAAGCCCTTGTTTGTCCTGGCTGCAGTGAAACAAAGCTCTTCTACTGCAAGCTCTTTGCTGTCATGAATGAACTACTGAATGCAGCAAGCATATGAGGACATGTTCCATTAAGTTTAGTTAGTGCAGCCGCAAGAAATCTCCTTCTTCTTCTAATATTTCGGTTGTATAACGTTCAGCCATCTCCAGAGTGAGCCGCAAGACTGCCGCTCCAGTGCTCACTTCGTCCCTTTATACTGTTGTACAGCGCGACTGCGCATGCGGCCAGATGCAAATGCACCAGAGACGTTGGTCGGCGGCAGAGACGTGCATAATGCGCGAGTTGTACCTATGACTCCGCAGTTGATCTTTGATAGCATATCGATATATCATTGTAAGCTGCACTGTGACGACGTCTTTGCGAGTTTATTACAGCAAGTGCCGGATTCCAGGATTTATCAAGATTAAAACCACTATCTCTATTAATTAAGTTCGTCGTCAAGCGAATTTCAATTGCCTCCTTTACTATCGAGTCCCAAAAGGCCGATGTATTGAGGAAAACAACAGTATAAAGGGACGAAGCGAGGCAGCCTTGCGGCTCACTCTGAAGATGGCTGAACGTTATACAGCCGAAATATTAGAAGAAGAAGGAGATTTCTTGCGGCTGCACACCCGAAACTTAATGGAACAGTCTTTGCGCCGCGAAAGCCTGAAGATTCACGTATGAGGACATATTTCTCTGTTATTGTCCAAGGCTGTAGCTTGCAGTAAACATCTGTAAGTGTTGTTACTCTAAACCATGTTCACAATTTTGGGTAAGTGCCTAAAATACGTTAGTTCTAAGCGCTCCCCCCGAACAAGCCTCGGTAAGCGTAACGGTACCGTCCGACCGCCACCTCATCCTCAGCTAATAGGCGTCACCGGACGCGAATATGGAGAGGCACACCGCTCTCTCGGCCGTTGTCGGCTTTGGCGTCCGGAGCCGCTACTTCTCATTTAAATAGCTTTTCAGACGGCCTCACAAAGGCTGAGTGCACCCCGCTTGCCAACAGCGCTCGGTAGATCCAGGCAGCCACACGTGCAAATGCTAGCCAAGCCGTAAAGCGCTTAACTGACCTGACGGGAACGTGTGTTACCACTGGGGCATGCCACTGTCTTAATGCTAAAGGACTCAGTATAAGTTTTGATTAGTTTGTGAAATGCCTTAATATTGTAATTTTATCTCTGTGCTTATGAGCGTAATTAGAACCTTCTATTCAGCACGGGAATTGGCAGACACAATCTTCGATTATAGTCTGCCAAATGGAAACAACCCTTCGAGTCCGTGTCCTTTATGACGAAAATGTTCAAAACGTAGGTTACCATCTAAACAGTTATTTAAACGTCTTTTTCAGCGCCTACGAGACTCTGCCTCCGTAACTCCAACAACGGTGGATTGTGGAGAACTTTAAACGATTCGTACTCCTGTTGTGGGGGAGCGACTACTGCAACGATTAGAAGAATATCCTGGAACGCACGTACGAAGAATTTCAACATCTGTCAGGGCTAATCATTCTATAGTCTGGACGATCCAGAGCGTCTCCAAGCCCTTGGGTCACAAAGTGAGCCTCCCTGACTGCAGTTCTGCCGGTATCATCACTTCCTATCAAACGACTTGCCTGTTACGCTAGAGATATAGTTCATGCATAGTGGAGCACTAGCCAATTTTGTCTGAAGTATCCGAGAACACCTTACACAGATATTCAGTGGCCAGGGCAGGGAAGGTCAAACACGTTGGCCAGCTCGTCCCCCGCTTTTAATCCATTGTATCTGTGATTGTGGAGACAGTTGAAAGCTTTGGTGAACGCAGGACTCATTAATGATGTTCAAATACTGCAGTAACGCGTCATTAAGGCCTGCCATCGCATCGATGATAAAACTGGAGTTTTTCAGAGTGTGCGTTATTACCTGAGACGACGGACAGAAGAATGTCTTACTACGAATGGACAACATACTGAGCTCCTCCTTCAGCGAAGGTTCACTATAACAGATCGTATTTAATAGTCGGCAGATGACAATAGAAACTATGCTGTTTCATAGTAACAGAACATTGTGCTCTAATTTGTTTACTCATTTGCGTACTATATCTGTAGGCCTTTAGTCATATATAAAAGCTTGCTGTAAAAGAAACGTGTTTCATAGTAATCAAGATGAGCAAGTGCTCATAGCTCTTAAGATACGCACTTTAAGCCCATGCTTAAGGGAATTTTTTTCTTATTTTGGTCTGTGCTTCCACTAGCCAAAGTATGAAATACTTCTTTTTAACATCCTGTGTACTGGGTGTTTCAAAATTACACCAACAGTCTTCGAGGAGATGAAGAATCTGACTTGAGGGGCAAAATGAGGATAAGAACCTGTCTCGGCAAAATCATCCAACGACTCTACAGAGCGTTGTTACTGTAGTTGCCAGCGTCTGTATATTGAGTGCTCCAATGGAGATGTGTTTCACAGTAGCAAAGATGAACAAGTTCTCATAGCTTCTCAGGTATGCTTTTTAGAGCCTATGATTACCGGACTTTTTTCCTCTGAAAGTTGCCTATCCTACAATCAACAACAGTACCGGTACATGTACTCCACTGTCAGAGGTACGAGAACGATTTTCACTTGTAACTTTTGACCCTTTCGTTTCCAGACCAGGGTTCCTTACTTCAAATTGATACACTTATCCTTCTCCATCGTCCCTGAAAATTTGTAACATCGTCAAGGAATAGTCCCGTAAAAACATTCATACAGTATACAGGCGCCGGTGCTTATGACTTCTACGCTCTGTAGGGTCATTGGAGGATATTCTTGGACGTGGGGCGCTGTCCTCATTTTGTTTCTCAAGATGCCATCGACGTTTGTGGGTGTAATTTTGAAACACTCTATATATAGACTGGACAAATTTGAACTGGCTTGGAAAATAACTACAGTAAGAGTGACGCTGGTCTGGCCATTGTTATGGTTTTTATTCGCTAAGGTCCTGCCTCGGGCATCGACGTGTGTGATGTGTTTAGGTTAGTTAGGTTTAAGTAGTTCTAAGTTCTAGGGGACTGATGACCTCAGATATTAAGTCCCATAGCGCTGAGAGCCATTTGAACCAACTATGCTTCACAGGACAAGAATCGGCAGTGAACACTTGCTGTTTCATTGTGAGCACCGATCTGTGTTGCATTCAAGTGGACACTATATATGTCTGCTCCTCTTACTCACTCAAATGTAGTGACACAGTTGAGTACGGAGGGCAGAGGATCTGGAAGATGTTCTTGTGCAGACATGTGACAGCAACCGGCAGGTGCATCGAAACCATTGTTTTCAGCATTTTTCTGTGATGTTCGTTCACCTCGTCATTAATAAGAGTCAGTTCCGTGTCAGTCTTATAAATATCCTCCTGCGGTATCGGCCGCCATCCGGCCGGCCGTACTTTAAAATACGCTAGCTGCCAGTCACGCTGTCCCGTTTCCTACAGCCGCCGCGGCATGAGGGCGCTGCCACGAGCTCTTAAACCACTGCTAATGATATGGAACCATTCGGTCTCTGGAGCTCCAGCGGCAGGTCTACTTAAGTTCAAATATCGACGCACAGAGCCCTATTTTGTAGGTTTGCCATTTCGTAACATTTACATAATCTCACAGCTCTCAGGACTCGTTGTCTACGGAGCAGGCATGCGTATTCAAAATACAGAGAAATGCAAACGGGCAGAACACGGGGCTGCAGTCGACAAGGCCTATATAAGACAACAAGCGTCTGGCGCAGTTGTGAAATCGGTTACTGTTGCTACAATGGCATGTTATAAAGATTTAAGTGAGTTTGAATGTGGAACACAGCATCTCCGAGGTAGCGATGAAGTGGGAATTGTCCCGTACCACGATTTCACGAGCGTAACGTGAATATCAGAAATCCGGTAAAACATCAGATCTCTGACATCCCTGCAGCCGGAAAAAGATCCTCAAAGGATGGGACCAAAGACGTCTGAAGAAAATCGTTCAACGTGACAGAAGTGCAACCCTTCCGCAAATTACTGCAGATTTCAAAATGGTTCAAATGGCTCCGAGCACTATGGGACTTAACATCTGAGGTCATCAGTCCCCTAGAACTTAGAACTACTTAATCCTAACTAACCTAAGGTCATCACAAACATCCATGCAGGATTCGAACCTGCGACCCTAGGGGTCGCGAGGTTCCAGACTGAAGCGACTAGAACCGCTCGGGCACAACGGCCGGCACTGCAGATTTCAGTGCTGGACCATCAATAAGTGTCAGTGTGTGAACCATTCAATGAAACATCGTCGATATGGGCTTAAAGAGCCGAAGGCCCATTCGCGTGCCCTTGATGACTGCACGACGCAAAGCTTTACGCCTCACCTGGGCCAGTCAACATCGACATTTGACTGTTGATGACTATAAACGTGTTGCCTGGGCAAACGAGTCTCGTTTCAAATTATACTGAGCGGATGGACGTGTACTGGTTTGGAGACAACCTCATGAATCCATGGACCCTGCATGTCAGCAGGCGACTGTTCATGTTCGTGGAAGTTCTGTAGTAGTGCGGTGCGTGTGCCGTTGGAGTGATATGTGACCCCTGATACGTCTAGATACGACTCTGACAGGTTTATTTAATATTTATTGTGTCAGAAGCAAACTAAAAAAAAAAACAATATTAGATACATTACTACATACATACATTATGGTTTATAAATTAAACTAGTCAAGAATGAAATAAATGATTAGACACAGATTGTGTTGTCAAACATAAGGTGATTTTAATCTGTACAGTATATGCCCAAAAATTTGGGACGTCCACTGCACTTTGTGTAGCGTTTACGAGGTCCTCCATGGTGCACACAGTTGGAGGTAATGTGCATTGTAGTAGATGTGTTGATGTTTGCACGGCAGCTCCGCAGTCACACTGGAGAGAGTCCACCTGGAAGCCCCACCTCTCCAGATTACTCTTGGATCTTGTGACAGAAGAACGCAGGCGGGTCCGCAACTCTTTGTCGTGCGGTAGCGTTATCGCTTCCCACGCCCGGGTTCCCGGGTCCGATTCCCGGCGGGGTCAGGGATTTTCTCTGCCTCGTGATGACTGGGTGTTGTGTGCTGTCCTTAGGTTAGTTAGGTTTAAGTAGTTCTAAGTTCTAGGGGACTGATGACCATAGATGTTAAGTCCCATAGTGCTCAGAGCCAACGCAGGCGGTTGAGTGATTTCCATGTCGACCATTTCTCTGTGTGGCTTGGGGGAAGAACTTCTTGCGGGATCAGCCACTCCTCCAGATGCTGGCATCTGACCTGCCATCTCTTCTCCCGGTGTTGATGTGAAGTGTAAGCTAGTGGTTCTGTACTGTGAAGGAAGCTCTTTCTAGACACAAGTCTTTGACGTGCCGGTTGGTGGCCATGTAGTGGGTGGGCTTCGGATGTTAATGCCTTCTTCATTTCACTCCGTGCTGCTGTATCTCTTCGGATGTCCGGGGTGCGATATGCCGGATAAAAATGGTTCAAATGGCTCTGAGCACTATGGGACTTAACTTCTGAGGTCATCAGTCCCCTGGAACTTAGAACTAGGTTTACTAACTATCCTAAGGACATCACACACATCCATGCCAGAGGCAGGATTCGAACCTGCGACCGTAGCGGTCGCGCGGTTCCAGACAGTAGCGCCTAGAACCGCTCAGCCACCCCAGCCGGCTATGCCGGATAAGCAGTACAGTTTTTCCACAGGTGTGGCTCTTAGACAAGCCGTAGTGATACGACATGTCTCATTCAGAGCAACATCAACTTTCTTTGTATGTGTGGATCTGCACCATACTGGGCAAGCGTACTCAGCTGCAGAGTAGCAGAGGGCTAATGCGGATGTGCGCACTGTGTCTGGCTGTGCTCCCCATGTTGTTCCAGTCAGCTTCCTAACCACATTGTTCCTGGCAGCCACTTTTTGCTTTGTTTTTAAGCAGTGTTCCTAATATGTAAGAGCACGGTCCAGAGTGACTCCGAGGTATTTTGGAGTCTTGCAGTGTTCTAAAGAGGTTCCTTCCCAATCTGTCTGCAAGGTTCTACTAGCCTGTCTGTTTCGGAGGTGGAAAGCACAGGTCTGGGTCTTAGAAGGATTTGGTTTCAATTTATTGTCCCTGTAATAGGCAGTTAATTCTTTCAAAGCATCAGTTAGCTTCCGCTCCACCCTCTCAAAGCTGTGATCTTGTGCTGTGATTGCTCGGTCATCTGCATATATGAAGCTTTGTGTTCCTTCTGGAAACGGCTGATCGTTAGTGTATATATTGAAGAGGGTGGGTGCCAGTACACTGCCCTGTGACAACTCATTTTTCTGCTGCCTCCACCTGCTTCTTTGTCCTTGATATTCCACAAAACATCTTCGGTTCTGCAGAAGATTTCTAATTAAACAGGTTAGTTTGTAGTCCTTGGTGAGGTTGTATAGCTTCAGCAACAAGAGTCTGTGGTTGACAGTGTCGTAGGCGGCTGAAAGATCTATAAACACCGCTCCTGTTATCTGCCGCCTTTGGAAGCCGTCCTCTATATGCTGTGTCAAATTCAACACCTGTGCTGTGCAGCTCTTCCCTTGGCTGAATCCTCCCTGTTGAGGGATCAGTAATGGTTCTATCACATCTGTAATTCTTAGGACGATCAACCTTTCCAATACCTTATACAGGTGGCATAGGAGGGAGATTGGCCTATAGCTTTTGGGGTCATCCCGGTCTTTCCCTGGTTTATGTATAGCTATAATTTTTGCTTTCCGCCAAGATTTTGGTATCTTGCCGCTCTTGACACAATTATTCATTAGCTCGAGTAGCCAGCACTTTGCACCTGAACCAAAGTTCTTGATCTGTTCACTTCTTATGTCATCTACCCCTGCTGCTTTTCCGACTTTGCACTTATTTAGACCTGAGTCGAACTCATTCAAACTGAATGGTCGAGACAGAATGTTTCCCTCTTGTTCGGGCTCCCTTTCCAGGGTTCGTCTCCCGATTTTACTGGTATGGTCAGGTTTACCTTTTTTCAAAAGCTGGTGTGCGATCTGGTCTGCCTTCACATTTCTATGCGTATTGGGTTGGGAGGGATCATTGTTAAGGTGTCGTAACAATCTCCAGGCCTTTTGACTACTTCTACTCATCTCACATTCTGTCATCAGTTTAATCCACTGTTCTCTCTTCGCCTCCGAGATTGAGGAGAGAGTATTTTGCGCAGCCAGATAAGTTTCCTCGCTATAAGGGTTTTCTTCATATAGTCGATAGTATCCGTCCAGCAGAGCAGCTGTTTCAGGTGTCACACCCTGCAGATACATTGTCCTACACCCTCTTGGAATTGATGCCCGGGAGCAACGTTTGACAGTTTGAACAAAGCTGTCATACTCTTCAGGAATAGGTCGCACAGACTTAATCTCCTTGTCCAGCATCTTACCAAATTTTTTCCAATCAGCTTTCTTAAAATTGTATCTCCGTTTGAAATTCACATCCTGTGGCCTTATTGCTGGAAGAACTTGACACAGTAGTGGCCTGTGTTGCGTCTTTGGTATGGGCGAGCACACTGATTTGGAGCAAAGCTGTGTGATGTCTTCACTCACAAAGAGGAGGTCAGGGTTAAATCCACGTTGCCACCTGTCACTGTTGAAGGAAGGGGGTAGCTTGCTGTCATGTATAAGAGACAACTGGCAGGATTCAGCCCAGGAGAGGACTGCCTCCCCATTTTCGTCTTCTTCAGAGTATCCCCACAAATGACTATGGCTGTTAAAGTCACCGATTACTACAGACGTCTTGCTGTTATGGAAGTTCCTTGGTGGTGTGAAGGAAAATGCAGCCGAAGGGGGCTTATACACAGAGGTAACCACGCAGTTACTCAGCTCCACTGAGATGACTTCGATGTTATTTTCTACGGTGCAGTGAGCACTGTTTATCTGAAGCCCTGGTCTTACAAATATAGCACTTCTATACTGAGAGTGCAGTGTTTCTGCAGCTAGTTTCCTGCCCGGTATTTTTGGTCGAACTCTGTCGCTCATCTCTATGCGTCTCTTGTATACACAGGACGTCGCATTTTTGGTCACGGCATAGGTTGGATAACGGATGTTCTTTGGCTGATGAAATGCCTTCAGTATTTATAGATATGATAGTTAAAGTTGGCTCTGATAAGGACCGTTTATTTACTCGTATGTTTGTTTGCTTCTGGTGTGAGAGAATCAGCCGTCTAGGTATACTTAGACGCCCAGGGGACGCCCGGATGTGTAAGGCTTAGTTGTCAGGACACACCCTTCGTGGAGGCTTCTCTTATGTCCCCCACTCTGACAGCTGACACGCACGTAAGCATCCTGTCTGATCATCTGCATCCATTCATGTCCATTGTGCATTTCGACTGACTTGGACAACTCCAGCAGTACAATGCGACACCCGACACGTCTAGAATTGCTAGAGTGTGGCTCCAGGAACGCTCTTCTGAGTTTAAACACTTCCGCCGGCCATCAAACTAGCCAGACACGAACATTATTGACCATATCTTGGATGCCTTGCAGCGTACTGTTCAGAACAGATTTTCACCCCATAGTACTCTTATGGATTTATGGACAGCCTTGCAGGATTTATGGTGTCAATTCCCTCCAGCACAACTTCGGACATTAGTCGAGTCCATGCCATGTCGTGTTGCGACACTTTTGCGTGCTCACGTGGGCCCTACACGATATTAGGCAGGTGTACCAGTTTCTTTGGCTCTTCAGTGTACTTGATGGTAGACGTAGAATAAACTAATATCTGAATTCTCTGTACACGCACCGCACTTGTTCCTCGCTCCTGTATCCACTAAAGAGCCACAATGCATGCAAAGGCAATTACACCACCTCGGGGCAAAGACCATGTTGCCTAATCCTCCAGGCCTACAAGGTCTGATTAGTGACATCTACGCTGTTACTCCCCCAACTGTAGGAATCGCTGTTACTGCCATTCAGGATTGATGTTTGCCTGGCTTCTCTGAAGATACCTTCCTGATGTGTTTATATCAACTATATGGCTATCTGTATGTTCGAGGCATCAAGCCCACCTGCTGCGGTATCGACTATAAATCTGAAATGTGGATCTAGCGGCGTTGGTGTCGCTTTGAACATACAGACTTCCATAGAGTTGGTGCAACCACATCGAAGACCTACCTTTTGAGATGAGAAATTAACATATGTTTCCTGAAGAGCAGCAGCAGCATATCCACCATTTACAGTGGCAACAATATGGATGAGAGTTTATTCTGGATTTGTAACGTAGAGAAACATGGTTTGCTCTGTCGGAAGGAAGGAAGGAAAATTAAGTTTTAACGTTCCATCGACAACGAGGTTGTCAGACACGTGCCTATATAGATAATGCGAACAGCTAAAAGTGAGAGGAAACTAAAGCCAATATAATTCCGGAGGTTATCCAGTCCGGGTGTATGGCTTAATAATCATGGATAGAATATTGTGGATATAATATAGTCTCCTACTCGAATATCCGGATGAGGAATACTCAGGAGGATGTTGTCACCAGGAAAAACAATCTAACATGTTACGTGTTGGAACACCCATCAAATGCGTAGGTAAGTTAGAGATTTTAAAAAGATAAATAGACAATTAAGGATAGGTACTGTAGAAATTAGTGAAAGGCGGTGGCTGGAAGACCTGTCTCTCCGTTTCGGTGAGTATGGTGTTATCAACACATCAAATGGTGAACACGTTACCATAGCCAAGGTAGACACGAAGCGAAGGAACCATCATAGTAGTTCTTATGCCAACTACTTCCTCAGATGATGAAGAGGTTGTGAGAATGTATCGCGAAATAAAAGAAGGTAATCAGATCGTTAAGGGAGATGCTGCCTTAATTGCGATTGGGGACTGGAATCCTATAGTAGAAGGATAAGAGGGAAAAATAGTAAGAGAGCGTAGAGTGGGGGACAGAAAGTTAAGGGGAAGCTGGCTGGCAGAAATTTGAACGGAGCAAAAATTAATTACAGATAAATCTTGGTTTAGGAATCACGCACGTAGGTTGTTTACGTGGAAGAGATATGGAGGCATCCAAAGGTTTCAGATTGATTATATAAGGATAAGACAGAGCTTTCTATACCAGATTTTAAACTACAAAATATGTCCAGGAGGGGTATGGATCGACCATAATTTATTGGTTATGAACCGCAGATTAAAACTGAAGAAATTGTAGAAAGGTAGGAAATTAAAATGGGACTTGGGAAACTGAGAGAACCAGAGGTAACTGAGAGTTTCGAAGGGAATGTTAAGCAACTACTGACTGCAACGAGTTAACTGGTACAACAGAATACGAATAGGTAGCCTCGAGAGATGAAAAAGAGGAAGCAACACTGGCTTAATTAGGTGAAGACAAGGCCTAGCAGAAATCCCCGGATAACCAACGAGATACTGATTTTAGTAGACGAATGGAGATACTATAAAAATACAGGCAGTAGAATAGGCAAGACGTGCAAATAATGAGATAGATGGAAAACGCAAAATGGCTAAGAAGGAATGAATAGGGGACGAACGCAAGATTGTAGAAATGTGGCTCAAATGGTTCAAATGGGTCTAAGCACTATGGGACTCAACTGCTGAGGTCATTAGTCCCCTAGAACTTAGAACTAGTTAAACCTAACTAACCTAAGGGCATCACACACATCCATGCCCGAGGCAGGATTCGAACCTGCGACCGTAGCGGTCTCGCGGTTCCAGACTGCAGCGCCAGGACCGCGCGGCCACTTCGGCCGGCTGTAGAAATGTGCACGAGTAGAGTAAAGAGAGACGCCACCTATTAAAAAATAAAAGAAAACACTTTTGGAGAAAAGAGAAGCTGTTGTATTCTTATTAAGAGTGAGATGGCAATCCAGTACTAAGCAGAGATGAGAGCGCTAAAATACTGATGGAATATACACAAGGGGAATTAAATTGAAGACAATATTATAGATAGGAAAGAGGAAGTAAATGAGGATGAGATGGGACATATATACTGCGAAAAGAATTAGAAAGATCCCTGAAAGACATAATTCGAAACAAGGCTCCTGTAGTAGACGACATTCCCGCAGAATATTTTGGATCCATGGGACAGCCAGCCATGACAAAACTAACCAATCTACTGTCCAAGATGCAATGCATGACAAAAAGGTGTAGCACCAGAGGACATGATCAAATGCCTACCTAACTTCGTACACGTACACACCATCAGCGCATGTGTAAGTTATTAAAGTTGCAAGTCTCCGTGGTTGATATAATGACCAACACAGTGCATTAGTGTTGTTCGTATTTAGTATTGTCATCGGTAGTGGCAGGATATAGAAGATATTGAGTGATCCTGTGAAGGGCACGGAGATATCGCCCAGTAGTGTGAGACAATGTTATCAGAACCTGACAGTTTGAATGAGGCGGCATTGTGGTGCTCCATTTGACAGGCTAGTCGAATCGCGCAATATACAGATTTGTGGTGCATTCAGATATGACAGTTCCCTGATGATGGACTTGCATAAGGACGTGAGGGCAGGCATACCCGTCGTCCTGTCGACGACCCCTGACCGCCACAACATAGGTTTGCTGTATTGTGGGCCGAGAACATTCTTAACACTTTCACATCTTTGCCGATCTTGCAATAACAAGTAATGGACTCCCTGAAACATCTTGCTGCATTCTGAACCGTTGGTCGGATACTAGCAGTAGACAGACAGTAGAATTAATGTCGCATGAATTCGCGTTGGCTACTTTTGACACCGCAACACTAACGCCTGTATAAGGTGGCACCATGACTGGCAAGCGTGGCCCGCTGATGAATGGCGTTACACTGTGTTCAGCGGTGAATCACAGCTCCTCACTAAGTCAGATGACCACCACTGGTGAGTATGGCGGCGACTTCGGTCCCATTTTCCCGATGTTTTGGAGAGGTACAACTGTTTTACTCGTGGCACCATAGTGTGGGAAGCCACTGATTATGACCTCTGGTTACGGTAGTTAATGATTCATGGAACTCTGGTGGCGGAACAGTATCGTTGTTCTATTTTTCAGCAAGGTAATGCTCGTCCGCATATAGCATGTGTCTCTATGAACTGTCTGCGTGATATTCAGGTGCTCCTGTGGCCAGCAAGGTTCACAGACATGTCCCCAACAGAACATGTGTAGGACCAGCTCAGGTGTCAGCCCTTGTCACATTGCCAGTATCCAACATTTCAACGACCAGTTGTAATAGTTGAGGGCCAGCTTACCTCAGGAGATGGTACAATGGCTGCATAGCACGCTTCCCAGTCGAATCAGTGCATGCATCCAAGTCAGAGAGGGTGTAACCTCATACAGATACATAGGCTCATACTACATATATCTTTGTGAGTTTGAGTCGATTTTTAAACACAAAAATAAGATCACACACGCTCTCAATCCTTGAAGTATAATTTTGTTTCCTTCGCTTCATCTGGGGCTTCACCTTTTATGTCAGGTTGTGTATGTGAGAGTGGCGAATGACCTACAGACCTAAGTATCAACGTAATAATTCCATTTGTAAAGAAGATCATTGTTGACAAGTGCGAATATTATAGAGTAATTACTTTGAAAATCCATGGCTGCCGAATACGGGCACGGGTTATTTAGCTCGGGTTGGATCAGTTCAGATGCCGGAGAAATGTAGGAAAGCGAGAGGCAGTGCTAACTCTTCGACTTATTTTACGAGATGGACTGAAGAAATCAGACCTTCATTCATATCATTTGCATATTTAGATACAGCTTTTGACAAATTTGCGTGAAAAACTGACCTTGAAAATGTAAAGTTAGGAGGGATACAACACAGGGAGCGAAAGGTTATCTACAACTTGTACAGAAAACAACTGCAGTTATAAGAGTTAAAGAATATGAAAGAGAAACATTAGTTGAGCAGGAAGTGAGACTGTGTTGTAGCCTATCCCCGATGTTACTAAATTTAAGCGCTGACTAATGTGGAAAGATAACCAAGAAGATAACTAAGGAAGTTAAATTTCAGGGAAAAAGGGATTAAAAATTTAGATTTCAAAAATGAAATTTTAATCCTAACAGAGAAGGCAAGGAACTTGTACAATCAATGCTTTCCTTCTAAGTAATGTGTTACTCTAAAAAATTATTCTATAAGATATTATTGAGTGTAAATATGCAAAAATCTCTGGAGCCTGGTTCGCTTTTATCCCAGATTAAGTCCAATATGCTTCATCCAGTTCAAGTTTTCATCAATGTGTACACTCAGATACTTGTAGCAGTAGACCTTGGCTACTAACACTTGTTCATTTGTCTCATCTCTTGTTAGTATGACTATTTGCTGGCCAGAACTTAATATAGCGTCTTTTCTCAAAACTTAAGGAGAATCCATTTTCAGAGAACCACAGTCTGTTTTACTGCTTTTCCTCAAAGGAGGTTTATTTCGACACTAAAAGCGTCTGCAAAATTACCGATTCTGCTTGATGAATGCTAAGTAGAACGATATTAACTTACGTATATAAGGTACAGCGATGGACACTAAATTGGACTTTCTGGGATTAGCTTCGTGATTTCTCCCCACCAGCTAAAATTTTCTATCCTTCCAACATTGTCTGAATTATTCAGCATTTTCTTTTCTTTTTTTTTCTTTTTACAGGTTAAAAATGATGCACACCAGTTGTGTGTAAAGCCATCATTCCCAAAAAACTTAAGTTTTTCTAAGAGTATAACATGATCTACCTAACTCAACCTCTATTAAAGGCCACAAAACATATCACCTGGTCATATTTTATTCCTTAAGGCTTTTAATAATTTGTGAGTGAATATAGAAATAGCATTTTCAGTGGATAAATCCTTCTGGAATCCTGAATGTAATGTGATAACTAAACTGTTTCTGCTTAAATGTGAGACTACTTTTGACTACATTACTTTTTCGAATGTTTGGAAAAAGAATCCAGTAAAGAAAGTGGAAGATATTCACTTAAGCCTTTCTTGTCACCTCTCTCATAAACAGATGGTTTAACAAGTGCATATTTCAACATACCTGGACAAATAGCTTATGAAAGTGATGCAGTGCATATAACACTGAGAACATTACTTATTAAGTTATTCAACTTTCTAAAACTCTATTGAAATGCCAAGAATAGCATATGAGTTTTTGCTTTTTATAATTGTCACAATTTTATTAACTTCATAAAGAATTTTAGTGTTATTTATATTGCTTTAAGTTTTGTGGAATGACGTTTTTAATATGTCCACTTACTTCTTCATTTGGATCACTTTATTTTATTTTTGCTGCTAGCACTTAGAAAGTAATTATTAAAGGTAAGCGCTAATTAAATGTTGTCGATAACAATTATTGATCTTTATAGTTTAATATTAATGGTATCTTGTACACTGATGGTTTGATTTGCCTCCCGTTTCACGATATACCCATATAGCTTTCATTATACAATATTCATTATTAATTTCTGTCAAGATGTGCGTATTTATGAACATTTTACTGAGTTTCTTAAGAAACTTATATTGTTTTTTTGTAGAATGTAATTAACGTCATATCTCGACTTATGTAGACCTTTATATAAATTTCACTTGTGATATTACATGAGATTTTAATCTTTTTCGTTATAAATGTTTTACTTGCATTTTTAGTAGTACGTATTCTGGATAACTTTTAGAAAAGCTACATTCTAATATTGATACACATCTGCCATGGAATGTATCAAATTTCATAGTAGCATCTCTTCCTGCGTGTACCGCACACAACCTCTTTTAACTTATTCTTAAAACATTGTGTATCGTCCAGTAACAACCGTCACTGCTCTGTATAAACATGCCTGGGGCTGTAATGTTGTTTATTCCCATCAGTGTTACTTTATGACCAGACAAACCATCTGAGACGTTACAGTCAGTTATGTACTTACGTTGGTCATGATATGGAATCTTTAACCAAGCGATTTGTAACAAAATCTCAGCCAAGCTATAAATGCCTATGACAGGTCATCTGTTATCGCTTGAGATGTGCTACAAATTGAGAGTATTTGATATACAGTTAAAATACTATCTATTTATTATAAATTAAAATATATGTTGATTGCTGAGTGCCAATAAAGAGAGTTTCCAGAGTTACCCAAAAAGTATAGCTACTGCATGAATTGTTTTTATAATTTTTTTGTTTATATTCATTTAATAAGAAATTTATGGATTAACATATATAAGGATTATATTCGAGCAATGTAGTACACACTGCAAGAGAAAATAAAGACATTGCGCTGACTAGCAATCGTTGTTCCGCTTTGTGCCGAATATAATATGTAACGTTGTGTTAGTATTTTAATAATGTATAACTAGAACTAAACAATATTCAGTTACTATTGTTCAAACATACTGTTAAAAACTCTCGAGCTCAGGGGTTATAATATTTCAGAACGACCGAGAGGTATCGTTTGGGAGAGAGGAATGACTTACGCCGAAGGGTGCTGAGAAACACAGCCAAGTGTGTTATTGACTTTATTACATGGAAGATACACAGCCGGCCTTCTGCTGAACTCGCCGATGACGCCGCACAGCGTGCGCGTGTCAGCGCCAACGTGAAATCCCGGAATCCGCAGCGTCGGTGTCCTGTTGCTCAGCCATGCGAACGTAGCACTCCTATTCATTCACGGCTAAGTGGGCGCCGCGTGCGTTCACTGCGCCCGATAGCCCGGAACACGGCGGATTGCTTCCTCAAGCGCGACTTGCGGACCCGATGTAGAGCGCCGAAGGGAAAGAGGCGACCGCCGTCGTTGTAGTGAACCTTAGCAGCTCCGGCTGTGCGCACAGGGCAGATCGTTCAATGTCCGCAGCCAGCTCAGCATCGGGAGGCTGCGAATTCGCGCCCCGGCCTGGCCCCAGCGAACGGAAGCTTTCAGTCAGCCGTACGTCACCCAGAGAGCGGAGGCTAGCAGCCCTCTCGCTCCTCGCCCCGTTGTAGCTCCAATGTGCGACGTGTCCCACCGCAGCAATGACGTATCCGTGCAGCGGAGGTAGGAGGTAGTTTCAGCGGGCCGATTGGCCGCTGATTACCATCACCAGAAGGTCGTCGTGGTTGGTCTTCAACTTAAATAATCGTCATTCTCTCCGGTACTAGACGCATACAGAATGGCGACACCAGTGCCCAATTTGAGCCTCCGGGCTCGCTTATTTATGTCTTTTACCTGCACCTCTGACGTAGTTCCTCTGTAGGGGACAAGTGGAGTGCTCTTTGAAAATTACAACGTCAGCTTTCCCGCGTCGGCCCAACAAAAAACTCACTGGGCGCTGTTGTAAATGCGACGTATGTGTTCTTCACAGCACGTCGGTTCCCTGTGCTGCCCTGATTACTTCACAACTGCATATGGTGCCCGCCGAGCCGTGCCTTCTGTGTCGTAAACCTGCCGCTGCTGAATCGTTTGTAAAATATCAACATCGCCCGCGCCTGCCATCCGATGTGCCAGTCGGTCCCTAAACTGCTTCCTTCCAGACATAGCTGCGCGAAATTTACAAGAATTCCCCAAATCCACGCCTGTCTTTATTCGTGGCGGAGCAGTACGTATTACGCATATGTAGAATATTTTGAAAACCTGTGTAGAATTGTATTTCGAATAGCGGTCAGACATGCAGTAACTCTTTCGATTGAGGATGTTGGTCTCATGAGATAGTGAAGGAGGGAGCTAGCAGATCTTGAATCGAAGTATTTTTGTCGCTGTGCTTGGTCGGGTAAAGTTGTCGAAATATTAGCGTAGGTAGCAGGTAGATTGGACAGATATCTGGCTGCAACTTGATAATGTGTATTCATTGCGAATTAATATCTGCTTTGGGTACTGAACGCTGTTGCCGGTGAACTGGTATTCAGATAGACTTGAGTGAAATCTTAAACATGAGGAATTCGTTCAAATTAACGCTCTGGTGCAATGCGCAATGCCATTGGCACATGCTAAACATTGCCTTTGTACGCTTTGCTACCTTTCTCCGCACAGCTAATTCTAAACATTTGTTTCACTGTGATGCTGTAGTATACAGAGAAGTTGCAGCATTAGAAAATTGTAGCGAAATGCAGGAAGATCTGCAGCGGATAGGTACTTGGTGCAGGGAGTGGCAACTGACCCTTAACATAGACAAATGTAATGTATTACGAATACATAGAAAGAAGGATCCTTTATTGTATGATTATATGATAGCGGAACAAACACTGGTAGCAGTTACTTCTGTAAAATATCTGGGAGTATGCGTGCGGAACGATTTGAAGTGGAATGATCATATAAAATTAATTGTTGGTAAGGCGGGTACCAGGCTAAGATTCATTGGGAGCGTCCTTAGAAAATGTAGTCCATCAACAAAGGAGGTGGCTTACAAAACACTCGTTCGACCTATACTTGAGTACTGCTCATCAGTGTGGGATCCGTACCAGATCGGGTTGACGGAGGAGATAGAGAAGATCCAAAGAAGAGCGGCACGTTTCGTCACTGGGTTATTTGGTAACCGTGATAGCGTTACGGAGATGTTTAACAAACTCAAGTGGCAGACTCTGCAAGAGAGGCGCTCAGCATCGCGGTGTAGCTTGCTCGCCAGGTTTCGAGAGGGTGCGTTTCTGGAGGAGGTATGAGATTAGAGCGCGCGCACGGAGGCTTTCAGACAGTCGTTCTTCCCGCAAACCATACGCGACTGGAACAGGAAAGGGAGGTAATGACAGTGGCACGTAAATTGCCCTCCGCCACACACCGTTGGGTGGCTTGCGGAGTATAAATGTAGATGTAGATGTAGAAAATATTAGCCTCTGTGAGGCCAGCATTAAATATAACGTCTTTTTCGAGAAAAATAAAATTGGGATGCAATATTATACCGTTGACAGAGTACATCATTGTTCTTATTGACTTTTCCTATAATGAATTATTTATTACGTAACATTTATTTACGATTTTCAATTTATTCATTGACTATTCTTAGGCTGGGCTTTTACGATTCAATAAATTTCATTGGGGATTAACACAACAGTGCACAACCAGACCACAAAACGTAGACTAGCCATAAATGCAATATATGGTTCTGTGCTCACCATCCAGTGGCTGAGAAGTAACAGGTTAATTAATCTGACGAATCGTTTCACATCATAATTTTCTTACCACAGTCACCCCCTCCCCTTCCTACATGGCACGTCGCAAATTAATAATTTGGAACACTTTGATGAATGGTTTCTGCCTGAACAATGTCTATAAAATTGTCATCAAGCACAATTTTGCTGTATTGCAACTCATGAGTTGGAAAATTCATTACTGAAATCAGACTCATACAACAAAGCAGAGCTTCCAGTTCACTGTTCGTGTCAGAATCTTTTAAGAAATTTAACTTTAAATCTCAACAAACCGTTAACTGTTTCCTCTTGCCTGACAGGTATGTCAATAACACATGTAGATTTCTCACAGATACCTGAATGTCTCGTAGAGAGGTTCTGTAGACTTTCAGAATCGTAAGAGAAAAATTATGCAGTAGCACCTCATAAGTACATGCTTCTAGATTCTGATCTACAAAAAGAAATGCTTATTTCGGTATTTTTGACTTTGTGACGAATTTTCGTGTATAGCAACACCTTCTTTTTCCATGTTAACTCTATACGAAAACATTGCTAGTCTATAATACTTACATCTTGTATACCTGTGGTTACGTGGTGTTCAGAGAGACACAGGACATACAGCTCTTCCGAATTTTCCACATCTCCTAGATATACAACAGGCCCATATGCGTTGTTTTTCCTCCTAAAGTTCTGAAGAAACAAATTAATTTTGCTTATCCGGAAACTCTTTACACAAATATGTTCAGAGTGTTTCTCCTGAGAGGCGTCAGGCACATTTTCCCTGGTGTTTCAGCAGAAAACAATTCCGTTTTTACACTGTGTGGCTCGAGTCAGCCCGAACAAAGATTGCTCATCACTAAATTTATTCGACACCCATGCTGACGCAAAGCGTCGGTTTGTTTCCCGTTGCCGGCCGGAGTGGCCGAGCGGTTCTAGGCGCTGCAGTCTGGAGCCGCGCGACCGCTACGGTCGCAGGTTCGAATCCTGCTTCGGGCATGGATGTGTGTGATGTCCTCAGCTTAGTTAGCTTTAATTAATTCTAAGTTCTAGGGGACTGATGACCTCAGCAGTTAAGTCACATAGTGCTCAGAGCCATTTCAACCATTTATTTGTTTCCCGTTACAAACAAAATGATTTTTACGCCGGAAATATATGTGCCCGTTGCATAAAACGGTTCCAGATTAGTCTAGTGCGATACTTGTTCTACCGATATGTGTTAACATGGACAGTGAAACTCAAAGAACAATTAGTACTCCAGCAATGACAGTAAGGTCCTAGCCTGCGCTGATTGCTACCGCCAAGCATGCAGCGCTGTTGGGTCACACCTGGATTGCTGTTTATTGTTCGTGTTTAACTCTCCTGTTTAAACAGACTGATAAAAGAAATATCACACTAGCCTAACCTGCGACCGCTCTGTAGAATGGGTAAATAAAATTTCACTTAAAATCATTTCGTTTGTAACTGGAAACAAACCGACGCTTTTCGTCGACACTGAACTTCCAGTGAAAGAAGTGATGAGCACCATTTCCTTGGACTGGCCCCAGCTACACAATACAAAAACGAATCTGCTGCAACACCAGAGAAAACGCGCGTGACGACACTTAGGAGAACACCATACACACATAAACACACACACACACACACACACACACACACACACACACACACACATACTGGTGTGTGTTACTTGTCTGCCACAAGTCTCTCGGAGGGAATTGCGAAGTTTACATGGATTTGTTTTCTTTACTATGTTACAAAGAATTGGGCCCCTGAATCACTCTCACATCCTTGTTGCATCATTTGACTTGTTGTGCGAGACTGAAGCGAGTGAATGTGAGTTACCGCGGAAGTAGCCAGCAGCTGCCAGCTGCTGTAGTTTCATCTGTTCCTCCAGTTCTTCCAAGAGCTGTAGGGGAAGTAGAAAGGCAGAGAGTTCTAGCTTGGTCATCAGACCTGGTACAATATGATACAAAATAGTTCGGTGGTAGGTAACGAAATGCTCTTGTTTATGCGATATTGTATTTCCTGTGTTATTCCGCATCACGATGTAATGTTCCTTTCATTGCATCATGATTCGGAATAACACGGCCACTGCGATATCGTATTTATCTGCCGACACAAGACAAGTGACTTCAACTAAAATGTCTCGTCTGTACGCTAATATGCAGGGTTTTAATTTTGACTGAGGACGTTGAAATATCTCGAAAACTACACATCAGTTCAAAATATCTTAAAATTCCAATATTTTTGTCTCGGAGACGTACAACCAACGACACCACACTCGACCCCCCACGCGACCCCGTTCGTGGGTCGGAGGCAACTTTGAAATCTTCAATGGGACCACCGTTTTTTTATTGTAGATTACGATTCGACGGCAAAATCCACAAATATTTTGTCTGAAGCATTTTCTTCGTTTCGCCGAAGATGGCGCTGTAATCGAAGGATAGAAATGGGTAAACAATCGTAATTTACGAGATGCTACTCAATGGCCCTAGAGTATCCAACGGCACGTCAGTGTGTCCACCATGAGGTCCAGAGTCCAACTGACCTAGTGCACAGTACTGTCACCAGAGGGCACTGTCATCCTTTACGTGACGTAATCCAAGATGGTGGTCTGTGGAGGAAAATGGTGGGAAAAGGACTCAGCCTGTTCTGGGCTGGTGGATAGGAACGACTGTACTGTATTTATTTTCGAACAATTTACTTATGGATGGATTTGACATAGTATATCTATTACACTGATAAAAAATACTCGCCCTGACGTGGTTGGGATCATGCTACAGACGTCAACTGTCATGCTGAAACCACACACGTTGTCGAACATCCAGGGCAACTAATTAACTTTCTGTGCCTGGGATTCACAGCCATGTAGAACTTTATAAAAGACATCATATTTACACCAGTGACTGTAACATTTTCTTAATTTCACGATTGCAATTTTGGCCTTAGACCATTATCAAGTGCAGTTGAAAAATTCAGAATGTTTATAAATTATTTAACAAAATATCATCGAAAGATGCAAAATTTTTAATCATAAAATATTGTACAGTGTCGTTTTGCCGAGATTACGTCGTTTTATAAAATTCATAAACACCGGATTTAATACATTAATCTGAACCTATGCCTAAGCTACTATTTGTGTATGCGTCGTAAGATCGAGTAAATATTATCTAGGAGTTGTTTGTTTCTGAAGTCAGTTTGGTCGTTTAAAAGGTTTTCAGGATCATTTTTGAAATGACTGCATATCTCCATGTCTTGAAGAACACTCTTGACTCTTACTTTGGATACTGCCTGTAGTATTATCAGGGCTGTATCGATGTTCCTTACAGTATGTTTATTTTCACTTAATTTATAAACATTCTGTATTTTTCAGCTGAACTTGATAATGACCTAAGACCGAAATTGCAATGGTGAAATAAAGAAAATGTTACAGTCACTGGCGCAAATATGACGTCTTTTATAAAAATCCAGGGCAACATCCTGTAATAGTACCCATAGTTCTTGTTCCAAGAACGCTCTGTATTTGCGTAATTTCAACGTACCATCGATAAAATGTGGACCAATGAGTTTGTTCCGCAGGATGCCACACCATACGTTAACTGACCAAGGATGTTGATGGTTAACTTCCCATAACCAGTGGGGATTGTCTTACACTCCAGTGACTCGGGCACTGATGACCACGCAGTTGAGTGCACCACAAACCAGTAGTGGAACAAGGGCAGTATGGCAACACTCTCGATTGTTGCCGAATTTATTCAACATGGCGGATCCAAAATGGCGGCTGCAGATATGGCAATATCACAATGACTTCATGGCGGGAAGTTCAAATTTTGGTGGGAAGATAGGTCAATTGGGCTACCTCAGCTAACACAACCCCATCCTCTCCGCCTCCCCCTCCCCTTGCCCAGAAAATGGTGGGAAGTTCAAATTACAGCAGGAAATAGCAACACACCATGGCTACCTCCACTAACCCAAGAAAATAGCGGGAAAAAAGGGAACTTGGGCTACTTCCACTATCCTAAGGCATCCGACCACCACCTCTTCCTAGGAATTGGTGAGGAAAGACTCAGAATGCAGTGTTTATTTAAACAATTTGAGGCATTAGCTCCATACAGTGCGTCCACCATGAGGTCCAGAGTCCAACTGACCTAGTACACAGTACTGTCACCAGAGGGCACTGTCATCCTTTACGTGACATAAACCAAGATGACGGTCTGTGGAGGAAAATGGTGGGAAAAGGACTCAGCCTGTTCTTGGCTGCTGGATAGGAACGACTGTACTGTATTTATTTTCGAACAGTTTACTTATGGATGGATTTGACATAGTATATCTATTACACTGATACAAAATGCTCGCCCTGACGTGGTTGGGATCATGCTACATAGGCTACAGATTTGCAAACACCTCGTAAATTACCGAAATTATTCAGTACACAGCATGCAGAACTGCAAACTACTCGTAAATCACCGAAATAATGCAGTACACTGATGTACAACTCGAAAATTGTCAAAATAATGTATGTAAAACGTTCCGCAGACACGCCCACTACTCGTAAACTGTCCAAATAATGCAGTACACAACATAAAGAACTGCAAACTACTCATGCATTACTGAAATAATGCATAGCACAGCCTACAGACCTGCTTGCAAAATAATGCAACAGACACGCAAACAACTCGTAAATTGACAAAATATAACACATGTAAAGGGCTCTGGAAATACGCTCACAGCGATTAAACAGCCGAAAATACTGCATTCCACAAACACTCAGTGCACATAAAAAATGCTTTCGAATTACCATCAACTGTGACGTATCAGTGAACTGTTCCAATGTGCACATGCTGCTGCAAGCCACCACTGGACAGACGAAGGCAGGGGCATGAGCTGTTGCCCTCAGGGTGCTACTGCATACAGCCAGTAGCTGAAAGTCACGTCTGTTTTCGAGTGTTATACTGATGCCACATGTCTGTGTAAATAAGATACAAGTCACCCTCTGGATGCGCACGTGTTTCCTGTTGCTGGCACAATGCCTCTCTACCTGTGGTGCTGTGGAGACCTAATTGCCGAGCGACTGGCCCTCGCAGACACATCTAAAAGGTTCTCAATGCTATACTGATGTCACAGGTCACGCTATAGAGATCTGTTCCAACACTTCCCATAATGGCACAGGGTGTATTGTTCCTACCAATCCTAACAGGACCTGTGAGATACCTCCAGGTGCACACTTGGTTACCGTGACTGATGCCTACCTGCAAGTATAGTGACAAGAGACAGATGTCTGCCTAGCGGCTCACTCAGGCAGGCACATCTAATAGGTTCCCAGTGGTATAATTATGTCACATGGCAATGTAAATAAGGGCCAAGTCGACCTCTCGGAAACTGTAAAGTGCTGCAGAAATAGTTAACGCTCGCTTTTGTAGAAGCTTTCGTGATGTCTCAGCTTGTCCGCATGGAAATTCTTGTCCTAACAGAACATGTTAACGAAAATAGCCCAGAATAATGCCGAATGCATTCCTCCTTATGGTCCTAACATGGCACACAGTCCATCACGTGTTACCCTTCCTGGATATCGTTAAGTCCGGCTTTCAACAAACATCTCTGAAGCGCAAACGTTCTCACTGCTATGTAGAGGTTCCTTCGTTCTGGCACAAAGGATGTCTTGTGAATGAATGGAGCATTATGATTGCGTCTGACTGAATTTATCCACCAGAATGTTGCACAAAGGCTGAGTTGATTCCCCTTGGCACAAAGGTGTCACTGTTTCTGGCCCCTACCTGCTTGCTTGCTACACCCATCTCCAGACTCTCGGATTACAACAATATACGTTTTTTCACATGGGTTGCCAGAATAACATACCATTTTCTCGATACTTCTCGATAGCAAGTATATAGCAATATCGCTTGCTTAGAAGGAGGGGATTGGGTTAGTGGAGGTAGCCCAATCGACCTACTTCCCACCAAATATGAACTTCCCGCCATGACATCATTGCGACATTGCCATATCTACCACTGCCATCTTTGATCCACCATCTTCAATAAATTCGGCAACAATGGAAAATGGTACCACACTGGCCTTGTCCCACTACTCAAACAAAACATCACCATGATCTACATTCCAGTTATGCATGTCACGCCGGTTAACACTTCCATGGGTTGTGTATGTAGACTCATTGGATAAAAGTACCTTGGCAAAGAACGTGCGGGTCGTTTGCATTTGTTGACATGTCCATTCACAAGACACTTCCTGGTTATGGAAATCAGCACCATGAATTTCTTGGTCCAGTGACATATGGTATGGACGATACTTATGGTGATGCCGTTTTGTGACAATGCTACCTACGGAGATATTGGAATCACGGTGTATTTTCCGGGAGCTTATCCGTGTGTTGTGTTGCACTGCCGCTAGTATGGCTGTTTCATTAGCATCTTCTGTAACACGTTTCCTTCGTTTCCTTTTGCTAGTTTGTACGCTGCCATCAGACATAAAGGCGTTCTCTACCTTGTAGAAGTGGCGAACGAGAGCGAGCTTCCTCTGGAAAACGCTTGGCATACAAGGTTACAGTAGCCTCAACATTTCTCCCAAATTCTCCATAAGGCAGGATCATTTCAGTTTCTTCTTCTGTGATTGCAATATTCATCATCCACCTTCATGTCTGTTCTCCAAATGATAGGTGTGCAGGTAATAAATACATCACAAGTATGTTAATGTTCAGAACTCCTCTCTGTTCTATGTCTGCACGATACGTGAACACCGGTAGCAATGTACTGCCTCTTATGATATGATGTCGTTTGCTGCATGGTCACGGTGGCGTGTCGAGTAGTCCCTGTTCGATGTCTTGGAGGAATACAACGTTATGAATGAGGTTTCCAATCAGAAGTTGTGAAATACTGGCCTGGTAGCATGGAGGTGCGGTCCAGGATACCATTGGATATTCAAGGGCCACTGAGCTGCATGTTGCAAACTAGTATAGTGTACACATTTCCATTCCTCCGATTACAGCACCATCTGTGGCGAAAGGAAGAAAATGCTTTTAAGAAAACATATGTATATTTGCCCGTAGAATCGTAATCTGCAAGGAAACGTGGGGATTCCCATTTCAGAGTTTCCAGATGCTACTCCAGGCGGGTATAAAATGAATGTGCACAACGGAAACCACTGAACGCGATAATCAAGATTTGGCCCTGTCTGACTACACCATGAAGCAGATCTTAGGATCTCTTCATTGTGATATTATTTCCTCCTTCTTGCCCTTTAAAATATAAATTACAGCATAAACATAAATGAGCCGGCCGAAGTGGCCGTGCGGTTAAAGGCGCTGCAGCCTGGAACCGCAAGACCGCTACGGTCGCAGGTTCGAATCCTGCCTCGGGCATGGATGTTTGTGATGTCCTTAGGTTAGTTAGGTTTAACTAGTTCTAAGTTCTAGGGGACTAATGACCTCAGCAGTTGAGTCCCATAGTGCTCAGAGCCATTTGAACCATAAACATAAATGAGTGGTTAAGGGAACTAGTAACTACGAAATAATAAATGTTGTTTCTGCTTATACATTTATTATAGATTAAAAATACTGACATTATCTACGTACCAAACACTAGAAAACACTACTTTCATAAATGATCTACAGTAGTGTACAACGTCAGTGGAAATAAAACTTACGTGATCACAGCTGTTTAGCCTTATAGCTCTATTGAACTGAAGCAGTTAACAATATCACCATATGTACTGCGTCAGGTGCATTGGAGTAATGGTTCTAATACACATCTGTTACGATGGAAGAACTCGAGCCACGAAATAAAAAACTCTTTCAATCAATAGGTGGGCAGAAGGTGGTCCGCTGACAAGTATGATCTAACACTGTCTTCCGCTCTCTGTGTTCTATAGACAAGAATCACGAGCTCCCAGCCACAAGGACGGAATTCAGATAACGTCTCTATTTGAGTATAGACAGAGGAAGTGCTCTTAATCACTGAAAGCTGCATACTCAACGACGACTCCCTACCCGGAGGCGAAGTCCAGAATCGTGTAAGTTCGCAACAGTACAGTGCCTAACAGTCCCTACATACAAAATCTCCTGTGAGGCAAAGACAGCAAGGCCGTCTGTACCAACAAATGCTAATACTAAGCGACCGTCAAACACGGGCGCTCAGAACGGAAGACCCCTTTCTCTCCATCGCTGGCTTCCCAGCAAATCTCGGCTCCCCTTCCGCGTAACTGCAGAAGGCGAATCATATTCTCGATACCACGAAATATTCTCCCTCTCTACAGGTTCTCCCGAACGCCGACCAACCATATTTTAGCCCTTTTTCATCCAGCGTGGAAAGTTTCTGAGGAAATACTTATCCCTGCTAATTAGGAATTCATACAATGATACGCTTTTCAGAGAAAAAATCCTCGGAAATAACACAGCGTCCGTGATTGCCGAGGTAGCGCTTTCTTGTTCCTCTCTACTGCGTCCAAGATTTTCAGTGTTTCCGGTTATCCTTCCAGCCTAGCAAATACCGGCCAGCCGCCAATCTATTGTGCTTCAGCACTGAGGTGCCCCGACCATCCATCTTGCACTACATCCTGTGTTAAGCAGGATCAACACATCTTTGCAGGCTTTTCCACCCAGGGCGTGAGTTACGCCTGCTATTTCTTTTCCACTGGCGTTCCAACCTCTACTAGTATAGGCAATCATTCATTACGCCGCTTTGATAATAAAGTCACTCCATCACCTTTCATGCAATAAGCATTTACAACTACTTACAAGGTGTACGTGACAATGTCAGTCTTCTTTAAATATTCATATGTGCGATGTACAACCTATCAAATAATACCTAATTCCAGTTGTAAATGTAGATGAGTGCTTGTAAGGTGCAAAACTATAGCCACCTTACAAATTGTTCCCCGACACCCACGAACAGGGTCAGATGGGGGGTCGAGTGTCGTATCATTGGTTGTCCGCCTCCAAGACAAACAGATTGTAATTATAACTACTTTTTATCCAAAATATATTGACGACCGTGAGTCGTGCTGGGATATCCTAATAGTAAGGCCACGCTAGCGATAAGCGGCGAATTTGCCTCAGAGCCCCGGTCCGGCACAAATTTTCACTGTCGTCATTCCATTCTACAGCTGATGGTTGTCCATATTCGCGACTGCAAATACATTTAATGTGACCCATACGTTGGGTGGTCACCCCATCACAGGGGTAACGAAAGCTATTAGACTGGGTGCTGAAAGATTGGCTATTCTGCCAGGGCTTCGTGAGTATGTAGTGACCTGTAGGTATCCCACGGATGCTGGAATTTGCGAATTTTTGGTCATTTCATTGAAGTTTCTTTCCGAATCGGAGGTGATCATATTAGTTTGCGCAAGAATGAACTTCGTGTGAAGTTTTAATACTATTCTTGAGTCTTGATAAGTATACTTCGTGTATGAATGATCTGGGCTCCGACGTATGAAGTATTTGAAATTTTTAAGGTACAAATTTCAAATATTTTATTGTAGCTGCTATTGGTAGTCAGAGGTGAGCATATTAGTTGACGTGTGAATGAATCAGTATGAGGTTTAGATTCGTTCATGACTTTTGGTAAAAATACTTTTGTATGCATGATCTGGGCTTCACGAGTGAGGTTGAACAAAGGAGGCTTGGTTTCCCAGACGAGCAATGCAGTTGATTCATTCTAAAAATGTAGAGCAAATTTACTAAACGAAATTGTGAGAACCGCTAGTTTGTATTTTAATTCATTCATGAATTTTGGTAAAACAAATACTTTGTGTATGAATGATATGATCTCCACGTCTGAAGTAAAACAAAGGAAACTTGATTTCTCAGACTGATATGGGAATGGATTATTTCTAAATATTAGGTCTTCAATTTTGCTTGCACTGTTTTGCAATAGATGACAGTAGCCACAAGTGGTGGGGCAGGTGATAGGTCATAAGCATCACACAATAAGCTTAGACATGTGTAAACATAACAGCTGGATGAACCCAGGGTAAGTCGGGGCGCTGCAAAAACTTCAGCATTAAAGTTGTTCGTATGTGTCTTCTCTATTCTACTTTTCGCGAAAACTGGTTGAGTCTCTTTTCCTTTTCAAGTTAACTTATCGAACTGACGGTTAAACTAAATCTTAAGTGTGATGTCTGAGATTTTCTTCTTTTTCTATGCAAAACTCCCACTCAGAACACACACAATAGGATGGCAGAACAAGTGAACATTACACAAACAGTGATACAATGTGTGTTAGGAAGCGTCACTCAGCTATAATGCAGAAGCATGAAAACGCGACATCTACAAAAAGTAAGTACACACACTTACGTGCACAGTCCGCTGCTCCCTCACTACTCAACATTTCACAATGTGGGTTCACAATCACCTAATACTTCAACACACTTTTTCGGAAACTCGTACCGTAACCTAAAAAATGCTATGAAGGAGTAAAGCTGAAAATCTTTGCTTATGACACACGATAATATTACGACATTAGTGCCATGAAAATGGAAAAAAAAGTTAGGAAAGGAAACTAAGTATCGATAATTTCATATTAGGCCTAAAATTTGGTGAATTACGTAACAAAACATTGATAAACGATGATTAATTGCAGGTGACATACTGGAAGACAATAATTATAGCTCTGATGGAAATATCAGACAGCCACGTGAACACCAATAGGTTATGCTAAGGTGTATATATATATTTCCTGGTCACATTCCTGTCAGCATATTTATTAGTGTAAATACTATTAATTCAAAAATTTTTATGTATTATAATGCATAAATTCTTCAAATTATATTTAACAGAGTAAATGAAGCCAATGAAGATGATGAAACCGTCTCGAAACGCGTTTCGGTCCTAAAAGAAGAAAAATTGTGTTTGCTTTAGGCAGAACCACGTTTCCTTATTACATATTTCAGTTATTACTTCTTACTTTATCCCAGTTCCCATTGTCTTTTCCCACTTTCAACCTATATAATTCAAGATAAACCATTTCTAATTCAGCCTGAAGAGTAAGTCTTCGTTCGTTGCTCCATGATCCTCTTCTCTCGACTGTATAATCACAGCTCCATGGGAGAGCCTCACCTGATATTTTGTTGGCCTACCCTCTACAATCACCCCTTTGAAAGACAAATCTAGCGTTATATCATGTTTATTCCGTATTCACGACCCTATGGCAACATCCACATTTACCACCTATGATGCTACCATTAAAGAATACAGGAAAACACTAAAACACATTTAAACTGCAGTACAATAAGAACTAGTGAATGGTTATCTTCTGCTAGTCTGATCAACTAACTTAGAGACGGCGAACGGACGGAACAAATGAATGTTGACACCACACACATATTCGCTGTAAGTAAATTATAGGTTGCAGAAGACATGAAACAAATGAAAATTAAAAATGCTCGATATTTTAAACAACAAACAGACACTGTCTGGAAATTATGAAAAGCTCTGTTATGTATGCAAAACAAGACGTAGCGTTGTGCAATGCTGTTGCTGATACCAGTTTAAACGTTTCCCATCATTCCTATAAATCTACCACAATGGAACTAAATGTTGTCCATTCATTGTGTAGGTATGATATAACAACTGCTTGTCTTGCCTTTTCCAACATAAAAATTCTTCTACTCTTCTTGGTGGATTTATTAACTTTAGTTACAATTGTGGCTAAGATCACATGGTATTCGTTAAACCCTGCTTCTATATTGATACTGTCGATAAGCTCAGGCCTGTTTGTAGTTACAAGGTCATAAATATTTCCACGTGTGGGTTGTCAAACTAGTTGCTCAAGACAATTCTTGGAGAACGCAACCACAACTATTTCGCAAGACTGTTTCTCGTACCGTTTGCAGCTAATGTATAGTCGCCTCCAATATTACAATGAATCCATGGCCGAAATGGTGTCTGTAGAACTGGAAATTATGTCGACGGATTCTGTTCTTATCCAAATTAAACAGCTTTAAGCTACCCTACGATAATAATGACCGGCATCCAACATCCATTCATGATGCTGGTCCAAAACATGGCTGACCGAACTCTCTACCGAAACCATCGTACTGCATGCCTGAGACGTGGATTGGTATAAGAAAACTTACTCGCTTTCCACGACCACTACCAGATTGTATCGTAGATGCTCCATTAGCCATCTGCTTCGCAGATAACATTGCTGGGAGGACTGTATTGTTCGTAATGCACGCCTAGAGGTCAACAGAGACAGTCTCCAGAAAGCCAGGGCACAGCTCTTCTCCGTTCTCCACGGAGTACCTACGTGCCATAAAATGTAGATAGCGGAAATGAACTGGTGGTGTTGACTCCAGACAACAACTCCGAAGCAGATATATACTGTTTTGAGTCTGAAGAAAGCGACCGAATAAGATATAAGCAGTTCTCAGAGAAAATTCCCTCTTGGTAATGGTTCATGCAGAATAGTGAAAACGCATGCACGGTCTTAAACTCTAAACTTGGAATTACCCTTAGACGGATGTTGACAGACTGAACAGAGTACACAAGCCGCACTGCCCCGTTCGCTGTTGAAGACGCAGCGCTGTCTATTTAATGACAGTAACGTGCAGTTATGAGCTTACTTCTCTTACATTCGTGGCTTTGAGTGGCTTTAAGAAACGATATCCTACTGTCAAAAGAGTTTGTGTAACAGGGACCCTTGTTGAAACATCCATGTTAGTACATGGTATAGCCTCGATGGGTGGCAATGCAGGCCCTGACTCTGGCATCCAACAGATTGTACAGATGTTAAATGCTGTCATGGGACACGTTATGCCACACCTGTTCGACCCTTTCACCTAGTTCTGTAAGGGTTTTTGGTTGACAAAACCCACGAGTCACTTTTCGTTCCAGTGCATCACACGTGCACGACTGGAGACAAGTGCGGAGGTCGTGCTGGCCAGAAAAGTTGTAACACTTTTTGCAGAGCACGCTGAGTTTCACAAGAAGTGTAAGGACGAGCATTATCCTGCTGGAACAACACCCTCCTGTTGCAAGAAAGGCAAAAGAACGGATATGACAACATTCTGCACGTACCCAGCGCTGCGTAGCATACCCTTCAGAAACACCAAAGGTGAACGAGAGTTGTAGCTTATCCAATCCCAGACCATAAGGCCTCGGGTGAGGTTGATGTGTCTTGGACGGATGCACCTATGAGACAGTGCTCACCAGGTCTACGTCATGTGCATAAACCACTTCCAAATCCGTGCATGCAGAATCTGCTTTCATGGCTGAAGACCACGGCGCGCCATTCCATCTTCCAAGCGATCCTCTGACGGCACCAATCAAGCAGTGGACGTCGATGCTGTAGCGAGAGTGGAAGACAAGTTAAAAGTTGTACGTGCCCATAGTCCCATTGCTATCAACCGGTTCACAACAGTTCGTGTTGACACGTCTGGGCTGACAAGCCCTCTTATCTGTACCGTTATAGCTGCACTATGTACCACTCCTTCCTTTACAATAAGACAATCCTGGCGGGTGTCTGTACTGTGTGTACGTCCAGAACCTCGTCACAAGTGTGAGAATCTTCACGTGACCTCTGATATCATCATCGTTGCCCAATTGACTCAGCATGTCCAAATTATGTGGCTGTTCTTTTTCCCGGCAGTGTGTATGATGGAAGGCTAGAAATTTCTGAGAGGTTTCTATCGGTGAATTTCCATGATGTCCACCTGGGTACTTCGTGCACCATAAAGAAACCTATGTACAACGGAAATGATCGAAATATAAAATATTTTTGCGGTTTCGGTTATAGCATGTTCTGACTTAATTGTGTTTGAAATCCATCATATAAAGTTTTCATACATTTCTTCCTAACAGTTGGGGGCGCACGACAATAAACCTACAATCACTAAATACTGGTCCAAGGAACACTTGTAAGAGCTGTGCGGAGTGGCTGCGCGGTTTGATGCGTGATGTCAAGGACTGCGCGGTCCCTCCCGCCGGAGGTTTGAGTCCTCCCTCGGGCATGGGTTTATGGGTTGTTCTTAGCATAAGTTAGTTTAAGTAGTGTGTAAGTCTAGGGACCGATGACCTAAGCAGTTTGGCCCCTTGGAATTCACACACACTTTAACATTGTGAACATTTGTTAGAGAAAATAACTCCATAAATGCCAAAAAAGTCGTATGTAATAAACAACGATTTGATCGGTTAAAAAAGAAACAAAACAGCGCATAGTAGCTGAAATCAAAAAGTAGACTGTCAAGCCGTATTGCTCTAAACATTTTTAAAAAAGCAGTGTCTAATTGGGTTACTGTTAGTGAACATTTTTTGGTATGATAATATTCTTGTTACATTAAGAAGACAATCATGACAGCTATATCTATGGTGAATGAATTCGTACTTCCATGGACTTGGGGATGAAGAAGGCAGAGTGAATAGGCTACTTGCGTTAATAAAGATCTATTGGTAAACAAGATATGACTGCAGTAGATCCCTAAGAGGGAAAGATACAGTTGATTTTGTGTTTAATATGACCACAATTTTTTTTATATTCATGCTCAGAAGCAGCAGATTTATCTTTCTTGCTGATTTAAAGATTTTCGTAATATAAAACCAGTGATCTAATTTGTTACAGATCAGAAAGACTTGTTGTGCAACTAAGGAATTACGAGAAAGGAAGGAAACACGACAAATACAGCAGAATATAAAGGACAGCCTTCAGTCTCTAATGACCACAGTGTCGACAGAACTTTAAACGCTTTTTCTTCTTCTAAAGGACAACAAATAAACAACAATGACTTTGATGGCATAACTTTCGAGTTTGAACTTCACCGTAATTCGGGAAGCCATTTCCTCCATCCAGTGAAGCGAAGGTATGGCCACATATATGGTGAGCGTTTCAGCGTCTTAACGCGGAAAGACCTCTCCAAGACAGTTTGTAGAGCGCAGCCTTGGTGAAACGTCCATCAGATACGGATTCAGAATTATTTTGATTTCTGAAGACAGCTTCAATAGTACGATGTTGTGTAAAACTTGCAAGTGTTCACATTAAGGGAAGATCGAAATTTCATTCGGCTGAATACGCACAGTGACTGATTGTTTTGGAAATAATTCATTTTATGACGCAACCACACTAGTTTCAGTATGAAATTACTGATTTCGGCTGGCATCGGCCATTATCAGTTTTACGAGAAAATAAGGTCAAAAATTAAAACAACAGTAAAAAACATCGATGTCATAAGCATGCTGTGGTTATATTCCTACCACTAGAGAAACCACGAATATACACGAGGAGCGGAGAGACTTGTGTAAGAAAAGCTAACCCTAGTGGGGCTACAGACTGTCAGTTTATTTGTTATTGGGGTATTTCAGCAAAAGGTCTTCAAGAAAATTTTGAAAGATCACGCATAGGTAATTTATTCAATAAAATACGAGTATATAAAGCTGCATTACAATGTATGCAGATTTATGACAGAGATGTGAGGCATTTTTAACAATAGCGTACATTTCGCAAAATGTTAAGAGAGTACGCTAATAAGTTTACAGCATTTATATTTGAAATTTTTTAAAACATGTATATAATTTTCCAAATGAAAGTTTCACTCTGCAGAGGAATGTGCGCTGATAAGAAACTTCCTACGAGATTAAAACAGTGTGGCGGACCGGATCATTCTCCTTTAGGTAACAAGTGTTCCACAGACTGTGTTACCCAACCACAACTCACGATCCGTCCTCAGAACTTTATTTCCGCCTGTTCTTCATCTCCCGCCTTCCAAACTTCGCCGAAGCTCTCCTGCGAAACTTGCAGGACTAGCAATCTGGAAGAAAGGATATTGTGGAGACATGGCTTGGTCACAGTCCGGGAAATGTTCTCCGAATCAAATTTTCATTCTGCAGCGGAATGTACGCTGATATGAAATTTCCTGGCAGATTAAAACTTTCATTCTAAAAACATCACCCAGACTTTGGCTAAGACATAACTCCGCAATATCCTTTCTTCCAAGAGTGCTAGCCCTGCAGGATTCACAGGAGAGCGTCTGTGAGGTTTGAAAGGTAGGAAATGAATTACTGGCGGAAGTAAAGTGCTGAGGACGGGTTCTGACTCGTGCTTGGGTGGTTCAGTCGGTATAACACTTACTAGTGACTGGAAAAGGTCTTGAGTGCGACTCTCGGTCTGACGCACAGTTTTAATTTGCCAAGAAGTTTCATTTGCAATGAGAACTACTTAATACATAAATATTATTGTTAAGAGAAAACACTGAACATTTTCAGGGCCTTATTTTATGAAAATGATATCGCTTCTGACCAGCAGAGGGCACCTAAGTGTGGTACTCTGCTTGCTGCGCGTGTGCTCATTCCTCATTGACAGTGCTCTCGTTCAGGCAGTCCGGGCAGCCAGCTGACAGCAAGCGAATTCGACCCGTAGTGCATTCGTTATGTTTACGTGCAGCGTCAGATGGCATGTGGAATAAGGTATGTTTATAATTTTACTGTAGTTTAATTTTGGTGTAATCTGCGTAACTTCTGTTCTGTAAATGTGGTGCTCTCCAGCTGTTACTAATTGAAAATAGGTAATATTAATGATTAACAGTTTGACGTAAGCTGTTTATTGATAGTAGTTACCGGACTATCTTCTGGCGTTGCCCATCGTCAGCGGTATCTGTATGATACAAAAGACACATATATAATACTTTACTTACAGTGCATATAACAGTGTTTTATATACCGATCACTTTCAGTATACCATAATGTCTCTTGCACTATAGTTATGTTCTCTAGCCTATTCTAATGACATTTTTTCGTAATATTTATGTAATAATACAATGGTGTGATTTAATCATATATAATTAGCACAAGGAATTTTTTTTCGAAAATATACGCAGCTGTCATTGACAATCGTTGTATATGCAAACCTTACTTTTTGTTATACATCGTAAAGAATATATAGGATTACTTCTAATTTGTTTTATCTCTGTTAGCAGAACAAGGAAATGTGTTAACATTAAAGAATTCTAGCAAAATTATCGCCGTATTTTTTATGTCGGTTTGCTCATTTAAAATAACATAAAGATGTTTCGTTATATATTGGAAAATTTCTGTTTCTTCCAATATATGTAGTAAGCTACTTTTTTCGGTAGTATGTAGGACTGGTAGCTGTTGTACCATGTCACTTGAAAGAACAACACCACAAAGCCTACGGCGTGACACAAAGCCTGTTACTCTTACGTATTGCCGAAAAAGAGAGTTTAACAAATTTTTGGGACAGATAGAAATTTTCATATGTGTTACGAAACATCCTGAGATTATTTTAAATTAACAGATCTGTCGAAATCTGTCGAAAACTTCGTTAGTATTCTTTAATGACAATATGTTTCTTCGGTCTGCTGACAGAGATAATATAAATCAGAAGTAGCATTAAATATATATTTTATGATGTACAACAAAAGGTAACCTTTACATGTACAACAACTGCCAATGATAACTGCGTATATTTTCGAGATAAAATCCGTATGCTAATTTTATATCGCATTATTACGTGACTATTATGAAATACTGTCATTTGCGCACGCTAGAGAACATGGGGCATTACAATGAATTTAAAACCACATATGCACGGTGACACTATAATACACACTGCAAGTAAGGTAATATATATATGTGTCATTGGTGGATAACAAGTGCTGCCAATGATGGGCAACACCCGAAACTAGTCCGGCAACTAAAACCAACAAGCAACTTATATCAAACAATTAATAATTAATATAACTTATTTGCATAACTTCCCTTTTAACTTTTAAACTTAATTGTCTTGAAGATCTGAGAATGGGAGATACCGGCGGAAACCAGTCTTTCCACTTGAACTTCGTGTGACTGACCCGATCAATTTAAGTTTTGGACTCAGAAATTACCGCTATGTGCTGCGAAACAGAATCTTAACGATGGTAGCAGACAGTGACATTAGTTTGCTTGAGGCTGGAGCTGGAATGTTGTTATGGCTTTAGCTAGTTGACCCTTGTGCTTCCCAGACTTGAAGAGATTAATTGTTGTGGCACCTACATGGCAGTGATAATTATACCAGATGACACGAGTAATTCACAACTGAAGTGTCTAAAACATTAACTAATGTTAATGTTCGATTTTATTACTATTTTGAAGACCCTATGTACTGTAGATACATCACAACTCTTCGTCGTAAAGCTTCGTCCCGTTGATGAACTTAGAATGATTTTGCTCAGATGCTTATAACTTTCCTTCATTACTCCAATACGTAGCTCGATCCGCAAATAGTAATAAATATTTGAAGTCAGCGTTGTATGAGGATAGAGCAAGAAACTGTAATAGGAGACCGCATACGCATACCGCTGGTACGATCTGTTCTTGAGTACTTGGCTCTGAGCACTATGCGACTTAATTTCTGAGGTCATCAGTCGCCTAGAACTTAGAGCTAATTAAACCTAACTAACCTAAGGACATCACACACATCCATGCCCGAGGCAGGATTCGAACCTGCAACCGTAGCGGTCGCTCGGCTCCAGACTGCAGGGCCTAGAACCGCACGGTCACTCGGGCCGGCTCTTGAGTACTACTCAAGTATTAAGGGTCCGTACCACGTGGGATTGAAGGAAGATATCGAAGCAATTCAGAGGCGGGCTGATAGATTTGTTACCGGTAGATTCGAACAACACGTCTAAGTACTACGGAGATGATTCGGGAACTCAAATGGGAATCCCTGGAGGGAAGGCGATGTTTTTTTTCTAGAAATACTGCTGAGAAAATTTAGAGAACCGGTATTTGAAGCTGAATGCCTAACGACTCTACTGCCGCCAACATACATTGCGCATAAGGACCACGAAGATAAGATTCGAGATATTAGGGCTCATACGGAGGCACATAGATAGTCGTTTTTCCGTCACTCTGTTTGTGACTGGAATAGGAAAGGAAACATCGGAATAACATCGGAAGTTCACTTAGGCTTTTTGCGGATGATGCTGTAGTACATCGAGAGGTTGTAACATAGGAAAAGTGTACTGAAATGCAGGAGGATCTGTACGAATTGACGCGTGGTGCAGGGGATGGCAATTGAATCTCAGTGTAGGCAAGTGTAACGTGCTGCGAATACATAGAAAGAAAAATCCTTTATGATTTAGCTACAATATAGCAGGTCAGCATCTTGAAGCAGTTAACTCCATAAATTATCTGGGAGTAGGTATTAGGAGCGATTTAATATGGAATGACCATATAAAATTAATCGTCGGTAAAGCAGATGCCAGACTGAGATCCATTGGAAGAATCCTAAGGAAATGCAGTCCGAAAACAAAGGAAGTAGGTTACAGTACACTTGTTCGTCCACTGCTTGAATACTGCTCACCGGTGTGGGATCCGTACCAGATAGAGTTGATAGAAGAGATAGAGAAGATCCAATGGAGAGCAGCGCGCTTCGTTACAGGATCAGCTAGTAATCGCGAAAGCGTTACGGAGATGAGAGATAAACTCCAAAGGAAGACTCTGCAAGAGAGACGCTCAGTACCTCGGTACGGGCTTTTGTTGCAGTTTCGAGAACATACCTTCACCGAGGCGTCAAGCAGTATATTGCTGCCTCCTACGTATATCTCACGAAGAGACCATGAGGATAAAATCAGAGAGATTAGAGCCCACACAGAGGCATACCGACAATCTTTCTTTCCACGAACAATGCAAGACTGGAATAGAAGGGAGAACCGATAGAGGTACTCAAGGTACCCTCCGCCACACACCGTCAAGTGGCTTTCGGAGTATAAATGTAGATGTAGACTAGTAGTGGTACATGGTACCCTCCGCCACGAACCGTACGGTGGCTTGCGGTGTATCTATTTAGATGTAGTTGTACATGTACAACGTTATCAGCAAACCTCAAAGTTCTTATTTCTTCTCACTGAACTTTAATTCAAGATACGGTTGGCGTATAGTGCACCAAGCACATCGTAACCCCGTCACATCTGCGCCTGCCCTGTGAGAACAAATAATGGACTCACGACAACATTCTGTGCCATCCCGTACCATTGGTCGGAAACTAACGGCAAGCAGTGTAGGGGGTTAGCGTCCAATGCTTACGCTACCGTTAACACCACAACACAAACATCAGTGTTTGGAAGCATAGGCGCCGATGGATAGCGTCACATTGTGTTCTGTGGTGAATCACGCTTCTGCGCTACCATGGATGACCAGTGTCGGCGATTATGACAGCGACCTGGGTAGAGGTCTCATTTTCCCATCGGATAAAATTTTCCGTCACGGCTGGTAGTGATTGAGGTAACTCTGAAGATCAACGGTATGTCACGAATATTCTGTGTCTTCACCTGTCAGCTCTCTCGCGACAGCATCGTGGTGCCATTTTTCAACAGGACAATGCTCGTGCAAACGTGACTCGTGTCTCTATGAACTGCCTGCGATTGAGGTACTCCCGTGGGCAGCAAGAGTCCCAGATCTGTCCCCGACAGTCCACGTGTGGTATCAGATCGGACGTCAACTCCATCATAGTGCCCGTATCTAGGATATCAAGTAGCAGTTACATCAGCTGTGGTCCAACTCGTCTTATGAGAGGATACAATGGCTGTATGATACCCATTCCAACCGAAACAGTGCATGTATAGAGCCCAGAGGGCGTGCTACGTCATGCTGATAAGTAGGCTTATACTGAAAAGTTTTTGTATATTTGACTCGAATTTGTAATCACTGAAATAACATCACGTCATTCCCTCTCATACCGTGAAGTATTATTTTGTTTCCTCCTCTCCTTCTGGGTGCGTCACCTCCTTCGTCAGGCATTGTATATACTTGCATTTTTTAAAGATTGTTGGCTAACAGTTACTCATTTCTCAGCTATACTTTCCGTTAATAATATTGCCATATTTATGAACTAATTAACTTTTTAACTGCTTATATCTTTATATTGACATGATGCATAAAATATCATTGTGTCAATGATCAATCTACGAACAAACTAAACAACTTCTGTTGCTTATTTAAACTTATACTATTAACTAATTTTGGATATCCAACCGTTCGTCTTCAAGCTGTAAGAACTATCTATTTTGCGTATATTTTCCTATACTTCTTGGGAATAGCCGTCACACTCTGCGATAAAGGGTTCAAAAATGATTCAAATCGCTCTGAGCTTTAAGGGAATTAACATCTGAGGTTATCAGTCCCCTATAACATAGAACTGCTTAAACCTAACTAACATAAGGACATCACACTCATCCATGCCCGAGGCAGGATTCGAACCTGCGATTGTAGAGGTCGAACGGGCGATAAAAGGTTTTAAGTACAAATTTCAGTGAATATTATAAGAGGAACATTAAAAACGCATATACACTCAGGAACAGTAAGCTGCTCCTTCTACAGAGGGTGACACCGATTTGTAGATTTGCTCCTTAAGGTTGTGTGGAACACTTCATAGTCAGAGTAAGAAACCTTTGCTTGCCATTTACTATGATTTGAATTTATTCTGTAGACTGACTGACGTGTTTTACGAATCTCTGTTAATTTCCTACCAATACATATTCTGTGTCGTCTAAATAATTATTTCACTGTGTGTTATGTACGCGGTATACTCTAATGATCTTTCAAAATGTCTACTTTGTTGGTTGCCTCTCCTTAGGCAGTTTGTTGTACAATTTCTATCCCTGTAAGAAAATGACGTAACGTATTTTTTATTTAATTGATGTCGGTAAATGGATGCTAAGTCTTTCTGTTTCGTGATTATGAATGCTGATGTTAGTGTAATAATCACTGAAGTTCTTCTTAATGTACGTAATGAATTAGCAGAGTACTACACTTATGCAGACTTTCTAGCTGTTTAATCAGATCTTGGGGCTGAGCCCAGTTGTTGTTTCCGGTTATTACTCTTACGAACCCTTTTGTGTAGTGTCTGAATTGAGTCCACATTCTGTCTGTTGGATCTCCAATAAATGTTTCCATTGATAAGGATTAGGTGCAGAGGTAGTAAGGAGGCACAGTTTGTTACGAAATGATGATAATAAGCTAAAAACGTGACATGCTGATGAAATTCTCTTTGAAAGTATCTTCATGTGTTTATTCCTCTTTAGGTGACATTTAAAGCCATTCGTAAGAAATTTTGTGTTTCTTAAACAGTCCATAAAATTATCATCTACATTGGTTAACACACAATAATTTTCCCTCTTTAAACAGAAATTGAATCTGATTCTTTTCTTTATGTCCAATTATAATTTATTACAAGCTGACCAATTATAAACTACCTAGACGGTTTTATTACCTTTCTCTACCAGGTGTTTTAGCGTTTAATTCGTTATTGCCATGTTGCTGTCGTCAACAACAGAGGTTTATCTTATGTTTGGGATTGTCTGGAAAGCCATTGACGTAGATCAAGAACGACACTGATTCTAGGACTCTACCCTGAGAAGCCAATACTCACGTAGTTTGCACCTGATCAATGTTTCACTAGACGTTTCACTTTATATAAGGCCTATATTACTTCTAACCTCTGCATTCTGTTTTTATATAATCGGGATCCGTCATCGGTTACTCCCCTTATTCCTGGTCATTATAGATATCATAGCAAAATTTTATCTTTAATCGTACTGATTGCCACTGACAAACAATACCTGAAACGAACATAACCGTTCTTATGGAACAGTCACAAAGAATACTTCAGGAGTTACAAACTTCGTTAAATGTTACATTCTACAAATGGACATTATCGGATGAACAGACATTTCCTTCCTGTAATCTTAGCTTCGAAACAATTATACGTGACAAGAGTAAGAACTCTCTCGCTTTAGACATTGTACCAAGAACTTCTCTCTGTGGCATTATTTTCTCTTACTTAAGGATCTTAACTGGATTTATTTAAAGGATTGTGTAAGAATCTGTACGGTACTCCGAGTAATTAACTGGCTTGAAATATATTCACTCGCGTTAATTGGTAAAGAATAATATAGGAACTTGGGTGCCTATATAAGAAGAAAAGAGAAATTTCCATGCGCCAACGAGCTCCCACAACTCAGTTACCCGTCCAAAAAGTAGTGGACAGTAATTAGCTAGTTAGCGAGGTTGACAAACAGCGTGATGTAGTGGGTCCAGCCGGTAATCTCCAGCCACGAGCCGCGCTGCGCGATGCTATCTGCGACAGGGGCTGCCGGCTGCCGCCTGCCGAACTGCAAACATCGCCGTTCTCTGCCCCACGCGAGGGAAACTAAATTTAATGTCCGCCGGCCGGACGCCTCGTCCCTGAACGATGTGAACCCAGCACGCACTGCATTTAATGCGACTCTCTAGCTTCGGCCTTTTAACTCCTTTGGGGAAAATTATGCGCCCTGGCTGCTGTGGCAACCGCTGAGAAGTTATGCTTTGCGGAAACGTCACCTTCAATCTGTAGGATCTGATGTTATGGATCATCTTTTTTTAAATGAAGTAACGACTTTCGTCACCTAAAGCACACAAGAGTTTTTCGCAGAATGAGTCTCAGTACTACATATATCAGACGTACTGTCGAATGGAACAGCGATTAGTAAAATAGCAAAAAAATTGCTTTTGGTACCAAGTACCATCATCAGTCCATACTACGTTCAGAAACATCACAGTTAAACTACTCTTTAGGATATAATTATAAAATATTTTTGTGTGTGATGGTTAAAGTATATTACAAAGTGCAACTGCAAAATACAGATAGCCTCTTACACCCATCGCAGTTAGCGAGTGTAACGACTGAGTGCCAGAGGTTAGGGGTAAGGGGCTGCCTATGTTTAAGGTCTTATTTTATACCCTACTTCAGGTATTGCAACAACACTCAACCTTGCTAAGGACAGAAGCGCCGTTTATGTTATGAGTCTCCCGACACTGTGGCCTGATTAGCACTGTGTGTTATATCATTCGATTCTGGTTACATCTTTTAACGGTACCAATTTGGCTTAATCATATTACGATGAAAATACAAGGCTTCGTCTGCTTTAATCAGTTATGTTTCATTAAATTTTGAAGCTCATGTTTTCTAGACAAGGTAATTATAATTAACGTTTCAAAATTAATTCTGAGACAACTAATTTAATATAAGTCACATGGGGTCGTAAATGCCAGGAAGCATCCCAAAAACAGATGAGAAATGTCGAACATGTGACGTCACCATATGATGTACCTCGCCGCATGTGCAGTTGTTGGACCTGGGAGTGAAGGGATGACGGAATGATTCAGTGCTGGCATTGCAGCAAACAGTGCAAATTTCGTCACCTGTTGTCAATCTGACCTCTTGTAAACGTGGAAGTTACAAAATTATTGTCCTCGACGTAAACAAGTAAAAGCTGTTCTTATTTTGTTTTTCTTTACTATTGTGCCTTCTTTCTTGTTTACAGACATTATTTAGTAAAGAATACGCAGGTTATTTAAAACACAATTCGGAAACATGTATTCGTTCACGTGTGATGCAATACAATAGGGTTTTGTTGTACTGTACTTTGCAATAAACCATCCAAGATCAGGAGACCGATCAATACAATAATAAATCGTACCTCAATGTGCAAACGTAATTGTCTCACGCAACGAAGAGCCGCAATAAAGTCACGCACGTGAGCTCGGAGCCCCATCGACGTGAGTTCTTGGGTTATGATGATCAGGGGTGACAGACAAATAGGCTCAACCACTGTACCTGTAATGAAGTACATCATGTGGTGGCATCACATATCCAACGTTTGTCATCCACTTTCTGGGTATTTCCAGATATTTCCAAGCTCATGTGTCTCACATCACTCCGGAGATTTTTAAACGTATACACTCCTGGAAATTGAAATAAGAACACCGTGAATTCATTGTCCCAGGAAGGGGAAACTTTATTGACACATTCCTGGGGTCAGATACATCACATGATCACACTGACAGAACCACAGGCACATAGACACAGGCAACAGAGCATGCACAATGTCGGCACTAGTACAGTGTATATCCACCTTTCGCAGCAATGGAGGCTGCTATTCTCCCATGGAGACGATCGTAGAGATGCTGGATGTAGTCCTGTGGAACGGCTTGCCATGCCATTTCCACCTGGCGCCTCAGTTGGACCAGCGTTCGTGCTGGACGTGCAGACCGCGTGAGACGACGCTTCATCCAGTCCCAAACATGCTCAATGGGGGACAGATCCGGAGATCTTGCTGGCCAGGGTAGTTGACTTACACCTTCTAGAGCACGTTGGGTGGCACAGGATATATGCGGACGTGCATTGTCCTGTTGGAACAGCAAATTCCCTTGCCGGTCTAGGAATGGTAGAACGATGGGTTCGATGACGGTTTGGATGTACCGTGCACTATTCAGTGTCCCCTCGACGATCACCAGTGGTGTACGGCCAGTGTAGGAGATCGCTCCCCACACCATGATGCCGGGTGTTGGCCCTGTGTGCCTCGGTCGTATGCAGTCCTGATTGTGGCGCTCACCTGCACGGCGCCAAACACGCATACGACCATCATTGGCACCAAGGCAGAAGCAACTCTCATCGCTGAAGGCGACACGTCTCCATTCGTCCCTCCATTCACGCCTGTCGCGACACCACTGGAGGCGGGCTGCACGACGTTGGGGCGTGAGCGGAAGACGGCCTAACGGTGTGCGTGACCGTAGCCCAGCTTCATGGAGACGGTTGCGAATGGTCCTCGCCGATACCCCAGGAGCAACAGTGTCCCTAATTTGCTGGGAAGTGGCGGTGCGGTCCCCTACGGCACTGCGTAGGATCCTACGGTCTTGGCGTGCATCCGTGCGTCGCTGCGGTCCGGTCCCAGGTCGACGGGCACGTGCACCTTCCGCCGATCACTGGCGACAACATCGATGTACTGTGGAGACCTCACGCCCCACGTGTTGAGCAATTCGGCGGTACGTCCACCCGGCCTCCCGCATGCCCACTATACGCCCTCGCTCAAAGTCCGTCAACTGCACATACGGTTCACGTCCACGCTGTCGCGGCATGCTACCAGTGTTAAAGACTGCGATGGAGCTCCGTATGCAACGGCAAACTGGCTGACACTGACGGCGGCGGTGCACAAATGCTGCGCAGCTAGCGCCATTCGACGGCCAACACCGCGGTTCCTGGTGTGTCCGCTGTGCCGTGCGTGTGATCATTGCTTGTACAGCCCTCTCGCAGTGTCCGGTGTCAATGTGTTCTTTTTTCCATTTCCAGGAGTGTATAAGAATCATCATGTATATTTGAAATTATTATCTTTTCATTATTTCATAACTTATTGTTCACGAGATGTAGATTATCCTAAATGGCTCTGAGCACTATGGCACTTAACATCTGAGGTGATCAGTCCACTAAAACTTAGAACTACTTAAACCTAACTAACGTAAGGATATCACACACATCCATGCCTGAGGCAGGATTCGAACCTGTGACCGTAGCGGTCGCGCGGTTCCAGACTGAAATGCCTAGAACCGCTCGGCCACACCGTAGATTATCCTACAGAAGTATTTGGTTTCCCTTTCCGTGACAGATCGAAAGACAGGCATTACGGTTCTATATTGTTAGTCTGACGACGATTTTGGTGGTTATCAGCTAGAAGAGATGAAACACATTCTTTAGGTATCATACAGAAATTCATTTTATAAATATTTCTTAAAGAGTGTTTTAATTGTGCACTGTGATGTTTTTGATTTTCGTATGGCTCTGAGCACTATGGGACTCAGCTGCTGTGGTTATCAGTCCCCTAGAACTTAGAACTACTTAAACCTAACTAACCTAAGGACATCACACACATCCATGCCCGAGACAGGATTCGAACCTGCGACCGTAGCAGTCGCACGCTCGTATGGCCTATTGATGATATTTGGTAGCAAAACTGGTAGTCACTTAAAAAACTAAAATCGTGATCATAGACTAAAGAAATGACATTTTTTCCATTCTGGGTATTGATTATCCTTTTTATACCAGATATTGTGTTCATCTCGTATGTTGGGGTCGGCGGCTGACCTAGTACACCAAGCATTACGGCGTAAAGTCAAGCGCCGGCACGCCAGTCAGGAACGAGAGAGAACAGATGGCTGGTAGAAGACGTCGGCCAATTGCACGCTGACTGACCTCTCTCCAGGACGACAACGCGACAGCACCGGCCCCTATAAGAAGAGGACATAAGCGCCGCGCCCGACTGGTCGTGGCCCAGTTGAAGAGTAGCCTCAAGATTAGCGAGTTCTATAGCAGCATCAGCACTAGTTACTTTGCTTGTAGAATCTATGTAACACGACTTAGAAATGTTTAAACTAAAGAACATCTCTTATTTTGCATGTCGCCCTTTGCTTGCGACACTTCTGTGTAATAGCCAAAATTAAGTATTGGGTTTCCTTTTGTAATATAACTCATTAATAATATTTGTCTGAATGATTGTCTAGCGATCCGAGCAAGCAGGTTTCTTAGACACTCCATACCTGATGACGAGGCTGGACTTAACACCATGATAAAAAATAATCCTTTCACGGCCACTGTTAGGAGTTTTGAGTTTACTTATTCACATGTCTGATTTTGTGATATTCATTCTCAACTCCGCGTTTTCCCAGCCCCATGACAGGAACCACAGAGGACGACGACTGGCAGTGACGGTAACCACCTGGAAAACCTTACAGAGCCAACGGCTTCGTGCGGGTGAGACCATTTGATGTTACATCAGTGACTAAATAGCACTACAAAACATCTGGTGTCGTCTGTTCTCCATCTCACAGGCGGACACCAAAGGCATCTGTTCCCAATGTAAGGGTGGCCTATTATGACATGGAAAGGGAAGTTATCACAGTTACAAAGTCACCAGGAAAACTATATCGATAGTATCACAGGTCCTTCGAAGGTAAAAGTTAATTCTGGATGTAAAATGTCTTCCCCTTAGGATGTCCGAATGGGAAACGCTGAGAGAGGTCACACTGAAACAAAGCCGTTGATTAAGAAAAGGAACATAGACTGTTAAGACACTTTTACAAGCGTGGATGTTGAAGAAACCGAGGAAGGAAATGAGAAGAAACAATATGGATACAATTGGAATATATGAAATGAGATGGTGACAGAATGGAGAATTTTTAAGTCATGAATTCAGAGTATTTTATTCTGGAGCAACATGTAAAGGAATTCGTGGTGTTGGCATAATATAAAGATGAAATGTCAATGATAAACTGTTATTAGTGAGATATATAGGTGAATTGTTGATGGTTGTGAAAATTCAAGGAAATGATAAATATGTAGTGATTGTCCAAATATACATAACACACAGCGGACAACCTGATGACGAAATAAAATAAAAAATAAAATGTTATAATAGAGAAAGAAACGGCGGTACTCACACAAAAGTAATGAGTGATTAGAGTGATAGTTGGCGCAAAAAAAAAATCGCTTTCATTAGTTCAGTTGACTCAAATACCATACTGACGACATTCTGATACAAGAGAGATTTGGAAGTTGCTTGAAAAATGGTAAGACATCGTCAGGAGAAGATATAAATTAGATCATGTCCTCTTGGCAGAAGAAATAATTATTCTGTTGAAAATTGAGAAAAAAGAGAAATGAAGAGGAAAATTTAATCTGGAAGGACTTAAAAAAGAAGTGCAGAAAGTATTCGAAGAAAATTCCCATGAAAAAAGGACCGAAATACACAACTCATCATACAAAAGTAATAACTATTAGATTAATCTTAAGAATTGTATACAGAAAGCAGCAGATGGAGCACATGGCTTCAAAGAGAAGAACAGCGTTGAGAAACCATATGTAGTGCAGTGTTGGAAACGAAAGGATAAAAGTACTGGTCCAAAAGAAGGTAGAAAAAGGTAAAGGAATCTAAACAATTAGCTCCGATGAAATGATAACGCTACAGCTTCATGTATACGACGGAAACGTAAAAAAAACTATGTAACGAGAAAGGTAAGAGAGTTACTTTTTAATGTACTTGGAAGCAAATAACTGGAACTTCAGGAGGAGGAAGGGGAACGTCATGTAAATTATGAAATATGAGAATGATAATGAAAAAAAGAAGAAGAAAACTAAGTAATAATGAATGAGTGGAAGATGCACTTAGAAGAAGTCACCTACATGATTTGGAAATAGAGGGTGAAAAAAAAATAGCTCTAAGTGGACAAAGGATTTCCAATCATAATAGACGCTCAAGGACATGAAATGCGGAGGAAAAACTTTTCGAGATGCGATTCCGAATGAACTAATTAAAGAATAAACCATGGAAAGGTGAAAACACTGAATATGTGCTGAAACATTTATAAAAAAAAGGAAGTGTTCCGAAGACATCGCAGAATCAATGATGGTCGCAATACCGAAGAAAACAAGTGCCGAATATACTGATTATAGGACAATAAGTTTGATTCTTCATTCGGCAAAAATACTGCTGAGAACAGTGAAGAGATGATTGGAATCAGAAGCTGAGAAAGAATTGAACGATGAAGACTTCGGTTTCACAAGAGGGAAGGTAGAAGAGGTCCAGCTGGTCTGTTTCAAATAAGTAGGAAAGATATCTAGAAAAAGATATGGACGTTTTTGCAGTTTTTTTTAATTTGGAAAAAGCCGTTGATATAGTTCAGTGGATCAATCTTTAAGAATCCTTGAAGATGGTCGAAATTAATTGAAACGAAAAGATGCCAATAAGCTATTTATACATCAAACAACGAACAAAGAGTGAAAGTAAGAACAGGGTATGAGATGAGAGGAGTAATTAAAAGTGGGAGAGGTGGTAGACAAGACTAGTGTCGTACACCCACTTTAATATATGTTTAGATGATTTAGCTAAAATCTGCTAACAGTGAAAATGAAAAGACAGTTATTAATATTGAATAAATACTTCACGGAAGTCTGCTTTGTCAGTCTCGAGCTTTCGACGATTGCCTCCGTCGTCATCGTCACATTTCAGAAGGCCGTTACGTACTTTAGTTGCATGAGTTATTTCATGGAAACTTCACAGTCACGGAACCTCCATATGCTACTAGTGATTATGGCGATGTCTATGAGTGAAGAACATTAACAATGATGCTGATTTCATTTCATGTTTGGATCACTCGATTGATTTCTTTGTTGACTTTCAGCATTAAGCGTTTCTTTCTGTTCACTAGTAAGGGTGTTACCAGAGTGTCGATAAAGTTGTTGTTACACATTTAGGAATCTACTGATGATTACGACAGAGGAAGTGGTCGAAACCTCAAGATTGACAAATCTGTCCTGCAAGAACGCCGTGAAACATTTATTTAGGAATGTCGCCGCGAAAAACTACGTTGTCAAATAAAAATACGTTAAAAAACAGAAGACCCGCTTTGAGGAGTATGGAATGAGGAAAAACGTGAAGACGACGAAAGCAACGATTTCTTCAACACAAGTCACCTAATTCCCTTAAATTCCGGTGGGGGGGGGGGGGGAGGGGCAATGAGCTGTGACGCCACGTTCAGCCACATCCCAGATGTGTTCTGCCGGGTTCAGATCGGGTGAATTTGGGGAGGGGGGGGGGGGGCGGGCAGCATATGAATTGGAACTCGCCACTGTATTCCTTGAACCACTCCGTCACACTCCTGGTCTTATGACATGGCGCATCATCTTGTTGAAAAATGCCCCTGCCGCCTACGATACTCTTTGACCGTCATGATGCCTTGCATGAGCTCCACTGGACCCATGGATGCACAAGTGAATGTTTCCCAGAGCATAATGGAGCCGCCGTCAGGTTGTCACAGTCCCCCAGTACAGTTGTCAAGGAGCTGTTCCCCTGGAAGACGACACGTTCGCACCCTCCCATCGGCATCATGAAGGTATCGGTAATCATCCGACCATGCAACGCCCTGCAACTGCGCTAACGTCCGGTGCCGATGGTCATGTGCCCATTTCAGTCACAGTTGCTGATGTCGTGGTGTTAACAATTGCGCATCCATGTGCCGTCGGCTGCGGAGGCCCATCGGTAGGAGTGTTCGGTGCACTGTGTGTTCAGGCAAACTTGTACTCTGCCCAGCATTAAAGTGTCGTGTTAGTTCTACCACAGTTCGCCGCTGGTCCTGTTTTAGTAGTCTGCCCAGCCTACGACATCGACACCCGTAATTTGGAGTGGCCGCCCATTCCGTCAACTTCTGGACATGGTTTCACCTTGGTTCCGCCATGTGTTGAAGAAAATCACCACTGCACTCCTCGAACATCCGACAAGTCATGCAGTTTCTGGAATGCTCTTGCTGAGCCCTCGGGCCATCGAAATCTGCCCTCAACGAAATAGCGATCCTTCCCCATTCTACAGATGGACAGCACGCCCTCTGATACTAAATGCACACTGCATGTTCCAACTAGCAGTCATTCCTTTCCAGGTGACTCTGCTATCGCCTGGACGGGTTTATATCGATAGTACTGCGGTGTTCATACATTTCTGGCTGATCAGTGTATACCGGGCAACAACGGGAAAACGGAACAGTCATTGTATTCGTAAAACCAGAAATCAAGGCATGTGTTGTTAAATGGTAACTTTATTACTTTTTTGTTGTAGATAAAATTTATATCACGAGATTTAATTCCAGCTACTTTTAGAATTCTAGTGTTTCCGTAATTTTTTTATTGTACAAATGCTATAAATGAAGGTTTGTTTTCCTCTAGTCTTACTTCTAACATACGTTATGTGGTCACTACTGCTTCACGTGTTCCTACACTTCTACTGGACAAATCTGAAATCTGTTTCTCTACAGGTTTCTGCACCATCATCATAATCGTTATCAAAATCTGTACTCAATGAAATCGAAATACAATTACAGGAATTCGAAGGCGAAATAGTAAAGAAGTAACGTTAGTAACATATGAAATGCAAAGGCACTTGCCAGGAGGAGGAATTACTTCCGTTTGCCGCGCTGGATTAGCCGAGCGGTCTAGGCGCTGCAGTCATGGACTGTGCGGCTGGTCCCGGCGGAGGTTCGAGTCCTCCCTCGGGCATGGGTGTGTGTGTTTGTCCTTAGGATAATTTAGGTCAAGTAGTGTGTAAGCTTAGGGACTGATGACCTTAGCAGTTAAGTCCCATAAGATTTCACACACATTTGAAAATTTTTTACTTCCGTTTATCCGTGAATGAACGCTTGATGGCCTTCCTTTTGTGTGCCACTTCTCCGCCTCGTGGTGATAGAACAGCAGCAGCAGCAAACATCGTGTTTATTTCCAGAGGACCTCCACGAAGCAATTCCAAAGCTTTACGTTCCTGGTCGCACCGTTCACCAAGTTCCTCGGACGCACCAGAGAAATTGTTCTGAAAATTGCCCACGTGTCACATTAGCAAATGCACATTTAGAAAGATCTTGCATCTGAACTCTTTAAACGACTTTAGTATACACTGAAGAGCCAAAGAAACTGGTACATCTTTCTGATATCGTCTAGGGCCACCACGAACAAGCGGAAGTTCCGCAACACGACGTGGCATGGAGTCGACTAATGTCTGAAGTAGTGCTAGAGCGAACTGCCACCATGAATCCTGCAGGGCTGTCCATAAATCGGTAAGAGTACGAGGAAATCTCTTTTGAACAGCGCATTGCAAGGCATACCAGATACGCTCAACAATTTTCATGTCTCGGAAGTCTGGTGCCCAGCGGAAGTGTTTAACCTCAGAAAAGTGTTTCTGGATCCACTCTGTAGCAATTCTGGACATGTGGGTGTCGCATTGTCCTGCTGGAAGTGCCCACGTCAGTCGGAATGTAAAATGAACGTGAATGGATGCAGGTGATTAAACAGGCTCCTTACGTACGAGACACCTGTCGGTCGTATTTAGACGTGTCAGGGGTCATATATCATTCCAACTGCTGACGCCCCACGCCATTACAGAGCCTCCACCAGCTTGAACACTCCCCTGGTGATATGCAGAGTCCATGGATTCATGAGATTGTCTCCACTCCTGTATACGTCCATACGCTCGATACAACTTGATACGAGACTCGTCCGACCAGGCAACATGTTTCCAGTCATCAGCAATAAAATGTCTCGGTTGACGGGCCCAGGCGAGGCGTAAAGTTTCGTGTCATGCAGTTATCAAGAGTGCACGAGTGGGTCTTCGGCTCCGAAGTGGAAAAACGTTGTGTGAAATGACGAATCACGGCACACAATGTGGCTATCCAATGGTAGAGTAGGGATATGGTGAATGCCCCGTGAACGTCATCTACCGGTCATCTACACTTTCGTTGAATGGTTCGCACGCTGACACTTGTTGATGTTACAGCATTGAAATCTGCAGCAATTAGCGGAAGGGTTGCACTTCCGTGACGTTGAACGATTCTCTTCCGTCGTCGTTGATTCCGTTCTTGCAGGATCTTTTTCCGGTTCCACCGACGCCGCAGATTTGATCTTCTAAAGGATTCCTGGTAGTCACTATACTCTCATGAAATGGTCGTATGAGAAAATCCCCACTTCATCGCTATCTCGGAGATGCTGTGCTCCATCGCACGTGCGCCGGCTTTAACACCACGTTCAAATTAACTTAAATCTTGATTACCTGCTATTGTAGCAGCAGTAAGCGATCCAACAACTGCGCCAGACACTTGTTTACATACACTATGTGATCAGAAGTACCGGACACCTGACTGAAAACGACTGATAAGTTCATGGTGCCCTCCATCGGTAATGTTGGAATTCAATATGGTATTGGCTCACACTTAGTCTTGATGCCAGCTTTCACTCTCGCAGGCACACGTCCAGTCAGGTGCTGGAAGGTTTCTTGGGGAATAGCAGCCCATTCTTCACTTAGTGCTGTACTGAGTAGAGGTATCGGAATTGCTCTTCAACAGTGAGAAGCAAGAAGGTGCTTAAAACATCAACGTAGGCCTGTGCTGTGGTAGTGTCACGCTCGTAAAACAACAAGGGGTCCAAGCCCCAAGGACGATAATACCCCCGCCTCGGAATTTTACTGTTGGTACTACACACACTGGTAGATGATGTTCACGGGGCATTCACTATACCCCTACTCTACCATAGGATTGCCACATTGTGTGCCGTGATTCGTCATTTCACACAACGTTTTTCCACTGTTCAAACTTCCATTGTTTACGCTTCTTACACCAAGCGAGGCATAGTTTGGCATTTTCGGTGTGATTGTTGCTTATGAGCAGCTGCTCGACCATGAAATACAAGTTTTCTCACCTCCCGCCGAACTGTCATAGTACTTGCAGTGAATCCTGATGCAGTTTGGAATTCCTGTGTGATGGTATGTATAGATGTCTGCCTATTACGCCTTACTCCGTCTTCAGCTGACAGTTAACAGACGAGGTCGGCCTGTACGCTTTTGTGCTGTACGTGTCCCTTCACGTATCCACTTCACTACCACATCGGAAACAGTGGACCTAGGGATGTTTAGGAGGGTGGAAATCTCACGTACAGACGTATGACACAAGTGATACCCAATCACCAGACCACGTTCGAAGTCCGTGATTTCCGCGGAGCGCCCCATTCTTCTCTCTCGCGATGTCTAATGACTACTGAGGTCACTGATGGGCGTACCTGACAGTAGGTGGCTGAACAATGCACCTAATATGAAAAACGTGTGTTTTTAGGGGGTCCGTATACTTTTGATCACATAGTGTATGTCTGTATTTGAATACGCATGCCTATACAAGTTTTTTTTTTTTTGGGGGGGGGGGCCTTCAGTGTATCTTCCAGTATTTCCTTGTAATCATGATGCTTATTCCGACCAAGAAACTGGACACAGCTGTTTTTAAAACTTCTTTAGATTTGCTGTTCTGTTTCTATCATTGCACTTTGAAAGTCTGCATCAGACATTAACTTACATACATTCGGTCCAACAAATAGCCCTTCCGTCACCTTTGCGGCCCATAATTTTGGGAATTGGCTACACAGGTAGTATAAAGAGTTTCCTGTTTAGTCCAATGCTTTCAGATGCTGCCTCGTCAGTCCTAATTAGATATGTATTTGAGGCAATAAAATAGGATCTGGATTAACCAAAACACTCCCACACAACGTTCTTTGGTCCCGCTATCAGATTTTCCTTCTTAGGCTACTCCTCCTACTCACTGCTCATTGTATACTCTACCGTAGCTTTCACACTTATAGCAAGACAGATTGGTGTAACTCTATTTGCTGGCCGAGGAAAATGCCATTCTCTTTGAAGTCACCACACACAAGGCACTGGTATTCTTCCTACTTCACAATTTGAAGGTGTACATTCATGGTATTGAATGTGTCTTTTAAGTGTATTGAGCAGGCAACCGATTTCATGCGAGATCATTTCCAACACGTAGCAACACTGTTTTCCGACTTGGCTTTGAAGAATCTATAAGTATCCTCCATTGCTTATAGTCAGGCCGGTGTGCGGACAGTTGCCACGCCGGACATTTGCCACGGTTTTACCTGCTCCGAAGGGTTCGGTCCCTTGTCTTCCCCCCCCCCCCCCCCTCCTCCTCCTCCTCCTCCTCCTCCACATCCTCCTCTCGCCCTCCCGCCCAGTTTGCTTACGAAGTTCCTAACGTGACCATCAGTATGGAAGTTATTACAACGAACAAGGGCAGGCCTCCTGCTCATCAGAAAGGTTACGCGTATCTTAAACAGAGGGAATCTAAAGAAGGTGTTGTTACATGGATGTGCTTACGCCGAAAAGCGGATCATTGCAAGGGAAAGCTGCTTTCGAGGAACGAAGAAGTGTTCAGCGTATTAGAACATCTCTGTGGACCACCTGACGATGCAGCTCTGAAAGTGAAAAAGCAAGTGGAAAGAGCGAAGAGAAGGTCTCGAGAAGAAACTACACAGTTATCGGAGATATACGTGGATGAAATGGGAAATCTACGTAATAAAGTTTATGAATTTGTTACAGTGATGCCTAATTCAGAATCTATGAAGAGAACCACGCGTCGTCGATGGAGTCAAGAGAGGGGGAACCAACAAGAACCTAAGAACTCTTACGAAATTGATCTTCATGAAGATCTATTAGGAATGGGAGATGGCAGTAGTTTTCTTCTGGAAGACGATAGGTTAGAGGTGAGAATAACGATTTTTAGTGGAAGCAAAGGAAAAGAAAGTTTAAAAACATGTTCCCAATTTTTTATGGATGGAACATTTAAGAGATGCAGCAAGCAGTTTGCACAGATCTACACCATACACGTAGACTTAGGAGGCCCGATTAAAGAAACAAACATTCTTCCAACTGTATTTGCACTGCTCCCTAATTAAAATAAAGACACTGATAAAACAGGCATTCTCTGAGTAGTGTCCTAAACAAGTAAAGGTGAACTTTGAGGCAGCTGCGATATCGGCAATTCGTCAAGTTTTTCCCACAACTGAAATAAATGGATTCTATTTCCACATGAAGAAGAGTTTATGGAGAAGAACTCGAGTTCTCGGTCTAACTGACGAGTACCGCTAGAACGAGGATTTAAGACTTCACGTCAGCATGTGCCCAGCGCTGGCGGAGGACGTAAGCAATGGATGGATTGAGATTCTTGCAGAGGCTCCTGATAACGGAAGGTTCTCTCAATTTTTTTACTACTTTGTGGATAACTGGCTAGAGAATGAGGATATCGCAACAGAAATGTGGGATTGTTACGGAAAAAGGCACCGAAGGACGAATGCTGTTGAAGGGTGGCACAACAAAATATATAGTATTATTGGAAACCCTCACCCTAAAATCAACTATTTGGTGAAGTGCTTGAAAAAGGAAGCAGAGCTCACAAATTGCATGTACATGAAATTGAAAATGAATCTTGAAGGTCAGAAGAGGAAGAAGAAGTACTTGAAGCTGGACGACAGGATAGAGAGAATCGTAAAGAATTATGAAGAGACTGGCAACATTAGGCCTTGCTTGAAAGCCATTTCCATACTCTGAAACTGGACTAAAATACGTTAAAAATAATGTATTAAAAACTATGAAGACCACTGAGTCCTCGCAGGTTATTGAGATAAAATTATTAAAACACTGAAGCAGCATTCAAATGGTTCAAATGGCTCTGAGCACTATGGGACGCAACTGCTGTGGTCATCAGTCCCCTAGAACTTAGAACTAATTAAACCTAACTAACCTAAGGACATCACACACATCCATGCCCGAGGCAGGATTCGAACCCGCGACCGTAGCAGCAGCGCGGCTCCGGACTGGAGCGCCTAGAACCGCACGACCACCGCGGCCGGCGAAGCAGCATTATCGGAGCTAATATTAAGTTGTAATTGTAAATAGAGTGTACATTAGTTCAGCGTGTTTAGGCTGATTTTACACACGCCAGAATGGTATATGGTCATTTATAATTTTCTCGGTCCAAAGCCTGTGCATAGTGTGATGCGAATCAGCCTTTAATATAAAAATTAAAAAGTGTTTCAAGCCTCACAAAAGTATCCCTATAGTTGTGACATTAAGATATCTTTTTCTACCTTCCAATATTATGGCCATACTATTAAATAATTGTGAGTTCTAAAATAATTATCTGAAGCTTCAGAATCGCAAATATCACCTAAAATATCATGGTTTGTTAAACTGATAGTATACGCTTTCGTAAAAGAAAATGGGAACTGAACCTTTGAATTGCACCTAAAGTTGACATTTCAAATTGACAATTTTGGCCCCTAAAATATTTTTTATTTACGTTTAGCTCTGTATTTGGCCGAGATGTCGAAGAAGAAGGTCCCTTACGTACCGGTTGTATCGAGTAAGATGTGGAGACGGCGGATTGAAAGCGGACAGAGGTAGTGCGGGGAAGGGCGTCCCATACCTGAGGGATCGCTACTCAAGCTACCTGCCGAAGGGGCAAGTGTGGCAAATGTCCGGCGTGGCAAATGTCCGGCGTGGCAAATGTCCGGCATTCAGTCAGGCCTGCGAGCTCCCACTTTCATTACTAATCCGGCGATCTCTTTGCAGAACATCATGAAACTATCTTCAACAAAAAATCCCTAAAATCTTTATCACGATTTCTGCACAGTGAACATGATGTAGGCTACCGTATGAAATTAAATTATTTTCACTGAAACATGAGTTCAGAAGTTGTGCTGCGTCTTTAGAGAGCCTCGAACCGTTAACTGAACTGTTAAGTTCTGTTTGAGCAAGAGGTTTTGGGTTACTATCGGTATCACACTCGGACTGGTGAGATTCACTACTTTCGTGGCTTACGACTACGTCCCGTTGAGAGAATTCGAAAGTATCCATTAATGATGGTGGAGAGGGGATCAGCAACCCTGGAGGATGAGGGACAGATCTAATCGCCGAACCTAAATTCGGCTACAAGATTCTGTTCATGTTTTGTTGTTGTTGTTGTATCCCGCTACTTTTGTCATACAAAGGAAACAATTATCAACATGACTCTTCTGTTCGCGACATACCATGGGAAGAGCAAAGTTAAAACTTTCCGCTCACTCCACTTCCTTGACTACTCCATGCATTTATGCCGCAATGTGTGGAGCAAATGACTTGTCCTGATCTCCAAGTTTCATGCCGAAATGTGCGAAATATGGTTCAAATGGCTCTGGACACTATGGGACTTAACTTCTCAGGTCATCAGTCCCTTAGAACTTAGAACTACTTAAACCTAACTAACCTAAGGACATCACACACATCCACGCCCGAGGCAGGATTTGAACCTTCGACCGTAGCGGTCGCGCGGTTCCAGATTGTAGCGCATAGAACAGCGAAATATGACATCCGTAAACAATCTGTTACTGGTCGACGTCTTGTACTTATCACAAAAGTTACACATATGTATCTGGGATGTTCACACGCTGCCTTCCTGACAGTTTGAACACGGCGTCGATGAACTAATACCACACACGACAACGCTGGTAAGCATCTTCCTCTAGTTCTCGCACCCACACGACTATTGATTTCTGCGGCGATAACGAAACGTCAGCTGTGATGTTCACTCTCCCTCCCTACTTCGCCATCCCATAAACAAGCAATGTTGCCACCTTTATATGAATTACGGTACATAATATTCGTTTCGCAGCCATTAGTAAATAGTACATACTCCGCAATAGGTTGAGATAAGGACAGCTGTGCATAAAAAACTAAGAGTGATGAATAAAAAACTGATATCATTTCCATGTTCAGGTGTGCCAAACTAATAAGGGATACCACTGAGTATTGCGATGGGTCACAGCTTTGTGAATGTCTTGACTGTGACATCCGCTGAATGTGGTCTCACAGTAGTTGAGATACCTTCTTCTCTTCTTTCCCATTATTGAACGTACTCCTCTTTTACCCCTGTTTGATTTTTCGTTGACAGCCCTTAACTCAGCTAAAAACCCTGTGTCTCTGTGATCACCCTTCACAAATTGATGTAACTTCAACCTACCCTATTTTCTTTTTAAGTTCCATAATCTTCCTACACGGTTAAGAGAATTAACACTCACACTCCGACCCGTAGAGTGTCCGATTTATTACTTCTGATAACATCTTCCAGACGAGTGCCTGACTCGAAATCAGAATGAGGTAATATTTTCCCTTCTGATTATAGTGTCTAAAGGATTCACTCGTCAGTAAGCCTTAAAGTAGAGCTGCATTTGCTCCAGAAATGTAAGGCATGCACACTCTCGCCTAGTTTGCAGCCCTTTAGAACAAAAACATAGGGAGGAGATAGTGCTAAACATTGAAACATTGCCATAACTCCACGGTAGGTTCCATGGATCGTGGGGGAAATGGGGGAAGGTGTTTGCTTTGTGCAACAGCATCATTCCCCCCCTCCTCCCCTCTGGCTATCTCTTCCAATTTCGGATGATCGGATGACATCCCAGAAGGAAGACTGTACCCTTCGCTTCAATACTGAATTTTTCAGTTGTAGCATCGTTGACATTAGTTTGGGGGAATTCAGAGCGTTCTTGAGTTATTTTTTTACCTCGAATATTGGAATGTTTGTAAGATGCTCGACGATTCACAATGATTTTCTCCAGCTGCATTTCGTTGAGCATTACTGTGACAAGTTCACACTGTCTAAACTAATACGTGACGAACTGCCTAGCACTTTTTTAACTCAAATCTATGAAGATCCCAGCCCGACGATCAATACACCATCCGTTCAAAAATTTCCGAAACCGATTTTATTCCTAGCTTGCGAGCTACGTCAGCACAGTAACTACAATGGCAGCTTGAACGAAAAACTGTAAAGAACAGATGAGCACTCTACCAGTCAGTTGTGAGCAAACAGGGTTCAGTAGTGGGCATGCGATGCAGTGTGTCAACCTTACTGTGTCAGAAATCGCAATGGAGGTGTATCTCTAAATATAGCGTTCAAAACAATCTCTAGAACGTTCTGAAGAAGATAAAAGTGTGTAAAATGTTAGTTCCGCACACTTTGGATCCCGAACAAAAGCAACGATCCGAGGACACCCGTGGCGACTTGACTGAAATGCAAAACACGGACTATTCCTTTCCGGAAAAAGTTGTCACGGGGAACGAGACTTCACGTTGTCAGTACGAACCTGCCGCAAAACGACAAAATGCAGAAATTCACATGAAGGGTCAACGCTTTGAAAACAAAACAAACATTCAAGCCCCTGTGGCGCACAAGTTCTATAACAACGCAATGGACTTTCTGACATTTTCACATCGTCATCTGAAAGTTCCCTGCGTTTGTCCTGAAGTGGGGGGAGACTGAGTAGAACACTTAAGGCGTTAAAATCACCATCGTAACGTTTCTTCATTTTTTATTTTCCCAATCTAGAAACTTTTTTGACAGTATGGGTAATCATGAGTAGACTGAACTAAAGCATTTGAAGCAAACTCTTCCATGTCTGAATTACACTTCTCCCAGTAATTCAAAGTCTGGAAACGGTCATCAGCCAAGAGTATAATTATAATTTTATTCCACACTACATCACAGAGCTAGGTAGCACAGTGCAGTTGGACTCATACCCGGGAAGACGACGGTTCAGACCAAAATCCGACCATTGAGATTAAGATTTTCTTCGACTACCGTGCTTGAGACAACTCTAAGGATGCCCCGTTGAATAATACAAGTGCGATTACCTTCCCTATTCTTGGGAAATCGGAGCTTTAACTCCGACTCTAATGACCTCGTCGTCGAGGGTCCATAAACTGTACCACTGCTCCTTTTTCTCGAGATCGCTGATATTCTGACGCTTTATAGCAAAATATTCCTCGTAGTCCATTCTGATACAAGCAACAATCATATCGAGTTATGAATTCGCTGTTAACAGACAGTGAAATTCAGAAAAAGAGTCTGTCTGCGAGGCAGAGACCGAGTGTATACTACTTAAGACTTACTGTAACCTACAAAATTTACGATTTTTTGCGCCTTGTTTTCCTGTCTGCATAACTTTACATTTGTCCACCTCTTTCTTGCCATACACTGTACCATTTCCCTGCGGAAATAATTTCAACCGAAGCTCATCCTTCTTCCACTTCCAGCTTCCCTTTCAACGCTTTCTCACATGGGTGCACCGCGTCTCGCTTCCTCTCCATCACAGCGTTCTGTAATTTGCTGCTAAGGAGGCGACATTTTTATTTTGCCTCGCGGCAATTCCGGTTTCACGGAGCGCACGACTAACGGAAAAATGAAAGTGTATGTTGACGGTCTAATAAGGCGTCTTCCATTAACGCGAGTGCCGAAATATATAGCGGGCAGCACAGAGACGCTTCAACACCTCGGGCCGCGAGTAACTCATATGAGCGACGACCCGTGGGAGATCAGGGAGTGCCCGCCCCGGCTCACGGTTTCGCCGGCCTTCCACAAAAATGAGTGCCTTACCCGAACTACGACAGCATACGTTAGCGACTGTCGCGTCGTTAACGATGTTAATTCTACGTACGGGCTCATTTGCATTACAAGGAATCACGGATTTATCGTGATTAGTGATTGGAGCGGGCAGTAAATCGAGGCGCCAGCCATTAGGAGGCGAGCGGCTGATTGCGCGCTTGTGGCCCACCGTGCTTTACGAGACGGCAGAGGCGCCAGGGAAGTGCAACAGTCTGTCCTGCCTCTGGCCGCAGCGACAGGTTACTGCGACCACACGTCACCAAGTATGCGGTGCGCGGCTCCTCTAGTACGCATGAAAACGTTCTCTACGCCGGTCCTCGAAATTAATGTGATGTCGTGCGAAGTCCCGCTCGCGATATGCGGCGCCCCACAATCCCGTAAGAGTGGACAATTAAAAAGGCGTCTGGTGGTCTCTGGAGTGGTAACCTTGCCCATCATTGGGTATGAAACATCTTCTTTTGAGTCATATTACATATATAATGTCTGATGTAAGTAGCTGCGTGGTAACGGTTCAATTTATGAACAAACAGCAACCAAACAATGATTACCGATTTTTCTTAATTTATTACAAGAAATTTGTCATCACTGCTTGTTCACAACTGAATGCAGATTATTAAGTTAGTATGAGAGAGAATTATAGTATTTATTTATTTAGTGCTCCACATTTTTGAGGTGAAATGTTTTTAGCGTCACTTGATTTTTCCGTTATTTCGTACACTACATTATTACTGCTTTGTGCCATATTGTAATACGCGGGTGAATCCTGATACCTGATCAACATCTAAGCTATTTTACACCATCACAAAAGAAAATTTTTTGAGTCTTATGTCCACCATTGATGTAAAAAAAATTAAAAAAAAATGAAATTTCAGTGATATATCCCGTACGAAAGTGTAGGCGCTGTGACTGATTGTCCCTGATATAAAACATCTAAACATATCGACGTACCCGTGGAAGGTAAAATTGGTTGCTTTCCTGAAAATATTCGTGCGATTAAACGCTACACAACTCTTTGGCATTTTCTTCCGGTGTTTTTAAAAGTGTAGGCAGTACAGTTGCAACTAACAAATATATAATGGTCAAACTGTATCCTTACAATACAATTCAACTTTTCAGATTATTAACACTACAATGGCGCCCTTGGACAGTGTACTTATTTTTACAAGGTCTTTGGGCGCGCCAGACAAATTATACACTCCTGGAAATGGAAAAAAGAACACATTGACACCGGTGTGTCAGACCCACCATACTTGTTCCGGACACTGCGAGAGGGCTGTACAAGCAATGATCACACGCACGGCACAGCGGACACACCAGGAACCGCGGTGTTGGCCGTCGAATGGCGCTAGCTGCGCAGCATTTGTGCACCGCCGCCGTCAGTGTCAGCCAGTTTGCCGTGGCATACGGAGCTCCATCGCAGTCTTTAACACTGGTAGCATGCCGCGACAGCGTGGACGTGAACCGTATGTGCAGTTGACGGACTTTGAGCGAGGGCGTATAGTGGGCATGCGGGAGGCCGGGTGGACGTACCGCCGAATTGCTCAACACGTGGGGCGTGAGGTCTCCACAGTACATCGATGTTGTCGCCAGTGGTCGGCGGAAGGTGCACGTGCCCGTCGACCTGGGACAGGACCGCAGCGACGCTCGGATGCACGCCAAGACCGTAGGATCCTACGCAGTGCCGTAGGGGACCGCACCGCCACTTCCCAGCAAATTAGGGACACTGTTGCTCCTGGGGTATCGGCGAGGACCATTCGCAACCGTCTCCATGAAGCTGGGCTACGGTCCCGCACACCGTTAGGCCGTCTTCCGCTCACGCCCCAACATCGTGCAGCCCGCCTCCAGTGGTGTCGCGACAGGCGTGAATGGAGGGACGAATGGAGACGTGTCGTCTTCAGCGATGACAGTCGCTTCTGCCTTGGTGCCAATGATGGTCGTATGCGTGTTTGGCGCCGTGCAGGTGAGCGCCACAATCAGGACTGCATACGACCGAGGCACACAGGGCCAACACCCGGCATCATGGTGTGGGGAGCGATCTCCTACACTGGCCGTACACCACTGGTGATCGTCGAGGGGACACTGAATAGTGCACGGTACATCCAAACCGTAATCGAACCCATCGTTCTACCATTCCTAGACCGGCAAGGGAACTGGCTGTTCCAACAGGACAATACACGTCCGCATGTATCCCGTGCCACCCAACGTGCTCTAGAAGGTGTAAGTCAACTACCCTGGCCAGCAAGATCTCCGGATCTGTCCCCCATTGAGCATGTTTGGGACTGGATGAAGCGTCGTCTCACGCGGTCTGCACGTCCAGCACGAACGCTGATCCAACTGAGGCGCCAGATGGAAATGGCATGGCAAGCCGTTCTACAGGACTACATCCAGCATCTCTACGATCGTCTCCATGGGAGAATAGCAGCCTGCATTGCTGCGAAAGGTGGATATACACTGTACTAGTGCCGACATTGTGCATGCTCTGTTGCCTGTGTCTATGTGCCAGTGGTTCTGTCAGTGTGATCATGTGATGTATCTGACCCCAGGAATGTGTCAATAAAGTTTCCCCTTCCTGGGACAATGAATTCACGGTGTTCTTATTTCAATTTCCAGGAGTGTACAATGTATTGCTACTTGCAACAACCAGTTCGATTAAATATCGAGGTGTAAAACGAAATGAAATGGAACTGCACGTAAGCTCGGTAGTAGGGAAGTTGAATTTTCGACTTCAGTTCATTGAGAGAATTCTAGTAAAGTGTAGGTCATCTATGAAGAATACCACTTACGGAACATACTTGAATATTGCTCGACTTTTTGATCCTCACCACGTTGGATTAAAGGTAGACATTGATGTAATATAGAGGTTTGCTGCTTAGCTTGCTATCGGTAATTCGATCAACCCGCGAATGTTACGGAGATGCTTCGTGAACTCAAATGAAAATCCCTGGTGGGAATACGATGTTTTTTTTACACGGAACACTATTGAGAAACTTTAGAGAAACGGTATTTGCGGCTAACTGCAGAATTATTTTATTGCTGCCATTGTACATTTCACGTAACGACCGCTAAGACAAGGTAAGAGTTATTAGGAATCGCACAGAGGAGCATAAACAATCGTTTCTTTCACTCTCCAGTCGTGGAGTAGGAAATGGAATGGCTAGCAGCAGTACATGCACCTTATGGTGGCCTGCAGATTATGTTCGTAGATGTAGATGCTAAATAACGGTAGCCAATGTCGCTTTGGCCCGCGAGAGAGCGTTAAAACAGTGACATGTCCACACCACTAATCGATGCCCTGTAAAAGAGTCTACCTCCAACTATTTCAGAAAACTCTCCGATCTGACAAGGGGATTTGGAAACGAGTACCACAAACAGTCATTACACCGTACCTAACCGGTTCATAGTATTTCCGCCATGAACAGAGTTTGATAAAGGGCGAAGGAAATGTACAAACACCACCACAAGTGTTCACAGGAACAAGGGGAATTTATTGTCTTCTATAAAACATCGCCGAGTCCAGCTCGATGTTATCAAATACTGCTATCACCTATGTGGCACCTCCACGTTCCGCTATGAGACCTCTGTCGATATAGCAAATTATCGACCGTTAACGCGCTCCCTTTCTCATATGGCTCAAATGTCTCCAAGCACTATGGGACCCAACATCTGAGGTCATCAGTCCCCTAGACTTAGAACCACTTATACCTAACTAACCTAAGGACATCACACACGACCGTAGCAGTCCCGCGGTTCCGGACTACAGCGCCTAGAACCGCACGGCCACCGCGGCCGGTGATTAAAGGAAGACCAGCCCATTAACTATAGACTGGAGAAAATACCCAATCCCCGGGAAACCGCAGAACCGGCGTTCACATTAGCTACATCACTAGCCGCGGGGTACAGCCAGTAACTGAAATATTACACGTTCTATTAAGTCAGAGGCGAGGGGCTCCAGAAATCGTTACGGTGATGCCCAAGTTACACTGACAACAAGTTGAATTAGAGACAACTGTGTCGTTAGAGAAGGACTGACCTGTCGACAGAGTCAATGAACAGTGTGCCATAGCACGGTAAATGAGATGTTAATCCTCCTAGTTGCAAACAGATTTAATCTTATCCAGAGTGTCATTGATGTGACAGGGACTACAACTACCATGGAGCAGTATTAACAGTGGTCACCGAACACGAAAAGGTCAGTATTTGTGTTTGGCCTAACTGACAGAATGTCACTATCAGCTTATTTAAAAGACGAAATGAGAAATTGCACTTCATATCTGGCAAACGCAGAGTAGTTGTGGTTAAACCTGGAAGTCGTTACGAACAGCTGTCTGGTTAAGTAAGTTCCCAGTAATGTAATAAAACACGGAAAAGACCCATCTCAATTCAGTGGTATTATCTGGAGAATGTGGCCAAAAAGAGACTACTCCGCTTTCACTACAAAAAAGATTGAAAGTAAAGTGAGAGAGAGAACCAAACTCTCCATTCAGTCTGTCGGCGGCGTTGAACCTGTAGACGGGAGACAAAAACCAGACATATTCATTTCCGCGTTTAAAAATGATTTCATGCACCGTACAAATTTCTGACCGCCTCATGAAGTTACAAATGAAAGATATCGTTATTAGCGTGCCCAGTACTGAAAATTTTTAAAGACGACTTGACGCGAGGAAGGCACTAGACCGTAACGGAAACCCAGTTGCATTTTACACTGAATACGCTGCGGAATTAGGTCCTTTTCTGTCTCGTATTTATCAAGAGTCTCTCGCTCATCGACGATCAAGAGCGCTGGTCACTTTTGTTTACAAAAGAGTAAGAGATCAGATCCACATAATTACGCACATATCAAAATCACAGACGCCCGTCAGTTGCAGGACCTTAGAGAATGCTCTAAGATCAAATATTGTGACGTTTTAGGAGGGAAAAAAACTTATATAAAAGAATCTGGTTTTATTCTTGACAACATCACTCGTCTGAAATACAGCGTGCTTTATTCATACACGACGTCATGCAAACAAAATACGCAGGTGAAAGGGTAGATTGCGTCTTCTAAGATTTCTGTAAGGCGTAAGACATTGTACCACATCGCCACCTACTAACAAGGGAACCTCCCCCATCGCACTCCCCTCATGTTTAGTGGTAAGATGGCCCAGTGGATAGCCCGTCAAAACTGAACATAGATCAAGTATGCAGACAGGAAGAAGGTGTAATTAACTTTGAAAAAAGAAGCAAAATAGAAACGGTGAACTATTCAAGCTGAAGATGTGCAACCTGTAGCAAATTTGCAGAACTACTTCAACACGGGAGATCCGTGTTGAAATCTTCGTGCCCGTTTTTTCTTTCTCGAAATTGTGAACTGTGCGTCTCGCCCTTGACGTGTTTGTTCTCCTTCTGTGGTCTTGGAAATTGTCATACTATACACTGATTATAGAATATGCGTCATGTGGTAAAACCTATTATCGTTGCAAGTAAATGTGATGAACAGTAAGAGTAGGCGATGTACCTCACAGAATTCTCACAGAAATGAAAACAAGAAATAAACAGATGTGAAGAATGTTACAACAAAGGAAATCACGATTCAAAACTTCCAAAACGGAACGCAAGAGTCATAACACAAGGTACGTGTGTACAAAAAATGGGAGATACGTACGTCATGACGTACCTTCCTTTCGTCTCGCTGTTGCTCACGGTCGTTATACCACGACATACACAGAAATTTGAACACAGCGAACAGACACGTCGATGGCCGGACGGACAGTTCATAATTCTGTGAGAAAAAAAAAATGGGGCATGAGAGACATTCGAATACAGATCTCGTCCTTCGCAGTCTAAAACTGTGACCACAGAACCACGACGCAGTGGCTTCTCAGACTCGCTCGATGTTGCACATCTTGAGATTGTACCGTTCGTTGTTTCTATTTTGCTTCTTTTCTTATTGTTCAGTACACCTTCTTCCCGTTTTCATGCTTGATCTGTGTTCAGTCTATGACAGGCTGTCCACTGGGCTGTCCTGTCACTAAATCTGAGGAGGGTGCGATGGCGAGTCTCCCTTGTAAGCAAAGTCACACAGAGTATCTACACAAACGCGTTATTGGGTCCAGAAATATTTGACTAATGGAGCTCAGTACGTTATACTGGATACTGAATGTTCAACAGACGTGAAATTAAGATCGGCTGAGCCACAAGGAAGCGTAATAGGACCTCCGATGTTTTTGGTATAAATAATGTCATATAGGAGCAACAGCACAATGAGGTCATCAGCTGACTCTGCTGTTGTGCATAATAACGTATCGTCGTTGCACGATTGTAAGAAACTGCAGGAAGACTTGGAAAAAATTTTACTTGGTTCCATGAGTGGATAAACGTAAGATAATAACCATACTAAAGAGGAAGAAAACGATAGTGTCTGATTGACAGACTAATGGTGAGCTCATCAAACGGTATAATTTAATAGGGTTATTACTAAGAAGTGATATTAAAATGGATGATCATATAAAGTCAGTATTAGGGCACGCGAGCGGATGGCTTTAGGTTTATTGAAAGGGTTCTAGGGAAATGCATTGCATCTTTAAAGGAAATCGCATATAAGAGGCTAGTGCGACCAGTTCTAACGTGTGTGTGTGTGTGTGTGTGTGTGTGTGTGTGTGTGTGTGTGTGTGTGTGTGTGAGCGCTCGTGTGCGTGTTTATGGTTTATAGGAGTTCACCGGCAAGGTTAGCATTGCCCTTACGAATATTAGTAGAAACGAATGTGGTTAAAATATTTAAAATGTCAAAGAACATATAAGGGAAAGTCGTTTACAATGACACTCACTTTTTCTCAACATCACTCATAGTCACCCGCACAAGCACACTACCTCATATCCTTAAGATAGCGTAAAACTGTTCAGATGTTCTAAAACTCTCAATTAAAACAAAAGTAATACAAGAGAATAGTTAAAATAATTGCACAAGGAAATGAGACTGACTGATCACTTTCAAAAACCGCGGATGAGCCAGTCACTCTGATAACATGTTAAAATATCACCTTAAAATTTTAGCGAACAGGTGGCCAATTCACAAAACGTTGAAAGTTGTGCCACATGCTTCAGATTGTCGATTAAAATAGGGGGCAAATCTCTCGGTAAATTAGCTGCAGCCCTCACGTCCAAAGGTAAAACACTATCTATTAAAATGTGGGTCACTGCGTTCCACACGCCACAATCAGAACACACTGGAATGTCATAGGGCTGCATCCCAAGTGAATACGTGAGAGAAAGACCTCATCCCGTTTGCGTGTGGCTGGAAAGAGCGGTCAGTTCCAGGGTGCTGAAGAAGTGTTAGAGTTCTTTAACATGTACGCATGAGAGGAGACATCGCACGAATTTAGAGTCATACTGTTGGGATTGCAGTTATTCCATATAGCATACACGAAAGTGTTACATAAATATTGTGGGACCTTCGATGAGAATCCGCAGAAGAAAGACCACTTAGTGTTCCAACCATCGTATATCCCGAACAGAGTTCCTGAGAGTACTTTAAGAAAGATTAGAGCACCTGCACACACGGGTTTTCCTCGATCAGTGCACGACTGTGATGTAAACAGTTGTAACAAAACTGAGGGCCGCAGTATCGTGCTGTACGCCGGAAGCGACTCTCCGGTGGACGGTGGAAACTCGTGTTCAGAGGAAACAGTCAGATGCGAAAGCGTGAGCACCGGCTGATGTATAGAAGGCGACGGCGTTAATGAACGGACAGGGCGCCATGAATGAATTTAGTGTGTCCGCGCGTGACCCCGACATTGGCGGTAATTTGGCTTATCTGCGGCCTATCGCGGCGCGCGCGCTGCGCTGCGTGCGTTTCATCCGTGACCGGCCGGTCGCCGCTCCGGTCTCACCATTACCTGGCGCTCGCTCCGGATCGTATCGGCGAAAATCTCCGACCGTCCAGACATGTGCCGCTTGGAAATTGCTTAATTGGTGGAAAAACGAAATTCGTTACTCCTGACCAAAGCCGAGTTCAGCTTGGATTAGTAAGATTTTGGGGCAGTGTTTCACGCGTTATAATCTCCGACCTCGTACAGATTACATGCGTCAGCGAGGTCCAAATGTCCGAACGACCTTTACTGATACAACTCGGGTCATACTTCTTTCCTCCTCAAAATTTTTCACCTTAAACAGAAATAGAAGAGATCAAGATAGCTTACAGAGACGTTACTATGTCAAACCCGTTGTATTTAAATGCACATTGTAATATGTGGAAACATTTATTGCGTTAATTAACTGCACTCGAGATTTCCTAGTAATGCTTCATCGTGTTGGGCTTCAGATAGGGAAGGAAGGTACAAAATACAGAGATTCTATACCGGTAGCGAGAAGATTGTCTCTGTCACTAAGAATTCTTGCTACAGAGAACGTTAACCTCAGTTTGAAGGCCAGGTTCAATGTTTCTACGGAATGGAAATCTTTCATCATCTCAGAGGTTTTCCATGCTCTGGTGAAATTCATGGAAAATTGCACTAAGCTATCTTGGAAACGAAACACGTGTTACACGCTTAACGTTTACAGCTTAAGTCCAAGAACATACGAATATGTGTTCGTTTCTGAACATAAGGTAAATGGAAAGTAAGCGCAGAAAGAACAACACGTTTTCATTAACATATACTTCAGCCAAATCGTTTTTCTGTGTGTGTGTGTGTGTGTGTGTGTGTGTGTGTGTGTGTGTGTGTGTGTGTGTGCGTGTGTGTTGTTTCCTTTTTTCTTACGTTCAGCCACCAACTCTACAGAAAGTTGGTTGGATGTCGCGTAAAATTTTAAAGTGCAGTGGAATATCACGCACTTTTTAGGGGCAGACATATGATTTGACAGTGACCCGCCAGGGTAGCCGAGAGCGCTAATGCGCTGCTTCCTGGACTCGGGTAGGCGCGCTGGCCCCTGATCGAATCGATTAACGACGACGGCCGGTGTGCTGGCCAGCCTGGATATGGTTTTTAGGCGGTTTTCAACATTCTACTAGGTGAATACCGGGCTGATCCCCACGTCCCGCCTCAGCTACACCACTCGCAGACATATGAAACACATTCACATTATTTCACGATTTACACTTGACGCAGACAGCTGGGGTACACTAATTCTGTCCCGAGGGGTATGGGGCGGCGGCAGGAAGGTTAACCGGCCACCCCTTACAATTAACCATGCCAAATCCGTACTTAACCCTGCCGACCCTGCGCACAATGCGGGATAAAGGTGGTAGTGAAAGAAAGAAGATATGATTTCGAAGCAATCATACAACAATGGAAGCAGCTAGTTCAATAATAAGCACGATTTCACTGTTGCTTCAATTGCTCTCTTCGACGCAAAGTAATTATTAATCGGAGCGGCTCGTAAAAGAACCAGGACGACCTCGACTCATCAGTGGCCGCAGACTCCTCCTCTTCAACATGCATTCGTCAGAAGTTTGAACGAAGGCATTTATTTTCTTAAGGTTTGCCAATTGTTTCCTCCAAGTAGTGAGAAACTCTATATATTCATTTTATTTCACTCTGGCTTTATAATCTGTGGAATTAACCAAACATAGACAATGAAATTCACAATATTCTTTTCAAATTTCATGTGCATCATGTTAGATCACTTGGCTAAGTTGCTAACTCAATGGCAGATTTTAATGCCTGGGAAATACTGAATGTTTTAGCACTGATACATTGCATTACAAAGTACCAAAAGAACAGAAACACACAGATGGGCACGACTATAGCATGTGTCTTCCCTTCTGTGATGGGTAGATCTCTATGCCTGCACATGGTGACCCCTGGGCACAAATCAGAGTCATGCATGACTTGGCACCAATGCGTACACAACCCAGCAACTTCGTGCGACGTCGCGTTTATCTAGTGCGCGTGGAAAGTTGCACAGCTGCAAACGCACCTTGAGCGATAGTAATGAGACACAATTTGACGACTGACGAAGAACCTTAATAATGTTGATTAATCGAAAAGTGCATCTGATTGTTGTTTTGTTATTTTTCATGACCAACACGTAATATCTGTACTAGAAAATAAGGAAAATGTGGATTTAATATCTCGTCGTCGGCGACATCATTAGAGGTGAAGCACAAGCTCGCACTTGGGGTAGGATGGGGAAAACAAGTAGACCGTATTCCTTTCAAGGGAAGCATCCTGGTTGGGCCATACTGCATTTAGGGAAATCATAGAAAACGTAATTTGGGATAGACGGGACTTGATCCGCTGTTCTCCCAAATATGAGTCCGGTGTCGGACCACTGCCCTTCCGCTCTTGATTCTGTACTAGAGGTGTGTTCCATGTGGCGAACAGAATTTTAAGTGGCCTAGAATATTCAAAAAGCAAGATGTGTTCATCCGCCATATTGGCTCTGCTTCTTCATCCACTGGATTAAATACAAAGGTTTCCTTTGAGAAATGTAAGAGGAGGAAAGAAAAAGAAAAAAAAAGAAACACGGACAACCGTAGTACAAATAAAAGCTCTCTACCTTTCTGTTAATTTATCAGCGTTTGAGATTATGAAGTTACCTGGGAAGAAATAGTAACCTATCTCCTATGTTATTCAATTTGTACACCGAGGAAACTGAGAAGAAATATGGGAAAATAGTTAAAGCTGAACGAAAAAAAATTAAAGCTTTGTCGTTTGCCGATGACACTGTAATTCTGTCGGAGACGGAAGTGTACTTGCAAGAACAGTTGCACGGGCTGGATACTATTTTGACAAGAGAATATAAAATAAACGTAAACAAAAATTAACTACGGGTAATGGAATCAGGCTATACTGACGGAATTAGATTAAAAAGTGAGACACCAAACATATTATATGAGTTTTTGTATTTGGGCAGCAAAATAATTGATAATGGCAGAAGTAGTGTGCATATAATATTAAATAGAAAATTATTTCTGTAAAAGGAAAGTTCTTGACACAGAGTATAAATTTAAATACCAGGACGTCTTGTCTGAATGTATCTGTCTGGAATTAAGCCTTGTGCAGAAGTGCGAAGTGTGCCACAAACAGTTTAGACAAGAATGTAGCAAAGGGTTTTGTGTTCAGTAGAATTTGATGAGCAAGGGACGAAAGAAAGAAGGAAGTTAGGATTTAACCTCCCGTCGACAACGAAGTCATTAGATGCGAAGCACAAGCTCGGACTATGTCAAGAACGGGGAAGCAAATCGAACGTGCCCTTTCAACGGAACCATCTCGGCATCTGTCTGGAGCACTTCGGGGAAATTACGGAGAACTGAAACTTGGATATCCGGACGCCGGTTTGAACTGTCGCCCTCAAAAATGCGGGTCCAGTGTGCTGACGATTTGACGTGATGGACAGACTGGATAGGTAACGAAGAGGTACAGCTGCGAAAAATGGTTCAAGTGGCTCTGAGCACTATGGGAATTTACATCTATGGTCCTCTAGAACTTAGAACTACTTAAACCTAACTAACCTAAGGACATCACACAACACCCTGTCATCACGAGGCAGAGAAAATCCCTGACCCCGCCGCGAACCGAACCCGGGAACCCGGGCGCGGGAAGCGAGAACGCTACCGCACAACCACGAGCTGCGGACACTACTGCAAGGGAAGGAAGAGGTTGATACGTCACATCTTTACGCTTCAGGAAATAGTTGATTCTAAAATGCAAGGAAGTGTGATGGTAAAACTGTAGAAGGAGACCAACGCTTCAACACGATAAGTAGGTCTAACTGGATGCATGTTGCAGTACTTGTGCAGAGATGAAAATTCTTGTACAGGATAGACTTACACGGAGAGCTGCAGCAAACTAGCTTTCGAAATGAAGACAACAACAATAATATGGTTCCACAAAGGTCATAATTCAGATCTAAGGATATGTTCATACATGCTGGTCTGTAATCTCCTTCGTTTTCAGCTGATCGCTGTTTCCTTGTCCATAATTCATCTCCATAGCTTCTGACACTGACATTTTTAACTTATATTTACTCTTTCTGTATATGTTTTTATATCATTGCTTACAACCTTATAATCATTGACCCTGAATATTAGTTCAGATGAGAAACGGTGAGGAAGTTCAGTGCATTGAGTATATTATTGGGTTTCCAGGTGAGTGGAAGGTTCAATACTGCACAAAACATTGCGCCCAGTCTGGTTGAAATGCAGATAGGGGGACATAAATGAGGCCTGACAGCCAAATCTGTGGATTTTCTCTGCCTCGTGAAGACTGGGTGTGTTATGTGATGTCCTTAGGTTAGTTAGGTTTAAGTAGTTCTAAGTTCTAGGGGACTGATGACCACAGATGTTAAGTACCATAGTGCTCAGAGCCACAGCCAAATCTGTCGTTAATACTGTGCTAAGAACAGGGGTTAATCTAACTTATATGGTAACTCAAAAACATTCTGCCGAGCCATAAGTACTTTTGGCGAGTTTCGTTTGTATCTGTGCAGCTACTAATGTCGTATGTGAGGTGTCGGTTGAGTTGCTCTGCATACCCTTGTCAGTAGCTCCCCGTAAGGTTCAAAATGGTTCAAATGGCTCTAAGCACTATGGAACTTAACAGCTGAGGTCATCAGTCCCCTAGAACTTAGAACTACTGAAACCTAACTAACCTAAGGACATCACACACATCCATGCCCGAGGCAGGATTCGAACCTGCGACCGTAGCAGTCGCGCGGTTCCAGACTGAAGCGCCTAGAACCTCCCCGTAAATTCACGCAAGTTTAAAAGAAACAAGGTCGGTCAATACACAATGTTGTTACATTAAAATTACTGACGGTGGCCCAGTTAAGCACGAAAGTGTGGGTACCACACTTCACATATGCATATTAATGAGAGACCATTGAAACTATGAAAGGAAACTAATGGTCACTATAACAGTATGGTTTATTGCAAACAGAAATAAGAAAATGATTTACCCACTGAGTCAACATCTACATCTACGTGCCTGGCAGAGGGTTCAACGAACCATCTTCAAGATGTCTCTCTACCGCTCCACTCTCGAACGGCGCGCGGGAAAAACGAGCTCTTAAATTTTACTCTGTGAGCCCTGATTTCTCTGACTTTAACGTCACAATTTGTTTCTCCCTATGTAGGTGGGTGCCAACAGAATGGTTTCGCAATCGGAGGAGAAAACTGGTGATTGAAATTTCATGAGAAGATCCCGTCACAACGAAAAACGCCTTTGTTTTAATGATTGCCACTCCAATTCATGTATGTGTTTGACACTATCTCGCCTATTTCGCTATAATACAAAATGAGCCGCCCTTCTTTGACTTTTTCCATGTCACCCGTCACCCACCGGATGCGGATCCCACACCCTGCAGCAATACTCCAGAATAGGACGGACAAACGTCGTGTAAGCAGTCTCTGTAGTAGATCTGTTACACCTTCTAAGTGTTCTGCCAATGAATTTCAGTCTTTGGTTTGCCCTACCTACAAAATTATCTATGGGATTGTTCAAATTTAGGTTATTTGTAATTGTAGTTCCTATGTATTTAGTTGAATTTACAGCCTTCAGATTTGTGTGACTTGTCGCGTAATCGAAATTTAGGGAAGAATACAAACATTTAACAAGGAGGCAAGAGGTTTCAGAGACGAACTGTAGCCTTGGCATTTGTGAGTGGATAAATAAAAGAACTATAGGAAACTATGTCATGAATACAGCCAGTGAATGTGGAAAAAAATGTGATTTAAAGGAATGTTCCAGAAAAGCATGAACGAATACCGATACTCTAGCCTAAGGCATGATGTATGCAACTGCCTGCCTGTGAAAATTAGATCTAAAAAACGCAGCCCAGATGCAAGTTAACTGACTTCATGCTCACTTCATCTCGGTGGCTGCAAAAACGGTGCATGCTTTGCACTCTCACTTCGTGTGAGGATAGAAGATGGGTGCAATAGTGGCTCAAAATTCAGCTCGGGCTCTGTACTCTGCTGCAAGCTATAACACCGCTTTCTATAGCTCTCTGCAACGACCTGGAGCAAATATCATCTACGTCCGCCTAAGTATAAGAGTCCCCCCCTAATCTCCCTGAAGCAAGAGTGTTCTGGCTTTGCTCTACGAAAACTAACTGGTTCTGCCAGCATTGGAATCTCGAGACCCTTCAGGTTCCGAACAATGATAATTTTACAAACACGTTTAAGAATTCCCTAATCTTGCAGATATAATACAATGTATTTCTATGATGCTGTAGTAAGAAGGCAGAAAATCTCTCCCAACAGATGACAGAATTTCAGTCATCATCAGTCAGAAGCCTTTCAAGTACGCATGTGCAGGAACTCTCCCCCTTTAACGAAGTAATTACTACGATACAACCAAGGAATCTCTTACCGTAATTTGAAAAGACATACCACCAGACTACACCTCGGTGTCATGGCTCCTCACACATTACATAGGCTTGTGTTTCCACCTGCCCTTCAGATTCATATCTTAACTAAAAAGGCTTCCTTTTTGCTTCTCGCAAAATCCAGTTTTATGGTACACTGCCCAGCCTCCTTGATGCTCCTGCTGGGCCAACATGACTGACTGTCTAACTCTGATCTCGCTCTCTACCTGAGAATGACTTTCACCAGCAAAATTCTTTACGACTATTCCGTCCACTATGGTGAACTTTCCTTTTGTGAGTCACCTAAATGATCCCAAGGATGCTGAAATAGGAAGACTCCTTCACTGTACCAAGAGGAAAGGAGAAATAGAAATATTCAGATGTGCAATCGTTGGCAGTAGTGAACTTTGCTTCCAGTTTTTGTGGAGCGTTAATGATCTGACTTGATTCATTGTTGTCACCTTCCAATTCAATCATAAAACAGGCTATAGGGCAGTTGGGGAATAAAATGTCGTGTAACACATTGTAACAAGAGATTCTATAATTTCAAATAACCTTTGACTTAGGGTCTGTAGTTGAACATTGTCGATCACCAAGATACGATCAAAAATTCAAATGGCTCCGAGCACTATGGGACTTAACTTCTGAGGTGATCAGTCCCCTAGAACTTAGAACTACTTAAACCTAAGGACATCAGTCACATCCATTCCCGAGGCAGGATTCGAACCTGCGACCGTAGTGGTCACGCGATTCCAGACTGAACCCCCTAGAACCGCTCGGCCACAACGGCCAGCAGATACGATCATGTGAAGTATATCTAGAAAACAGTTTGGGCTCATGAATTCATGCTGTTAGCAATCAGTACGTTATACTGGAAGGCGAATGTTCAATAGAAACGAAAGTACATTTGGGCGTGCCACAAGGAAGTAAAGGGACCGTAATTATTTTATCAAGTATGGATACACCTTTTATTAGAAAGTGTCAGTACCACTATCAAGACAGTTCGCTAACGAATCAATTGTCTAAAGAACTTGAGGGAAGAAAGGACATTTGATTTGTTGTAGCAAATGGCAGCTCTTTTTTCAAAATACGAATAAATGTAAAATAAGTTACAAAAAGTCAGACAGATGTGATTAGAATTTCAGAAACAAACTTTCAAAAATTTAAGAGAGATATTAAGAAATGACATTAAGTGAGCCAAACACATAAAATCAGTTCTAATAAGGGTAAATGCAAGACTTAGATTTGATAAGAAAGGTCTGGGGAAGGTAACCTTGCACATGAGCCTAGTGCGACCAGTTCCCAAGTACTGCTGCAACATTGGGGCTCTTCATCAACAGCAGACATCTAAGGAATACAAAGACTTGCCACTAGGATCGTAACAGATTTTTTCAGCGCGGCCGGAAGTTTAACAGAGAAATCTTGGAAAGGTGAGCAATATTGTTCTCAAAATATCCACGGGTGTACTGTCGGTCTACAGTGTCCAACGGACACAATATTTCGGCGATCATACATGTCGCCGTCATCAGGTGAACTGACGGACTGAGCTCCTGTGAACGTGCCGGCACGGAGATCCGTACGCTATGGCTGCTCAGAGGGAACTGGATTCGGTCGCGGCGGCGGCCGATTTAAATGCCCTCCGCCCGCGGCGCGCTCCCTCCATCGTCCGCGCCCCGCGCCACGGTCGCGCCGTGTACCATATTGCGACGGCGTCTGAGATGACGTCGGTGAGATGGCTCTGTCCGCCGTGGTCGTCACAACTATACGTTTGCTCGATTTACTCTTGATTAACCCAATCGCAGGTTCCCAAGCCTTGCTAAGATTATAGCCACAGTCCCGGTTTATGAGGTCGTCATTGGTGCGAATTTCGATGGCCTCTCTAACAACGCTGTCCCAGTATCTCGACGTCTGTACCAGAATCCTCGTGCGTTCGTAGTCCATAGCGTGATTTTCCGACAAACAATGTTCAGCGACCGCCGACTTGCTCGGATACATCAGTCGAGTGTGCCTCTGGTGTTTACGGCATCGATCCTCGACGGTACGCATCGTCTGACCAATATACGACTTGCCACATTGACACGGAATCTGGTACACGCCGGCCTTCCTCGAACCGAGAGTACAATTCACCCGCCGGAGCCTTGAGTTTATCTCACAGGAATTACTCAAACTTCATTTGCAACTGGCTAGTAATTTCACTTCTTTTTCCTGGGATTGGATTGATGGTGTCACCTGGGTTGCAGCTGATTCCGCCCATAAGAAGGCAACGGGACGTCAAACAGCTGAGTTCTCACGTCTCCTCGGCAAACCATCTCTGCAGGTTCCGTGCCAGACTGTCATCAATCTGAGTGGCATGGTGTTGAGTGATGATGCGGTCTCGGTTTTGGAGAAATGTCTCAACTTCGTTCCCACCCCCAAGTTCACTCCGGTCGCAGAAATTGTTAGTGCTGTTGAACAGGTGGCAGCTCGACTTCCGCCTGAATCAGCTGAGGAAATACGTCGTGAAACTTGTCGTGCGTTGACGAAATCCAAGTCGATGAAGTCAAATATCACCAGTAAAGAGAGGGCGGCCAGTCGTGATCTGAGGGAGCGGTCTGAAATTGTTGTCTTACCGGTTGAGAAAGGCAATGCTACAGTTGTTGTCTCCCATAAAGACTACACTAATAAGATGCAGAGCCTGCTATACGACGGTTCCTACCGGAAGATCAGCTTTGACCCTACAAAGAAGGTGGAGAACAAGACGAGATCGCTTCTCAAGGACGCAGATTTACCGGAGGGTGACGCTAAGAAATTGTTATCCCAAAGTCCGGTACCGCCTAGGCTATATGGACTCCCGAAGGTTCACAAAGAGGGGGTACCATTACGCCCCACTGTGAGCAACATCAGGGCACCTACATATTTGTTGGCCAAATACCTGGCGGGAATATTAATTCCTTATGTGGGTAAATGCCCTCATCACATCCTTAATTCCTCGGATTTTGTTAAACGCCTTGATAGCTTCAGGTTGGATGAGTCAGATATCATGGTGAGTTTTGACGTCGTTTCCTTGTTTACGAGGGTACCCCTGCGAGAGTCACTAAAATTGATTAGTCAAAAGTTTGACGAGAAGACCACTGTACTTTTTAGGCATGTCTTGACTTCCACGTACTTTCTTTTTAATGGAGAATACTACGAACAAACGGAGGGAGTCGCCATGGGTAGCCCACTCTCACCGGTGGTAGCGAATTTGTACATGGAGAACTTCGAGGAGGAAGCCCTGTCGTCAACCGAATGGAAACCTACTTGCTTTTTCCGTTACGTGGACGACACGTTCGTCATCAGGCCACATGGTATGAATAAACTCCTTGACTTCCTTACACATCTAAAATCCATACACCCCAACATCAAATTCACTATGGAGACTGAAACGGAGGATAAATTACCTTTCCTTGACGTCTTGGTCAAGAGACGGGCTGACGGCACCCTAGGTCATGGGTGTATCGGAAGACAACGCACACTGATCTGTATTTGCACGCAGACAGCTGCCACCACCCTTCACAGAGGAATGGGGTACTTAAAACTTTAGTACATAGGGCACGCACTATCTCTGACGCAGAGAGCCTACCCCAGGAATTGGAACATCTGAGAACTGTATTTCGAAGAAATGGGTACTCAGAGTGGCAGATTCAACGTGCTCTCCGCCCAACCACTACAGCACAACCTGTGGAGATGGATGAAATTACGAGGGAGGAGGTCGGCCCTGCGTTTATTCCATATACAGGAGCACTCTCGGGGAAAATCGCCCGCATTTTGAGGAAACACCGGGTAGGAACTGTGTTTTCTCCTCCGAATAAAACTCGTGCACTGGTGGGAAGCGCCAAAGATGACGTCGGTTTGAGGAAGGCCGGCGTGTACCAGATTCCGTGTCAATGTGGCAAGTCGTATATTGGTCAGACGTTGCGTACCGTCGAGGATCGATGCCGTAAACACCAGAGGCACACTCGACTGATGTATCCGAGCAAGTCGGCGGTCGCTGAACATTGTTTGTCGGAAAATCACGCTATGGACTATGAACGCACGAGGATTCTGGTACAGACGTCGAGATACTGGGACAGCGTTGTTAGAGAGGCCATCGAAATTCGCACTAATGACGACCTCATAAACCGAGACTGTGGCTGTAATCTTAGCAAGGCTTGGGAACCAACAATTGCGTTAATCAAGAATAAATCGAGCAAACGTATAGTTGTGACGACCACGGCGGACAGAGCCATCACACCGACGTCATCTCAGACGCCGTCGCAATATGTTGCACCGCGCGACCGTGGCGCGGGGCGCGGACGGTGGAGGGAGCGCGCCGCGGGCGGAGGGTATTTAAATCGGCCGCCGTCGCGACCGAATCCAGATCCCTCTGAGCAGCCATAGCGTACGGATCTGCGTGCCACCACGTTCACAGAAGCTCAGTCCATCAGTTCACCTGATGATGGCAACATGTATGATCGCCGAAAAATTGTGCCCGTTGGACACTGTAGACCGGCAGTACACCCGTGGATATTTTGATTATCAAATACGCCGGGAGAAACTCAAGAATCACAATATTGTTCTCACTAAATCCTCTTGCAAAAATTCACTGGCATTTGAGGAAGATTGTTCTTCCATTGAATGCCTAATGTATGAACAATGGGAATATGTTAAGATATGTTGGGGCACATACAGATGTTTAGTCACAGTCATATTTGCCCCGTATCAACACATGAAAGGGACACAACAGAAAATCTCTAATGTTGGTATGAAGTAAACCAATCAGGAGTGCAGATATTGATTGGGATGTAAGCAGCCCATGTTCATGCCTACTTCTGTTATTTACAGCTGTGTAGCTAATTTTATAGTATCAAGAAATAAATTTCGCAAGCTGATGAGATGACCTTAGTACAAGTTTTATACGGTTGCACTACAGTACAGAATCCAACTAGAGAAAAGAAATTCATGGCACAACATGACTAAAGGAATATTCACTTGTTCGACACATTCTGAGACTTCAAGGAACCGTCAGCTTGATGTGGCAGGCAAGTTGAGAGGGAAAAAATTTAGGGGTACCAAGTTATGTGCAGCGATGAAGTGGCATGTACAGGACAGACCAGCTATTGTGAGGGTAGCATCTGTATTGAAGCGTAAGCAATGTGGCTGGGTGGGTGTGAGGTCAGTTAATGATTTAAGGTCAAGATCGTAGCCCACGCCTCTTGCGCAGTAGTCTGAGATGTATTCAAGGTCATTACTAAGGAGACTGCCTGCACTACGCTTGTCCGTCCTCTTTTAGAATACTGCTGCGCGGTGTGGGATCCTTACCAGGTAGGACTGACGGAGTACATCGAAAAAGTTCAAAGAAAGGCAGCACATTTTGTATTATCGCGAAATATGGGAGAGTGTCACAGAAACGATACAGGATTTGGGCTGGAAATCATTAAAAGAAAGGCCTTTTTCGTTGCGACGGAATCTTCTCACGAAATTCCAATTACCAACTTTCTCCTCCGAATGCGAAAATATTTTGTTGACACCAACCTACATATGGCGGAACGATCACCACGATAAAACATGGGAAATCAGAGCTCGTACGGAAAGATATAGGTGTTCATTATTTCCGCAGGCTATACGAGGTTGGAATAATAGAGAATTGTGAAGGTGGTTCGATGAACCCTCTTCCAGGCACTTAAATGTGATTTGCAGAGTATCCATATAGATGTAGATGTAGTCGGATACTTGCCAAGATGTTCAAGGTTACCTGCCAAAATAAGACCTCCCCTTTCTCTACTCACACCTGTAGGCCAATTGGGCGCCCAAAATATGAAGGGAAAACTTGTTCCTTGTCTTGTCGGATGAATTATTACAATTTCATGACTTCACAGCGTTTTCTGTAAGCACACCAACACCTCCCGTTGCTATTTCCAGTTTTGATTTAATTTGTAGCAATGTCACCAATTTCTCGCTCTTTTCAAGAGCATCACCTAACAATAACACAAATATGAGACTTTAGATGTCAAACAATGTCCACATTTTGATATTTTAAACACGTATAATGATTCCCACGTTAAAAAACTATCAAAGCGTGACATATTAACAAGTACATCGATATCCCACATTAAACAATCAGCATATTACATCAAATACGCTGTTGTTACATACGAAGTCCCTGTAAGGAACTTGTCCGTGCATTATCAGTATGCTAAAAGCAATGACATCACTATTACCCCGTCTGGTACTACATTATTATGGTAGACTTGTAAATAATAGTGGAGTATACAAGTATGTACCCACAAAAACACGCACACAGGACACCGCAAAATTTAGCCAGTAAACAATTACCTCTGGCCTTCAGGTGCTGCTATCCACCACCACCGATATAAAAATTACTTCATAGTGAATTAAAGACCCTGACATCACTAACATATGTAAAAGTGGGACACAAAGTCAAAAAAATTTGTACAATAAATTTTTGTGTAGGTCAGAACCTTGAAGCATGTGCTTTACAATATCTACTGAGAAATACTGTTCTTATAGTTGTAAAAGTGTATAGATCCCCTCTAGGAAACGTATAAAAAATCTACATGCGTTACTGAGCTCCCTGTTAGACAAGAAGAAACATTTAGTGGTTTTTGGAGATTTCGCTGCAGACTTTCTAATAGATACGCAAAACAGAAGTTATGTGGTGTCATTATTTTGTCATTTCCTTCTAAGATAGTAGGACCTTGACTGATAACCTATTTATAGACAAAGCTCATGTTGAAACACTGAATGTGTACCCAGTGCATAATGGACTACCTGATCATGATGCACAAGTCATTGAAATAAACAATACACGTCACATCCCTGAGACAGGTTCACGGATATCATTGAGGCTTGTTAATGAGAACTGGATGCAATGTTTTGAGAGTGGGTCAAAAGAGGTTGTATTAGATGAGGTGGATTTAGAAAGAGATGTTATGCTCAAATTCATATTATTCCATAAAATATTTGTGTCAGTACTTGACGGTAGATTTCCCACACATTATTCAGAAAACCTAATAAAAACGAGTAAAGCATATAATTTTAGATAACGTTATTGGGAACAGCGATCTGTATGTTAAGTAAAATCAGTAACAAACAGCCTCATCAGACAGTCATTTATTAAAAATGTGACTGGCTCTGGCCTCTAGTTGTAGGCCATCTTCAGATAATGTAAATAAAGATCAGAATAAGTCAATATTCGATGTCACTTGCCTACTACAAAAATTATTGTTATATTTTGAGAAAAGTCGTGAAACTGACCAGAAGTATGAACGTCCTGACAGAAATACAACTGTATGGGATATTGACTAACTGGAGACAAGACAGCAATCAGTGAACAAGCTACCATAAGAATTAAACTAAATGACAATGTTTTGAGTGATAATTCACAAGCTTCAATTAGTTTGATGGCTCTGAGCGCTATGGGATCAATTATTTTGATCAATCAGTTTCTAAACAGAGCACTGAAATTAGGATGAAATCGTTGAATTGAAGTAGAAAGTGAATATCCCGAAACCTTGAGCAACTGAAGGTAGCACAGACATTTTTCACTGATATTCATTGAGTTAAAAAAATTTTAGTAAACAAAGGCTCATTTGGTGCTCACAGAATTTCAAACAGTTGTTCCTTAGTAATACATGAAATGCATCACTGGCATAGGGAATTTTTCCTGACAAGTTAAAATGTAACATTTTTAAGCTCCTCTATAAGAAGGGCGAATAGAAAATAATTATCGTCCAGCTGCCTTTTCTTTTCAAAACATTCGGAAAAGTATAATATTGAAGAGCAGTCTCACATTTAAGTACAAACGATTTACTTAGCAAATCACAGTTTCGTGTTCAGAAAGGTTAATCAGCTGAAATCACAATTTACACATTCACCCATGTGATATTAAAACTCTTATATAATAAATATCACTATTTGGTGTCATTATTATTTTTTATTTTACGAAGTATTTGATTGTTTGGATACTGCTATACTCTTAGAAAAACTTATATAATGCCTTTGCACACAACTGGTTTGAATCATAGTTAACAAACACAATGCAAAAAGTTGCAATGAATAGTTCAGATAACGTCGAAAGGTAGAGAAATAGACTGGCAGGTGAGAAATCGCATAGCGAATCCTATAGTGTTCGCCATTTGGTTTACTAATATTCCTTGTACACGTGAATAACTTACCATTTAACACTGAAATGCAGTATTTGTAAGCTTTGTAGATGATACTTGTGTGACAACAAATTCCATTAGAGAGGAAGCAACAAAAGAAACTCTTAATGTTGTTTCAGAGAATTATCAAGTGGTCCCCTGAAAACTATTGTTAAATTAGAAGGAAGCACACTGTATTCAATTATGTGCAACTAATAGAGTCAAATAAACAACTGATGCAGTATATGAACAACAGTCAGTAAATGTGGTAGAACACTCCAAATTCTAGGATATACATATTGATGAAAACTTGAAGTAGAAAAAAACATATTACTGAGTCTCCAAACAATTAATTTCAGCTACTTTTGCACTTTGTACAATTGCTGGTCTTGGGGAAAAATCGAATCAATCCCCTGTCGTATTTAGCATATTTTAACTCAAAAACGTCTTATGGAATAATGTTCTGGGTAGCACATCACTTAGAACGTATTAATTGTAGAAAAACGAGCAGTGTGGATAATGCGTGATGTAGCCGAAGATAGTTAGGTAGGTACCTCCAGAAGGAGTTTGACATTTTAATTACACCATATCACTAGATTCATTTCCTAATGACATTCGTCATAAATAAGCAAACAGAATTGGAGAATAATAGTTTCATCCATACGTACAACAGCAAAGGACACAATGACCTTTGTTACCTATTATTGAAGATTCAGTAGCCCAGAAAAGATTTCAATATGCAGCAATAAATATGTCTGATAATTTGCCCAATACCATAAAATGTCTGACATGTACCAAAACAAGGTCCAAGTATAACATAAAATCACTCTCCTGGACGAATTTTTATTTAAAAAATGATAGCCTGAAAAATAATAGTTCTTAATTGTGATTGTAAGGTCGAAAATTTGGACCAAAAGGATAAAGTAGAACGTTCATTCACTCTGACGCTAATCATGTACCATATATAACTGTAAACTGAATCATTCCACATCATTCCCATAAAGGAATTATTCAGTTGATCTATGAAACATGTAACTAACTACCTTCATAGGATGCCTTTGAGGAATCAGACATTGTAATAGCACAGTGGACTTGTAAATAGCGCTTACAGAACTGTTTTTCCCAAACTGTGCCATACCTTATGTAAGATCGAAACTAAAAAGACAAATAAAATCGAAATAAATGAATCCTTGCCGATAAAAGAAATAGATATCACTACCAATGACTGAAAGTACTTAAGTATGAAAATTACAATTTCCAAGATTTATTTGCATGTACAACCAAATAGAAAGTGTCTATGGAAAGCACAATGCACATGGCTTTAGGTGGTGGAACGTGGTGGTCATAAACAGGGGAAACAACACTCAGCAGAATTCATGGAAGAAACTAAAGCACGCTCGAACATGTGTGGAGAATGAGGGCTGATGATGAGACTGGACAAAGCTTTGTAGTAGTTTGAATCGGCGCTGGACACAGTATAGACCGCAATGCAGATTGTGCAGGGACAGAGGAAATTGTTTTTAGCGAGCTGTGAAATCTAGGGAGGGGTGTTTTCTTGGCAGAATCCTAGGAGACCGTCTATTGTGGACAGTATAGCAGGGAATCAGAATTCTTCGAAATACACGGTACGTTAGGATAACATGCGAGAGAGTGGAGATGGGACTGCAACTTTAAGGTGCCTAGAAGTGGGAGTAAAACACACATCTGTGCTTACAGTGGTCCACCCTCACTGGCCAGCACACAGATGTAGACAGAACGAAGGAGAGAATAGGACACAGTTTGGTAGTTCCTAGTATAACAATTGCCGTAGTTGGTTAACCACTTAAAATGAGAGTAAGAGAGGGAGACCAGCACCTTTCAGGACAACTTCTCACTGGTCAACACTCGGAATATTTATCGTTCAGACAATCAAATTTAAGTGACACTAGAAAAAAGCAGGAAACTGAATCTTTCTTGTCGGAAGCAGGTGATAAAATGTCACTTGATAGACCGACTTTCCCTCAGTCAGGCGACAGACCTCTTCAGCCAGGTGCCACGTCAGGCAGACTTCACTTTGGCAGCGAGACGCTCTCATCCAGCATACTGAGACCAGTCACAAGTTGTTGGGTCAACGACTGATTGTGCAGCCGCTTCAGCTGCCACTTTCAGATTATGAATACAGTGTGATCCAGGTGCAACAGTGAGGTGAACTGTAGGGATAGTCGTGTTATTGCTAATGATGTTCAGTAATTGCTATCTTCACTTTGAAGATTCTCTTTCAGTCACAGATTCAACATGTTTCAACTCTGGCCGTAGATGCAAACGCATACTTTCTGCAGCACTTTCTATCTTTGTTCACTAAAACCCGGTAATTGCGGCATGACTTACGCGAATATAATTGTTTTATCCAGATATGCGATCATCTGAATCACGTCCCAGATACCATGTGCATGTTTTCCAAGGCATTAACTTAATATTGTCAGTGATTGTTAAGCTATTTCTTTTGCATTTTCATAAAATTAATTGAAAACGATGCCATTGCTACCTACCGAACAGTGGCCAAAACTCGAGAGAGCAGCAGTGTATTGAGTCAGCAGAAAAATGGCTCTGAGGACTATGGGACTCAACATCTGAGGTCATCAGTCCCCTAGAACTGAGAACTACTTAAAACTAACTAACCTAAGGACATCACACACATCCATGCCCGAGGCAGGATTCGAACCTGCGACCGTAGCGGTCACACGGTTCCAAACTGTAACGCCTAGAACCGCTTGGCCACACCGGCCGGCAGTCAGCAGAAAGCGTAACAGGTTTTGTATCTGGTATTATGGTGTATTGGTGGAGTGTTTCGTTAGAAACTGATTGGTTGCATGATCGCATCTTGGCCGTGTGAGTGTTTTTCAATTTGCCTTTTACCTATCATTTACCTCTCAGTGATGTGGAAATTCGCAAGAAACGATACCTGGCACGGATTCCACTCTACAATGCAGCTCCCATTTTCCTGGTTTGATAACTGATTAGGGACATGCGAGTAACACAAGACACATGCTGTTGTACGCAACCATTTCAGAACAACTGAGTAGCGAAAAAACATACAAGTTCAGGGCCTGGGCTTTTCAGTTATTTATACATAGAGTAAAATGCACGATGAGGTGCAACTTCTCTTTATGTAACGCAAGTTTTACAGCAGTGCAGGAAGTGATTCTAGTCTCCTGTTTTCCGTGAATTTTTCTTTGAGCTTTTGAGACACAGATGCTAATATGATTATCTGCATGATGGGGCGAAAGATATTTGTTTGGACACTTTCCAATTATACAGAAGACTGGTGAAAGAACCTCCACTGGTGGGAAAGAAATTTGGGCCCTTCAAAGATCATACAGACATGGGCTCGATTTTCTTGATTAGAATTCAGAAATTTCTTGCCGATGGAAACACAATATTTCGAAATACTTGTACAGATGGTACAGGGACGCATTTTGAAATATGACCACAATATCTTATTCCCAGTTTCTGCTTTCCTCAGATTACTAGTCACAATTCGCACTCTTAATTCACTGTAAATGCTTCGAATAAATGTCAGTGAGTTACTAAACTCTGAAGTATTGTAATAAAAATGATCAATAACGAAAAAAAAATAAACACTTCATCAGGCTGTGATGTAAGACTTACAGTTTGAAATAATCAAATAGTTTTAACTAATAGTTATCGCGCAGTCGTTTGAGAACAACTGTATACTGAAAAAACATGCGAGTGCATAATATATAGTGTTCTATTTTTATACTTCAAGTGAAACGTTTTTCGAAACAGTACTTCAGCAGCTCAGCTTCATTTGCATACAATACAATTTGCAGCTACGCAGGAGATAACTTCCTGCTTTATGCTTACCTTGAATCACACCTACATCTGGACACGATTTTTCACGTGTCACGGTAGAGATGTCTGTTATAAAGAGTCCACGACGAAGAATTGCGTCGATGGCTCTCAACAATGCGCCACATTGCGTACTAAGCTTCAGTAAAGGAGTCCTGTGTCACGAGCTGAACACGAAGTTCATGCGTGTTTCATCTTATTTTTTCGTTTGTTGGTGCCACTTCAGCCAGCTTTCAATACACACTAAATCACGCACACACACATATACCCACATTATTTACGTTGGCTGTAAAATTATTACTTACAACACGATGTGCCTCTATCATGACACTCCAAACGTCATTTCAATTTGGGACACATAACATCCGTACCTCGAGACAACTTTCCTTCCGTGCGCTGCTCACATTGATTAATTTATTTGAAAGTGATGATATACACTTATTAGTGTTATTCTCTGAATTTTATTAATGGCTTTGAACAAAATACACCACCCCAGACAAGCCGTCCGGCCGCGGATACTTAATGACACTGAATTCCGGGCCGGGTCGCTAGTACTATATAAAGAAAAGTCGTCGTTTACTGTTGTTACCAAAATTCTCGGAAAGTTATTGACAGATTTAAAAACGTTTTCACCAATCTGCTTCAAAGTTTTACACGATAATCCAATAAACGCTGGGATATACATTGTCTGTATATTTCTTAATAGGTATAATATGTAAATAAATATATATAATCGAACACGGAAATGTTATAGGAAAAATCTCGAAAAGTTCTGAACCGATTTAGTTTACATGTTTGCACGAAACGCTAATGAACGTTGGGATGGATATGGGATACATTTTATTTTTAATGTATAGTGTACAAATATGTGCATATAACGATACCTAGAAAGGAGACGTTGCTCAGGCACATGCAAGACAAAATGCTGGATGAGATGAAAAAAGCAGCTACAATTGATTAATTTAATCAGTCTACAGCTGGGTGTAAGACATACAACTGTGCTTGCAGTGGTCCACTCTTAATGGCTAGCACACAGATGTAGACAGGGCGAGGTAGAGAGTGGGACATAGTTTAGTAGCTCAAATTATAACGATTTTTGTAACTGATGAAACATCTGGAATGAGAGTAACAGACAGAGACCAGCACCTTCTACGATAGCTCCTCACTGGCCAGTACTCGGAATATTATGTGACATCTGCTTCCTTGTCGGAAGCAGATAGGAGGAAGTTAATTAATAGACAAACTTCTTCTCAGGCAGACGTATAACAATTTTTGTAACTCATCAACCACCTGAAATGCAAGTAACTACATCACTATTTATTTGCATAGTGTTTTGTGCGACGAATATATGTGGTGTGTGTGTGTGTGTGTGTGTGTGTGTGTGTGTGTGTGTAAGGGACAGTCAAACGTAACTGAAAACAAACACCCGCCACATTGAGACCGCGGAATAGTACCATTAAAAGGTAATCACCACACGCGTTAACTCATTTATCCCAGGGAGACGAGAAGGTCAGTGCCTGTTTCATAGAACGCGACCGGCCACTGATAGATCCACAACCTCACTCACTCTTGTACTTCATCGTCCAACCGAAACCGAAGTTCATGCACATCTTTCTTCAGGTTACCAAAGATGTGAAAATCACAAAGTGAAGATCCAGGGCCGCGCGGGATTAGCCGAGCGGTCTTGGGCGGGGCAGTCATAAACAGTGCGGCTGGTCCCGGCGGAGGTTCAAGTCTTCCCTCGGGCATGGGTGTGTGTGTCTATCCTTAGGGTAATTTAGGTTAAGTAGTGTGTAAGCTTAGGGACTGATGACCTTAGCAGTTTAGTCCCATAAGATTTCACACACATTTGAACTTTTTTTTTTGAAGATCCAGGCCATACGGAGGACGTTGCTGTGTTTCCCCGCCAAATAGCAGAAGTGTGATCTCCGTCCGACTGGCAGTGTCGGGGCAGGCGTTATCGTGCAACAGGATGATCCCATCACACAGCATTCTTGGATATTTTGGCTTTATTGCGTTTCTCAGTTCCTGCAAAGTGTCTACATGGCGTTTTGCATTGATTGTGATTTCACGCTCGAGGAACTCGATGAACAGAAGGCCCCAGTAGAGCGGTCGAAGAAGAAGGTCTATTTGGGATTACCAAAACTTGTGTGAACACTTTTGGATTTCTTTGTGAGGTAGGGGGGGGGGGGGGATATTTGGGATGTTTCCACAATGGTTTAGCCGTTTGCCCTCAGGCTGTAGGGATGCTGTGTGATACAATCGTCCTGTTGCATGATAACGCCCACCCCCACACTGCAAACTAGACGAAGACTACGCTTCAGCGATTTGGTTGAGAAACACTGTTCCATCCTCCGTGCATCCCAGATCCTCCACCGTCTCAGTTTCGCGTCTTTGGGGAGCTGACGAAAGACATACGTGGACGTCGGTATCAGTCAAACGAAGAAGTGCAAGAGTGGGTGCTGTTGTGGATCCACCAGCGGGCGTCTGCAACCTACCAGAGAGGAGATGATCGTCTCAGGGCCGAGCGGGATAAATGTGTTAACGCGTGTTGTGATTATTTTTGAATGAAACTGTTCTATGGCCCCACTGTGGCGGGTGTTCGTTTTTCATTTGACTGCCCCTCATACATACCCCAAGCATGTGGCTTATTCGTTTGGCTGGGATACTAGGTGAAAAGGCAAATCAGGATCATAAAAAAACGTTGCAGATACATGGAGCTTCGCTGCAGGTATCGCTTTTGACTGCATAAGCATATAATGTAATTGTCACATTGACGCATGCAAATGTAACAGGAGAACATTGGAAAAACGAGAGCGAATTTCTCGTGAAACACTATTGACAAAAAATGCATTCAATGCGGGCTGCGATTCCATTATGTCACCTTCATCATATATCCAATGTAGGGATCATATGAGTCATTAGGGCGTGTAGGAATGTGAGGTGGTTTGATCGTAGTGCATACCCCTGCGATGCAGTATTAAAGTCCCTGTGATCGGCATACACAGTGAAGTTCCCTATACAGTTGTGCGAATTTACTTTTAAAAGGATTTGGAACAAGTCGCGCCATGGATAATGTCTTATTACTTTTGAATTTAACAGGGATAGGGTCACCTTTAAAAATTAATAGTCAGGCATGAAATACATAGGTCAGACACCACACGACACCGCATATTTGTTATTGGAGCCATCTAACTACTGAACGAAAATTCACTCTTATAAATAAAAGATGCTATTTATTTCCCTTAATATGCGTTCAAGTGGGAAAACATTCAACAAGATGGCAAGAAATGCAAAGTAATAGAAACAATTATGTTCCACATCATTACGAACTATCGTGCAATATGATCCATGGAACATAGAACTAACTAACTATTTTGGTACCAATGGCCGCGTAATTAATATTGTCAATCTTCAAGCGAAATGCACATCAGAAAGTGTTGATGAACAGTGAACTCGGAAGAACAAAGACCGTTCAAACATGCAAAGTGATGCCTGAAGATCAATCTACTAACGGCGGTCATCAGATACAACAACGACTAACTCCACAAAGTTAAAAAGTGCCGCGCTTCCTTAATTATTTTACGGAAAAGCATTGGTGCCCGAATCTCACCAAAAAATTTCCAGTACTCATGACTTGATTCGTAGTGGCCGTGTGCGGCAGTTAACAGCGATCGGGGCCATCTCCGTGTCCGTGGCCATAAAGACAGCAGGAAGACCATCGTCCTTGGAGGCAGAAGGCAGAGTGTGTCTTTACTAAATTCTAGCTTCTCTCTAATTTTGGAAAAGCTGCAAGTCGTCCACTAATGATGGTAATGATTCCGAGTGCCGTCCAATGTCTAGCGAAGTTTTACTGATATTGTGACCACGGACCCAATGATATTTCAAGATTTCGACTGAGGATCCGCAAGAGGGAGACTTTTTGTTTTACTTTTAGACGTGGACAAGGGTAGAAAGTAACCGCCTCTCTAGACACGTTCCAAAGCAGCTATTGAGATTGCTGTGTCTTTCTTTTTTTAAGTTAAGTGGCCATCTCATCTTTGCACTAGCACTTGCTACCTGCCCGACGCACTACCTCCTGTCAGGTTAACAGGACCGGTCCTGGAGGCAGCTTCAGTCCTGAAGCCCATCTGTAGCTGCACGTTTATGGCTGTGGCAAAGATCGGTTGCTTCGTCACCTCCGCCGGCTCTCTGTTATGCCAATGTGCCGAATAAACGGAAAAATACACATTCTGACAAACAGAAGTGAGCAGCTACTCATTTCCTAGCTTGATCGTAGTTACACATGCATTTCGAAAGTAATTATACAAATTATGAAAAGAACATCTCAGTTAACAGACCTGGGCAGTACTCTAAGAGCACAAAAGTATGAATACAAGTATGTAGGATGGGTTTACATGAATGATTAACCTGCTACACAGAGACATATAGGCTATCATTACTTCCTCGATCATTATATAAGAATGGAATAGCAAAGGAAATCGACAGCACTGCTACAGTGTACGCTCTTCCATACATTACACAGCAGCTTGATAAGTACGTTATTAGATGTAGAAATGAGACCGGTAGTATCAAAACCGACGAAGTCAGGGAAGTTACGAAATTGAGTTGAAGTTATCAATTTAAAGTAAAAGTCCCTGGTGAAGCAAGAGTATATTTAACAATTCACCATCTCATCGTGTTACAGAGCACTGAATATTCGTTCGTGCCTCGGAATGGCTCAAGTTCTGCAGGCAGTGAATTCATAACTTGCCCTGTCAAATATTCCTGTTTGGAGTCTTTTGCTTTTACATTGCGCAACAATGTGACCATATATGTACGCAAAATAATTCCTTGCATTGTATATTTCGTGAAGTTATTAAATTTCATCTGTGCGTCGTCAACGCAAATCTTTTGCACAGATTTTCCATTCTCGGGCTTCTTATCGTAACTGGGGTGAAGGCCATCCTGTTTCCTGTGTATTTGTATTTTGTCATTATTGTGTAGTGTACCATGCGCATTGTTCAATGGTTCACTTGAAGCCCCTGATATTCTAATCTAAATGAGACCAAATTGAAGACTTCAAAACACAGTATTAGTCAGTATGTGTGAACAGTATCTATCACAATAATAATTGTAATAACCAACTTTATTATTTGCAGATGATTTTCTTTTCATTGTGTTCAAATTCTAAGTGAACTACCAACTTTTAATGACAGAAATTCTGTGTTGTATTCAACCCAGTTTTATATGTACTACTAGACACGTTATCATCAAATTTATGTTGAAATGCATTTTTATTGCTCTATAGAAAATTAATTAAAATGTCACTTTGTTTTCATTTACTCGCTTTTTTCATAAGCTTTTTGAATTTAAAAAGCATACAGTTTTACAAAAGAAAGAGTAAATTTATATGAATCTTCAACAGAAACCGCCAAGTCAAAACTTAAGTTAACAAAAAATGCTTTCACCCTATATCAGATTTCGGAAAACTATTGAATTTATATATCAAACCATTCAGGTCGTAACTATGAAAGAAAACGTTCGTGACTATTGTTCTTATGTCTATAGCGATTTTTTATCCATATTATAAAATATTCCTTCACTGATTTGGCCGCTTTGAATACTAGACGCCTCAGATGTAAACAATCCTCTAGGATAGATGCAAAGCCAGTAGGTTGTAGGAAAGTGCACTAATAAGAACAATTATGGAATCAACAAGTAATATTGGGACTGACTGTAACTAAATGTAACATATTGTCTATATAAAGAGGCAAAGAGGTCCATTACTGTTCGATTATCCTATTGGTTGTAAGCTTTTCGAATCAGTAACAAGCATGTAATACCTAAATTTAGAATATTTGGATAACACAACTTGTAAGACAATAGGATGTCATATTGAGGTTCGTTGGCAGAATCTTAAAAAACAAATGCAATTCATCATACACGGAATAAGCAGCTTGCAAAATATTTTTTCAGCCGATTACATCCCCCCTCGCCCCACCCAAGTCTCGACAAATTAGAGTTAATATGAAGAATCATCCTAAGGATCCCAAGTGCGGTCCAGAATGCATGTAGATTACGAATGCGGTAAGTTCAATATTCTGTGTAATGTTGTTAAGCGATGGAAACCTTAATGTACTGGATCCATGTTTCCACCCACCTACATATACATTGTATCAGCATGTGGTGGACTGGTCTTTGTTTTTATTCCATAGGTCTTAAGGGAAAAAAATAAAAACGTTAAACTACTACTGTTTCCAGAAATATTTTGTATCCACAAGTCTTAAAAAAATTATGCAATGTATCGAACAGAGTTACACATGTTTTTCTCTTCCTCCTCTCGAATGAAACTGTCACTCTTAATCGGCATGTAGCTGAATTTTATAAATATAAATGTTACTTCTGATTGTCTTATGACATACCCAACTGAAGTCAGGCACTGTTGCATTTCACAGTGTCCATTCGTTTATCACTCATAACACTATGCAAATATATAGTGACATTGATTAAGAAATCCTTCCCAACCACTCCTGAATTTTTAAATCATTTTAGGTTATTGTCCTCTACAGGAAAATTTCGTTAAGTTCAAAATGGTTCAAATGGCTCTGAGCACTATGGGACTTAACATCTGTGGTCATCAGTCCCCTAGAACTTAGAACTACTTAAACCCCACTAACCCAAGGACATCACACACATCCATGCCCGAGGTAGGATTCGACCCTGCGACCGTAGCGGTCATGCGGTTCCAGACTGAAGCGCCTGGAACCGCACGGCCACACCGGCCGGCTTGGTTAAGTCCAAAAATCTCAGTATATAGCTCACAGACTAACAACATGGGTTCTTGACTTAATCTGTCGCAGAGTGCTGTCAGTAATAATGAAACTGAAATATTTAGTGTAATCCTGGAGTGAGAAAAAGTGCTCAAAAATGTTACCATGTTACTTGGCACCACTTATGCAGACAACAAAATTTCAGACACGGCTCGGAGTGATGTGACTTTGCAAATTAGTTTCTCTTGATACACTACAGTACTGAAGATTTCGAAAAATTATGAGACAGTAAGCAGAATAAAATAAGTGGAAGTTAACACCACGCAAGTGGAACTGTAATGTTACAACTGCTTACAAAAAAAATTGAGTATCAGGGTTCTTTTTCGTCTCCCCATTAGGAACCAACTTTGTCCGCTTCCAAGCTCTCAAAGAAATCTATAACGAACGAATTACACTATTGTCGAACCACTACATGTGTGTAGGAAGTGAGACATGGAAAAAAATGTTTTGTCACAAACCATCATGAGAAGGCGTCTAACACAATGACGTGTGAGACTCTTCAGTACACTGTCATTAGACAGCTCATTAAATACAGCTATCATAGTTTATTACTGTATATTTAAACAAAGCGCGACTTCAATGATTCCATCATGGTTGTTAGTCATGTTCAAGCTTTCACCATGAAACAACACGTAGTATAATTGGTATTCCTCGGTTATAAAAAGATTTTTATACAGTTCGACAAAGAAAAAAAATTACTGTTCAAGAGGACTATGCTAGTATGAAGAGATTTGATAACTACGCACCATTGGAAATTATCTCAGGGAGTTAACGAGACATGTAATAAAAATTTATTAGACCCTCTTAAGTCTGGGTGCTTGGTGTCTTATCATATTGCAGCTGGGCCCATATCAACCGACGTGAGCAGTTGCACGTGATATCTGTGACTCTGCAGGCTACATCCCGCAGGCCTTATCAATCGTTTTCTACAAGAAGTGGCTAGCAACCACAGTTTAGTCAACAATCAGCCGCCTTTAGTAAATTAGCAGTCTAGTTAAAAGCTGATTAACTCTCTACAGTTAATTGATTTCTTAGGATGGATAGGATGTGTGACTGCTGTGTACGGACGCAGGAGGAGCTGGCCACTGTTCGGGAACAGCTGAATGTGTTGATGGCCGCGGTCAGCCGTCTTCAGTCGGAGTGTAACGGCAGTGGGGAGCAGGTGTTACATGCTTCACCCACTGTCCCTGCTGTCGAGACATCATCGCGGGTACGGGGAGCGGTTGGGCCACCCTCTCCCCAAGGGGAGTGGCGGGTTCAGCGGCGTTCGCGGCGCACGAGGCGGAGGGTCAATGTGGAGGCTGGCCGTGTGGCATCGCCCGCTCTGCCAGTGAGTGGACATGTGGCCGAGCAAGGTCCGAGCAGGCACACGGGGGGAGGGGTTTATTAGTTATTGGAAACTCCAACGTTAGGCGGGTGATGGAACCCCTTAGGGAAATAGCGTACAGGTCGGGGAAGAAGGCCAGTGTTCACTCTGTCTGCTTGCCGGGGGGTCTCATCCGAGATGTGGAGGAGGCCCTGCCGGCGGCGATAGAGAGCACTGGGTGCACCCGACTGCAAATTGTTGCTCCGGTCGGCACCAATGACTCCTGCCGTTTGGGTTCAGAGGTCATTCTCAGTTCGTACAGGCGGTTGGCGGAATTGGTGAAGGCGGAAAGCCTCGCTCGCGGGGTGGAATCAGAGCTAACTATTTGTAGTATCGTTCCCAGAATCGATCGCGGTCCTCTGGTTTGGAGCCGAGTGGAAGGCTTAAACCAGAGGCTCAGACGATTCTGCGGAGATCTGGGGTGCAAATTTCTCGACCTCCGCTATCGGGTGGAGAAATGTAGAACCCCCTGAATAGGTCAGGCGTGCACGACACGCCGGAAGCGGCTACAAGGATAGCGGAGTACGTGTGGAGTGCACATGTGGGTTTTTTTATGTTAGAGAATTCCCTCCCTAGGCCCAACAAGAAGCCTCCTGAGGCGCGGCAAGGCAGGAGTAGGCAAAATGCAACAGGGAACAACAATATTAATGTGCTAATAGTAAACTGCAGGAGCGTCTATAGAAAGGTCCCAGAACTGCTCTCATTAGTAAACGGTCACAATGCCCACACAGTACTAGGGACAGAAAGTTGGCTGAAACCAGACGTAAACAGTAATGAAATCCTAAACTCAGATTGGAATGTATACCGCAGAGACAGGCTGGACAGTGAAGGGGCAGGCGTGTTTATAGCGATAAGAAGTGCTATAGTATCGAAAGAAATTGACGGAGATCCGAAATGTGAAATAATTTGGGTGAAGGTCACGGTTAAAGCAGGCTCAGACATGGTAATTGGATGTCTCTATGGGCCCCCTGGTTCACTAGCTGTTGTGGCTGAGCACCTGAAGGATGATTCGGAAAATATTTCGAGTAGATTTCCCCACCATGTTATAGTTCTGAGTGGAGATTTTAATTTGCCAGATATAGGCTGGGAGACTCAAACGTTCATAACGGGTGGCAGGGACAAGGAATCCAGTGAAATTTTTTAAAGTGCTTTATCTGAAAACTACCTTGAGCAGTTAAACAGAGAATCGACTCGTGGCGATAACATATTAGACCTTCTGGTGACAAACAGACCCGAACTATTTGAAACAGTTAACGCAGAACAGGGAATCAGCGATCATAAAGCGGTTACTGCATCGATGATTTCAGCCGTAAATAGAAATATTAAAAAAGGTAGGAAGATTTTTCTCTTTAGCAAAAGTGACAAAAAGCAGATTACAGAGTACCTGACGGCTCAACACAAAAGTTTTGTCTCAAGTACAGATAGTGTTGAGGATCAGTGGACAAAGTTCAAAACCATCGTACAATATGCGTTAGATGAGTATGTGCCAAGCAAGATCGTAAGAGATGGAAAAGAGCCACCGTGGTACAACAACGGAGTTAGAAAACTGCTGCGGAAGCAAAGGGAACTTCACAGCAAACATGAACATAGCCAAAGCCTTACAGACAAACAAAAATTACACGAAGCGAAATGTAGTGTGAGGAGGACTATGCGAGAGGCGTTCAATGAATTCGAAAGTAAAGTTCTATGTACTGACTTGGCAGAAATTCCTACGAAATTTTGGTCTTATGTCAAAGCGATAGGTGCATCAAAACAAAATGTCCAGACATTCTGTGACCAAAATGGTACTGAAACAGAGGATGACAGACTAAAGGCCAAAATACTAAATGTCTTTTTCTAAAGCTGTTTCACAGAGGAAGACGGCACTGTAGTTCCTTCTCTAGATTGTTGCACAGATGACAAAATGGTAGATATCGAAATAGACGACAGAGGGATAGAGAAACAATTAAAATCGCTCAAAAGAGGAAAGGTCGCTGGACCTGATGGGATACCAGTTCGCTTTTACACAGAGTACGCGAAGGAACTTGCCCCCCTTCTTGCAGCGGTGTACCGTAGGTCTCTAGAAGAGCATAGCGTACCAAAGGATTGGAAAAGGGCACAGGTCATCCCCGTTTTCAAGAAAGGACGTCGAACAGATGTGCACAACTATAGACCTATATCTCTAACGTCGATCAGTTGTAGAATTTTGGAACACGTATTATGTTCGAGTACAATGACTTTTATGGAGACTAGAAATCTACTCTGTAGGAATCAGCATGGGTTTCGAAAAAGACGGCCGTGTGAAACCCAGCTCGCGCTATTCGTCCACGAGACTGAGGGCCATAGACACGGGTTCCCAGGTAGATGCCGTGTTTCTTGACTTCCACAAGGCGTTCGATACAGTTCCCCACAGTCGTTTCATGAACAAAGTAAGAGCATATGGACTATCAGACCAATTGTGTGGTTGGATTGAAGAGTTCCTAGATAACAGAACGCAGCATGTCATTCTCAATGGGAGAAGTCTTCCGAAGTAAGAGTGATTTCAGATGTGCCGCAGGGAAGTGTCATAGGACCGTTGCTATTCACAATATACATAAATGACCTTGTGGATGACATCGGAAGTTCACTGAGGCTTTTTGCAGATGATACTGTGGTATATCAAGAGGTTGCAACAATGGAAAATCGTACTGAAATGCAGGAGGATCTGCAGCGAATTGACGTATGGTGCAGGGAATGGCAATTGAATCTCAATGTAGACAAGTGTAATGTGCGGCGAATACATAGAAAGAAAGATCCCTTATCATTTAGCTACAAAATAGCAGGTCAGCACCTGGAAGCAGTTAATTCCATAAATTATCTGGGAGTATGCATTAGGAGTGATTTAAAATGGAATGATCAGATAAAGCTGATCGTCGGTAAAGCAGATGCCAGACTGAGATTCATTGGAAGAATCCTAAGGAAATGCAACCCGCAAACAAAGGAAGTAGGTTACAGTACGCTTGTTCGCCCACTGCTTGAGTACTGCTCAGTAGTGTGGGATCCGTACCAAATAGGGTTGATAGAAGAGATAGAGAAGATCCAACGGAGAGTAGCGCGCTTCGTTACAGGATCATTTAGTAATCGCGAAAGCGTTACGGAGATGATAGGTAAACTCCAGTGGAAGACTCTGCAGGAGAGACGCTCAGTAGCTCGGTACGGGTTTTTGTTAAAGTTTCGTGAACATACCTTCACCGAAGAGTCAAGCAGTGTATTGCTCCCTCCTACGTATATCTCGCGAAGAGACCATGAGGATAAAATCAGAGAGATAAGAGCCCACACAGAAGCATACCGACAATCCTTCTTTCCACGAACAATACGAGACTGGAATAGAAGGGAGAACCGATAGAGGTACTCAGGGTACCCTCCGCCACACACCGTCAGGTGGCTTGTGGAGTATGGATGTAGATGTAGATGTAGATGTATATGTGGGCGACTTTTGATGGTTGGTGGCTGGTCTGTCAAAGAGCACCCCATAGGTCGTCTCACATGTTGTCTCTAGTAATGCCATCGATCAGGTGTGTGGAACGCTTATAATCACTGCCCGCCTCAGACGTGTTTGGTGATGTGACGGAAGTCACTCTTCATCTCCCTCGCACTCTAGTAGCATTATCTGCCAGGTGTGTGGGTCACTTCTGCCTGTGTGACAGGCAGACCGTTCTCCATCTCATTCGCACACCAACAATGTAACAATCATTATTGTGGGAGGATAGCGGCACTCCGCAGTACAATGCGGACACAAAGTTCAGATGCTGTGCGCCCGTATGGAGTGGATAACAGAAGATATGTTTTTTTTAATAAAGTACGTTCCTCTCCCATTCCAAAGCAATACCTGTGCTAGCGGTAACAGCAAAAGTGGGGAATATTGTACACAGTGCAATTTATCAATGTCTTGTGTGTGGTTTCCATAGTAAAATACTTGTCAGTAGAAACGCTCCCACTCGGATTTTCCCCCAGTAATTACAAGTCTGCTGTAATCATATAAAGTCAAATTACTCTAAGGCAGGTTTATAATGATATCACTGGCTTTAATATAGTAATGATCCAGGGATAAACTGTTTACGGGGCAATGTAGAGTTGGTATGAAGCAAGGGCGTATTTGTAACACTGCTCTAATACTTTAATATTGGATATCGGTGTATTTGCATAAAACATCACACTGTTGAAATTGTTTATAATATACAATCTCGTAATTATGTGTGCCTTAGGATGATTATCTGGAAAAGTGGGAGAAAATCAGTGAGGTTGCTATGACTTACCCCAAAATTGTAAATAGCAACTGCAGTTGATCATACAATAGAGTGATTAGAGAAAATTTTATGCCGTCATGAAACTGTAGTTGTTGTGGTTTCAGTCCAAAGACTGGTTTGATGCAGCTCTACATGCTACTCTGTCCTGCTCAAGCCCCTTCATCTCCGAATAACTATTGGATCCTACATCTTTCTGACACTTTTTACCGACTTCATCCATTTATCTCCCTCTACGACTTTTACTCCCCACACTTCCCTCCAGTATTAAATAGGTGATCCCTTGATGTCTCAGAATGTGTCCTATCAACCGATTCCTTCTTTTAGTCACGTTGCGCCAGAAATTTCTTGTCTCCACAGTTCTATTCATTACCTCGTCATGAGTTATGTCATCTTCAGCATTTTTCTGTAGCACCAATTTAAAAATCTGCTGTTCTCTTCATGTTTGAACTGTTTATAGTCTATGTTTCACTTCAGTACACGGCTACACTCCAGACAAATAAATTCACAAAAGACTTCCTAATGCTTAAGCCCATATTCGGTGTTAACAAACTTCTCTTCTTCGGAAATGCTTTTCTTGCCATTGTCAGTCTACATTTTATATACTCTCTACTGCGGCCATCAACAGTTATTTTGCTGCACAAATTGCAAAACTCATCTACTACTTCAAGTGTCTCGAATTCCCTAGGCACCACCTGATTTAAATCGACCGTATTCCATTATTCTTGTTTTGCTATTGTTGGTGTTCATCTTGCAGTCTCCTTTCAAGAGACTGTCCATTCCTTTCAACTGTTTTTCAAGTTAATTGCAGTCTCTGACAGAATTACAACGTCAGTGGGAAACCTCAAAGTTTATATTTCTTCTACCTGAACTTCCTACTCCATTTTTTTTTTTTTTTTTTTTTGCTTACTCAGCATACAGATTGAATAACATCGGGGATAGGTGACAACACTGCCTCACTCCCTTCTCAACTACTGCTTCACTTTGATGCCCTTCGACTCTTATAACTGCCGTCTGGTTTCTGTACAAGTAGTAAGTAGCCTTTCGCTCCATGTATTTTACCCCAACTATGTTCAGAAATTCAAAGAAAGTATTCCAGTCAGTATTGTCAAAAGCTTTCTTTATGTCTGCAAATGCTTAACACGAAGGTTTGCCTTTCCTTAAGTCATAGGGTCATTATTGCGCCGCGAGTTCCTATATTTCTCCGTAATCAAAACTAATCTTCCTCGATGTTGGCTTCTACCGGTTTTCTCATTCTGTTTTTAAGGAATTCGTGTTAGTATTTTGCTACCATGACTTATTATACTGATGTTTCGGTAATTTTCGCATCCAACAATACCTGCTTCCTTTGAAGTTGGAATTATTACATTCTTCTTAAAGGCTAAGAGCGCTTCGCCAGTCTCAAACTTCTTGCAAACCACATGGAAAAGTTTGGTTATGGCTGGCTCTCCCATGGCTATCAATAGTTCTGACAGAATGCCGTTTACTACCGGGCCATCTTTCAATTTAGATCTTTCAATGTTCTATCAGATTCTCCTCGCAGTATCGTATCTCCCATCTCATCATGTCCTACACCCTCTTCCATTACCTGTAAGTTCATGTTCCTTGTATACACACACTATCTACTCCTTCAGATTTTCAGCTTTCCCCTCTTTGCGTCAGACTGGTTTTCCAGTTGAGCTCTTGATATTAATACAGCTGTTTATCTTCAGTTTTCGTGTAGGAGGTATCTATCTTCTCCCTAGTGAAGTATGCTTCTAAAATGTTACATTTGTCCTCTAGCCATTTCTGCTTAGTCATTTTGTACTGCTTGTTCATCTGAATTTTAGACGTTTACATTCCCTTTCACCTGGTTCATTTTCTGTGTTTTTATGCTATCACCTTTTGTCAGTTAAATTCAGTATCTCTTGTGTTATCCAAGGATATCTACGAGGCTTTTTCTCTCTGCTGTGCTCACTATTTCATCTCTTAAAGCTACCCTTTCTTCCTCCACTGTACTCCTTTCCCCAGTTCTATTCAGATGTTGCCTAATGTTTCCTCTGTTAGTCTCAACGACTTCTGGTTCTTTCAACCTCTCCAAGTCTCGTATCCTTAATTTCTTACTTTTTGTAGTGTCTTTAGTTTTAATCTACAGTTCATAACCAATAAATTATGATCAGTCCATCTGAAAATGTGTTACAATTTAATATTGCGTCCGAAATCTTACCATTTTATAATCAATCTGAAAATCTCAGTGGTCTCTATATCTCCCCACGTATACAGCCCTCTTTCATGTTTCTTAAACCAATTGGTAGCGACCATTAAATTATGCTCTGCGCAAAATTCCACCAGACAGCTTTTCCTTTCATTCCTTTCCCCTGGACCATATTCACCTGCTATGTTTTTCTTCTCCTCCTTTTCCTATTATCGAATTACAGTCCCCCTTACAATTAAACTTTTGCCTCCCCTAGCTGTCTGAATAATTTCTTTTATTTCATCATACATTTTTTCAATCTCTTCATCATCTGCGGAGCTAGTTGGCATATAAACTTGTACTACTGTGATAATTATGGGTTTTGTGTCTATACTGGCTACGATAATGCTTTCACTATGATGTTCATGGTAGCCTGCTTGCATTCCTATTTTATTATTCATTTTTAAACCTACTCCTGCGTTACTCCTACTTGATTTTGTGTTTATAACCCTGTATTCACCTGACTAGAGGTCCTGTTCCTCCTGCCAACGAACTTCACTGATTGCCACTATATTTAGCTTCACCCTATCCAATTCTCTTTCAAAATTTTCTAACCTACCTGCTCGGTTGAAAGATCTATCATTGCACGCTCCGACCTACAGAACGCCAGCTGTAGTAATTCAGCCAGTAGGACAATGTGTCCCGTCAAACTGCTATTGGAGTGAGGGTGATGGACAGAGAATGATGGAGGAGGAGGTGATGGAGAGAGAGAGGGGAAGAATGGAGGAGACGGACAGAGATGGTGTGTGGAAGAGATCGAGAGAGAGAGAAGGAGGAGGAGTGTGAGAGATATAGGGGAAGGAGGAGATGGACAAAGAAAAGAAAGAGAAGGAGATGGAAAGAGAGAGGGGGAGGAAGATATGAACGGAGGGAGTGGGGAAGAGGAGATGGATAGAGAGAGGGGAAGGAGATGATGGACAGAGAGGAGGAGGAGGAGGAGGAGGAAACGGCAAGAAAGGCAGCAGAGGAGAGGATTCACAGAGAGAGGGTGGGGGAAGGGATTCACAGACAGAGGGATGAGGAGGAGATGAACAGAGAGATGGGTACAAGACATGGACAGAGAAATAGAGCATTGAGGAGTTGGACAGTGAGAAGGGGGGGGGGAGGAGATGGACAGAGATAAGTGGAGGAGGATATGGACATAGACGGGAAGGAGGTGATATAAAAAGAGAGAGGGAAGGGAGAGATGAACTAATAGAAGGATGGAATAAATACATGCCTGGGCTTCGCCGGGTACTCTGCTAGTAACTTAATAAAGGCAAGTCCTCCAGTCCAGATTGTATACCACTTATGTTCCTTTCGGAGTGTGCTGATACTCTTGCTCTATACTTAGAAATCATATGCAAACGCTTGTTCGGCGAAAGATCCGTACCTATAGACTAGAAAGTTGCACGGGTCACACCACACCAATACCCAAGAAATGAAGCCTATTTGCCGCAGGTTTTGGAACATATACTGGGTCCGAACATTATGAATTACCTCAAAGCATATTAACTGTTGACAGACAGTTAACACAGCTTCAGAGAATATTGTTGTTGTGAAATAAAAATAGCTCTTTCTTCACACGAAGTAATGAGTGCCACTTCCTTAAGTCTAAAACGCTTTTGACACCTGTCCTCACAAGTGACCTCTAATCAGACTGCTTGCCTATAAAAATATCGTATCAGTTGTGCGACTGAACTCATGATTTCCTGTCACAAACGTAACAGTTCGTAGTAACTGACGGGAAGTCATCAAGTAAAACTGAAGTGATATCTCGTGTTCCCCAGGCAGGTGTTGTAGGCCATCTGCTATTTGTAATCCGTAGAAACGATTTGGGAAGCAATGTGAACGGCCCTCTTACATTGTTTCCAGATGATACTGGCGTTTGCCGTCTTGTAAGGCCATAAGAATATCAAAACAGATGGAAAAGCTATTCAAACAAGATATCTTTAAAATGCTAAATGTGACAATTGGCCCTAAACAATAAAAAGTGTGATATCATACAGATGGGTACAAATGTAATCCGTTGAAATTCGATTGTACAATAAATGACACAATTCTAAAGGTGTGAATTCAGTGAGGTACGTACGAATTTCAATTATGAGTAACTTAAATTGGAGTTATCACATAGACTGTGTTGTGGAGGAAACTAAGTAAAGCTTGCATTTTGCTGGCAGAACACAAAGAAGATGCAAGAGGTCTCCTAAGGAGATTGCGTACACTGTGCTTGTCCGTCTTCTTCTGGCGTATTGCTGCACGGCGTGGGATCCACACCAGACAGGATTGACAGAAGATGTCGAAAAAGTTCAAAGAAGTGCAGCTTGTTTTGTATTATCGCGAAATATGCGAGTGTGTGTCATATCTATGATGAACTAGTTGGGATGGTTATCATTACAGCAAAGGCGTTTTTCGTAGCGGCAAGATATTTTCACAAAATTTCAGTCACCAACTTTCTCCTCCGAATGCCAAAATATGTTTTTGGTGACCACCTACAAAGAGCGAAACGGGCGTCGTAATAGCATTAAAGACATAAGAGCCCGTACGAAAGGATTTGAGTGTTCGCTTTTTCCCGCGCGTCTCTTGAGAGTGGAACGGTAGCCAAATAGCTTGAAGGTGGTTCAGTGATCCCTCTGCCAGGCACTCAATTGAGAATTGCAGAGTACTCATGTAGCTGTAGTCGTAGATCATTCGAAGCACTAAAATTCAGAAGAAATGGTCTCGAAAATGCTTACCTTAAAAACTGTGAGAACTTCTCCTGTGATACTGTGAAGCAAATATCTCCTACTGGAAACTCTTTGCTCTCCCTATTTAAAGAGAAAGTAGTATGGAGCAAAACTTGAAGAAAACATCGAGTAAACATCGGCTCTAAGATACATGTCTTAAGACCTATGAGCACTTGCTCATTTTCACACAAAAAGGGCTTCAGTCATAAAGAGTGCAGGCCCAACATAGGAAGAACGTAGGTACAGGAACCATACGCATAACAGTTTTAAATTGCCGTAGCTGTGTTAGGAAAGGCCCAGAACTTTAAGCGCTAATAGAAGGCACTGACGCCCAAATCGCTGTAGGCACTGAAAGCTGGCTAAGGCCGGAGATAAGTTCAACGGAAATTTCTGCGGAGAACCTAACGGTGTTCCGAAAGAATAGGCTAAACACAGTTGGCGGTGGTGTGTTTGTTGCTATTATAAGTAGTTTACCTTGTCGCGAAACTGGACTAGATAGTTCCTGTGAGTTAGTGTGGGCAGAGGTCATTCTTGGCAACCGGAATAAAATAATAATTGGATCCTTTCACCGACCTCTCAGTTCAGATGATCAGTTGCTGATAGTTTCAAAGACAACTTCAGTTCAATTTCAAACAGGTACCCGACTGTTCCACTACTAGTTGGTGGTGACTTTAATTTACGCTCGATATGTTGGCAAACATACATGTTTAATTCCGGAGGTATGCGAAACTGTGCTAAGAGCATTCTCTGAAAATTACTTCGATCAGTTAGTTCATGAGCCCACGCGAATAGTAAACGGTAGTGAAAACTCACTTGATCTCTTAGCAACAAGCCGGCCGCTGTGACCAAGCGGTCCTAGGCGCTTCAGTCCAGAACCACGCTGCTGCTACGGCTGCAGGTTCGAATCCTGCCTCGGGAATGGAAGTGTGTGATGTCGTTAGGTTCGTTAAGTTTAAGTAGTTTTAAGTCTAGATGACTGATGACCTCAGACGTTAAATCCCATAGTGATTAGAGCCAATTGAATCTTAGCAACAAATAATCCTGGGGTAATAACGATCATCAAAATGGGTACAGGGATTAGTGAACACAGGGTTGTCGTAGTGAGACTGAATATTGTAAGCCCCAAATCCTCCAAAAATAAACAAAAAATATACCTATTCATAAAAGCAGAAAAAATTCAATTAGCCCCTTTGTAAGAGGCAATCTCCATTGCTCACAAATTAACGATGTAAGTGCAGGCCAGATGTGGCTTGAATTCAAAGAAATAGTATCGTTAGCAGTTGAGAGATTCATACCAAATAAATTAACAAACGACGGAGCTCAGCCTCCTTCGTAAACAACGGGAAAAATGCCAAATTTAAACGGACGCAGATTTTCGAAGACTGTCTATCTTTTACGGAAGCTCGAAACTTAGCGCGGACTTCAATGCGAGATGCTTATAACAATTTCCACAACGAAACTTTGTCTCGAAACCTAAGAGAAAATCGATAGAGATTCTGGTCGTTTGTGGAGTATGCTAGAGGCAAGACACAATCAATGCTTTCTCTGCACGATAGCAATGGAGAGACTATCGAAGGCAGTGCTGCCAAACCAAAGTTACTAAACACAGCCTTCTGAAATTCATTCACCAAAGAAGACGAAGTAAATATTCCAGAATTCGAATCGAGAACGGCTGCCAACATGAGTAACGTTGAAGCAGATATCCTCGGAGTAGTGAAGCAACTAAAAGCTCTAACAAAAGCAAGTCTTCCGGTCCAGACTGTATACTAGTTAGGTTCATTTCGGAGTATGCTGATACAATAGCTCCATACTTAACAATCATATACAACGGCTCGCACGACGAAAGATCCGTATCCAAAGACTGGAAAGTTGCACAGGTCACACCAATATACAAGAAAGCTAGAAGGAGTAATCCACTAAATTACAGGCCCGTATCGTTAACGTCGATATGCAGCAGGATTTTAGAACATATATTGTGTTCGAACTTCATGAATTACCTCGAAGAAAAGGTCTATTGACACACAGTCAACATGGGTTTAGAAAACATCGTTCCTGTGAAACACAGCTCTTTATGCAAATGAAGTGTTGAGTGCTATTGACAAGAGATTTCAGATCGATTGCGTATTTCTGGATTTCCGGAAAGCTTTTGACACTGCCACACAAGCGGCATGTAGTGAAATTGCGTGCTTATGGAAAATCGTCCAGATTATGTTACTGGATTCGTGTTTTCCTGTCAGAGAGGTTACAGTTCGTAGTAATTGACGGAACGTCATCGAGTGAAACATAAGTGATTTCTGGCGTTCCCCAAGCTAGTTGGGTTGTTTGGGGGAACAGACTAAACAGCTAGATCATCGGTCTCATTGGATTAGGAAAGGGCGGGAAAGGAAGTCGGCCGTGCCCTTTCAAAGGAACCATCCCGGCATTTGCCTGGAGCGATTTAGGGAAATCACGGATAACCTAAATCAGGATGGCCGGACGCGAGATTGAACCGTCGTCCTCCCGAATGCGAATCCAGTGTGCTAACCACTGCGCCACCTCGCTCGGTCCTTATCTATATAAACGATTTGGGAGACAATCTGAGTAGCCGTCTTAGGTTGTATGCAGATGAGGCTGTCGTTTATCGAGTAGGAGAGCCTTCCGATGATCAAAACAAATTGCAGAACGATTTACAAAAGATATCTGTATGGTGCGAAAATTGGCATTTGACGCTAAATAATGAAAAGTGTGAGGTCATGCACATGAGTGCTAAAAGGAAACCTTTAAACTTAGGTTACTCGATAAATCAGTCAAATCTAATGGCCGTAAATTGAAGTAAATACCTAGGGATTACAATTACGAACAACTTAAATTGGAAGGAACACATAGGATATGTTGTGGGGAAGGCTAACCAAAGACTGCGTTTTATTGGTAGGACAATTAGAAAATGTAACAGAGACTGTCTGCACTACGCTTGTCCGTCCTGCGCGGAGTGGGATCCTTACCTGAGAGCATTGACAGCGTATCGATAAAGTTCAAAGAAGGGCAGCACGTTTTGTATTAACGTGAAATAGGAGAGAGAGTGTCACTGAAATGATACAGGATTTGGGGTGAACATCATTAAAATAAAGACTTTTTCGTTGCGGCGGAATCTTCTTACGAAATTTCAGTCACCAACTTTCTCCTCCGAATGCGAAAATATTCTGTTGATGACGACCTACATTTGGAGAAACGACAACCATACTAAAGTAAGGTAAATCAGAGCTCTATCGGAAAGATATAGGTGTTCGCTTTTTTCCGCGCGCTGTACGAGACCGGAATAATAGAGAACTGTGAAGGTGTTTCGATGAAACCTCTGCTAGGGATTTAAATGTGATTTGTAGAGTATCCTTGTAGATGTAGATGTAGAAGTTCGCGACTGTGGAACACGTCTCTTCTGCTGAGCAAGTGCTCATAGCTCTTCAGGTATACATTTTAGAGCCCATGATTCCTAGAACTTTTGCTCCGAATGATCGTTTCTGTCACACCCCACAGCCGGCCGGAGTGGCCGAGCAGTCTGGAACCGCGTGACCGCTACGGTCGGAGGTTCGAATCCTGCATCGGGCATGGATTTGTGTGATGTCCTTAGGTTAGTTAGGTTTAAGTAGTTCTAAGTTCTAGGGGACTGATGACCTCAGAAGTTAAGTCCCATAGTGTTCAGAGCCATTTGAACAATTTTTTTCATACCCCACAATATTGACAATTCCTTTTGTCGCGTCCTGTACAGTCATATGTTCATATTCCACTCGATTAGATGCAACCAAGGGACCCCAAGTTTCATAATTTCTGTACACTTTTCCAGTTTTCTCTTTATTCGTTACCTTAAGTATCAATTTCAGAGGCTTTCCTCGTGGAGGCAATGTTGAACCAAGTCTGGAAAAGGTCCAAATAAAATTTATTACCAATAAAGCTTAAAATACGTTTTAGCAACGTATACAACAGTAGGTTAGGCAATTTCGCAGTAGCCTGAAATTCAAATTTGTTTATAGCTATGTATAATTTAATTACCGTGAACGGTTTTGGACCATTATGTCCATGCCACACATGTTGGCAGTTGTATTCATCTGTTCCTGGCAACGGCCTTACCGCAGTGGATGCACCGGTTCCCGTGAGATCACCGAAGTTAAGCGCTGTCGGGCGTGGGCGGCATATGGATGGGTGACCATCCAGGCCGCCATGAGCTGTTGCCATTTTGCGGGGTGCACGCAGCCTCGTGATGCCAATTGAGGAGCTTCTCGACCCAATAGTAGCGGCTTCGGTCAAGAATACCATCAAAACGGCCGGTAGAGCGGTGTGCTGACCCCACGCCCCTCCTATCGGCTTCCCCCCCTCAGGATGACACGGCGGTCGGATGGTCCCGGTAGGCCACTCGTGGTCTGAACACGAAGTGATAATAATAATTATAGCTATGTGTGTGAAACAGTTGCCTCCACTAATGTCTGCAGCAGTGATATTGCACAAACATGTAGAAATGATGTAAGAGCAACGACAACAGTCGATCATCTAACTCACCCAAGATACAGTCCTATTGTCATAACATCAACCACTGAGTTTGGAAGATCTCACAAAATAAATGAAGTAAATTATTTGCAGAACGCTGTAGGTTTCATAATACTTGTTGTGTATAAATAAAATATATGTTACTTGCCTCCTGCAGCTGTAAAGTGGATTTGTAACTACGAGGGATGCAACCATCCTGATTCCACGGTGAGAGACGTCACACAAGAGTAACTTGGTTTGTCAGTACATTCTACTGTTAATGGGAGATTGCTCATTGTCATTCCATCTGTCGCCAGAAGCAGGAAACACAACACCGAACGATTAATCGCAAGAAGCTTACAACAAATTACTACACAATTACCTATATCGTAAAATTATGTTGCCTTACATATGTGCATTGTACGATATGTGGTAACTGTCATTGAACAATAAATAGTGTGAGGACCTCCACATGAGAACTGAAATGAATTCGATAAATTTCCGCTACGCAACAAATAATACAAATTTCAATTTCTCAATTCATCTAACTACCTAGGAACTAAAACTACGAACAGCTTAAACTGGAACCATCACATAGTTTTGGCCAACCAAGGAATGCATTTTGTTGGCAGAACACTTAGAGGATGCAACAAATCCACACTACGCTTGTCCTTCATCTGAAATGTGCATGGTGCCCAAAGTGGCATCGCTGCGCGTTAACAGATAGGATTGACGGAAGACTTCGAAAAAGTTCAAAAACTTAAAACTCGTTCTGTATTATTTCGGAAAGGGAAGAGAGTGTTCCATATGTAATTACCGAGCTGGGGTGGCAATCATTAAACAAGGACGTTTTTCGTTGTGGCAAGATTTTTTCCCAAAAACCAACTATTTCCTCAGAATGCGAAAACATTGTATCGACTACCTCCTACATAGGGAGAAATGACTATCGTAATAAAATCAGAAAAACAAGAGGTAACACTGATGGATATAAGTGTTCATTTATCCCGCATGACATTCAAGAGAGGAACGATCGAGATGTAATCTGAAGGTGGTTCTGTGAATCATCTGACACACTTTTGTATTTGAACCCCAGAGTGGTCATGTACATGTGCAGAAGAAATTGGTTTGAAATAACGAGTATCGTCCCGCACTGGCGAACGTTTGTATTTTCCAGTGATTGAAAACCATACGGAAAATGGGTGCAGTAGACATCCACTTAAATTCACATATCTCAGTACATGTGTTCTGTGATAGCACTATGTATGCCGTGTCGAATGCTTTACGCTAAACATTGACTATGTAGTCTGTCTACAAGAAAGACTTGCACTTCTCGCCGCGTGGCAAAATTACGTCACGTTTGTCGACGTCCATAGCAGTTACGTTACGCTTGCTAAGGCGTAAATAGGCTTCTTTAATAGGAATCAGAGTAAAGAACAGATACTATTTGTTTCCGTATTATGTTATCTCCACTCTGTGTGCTAGATAGCATACTTCTCTGGAAAGTGACTCATCTGCATACCTCTGTAACATTGTCAAAGTATGGATAAATATTATTACGATTTTTACGACGCAGCGAGCTCTGTTTCTGTAGACGTTCTTTGTGATGCAACATTATGCTAATGCACATACTATACCGTTTTGTAAGGTCGCTTCAATGGAGACGTTGAGAGGCGAAGGCGAGAATTACGTTGTAGAAAGCTGCCGTCACAGCAGGACTCGACCCCAACTAAAGAAACAGTTTTATTTTGTTGGGCTCGGGGCAGCGTGATTGTGTCTCTAATATAATACGAATAAAGAAAGCCAAATGATTATTAAATATACCTCTCCTTATCTGAAATACCGGAAATTCTTCGGAGACCAGATAAGACTTCTAAAAGATGTGTCGTTTACTTTCCGAGGGAAATGTCCCCGCTGTACGCAGAGAGTGGAAGCGAGCAACAATAAAAGCCGCATGTTTACTTTACGCCACCGAAATTAACAAGTATTCCGAAAGGTGATATGGGACAGCACCCGCCGGAATACTGTCCAATCTACCATTAAATTTATTATTAAATTATGTTAAAACAGTGGACGGCGCAGGACGCAGTATAAATTCCTCAGTGATGGCGAGAGGCCGCGGGCAGTCGTATTTCAAAGGCAAGTCTACCTGGTCGGCAGCCGTGGCGCCGTGTTTTTGCCACGTCCCCCAGTGTGGGCATTTAGGCACTTCCAATTGCTTAGCTGAGCTATGGTTCAAAGCGGAAGTCTTCGTTTTGTGGCACAATAAACGTGGCAGCGCTATCAGGGCCGGCATCTAATTGCCGGCCAGATGTTATCACAGCCGCAGCGGTCACCTCGTCCATCTTGGGTGCGGCACGCACCTACGGTGACACATAACTCATTAAATTCTAATAGGCGTCTGTCTCGTTCTTTGATTAAATCAAGTCATTATCGGGTCTGATGCATTTCTCCCGAATAATGTATCTCTGCCGATCGCTGCAACATCCAAATTGAGAGAATTCTTTTCAGGGATTCGGGCATTCCGTTCCGCTGACCGGTGTCATTCACTTACAAGTTAAAGTGCTAATGACGAATCGTTTACACCGAGGCTCAGCCACATGCAGGCATTGAGATGCAGCTCCCAACAAAGGGGAGCCACGTTACATCACCCATTAATTCGTAAACAACAACCTCTCAGGGGACGAATTAAACGACATTCCTGAAGGTACCCCTTTTTAATGAGGACTCTTAAAAGAAACGTCGCGGATAAGAAACCTGTGCTAATCTTTATGTCTTCTAAACGTATGAGATATATGGTGTGTTCAATCGGTACTCGGTGAAATATAGACGTATTAAAAATGAAATACATTGTGTTAATGTGTTTTATATTTTGCTGGAATTCCGTTTTATAGGTCATCATCAGAGAACTTAAAATTCAAAAGACAGTTCATACATCAGCGAGACTTTCCAGCTGTACAAAGACTGCTATTTAAAAAAATGTGTCACGTTTAAAGATTATACATCTATACGAAGAACAAAAATTGCAATGCTTCGATTTGACTTTTGATAAAACAAGAAATACAGGGTTTCCGTAAGTTATCTTTACAGCTTATGACTTTAATAACTTTAAAACTGCACTGTATATTAACTAAAGGTTTTCAACAAATGATAACTCATAAAGTTTGTCTTACCTTTCAGGTGGCGCAATTTTTACGCAAAATTGAACTTGAAAACCTGATGACATGTGGGCGCCGAGGGAGAAAGCTAACTGTGTGGCTTTGTTAAAACAGTCGTTGTCCCAAGACCTCACACCACTATACTTCTCCCTGTGACATATTATAAAGGACCCGGCGTACCGAACCAAGGTTAGGGACTTACAGGATTTGAAGGCACGCATTCACAGTGCATCTGAACATGTCACCATGGAGATCTTGAATCGTACGTGGAGTTCCGACTAGGTATTATACGTGTCACTAAGGGTGCATGCGTTGATGTGTATGACTGAAGAAACAAAAAACTTTAACTTGTAAGTGAATGACACCGGTCAGCGGAACGGAATGCCCGAATCCCTGAAAAGAATTCTCTCAATTTGGATGTTGCAGCGATCGGCAGAGATACATTATTCGGGAGAAATGCATCAGACTCGATAATGACTTGATTTAATCAAAGAACGAGACAGACGCCTATTAGAATTTAATGAGTTATGTGTCACCGTAGGTGCGTGCCGCACCCGAGATGGACGAGGTGACCGCTGCGGCTGTGATAACATCTGGCCGGCAATTAGATGCCCCACACGTCTAGAATTGCTACAGAATAGCCCCAGGAATGCTCTTCTGAGTTTAAACGCTTCCGCTGGCCTCCAAACTCCCCAGAGGTGAACATTATTGGCCATATCTGGGATGCCTTGCAACGTGCTGTTCATAAGAGATCTCCATGCCCTCGTACTCTTACAGATTTATGGACAGCCCTGCAGGATTTATGGTGTCAATTCCCTCCAGCACCACTTCAGACATTAGTCGAGCCCATGGCAAGTCGTGTTGCGGCACTTCCGCGTGTTGGCGGGGGGCCCTAAACGATGTTAGGCAGATGTACCAGTTTCTTTGGCTCTTCAGTGTATGTCGTTGGAGGGATGACGTAATCTGAAATGGGAATTGTATGCGATAAATGAACATCCAAACTCGCTTTACTGTTCATTTCCCATATTTGTGCATTCAGATACTGCCCCAAGTGATGCCACTCTACCAATAGTGGACCATATCATTAGAGCATCAGAGCCTCATATCGAGCCCGCCGTTCCCGACCATATACGATGAGGTGACAAAAGTCATGGGATAGCGATATCCACATATACAGATGGCAGTAGTATCGTGTACACAACGTATAAAAGAGTGGCACATAGGCGGATCTATCATTTGTACTCATGTGATTCATGCGAAAATGTTGCCGACGTGTTTACGGCCGTACGACGGGAATTAAATGATTTTGAATGCGGAATGGTAGTTGGAACTAGATGCATAGCATATTCCTTTTCGGAAGTCGTTAGAGAATTCAGTATTCTGAGATCCACATTGTCAAGAGTGTGCCGAAAATATCAAATTTCAGGAGTTATCTCTCACCACGGACAACAAAGTGGCCGACGGCCTTCACTTACAGACCGAGAGCAGTAGCTTTAGCGTACCATTGTCAGTGCTAACAGACAAGCAACACAGTGTAAAATAACGGCAGAAATCGATTGTGCAACATATGACGAACTTATCTGTTAAGACTGTGCGGCGAAAGTTGGTGTTAATGGGCAATTACAGCAGACGACCGACACGAGTGCCTATGAAAACAGCAAGACATGGCCTGCAGCGCTTTTCCTTGGCTCTTGACCTTATCGGCTGGACCCTAGACGACTGGAAAACCGTGGCCTGTTCAGCTAAGTCTCTATTTCAGCTGGTAAGAGCTGACGGCAAGGCTCGCCCGTGGCGCAGACACATGGAATGTACGGGGTCCTCTCGTCCAACTGAACTGATCATTAACGGGAAATGGTTATGTTGGACTGCTTTGAGATCATTTGCAGTTATTTGTGGATTTCATGTTCCGAAAAAACCATCCGCATTGTCACTGGGCCACCATTGTTCGTGATTGATTTGAAAAACATTCTGAAAAATTCGAGCGACTGATGTGGCTACCCAGATCGCCCGACATGAATCCCATCCCATATTTTTGGGACATAATCGAGAAATCAGTTCGTGCACAAAACCCTGCACCAACAACAATTTATTATGGATGATTATAGAGGCAGCACGGCTCAATATTTCTACAGGTGATTTCTAAGCACTGGCTGAGTCAATGCCACGTCGAGTTGCCACATTACGCTGGGCAAAATGAGGTCCGACGCGATGTTAGTAGGTATCCCGTGATTTTTTCTCCTGAGCGTGGTCGTGAATATTTTCAAATGTTTAAATTTTAATGAAAACGTGGCGGAACCTGTAAATTGAGGAAATTTTATACACAAATTAAGAAGTCCAAGGTTCCGTATGGCCTTAGGTGTTTCTTTTTTCATGTAATTAATGTGTATCCCCGGGCCGGCCTTAGTGGCCTAGAGGTTCTAGGCGCTTCAGTCTGGAACCCGCGAGACCGCTACGGTCGCAGATTCGAATCCTGCCTCGGGCATGGATGTGTGTGATGTCTTTAGGTTAGGTAGGTTTAAGTAGTTCTAAGTTCTAGCGGACTGATGACCTCAGCTGTTAAGTCCCATAGTGCTCAGAGCCATTTGAACCATTTTTTTGTATCCCCGAAAATGCCAACGTGAACACATTGTGGATCTGATTCCATCTCAATCTACGTAAATGTCCCTTGGTGAGCCAATTCGATTTTCGGAGGAAGGCACTGCCTGCCACAACTGATAGGACCCATTCTAATAAAGCAATGTAAAATGAAAACAATGTTTGGTTGATGGGAATGGTACTACAGTTTAAAATTTTAACTTTATTCGTGCTAAATTTAGACGAATTGGTACCGCCTCTTTTTAGAAAATACATGGCCTTCCTACGTTAGTTTCCTTCCTCATCCATGTTTCAGTACATCTGCACCGTCAACAGCAGGTTGCATTTTAATGACATCTCATAACACAATATTTCATTTAGTAACAGTTGCGATAGAAAATCAGTTGTACGAAATTTTACCATGTGCATTGCGAAATTGTTTTTTTTTTTTTTTTTTTTTTTGGCAGTTCCTTACATTTTAATGGACTTTCATTGTTTGAATAGGTTGTCATCAGCAGCAACTCCGCAATATGTCCCCAAACAACTGTATCTTGAACCAATTTCATTAACGCACTACCGGTTTCGGGGCTTATAGCCACAGCATCAGGTGCGTATCTAAACAATAAGAAGTAAACTGTGGCAGTGATTGAACCCTTATACGTTAAAGTAATACCTGAGCCATAAGCATCAAACTATTCTCATAATTATATGATTATGGCTCTAGTATTACATCGATTAGTAAGAGTTCAATTGCTATCATTGTTTACTTCTTATTGTCTAGGTATGTAAGCCACGAAACTGGTAGTACCTTAATGAAGTCGGTTCAAGATACAACTTTTTGTGATGTTCTTGTTATAAAATGTACTACTAGTTTGTTAAGTACTAGCTTCAGACATAACGTTAGTGTTTTACAAAATCTGGTGGAGCACATTACGTTAATTTGTTATGCAAACGCGTCTCATTTTATGGTATAGAAAACCTAAGGGCGTTGCCATACTGTATGTGTGCAACGAATCTCGAAAAATTGTTTGCCATTGAACTAAAATCGTCTGGAAAATAGCCTTAAGTCACAACTGACTGCCGATTAGTCAAAACCATTTATGTTAATCATGTGTGTGAATTCCATACGAGGTTTCAAGCACCTCTGTCTCTCACTTAAAGGAATGGGTGCAGTTCTGCGAGCCTTCTAGTAGCACCATGATAGTAACAACCCGTAAATGATAAACAACAAAAAACACACAGAAATTGGAACGTTATTGTTGTCACTATAAATGCTCCATCAGTGGTAGTCTGATCTTGACGGTTAGAGGACTGTTCCATCATTATTTTTAATATGACATATCTGAGGAGATCAGTATTCTGAAACAAGAAGAGACCAAAGAAGTGGCACACTTCCAAAGTCATAATTATGAATGGAGCCTACCACAACGTGTTACCTCGGCCACGCCATTGCCATCCGATTCATCACAGATCGACTAAACTGATGTCGTGGAAGAGCTTGTGCTATGTTCACTGCTCTGTCAATTTTAACTCTATATGGCGAACCACGTTCTTCAGGACATTCATATACACTATCTTATCAAAAATACTCGGTCACCCCTACGTAATGTGGAATAGCTCGACGTAAGACACGCATTTCTGTAGCTGATGTGAAACGACGCTTGAGGTGGTGTAAACGGCGACGCCATAAGACAGAGGATGAGTGGAAACGGATGATTTGGAGCGATCAATTACGTTATCACTGTGACAGTCCTATGGAAGGGTTTGGGTTGGGCGAGTGCCTGGAGATCGTTATTACCTGCTGTCATGTGTGGTGCCTACAGTGGGCAACTCAAGAGATGATGTCACCGTGTTGGGATGTTTTCCGTTGTTAGGGGGTGATTCCCTTACTGTGCTTAAGAGAACGCTAAATGCAGATGGCAGCATCATGTACTGCGTACTACAGATGAGCAGTTCGGAGAAAATGACTGTATCAGCGTGACAGTGCACCCTGTCATAAAGCAGCATCTGTGATGGCAATGTTCTGTGATCAGTATCATTCCTGAAAAGGACTCTCTTGCCCAGAGCCCCTACCTGAACCCAATAGAACAACTACAGGTTGAGTTAAAACGTCGACTTCCCTCTAGACCTCAGCGTCCAACATCACTACCTTCTCTGGTTTCGGGCCTTAGAAAGAATGAGCTGCCATTCTTCCAGACTTTCAGAAACCTCATTGAAAGTGTCCCCAGCATATTTCAAGCCATCGTCAAGGCTGAGGTTGGACACACCCCACATTCATGTTCACTAATAGGTTTCCGGATGGTTTTGAGCAGATAATGTGTGAACACTTTTGGAATTAGTACTTGCTTTCCCTTTGACATAAGCACCCTCTTAAATGAGCGCACTATGGAGGACTGTAGATCTGATAGCAGGAATCTATGTCACTTCCAGTGATAACGTAAATCACGGCAGTGAAGTGATGTGTATGTACAACTTGGTTAAACGCAATCGACGCGGTAAGATTGGTCGATGTGTAGACTTGAAAGAATACCAGAAAGGATTTATCGTGTGTGGACGTGCCCACGTTTACTTCATGATGAAGTTACCAAACTTGTTGGTATATCAGCGCAACCTATACTACGTCTCAAGAAGGATTGCTTATTATCGCAGCCAAGTAACACTGTAAGTACAGCAGTAAGGACAGAGAACAGGGACGAGTGTCACATCTTCGTAATGATAATCGATTTTAAACCCAATGGATGCGCTGCTGTCATTGCGAATGGAACTGCGTGTAACAGGCATTTGGAGATCGGTATCTTACAAAACGCCACTGCTCACAGCAGGACAAAAAGCTGTATGCCCTCAACCGACAGAAGGAAGGAAGATGACGGTCTAAGGTCCCGTCGACAATGAAGTTATTAGAGACGGTGCTGTGTCTTCGTTGGGCCAAACAACCCACAAACAGGGCAGTAGCCCAATGAAGCTTGTAGTATGGTTCGACGAATAGCGATTATCATCGTTTCTAGCGATGCAAGGTAATGGGTGCACAGATGGCTCAACGGAGCGTCTAAGTTGAAGTGTGAGACGGGTGTAGTTCCACCCATAGTTGGTTCTCTGATATTTTGTGGGCGTTTTTCGTACCATGACTTGAATCTACTCATTAAGGTTACTGAGAAAGTGAACTACGATGTTTATTTGAACATTTTCCGTGACCAAGTGTTGCCCTTTCTTCTTCATGACGAATGCCTTTTCTTTCACTTCCGTCTTTCAGGATGACGTCTGAACACGTACGTTCCTATTTTGACACTGTATTACATCTCGAATGGCTCTCTAAATCACTCAGTCTCAAACGTCCAGAAAGCATCTGGAACAATTTGGAACAGCGGGTGGAACGCAACAGTCATCATCCCTACAGCCTGATAAATCTACGAGAAGTGTTAATCAATGATTCGCGTCAGCTTGTTGTGGCGCACCTAAAGAAACTTTTAATATCTCTTGGTCATCGCGCTGAGACCCTTATTAACGCTGGAGGTGGTGTTTCATAGTATTACCGTGGTATCTCCAGGGAGAGCCAATTGCTTTTCTGAAGTTTGCTTATTTACGCGACACGGCTGGACATAAGAGACCACCACAGTCAATGGTTATAACTCTGAGTAATTACTGCTGCGAATAGAGCAGTCAGTCATTTGATTTAGTGTGCTCTGTACTCGTACTCGAATCCATTTATCAAACTTCTACTGACGAAAAGGTAATTTAAAAAAATACGGCTTAGGCTGCTTTCGAGTTAAAGCAAGCAGGTAGGTCAGGAACACTGCCTGTAAGAATCAGACTCAAAATTGAAGGAAAATATGTTTCAACGACAAAAAGACCGTTGACAAGAAGTAACTGCTTTCTCTATTCATAAAAACTAAACAGTCAGATGCTGAAGGTGTCAATTGAAGAGAATTAGAGCTAGATTTCCACCTATCCGACTTTACGCTGCTATGAAACACGAAAATCAGTAACTAGATTGTAACAAATTCAGACAATCAACGTCAGCAGTTTGGAAAAACCTATGGTGGCTCTTGAGTGCTGCACGATATTTATCGGGCAGAAGATTCACAACAGGCATCGGAAACTGTTTGAGCAGTTGTTGCCTTAGGATGGTAGTGCATGTCTGTTTCAGTGTGAAAATTGAGGGTGACGTATATTTATTTATCGTTTGTTATGGAAATGTGTTAAGGCAGGGTCTTTTAGCAGTACGTCCATAACACTCTCCGTGTGTTTTGAACAGAGAGTTAGTTCCATTTTTGTTGTACTTGTGCACAACAGAGGAAACTATGCAGGTAAGATGGTGGTATAAACGATTTAATCGTGCAAATTAAAACAAAAACGTTTGAAATGCAGCAGTGTTCAGACAAGCCGAATTGATCAGGGAAACTTTTCTCTAAAATAAGTAACGTTCTGAAACAGCTACCAACCACTACGTTGATGACATATTTTAAAATATTTCATGGTTTCTTAACATAAATTGTTTTTAACATCTTGGCTCTGAAATGGTTCAAATGGCTCTGAGCACTATGGGACTTAACATCTGTGGTCATCAGTCCCCTAGAACTTAGAACTACTTAAACCTAACTAACCTAAGGACATCACACACATCCATGCCCGAGGCAGGATTCGAACCTGCGACCGTAGCAGTCGCACGGTTCCGGACTGCACGCCTAGAACCGCTAGACAACCGCGGCCGGCTTTTAACATGTTGTACATCACCAGATGTCTGCATTGCATTTACAGGAAGCAGTGCAAAATGTTCTGAGTGCCTTGGTAACTAACAGTAAATAACAATAAAATCGAAATTTATTCGAATTAGAAAATCAAGCCTAAATCAGGATAAAAACAAGAGGATAAATGTTGGGCCTGTGGATTTCCAATGAAAGTGTTCCTGGTATCTATATAAACGTAGGTTTTTTATATAGAGAGAAATATGATGTTGGTAAACATACCACGGAATTGCGTGCTTTCGTCAGCTCAAACAATAATGTTTGAAGGTAAAATATTATGAGCGTCACCATTTGCATTTGAATACCCAACAGACTGAACTTGTATTAACACAACGTGTATTACCAGACACTGACAACACAATGAGACCCTACAAAGTGAAGATATGCCTTGTGAAGCTAGGGGTCAGAAACTAGTTGACAGAGATGACAATAATATCGGTATATTGTTGGCAGTATCAAACATGTTACGCCATGAGCAGCCAAATCTGATGAAACTTACTGGGGAAACATCAGCATCATATTACCAGTATATTCCCGCGTAAAATATGAATACTGTATAAACCTACTAACATATTCCCACATAAACTATAAATACTACTTAAACCTAAGCATGAGCATATCTTTTACAGGAGAAACAAGGAGTGTTAATAGTTAGTCCTTCGCTATTGTTTCTGATTAATATTAGGTATTGCGTGTCGCAAAAGTTCCACTTAAGGCCAGGTTCGCAAAATGATCGAAAATTCTATATTTTTAATTGCATTTCTGGAAGGTATTGTGTTTAGAATGTTGGGACGAAAAGGCTTTTTAAGCAATACGTTACGAAAGATTCTACAGCCCATTGTTCGAAGCAGTGTCACGGCTGCCGTGGGACTCTCTCAGACGTGTGTAGGCTGACGAACGCAGCATATACAACCGAACCAGAACGGCTTTTCTCTCCAAGAAGAACGACAGAATTTCTCTCCAGGAACAGTTCAAGTTAGAGAAAGGGTTAACATACAATCGTGGAATTGCAGATTAAACGTAAGTAACGAAAACATTTTGACTTTCAAAGTTTGGTCAAAATTGGTCGAAACATAGTTTTTGATCCTCCATATGGGATTAACCATTTCCAATTTTGAAAATCTAGCTTCAGATTTGTGTTCAGCAACAGCAAAAACGTATAATAACTTGCAGTTTTTGTGCAAATTGAACTAATAATACACATAAAAGTTTCCTTAAACTTTAAACAGGCTTTTCTCGAGAAACGATTTTTCACAACTGCGTGCACATAAAATAAAAACGGTCCAACCTATTAACTTCTACCTTCGACTCCTAAAACGCAAACACTTTTCTCGGAGCTTATACATATAATATATGAAATTTGTTACTGTTAACTATTTTTGTAAAGTCACAAAGAGTGAAGAAGTGGCAAAAATCGAACTCAAAGTTCTAGTTAACGCCATATCGTTAAACTTAAGGTTACTCCATTGTGGTTAGGTGTAATCTCCCATAAATGTAATGAAATATCGGTTGATGTTATCCATTTTTGGTTTCAGATAACCCCTGAGGGGCTACACTGGACGCAGTCTGCGTACTTCAAACCAGTAGCTACTTGATCAAAACATAATTACTGGCGCAATTTTTTTAACTGAAAATCTACAATACAGTTCAAAGTATGATCAGTCATAAACCCCAAAAAGATCCTTTGTATGTCTTTTCACTGTCTCAAAAATATATATATATATATATATATATATATATATATATATATATATATATATAAAAAAAATCCAAACTTCGCATACTTTTTGCTCATTTAAATGAGAACCTGGCCTTAAATAAATAAAAATGACGCTGACATAATAGGAGAGACTATTAATCCGATTAATCGGCGGTTGACTGTTTTGAGTGCCATGGTGTCCAGTTGTAAACACAGTGAGACTCAGGTGTTTTGAGAACAATACCGCAAGTCTCGTATGCATGGGAACAACAGCAAAAAACTTATTTTGGCAGGGTTAGCGGTTCTCTAAGGATATTAGCATTAAAAAGTTTCAAAATCCTAGCACTAAATTCGTCCAGAAAATCGCATTCTTCATTTTTTGTAACCGAATGAAGATATATGAGACACAAAAGAAACGAATCATTTAGTGCGTTTTCGCCTTCAGAGTAGACCCATATGAAGGGCTACATGAACACGTAAATTCTGTCTTCCTAGATTTTGGAAAGGTGCTAGATAGTGTCCCACATCTTCGACTGCTAAATGAAATATGTCTCACTAATTGTCATCCCAGATATTTTAGTGGGTCGATAAATATTTGAATAGTAGGTTCCAGTACGTTATACTGGAGGGAGTATTCAAACAAAACGAGAGTAATGTCAGGTGTGAACCAAGGAAGTGTAATTGGACATCTAACAGGCTCAAATAATCTGCCTAAATGCATTTACACACACCCTACTCTCTCTTCTCTTTTTCTTATAGTTCCTACCCCAGATATCTGCTGGTAGCAGCAAAATACTCGCGCAGCCATCTTTTGAATACAGGTTCGCTAAATTTACCCGACAGTGTTTCTCGAGAACTACGTCGTCTTTCTTCCCAGAATTCCCATTTAAGTACTCCGAACAGTTCTATTGCAACTTCGTAAGGGTTGTATCGACCTGTACTATCCTAACACCATGTCTCTGGGTTAGTTCGATGTATATGATTATGATTGCTTGATAAGGACTTCCGAATTCTGAAATTAGTTTTACTTGTTTGCGATTTCATTTAAAGACGCACTGCACTTTCCCAAAACCCTGTCAGCTAAGCAAAGTTTTTCATTCACCTTCATCATACTATTTAACATGATCGTCCCGTTACATTTCGTTTCTTGCTATTACCAGTGAATGTTTGTACTACGTGACGCGCTCAAGGTGTTCATCACTAATCTTGTAATCAGATACTTTACTGTTAGTTCTCTTTGTTATAGGCATTATTTTACATTTATCTACATTTGCAGAGTGTTGCTGTTCATAACGCAAAATTGACATTTTGTCCAAGGTTTTCTGCAGTTCCTTACTGTCGTCAACGGCGGTGCTTTCCTGTAAACAACTGTGTCGTCAGCGAACAACCTTGCGAAGCTGTTGTACTTAGCTCATAGTCAGTTAATACGAGAGCGTGCTGAAAACTACTGTCTATGATATTTTTATTTGTTTTCTCAATATTCGTTGATCAATTACATGTTATGCATGTTATTCGGTCGACTTTCTCGCTTCGCTGCAATCCTCTGCTACTACAGGGCTCCGAATTGCAGCTTGTAACATGGCGATGTGTAACTTAACTATATCAGTGCTTGAGAAACAGCGTGCTGTAATCGAGTTTCCACCGTAGAAGAGTACGTTCACACATGGAGCACTCTCTCGTTCAGTATGACAATGCCAGACTACACACGAGCTCTGCGACATCTGCAACAACAGACGCCTTGGTTTCGCTGTTAATAAATTTTGTTTCATTTAAAAATATTTGAATTTTCTCTCAAAAAATTGACGTTATTACTTTTCAGCAATCCTCGCATATTTCTATAGTGAAAACATTAGAGGTTCTATTACGGCCGGCCGGGATGGCCTAGAGGTTCTAAGCGCTACAGTCTGGAACCGTGCGACCGTTACGGTCGCAGGTTCGAATCCTGCCTCGGGCATGGATGTGTGTGATGTCCTTAAGTTAGTGAGGTTTAAGTAGTTCTAAGTTCTAGGGGACTAATGACCTCAGAAATTAAGTCCCATAGTGCTCAGAGCCATTTGATCCATTTTTTTGTTCTATTACGCTTCCTAGGGACACCTCCGGTATTACTTTCATAGCTGTGGAACGTTCACCGTCCAATATAACTCACTGGGCCTTGATGGCCGGGAGTCCACACCTGGGAAAGTTCGATAGCCGAGCTGCAAGTCTTATCAGTTGATGTCACACTGGGCGACTTGAGTGTTGATGATGATGAAATGACGATGAGGACAATACGACACCTTGCCCCCAGCGAAGAATATCCCCGACCCTGCTGGGAATCGAACCCGATCCCGCTACAATGCCATCAGATGCGCTGGCTACTCAACTAAGGGGGCGGACTGACAAATCCCTCATTTTGAATGTGAGCAGAGCAGTTTCAGCGTGGTTGGGAAACGAGGGAAATGCGCGAGTGTCATGTGGTAGCGATAACACGAGATAAGCATCAGCTGCGAATAGGGGTGGGTCACTTTCGACAGCGTTGCCATCTATAACAGCGGAAATGGTGAGTAGGCATTGTCTAACACTGACAGTATATTCGAACTTCAATCTGCAGTACGAAAAACCTTATCATTTTACATAAAAAGGTGGATTCATAAAATGATTAGTATTGCTAGTAGTTGGGTATTTTCAGAAAGTTCAATTTACAAAGGCGTCATATCGATTCAAAATATATGGAAAGGGAAAATGTGAAGGACCTGATCGTCCGTAACAGGTTTTAAATCTTAAAAGGAAGTTGCCTGAAGACGAAGAAAAATCAAGTGAGTGTGCCGCTCGGATGAGCTACAAAAAACTTCACTACGTTTAGCAAAGTCCATCCGCCCATTCACCGACGCTGATTTTACTAAAGAATACTTGGTAGTTGTAGCTGAATATTTATGTCCTCTTCAGGCAAACAATTTTGTTTGGTGACTGTATCAGACGCGACAATCGTGGATTTCACATGGGTGAGGCGTGCTGACGTTCAGAGCCAGCTTGAAAAGTCTATATAAAGAGTGTGTTGCATACTCTTTAGTGCTCTATGAATGCGTAGATATCGTAGGCTCACACCTGGATAAAGCATTCTTAGCAGCGTGTTGTCGGAGCGCAAGTCAAGTTGTGAGAAAACTCTGGATTCGTAGCCCCACTGAATGGAAAAATGAAAAAGCTTCCAGTACTCAATTTCCCCTGATCTGCAGCTTTAGGTATTTGATGGGGAAATCGACAAAGCATTTTCCTCATCATCGATTTTCTCCTTAGCACAAGCTTCCACACGTTTTCTTACCCTGTTCCCTGTGACGATAAACGGGGTACAATACTCGCTGGTAGCAGGCTTGCCCTCACTGTTTGCTCGCGGAGTACGTTTCCTGTGAAGCGCTGTTCAGCTGAAAATTCCTGTAGCCAATCAGATATTTGCAAGATACTCGGTATGACCTTTCCTTCGTAAACGGACGATGACGTGCTAAAGTGTAGAACACCTTACGGAAAATATAGGAAGACCCATTCCACTCGCTCATCTGCGTGTATTGTTTACAAGACATCGAGTGTGAGTAAAACAAACTGTTTTTCTCAAGAGCAGTGTTTTCAGGAATCAGTGCAGGTTCTTTGAAAGAAAATAGTTTTGCTCCATGTACGTCACACCGTTTGAGCTTACAATATGCTCTAGGATCTTCTAACAGAAGGACATCTGCGATATAAGTTGTAACTATGTCTATTCCATCTATTACCCTTTTTGTAAATACACTCCTGGAAATGGAAAAAAGAACACATTGACACCGGTGTGTCAGACCCACCATACTTGCTCCGGACACTGCGAGAGGGCTGTACAAGCAATGACCACACGCACGGCACAGCGGACACACCAGGAACCGCGGTGTTGGCCGTCGAATGGCGCTAGCTGCGCAGCATTTGTGCACCGCCGCTGTCAGTGTCAGCCAGTTTGCCGTGGCATACGGAGCTCCATCGCAGTCTTTAACACTGGTAGCATGCCGCGACAGCGTGGACGTGAACCGTATGTGCAGTTGACGGACTTTGAACGAGGGCGTATAGTGGGCATGCGGGAGGTCGGGTGGACGTACCGCCGAATTGCTCAACACGTGGGGCGTGAGGTCTCCACAGTACATCGATGTTGTCGCCAGTGGTCGGCGGAAGGTGCACGTGCCCGTCGACCTGGGACCGGACCGCAGCGACGCACGGATGCACGCCAAGACCGTAGGATCCTACGCAGTGCCGTAGGGGACCGCACCGCCACTTCCCAGCAAATTAGGGACACTGTTGCTCCTGGGGTATCGGCGGGGACCATTCGCAACCGTCTCCATGAAGCTGGGCTACGGTCCCGCACACCGTTAGGCCGTCTTCCCCTCAGGCCCAACATCGTGCAGCCCGCCTCCAGTGGTGTCGCGACAGGCGTGAATGGAGGGACGAATGGAGACGTGTCGTCTTCAGCGAGTCGCTTCTGCCTTGGTGCCAATGATGGTCGTATGCGTGTTTGGCGCCGTGCAGGTGAGCGCCACAATCAGGACTGCATACGACCGAGGCACACAGGGCCAACACTCGTCATCATGGTGTGGGGAGCGATCTCCTACACTGGCCGTACACCACTGGTGATCGTCGAGGGGACACTGAATAGTGCACGGTACATCCAATCCGTCATCGAACCCATCGTTCTACCATTCCTAGACCGGCAAGGGAACTTGCTGTTCCAACAGGACAATGCACGTCCGCATGTATCCCGTGCCACCCAACGTGCTCTAGAAGGTGTAAGTCAACAACCCTGGCCAGCAAGATCTCCGGATCTGTCCCCCATTGAGCATGTTTGGGACTGGATGAAGCGTCGTTTCACGCGGTCTGCACGTCCAGCACGAACGCTGGTCCAACTGAGGCGCCAGGTGGAAATGGCATGGCAAGCCGTTCCACAGGACTACATCCAGCATCTCTACGATCGTCTCCATGGGAGAATAGCAGCCTGCATTGCTGCGAAAGGTGGATATACACTGTACTAGTGCCGACATTGTGCATGCTCTGTTGCCTGTGTCTATGTGCCTGTGGTTCTGTCCGTGTGATCATGTGATGTATCTGACCCCAGGAATGTGTCAATAAAGTTTCCCCTTCCTGGGACAATGAATTCACGGTGTTCTTATTTCAATTTCCAGGAGTGTATATGTGACCTGTGTCCTTTCCCAGTCACACGAGAGTGTTTATGCGCAAGTGATTCTCGATAGATATGAACCCGGGAAGGCGTTAATAGCACGTCGCATTCAATGTAAAATGTATCTGCAACTCCGACAGGGTCTGGCCCTTGTCGCTTTTAGTAGTTTCAACTATTTTTCAGTATCTAAGGTGCTAATATTAATAAAGTTCATTTGTGAGATTGTGCGCCTGTCGAATATTGGTACGGTAGTGGCCTCTTAAGGGAAAACATTTTTAAATTCGGAATTTAATACATCTATTTTCTGTATTTTGTCCTCAGATTAGACCCAGTAAGATCCACAAGAAACTGAATGGAAAGTTCTGATCCGTTGATTGACTGTACTATGAGTAGAACGTCTTAGGATCTTGTGACAAATCTTGCACCAATACTTGAGAATGAAAAGCGTTGTAGGCCTTGCGCATTGCCATTTTTACAGTTGGAGGAGTTGCTACTAACTTTTCTCAATCGACATCCACGGAATCTCCCCTGTAGTGAAAGTGTATTATGTGGACAGTATACCATGGCAGTCGGTCACGACCGTAATCAAAGGAGAACTTAGACTGCCCAAGGGTAGAGGAGTGATGAGGGGGATCATGCTCAGCCTCCCTTGCGCAGAGCTGCCTTCCTACATCGGCTTTCTGTGCTTCCACGAAATCAGAACGGACATAATGCTCATAGTTATCGCTGAGTTCTTTTGTCGTGCTGAGAGTCACATTCGAATCCCTTTATGGACCAGGATTAGTCTCTTCTTCATTTCAAAATAAGGAAAACAAGAAGTCGACAAGACAAACGAAACGGGAGTACACAACGCATTTCGTAGTGGCTATACTATGAATGTTTACAGTTTTATTTCTTGCACGAACTCTACCGGTATCTTACGCTACCATAGTTCAAAAGTCTCCCCACCTAAAACTGCCATGATATAGTGTCTGCGTAATAGTAGTCTTTGTTTTCGTAGCATTCTACGAATAGTGACAGTAAACCTAGCGATACCAACTCATTTTCAGTAACGTATACGACCAACGGTGAGGGAAGAGGGGCAGTGTATGGCCACCACAAAGGACTATGAAAAATACAAATTTTATTAATTGTTGTCGATTTTTATTGACAAAATACTTCATGAGGAGTTACTGAAGTGTAAATAGAATCCAGTGCCTGAAAATGATGAATATGACATTCGTTGTGAAAAGTCTCATCTACTCAGAAGTGGGGAGGAGGAGCAGGAGACTTTATGACAACCTCAAAAGCACTTAGATTTTTGAATTGAAAAATTTAAAATAATTATAAAGTCTAGTAGAAGGTTTCATTAAAATAATAAATAAATAACTTCGAAATTCATAAATACAAAGTACACGGCTAGATTACACTATCTAGAAAAGATGGACATCAAGTACCGACTCCCTACCGCATCTCTCGTCGTCTCACCTCCCTTTGGTTTTCCTAGAGTTAAATGAGGGAGATCTTTGCTGCCGTTTATTACTTTGCTTCAAAGGTGTTCATCCAGACCGTGACTTACAACGTCTTTCATGTTTAACAAGATTTTGACCAAATATTATCAGTTCGTCTTTTAAATAATTAGACTATGGCCTTACCAGTTCGATCAAACACATATACCCTCTGACTTTCCTTGACGACTAATTATTGGCAACCACTTTTCCATAATAGCATCATGGCCGCTAATCCCTGTCTTATTTTTGACACTCTTTATAAGATCGGGTTTGTTTGTAATTAGGAGCTATAGAATATTATTTTTACGCGTAGATTTTTGGAATTGTTTTTTGAAGCAGTTATCAGACAATGTCTTCACTACTACTTGGCGAGAGAGTTTGTCCTTACCACCGATATAGCGATATTCGGCAGGTTAATGTCACTACCTACTACTGTCGTCCGTATGCTCGGGTTATTTCCGTACTATCAAGTATAGGATAACTTTGAATGAATCTACTACCGATGTGTCTTTATTTTTACCTGATACTTCTGACTGATATAAGCACTCCTCCTCCTGGAGAGTCTAATCTACTTTTCTCATATACGTTCCACACATTGTCGAAAATTCGCCCACTCTCGATTTCAACCAAATATCACTTACTACTATGATGTAGGAGCGACTGCTTTCTACGAAATACGTGAAATGTGGAAACTTACTGTGAATAGAATAAAATTTTCACTCTGCAGCGGAGTGTGTTTCATATCAGCGCACACTCCGCTGCAGAGTAAAAATTTCATTCTGGAAACATCCCCCAGGCTGTGGCTAAGCCATGTCTCCGCAGTATCCTTTCTTTCAGGAGTGCTAGTTCTGCAAGGTTCGCAGGAGAGCTTCTGTAAGGTTTGGAAGGTAGGAGACGAGATACTGGCAGAAGTGAAGCTGTGAGGACCGGGCGTGAGTCGTGCTTCGGTAGCTCAGATGATAGAGCACTTGCCCGCGAAAGGCAAAGGTCCCGAGTTTGAGTCTCGGTCGGGCACACAGTCTTAATCTGCCAGGAAGTTTCTTACTGTGAATACTTTGGCAGTTAACAGCTTATATACTGACACCCTCAGTATCCGCATTTTCTGTACGATTTGTTGAAATCTGCGGCTGGTGTCTCTACTGGCGGTCCAGAATTTCAAATAATGTAAAAAAAAAAGAAACGAATTCCATACGCATTCTGCCATCCGAGACTTTACAAGTCTCCACTGCGTAGCGAAGGTCGAGAAATCCGCAGCCGTTCTCGTCACAGAACTGACCTGACCTTCACTGTCCGATAGTAATGATGATGTCACTCATGACAGTGCCACTAAACGAGAGTTACTAAGCACAGTTTTCCGAAACTTCTTCACCAAAGAAAATGAAGTGCAGAACTCGAATCTAGAACAACTGCCAACACGAGTAACTTAGAAGCAGCTTAAAGCTCTTAATACAGGCAAGGCCTGTGTCCCAGACTGCATACCAGTCAGGTTCGTTTCCGAGTATGCTGATACCTCTTCGAAAAATTCGTACCCAAGAACCGAAAAGTTGTAGAAGTCACACCAATACCCAAGAAAGGAAATAGGAGTAATCCGCTGAAATACAGACCCATATCACTATTGTTGATTTGAATTTTGGAACATCTTACTGTGTTCAAATTTTATGAATTACGTGGAAGAAACCGATTTAGTGACAAACAGTCAACACGGATTCAGAAAATATCGTTCTTGTGAAAATTTTAGATTTGTGGAAGGCTTCGGACACCGTTCATAGCAAGTGTCATCTAATCAAATTGTGTACCTATGGAGTATCGCCTCAGTTGTGATAGGATTCGTTATTGCCCTTCCGAAAGACCACAGTTAATGGTAATTGACGGAAAGTCATCGGGTGAACAGAAGTTATGTCTGGCGTTCCCCAACGAAGTGTCGTAGGACCTCTCCTGTTCCTGATCTACATAAATGACATAGGAGAATATCTGAACAGCCCTCTTAGATTGTTTACCGACAAATCAGATCAGATGATAAAAATCAATTGCAAAATGATTTCGACAAGATATCTGTATCGTGTGAAAAGTGGTAGCTAACTTTAAGTAATGAAATATGTAAAGTCATCCACATGAGTACTGAAAGAAATCCGCTAAATATCGATTGCACGATAAATCACACAGATCTAAAGGCTGTAAATTCAGCAAAATACGTAGGGATCAATATTACGAATAACTTAAACTAGAACGATCAGATCGATCATTTCGTGGATAAAGCAAACAAGAAACTGCGATTTATTGCCATAAAACTTCGAAAGTTCAACAGGTCTATTAAAGTGACTGCTTACACCAGGCTTGTTCGCCCTTTTATGGAGTATTGCTGTGTGGTGTGGGATCAGTATCAGATGGAACTGACGGAGGACACGGAAGAAGTTCAAAGATGGTAGCTCGATTTCAACTATCGGCAAATAGGGGAGAGAGCGCCACGGACATGATAGTGAATTCGGGTAATAGTCATTAAAACAAAGATGTTTTTCGTTGTGGCAGGATCTTCTTATGAGACTTCAATCACCAACTTTTACTTTCGATTGCGAAAATACTCTTTTGCCGCCCACTTACATAGGGGGAAGTGCTCATCTTGATAAAATAAGAGAAATCAGAGCTCACACAGAAACATTTAAGTGCTCCTTTTTCCCGCGCGCCGTTTGAGAGTGGAAGAATAGAGAAATTGCTTGTAGCTGGTTCGATGAACCCTCTGCCAATCACTTAATTGTGAATTGCAGAGTATTCATGCAGATGTAAACGCAGATGAAACCTCTGATTTAGACCATTCACTCGACTCCAGACCATAAGACGCCCATCAGTATTTGGAAATACGTTGCAAATCGACAGCTGTACGGACATCTCGCAAGTGAGGCTAGCAGTCTTCTCTGTTTCCGCTAGTCTCCGTTAACAGTGGAGAATGGTCTCGGGACCCAGGAGACAGACGTCGTTGGCATTGATGTGAGGGACGAACGGCGGCTGGCTGCAACCTGTGATCTCACTCTCTCTGGATAGCCTGTATCATCTGGCGGAGAGTACCTCCCTGGATACACAGCGATTGCACCTCAGACTAACTCTGTTTCTGTAACGGAGGCTACGACGCTCCTAACATTAGAAGAGCCTACCCCTGTGGTGCCCTGACTATGGAGGAGGACAACGCTGCTCGAGTAGCAGAGGCCAGCTCTGATTCATTATCAACATCAGGCAATACTTCAGACCTATTCCTTAGATGCATGGGACTAGTTTCCGGTCATTAGCCAAATAGCGTCTTCACCACAAAATACACTACTGGCCATTAAAATTTGTACTCCAAGAAGAAATGCAGATGATAAACGGGTATTCAGTGGACAGATATATTATACTAGAACTGACATGTGATTACATTTTCACGCAATTTGGGTAAACAGATCCTGAGAAATCAGTGCCCAGAACAACCACCTCTCGCCGTAATAACGGCCTCCACACGCGTGGGCATTGAGTCAAACAGCTTGGATGGCGTGTACAGGTACAGCTGCCCATGCAGCTTCAACACGATACCAAAGTTCATTACGAGTAGTGACTGGCGTATTGTGACGAGCCAGTTGCTTGGCCACCATTGACCAGACGTTTTCAGTTGGTGAGAGATCTGGAGAATGTGCCGGCCAGGGCAGCAGTCGAACATTTTCTGTATCCAGAAAGGACCGTACAGGACCTGCAACATGCGGTCGTGCATTATCCTGCTGAAATGTAGGGTTTCGTAGGGATCGAATGAAGGGCAGAGCCACGGGTCGTAGCACATCTGCAATGTAACGTCCACTGTTCAAAGTGCCGTCAATGCGAACAAGAGGTGATCGAGACGTGTAAGCAATGACACCCCATACCATCACGCCGGGTGATACGCCAGTATGGTGATGACGAATACACGCTTCCAATGTGCGTTCACCGCGATGTCGCCAAACACGGATGCGACCATCATGTTCCTGTAAACAGAATCTGGATTCATCCGAAAAAATGACGTTTTGCCATTCGTGCACCCAGGTTCGTCGTTGAGTACACCATCGCAGGCGCTCCTGTCTGTGATACAGCGTCAAGGGTAACCGCAGCCATTGTCTCCGAGCTGATAGTCCATGCTGCTGCAAACGTCATCGAACTGTTCGTGAAGATGGTTGTTGTCTTGCAAACGTCCCCATCTGTTGACTCAGGGATGGAGACGTGGCTGTACGATCCGTTACAGCCATGCGGATAACATGCCTGTCATTTCGGCTGCTAGTGATGCGAGGCCGTTGGAATCCAGCACGGTGTTCCGTATTACCCTCCTGAACCCACCGATTCCATATTCTGCTAACAGTCATTGGCTGGCTCTGAGCACTATGGGACTCAACTGCTGAGGTCATAAGTCCCCTAGAACTTAGAACTAGTTAAACCTAACTAACCTAAGGACATCACAAACATCCATGCCCGAGGCAGGATTCGAACCTGCGACCGTAGCGGTCTTGCGGTTCCAGACTGCAGCGCCTTTAACCACACGGCCACTTCGGCCGGCCTAACAGTCATTGGATCTCGACCAACGCGTACAGCAATGTCGCGATACGATAAACCGCAATCGCGATTGGCTACAATCCGACCTTTATCAAAGTCGGGATCGTGATGGTACGCATTTCTCCTCCTTACACGAGGCATCACAACAACGTTTCACCAGGTAACGCCGGTCAACTGCTGTTTGTGTAAGAGAAATCGGTTGGAAACTTTCCTCATGTCAGCACGTTGTAGGTGTCGCCACCGGCGCCAACCATGTGTGAATGCTCTGAAAAGCTAATCATTTGGATATCACAGCATCTTCTTCCTGTCGGTTAAATTTCGCGTCTGTAGCACGTCATCTTCGTGGTGTAGCAATTTTAATGGCCAGTAGTGTATCTCCAGATCTAGGCACGTCCCCCAGCCACCATTAGATGACGGGTTGATGATATACCGCAGTGGTTCTCCACCGACCACCGCGGTGAAAGAAGGACCTACAAGAAGGAGTCATCAGAATAAGGTAAGGCATATTAGGGCAAGTACAGCGATATATAAAGAAGGCAGTCGTTTTTCCCACACTCGGTACAGGAATGGAGTAGGAGAGGTTTACCGCTAATATTAGTGTGGTGTATCCTGTAAAATGCCTTGCGACGTATAGATGACTAGTCCACACATATCTGCATTCGTTTGTTCCAGTGCTCAAAGAGTTTCTGTGCTTCTGCTTGTTTCTTTCCGCCAGACTTTTTAAGAGCTCCGTTTTGTTATTATTATTATTATTATTATTTCCATCTTCCAAACAGCGAGATCATCGGTCTCATCGGATTAGGGAAGGACGGGGAAGGAATTCGGCCGTGCCCTTTCAAAGGAACCATCCCGCCATTTGCCTGGAGTGATTTAGGGAAATCACGGAAAACCTAAATCAGGATGGCCAGACGCGGGATTGAACAGTCGTCCTTCCGAATGCGAGTCCAGTGAGCTAACCACTGCGCCAACTCGTCTGGGGATTTTACTTAAGAACAAATGCTTCACTCTTGGTGGGAGAATCGTCCTGACATATTGTCTGTCCACTCATCCAGGCCCTTCTTTCTCACATGTTCACGCAGTTTGCACAGTATTTCTTGATATTATTTTCCTCAACCGGCATAATGATGCCCTTCAGAATAAGTCAATGAATGACATTGTCTGAAATTCTAAATGACTCATACCTGGGATTGCCAAGTGAAAAAAAATCTACGTATCATCTATAGTAAGTAATAAAACACTACAAACAAGACTGAGTTTTTCATTAATCGGTTCCAGTAGGACTGAACAAGTTTCCCGCCGCCTGTCTTTCAGTTCATGAGACAACTTTGCGACATTTTTCTCGCTCACAGTTTTCTCATGTTTCACTTCTCTGTTACAATGTTTTGACCACCTTCTTTGTCCATACACAGCACGACGAACGCTTAGTCTTTTATCTCTCTATTTTGCTTCTCGAAATTTTCAGTAATTTCTTCGATTCATGGCTTGGGTGGCCGGCTAGAACGGTATCCATCTACCTCGGAGCCTCTACCTCAGAAAATTTCTCATATCTTTGAAACACACTCGCATACAACTAGCAGTCATCTCCTCAAGTTTCTGACAGTTTCCTCCATTGTAAAAACAATTTTCCTTTCGATTTTATTCTTCATTTTTCTGTTACATTTTTAGTCCTTTTGAATGCTACGTCATTTGACTTCAACTTCAAACATCTGTTAGGGATTCAGGTTGTAAACAACGTCCGCGAAATACGTTTACTCGACCAAATTAACTTGAGTTAAAATCTTTCAAGGATGTTAATTACGCAGTGCCTCTCCAGTAAATGACAGAAAATTCAGTCAGATGACCTCCAAAATTGAGAGAACTAAGAAAATAAAGGAATAATAAAGAAGGCAGCTGTAAGGAAAATGCAGAGTACTTGCTGTTGTATGATGTTGATCATCACCGTAGGATTATTAATAAATGCTGATAACTCAAGATGTACATCATATTACATTCTGTTAAGTATTAATTTCTTAGTATAAAGTGATTTTATTTCATTTTTAACCAAATCATTTCTCCAAATTATTTCGTTCTTTGTGCTACTAAAGAGATGTTTCTGTGCTTTACATCAATGTAACTCAGAATTACATGATTTATATTACAGATGTGATTGAATGTAATGTGTTGGATCGCCTTGTGGGGTCTGAGACGTATATTCTTGAAACTGTTGTATAGCTTGACGGGAAATGCCAGATATGGCTGTATTACTGTCATTTCTTTTCTGATTTCCGTCTTTCCTTTAGTTGCTTTAAATTCTTGGAGGTATGTTACCTCTATGCAACTAACTGAAGGCAGTTTGTTTATTGCCATACGCGTTTCGCTTCATTTATACGGGAAGCATCATTAGTGGCTTTTAGTACATGCCACAGACAAGGTTATACATGCTTCACCCAACCACCCGCAAAATCAAAAATTAGCGGCCGTACGACACACGTTACACAGACAAAATAACATCCCACTTAGCAAAGAAAACTATGGAAAAGAATTACAAACAGTACTACTCAGAGCCACAAACGATGGTTACAACACTTATACAGGGTGTTACAAAAAGTTACGGCCAAACTTTCAGGAAACATTCCTCACACACAAATAAAGAAAAAACGGCTTACTTTCCATGTTAGAGCTCATTTTAGTTTCGCCAGTATGTACTGTACTCGATTCACCGCCAGTTGGCCCAATTGAAGGAAGGTAATGTTGACTTCGGTGCTTGTGTTGACATGCGACTCATTGCTCCACAGTACTAGCATCACGCACATCAGTACGTAGCATCAACGGGTTAGTGTTCATCACGAACGTGGTTTTGCAGTCAGTGCAATGTTTACAAATGCGGAGTTGGCAGATGCCCATTTGATGTATGGATTAACACGGGGCAATAGCCGTGGCGCGGTACGTTTGTATCGAGACAGATTTCCAGAACGAATGTATCCCGACAGGAAGACGTTCGAAGCAATTGATCGGCCTCTTAGGGAGCACGGAACATTCCAGACTATGACTCGCGACTGGGGAAGACCTAGAACGACGAGGACACCGGCAATGGACGAGGCAATTCTTCGTGCAGTTGACGATAACCCTAATGTCAGCGTCAGAGAAGTTGCTGCTGTACAAGGTAACGTTGACCACGTCACTGTATGGAGAGTGCTACGGGAGAACCAGTTGTTTCCGTACCATATACAGCGTGTGCAGGCACTATCAGCAGCTGATTGGCCTCCACGGGTACACTTCTGCGAATGGTTCATCCAACAATGTGTCAATCCTCATTTCAGTGCAAATGTTCTCTTTACGGATGAGGCTTCATTCCAACGTGATCAAATTGTAAATTTTCACAATCAACATGTGTGGGCTGACGAGAATCCGCACGCAATTGTGCAGTCACGTCATCAACACAGATTTTCTGTGAACGTTTGGGCAGGCATTGTTGGTGATGTCTTGACTGGGCCACCTACGCTCAGTGGAGCACGTTATCATGATTTCATACGGGATACTCTACCTGTGCTGCTAGAACATGTGCCTTTACAAGTACGACACAACATGTGGATCATGCACGATGGAGCTCCTGCACATTTCAGTCGAAGTGTTCGTACGCTTCTCAACAACAGATTCGTTGACCGATGGATTGGTAGAGGTGGACCAATTCCATGGCCTCCACGCCCTCCTGACGTCAACCCTCTTGACTTTCATTTATGGGGGCATTTGAAAGCTCTTGTCTACGCAACCCCGGTACCAAATGTAGAGACTCTTCGTGCTCGTATTGTGGACGGCTGTGATACAATACGCCATTCTCCAGGGCTGCAACAGCGCATCAGGGATTCCATGCGACGGAGGGTGGATGCATGTATCTTCACTAACGGAGGACATTTTGAACATTTCCTGTAACAAAGTGTTTGAAGTCACGCCGGTACGTTCTGTTGCTGTGTGTATCCATTCCATGATTAATGTAATTTGAAGAGAAGTAATAAAATGAGCTCTAACATGGAAAGTAAGCGTTTCCGGACACATGTCCACATAATATATTTTCTTTCTTTGTGTGTGAGGAATGTTTCCTGAAAGTTTGGCCATACCTTTTTGTAACACCCTGTATAGTACAAAAACTCAACCAAAAAATTGAAACACAACTAAAGAAAAATCAAAACAAGCAGAAAACACAAACACCAAAGAAACCGACAGACACTACAGCACACATGAAAACACAAAACAATAACACTCATGACATGAATAGCAGAATAAATGGTAACTCTTAGATACAAACACAAAGCACCAAATAAGATAGCAAATATACTAAAGAAACAGGGATTACACATAGCTTACAAAATAAGAAACACACTCCAACCACATTTACAAACAGCAGACAGACCAGATAAATACCAAGGAGCAGGTATATACCAGATAGAGTGCCAAGAATGTAAACCACTATATCTTGGGATGACAAGGAGGAACCTGAAAACTAGATATAAAGAACATATAAGAAATCGGAAATATGACACTAGCCATTCTACCTTCGAAAAAACACCTGATAAAACATGAACATGAACCATACAACATGGAATGTGACATGACAGTTATCAGAGTGAATAATCACAAGAAAAGTTCCTGACATTGCAACGAAGCTTTCACACACAAAGAACCATTGCAATATTTTTTTACCATACTCCGCAAGCCACGTGATGGTGTATCGCGGAGGGTACCTTGAGTACCTCTATCGGTTCTCCCTTTTATTCCAGTCTCGTATTGTTCGTGGAAAGAAGGAATGTCGGTATGGCTCTGTGTGGGCTCTAATCTCTCTGATTTTATCCTCATGGTCTCTTCGTGAGATATACGTAGGAGGGATCAATATACTGCTTGACTTCTCGGTGAAGGTATGTTCTCGAAACTTCAACAAAATCCCGTACAGAGCTACTGAGCGTCTCTCCAGCAGAGTCTTCCACTGGAGTTTACCTATCATCTCCGTAACGGTTTCGCGATCACTAGATGATCCTGTAATGAAGCGCGCTGCCCTCCGTTGGATCTTCTCTATCTCTTCTATCAACCATATCTGGTACGGATCCCACACTCCTGAACAATATTCAAGCAATTGGCGAACAAGCATACTGTAACCTACTTCCTTTGTTTTCGGATTGCATTTCCTTAGGATTCTTCCAATGAATCTCAGTCTGGCATCTGCTTTACCAACGATCAACTTTATATGATCATTCCATTTTAAATCACTCCTAATGCGTACTCTCAGATAATTTATGGAATTAACTGCTTCCCGTTGCTGACCTGCTATATTGAAAAGAAGTTACTAAACGACTAAATCCATATAAGTAATAACTCTCTGATCATGCTAGCCACCAAAACAATAACAAATCGAAATGCAACCAGGTAAATAATTACTAAATCTCCTTTTGTAGTGGCGTGGCAAGACAGCCAAGCCACTCGGAGGTAGCCGAAAGGCACGCGTTAAGCTCACGCAGATTGGCGTGAGGTCTGGAACAAGGTAAAGTAATTATCCTATAAGGAAAAGAATGTAGTTCTTGGAATACTTAACTTTAATGCACAATTGGAGAACATCGCTCTTTTTTAGACATTATTACACTGAATATAAACTGGTAATGGCGCCTTGCTAGGTCGTAGCAAATGACGTAGCTGAAGGCTATGCTAACTATCGTCTCGGCAAATGAGAGCGTATTTGTCAGTGAACCATTGCTAGCAAAGTCGGCTGTACAACTGGGGCGAGTGCTAGAACGTCTCTCTAGACCTGCCGTGTGGTGGCGCTCGGTCTCAAATCACTGACAGTGGCGACACGCGGGTCCGACGTATACTAACGGACCGCGGCCGATTTAAAGGCTACCACCTAGCAAGTGTGGTGTCCGGCGGTGACACCACACCTTTCCCTCTACTCTATTCCCCCCCACCCCCCCTCACCCATGCACACACTCACACACACACACGCACACACACACACACACACACACACACACACATACACGTACACACACAACACAAATGGAAAATACCAAACCGCAACACAAACAATAGACAGACAAACACACAACAACAGTTGGCAACACTACACACCGAAAACACACATTGTCGATCACAAAATGGAAAGTGCAAGCGATTCATGCGATTTGCCAAATGTGGGTGAAAGAATGCCAGAAAGTGGCCAGTTGGATTATGGAAACTAACGAATATATCTCCAGGACCACACACATGAGTTAACAGCACTGGAAATCGTGACACCGAACGATAATTTCACATTACGAACTTTGTGCTACGAAAGTTGATTTTAACCTGAAAAACACGAGAAAGACGCAACAAAATGTAATATAGCAGCGTATTATATCTACCACGTAATGTGTTTATTGTATGTATAAAAGGAAACATGTATTACAGGCCACTGATGATGCTTCCCAAATAAATGAAGCGAAGCGCGTATGGCAATAAACAAACTGCCTTCAATTAGTTGCATAGATGGTACATACCTCCTCGAATTTCAAGCAGCTAAGGAAAAGACAGAAAACTGAAAAGAATGACGAAAGTCCATATTTATACGACGAGGTTTTTCAATATGCAGAAGAACTGCCATCTTTAAGTAAAAGGCATTTTCCCGCGCGCCCTCCAGATTTACTGTTTTCATCGTCAGGTAAAGAATCTGAACAGAAAGCTTCAAGACTAATCTTATCGCACTGACTGAGGAAAAGGAATCTCATTCCGAGAACACTATATCACAACACATTCCATTGTCAATATTTCGTGAAACGATGAGTTACGTGTGGTTTGCTTCCAGACTAAGCGATGAAGGACAGACTTTTATGAATGTAACAAAGTTTGATTTTTCTGTACAGACATTAAAACCACCATTCAACTGTAAAAATGTGGCGTACATAACGTGTGCAAGATGCCAAGAAATTATTTCTTACACTGTTTTTACTGTGAATATCGCCCCAGCACATGTAGATGATTAACTGTAAGATAATAAAAGTATCTAATTCTTACGAAGTTCCTGTGTACCACTTCGAGTCACTTCCCGGAAATCTATTTATAACCTCAAACACAATACATTGGGCAATATTTGGGTTTATTTGCAGTTTAAGTAACGTAAAAATTGAAGATACAAAAAGTTCCCGCCTAAGGACTCGACCTCCCACCCTGTGCATTGACACAGTGTACTCTTCGTGTTATGCTAGCCACTGTCTGGAAACTACGCCATCATAAATGGCTCATTCCTCGTGCGACCGGCGCTAAGAACGCTGTTTCTTCCTAAACGCTTGGCCATCTGTAGCTTCCTCTGCTTTCACTTCCATTCCTGGCCAAGTCCTGCGTATAACAGAAATATTGACGAGATCGATGATGACGAGTAGGCGAGATCTCCTTATTATTTGCAAGTCAGTAACAACAGGTATTCTTATCTACTAGATATACATCAAAAAGCGTTATGTTTAACCACTGTTTACTTTTATCCAAAGAATGCACCTTTGATAATCTGACAGTATAATAATAGTAAGATGAACATTTCTAACGAAACGTTTCCCAACGTTGGAACACATTTCGTGGTCGAAGATGAGTGAGCGATTATTATTTTAAGAAAAATTGTTCCTTAGTGTTCTCAGAAGTCTCTTTTGTATACATCCACATAAACTATGTAATCAAACGTATCCGGACACCCACAAAAACATACGTTTTTCATATTAGGTGCATTGTGCTGCCACCTACTGCCAGGTACTCCATATCAGCTACCTCAGTAGTCATTAGACGTCGTGAGAAAGTAGAATGGGGCGCTCCGCTGAACTCACGGACTTCGAACGTGGTCAGGTGATTGGGTGTCACTTGTGTCATACGTCTGTACGCGAGATTTCCCCACTCATAAACATCCCTAGGTCCACTGTTTCCGATGTGATAGTGATGTGGAAATGTGAAGGGACAACGTACAACACAAAAGCGTACAGGCCGACCTCGTCTGTTGACTGACAGAGACCGCCGACAGTTGAAGAGGGTCGTAAGTTGAAATAGGCAGACATCTATCCAGATCATTACACATAAATTCCAGACAGCATCAGGATCCACTACAAGTACTTTGGCAGTTAGGAGGGAGGTGAGAATACTTGGGTTTCATGGTTTAGCGGTTGCTCATAAGCCACACATCACGCCGATAAATTCCAAACGATGCTTCGCTTCATGTAAGGAGCGTGAACATTGGACGATTGAACAGAGGAAAACGTTGTGTGGAGTGACGAATCGAGGTACAGAATGTGGCGATCCGATGGCAGGGCGTGTGTATGGCGAATGCCCGGTGAACGTCATCTGCCAGCGTGTGTAGTGCCAACACTAATATTCGGAGGTTGTGGTGTTATGGTTTAGTAATTTTTTTCATGGAGAGGGCCTGCACCCCTTGCTGTTTTGCGTTGCACCATCACAGCACAGACCTACAATGATGTTTTAAGCACCTTCCTGCTTCCCATTGTTGAAGAGTAATTCGGGGATGGCGACTGCACGATCGAGCACCTGTTCATAATTCATGGCCTGTGGCTGAGTGGTTACACGACAATAAGATCCCTGTTGGACTGGTCTGCACAGAGTTCTGACCTTATTTCTATAGAACACCTTTGGGGTGTTTCGAAACGCCGACTTCGTGCTAGGCCACAGCGACCGACATCGATACCTCTCCTCAGCGCAGTACTCCGTGAAGAATGGGCTGCTATTCCCCAAGAAACCTTCCAGCACCTGACTGAACTTATGCCTACGAGAGTGGAAGCTGTCATGAAGGCTAAGGGTGGGCCAACACCACACTGAATCCCAGCATTACTGATGGAGGGCTCCACAAAGTTGTATGTCGTTTTCAGGCACGTGTCCGTATACTTTTGATCACATAGAATACATTTAACCAAGCTAACTGAGCAGCATTTACACAATAAATCTGACAACATAAGTTAGTTTGAGGACAGTTCTTTCGGGTATTAGGCCCTATCAATACGTGAAGTGGTATAACAACATCACTATTGGCATTAAAACTGCAGTGCTAGGTAGGATAGCTAAATGAAATTTACCTCTTGTGCATGTACAGTATAGTAGAAAGAACGCATAAGTAAATATGCAGGTGATTTGAACATTACTGAGTGCGAAATTCATTACATAGAGCGACTACCTTTGGCTGTAGTGAGGTCTCTAGCTGAGTTGGACACCAAACAGAACTGAAATTAGGCAACAGAGTCAGGTACAATATCGCACGCTGCTACAACTCTAAGTCAGTGGACCAATTGAGTGGTTGGCGAGTGGCGACGTCTCAGTGCCTCGGCAACCACGGGCCGGATTTTGGACTGGCGCTGGAGCAGCGTGGGCAACAAGCGACCTTCCGTTATCTTGATGAAAAATAACATCACGGAAACCTCTAGAATGTGACACAGCCATTGGCCTCAATACTTCAAAGATTTAACAGTTGCTGTCGAATTTACCGGGTATGGGTACCAGAAGTGGTCGAGTACAGAAAGGTACCCCACACACTGTCCCGCACGTATGACGATGCAGTCTTGCAACATTCGTTCTCCTCAGAACCTTCACACACGGATATGAACATCGTTATACTGTAGACAGAACGGAGACACGTCTGATAAGACTTGGGGTCACTCCTTTGTCAAGTATAGTTGATCGGCACTCGCCAATCGGTGCGCCTGTCTTTGCTGTAGCGTGAATTGTAATCGCGTTGCAGGTGCCCTGACAGCCCGTGGTGCTCCAGAAGTCGTAATATTCAAGTATAGATTCTTGTCTTTCTGCAAACAAATCCATTTCGTGACGCAAGGTTCAGTGGCAAGGCTGTATGATAGTGCACAGCCGAACTAACAGTATATGTGGGCGTGCTGCAAAGTAATGCTTCGGATTACTTCATGTGCATACTGTTACAGCTTTTTAGATAAAACAACCGTTATTGACATGCCTCTTCTTTATTCTTCAAGTTTACGCATTTGCAGCCGTCTGCCGCCAGGGGTCTCTGAATTGTTGCGTATAACAAGGCGATGCGTAACGTAACTGTGTCGGTGCGTGAGAAATAGCGCGCTGTAATCGAGTTTGGAATTGTAACAGTTCGTCCACAAATGGAGCACCATCTACTTCAACACAGCAATTCCAGAACACACACGAGCGCTTCTTCAGCTACAACAATCCGACGACTTCGGTTCACTGTCGTCGCTCATTCTCCATACAGTCCCATCTTAGCCCTGACTGATTGTCAGTTGTTCCCAAAACATAAGGGTCAATTATCGTGAGTCAGCCTATAAAATAAGCTACTTTTATGATTTTTTTGAAAAATTAATCAAGCAATCAACGTAAATCATCATGTGTTCGTCGCTAGGTTGATTATGTTGAGAAATAAATATGTAGACATGAAGAATAAAGATGTAGACAGTTAATAACGTTTATTTTATTTAAAAATATATATGAGTTTTTACATAAGAAATTCGGAGGCATTATTTTTCAGCACGCCCTCGTATTTCTCGCCACGGGCACAACTCATAAGGAAAATTATGGCTTTCAACATCCCGTCGGCTTCGTTGTCATTAGAGCCGAAACACAAGCTCGGATTAGAAAGAATACGGAAGAAAATCATCTGTAGCCTTTTCAACAGTGTACTCTGAGTGGGTTGAGCGCTTTGGCGACGAAGAGATCATTACAGATGGAGCACAGATTTGGTATATGAAATTGACTGCGTCCTTTCTAAGCCAGGTTCCTGAATGTGGGTTCAGTGTCACCTCGTTCGGTTCTTTGTTATGGTTTAAGGTTAGCATCCAACAAAAAATAATTTCTCTGTGAAGAAAATGTAATTTTGTTGACAAAACGAAGTATTGTATTGTATTGTATGGAACTGGGGACCTAGAAATGACGGAGAGGCTTCGTCCCTGCCGTAGCTTGCAGTGGTACTCAACCCCACAACAGGCTACAGCAGTCCACTCACCCCACCGCCGCGCCACACCAAACCCAGATTTACTGTGCGGTTCGGTCCCCAGTGGACTGCCCTGGGAACGTCTCACGCCAGACGAGTGTAACCCCAATGTTTGCGTGGGAGAGTAATTATGGTGTACGCGTACGTGGAGAAAGTGTTTGCGCAGCAATCGCCGACATAGTGTGACTGAGGCGAAATAAGCGGAACCAGCCAGGATTCACCGAGGCAGATGGAAAAACCATCAACAGTCTGGCCGGCACACCTGTTCTCGACACTAATCCGCCGGTAGACCGCACGGCAAACCGGGCGGGCTAAACGAAGTGAGTTAGGCTTCGAAAAAAACATCAAATAGATCGCTTTAGAACAAAAGATTCTCCAGCGATGTAGTGCACGAACACTTCAGATTACTGCGTTTAATGCAAGTATGTTGATGTATACAGTATCTAATACTTCTTAGTTGAAACTGATCTGTGAAATTACAGAAGGAATGCAGTCGACATTCGCAGTCGTTACTTTGCATGTTGTTAATGCTAAATATATCACGTACAGAGGTTGAGGCTCCTCTGACCAGTTTCCGCTGACTTAGATTGTCCACTGTGCCCTAGGGTTAGCGAATCGTCTCTGTGCAACGTATTTATTCGACTGAGGTGCAGATTAATGGGAGATGCGCAGCCGATCGTTAATGGGGTTATTTAAAGTCCTAACACGCGACAGGCCATGTAGCCCTGAAGTAAAGTAGAGATACATGTCCGCACCCCGTTTAAGCACGGCTGCTTGGTGTGAAGGCACAATTGATTCGATTTTTGGCTGGCGGTGGGAGGCTGGTCGTCGCGTGAGGAATCCTAATAAGAGAGCGCAGCAACTGGTTTTCCTCCCCAAAGGGAGCAACAAGGCGGCCCCCACACTCATTTCCTGAAACACGCTGCAAGCACGGGCTTGATTAGCGGCTCGATTTATGAGCCCAACATTTCTGCTGAGAAAGGACAGAGCTGAGCTACGGCGGTTGCAGCGACTGAATTTTTGAAAAAGTCGCAAATACGACTAGGTTATTAACGTTCGTTGCAAAGTAGTACTTCAACAGCTGAGATAAGACACTATTGCAGTTAACTTCCAACGAAACGTTTTTACTTTACTTCAATGTTTTTGAGGAATAAATTGTCTCGTTTTCTTGAGGCAAATTATACATTCAAGGAAGATGCGAAGACTAAGTAAGAAGAGGCCTCCAGGGTATTCCATACACGTCTAAGATCGGGACTGGCCATCTTTAATTTCCTTCATACCTATAGAATTCTCAGGTTCGAATCTTGCCTCGGGCATGGATGTTTGTGATGTCCTTAGGTTAGTTAGGTTTAACTAGTTCTAAGTTCTAGGGGACTAATGACCTCCGCAGTTGAGTCCCATAGTGCTCAGAGCCATTTGAACCTATAGAATTAGAATACAAGTGCCCAGACTTCAGATTCCTAAAGCATTACGGCGCAGTTCTGAAAAAAAATCTAAAAAATCGCCTTCGATATTTGAAGATATTTGAGATTTGTGAACTATAATCCATTCCGACCACTTAATCAAAGTTGCTGGTAGCTCAGTGCGTAGCGTATTAATCAGCAAATCACAAGGTGGCTAATTCGAATCTCGCTAGTAAAAATATTCTTTTCTAATTATCTCAATTCTCTGTTTATTATACAGGCTGAGTCACCAGACATTACCACTGGAAACACCTCCCAAACCACAATAAACACTGAATAATCAAAAAAATGGTTCAAATGGCTCTGAGCACTATGGGACTTAACATCTGTGGTCATCAGTCCGCTAGAACTCAGAACTACTTAAACCTAACTAACCTAAGGGCATTACACACATCCATGCCCGAGGCAGGATTCGAACCTGCGACCGTAGCAGCCCCGCGGTTCCGGACTGAGCGCCTAGAACCGCTAGACCACCGCGGCCGGCTGAATAATCAATTCCACAGACCGAAAGTGACGAGAGGGGTAGGTGGAAATGGTTAATGCAGACCACTGAGAGATGCACTGGAGTGTGATTTTCTACACATACTTATCTTTTTTTAAATGGAAACCTGTTATTATTTTTGACACAACTGAAAATAGAAAAAAAATTCTTAATCAATGCACTTTGTTACATTGTAAACTGTTAAGTACATCCGGATTCATTTGTAAGGTAGAGTTGACGCTTGAAACCTCCGACATAACTATCAAGATCTGTAAGGGTATGTTTACGAAGACTACAATTTTTACGAGTTTAGCTGTCTCAGAGTCTGCATGTAGCGCCTGCTGAATTAGTCCTTGTACTCAGAACCACTGTAGTACACCGTGTTACCGGACGTCTGTGATAGTGTATTGTACACAAGTAAGAACAGAAGTACGTACAGTAGGAACATGAGAAGGTTACAAGTACAACAGTGTGTACAGTGTTATAAGAAATGTGACAATGTTTTATTCTAAATCTGAAAAGGCAGAGATGATACTCGTCTATGGCGAGTCTAGACAAAATGCAGCAGCAGCCTGCAGGTTGTATGCAGATAGGTACCCGGACAGAGATCATCCAACGCGCCGCACATATGAAAACATCTACAAACAGTTGTATGCAACAGGTATGGGTGTAACCCATCACAGGAGAACAGGTGCAGTTGGATTGTTAGCTGCTGTTGTCGTGAACCCACACATGAGTTCACGTGACATCGCTAGAGGCAGTGCAATGAGTCAAAGTAGTGTAATGCGCATACTTCATCGTCACAAATTTCACCCGTATCACGTGTCGCTGCATCAGCAATTACATGGAGATGACTTTAATAACTGGGTGTATTTCTGTCAATGGGCATTAACGGAGAATAAATTGCAGTTCTACATGTTTACCGATGAAGCAGGTTTCACAAACCACTGTGCAGTGGATTTACGAAACATGCGTTACTGTTCTGTGGACAATCCTCGCTGGCTTCGACAGGTAGTGAGACAGCGACCGTAGAACGTAAGTGTATGGTGCGGAGTAATTGGCGACCATCTCATTGGACCTCACTTCACTAAGGGCACCCAAACAGCTGCAAAATACATCGAGTTATTACAAAATGATCTGTCAACATTGCTAGAAAATGTCCCCCTGGAAACGCGTAGACGTAAGTGGTATCAATATGATGGTGCTCCTGCGCATTCTGCAATGAACACTAGGCTGACCCTTGACAGCATGTTTCATAGGACGTGGCGGACTCATAAATTGGCGACCCCGTTCTTTTTTCTGTGGGGTACGTTAAAGGGGAACGTGTACCGTGATGTGCCTACAACCCCATAGGATATGAAACATCGTATTGAGGCAGCCTGTGGCAACATTGCACCAGATGTACTGCGTCGTGTAAGACATTCATTATGCGGTAGATTGCATATGTGTGCAGCAAATGATGGGCACCACTCTGAAAATTTATTGGCCTGAAATGTCAGGACACACTCCTTTACTTTTCGTAACTGAAAACAAAAAACAAGTTTGTAAGTTTAACTACATTCTCATGTTAATGTACATTTTCTTCTAACAAATCAGAGAAAAAGGCTAATAAAAATGTTAGCATTTGGACGTAACGTGCTGTTCATGTCTCTTCTGTACCTACGTTACATTCCTGCTCTTTTTGCATCCCTAATTAATTCGGTTCTTTCAATACACACGACTGAACTGTTGAGGAGCTACTGAAAAGTCAACTTCACCATACAAATTACTCTGGATGTAATTAACATTTTACAATGTAAGAAACGGCATTGAATAAGTATTTTTCTCTATTTTCAGTTGTGATAAAAATAATAACAGGTTTCCATTTAAAAAACATAAGTATGTGTTGAAAACCATACTTCCGTGCATTTCTCAATGGTTTGTATTAACCAATTACAGCAGCCCCTCTCCTCACTTTCGGTCTGCGGAATTGGTCATTCGGCATTTGTTGTGGTTTGGGAGGTGTTTCCAGTGGTAATGTTAGGTGACTCACCCTGTATAATGGAAATTTTAAACGACAGCCTGTTCCCATAGCGTAACGCACAACACGCTACTTTGTGAAACAAGAAGATGGGCTGAACCTAGACTGAAACAGTGTTTCAGAATAGCGATTGCAGCTGGCGCGGTGTCCAGCCTGGGTATCGTTTTTAGGTTGTTTCCCACGCTCATTTAAGTCGATTCTGGGCTGGTTCCAAATTTCCTTCTCAGAAAATACTATAAAGGCGGAGGATGTAGGCCCATATGGTAGGTAATGGAACCGAGTTGACATAGGTCAGGAGGCCATCAGTTCATCATATCGGGTTGGATAGCAGTGGAACACTGAGTGGATGCCTGGTAGTCGTCTAGTCATGACAATATCGTTGTTAAAACATAAAACATTCATTTATTGTTCATCAACTACAACAGTCGTGAGGATATTCAGAGAAACCAAAGTCCCCTGGACGAAAGTGGGAGGCGGTCTGCGAAGGGTTGCAGCCGTCAGCATGTAATCCGGTGACATGCAGAGTTGTACACCCAGCAGAGTGATCCGACAGTTTTCCAGCAAGGAATCTAATGACAGCATGCGAGCTGCGGCCCACGATACATACTAGAGTGATTGTCGCGAAATGAAACAACTCAAGGTCACACTCGCTTCCTGTAGTCCGCCGGCACTAAGCGCTATATTTCGTCCGTCTGACAACTTTGTTGTTCAATTGGTTCTAATTGCTCTGAGCACTATGGGACTTAACATCTGTGGTCATCAGTCCCCTAGAACTTAGAACTACTTAAACCTAACTAACCTAAGGACGTCACACACATCCATGCCCGAGGCAGGATTCGAACCTGCGACCGTAGCAGTCGCGCGGTTCCGGACTGAGCGCCTAGAACCGCTAGACCACCGCGGTCGGCCAACTTTGTTGTTGCATATACACTGTTAACTGTGCAGCTCCAACTGAATGTTCCTGTGTTTCCGTGCTATATCGTGTGTTCTCGTGTGGTATCAGAGTTCCGAGGACTGGTGCATTGATGTGTGTTTGGTAGTGAGCGAAAACCAGGAGCAAGGCCCTACATGTAATGTTACTCCCCTCGATGTGCATAAAGTGCGAAAAGACACACGAAAGCAATTCAAAATTTTCCTATCGAACATACTGAAGATTTTCTACTGATCTGGCCAACATTTTTTTTTTCTTCATTGTATTTCAGTTCCCAATCAGGGCGGGCTGGCAGCAGCACATGCGCTGCTCTTCAGCCGAAAGACATAGAACAAACAATACAAGACATTTAAAAATAACATAAAGGAGAAAACGTGGTGTACATAGATATAAAAAAGGGGGAACATCGTGGAAGACAATAGACAAAACAGAGGCGACTATAAAATGGAGATAAAAACCGTAAAAAAGTAGCGCACACAATAATCACACACTGGGACAATTAAAAGAACACAAGGCGCAGTATGACTGGTTCATAAAAGTATCGACGGATGGCGTAGCACATTACAATCACTGACAGTAACACTAAGTACAAGGCCAGCACACAACTAAAATCACACCTCTCCACGCACAGGAGAACAGCACTAAACACATCACTGACGTGGCACACTGACAATGAGCAAAACGGAGGATCTGCCAGGTGCAAGGAGATGAGGGAGAATGGAAGAAGGGACGGAGGGGAAGAGAGGGGTGGTGAGACGGGTGGGGGGAGCGCTGAGGAGGGCCAGGTAGGGAGGGACGTGGGAGGGAAAGAGGCGAGAATGGGGTACAGGGTCCCAAGGAGGGGGGGGGGGGAAATTGTAGGAGGAAAATCTGCTTTGGGAGAAGGTGGGGAGAGGAAAAAGGGGGCCCTGGGGAGGGAGGGAACAATGTCAGATTATAGCTGGAAGGAAGGGTGTATGTCATAGTGAAGTTCATTATCCAGGAGGGGGAGGTGCTGGAAATTGCCCTGATGAACGAGATGGAGGGTGTAGAGGTGGAGAGAGGGAGGGATACAGCGACAGAGGCGCAGCAACGGGCGGCAGTGGTGAGAAAGGAGGAAACCAGGGGATGGAGGGGATCAAGCCTGCGGACAACGTTAAGGATGGGGAGATGTTGAAGGAACAGGAGGAGGTGAGGGAAGGGAATGAGTTCTTACAGGAGCCGTGTGGGGGAAGGAAGGCGGATACGGAAGGCAAGGTGGAGCGCATGGCGTTCGAGGATTTGGAGGGCCTTGTAACAGCGAGTGGGTCTGGAGATCCAGGCAACGCTACCATAACAGAGGATAGGACGGATGAGGGATTTGTAGGTGTGGAGGATGGTGGAAGGATGCAATCCCCATGTCCAGCCATGTTACTTCGATTTCTCGAGACACACAGTGCAGCCATTAAAACCACAAGTAAAAGTTCCTGTATGTAAATATTTGCTCATTGTGGGACACAACGCCAAACACCATGTTATCAATACATTCAGTGACAAAGTTATCTGTATAGTCGTTTAAAGCCCTGTAGAAAGCCCATTTGAGGACACAGAAAGGTACGGACAAACTGAACGGTAGCTTTTTGAACTGGTAGCACAAAGAAAGGAAGAAAGAAGATTATCGTTTAACAGCCAGTTGACATCGAGGTCATTACAGATTAAGCAAAAACTCGGACTTTTTCAACAATGGGGGAGGAAATCGGTCGTGACCTTCCAAAGTAACCATTCCAGCATCTGCCTGTTGAGATATAGGTAAATCATGGAAAAACTGAATCTTGATGGCTGGAAGCAGGTTTGAACCACCGTCCTCCTGAATAGGATTCCAGTGTGCTAACCGCTGCACTTCTTAGCTCAGTATCTAGTAGCACCTGTAGCAGCATGATAATGCTGCGTACTGCCGGCAAATGGGGTCTAGGTCGACCAGCCAGAAGCTGGTTTGTAGATCTATGGCCAAAAAGGTACTCTTCCTGTGGAAACACTCAAATAATTCTTCTAGAGAATCAGGAAAATCTGTTTAAGGCAAAATTATTGTATTTATTTGATGAGAATCTAGCACTAGCCTGATAGAATTGTCCAACAGCGGACATTTGCAGCAGCTGCTAGCTCTCTCTATCACGACTTTTTCCAGTATCTACTGCATTTGTTTCTCCACCCATGTCTTGTAGATCAGGGGAATACTTTAACGATGCGTGAAATTCTTTTGTGTCCCTTAACCCAAAATTTGCAGGTAAAATTCTTAAAAGTATCCGTTTACAGAAAAAACCTCAGTGTGCTTGACTAAAATGTTGTTGAGCTCTTCTCGGCTCTCTCCTGGGATGTCTTGTATTGCTGAAACCTTGTTTTCTATGTTCCAGAGAATTTTATCACACTCTGCATCATCTCACCCTCGTTTTTCCACATCTTTAAGGGTGTGATCGTATGCAGTACGGGGATCTATCCTGTGTGGCATTACCAAAATCGCTAGCCATTGGGATAGAGCTACTCTGCTCTCCTCTGTCATGTTAAAAATGAGTGGGACGTTTAGTTCTGCTTTAGCGAGGGATATTTCATCTCCTCCTACATCTTTTATTGTTGCATGCTGTTGTCTTCTATGTTACAGAGAATTTGACCACAATATGCAACATCTCGCTCTCGTTTTTCCATGTCTTTATGGTAGTGATCAGATGCAGTATGGGGATGTAAGAGAAACTTCTTCTCTTCCTACATCTGTTAGTGTGGTATGCTGTTGTATAAACTCCACCCCCAAAATGACTTGTGCAGTCAGCTGCAGAATTATGATAGTGTTCGAGCATTTATCATGAACGTTATCATTTGATATTGGAAGGAAAATTATGGTTGTTTCTTCACATCTGATATTTTGCCTTTTATCGCTCCTCTCGCCCATGTTTTGTGTAATGGGGAAGCTGCCCACTTTTCTGTGTGTTCAAAGGCCGAAATGTTCAAATGTGTGTGAAATCTTATGGGACTTAACTGCTAAGGTCATCAGTCCCTAAGCTTACACACTACTTTACCTAAATTATCATAAGGATAAACACACACACCCATGCCCGCGGGAGGACTCAAACCTCCGCCGGGACCAGTCGCACAGTCCATGACTGCAGCGCCCTAAACCGCTCGGCTAATTCCGCGCGGCTTCAAAGGCAAAAAAAACGTGACTTCCAGTATGTCAATTACAAGACTTCCCATATCCAGAGTAGCAGTTAGTTCTCTTATACCTAATCCTATCACTACGAAGGGACATGCTGTCAACTGAACATCACCCATCTTGGCCAGAATATCGACCCTGATATCTTCATATTTTAGCATGTTTAGAGAATACGTTCGGCCCTCGTCTATAAGCATAGTGATTTTGGTTTGGATCTGCATCTCAAAGCTCTACGATGTCAGCCCCTCCTTTCCTCTTGCTGTCTTGACTGGCCTTGCACATAATGTGGATAATGGAATTTACTACCATTGTCTCCTGACTTCTGATTTCACCAGTTTACTCTCTGGTTCTGTGATCTGTTACTGTTCCTTCCACTAAAGTTATCGTTCGTGCACTTAACCCCCATGTGAATTGTTGTCTTTCACCAAGTTTTTTATTGTAACCTCCCTTACATATTTGTTTAGGTCTATTAGGATCAAAATGACATATTCTCGACCACTCTTCTATACGCAGAACAGGGTCATCTTATGTTCTGTGGGCATCATATTTATGAAGAGGTGTACTAGCTTTGCAGTATTATTGGGGTGATCCAGATGATGATTCAATTTAAAAATAGCATTCAAGTATGCTGCGTAGCTAAGAGAAGGGGGCATTTGTAGTGTTTATGGGTACTCGTTTTGTTCCATGACTGACCAGTACATTTTCAGCACTTCTGTCGCAAATTCTGTATAAGTTTTGCAGTCATCTGTAATTGGCAATACGCACGCAATTACTTTGCTGCTCATATGGCTGATTCACCAACTCTAACATTTGCAGATTCTGGCCGAAATTTGACAAGCTGCCCTCAAACTGACTGATCAATGTTGTTGTGTGTAGATCTTCATCTGCAATGTATGTTAGGAATTTTCGCAGTGAACAGAAATACTTGTCGTCGAAATCTTGCCTGCTGAGGGACATACACTCCAATGTAACACGTCTTTCTGCTGCCGTAGGCCTTGGCTGCTCCAGCGAAAGTTCGTTTCTGGACGGCGAAATTTTGCAAATCACTTTTATGGTACCAGCCCACAACTCCTTTCTACAACCGATGCTGTCCGTGCCATGATTAACGACCTAGCGCTTTGATGTTTTAATTTGCCCACATCTCTTCGAAGCGTGACAAATTCTTCCGTTTCTTAGAAGAGAACTGCTTCTGTGACAGCGGACACATCCTGCTCTCCAAAATACGCACTCTTTGTAAAAGCGAGGTGTTTGCTTTCTCCACTTTTTTCTCTAGCGAGTCTATGTTCTCAAAAATGGTTCAAATGGCTCTGAGCACTATGGGACTCAACTGCTGTGGTCATAAGTCCCCTAGAACTTAGAACTACTTGAACCTAACTAACCTAAGGACATCACACACATCCATGCCCGAGGCAGGATTCGAACCTGCGACCGTAGTGGTCGTACGGTTCCAGACTGTAGCGCCTTTAACCGCTCGGCCACTCCGGCCGGCAGTCTATGTTCTATTCCCCCCCCCCCCCCTCACTCCACCTGGACACATTGGTCCTCTACTGTCTTCGTTACCTCATCCAAGTTCTTGTTTATCGATTTTCATCTGGAATTGAGTTTTCTGTTCAATACCTTCATCTCTTTCCAGAATTTCTCTCCATCATCCTGTGCCCCATTTCTGTCTGCTTTTGTTTGTTTATCCCACTCTTCTGCTCTCTCTCTATCAGCTTCTGCTTTTTGTAACATGTCCCCAATCCAAAATGGAATGTTACACGTGGTTCGAGAGTTTGAACTGCTCTGCTCCATGGGAGTTCCAATTTTGCGAGCTGCGCTAGCCTCACTGCATTCCATGACTAGTCCCATGTCCCGAGTTTCAGGCGAGGGGATTCACATTATTGCCTCACCCTTGGAAAATTCCGGCAGCTTCTCGGGATAACAAAGAATCTTATTGATGAGTGATCTTTCAGTCCTCCCTTTATCGTGTTCTACCGGCCCTACCCATAAAACAAAAGTGAAACACTTGAATCTTAAAGCCTTAAAAATAATCGTAATGACCAGCAAGAACCTTCACAAGTAACAGAAATCTTTATACGCAGTACAAGCTACACGAAACAATCCTCAATAATACATACACAGAAAAATATAACAAAAAATTACATTTTAGATGCACTACGCTGACAGTGCCTACGCTGCAGCCACGGTTAACGCAAAAGCAAATGAACGATACAATTTCAGCCCTCCAAGATGCACTTCACTGTGACGTTCTAACTAACGGACACAGAGAAAACAAAAGGAAAGTATTCTGGACAGAAGTCGCTATGAAAATTATGTGCATCCTTTGGTAAAGGAGACGTATATTGGCGTGTAAGCAGCTGATGAAGTTCCTTCAGAAATGAAACACAAGGAATACAAAATGCTCCTATACAGGACATATGGCATAACATGAACAGTGACACAATTAATAGACTTACAATGGCTCAAAATGAGACGCAGATGCTTCTGCACTCACTACTCCGGCTATAAAAACATACGAGCGTTTGACACTTGTTACTACCCCTGCAACTCTAATATCTTTAAAACAGTGCTTGACCACTGTACACAACAGAGACTCGTCACAAAGTTGCAAACATCGCGGACATGCAGCTGGTTATGTTTATTATTTTGAGAGTTGCCTAACCAAATGGATGTTGTAGGATATTAGGAGTCTAATAATGTTAGTCAGATCGTGAATATAAAATTATTAATCTAATCAAATGAACAACTGACAGTAAAGAACGCAGAACAATATTATGACAATTGTAGCAAACTAAAATAAAATGACTCTTCAATACGTTAGACTCACATTTAATTCGAAGACTGCAGGAGGACGAAATAAACAAGTCGTCCATATCTGGGCAGCTGGCGAAATCAAGATAAATGGGACAAATATCTGATATAGATAATCAAGCATTCAGGATGCGCAACTAAATAGTGAAAGGTAAGTTGCTCAGAAGATGAATTACGCCACTGCCTGAGCGTAAATTACTTTCTTCAAGTACAGCGAGAGGGTGCCAGCCTGCTTCATATGAGAACCGGGAACCGAATCCTTTTCAGCCTAAGTTCTCTCCTGAAATTCCACAATGCTCATGCTTCACTTGGAGGGGAGGTAATGTATAATGCTGCTGACAATCTAATGAACAAATAAGTTACCTTTCCTACGTAAAATACCATAATACATCGAAGCAGTTCAGAGCCGGGCTGTTAGATTTGTCACCGATAGGTTTCAACAACACGGAAGTGTTTAGAAGATGCTTTGAGAACTCTAATGGCCCTGGAGGGAAGGCGACGTTCTTTTCGAGAAACACTACTGAGAAAATTTAGAGAATCGGAATTTGAAGCTGACTGCCAAATGATTCTACTGCCGCCAACATACATTGAGCGTGAGGTCCACGAAGATAGGACACGAGATATAAGGGCTCATACGGAGGCTTACAGACAGTCGTTTTTTCCTCGCTCTATTGGCGAGTGGAGCAGGAAAGGAAATGACTACTAGTGGTATAGGGTACCCTCCGGAACACATTTTACGGTGGCTTGCGGAGTACCTATGTAGATGTAGATGTAAAAACAGAAGAAAGCAGCAGAAACGTCCCACTCAGACCTTGCAAGGAGCCTCACTACCATTACTGAGTCTAGTACTGGTTTCGAACTGTCCCTCTCCAATGGTCGGCAACATCCGCAGCTCATGTAGTGGCAGGGACGTTATTTCAAATTGGACAATCCGTAATTCTGGAGGGAAGCAATTAACTTTCTCACGCCAGGAAAGCACAAGTAGGTGACTCCTCTTTGAGGTACAAGGCTAATATTACACTCAAGCACCGTCAGGGGAAAGTGAGGGGACAAGGAGCTCCGTACCATTGGTGAACGGATTAGCGCCAGGAACTGTCCACAATAAGCATCTCTGGAAACAGCACCGTTTTCACAAAGACTGGCTGCCACCCAGGAGGCGCTCATTCCCTGGTGTTGAGATACTGTGAAAAGCCTTCTAATGGCCATATGGAACTGGGTAAACCCTCGAGACCCCACTCCCTTCTAGCGACAAATCGAATATTGTTCATTTCCAGCGAAAGTACCAAGCCCATAGAGTGAAGCAGCGCATACTCGTAACAAAACTGAAACATATTCGCCAAGTGACAGGTGACTGTCATGTTACATTTAACAGCAATAAGTATGGCATCAGTACTGCCTATTTAGTATCTCTAGTCCATCCGAGCACGACACACAAAATCACGAACTAATCATAGTCATTTAATTCATATACACTCTAAGACAAGAAAACGATGTAACAGGAAGAAATTATCCGAACAGGACGGAAATCGGTAGATGTGATGTACGTGCTGAGGCAAACAAACAATTACAATTTCGGAAAAAATCGCACGATTTATTCAAGAGAAAGAAATTGAGGAGATAGGCCTGAAATCTCATTGACTGGAGTAGAATTGTTTTCAGTGATGTGTCCCGCTTCGTAATGAGCCCCAATCACCAGCAAAGACATGCCTGTAGACACTCCGGACAGCGATAGGCTACTTGAGTGACATACAGCCCGACGACCAGGATGGTTCAAATGGCTCTATGGGACTTAACATCTCAGGTCATCAGTCCCCTAGACTTAGAACTACTTACACCTAACTAACCTAAGGACATCAGACACATCTATGCCCGAGGCAGGATTCGAACCTGCAACCGTAGCAGCAGCGCAGTTCCGGACTGGAGAGCCGAGAACTGCTCGGCCACAGCGGCCGGCGACAACCAGGAGTGAAGGTCTGGAGTGACAATTCCTTTCATGGCATGACCCCTTTTGTTACCATCCACGTCACCCTTACAGCACAACTATACGGCGATTGAATTCTACGCCCCGTTTTGTTTACCTTAATCGCAAGCCATCCTTGGCTTACATTTCAGCGAAATAATGCGCTCCAGCACGGGCAAGAGTTCTACTTTTTGTCTTCACGCTTGCCTAACCTCAGCTTTGCCAGCAAGGTCTCCGGATCTCCACCCAACTGAGAACGTGTGGATAGTTATGGGCAGCGCCCTCCAACCCACCCGACATTTTGACAATCTAACGAGCCAATTGCACATAATTTAGCGTCATATCACGAGGACATCCAACAACTCTATCAATCAATTCCAAGCCGAATAAATGCTTGCATAAGCACCAGAGGGTGACAAAAGCCTCTTTGATATGCTCAATTTGGAGAGCTCTTTCTTTTCAATGAATCATCCAATTTTTCTGAAACTGTAATAATTTGTTTGTCTGTGATGTACATCACATCTACCATTGTCCTATTTTGATACTTTCTTCGCGGTGCGTCGTTTTCTCTTGTTTTAGAGTGTGGTAATATCATTGCTAGCCTCAGAGATATGTAATTCACCAGTTAACCCTGGAATGTGTGACATCAAAATACCTTTTATTTTAAAAGCAATAGCATGGAATTCTCATCTGTGTATCGTTCACTAGGGAGCTGTAGTTTCAGTCAACAATTAAAGTTGGCCGTTTATACGCATGTAATAGCGCATTAGTATTTTTGTGATATGTTGGGAGTATGTTTCATTGTAATTCGGCTCGTTTTCTTATTATTTCATCTTGTTAGTAATGGTTAGCCTACTATTAATTCTGACCTGTCTACCACTGTTGCCTACATTTTAATGAAACATAATCTGGATACCAAATTGACACTTATATGCCCAGAAAACAAACTAATAGCAGTAATTTCGGCACCAGCATGTGCTGACTAACGCCTAGATATTTAGATAGACGAAACTTTGGTCAGAGAATGAAGATAAATTTATTGAGACCTGATTTGGATGATTCAAACACGATATCAAACTGAAGGTTAGATGTAGTATAACATTTTCCTTAACATTACAGCTGTTGAAATGATGCTTCCGTTCCCTTTATTTGAACTAAAACGGTAGTTACAAATTGCGTACAGACGGAGCGTTCCGTGTACAACACGAACTTATGGCTGGGCGCAGATACGCAAAGAATGAAATCTGTAAAATAATGCAAGTCTTCGGATAAAGCCTAATACCGTCGTACTGTTATCAAAAACGTTATTGGACACAGTCCCAACTCACAGCATACGAAGTCAACAAGAGTTTAGCCAGCGCATACGTTGTAATCATGTTGACTGAATACCATCCTGTCTTGTGTACACTGTGCAAGCAGCTTGAGCCCATTCCGTAAACCATGTGATCGCGCCATATGACGTGACGAAAAGGAAAGGGGCGTGTTTCTGGTATGTTGCGGTGTGTTCGCTTTCGGTTGTGGGAGAGATTAAATTGTCTTGCTAACTGGGTTTCTGGAGAAAGGAGAATGCGATGTCTTCGTACCAGAAGTGAAAATTGATACTGTGGCGGTTCACATAAAATGACGACAATTATCTACACTGACGGAGATGGGATGTTGTACACCATGATGCAAATGTCCGATAGTTATCAAACTTCGTGAACATATTCATTACATAACGAGTTTTACATGGTTAAACTTTCATTTAATTCGTAACTGATGTTTATTATCAACATCAATGCGAGGTGATACCCTCATGGGCACGGATATACCTTTGTCCCTGTAATCGCTGTGGGATCGAAGCAGCCTCCCAATGTCGCCTTATGGAACATCTTGTCATGCTTGAAACACATCCTATGTTAGTTCATGATGACTGCTGGCTGGTGGCTGGTTTTGAAAGTATTATTCTTCACGTCGCATCCTAGATATGCCCTGTGGATCACACAGCAGCAGTCGTATTACGTCAGACTAAGGCGTTTGTGGGCTCTTCCATTATCCTGCTGGAATATGCCATTTGGTAGCATGGTCATGGAGGGTATGACACCGGAGTTTACCATTCTTGTCACCAACTGGCGACCATTCAGCCTCACTTCAGTAGTTGCAGAATCAGTCCTGTTGTCATACCCAATATCTCATCACATCATGATTAGAGGACAAATATGGCCCCTAGCATCTTCGTTTCTTGTGACCTTCCATCAGGTCGATTTCGGGCAGGTTGGCGTCTATCTAACACCCACAAACAGAAGCGAGACTTATCTCTGAAAACCATTGAATGGTACTCATCGAATGGTACTAAATGTCCTAGTTGACTCTAGCTGTACAATACGCAACTATCTGTTGTCTGAGGTGTTGTGCCAGCGGTAAACGACCCAGGGCAAACCGATTTTCCAATCTAGTTTCCAGTAACCTGTTCCCGATGGTCCGTGCTGACACTCTGCCTGACATCTCTGGGCGGATTTCTAGTGTTGTCATCCTTATATTATTCAGAGTCAGCCAAGGATCCTACGATGTTCGCATGGTGCCATCCATTTGGAAGGATCCGTGTATACTCTTCTTGTCACATTGTTCTCCTGAACCTATTTCGTCACCACTCGTTCTACAGTCATTGCGTTACAGCCAGTTAGCTGTGCGATCTGTCTGTATTGTGCTCCCATGCCCACCAGATTGTAATAAGTGTTTAAAAATGTAAGTAAATGAGGATAATTAGGGAAAAAACCCTGCAACGTTCGAATATGGAATTAGTAGGTTGCAAACTGACACAGTCACTTCGATTAAATATTTAGTCGCAACGCAGCAAAGAGCTGTGAAATAGAATGAGCCCGTCAGGTTGGTAATAGGGAAGGCGAATGCTCGACTTCGTTTAATTGGGGGAAGTCTGGGAAAATGTAGCTCATCCACAAAGGAGACGAGGTGTGGAAAGCTAGTGCGGTCCATTTTTGAGTACTGTTCAAATTTTTGGGATCCGTACCAGGTCAGATTAAAGGAAGACATCGAAGCAAGTCAGGGGCGGGCTGTTAGGTTTGTTACCGGTAGGTTCGATAAGCACGCAATTATTACAGTGACGCTTCATTAATTGAAATTGGAGTCCCTGGCGAAAAGACGATGTTCTTTCCAGAAGGTACTATTGTTGAAATTTAGAGAACCATCATTTGAGGAGGTCTGCAGGAAGATTCTACAGCAGATAACGCACGTTTCACGTTGCACCGTGAAGATGCGAGAAACGAGGACTCGTACGGGGGCTTTCAGACAGCCGTTTTTCACTTGTTCTATTTGCGAGTGGAATAGAGGAAGAAATGACTAGTAGCGGTACAAAGTACCCTTCACCATGCGCCGTACGGTGGTTTTCGGAGTAAATAAGTGGATGAAGATATAGAATATCCAGCGTAAAAGTTGTAGAAACGTTAGACATACAAAACAACCACCATGTATTCCCACCATTCTCTTCTGTAGAAATTTCTTTCTTTCCGCACTGAAGCTACTCAAAAGAAGCTTGCATAAGGATTCAATTTAATTCACGTAATACACAGACAAGTAAATGCTGGAGTATCACTTTGGTAGCATAAGGTCAAGGTGTCCATGGTGCTACAGTGGACCAAAGAAAAGAGGTTCCTCCCTATGTAGTCCTGCACACTTCTTACGCTGTCCTGTTTACAGGCTTGTATCTGCTATTGAAGTTTTTCATTGAGTAATGTGCGTTAAACGCGGAAGTATGGGTAAACAGGGAAAAACCGTAGCAGAACCATAACACCTGGACGTGCCCAAACTTGACTATATAATTGGAATTTGTTGAGCAATTTGTTTGGCACCAAACATTTTGCACTGATATCAGAGAAAAAGAGTACCGTAGAGCGATCATCAGATTTGACTGTTTAACAAAGATATCAGTCTCTGTTGAGCACGAAGTAGCTACGTTTACTTAGCAACAAACAATCTGCTCTGAATCAGAGAAGTGTACCTAGAGTGATCATCAGGTTTCAAATGGTTCAAATGGCTCTGAGCACTATGGGACTCAACATCTGAGGTCATCAGTCCCCTAGAACTTAGAACTACTTAAACCTAACAAACCTAATCACATCACACACATCCATGCCAGAGGCAGGATTCGAACCTGCGACCGTAGCGGTCGCGCGGTTCCAGACTGTAGCGCCTAGAGCCGCTGGACCACTTTGGCCGGCGGAAGGGGGTACATTAAAATTAAAATAGCTCCAAACTATTTCCGTAAGTAACGAACAATATTAAATAATTTCTGTCTCTCTCGCACGCGCGAACCTGAGGAACACGTAGAAAATCGATTTGCAAATGTTTGTACTTATTCACTGATTACTAATCACACTCTTATGCAATTAAATGTGTCTATAATATGGCAGTAAAATTATACTACAAACTTCACCCTTTTTGGATATCACATTGCAATATGTAATAGATTGCTTTACACGCAGATGCGTAAATTTACATATGATTCAGTGCTCTCATATACCCAAAACGTACATTTGTCTTTGTTGGTCGTTTCTATAACAAATCACAGAACTGACAGTTTTATGTAAAGCAGCTGAATGTTAGTGAACAAAACATTTGAAAAATTTTGCCTTTGGTGGCATTTCATTTTGACTGTTGTACATGCTTCCATCGTTTCATCTATAAATATGTTTCTTTCGCCTTCCAGGCGTCGGCGCAGGGAGTATTGTGACATTATGTGCCCAGAGTACCATGAGGTGTTGAGGTTTAGGGCGGAGTCTGTCTGAGAGCTCTGTTTTAACGGACTGGTTTAAATGGAGGGGCCGCACTGTGGGGTAAGGTACGTGGCGGGCCGTGACGTCTTCATCACGCTGCGGCCGGAGCGCCAAACGAGGTATTCTCCGGCACGTGGCCGTAAGAGTCAGTCCTTACTTTATTTCTTAGAAGCGAAACAGGTTTCTGAAAGCGTTCTTTCGCTATAAAACTATCCACAATTTATACACACCGCCAAACGAGTACACCAAACAAAAAGACGTAAAAAGCGTTTAATATTTACATAGAGCGCTAATGGATGTAGACACACAGCGGTTCATAAATAAGACGGGGAAAACACGAGTTCCTTATATAAACGAGCTGTTTTACATAGGAATCACGCAAACGCTGTTAAGAGAAGGGCACCGTACCCGTGCTACGAGCCTTTCGTGCGCGAAAGCCTCACTAAGACCCTCGTAAACAAAGCCTGTTTATTATAGATGCATATTCACGCGCCGCCCTTGTGTGATGCGCTTCCGGATTGAAAGAACTAACCTGTGACGTCGTGGACTGGAGATTTTGTTCATAGGGGTACTCGTCGGAGAAAGCAAACGGCTGTTTTCTAGCTACCAAGCTTCAGAACTGCCCCTCGGCCAGTTGTGGGAACCTACACTATTTCACTAATAGCATTCGGAAGTACGCCCAAATCTGGACATTTCATCATCCATTTGTTGTTTAGGAGTTTAACAATGATACTGGATGATGGAAATAAAAAGAAGTTTCCGGAGTTGCGTGCTACAGATGACAAAATGGTAGATATCGAAATAGACGACAGAGTGGTAGAGAAACAATTCAAATCGCTCAAAAGAGGAAAGGTCGCTGGACCTGATGGGATACCAGTTCGATTTTACACACAGTACGCGAAGGAACTTGCCCCCCTTCTTGCAGCGGTGTACCGTAGGTCTCTAGAAGAGCGTAGCGTCCCAAAGAACTGGAAAAGGGCACAGGTCATCCCCGTTTTCAAGAAGGGACGTCGAACAGATGTGCAGAACTATAGACCTATATCTCTAACGTCTATCAGCTGTAGAATTTTGGAACACGTATTATGTTCGAGTATAATGACTTTTCTGGAGACCAGAAATCTACTCTGTACGAATCAACATGGGTTTCGAAAAAGACGGTCGTGTGAAAACCAGCTCGCGCTATTCGTCCACGAGACTCAGAGGGCCATAGACACGGGTTCACAGGTAGATGCCGTGTTTCTTGACTTCCGCAAGGGGGTTCGATACAGTTCCCCACAGTCGTTTAATGAACAAAGTAAGAGCATATGGACTATCAGACCAATTGTGTGATTGGACTGAAGAGTTCCTAGATAACAGAACGCAGTATGTCATTCTCAATGGAGAGAAGTCTTCCGAAGTAAGAGTGATTTCAGGTGTGCCGCAGGGGAGTGTCGTAGGACCGTTGCTATTCACAATATACATGACCTTGTAGATGACATCGGAAATTCACTGAGGCTTTTTGCGGATGATGCTGTGGTATATCGAGAGGTTGTAACAATGGAAAATTGTACTGAAATGCAGGAGGATCTGCAGCGAAATGACGTATGGTGCAGGGAATGGCAATTGAATCTCAATGTAGACAAGTGTAATGTGCTGCAAATACACAGAAAGAAAGATCCTTTATCATCTAGCTACAATAGAGCAGGTCAGCAACTGGAAGCAGTTAATTCCATAAATTATCTGGGAGTACACATTAGGAGTGATTTAAAATGGAATGATCATATAAAGTTGATCGTCGGTAAAGCAGATACCAGACTGAGATTCATTGGAAGAATACTAAGGAAATGCAATTTGAAAACAAAGGAAGTAGGTTACAGTACGCTTGTTCGCCCACTGCTTGAATACTGCTCAGCAGTGTGGGATCCGTACCAGATAGGGTTGATAGAAGAGATAGAGAAGATCCAACGGAGAGTAGCGCGCTTCGTTACAGGATCATTTAGTAATCGCGAAAGCGTTATAGAGATTATAGATAAAATCCAGTGGAAGACTCTGCAGGAGAGACGCTCAGTAGCTCGGTACGGGCTTTTGTTGAAGTTTCGAGAACATACCTTCACCGAGGAGTCAAGCAGTGTATTGCTCCCTCCTACGTATATCTCGCGAAGAGACCATGAGGATAAAATCAGAGAGATTAGAGCCCACACAGAGGCATACCGACAATCCTTCTTTCCACGAACAATACGAGACTGGAATAGAAGGGAGAACCGATAGAGGTGCTCAAGGTACCCTCCGCCACACAGCGTCAGGTGGCTTGCGGAGTATAGATGTAGACGTAGACGTAGACGTAGACGTACCCGTTAGATTTCGTCTACGGATTATCGACCAACGTTTATTCAATAATTTTTCTGGCGTTTCGGCAGCAGAGTGGCTGTCATTGTCAAAGATTCACCTTCCACAGCCGGTTACGGACTGAATTCGAGCCCATGGTCAGAGACTGTCGTGACAACGTCTGAAACCCCTTTCCTGGTCATTACTGCGGTGGTTCCCCCTATGTTACCTGGAACAGTAGTTGCCCGCAGCACGTGAAGCCAGGATCCTCTTACCTTGACGAAACCATGTTCCTTGATAAAACTGTTGTCGTATTTATGAGTTTCTGTGGCTTCGGACATGGTAGCTCTTCTCCATGGCTGTCGGCGAATTGTAGCACGCGTTCCGTTTCACACAGGGAGTGTCGGCCATGGTCAATTTCTCCACGTGTCCCAAACTGCAATAGCGTAAACATTTGATGATTATGGTGTTCGTGGTTCGGCCTGTCATTCCAACATAGACTTTTCCGGGTGTACACGGTATACAGTACGCTTCCAACGTTGCAGGGAGGCCACTTTTGTCCTATGCCGATATGAGACACCCATTGATTTCCTTCATAGGTTTCTAATACTCTTGACCGTGTGTTGGCGCAGTATTCGGACGCTTCTGCCCATCGTCCTTGAATGTATGGGAAAAGAGCAGTACACGACATTTCTTCTTCCATCTGGTCGCCCCTGTGGGAGTAATGACAAATGGACACCAGCAATAGCAGCAGTGACACACCGGTGGTGTATAGTATCAGTACAAACGCCAAAAGCAGAAGAGCACCTCCATCAGAAACAGCTCAGATCTCAGGTATTGACGGATCCACCACTACCACTATCCATGAAATATTCTGCACCACTACCAGAGCCGCCAGCAGCGGTGTACGAAGCGCCGTTACCACTATCAACACCGGTACAGCAGCGACCATACCACCTGGATTCATGGAAGCCTTTCGAACTCAGGCAGAACTGGTCGACAGCGATGTGCAGACGGAAACCACCACCCAAGTACCATTACTCAGATAGCCGCATCTCTGGAGGACACGAAATATCGCAGGCACAGGGCCACAACGGCTGCAGAAGAGGTCGAGCTGCCACAACCAACCCCCGAAGCACCGTCCAAGTGTTTTGGTCCTTACGCACATACTTCTGGGAGGAGAGAATTGGTATCCCATCCCAACGTTTCTGAATACGCACTGGAAGAAATGGACTTCGACGGCCGATAGGCGGTGGCAGTACCTGTGTAGCGATGGCTGAATCGGCGCCCAAAATTCCTCACGTAGCAGTTCTGTCCTGTAACTCTTGCCGCAGCCGGGATAAGTACAGCCGCACGGCAGGCTATCCATCTGTCCGGTATAGGCATCCGTTGACTACAGTGGCGGTCACGCCTGACGTCGGACTGTTTCTGCTGCTCTATCGCCTTTTCTTGGTTTCTCCCTTCGTTACTTACTAGAATCAGTTTGCTTGTCGACCATGTATCCGTCTTGTCTCGCCTATGACATTCGTCGTTTGTTGTTTCCGGCAACTACCATATATTCTTGTGTTGTCCTCGAATTCGTTTTCGAGGTAGCTCTTCCCACACCATCTGAAGAACTTAATGACAGTGGAATGGATGTGGGCCAGTTAAAAAGATGACAGACTGAATAACAAAGTCCCTACCCCTATTATAATAAGTACAGAGGAGATGATCTAATGGAAACTGGGTGGGTCTCATTAGAGCAACTTTGATGCGTGTACCTGAGGACAGTAATGCAAGGAGAAATAAATCAAAAGGAGCCCTATCTCCAACAGTGAATATCGAATGACTTGTGACGGTGACAATACATTGAATGTCAATGTATATTCAACATAATAATGCTACAAAATTATCTACGGCTATATTAGTATGAAGACCACTGTGATGGATTCATTTATGGTGTTTCTATATTTGACGAGGATAGTTTCCACACAGCAACTTTTTTAACCTACTGACGTATATCAATCTCATTGTCCACCAATAAACTGAATTTAAATAACAGTGAGTTATCGCACCTTTCTTCACTTTTACGCTACCACTATGTATTTTGGAACTCATTTTTGATTTTATGGGCTAATAGATTGAGGTCCGACCATGAAACCGAACCATAACTGTACTCGCATCACGCCACCTACGTAAAAGAGATTGCTCGAAACGTAGAGTACCATGCTGAATGGAAATGCCGGGAACCCAAGAATTATCGCAAATTACAGAATTTACAATGGCCATTCAATAAGAAAGGGTAATTTTACTACAGGCCATTCGTAGCTGCTAGAAGGTTGTCGGACACTCGTCTTTACTGCCAAACGAGGTGTAAAGTGTTAACTACCGCAATTCGTAGCGGGAACTACTCACTTGGCGAATAGGATGAGCTAACGCGGTGAACACAGCTGTAGCAGATCCCATCTAATGTGAAATGTGCTTCGCGAACTGGTTATTTCAAGCGTAAAATATTACGCTCTGTAACATTCGTTACCTAGTTAGTTCGTTACACGTTCCATATATCATTTGAACAATTCTTTTATGGAAATGATGTGGAACGAGTCAGTTTATAGGTATAAACTGAACATAATTAACATTAACGTCAATGAACACTTTACCATTTTAGTTCTATATTTTAGCCCCACCACCACATTTAAAAACTATTCCTTTCTTTATTACCGGATTTTAAGTTTCAAATACAAATTCGTCCGTGAAATGGAAGAAGCTGTGCAGGTGAAATTATTTTAGGTTACGCTTAAATTTGCTTTGATACTTGTCACACATTTTATGTTTTTGGACAAATGATCAATACTTTTAGTTGTTGCATATTGAAATCCCTTCTGAGCTATTGACAGCTTTAATAAAGGATAATAATGTTCATTTTTCTCTCTAGTGTTGTAAGTATGGATATTACTTTTCTTCTCACATTATGATAGATTCTTTATGACGAATTTCATTAGCGAATACATGTAATGCAATAGCACAGATAAAATGCCTATCTTTTTGAAGAGGCAGCTACATGACGACCGTGGTCGCGCACCCATATTATTCTGCATGCTCTTTCGTAATCAATACTTTCTTTCTAACTGATGAGTTACCCAGAAAACTTTTCCGTAAGACGTTATTGGGTGGAAATCAGTAAAATATGTCAGAAGGTTAACTGGTTTTTTCAAAGACTGGGGATTGTACGAAGAGCAAAGGTAGGTCAAGTTAATTGTCTGAGAAGCTCAGTAATATGCTTGTTGCCCGCCCGGTTAGCCGTGTGGTCTAACGCACTGCTTTGCGGGCGGGAAGGCGTGGCGGACCCCGCTACGAATCCGTCCGGCGGATTGGTGTCGAGGTCCGGTGTGTCGGCCAGTCTGCGGATGGTTTTTAAGGCCCTTTTCCATCTGCCTCGGCGAATGCTGGCTGGTTCCCCTCATTCCGCCTCAGTTACACTATGTCTGCGATTGCTGCGCAGACACTGTTTCCACTTCCCCGTACACCATAATTACTCTATCACGCAAACATTTGGGGTTACACTTGTCTGGTGTGAGACTTTCCCGGGGGTCCACTGGGGGCCGAATCGCACAGTAACCCCGGGCTCGGTGTGGGTCAGCGATGGGGTGAGTGGACTATTGTAGCTTGTTGTTGGGTTGTGAACCACTGAGAGCTACGGCGGAGACGAGGCCTCTCCGTCGTTTCTAGGTCCCTAGTTCAATACAATATAATACAATATGCTTGTTCCAGTTGTAGTTTTCATTAATATATACACCCAAAAATCTGGAGCATTCTATCCTATTTAATGAACAACACATACACCATGCCCGAGGGAGGACTCGAAACTCCAGCGGGAGGGGCCGCGCGGTCCGTGACAGGGCGCCCTAAACCACGCCGCCACTTCGCGCGGCCACATTTAAAAACTATTCCTTTCTTTTTAACCGGCTACTTAGTTTCAAATACAAATTTGACCGTGTAATGGAATAAGCTGCCCAGGAGAAATTATTTTAAGTTAAATTTAAAATTTGCTTCGCTACTTGTCACACATTTTATGTTATTGGACAAATGACATGTGCTACATCAGTTGTTGGTATGACTCTTTTTTTTGTATAGAACTGAATATAGTGTGTTTATTCAAAACTTAGGGACAGCCCGTTTAGTGAAAACTAGTTTACAATTCTTCGGAAAATATCAGTTACCGTCTCTTTTATTTCTTTCTATCTAATAGTATTTGTAATATGTATCGGAAGGTCATTCACGGAAAAAAATCGTAACACCATATAATAATTACTGTAGAGTAATGATGTTTCGGGAATACATTTGTGTGGGTAACACATTTAAATAATTAACATTGCAAGAGCACAGCTTAATGTAAGCACGAGATAAGCCATTGCAAATATGAAATGATGGCACATTAACAACCGGTGTAACCACCAAAAAGTTGAATGCAAGCATGCAAACGTGCATGCATTGTGTTGTACCAGTGAAGGATGTCAGTTTCTGGGAAGGAGATCCATGCCTGTTACAGATAATCGCTCAATACAGAGACGGTTAATAATGTTTGTGGGTGAGTCTCTAATAGTCGTGCGATGAGGTCCCATATGTGTTCTGCTGCAGAAAGATTTTGTGATAAAGCAGGCCAATACACGATTTTTCGTCATTCTCTAGAGTATGCAGGGTTACAATAATGGTATGTTAGTGATCATTATCCTTTGGAAAACCCTCTGTAATGCCGTCCATGAATGGCAGCACAACAGGTCGAAGCATCAGACTGACGTACAATTTTAAAGTCAGGGTGCGTGGGATAACTACGAGAGTGCTCCTGCTGTCATACGAAAGCTCACCCCAGATCACATCTCTAGTATGTCCAGCACACAGACAGGTTGGTTACAAGACCCAACTGACCTCCTTATAACCAACAAATGGCCATCACTGGCACCGTGGCCGAACCTGCTTTCATAAGAAATCACAACAGAACTCCGCTCTGACATCTGTGAGCTCTAGCTGAACACCACTGAAGCTGCAAATAGAGGTGGCTCGGGGTCAGTGGAATGCTAGCTATAGGGCGTCTGACTCGGAGCTGCCCTTGAAGTAACCGATTTCTAACAGTTCGTTGAGCATATGTTGTGTCAACTGCTGCTCAGATTGCTGCTGCAGATGCACTACGATGCGCCATAGCCATACGCCGAACGCTATGACCTTCCCTCTCGGTAATGCCACGTGGCCGTTCGGAGCCCCGTCTTCTTACGACTGTAAATTTTCGTGATCACCGCTGCTAACAGTCATGTACAGTGGCTACATTCCTGCCAAGTCTTCCTGCAGTATTGCACAAGTAACATTGGACGTCTCATAGCCCTATTAAACGACCTCGTTCAATCTCATTGAGGTGTTGATGATGGCGACTTCGTCGCCTTATGTCATCCTTGACTAACGTCTACTCACCACGTCCAATGGCAAAGGCAACTAACTTTCACGACCGTTACAATGTGTATTTAAAGCAAGTCTGATTTTTATCCTCATAGTGGCGCTACCAGCGCCACTGTTAAGTGACTGACGCGAAATATGAATGGACATCACCTTTCAGATGTAGAATCACGTCTACCAGCTTCCATTTATGTCGAGCAACTCCTTCTTCGTGTTGAGATTTTTTCCCCTTCATTGTATATAAACTATAAGAGTGGACCCAAAATTGATCTCTGTTGCACTCCCTTTGTGGTTTGTCCCCACTCATTAAAAATTCTACTTGTCTCGTAGCCCTAATTCAGCCTGTGACGGTAGGTTTTATGGCAGCAGCAACTGTCAGAAGTCGTACACAGTGTTCAAGAAAGAGCGAATAGTTCTTCAGGATAATGGGTGATTGGTATTATCCCTTCCTCGACGTGGCTGCATTGAGAGAAGAGGTAGAAGGCCTTACTGAGGCTTTTGTAACAGCCAAGACAGCGCCAATGTCAATACGAGATGACACGACCACTTTATTTCTTTCTTTCTTTCTTTCTTTCTTTCTTGGGGCCTTTGTCCTGCGTCACGCTGGGTCCACCGTGTTGCTAATGATTTGGCAGTATTAGCTGCAGAGGATGGCCAGATGCCCTTCCTGCCGCCACTCCAAAACCCCCAGGATGGAATTAGTGTACCCCAGCTGTCTGGGTCTAGTGTAAGCCATGGAATAGTGCGAACGTTTTCCAATGTCTGGGAGTCCTGTAACTGAGGCGAAACGTGGGGACCAGCCCAGTATTCACTTATCAGTACGTGGGAAACCACCTAAAAGCCACATCCAGGCTGGCCGGCATACCGGCCGTCGGCGTCAATCCGCTGCGTGGATTCGATCCGGGGCCGGAGCGCCTACCCGAGTCCAGGAAGCAGCGCATCCCCGGGCAGGGGTGATGGCACGACCACTAAGACATCTATTTTTGTTTGGTAGGTATATGACTCACAGGGCGGCATGTGTTGGTTCTTGTATGATCTGAATTCGTAAAGGAAAGGCAGCAGTAGGTCGACTGTCAGCCATTCCACTGAATACTTACATTTTTAGTATGCGAGCCAGTAGATACTCCCTTGTGGTTCTACATCTACGGAGTGGAGAAAAACAACGTTAGGATATAAAACTTAGTGGCAGACTCTAACTCGTGACCTTTGCCCTTGAGCCGGCCGCTGTGGCCGAATGTTTCTAGGCGCTTCAGTCCGGAACCATGCTGCTGCTGTGGTTGCAGGTTCGAATCCTGCCTCGGGTATGGATGTGTGTGATGTCCTTAGGTTGGTTAGGTTTATGTAGTTCTAAGTCTGGGGGACTGATGACCTCAGATGTTAAGTCCCATAGTGCTTAGAGCCATTTTAGAGCCACCTTTGCCTTTGGGCGCAAGTACTCTACCAACCTAAATACCCTAGCACGACTTACGACCTGTCCTCACAGCTTCACTTCTGCCAGTACCTCGTCCCCCCTGTCTTCAAAACTTACAAGACTGTCACTCCCGGGAAAAGGATACAGTGGAGATATGCTTATCCACACCCTGGGGAATGAGATTTTCAATCGGGCATAAAATTACAGCCAATAAGCAACAAGCTAGTGAAGGTTTGCACCGTGAGCGAACGTGCTTGGGTGTGTCTAGCAACGCGGTTTTGTCCGTCTAAAATGATGTTCTGTTGTATTTTAGTTCTACTGCTCCGCTGCACTTGTACTTCGTAAGCAGTTGATTTAACAGTCAAACTTTGGCCACTTAACATTACAGAAAATTCGAATTTAATATTACCAGCCATGGATAGGGTCTAAATTTTTCTTAACAGTTCAGCTGAAACGATTACCTTCAGTTTACTTAATTAGTAGCTGCTCCCTTCAGCATAACAGGCATCATTTGAGGCAAGATTGTTCAAATGCGCATACTTCTACGTGCCCATAGAAATCGTTAGATAAGTTTTACTCTATTCGATGTCCTCTACTCTGCTCTGATGTTATTATCATGTTGCTCGTATCCACTCTGTATACTCTGCAAGTCTCTTATGGTTAATGGAGGACGGTATTTCTGGTATCACTGCCTTTCCCCCTTCCCTGTTCCATTCACAAACAGCGCGTAGGAAATATGATTGTGGTAAACTTCCGTATGAACATTTCGTGAGACTATGTGGAAAGAAATAATATGTTGCCCGACTCTTCCTGGAATGTACCCAACTAAACGCTCCCGTGACTAAACGTTTCGCTCTGCCTCTTCAATCATCCTCAATCACCACACCTGTCGACGGTCGTAGACTAATGAGCAATGTTCAGGAATCAGTGTTACCAGTGTTTAGCAGGCCGCTAATTTTTTATTTGAATTACGTTTCCTTGTGACTCTCCCAATTATTATCAACCTGGTATCTGATTCTCATACAGTTTATTTTATGCGGTCATTCAACGTTAGGTCACTCGTGATGGATACTCGTAGCCATTTTACGGTAGGACTGTTTCCAATAGTTTTTTACCATAAAAGAAATATGAGAATAGTGGATCTTTCCGCCTGTTTATGACCATTTGATCCCAAGTCTTACAGTTCCAAAATAAGACATTTGGTTCCGAAGCACAATAGAAAAAAAGATTTGGAAATGTACATCTGTTGTCGTCAACGACAGTCTCCCCTCCTACTCAAATTCTCGTAAATATATTTGGCATTTTTATAACTGTAATGCAAATCACTACGAGTGTGAAACTGTACAAGCCTTCGCTATCCGAAAAAAAACCTGCAAGGTGGCGCAGTGGTTAGCACACTGGACTCGAATTCGGGAGGACGATGGTTCAAACCCGCTTCCAGCCATCCTGATTTAGGTTTTCCGTGACTTCTCGTAATCGTTTCAGGCAAATGCCGGGATAGTTCCTTTGAAAGGGCATGGCCGATTTCCTTCCGCATCCTTAGCTAATCCGATGGGATTGATGACCTCGCTGTTTGGCTCCATCTCCGAATAAACCAACTAAGCAAAAGAGAAAAAATGAGTATTACAAAATCAATACGGCCGCGAGGCCATTATGGACAATTTCGTTGCGAAAATAATATTTTATGACTGCATCGTTTCTCATAATTTTTAACATACACCCGCCGTTACTATCACGTAACTGCCACTACACTGAGAAAATTCCCGTGTTGTATTCTAAATTAAGTTATTCTCCTGAAAAGTATCACACTGCCTAGGAAACTTTGAAAAAAGACAAAGCTATAATTATTGCTGTAATTAATGAGATTACTGTAACATGGTACCGTCAAAACAAACACTTCGCGACACAATAACGCTTACCGTTATAGAGTTGTGTCTACTCCGACAAAAACACTCGCCAGGATAAATGCGCGAGTTAACACGCCACTTTCGCTATTCGGAGATTGTGCCAGCCCCGGATCGAATCCACCCCGCAGATTAACGACAGCGGTTGGTGTACCGGCCTTCCTCGAAGTAGTTTTTAGGCTGATTAACACATCCGACCTTTTTGTTTCTTTAATTTTTCTGATTATTATTTTTTGTGTTTTCTGTCTTTTATTTTTCCAAGTCTACTTTTGTATTGGTCTTGTTTTTACGTCGTTCTTCTTTTCTTTCTTTATTTATCTATTATTTTTTATTTTTTTCATTATATTTATACGACGTACGTCGTACCACGAAGAAAGGAAAAAGAAAATAAACATTCACTCCATTAGTAGTTGTAATTGGGGTCCTGGCGTTCCCAATTTTACTATCGCATTTCCACGTATCTTTCTTGGGTCACCCTTGTTCATCCTAAAGTCATCTGTATTACAACATGTTCATCATATCTCACCATGGATGAACCAGCTGTGCGGGGGGCTTTCTTGTGTGCTCCAGCCGCGCGGAATGAGCCGAGCGGTCTCAGGCGCTGCAGTCATGGCCTGTGCGGCTGGGCCCGGCAGAGGTTCGACTCCTCCCTCGGGCATGGGTGTGTGTGTTTGTCCTTAGGATAATGTAGCTTAAGTAGTGTGTAAGCTTAGGGACTGCTGACCTTAGCAGTTATGTCCCATAAAGTTCCACACACATTTTTTTTTGTGGGCTCCAGAGGCAGTTCGAAAAATATTGCTTATATTTGGAATTCCTACTTATCACGCAATGCCGTTCCTGCATATAGCTGCAAAAATCAAGTACATCCTTTGCTCCGTCACTGAATGAGTAATGGACAGCATGGATTCGGATACACATGAGTGCGTTGGTCTTGGTCCTCGGATAGTACGTCTCGTCCTGAAGACGGAAAGCTTTGAGCTGTGATGTGTTTTGGTGTTACCCGCAGTAGTAAAGCCAACATTTGTTTGGCAAAGTACCAGACCGCTGCGGCCTCTCCACAGCTAATCCGATGAACATTCGTGTCAATCACATAACGTAGCACGCAGTTGGGGACTCAGCCACGTGCGGGTTTTATGTAGACGTTCTTGTGTTATCTGTTTTCTATTGACTGTCACATACCAAGTGAACTGGACATCATAGTCGAGTATGGCTGTGGGGAGTGTCCACGAGACGACACGTCATCGTATGTTGGGGTATTCCGTTTCCACCACATTCGGTTGCCCTTCCTTTTGCAGGGCGCAGTAGATCTCCTTCGCCGACGCCAAAGGCGGAGCCAGGAAAGCGTCGCTTGTGTAACTGAGTTCCAATCAGAAACACCAAAGGGAGAAGAAGGTACCGGGAAGTTCTGTAACGACACAGGGGACTCAAGGGGGAGTGAAGCTGTTGCTTCCAGAAGCAAGCTAACGAGGTCGGTGTGGCAATGATGTAATAACCGTAAATCCGAACTAACAAACAGGGCAACCGCTCTATCGTAAATGTGTACTACTCCTAGTCCTCCCATGTCCTTGGGGAGGGTGAGGGATTCATATCGAACTCTGAACAACATTCTTGTGCTAACGAAGTAGGCAAAGGAAGTGGCACACCTGTATAATATCGTGTAAGTCTCCCACGAGCAGGCAGAAGTGGTGCAACACGACGTGACATGGACACGACTAATGTCTGAAGTAGTGCTGGAGGAAATTGACATGATGAATACTGCAGGGCTTACAATAAATATGTACATACGAGGGGGTGGAGAGCTCTTTTAAACAGTACGTTGGGAGGCAACTCCGATATGCTCAATAATTTTCATTTCTGGGGAATCTGGTGGCCATCGGAAGCTTTTCAACTCAGAAGAGTGTTCCTTGAGCCACTCTGTAGCAATTCTGGACGTGTGGGGTGTTGCATTGTTCTTCTGGAATTGTCCAAGTCCGTCGGAATGCATAATAGACATGAATGGATGCAGATGATCAGACAGGATACTCACATGGGTGTCACCTTTCAGAGTCGTATCTAGACAAATCAGGCATCCCATATCACTCCAACTGCACACGTTCCACACCAGCTTGAACAGTCCTCCGCTAACATGCAGGGTCCATGGATTCATTAGGTTGTCTCAGTATCTGTACACGTCCATCCGCTCGATACAATTTGATACGAGACTCGTCTGACAAGGCAACATGTTTCCAGTCATTAACAGTCCAATGTCGGTGTTGACGGGCTCAGGAGAGGCGTAAAGCATCGTGTCGTGCAGTCATCAAGGGTACACGATTGGTCCTTTGGCTCCGTAAGCCTATATCGATGATGTTTAGTGGAATAGTTTGCACGCTGACATTTGTTGATGGCCCAGCATTGAAATTTCCAGCAATTTGCACAGGGTAGCACTTCCGTCACAGTGAACGATTCTCTTCAGTCGTCGTTGGTCCCGTTCTTGCAGGATCTTTTCCAATAGCAGCGATGTCGGAGATTTGATGTTCTCCTGGATTCCTGATTTCACTGTACACTCATGAAATGGTCATATGTGAAAACCCCACTTCATCACTACCTCGGAGATGCTGTGTCCCATCGCCCTTGCGCCGGCTATAGCCCCACTTTCAAACTGACTTAAATCTTGATAACCTGCCATTGTAGCAGCAGTAACCGATCAAATAATTGCGCCAGACACTTTTAGTCTTATATAGGCGCTGCCGGACGCAGAGTCGTACTCTGCCTGTTTACATATCCCTGTATTTGAATACGCATGACTATATCAGTTTCTTTGGCTCTTGAGTGTATATGGTGCTGGGTTGTCATATCTGAACGACAGCAGCTATGATACGTCAGGAAGGCATCCTACGGAGATTATATAATCCACTTTTACAGTACTGTCTAAGTAGTTTTGTATAGGCATCGAATTCAGTCCGAAATATATTCAGATCCATAGGTGTAGAAACTTGACTTCTACAGATTTTGTGCTTACAGGGTTTTCAGATACATATTTTGGAACTGAATGAGTACAAATACTTATGCACTGTTATAATTTATTTACATTTACACTGTGCTAGTGCAAATAGTCAATAGCCACAGTATGCAGTCCTAACATAAAGACGCCAGTGGCGGAATCTGTCTTCTGCAATCAGTAAAGCGTTATACTGGTCGTTTAAATGCATCACGCTTGAGTGTTTCATGTACATGATTTGGTTCAAATGCCTCTGAGCACTATGGGACTTAACTTCTGAGGTCATCAGTCCCCTAGAACTTAGAACTACTTAAACCTAACTAACCTAAGGACATCACACACATCCATGCCCGAGGCAGGATTCGAACCTGCGACCGTAACGGTCACGCGGTTCCAGACTGTGGTATCTAGAATCGCTCGGCCGGCTGTATATGATTTTAGCGCAAGAACTGTTTCTCCATATACTCTGACAACTGATGGCTCACCTCTCTGTTTCAATTACCACATCAAAGTTACTGTGGGGTGCTAGGCCTACATTCACATCCACTTGCAGACTAACTGTACCTGTTGGCGAATAGTAGTATTCTGCTAGCACTTAGCTGAGACTCATTTTCCTGCTGTTGTTGTGCTATGGCATATTTTGAACGATACAAGCTCTCATATCTCAGGAAGGCATCATATGGAGAGTTAGTGTGGCTGTTGCTACTGCTGCTGCTGCTGCTGCATCTGTGGTTCAGGCAGGATCGTCTGTATGTACTCATCTGTACCAATAATAACAGAACGCTAAGACTGTGGAAACATATTTGTAATAATAATAAATAGGGGTGGATGGACAAAAAACTTACTGATAGCGTTCTTCTTCCCAGCAATCACCATTGGTGGTGCATTGTACTAGAAAAAGCACAGACTGCAAATGATGGCGCTGACACATTCGAATTATAAAAATTAAATTTGCTGAAAGGGTGGGAGGCATCTGAGCTTCTACGCCATTGGTCCAAATGTCATTGCTCCTTCACAACTGGCTATGATACGTAGAGCCATTAATCATCGATGCGAAGGAGGAGAGGGTGGGGGTGAGGAAGGGAGTTCTGAGAAATTATGGAGAAGAGGGATTCTTATGACTGCTAGCGCTGATGTCATCAGTATCTGGAATGCTTCCAGAATGAAATTTTCACTCTGCAGCAGAATGTGCGCTGATAAAGGTCCCGAGTTCGAGTCTCAGTGCGGCACACAGTTTTAATCTGCTTGTAAGTTTCACCTGGAATGCCGATGCTGATACCAACTATACCGATTATGCTAATACTGATGTTAGCATTACTGGAATGGCCTCTAAGTCGGGGTTATCTAGAACGTACACAGCTACCCTACTAACCTAATGCATCAGCCTGTCAAATTTAAGTTATTTGTAGCAGCCCTGCATACGTCAACGCAAATATATCAAAGTCAAATGCAAAAAGTCCTGAAAGTAAATGTATGATCTCGTTAATTTAAGGAAAGCTGTACCAAGTGCAAGAGAAGATAGATCGAAAGACTGTCATATAGGTAATAGATTTCTAACCGTACTTGACAACCATGCATTCGAAGCCCAGAGGTTATGTATCACTTTATCACTTATCAATTTGATATTTCGACATCGAATGTCCTTGACGCTAAGCAGAAGATCTTGCGATTGCAACCATGCAAAGTCAAATGTCTAGAGTTTAAAAATTTTGCTCTAGGTAAGATGTATAACGACAAATTATTCTTCAGTCACGTTGTTTTAACAGAAGAAACAACTATCGTTGTTGATGAAGGCGTAAATCGTCATAAATGCTGTATTTGGAGTTACATGGAAGAAGAGGAGTTTGACAAACTTCTCTTTGAATTGTCGATAAACTGTCTTCAGTATAAGATATTTAACACAAATATTATTGACCTCCTTTCTCTGACATGAAGAAACTGCTAATAATATCAGCCATCTTGAAAAGTGTTTCGCTATTCTTACTGAGAAAAATAATTCCAGATGGTTTTACAACAGTATTTCAGCGTGGATATGAACGTGGACCTGTTAGATGGACAGATAGAGCTCTAGCACTCTTTATACATGAAAATTCGTTTCTAAGAAAGCATTATTAAAACACTGTTGCACCACTCGCGCTCGCCATCGCCCAGCAGACGAGGATATATGCTGAATAGCGTTCACACAAGGCTTTTGCTACAGCAAATACAAATAACAAGGGTACGGAGATTCAGTAGGTTTTGGTAACGTCTGTTAAAAAACAACATTCCTTATACGTACAATAATGTGTCATTACTAAGACTTGACTTTTCGTTTCCAGAGCGAAAAATGCCAGGCTGCAATTAATTTATGTAATACTTTGACAGTGTGTGGCTCGGTGCTTCAGTGGTTAAGTATCACGCTAAAATTTGATAGGAGCACATTGTAAAGCACTGTGATGTTCAAAGTAACCTTCTTGTTGATGATCTTATCATTATTACTTAGTAAGGGTACCATATCTAAGGAAGAGGATGGTTTCCAAATTGTTGACAGAGTTGTTTGTTTCGTCTGGGAGAGTTACTGTCTGGGACGGTTTAACGTGGAACGACCACATAGAAATAGCCTTGAAGAACCCGAATGCCAGGTTCAGATTCATCGGAAGGTTTCCCAGGAAGTGTAATTCATGCACAAAAGAGGTCGCTTCGAAACCTCTCGCTCGACCATTTCTTGAATATTATTCGTTGATCTGGAAGCGTCACCAAGTTCTATTAATGGAAGAAATAGAAAAGATTCAAAGAAGTGTAACACGACTTTTCACGTGTTTGTTTAGTGCGTGTAACAGTGTCACAGAGACGCTCAACAAACTACAGCAGGAGATGTTACCAGAAAACACTGTGAATCGTGTAAAGCCATACTCATAAAATTCGGAGAGAGCATGTTCTAAAACGAATAAAGACATACACAGTTTTATTTCAGTTTCTTACTGCGCATCTTACGTGAGTAAACTGGAAACGATAAGGGTTATACTAAGTATCCTCTAACATACATTGTACGATGGCTTGTCAAGTGCAGATATAAATGTAGATCTGTGCTGCTGTTTCTCTTGTAATGTCTCAGTTGCAGTTGTATATAACGCAACCGCCTAAATATGCACATGGCTGGACATTCGGTATAAATATTGGGATCTTTTAACATTCGTATTAGGCCTACGCCAAAACGACAAATTAATACGTGACCTGGTAATCCTTATTAGCAGTGACACGCATCCACTGACACTGAAGGCTGGCAACTCACTTTCTGATATCTACTACGACTTCGGCCATTTTCCATACATTGGCACACAAGGGGTTTACTACACTAATTAAATCGTTTGCTTTTAGTACTGCACTTAGGATTCCATGGTCATTTGCAAACTTCCAGACGACCCCTTTTTATAGCATATACCCTATGTGATAACATCAAAAAGCACGCAGAACTACGAACACTAAGCGTGTAACCTATCATTTCCTGTCTGCGCCCGCTGTTGGGAACACAAGCGCCGGTTTTACAGGTACGAGGGGAATGGGGAATATTCTCCAGTCTGGAAATAACACGTCAGTTCTCACCGAGTCAGGCTAAATATGTGTTGTTCTTGGCCCAAAATGTTGTTTCTGAGAGCAAGTAATTTCTACAAGATGGTCAGTGTTTCTTATTATCCTCTCGATTGTGAATTCTGAGGGGATCTGCGGGAAGCAGCACCTTAATTCTCCTACACGCAGGATGACTGATCTGCCGAACTGCTTACTGAGCGAGTCAGCCCGATGCATTGGCCTGTGTGCAGGCAGTGGGCTCACAGTCAGGTTTGTGGTTGGGGTGCGTTGGTTCCACCAGCGAGCACCTACCTGCTTGTCAGGGCCGCTACCTGCCAGCCCACACTCCACCACTAAATCCAGACAGTGTCCGTCAAGCGGTCGCCGCTGTCCATACACAGCCTGATCGGTTGCAGCTATGTTTCGAGAGTGGGTCGCCCGAACAGCCGGGCTGTGAATGGGCGCCTCTAAACAACAACTAGGGGCGTTAGCAGGAAACGGTCATTTTAATTTATTGGATTCTATTCTAGAGACTGATTCGCTGAAAGGCCAAAATGTTGAAAGAAATCTGAGGAGTGGTTTTGGAGCGTGCAAAATCAGCACATAGCTGGGAGCACTCGCGAGAGCAGGTAGGGAGTCATGGGTCCTGTGGGGCGGAGTCGAGTTTTCAAAAGTGATGTGTGTGTGTGCGTGTGTGTGTGTGTGTGTGTGTGTGTGTGTGTGTGAAGTCGAGAATGGGTGATCCTTAGCGCGATGAACAAAGTAGTTTTTCTGCTACAGAAAACTGAAAGAGTTGGGGAATGGGCTTCCCAATATGGGTGAAGAGCTTAGATGTTTTCTAGTTTTTGAGGGCATGGGTGTGGCTGAGCGAGCAATTGATAGGTGCACAGAGGTTAGTATTAAAATGGGGAAACATACGTTAGCTGGAGGTAATAAAAAAAGTTCAAATGTGTGTGAAATCTTATGGGACTTAACTGCTAAGGTCGTCAGTCCCTAATCTCACACACTACTTAACCTAAATTATCCTAAGGACAAACACACACACCCATGCCCGAGAGAGGACTCGAACCTCCGCCGGGTCCAGCAGCACAGTCTATGACTCCAGGGCCCTTAGACCGCTCGGCTAATCCCGTGTGGCCTGGAGGTAATAATAGCCACGTTTCAAAGATCAAACTTTCCGCTTTGTGACGTCGTAGCTGGTGTAAAACAGGACCCAGGCGGTCATGTGATCATCCACAGCTGACGTAAGCCATAGGAGTGTGGTTATTCGTGTTTATACAATAGTGGTAGTTTGGAATCAACGCAGAAAGACAGATCGACATGTAGATGGGGTAGAAATAACTTACAATGTTTGGAAGTACCCTTGACCATAGTGTGAAAGAATTTGCCTGCTTTCTTGGTTTATCAACACGGATTGTCCAACGTATCTTTAAGGGACAGCGAACCACTCGCACCCATTTAGCTTACCGTGGTAACAGTGGTCGTAAAACAATTGTAACTGTCACGGTCCGGAGATGAGCATCACACATTGTCAATTAAAGTCGGTTTCAAACACGATAATGACGCGGTCAGTGAAGTAGGCCCATCCCAAGCAGTTTTCGATTGAACATTACTACAGGAGCTGCATGTAATTGACATTTGGAGTCGGGTAACTCACAAAAAGCCGCTGTTCAAAGAGGATTATAAAGTTGCACGTGTTCAATTGAAAAAGCCTCACAGAAACTGCTGAATGAAAGGAAGGAAGATAAGGCCTTAACGCCTCGTCGACAACGAGGGCACTGGAGGCGGATGCTGACTGGAGGTGTGTAGTGTAGTCGAATGGGTAGTGAATTTGCGACTTTCCAAATGATGCAAGTCGTCGAGTGTGAGCATCCCCGTAGTTCCCAATCCACAACAGCAGTGTTCACAGGGCTGCACGCATACGTTCCTGGTTTGACGAACTCTCAGGCACCTTATCGCACCTTGACTGAGCAACTAAATAATTCGATCGTAATCCCCTAGAAATTAAGTGCCATAATTTTGAACTGCGGATGAAAACTAGCACTCAAAATACCGCAGTTTGTTATTTCTACGAGATCTAATCATCACTGAGGGACTTTGGCTGGGTATGACATCCCTGAAGAAACTTACGGGCTTCCTTCTTCGACAAAATAAGGCCATTATCTAGCCTACACAAGGTGTTATACGAAATTAGCGTGATGCCTCCTGGTATGGCCAACCTTTTGTCTGGTATGCCTATAACACACGAGAGAGAGAGAGAGAGAGAGGGGGGGGGGGAGAAGAGAGAGAGAGAGAGAGAGAGAGAGAGAGAGAGAGAGAGAGAGAGCGATAGGTAGTAAGTGGAGAGGGATAAACAAGTAGACCGAGACTGGCAGTGAGACAAAGACAGGTAGGGAGAGGGGAGGGAAGGGGGCGTGGGACTTAGGGGAAAAGATTGGGAGGTACAGTACGTAAAATGCATGTTTATGGTAGCTTCATATAAATACGTAACTTTCACTGTCACTCAGAATTCCCTCTATTTTCGGACTGTTCTGAAGTGACACTCAGATTCGTCCTTGAGAGAACACTAGCCTGAGTTTGCTGCCTATGCTCTGAGCTGCATCATAAGCCCAGATGGTCTGAACACACGGTTCTCGTTGCGCCTTTCTGTCGTCCCGTCTTTCTCGGTGTGGTGCGGATGAGAGGAATTCCAGGCAGCGAGACGACGGCTATTTACGACCGTCTGTTGGAAGGTGCGAGATTTAGTAATATTGCTTTATGCCTTTTTCGTAGTATGACGCCAGAGCTCGGAGCGCGCGTTCTTACCGTATGACGGCTTTCGCCCATAAACAGCTCTCCTGGACAAAATCCCGGCGCAACAGTCTGGATACCTGCAGTCGCCGATCGTCTATTTATGTTAGCTGCTGCAGTTGGAAGCTCCCACTAATCTAACTTCCAACTAGAAGATCTTGCAATTACGACCCATTGTCTGCCAGACGCAGATGTCCATTTTGTAAACAAAGTAGTCTCGTTTCTTTGTTCTGTTTCATACTGGTCTGCCTGAGAATATTATTGTTGCTTCTGGCATAAATGCGAAAGCTGGTTTGATGCAGCTCTCCATGCTAGCAGTCTCGTGTCAGTCTTTTTGTACCTGCATAGCCACACCACCTTACCTAATATATCCATTTCACCCAGCTCACCGCATTCATGACATGGGCTCCATCCACAACATTTATTCCCCACACGTAACTAATCCTTGATACCTGAAGATGTGTCTCATCAGTCTATCTCTTCTGTGAGTCAAGCTGTGCCATAGAGCTCTTTTCTTCCCAATTAAACTAAAGACTTCACCATCAGTTACTCGTCCTACCCATCCAATCTTCAGCATTCTTCTGTACCGCCACATTTCGAATGCTTCTATTCTTTATTGTCCATAATGTTTATCGTCCACGTTTCAGGTCCACATAAGGCTAAAGTCCAAACAAACACTTTAAGAAAACTTTTTTAAAGACTTATATGTTTCTAATATTTAAGAATTTTCAAACCGATTTTGACTAAGAAAGGTCTTATGAACTGATGGGATTCGCAGTGAATGAAATCTCTTTAAACTGCTTCAGTTGTTTTGTAGTCCTTTTATAGGGAACACTACTGGTTTCTCACCGTTACATTTGCATCCTTAGGTGATGCAATGATTAGCTATCAAATAATCGAGAATCTACGATATCCCATAGTTGAGTTGCAGACCGATAATGCTGTTCTTATATGTTTCTCTTATCCAGGAAAGATTTCTTGCTGTGCCCAGTCTACATTTTAAATCTTCTCCGTTAGTTATTTTCCTGCCCAAATAACTAAACTTATCTACTTCTGTCTGTATCTTCTTCCTAATCTAATACCCCTGAACATCATCCGATTTGATTCATCTACAGACTCTCCTCCTTCTTACAATGTTTATGGTTCAACTGATCCCCCAAATCAAAGTAATAGGCAATCGCCAGGGGACGGCGTCATAGAGGTAGAGGTTTGCTGTGGAATACGAGAAAATAATAACCGCAATCGATATCCGTTTGTTCTTCGTATTCTTTCCCGTATGACATAGCCAAGCCCAACTTCGTGACACTACTTCCAGGTAAATGTTGCCCCCACATTTTGGTATGAGATCTCTGCACACCGAGTAATCCTCATTATGTCACACCATTCCTCACAAAAACCGAAAAAATGTAGAGCTCTTCAACCCGTGTACTGGAAATACACTAGCCAAATCTTTCATATTTCTGAGTCAGTCGATGGTAAGTCTTGTGAGACTATAATCGGGCTTCTGGCTGATAGGTGGCTGGGTGACAGTAATGCATCGAGGAATTCTTTGGACTGGCTGTAAGTCACGGCCCTGAAACCCGAAGCTTGAAAGGGTCGGCTTTGTTTCCAGCACTGATAGGCGAACTTGTGTACTAGTTGGATGCAGAGCTATAATTATTATTATCATTATTATTATTATTATTATTTCTTCGTTATGTGTAGTTACAGAGCGCGTTTCAACTTGCCAGCTTGGTCAGGAAGCTTAGTTTCCTTTTTCTCTTGTGAAAATTTATTCATGAATTCGTTGTGTTGCTTCTTGTGTTTCTCTGTCCTCCGTTTTTTAGTGGTTTCTTTAGATTTCTCCAGGAATGTTTGATTTTCAGGATATCACTCGTCTAATTTAGTGATTCCGTGGTATTCTGTACGCTTTCCGGAGTTCCGTGGCTCTTTATAAATTGGCTCTGCGATCTAGTCCAGATGGTACTATGACTTCTCCGAGATATTTAAAAGAAGACACATGTGAAATTGTCCTGTATTTCGAATAAAATGTTCTCGGGTTTCCAACCGCGTCAATTGCTTAAAACTACACGAGCTTTCGGCCAAACACTCCTTGGCCATTGTCAAGTGTTATGACTGCCAATGGGCTGTTGGTGCGCCCTTATATAGGCTAGCTGCCGGCTGTGAAGTCACTGGTGCCCGTGACATTGCCATATATGAGCATGTTTTGAGTCGGTGTTCGATGTGCCCTCTACATCCGCGCGATCGCTGGATACCACGCAGCGCTGAGCTGCAAGCCACTGTCTCTATTCAGGGTGTTTGCGGTAATTTTTATTTCAATAGCTTCCTTTATTAAGTTGTCCCACGTGATGACTGGGTGTTGTGTGATGTCCTTAGGTTAGTTAGGTTTAAGTAGTTCTGAGTTCTAGGGGACTGATGACCATAGATGTTAAGTCCCATAGTGCTCAGAGCCATTTGAACCAAACTGTCCCAGAAGTCGTCAGTGCGAGCCACGACAGAAGTATCGTCAAATTTTATGTGGTGACCGTTTTCTAACGCATGCTCAGCTAATGCAGATATCTCTGGATAGCGTAGGCGATAGTACCTCTCATGTTCTTTCCTGCGTTGTTCCACAGTGCGCACTGTTTGTCCGATGTACTTCTGGCCACACTCACAAGGTATTTCGTAAACTCCAGGTGTTCTGAGACCTACTGCGTCTTTAACTGGTCTCAGTAATTGACGGATTTTCGTTGGAGGCCTGAAGATGGATTTGATCTTGTGTATTTTCAACAGGCGGCTTATCTTGCCTGACACAGAGCCATAGAATGACAGCAAAACAAGTTTCTTTACCTGCTCTTCGTCGGTGGTCTTATTCTGATATATCCCAGAAAACAATTCTTTCACTTGATGGGCGCTGTAGCCGTTATTGCTGAAAACCTTGCGTAGGTGGCTCAATTCGTGGAGCAGGTTGTCGTCGTCTGAAATAACTCTTGCACGATGCACCAATGCACCAATGTGCGCTTCTGTGCTGGATGATGATGGCTGGTGGCGTGCAGGTACAGGTCTATATGGTGGGTTTACTGTAAACGCTGTGGCCAAGGCAACCATTTCGTCGAGGAAGTGCATTATCTTTTTCCAACTCCATGGTGAACTGGATATTACTGTTGATGCCATTGAGGCGTTCCAAAAACTCGTCTAATTTCTCGCGTCCATGTGGCCAAATGACGAACGTGTCGTCAACGTATCGAAAGAAACACTTCGGCTTCAATGGCGCAGTATCTATGGCAATATCCTCAAAGTTCTCCATGAAGAGGTTTGCAACAGCTAGAGCCAACGGGCTACCCATTGCTACGCCGTCTGTCTGATCGTAGTACCGGCCGTTGTACACGAAATAGGAGGACGTAAGAGTGTTCCTAAACAGCTCGACCACGTCACTTACAAAGTACTGGGAAATTAGGTCCAAAGCGTCTTTGATAGGCACATTCGTAAACAGCACCACTGCATCAAAACTGACCATAATATCGTCCTCACTAAGGCGTAGACGGTTGATTCTGCTTATAAATTCAGCTGAGTTTTTTATATGATGTTCGCAGTGTCCCACATGTGGAGTGAGGAGCTTGGCCAAGTACTTCGCAAGCTTGTATGTTGGAGAACCTGAGAGATATTATCACCTACGCTATCCAGAGAAATCTGCGATAGCTGAGCATGCGTTAGAAAACGGTCACCACATAAAATTTGACGAAACCTCTGTCGTGGCTCGCACTAACGGCTTCTGGGACAGTTTAATAAAGGAATCTATTGAAATAAATATTACCGCAATCACCCTGAATAGAGACGGTGGCTTACAGCTCAGCGCTGCGTGGGATCCAGCGATCGCGCGGTTGTAGAGGGCACATCGAACGCCGACTCAAAACATGCCCATATATGGCAATGTCACGGGCACCAGTGACTTCACAGCCGGCAGCTAGCGTATATAAAGGCACACCAACAGCCCATTGGCAGTCATAACACTTGACAATGACCAAGGAGTGCTTGGCCGTAAGCTCGTGTAGTTTTAAGCAATTGACGCCGTTGGAAACCCGTGAACGTTTTATTCAATGTTATCGCCGCGAGACCCTGCATTCATACATGTCCTGTATTTCGTTTGTAAAGTGTGTCTTCTGGTACTCTTATGTACGATTTTCATTAAGTGAGTCTTCTCATATGTCATTTGAATGTCTGTCTTTAGTGCTACCCTGGGTATATTCTCTATGGTGCGCTTCACTTCTTCACTAGTATTAGTGAAGGTAACTATACTGAAGCGCCAAAGAAACTGATATAGACGTGCGTGCTCAAATACAGATATATGTAAACAGACAGAATACGGCGCTGCGGTCGGTAAAGCCTACATAAGACAACAAAAGCCAAATGATCGACTTCTGTTTATTGTGTGAATTTTAGGAATGAGTGGTTCACCTGTAAAAGAGACTGCATACAGGACACTGGTACTGCTCGACTGTGTGGGATCCGTTCCTAGTCGGATTCAAGGAAGGCACCAATGCAATTCAGGGACGGGCTGCTAGATTTTTACCGACAGTTTCGAACAACACGTAAGTGTTACGGGGATGCTTCGGGAACTCAAATGGGAGTCCCTGGTGGGAAGGCGGCGTTCTTTTCTAGGAATGCTAATGAGAAAATTTAGAGAACCGGCGTTTTACGCTGACTGTTGAATGATTCTACTGCCACCAACATACATTGCGTGTAAGAAACACGAAGATAAGATAGGAGAAATCAAGGCTTACACGGAGGCATATAGACAGTCGTTTTTCTCTCGTTCTATTTGCTATTGGAACAGGAGGGGAAAAGACAAGTAGTGATGCAGGGCACCCGCCTCCATGCACCGTACGGTGGCTTGCTGGCTTGTAGAGTACCTATATACACATACATCAAAAAACGTTTTTCACCACCTTGGTTCCCAGAACTCCTGAAGATAGACGTTGACTGTGGATATTGTATCACAGACACAGTCCCTCTAACTGTTCTGAAATCTCACTAAATCCGCTCAAAGATCTAAACAACCATGCATGAGCAGCGCCTGTTAGACGGAGGGGGTCCGACAGCCGATCATTCTAGTCATTTCACCAGGAAGGAGGTTTGCAGCTCGTGTTGCCTGTTGTTCAACCATGGCTAAATGGTCAATACTGCGGTTCGATCGCGTCCGGATTGTTACTTTGTGCTAGAAAGGGCTCTCAACAAGGGAAGCGTCCAGGCGTCTCGGAGTGAACCAAAGCGATGTTGTTCAGACATGGAGGAGATACAGAGAGACAGGAACTGTAGATGACATGCCTCGCTCATGCTACCCAAGGGCTACTACTGCAGTGGATGACCGCTACCTATGCATTATGGCTCGGAGTAACCATGACAGCGACGCCACCATGTTGAATAATGCTTTTCGTGCAGCCACAGGAAGTCGTGTTACGATTCAAACTGTGAGCAATAGGCTCCATGATGCGCAATTTCACACCCGACGTCCAGGGCGAGGTCCATCTTTGCAACCACGACGCCAGCATGGTACAGATGGGCCCAACAAAATGTCGAATGGACCGCTCAGGATTGGCATCATGTTCTCTTCACCGATGATTGTCGCAATGCCTTCAACCAGACAATCGTCGATGACGAGTTTGGAGGCAACCCGGTCAGGCTGAACGCCTTATACGCACTGTCCAGCGAGCGCAGCAAGGTGGAGGTTCCCTAACGTTTTGGGGTGGCATTATGTGGGGTCGACGTACGCTGCTGGTGGTCATGGAGGCGCCGTAACGGCTGTACGACACGTGAATGCCATCCTCCTACCGATAGTGCAACCATATAGGCAGCATATTGGCTACGCATTCGTCTTCATGGACGACAATTCGTGCCCCCATCGTGCACATCTTGTGAATGACTTCCTTCAGGATAACAACATCGCTCGACTAGTGTGGCCAGCATGTTCTCCGGACATGAACAAGATCGAACATACCTGGGATAGATTGAAAAGGGCTGTTTATGGACGACGTGATTCACCAACCACTCTGAGGGATCTACACCGAATCACCACTGAGGAGTGGAACAATCTGGACCACCAGTGCCTTGATGAACTTGTGGATAGTATGCCACTACGAATACAGGCTTGCATCAATGCAAGAGAACGTGCTATACTGGGTATTAGAGGTACCAGTGTGTACAGCAATCTGGACCACCACCTCTAAAGGTGTCGCTGTATGGTGGTACAAGATGCAATGTGTGGTTTTCATGAGGATTAAAGAAGGCGGAAAAGATGTTTATGTTGATCTCCACTCAAATTTTCTGTACAGGTTCCCGAACTCTCGGTACCTAACTAATGCAAAACTCTTATTGATGTGTGTAGATGTAGATGTAGATGCCTGAATGCTATATGCGATCCACCCAGACACCCCCAACATGCGCTTGCTTTGTAAGTCGTTATTCTGTTGCGCAAAATTAGATTCCTGTTTTCTTAAGGCTGTGATTTAGTTAATTCATCATAATCACTAAAGCAGCAGGTAAAGAACTGACGTGACGGAGTAAAGCGAAAGCAAAGAGATAGTTTAAACTTAACAAAGTGTCTAGATCCAAGTTAACAAAAGTACTTCAATCCAAGATAGCATGAGAAGTAATTACGCATTGGTTAACTTTCGTTTGGCGACCTTCTGCCAAGATTATATACGTAACGATTAACTTTCACTCGTTGTAGATTAATTACACAGTTGCTTAGTGAGTCCTACGTATACACCAGTTCTTTTTCCTTAGTAAAAGTTCAACTTAAACCTAACAAACCTAAGGACATCATACACATCCATGCCCGAGGCAGGAATCGAACCTGCGACCGTAGGTTCGCGCGGTTCCTGTCTGAAGCACCTAGAACCGCTCGGCCAAACCGGCCGGCTTAGTAAAAGTGTTATCGGCTAAATATAGGGTAATGTAAACAGATTTTGCACAGGTGAGACTGATTTTTTGCTGAAGTTTACGTTCGTCTTTTTCAGTTACCACCTATCGCAGACCATCCCAGCCCGCAGCCAGTGTGCTGTGCATGGGATCCTATTAAAGTGTAATTTCTTCTCCAGATATCTTGCACTTGTAGCTGTGTAGCTATGTCTTCTCACCACCTTCAGTTTTCAGCCTCACGACGTAAGTCGACGATTAGTGCATTCAGTGACAGTGTACAGTACATTTCTTTCTGTTAGTATCAAGTCATCTTCTTGTAGATGTTTAATTGGTATGTTTATATTTAGCAGTAAACGCCAGATTCTCTCTTTTTTTGTTTTGCACCATATTCATGTATGTTTGCACACTGTGCAGATTGCACACACGTGTTCACTGCACGGATGACCCTATCAGGTTTAATCCAACCATACTAAATTTTCCAGTTTTGTGTAATCGACATTCATATATAAAATGAACAGAGGTCCACTTGATGTATCACAAATGAGGTGAGATCGTAGTTGAAAAAGATGTCCAGTAGCACTTTCCTTTGAGAAACGTAGTTTTCAAGAACGGAGCAAAGTCAGAGAGTAACATCTGGGATGTACCCTGCCTGGAAGTGCCTTCAAACAGCAAGTAGCAAACTTAGAATGGGCTTAAACCTCCCACGTGTCATTTTAAACATAACCGCGGCTAACTTGTATTATGTAGTCTTTCAAATGTCTTCTTGCTTACGTATGTTTAATAGATTGTTAACCAAGTGTTATGATCATCATGTCGATTGTCATTGGTTTGCATTTTCGATAAACGATAGGTTACAATTGTCAGGTAAGGCTGTTTCAAACAAATATATTTTATTGTTATTGAGTTATGGAATGTCGAATTTTGACATTCGATCCTGCAGAACTCAGAGATTCTCTACAACCTTCTCTGGATCCATACAGTGAATAACGTTCACTCTCGAGGTTCACTATCGTATCTTTGATACTTCGCGTGTTTATTTGGATTTGCATAGCAACTAATGTTCAATTGTGAACAGAAATTGATCACTCCATGCAGTTTTATGGGAAAGATGCTCCAAAACAAAATTTTTCTGCAGATATAAAGTGTAAATTAGTATTCTGGATACAATTTCTACTTCAGTGGTGGTTATGTATCTTTCATATTATTTCTGGAGGAAATAGAAGTGAGAGCACAGTTTTGTTACAATGCAACTCGACAAAATCTTAATTTTATGCTATTAAAAACTGTAAATATATGTTTGGAGAGGTACGCAGAAAGGAGAGGAGAATTTAGTGAAAGCAGAAAATGAAACACAAGGGGCTAGGAACATAACATGACATGTCATAGAGTCTCATAAGGTGTATGCTTAAATAAAATGTGAGTTTATAAAGTTTTCTTTAAGAGCTTTTTTCAATGACTTACGTTTTCGCTTACTTTTCTCAAGGCCTAGTAATCAGAATTAAGAAAAATTTTGAGATTAGCTTCTTCTTGTTCCTAGATACCATGGAACGTACTAGTTATGTAAAATTTTACATTAACAACAGGGATGTACCCTGCCTTGTTAAAAGTTTCTAAAATAAAAATCTTACCGAACTGTCTCGTTATACTTCAAGTATTTTTAATTTTGTGACTTAGATACTCTTTTAACTACATCCTAAGCGATACTTTACTGAAATGTTAACAGAGTAATTAATCTCTGACAGTGAAGCTGATAAAATTTATAAGCCTTAAGTCAGTAATACTATCAATAATACGGACTGAATTATTGTTTCTAATGAGATTCTTATGTGTGTAGTATTTGAGATACTCTCTACAGAAAATGGTAACTTTTTTAATGTGACAGTGAAACTTTAATGTTTTGAAACAATGACGTTCATACCTAGGTGAATACCCTCTTGATTTTTAGTTTTTAGGTCCATTGCCAGTGTTATGTGCTCCATATGCGATAGTCCAGACATACGACAGTGAATCCAGAACCGGTGCGACTTTGGATTGGTGCACGTATCATTGCTAACGAACAGCATTAGATAGTTTCATGCATTAAAGATTTTCATATAACTAGCTAGTGTGTTCTGTTGTTGTGTTTATCAGTGTATTTCGAAACGGGAATTAAACCTTTACAGAATCGTGTCATAACAATTTATATTCTTCTTCTAAGTGGCTGGAAGGTTTAACCATTACCTTTTGCCTACACTTTCTTCATACGTTCTACCAGGCAACGGCTGTACTTTTGAGAAGTTGTTCCCGGGAATGTAGCTATATTTAACGGGTAACGTCGTTAGAGAACTGTTACGAAATGCGTGAAAACTATAATATGAATGTAACATGGTGTATAGACTGGAGGCTGACATATGTAAATAAAATGTGATGCATACAGATGGAAAAAGACTGTCTCATTAAGCTACATGATCGGGAACAAGCCACTGAAATAAGCAGTCACCGTCGAATACCTAGGGGTATCCATCAGAAGGCATTCAGCGTTGAATGAGCACAGAAATCTAGCAGATGTCACACAGATTAATAGGCGGAATTGTGATGAGTAGTAATTCACACCCCAATGATAGTTACGCTTGTTCTAAAAGTTGTTGAACGTGTTTCATTGACTTAGAACTTACACCAATTAGGAAGACAAACGCGAAGGATTGCAGAGAGTCAAAAAAGAGCTGCCCGTTTCACGAAGCGTTTGTCTAATCAGCGCGAGGGTGTCAAATGGTTCAAATGGCTCTGAGCACTATGGGACTTAACAACTGAGGTCATCAGTCCCCTAGAACTTACAACTACTTAAACCTAACTAACCTAAGGACATCACACACATCCATTCCCGAGGCACGATTCGAACCTGCGATCGTAGCGGTGGCGCGGTGCCGGACTGAAGCGCCTAGAACCGCTCGGCCACTCTGGCCGGCGCGAGGGTTTCAAAATAATGCTTGAGAAACTGTAATTAGAGACACTACAGGAAAGACACTGAGAATCGAGAAGCTTCTCTGCCGCGAATTCGGAACCCTCATAATTATTTATATTGATGGTATCTTTGACTTAACATAATGCCCTTCCTCCACCAGCAGATCACCAAATAGTCACTCCAGCAGTACAACAGTGCACAAAATTGTATCTTTCGTAAATCTCTGTTAATTTGGATAGTTTAAGGCAGTTTATATTTTAATAACCAGTGTTCCTGTACGTATACACGCCTGGAGATTAACAAAGCATGTTTGAAATGCATAGCACGATGTTAAGTTAAACATAATGTGAACATAAATGTGACTGGTGGAATTTTACTATATAGGCCTGTGATCATTCTACACAATCATGGTCTCTAAATCTAGCCAGTTAACTGGGAAAACTCATGTGCCTCGAGGAAAAAGACTACAATAATTGCTTTGTATAATGAACAGCACGGACAGTATTCCTTGCCACGCATCATTTGTTGATGGAACAAGAAGAGGAGAAAATATTCTTCTATACAGGTGAACATTTATAAAATCGTCAAACTGCAGGGACGGATTTCTGATTGGAAATGGTGGAAAAACGGTCCTATGTACATGTGTCCGTAAATGCATTGTTGTTACGGTAGATGGCGCTGACGAATGAAAGATCATCTGACCACGTGCCGTATCTGTACCCCACAGATGACCATTATGCGCGATTGATGATTCCAGTTAATATTCACCAAGTATATATATCCTCGTTAGCAACGGCCATGCCGCAGTGGAAACACCGGTTCCTGTGAGATCACCGAAATTAAGCGCTGTCGGGCGTGGCCGGCACTTGGATGGGTGACCGTCCGGGCCGCCATGCGCTGTTGCCATTTTTCGGGGTACACTCAGCCTCGTGATGCCAATTGAGGAGCTGCTCGAGCGAATAGTAGCGGCTCCGGTCAACGAAAACCATCATAACGACCGGGAGAGCGGTGTGCTGACCCTACGCCCCTCCTATCCGCATCCCCAGGTGAGGATGACACGGCGGTCGGATGGTCCCGATGGGCCACTTGTGGCCTGATGACGGACTGAGTGATATATATACTCGTTAACATAACATACGGTGGCTTGCAGAGTAGAATTATGTTGCAGATTGCCCACCAGAATCTGTGATTTAATACAGTATGACGTCATTTTCTACGGTTAGTGAGCCGAAGACCGAGACTAAACTTTTAATATGCTAAGCGAAATAAGAAAATCTAGAAAAATTTATCCCATAGAATCAAGAAGTTCAAACAATTAATCACGAAATTTTTATCATTACCTCGAGAAAATAAAGCTGTACATTAACTTTTGTTTATTCACAGATATCTGTCTGCAGTTTTGGAAAACACTGAAACAACCGCGCCACAGCACCGTAGCAATCTGCGAGAGGAGCCAAATCAAAATGGATAATTGTATGGTAATTAATTTTCTGCATTTGAAGAGAACAATGCTATAAAAATCCGTGCTGAGAGGGTGGAATTTGGCGGCGAAACTGCACCAGCATATGACGATTGCAAACGAAGAGCTATTAGAAAAAGTGAAAACCAACAATGGATCAGTTTTTAACGTAAAGCTTGAAGTTTTGAAAATAAAATGACACCATCTAATCTCAAACCCAAAAAAAGTCATGGACTCTTTGGAAGAAAGGGTTAAATATATCAAAGATCCTCACAATTGGTAGCTCTACGAGAAGTCATCATCAATGAGTTGCTTCAGCTAGATATGGCGGTCCTGAAGACATTGTGGACTACCTTCCACGCCGAGTTGACGCCATTACCATGGCTGGCGGCGATGTTAGACGGTATTAACGTGCTATCTCCATGGGTGACTAACTTTTTGTCACGTATGCTCATTACTCTATGAAATTAAAAATATTGGTAGTAAAATGATAGATCTAACTGTACAATCAAACTATCACAGTCTCGACGGCTTCAAGAACACGTCTCTGCCATAACGAGTTCGACATTTAAGCGGCAGAATCCACGAGACCAAAACTCTTTCTCCATGGCCTGCAGAAATACACTTGAAATCGGCCAATCGTCCAGCACTGTTTCCCTACTCGGAGGTTTCTTACTTTCTTTCATAGACAAGCTATTGTTTAATGAAAACTGGGTTCCTCTCCTACTGGCAATCGAGAGATCTGATTGTCACATTTTAATCCATCGCAATAGAGCTTCACGATGACATTATTATGAGGGCTGTGTTGCCTACCCGGACTCATATCATCTATATGCGCTGCATGTGAGTAAGGTATCTGTGAAGGAAGAAGGTAGCTCGGTTGCATTCCGATAGGATTAGCACGCTCTTTTCATTTCCCCTACATAAAAAAACATGCGGCCGCTCCGGGCGCTACCTTCTGCGCTGTCTAGAACAAACTGTTGCGTGAAGAAATTAAACATCTCTTATTTCAGCTCTTAACTGAAAATAATATCTTACATTTCCATGTTATCCATATACGTAAACTATCTTTCGGAGAGCGTGAGCAGCAGTCTGCCACTGTTTGTTAATGGCACCCTAGTGTACGGGACTGCAGCGTCGTTGAGTGACTGTAGAAGAAAGGGCGACTTGCATAAAATATGTTGTAGTTTTACTAAGAGCAGCTTGTTCTACATGTTGGGAAATATAACTTAATGCAGAAGAGTAGGGAATACAGTCCTCTTATATTTGAATACAGTGTTAGTGTGTGCTCTTTGAAACAGTCACATCCAGTAGAGCGACACATTCTATTTATCAGGGAGTAACGTTGCAAATTGATATGAATTGGAACGAGCACATGAGGACTTTAGTAAGGAAGGCGAACGGTCCATTTTGATTTACTGGGAGAATTTTGGAAAGTGTAACTCATCTATAATGGAGACCGCGTATGGGGCTCTGGTGCGACACATTATTGACTACTGGATCCCAACCAGGAAGACGTCGAAGCAATTCAGAGAGGTGCTGCCATATTTCTTACCGATACGTTCAGTCAAAACGTATGTGTTAATGAAATGTTCAGTGCATTCAAATGGGAAACCCTGGATGAAAGAATAGTTCTTTTCGCTAAATACTGTTGAGAAAGTATAGAGAACTAGCATTTACCACAGACTGCAAAACGATCTTCCCGCCACCAACGCACATGTCGCGTAAAGACCGCTAAGATAACGTAAGAGACGTCTGGGCTCGTACGGAATATATGAACATTCGTGTTTCCCTCACTTCATTTGCGAATGGAAGAGGAAAGGGAATGGCTAGTAGAGGTACAATAATTACTGGCCGACGAGTGTTTTGTCGAGCGATGAGACGTAAAACACCGTCAGATTAGACAGGACATAAGCAATTCAGAAGTCATGCCTATCATTCGCTGTAAAATTTTAGACAATGTAATGGTCACAGCTGATTATAATCGTAATATCGCCATATAAATTAAGTTGGTGGGAAACATCCTCATGTAGCGGCACAGACGCTTAAGTACTTCTATTTCCGCCTTTGATGTGAACTCGGCAATGTTGCAACTCCTGCCAGAATACAGTTAACCTTAGTCGGCTTAGTTAGCGAGGTTCCTAACTCCATGATCCACGAAAAATTGACACGATTTGTATTTAACAATGTTTGAAAAGTTATTTAATACACTACGTATACATTTCATTGCCCGTATGGGTAAATGCTGATTAATTTACAGAACTGTATACACCACAGGCGCTTAAATGTATCGAAAAGTTGTTAGGCTTCGCTATTACTAATTTCACTAGTGAAGAGTATTTGAATTTTAAGAATGCTAAGCATATTTGCCTTTATCCCAAAGACATTGCTGGTTTTTAATTTAGAATGGTTTGTGAACAAACGAGATGTCAAAAAGATTTTTAGTTCTGATTAAAATTTTGTTTTGTTAACTACCACACATTTCAAGTTATTGTACAAATGACTAAACGCAAACTGGTGTGTAACAATTAAGACCGAAAGTAACTTTCACCAGATTCGTCATTCCAAAGTAACATAGCTCGATGAAACTTGGACCAAACAAACAAAGAACTGCTACAATTTAGCACAGAAGGAAACGGAAAGAAGAGAGATAACACATTTATTCAAATACAATAATTACACTGAAGCCATGACGATTTATGGTGGTCCTCTGGACAGTGCAAAAGGCGAGACATGGTTCCTAATAGGATGTGTGATCACCATGGGCACCAATGAATGCTCTGCATCGTACTCCGATGCTGGCAATAGCGTTGGTAGTGCGTTCCATGTACCCACTACTGAGACTGCAGCGAAAGAGGCGTGTGAGTCGACTGTTCCCGTCGACGTTAACGTCCCGCTTGCCGCCGTTGAGGAGGTTTAGCCGACAAGGATCGGCAGATCCCTGAGCAAGCGTAGGAACTGTTCAGCTAGCGTCGGTTAATTACCGACCTCTGCGGCCCAAGTGATTCCCCCACGCGGACAAGCACTTTTCACGTAACACTACATTTGCCTGGAACTGGTGACTCCTGTACAACCGTCCCGCTCCGGCAGCTGACTCCAGTGGCTCTGAGCACTATGGGACTTAACATCTACGGTCATCAGTCCCCCAGAACTTAGAACTACTTAAACCTAACTAACCTAAGGACAGCACACAACACCCAGCCATCACGAGGCAGAGAAAATCCCTTACCCCGCCGGGAATCGAACCCGGGAACCCGGGCGTGGGAAGCAAACCAGTGGCGGAATCAGCGGCTGCAGATGCGGACCCACAACACCATTACACTGGGCCCTGGCAGGTGGAGGGTCCACGACGCAAACCCAGAAACACTACACAAACAGTCGAGCAACCACACTCGCTAGGCAGCCGAAAGGCGCTGCTGCCTACACCAAAACCCACACTTCCGGTTAGGGACACAGCCACAACAACCATCAGAACCCAACCTGCGGTCAGCAACACCACAGAAACACCAACCACAGCTACGCCCGCACTACAAAATACTGGTTTTCCCCCAGTCGTAATATAAAACTATGGGAACCTTAGTGTCCTCAACACAACATTCGCGGAAAGGCACACAACTTGTACACTTCATACATAGTACTCTGAGGATAGGGCCTCACTGAACGTATCAACAAACAATGAATACAAAGATCTCCTTATCTACCTCAAAGAAAAGGGGATCGAGCACTACACGTACCGAACAGCTGAAGAACGAACACAGCAGTACGTGGTCAAGGGAGTGGACCCCAGTACCCCAAACACAACAGTACAAGCAGCGCTCAACTTCCTGTGATTCGACTGTAAAAGTGCTTCCCGGATGACGGTCTTCCGCTCACACAATCGTCTACCACACTACCTGGTCGAGATGACCGACACGGCCGCCTCCCGCGGCCTTCTGCAGATAAAAAGCCTTCTGCGGATGGACGTAAGGGTAGAGCTATACGAACCACCACAAGTCCCCCAACAATGCAACAACTGCCAGCTATTCGGTCATTCGGCCCTTCGCTGCGGCCTGGCACCCCGTTGCCGCGGATGCGCTGGCAAACATGCATCCAACGCCTGTACACTTATCCAGCAAAACATACGCCGTTGCGCCAACTGTGGTCAAGGCCTCGCGGCCAATTACAGGGGCTGCGACGTATACAAAGAGGCGCAGAGGCGCAAAACTCAAAAATTGAGCGCAGCCAACGCCATACCACGTCCAAGGCCCGCACCAAACCCTGTTAGGAACTGAGTATCGTTCGCCATGGAGGAGCGGAGCGGGCCGCGGAACCTCCGCGCCCAGCACACGCACTTAACACAACCGCTGTGACAACAACACAACCGTCTCAGACAACATGCAACACTACAACCACACCGGTACCAAAACCACTTCCCCAAACCAACACGACCCCACCCCCTGAGACCACAGCCTGCGAATCCAGACGCAGCACACAGGAAGACGTACCTACACAAGCAGCCCCAGAACCAAGAACCCAGACAAAGCGTAGGCGACCACTAGGTAACAGGAGTGGGAACACATGTACACCAGATCAAACTATCCAGCAACAACAGAACACTGAAACGTAGGCACAGAATCAGCAAGCCAGTGATACCAGCACACACACTACTCCATCCCTCACCACAACTGAAACACAGGCACTACAAAATGCACCACACAGCAGCAATATAAGCGCCAGCCCACACATAACGCCAAAACCCGCACCAGCGGCCGCCAACACTACAACCGAGCCACAAGCTGACACAAACCACACCAGGATAACACTTGAGGGTACATTGGCAGCAATATTCCCCCAGCACACGACCGCTCAGATCTTTAGCAACGGTCTAAGGCGCTGCAGTCATGCACTGTGCGGCTGGTTCCAGAGGAGGTTCGAGTCCTCCCTCGGGCATGGGTGTCTGTGTTCATCCTTAGGATAATTTAGGTTAAGTAGTGTGTAAGCTTAGGGACTGATGACCTTGGCAGTTAAGTCCCATAAGATTTCACACACATTTGAACATTAAAAAAAAATCTTTAGCAAGATCACGGCGGTCGTCACTACACTCGTTACACAGCTCATAGCTGCTCAACCTGGGCAGTACTGGGCTACTATACAAACAGCGCTCATCACACTGTTCACACCCCTACATGGATAACACGCCACACCCGGGCCCCATTGCAAACAACCAGACACTGACACAGATCCTGTTCTGGAATGCAGACTGGATCAACAACAAAAGGGCGGAATTTGTCGCGCTCATGGAGCGTAAGGGTATCCTTATCGCACTGTTGAGCGAAACTAAGCTCAAACCACGCAACCAACTAAACTTCACGGGCTACTGCGTCTATCGTACCGACCGACCGGACGGCTCTGGCCATGGAGGAACAGCCATCATCATACACAAAGACATAGAACACACAAACATTGTGCTCCCTGAACTTGAAAAACTAGAGGCAACCGCCGTCAGGGTCATGTTCAACGGAGCCTGCAGTACACTGGTGTCACTATACAACAGCCCTAAAAACATGAAAACATGCGACATCAGCCCAATACTCAACATATCACTACGCGTAATCTTCGCTGGAGATCTTAACGCAAAACACCATGACTGGAACTAACGTATACGAAACTCCAACGGCAAGAAACAATGCGCACACTCACTAGGACGAAACTACATCACACTAGCGCCGACCGAACCAACGCACATTACCTGCCGGAGGCCTGCCGGATTGGCTGAGTGGTTCTAGGCGTTACAGTCTGGAACCGCCTGACCGCTACGGTCGCAGTTTCGAATCCTGCCTCGGGCATGGATGTGTGTGATGTCCTTAGGTTAGTTAGGTTTAAGTACTTCTAAGTTCTAGGTCAATTCCCATAGTGCTCAGAGCCATTTGAACCATTTGAACCTATCCGAGGGGACACAGGCCAGACGTGTTAGACATGGCTCTCATCAAGGTCATAACAACGACACTCAGCGTTGCCGTTGAAAACGATCTGCCCTCAAATAACCAACCCGTTATACTGCACATTGAAGAAAAACTGCAGCACATGGATCAACGCAGGATGTTAGACTACAGGCGCGCGAACTGGACGCTGTTCGAGGAAACGCTTGACAGTCGCATCCCACCCACCCACGCAATTAACGAGGCAGCTCAAATTGATGAGGCAGTTGAAACCCTCACCAACGCAGTCCAAGATGCAATAGTCGACACCATACCGCTCCACACAAATCAACAACACAGTGCTGCCCTGCCCCAGCAGATCCTGGGCCTTATCTCAATGAGGAACCGCCTCAGGAGACATTGGCAGCGTACCAGGTGCCAGCACTTCAAACAGCACATGAACAGGCTCCAGGGAATAATACGGGACAAAATACAAACATTTAAAACACAACAGTGGGACCAGAAACTCGAAGGGCTGGAGTCCACGCGACTTGGCGTGTGGCAGATGGCCCGACACTTCACCAGGGAGCAACTGTACACACCCACGCTACAAGGGCCCGACGGACCGGCATATTCTGCAGAAGAGAATTCGGAACTGATGTCCCTCACACTCGCAGCGCCATTCACACCGCACCTGGATCCCTCAGACCCAGCGTTCACACATGTGACCGACCAGGAGGTCACACACACCCTGGCCCAACCAGCGCGCAACATCATCCGACAAGCTAGCACAGCTGAAGTCAAATGGGCCATCATGCATACCACCGTTAGCAAGGCCCCTGGTCACGATGGCATTCAAAACCGTGTCCTCCAGGAGTTCACGGACAAAGCAGTAGACTACCTCACACACATCACGAATGCCATATTTAAACACCAACACTTCCCCGCTTTTTGGAAGATGGCCAAGGTCCTTATGTTCAGGAAGCCTGGGAACGACCACTCCCTCCCACAAAATTACCGACCCATCAGTCTGCTGAGCGCGCTCAGCAAGATCGTTGAGAAGGTAATACTAAAACGACTCACCAGGCACTATATCACAAACGATTCCCTGAGACCAGAGCAATTCGGTTTCAGGAATCATCACTAGACAACACAGCAACTCCTCCGCGTCGTTGGATACATAACACACGGATACAACAGAAACAAAGCAACTGGGGCGTCGTTCCTGGACATCTAAAAGGCTTTCGATTGTCTGTGGCACAACGGCCTTATACGCAAACTCAGCGACGCAGGGTTCCCCGACGGGCTCGTACGTCTCATACACTCATATCTCACGGACAGATGTTTCAACAGCGACGTGCAGGGCAAACAATCGACACAACATCGTATCCAGGCAGGAGTACCCCAAGGAAGCATCCTAGGGCGCTGATGTTCGCACCGTATCCCACACATGCTCAATGGGATTTAATTCAGGGGAACCAGCAGGCCAGCCTCATCCTCCTGCTGCGCTGTTCGATGTCATCGCACACTGTCATCCTTAAAAATGAAGTCAGTTCCGAATGCACCCCTGAAGAGTTGCACGTGAGGAATGTGTCACAAATACGTTTATCGGTGGATGTACCGTTATCAAAGATTTTATCCCTCTGTACCCAGTATCACCTCGACCACAACAACGATCATGTTCGATAATGTTTCTGGGGGTGATATGTGCTCCCACCTCTCACCATATGAGGTTACATCGAGAACCACCACTCGTTAACGGGATCCATAATCTCCATTTCGTGAATACGAAATACTGCCTGTGCTGTGACATGCTGACTACAACGAACTTCCTTGTTTATATTTTCACTGCCACATCCATACTTAACATCTGGCGAAAGGAGAGTACATCTGTGTTTATTTGCTCATATTTTTCCTTACACAGTACGTTTCCCTTATCACCTTCTCCCTGTGAGCGCGTGTATGTAAATGGAAGGAAATTAATTATTTGAAATCCGTTCCACTGAAATCAGTGTTTTTCGTAGAGTCGTAGGTCCTTAGTGCCAACCTAACCGTTAGGGAGTTTATGTTATAGCCAGAGATACTGGTCAGTCACAGAGGGCAGAGGTACCACTTGGTGAAATACAGATGGGTAGTTAGCAGTGAGTCTTTTCCCCCACCACCGACTTGGGGCGGATGCCCACCCGGATAAGGAAGGCGGGATACTTTCTGGTGGAACTTGGTAAGTGAAGGATGCGCAACTGCTGGGACTCCTTTAGCGTGATCGACAAACAATTCTGTTAGAACGTTTCAGTTTGAAATTGCTGTTAATTTGATACAATGTTCTACAGAGGATTCACGAATCTTCTTTATTCTAAATTTGGTCTGTCAGTAAATTCGCATGTTTTATGTAGTTTTTTGGGTATTGCTCTATATTGAGAAGACGACCGTTAAATGCGTAGTTCTGTGGAGCTTGTGACCGTGTAAATTTGGGGATGTCACTTGCAATGAGTTTCTACGTTCTTCTATTCGCATATCGGAAGGTATCTGTTTCATTTCTCCTTTTTTTAATGCAATTTCTTTTAAGGGTGCTAGACAGTATTCTTGCCATTAGCCAATTACGTAGTCCTCAATCAAAGGTTGTGGCTCTGAGCACTATGGGACTTAACATCTGAGGTCATCAGCCCCTAGAACTTAGAACTACTTAAACCTAACTAACCTAAACACATCACATACACCCATGCCCGAGGCAGGATTCGAACCTGCGACCGTAGCAGTCACACGGTTCCGGACTGACGCGCCTAGAACCGCACGGCCACCACGGACGACCAAAGGTTATGGGTCTGTGATTGTGTTTTAACGTTAGATCTCATTCTCCTGAGTTTAAGAGTACCCACGCGGGAGTGTACTTTTGAACTATTTCACATTTCCTGAACTTATATAAGACAGACTGCATTTTCGTTATCAGCCATCCACATGGGCTGAACACTACCGTGACGCAACACGAATAGACCCTTGTCCTGATTCCACGGTGTATAAGATATCTCGTATACAGGTTGGAAGTTCCTCCACCAGGTACTCTCCAACACATTCTAGATTTTTGCCGAGTATGTAGCCAGTTAGATTAGTATTGATGAGATACGCGCGCTTTAGTGTGCAACTGGTTCTAATATGCATCCCTTCCGGTTCCTATTTGACCATCTGATCACCACACAGTGGACTGTATTTGATTATCTTATCTTTTTTTCGATATCTGTATCTGTACTAATAATAAAACACTAAATCCGTCCTACCTGTACACTGAGAATATTTTCCTGTGGGGTGACGTAGGGAATGTAACAGAATACAATAACATCATGTTTAAAAACATTGTCTGTCTGTCTGTTTGATCATGCCACACTTCAAGACAAATTTTTATACGTTTTTCATAGATAAATTTAGCGTAACGTGAAGCAACATACAGACTTTATTTCATCGAGGAAAAAAAATCGTAATTTAAGGCTTTAGGAGTCTGCTCAGCTTATTACAGGATATCCAGCGATGGAGACCCTGATTTCAAGATTAAATGTCTCGAAAACTAAGACCAGTACACAAGTGCAAGAAAAGGTACCTTTCTTGTGAAAGCAGTCAAAATTTTATACAGAAGTTTCCAAATTGTTCCAAAACTCCTAACATAATTCACTGTACACTGTGTAGCTCATACAGTATCACCATGTATAATTAAACTCGTCCGCTGCCAGCAGTCTATGGAGTCACATCACAATCTTTTCGAATTGTCCGCCATTGGCTGTAAGGAGGTGGCGCACAAGACCAATGAAATATGCAATCACGTCCCGTGGTTTCTCAACGGAAATGGATTCAGATGCCACACAGATCACTGATTCAAGCTCGTCCAGCGTGGTGGGATGGTTCCGGTAGACAGTGTCTTTAAATGTGCCCCATCAAGAGTAGTCACAAAGAATCTGATCGAACGTATGTAGAGGCCAATCCACCCTAGCTCAAGTAAATTTGCAGAAATCCAACTCGGAGACTCTATTCATCAAGAAAGTGAAACGCTCGTTGTCCTGTGGTCTGACCTCATCTTCCATGAACGTCTCGGTGCCTGGTCGACACTCCAGTGGTAGCTGTGTGGCGACAAACTGTTCCTAAATTGCGACGTAACGCTGACTAGTGATCGTTTCTCGTACTAAAAGAGGGCCAATAATGCATCTGATACATACCGCAGCCCAAACAGTAACTTTGTAAGAATACAGTAGTTTCGCTTCACACAAATAGGATATTTTGGAACCCCAAAATCACCCGTTTTGTTTACTTACGACTCCGTGCAGGTGGAAGTGTGCTTCACCTGTAATCCTCAGGCAGCTAACATGAAATCCTTTCGTCATTATTTACTATGAGGATCTGGATCGCAAACTCAGCCCCATGTCGCACATCTCGCTTTGTATTTTGAATGGGAATATGTGTAGGCTCTGTCTCGTTATTTTGTGTGTGCTGGAATACTTCAAACCAGTCTTCGCTGCAATTCTTCTGATGGATTTCCAAGTATATTGCTGATAGTTCCAGAAACCGTGGCGACAGTTTCAGGAGTAACTACATTTTGGCTGGTTACAACATTCCCTCTAGATTATCAGCCACGCTGCCTGTCCAGTTGAATCTGTCCAAGAGTTTTCGAATCGTTTTTGCATCGGATCCTTTTGGGACATTAAATCATGTTTGAAAATTGCGCCTTGTTGCTATAGGACTGTGTTGTAACTTGCGGTATTCCACAGGGACAGCCTCACTGGACACCCTGAATTTCATATATTTACCTCAATCACTTTATCATCACGGTGTAGTACACCAAAGAGCCAAAAGATAGTGCTGTTAGTTTGTTGGTACACCAGAGAATCAACAGACAGCTTGCTTCGTGATTTGGCTGCATACTCATTACATTTTGATATCATTTTGTTTACGAATAATAATACCCAACAAACGGTCGAACCTTTCTCAGTACACTAGATGATTAAGAAACTGCAGACTATCCAATGCCAAGAACATAATGAAGATCATGAAACGAGGCTTATAGCAGCTCTAGAACATCATGATTAAAATCGCTCTTAGGAAACTGCTTCCGAAAGTGAGGCGCGATGAAACTCTGATCCAGAGCTTCATGCATTATATTGTTCCTCACTACAAATTATAAACTTTTCGCCTTCATGATGAGTAAATTGCAAACATGGCTAATAATAGCCCGTAGATCATAACTGTCTTCCCATCAAGTCACTCTGAAATCCATCAAGATTTGTAAAGTGAATTTCAACTGGAAGTATACGCGACATGAAGAAGAATGTAGAACTTGCGCGAATTACATAAATGAAATCACACAGAGTAATTCACTGCTCACAACATTATGCCCATGGAGTAACAGTTAATGCTAACTGTCGGTACCCGTTGCACATCAAAAGCAGATCTGTTATTTATTACTGTATGTGGCTAACTACACGGTGGATTACTTTATTCATCCGGCTGGCATACAGGGAGGCGAAAACGACGCGAATGAGCGAGACTTAACTACGCCGGACGGAAGCAGAATACTGCACCCAGTGAAATCTGGACACAACCAGAAATCTGTGAAATTTGCCCCCAGTTTACCTGGAAACTACCTGCTCGATACGTCACATTCTACTTGCACTCGAGTCGCCCTACGACCGCAGTGGGGTGCTGTGCGACTCTGTCTGAGCCGCGTCGCCGCCGCCTTGTAAGCGAACAACGTAAAATGTCCTACTGGAGGGAAATTGGCAGCAACGCTACCAATTTTCTGTCTAACGTTCTACGATATTTCCTGTTACATACACATGTGGCACTGGCTCTACTTGCTTTAACGATTGTCCTACATTTCCTTCTTTCATGATGCATATTTACATCTAGCTCTACATCTACACCTACATGACTACACTGCAGTTCACCCTTAAGTGCCAGGCAGTGTGTCCATCCTAGAACTTTCACACTATTTTTCTAATGTTTCAGTCTCGAACAGCGTGCGGGAAAACTGAATATCAAATCATTATGTGCGAACTCTGATTTCCATTTTTTTTATTAAGACTATCATTCCTCCCTATGTAGGTGGCGTCAACAAAATATTTTAGCATTCAGAAAAAAAATGGTCATTGAAATTTTGCGAAAAGTTCTCTCCGCAACAAAAAAACGCCTTTATTTTAATGACTGCCCCCTCGCGTACCATTTCCGTGACACCCTATCTCCTACTTGGCGACACTGCAGAACAACCTACCCTCCTTCGAAATTTTTCGATTTCCTCTGTCAGTCCTATCTAGTAAGGATCGCATACCACGTAGCAATAGTGTGGTAAAGGACGGACACGTATGGTGTAGTCAGTCTATTTAGTAGGTTTGTTGCATCTTCTAAGTGTTCTGCTAATGAAACACTGTCTTTCCTTCGCATTCCGCACAACATTATGTATGTGGTCGTTCCAGTTTAAGCTGTTCATAACTGTTATAGCCAGATATTTAGTTGAATTAACAGCCTTCAGATTTGTGTTTTTAACATGTATCCGAAATTTAGCGGATTCGTCGTAGTTCTCATGTGGATGACCTCACACTTTTCATTATTTGGGGTCACAATTGCTGCTTTTCGCACAATACAGATACTTTGTTTAAATCATTTTGCAATTTATTTTGACCTTCTGATGACCTTACTAGAAGGTAAATGACAGCATCAGCTGAAAATAATCTTAGGTGGCTGCTCAGATTGCCTCCTAAATCATTTACGTAGCTGACGAACAGCAAAGGGCCTATGTCACTTTCTTGAGGAACAACAGATATCAATATTGCTTTAGTCGACCATTCTTCGTCAGTCATTCAGTTATTAAGAATTTTGACCTTTGTTTCAGGAAATCACGAATCCAGTCACTCAATTGAGACGATAGGCCTACGCACGCAGTTAGATAAGAAGTCGCTTGTGACGAACGAATCCGTGTTGCTTGTTTGTCAATAAATTGTTTCCTAGGAGGTAATTCATAAGTTTCGTACACAGTATATATCCCAAAATCTTACTGTAAATACACGTGAGTGATTTTGGTCCACAATTCAGCGGATTAGTCCAGTTCCCTTTCGTGAATATAAGTGTCATCTGTGCAACTGCGCAGTTTTTAGTTACGGATCTATCTTCGACCGAGGGATTGTGTGCGAGTGCTAAATTTGGAGCTATTATGTCAGTATACTATGAAAGAAACCTCACTGGAATACAGTCTTGACTGGGAGACTTGCCTTGATTAAGTGATTTGAGTTGCTTCGCTAAACCAAGGATATTTACTTCTAAGCTACTTATGTTGCCAGCAGTTCTTGATTTGAATTCTGGAATACTTACTTGGCCTTCTTGGGTGAAGGAATTTCAGGAGACCGTGTTTAGGAACTCCACTTTAATGGTACTGTCATCGGTACCACTATAATGCATATTCTATCGTAAGCCGACCGCTCTGGTCGAGCGGTTCTAGGCGCTTCAATCCTGCACCGCGCGGCTGCTACGGTCACAGGTTCGAATCCTGCCACGGGCATGGATGTGTGTGATGTCCTTTGATTAGTTAGGTTTAAGTAGTTCAGAGGTTGTACAGAGATTCAGGGAGAGCATAAGGGAGCAATTGACAGGAATGGGGGAAATAAATACAGTAGAAGAAGAATGGGTAGCTTTGAGGGATGAAGTAGTGAAGGCAGCAGAGGATCAAGTAGGTAAAAAGACGAGGGCTAGTAGAAATCCTTGGGTAACAGAAGAAATATTGAATTTAATTGATGAAAGGAGAAAATATAAAAATGCAGTAAGTGAAACAGGCAAAAAGGAATACAAACGTCTCAAAAATGAGATCGACAGGAAGTACAAAATGGCTAAGCAGGGATGGCTAGAGGACAAATGTAAGGATGTAGAGGCCTATCTCACTAGGGGTAAGATAGATACCGCCTACAGGAAAATTAAAGAGACCTTTGGAGATAAGAGAACAACTTGTATGAATATCAAGAGCTCAGATGGAAACCCAGTTCTAAGCAAAGAAGGGAAAGCAGAAAGGTGGAAGGAGTATACAGAGGGTCTATACAAGGGCGATGTACTTGAGGACAATATTATGGAAATGGAAGAGGCTGTAGATGAAGATGAAATGGGAGATACGATACTGCGTGAAGAGTTTGACAGAGCACTGAAAGACCTGAGTCGAAACAAAGCCCCCGGAGTAGACAATATTCCATTGGAACTACTGACGGCCGTAGGAGAGACAGTCCTGACAAAAGTCTACCATCTGGTGAGCAAGATGTATGAAACAGGCGAAATACCCTCAGACTTCAAGAAGAATATAATAATTCCAATCCCAAAGAAAGCAGGTGTTGACAGATGTGAAAATTACCGAACTATCAGCTTAATAAGTCACAGCTGCAAAATACTAACACGAATTCTTTACAGACGAATGGAAAAACTAGTAGAAGCCAACCTCGGGGAAGATCAGTTTGGATTCCGTAGAAACACTGGAACACGTGAGGCAATACTGACCTTACGACTTATCTTAGAAGAAAGATTAAGGAAAGGCAAACCTACGTTTCTAGCATTTGTAGACTTAGAGAAAGCTTTTGACAATGTTGACTGGAATACTCTCTTTCAAATTCTAAAGGTGGCAGGGGTAAAATACAGGGAGCGAAAGGCTATTTACTATTTGTACAGAAACCAGATGGCAGTTATAAGAGTCGAGGGACATGAAAGGGAAGCAGTGGTTGGGAAGGGAGTAAGACAGGGTTGTAGCCTCTCCCCGATGTTGTTCAATCTGTATATTGAGCAAGCAGTAAAGGAAACAAAAGAAAAATTCGGAGTGGGTATTAAAATTCATGGAGAAGAAATAAAAACTTTGAGGTTCGCCGATGACATTGTAATTCTGTCAGAGACAGCAAAGGACTTGCAAGAGCAGTTGAATGGAATGGACAGTGTCTTGAAAGGAGAATATAAGATGAACATCAACAAAAGCAAAACAAGGATAATGGAATGTAGTCTATTTAAGTCGAGTGATGCTGAGGGAATTAGATTAGGAAATGAGGCACTTAAAGTAGTAAAGGAGTTTTGCTATTTGGGGAGCAAAATAACTGATGATGGTCGAAGTAGAGAGGATATAAAATGTAGGCTGGCAATGGCAAGGAAAGCGTGTCTGAAGAAGAGAAATTTGTTAACATCCAGTATTGATTTAAGTGTCAGGAAGTCATTTCTGAAAGTATTCGTATGGAGTGTAGCCATGTATGGAAGTGAAACATGGACGATAAATAGTTTGGACAAGAAGAGAATAGAAGCTTTCGAAATGTGGTGCTATAGAAGAATGCTGAAGGTTAGATGGGTAGATCACATAACTAATGAGGAAGTATTGAATAGGATTGGGGAGAAGAGAAGTTTGTGGCACAACTTGACCAGAAGAAGGGATCGGTTGGTAGGACATGTTCTGAGGCATCAAGGGATCACCAATTTAGTATTGGAGGGCAGCGTGGAGGGTAAAAATCGTAGAGGGAGACCAAGAGATGAATACACTAAGCAGATTCAGAAGGATGTAGGTTGCAGTAGGTACTGGGAGATGAAAAAGCTTGCACAGGATAGAGTAGCATGGAGAGCTGCATCAAACCAGTCTCAGGACTGAAGACCACAACAACAACAACAAGTAGTTCTAAGTCTAGTGGCCTGATGACCCCAGATGTTAAGTCCCACAGTGCTTAGAGACATTTAAACCATTGATATTCTATCGTAATATGAAAAATCTTTATTCTTTGTCCTCTTAAAAGAATGTTTTGGCTACGGAACTTCAGATGTTATGCAAGTTGTGACGAATACTCTACGCTTTTAAAGTTTCTTTCACTTAATATAAAATTTTATAATTCTCATGTATCTTCCACTTCGCAATGACGACAATGATATGCAGAATTATCCAGGAGTATTACTCCTACATAATTCTCGCGTCACTGCTCAGAAAAGTTATAAAGATATCAATGTCAATGGTCTTGATAAAGAGCTGAAATCACTAAAATTTACCAAAGTTTCATCACCCGATGGAATTCCCGCCAGATTCTATACCATATTTCCGTCTGAACTGTTCCCTCTTTTAACCATAATCCATCATACATCGTCAAACAAAAAACAGTGCCAGTGATTGGGAGAAAGCACCCATGTACAAGAAGCTTATCAGAAGTGAACTATAAAACTAGCGTCCCATATCCTTGAGATTTATTTGTTGTAGAATCTTAGAATATATTCTGAGCTCAATAATAATGAGGTATCTCCCCCGTACTAAACGGCATGGATTCCGAAAACATTCATTTTGTGGAACACAACAAGCAGTTTTTTCACATGACATCCTGAAAGCTATGGATCAAGGCAGTCAAGTAGATGAAGTATTTCTCGATTTCCGAAAATCTTCTGACTCAGTACCACATATACGCTTACTATCAAAAGTACGATAGTATGGCGTATCTATAGAAATTTGTGACTTGAGTGACGATTTTTGGTATGAAGGACATAGCAAGTTATCTTGGATGGAGAGTCATTAAAAGATGTGTGAATAACGCCGAGTGTGACCCCTGTTGTTAATGTCGAACGGTGATGACCTTACAGACGTTTTTAACCTTAGACTTTTCGCAGATGAAGTACTTATCTATAATGAGACACTGCTGGAAAAAAGCTGTAGAAGTATTGAGTTAGATCTTGATAATCTTTCGAAGAGTATCAAAGATGTGTAACTTGCTTTGTATGTTCAAAAATGTAAAACTGTGTTCTTCACAAAACGAAAATCATCGTGTTATCCTACGACTATAATATCAACGAGTCACAACAGAAATTGGTCATGTTACACAAACACCTGGGTGTAACAGTTGGTAGGGATATGAAATGTAACGATAACATAGGCTCAGTTGTAGGTCAAGCAGGTGGCAGACTTTGGTTCATTTGTAGAACACTAGGGAAGTGCATACGAAAGACTCGTGCTACTCGTCCTAGAATAATGCTCAAGTGTGTGGGATCCGTACCAAATAGAATTAACATGGGATATTCAACAAAAAAGGGAAAGGCAGCACTAAATGGTAGTAGGGTTGTTGGACCAGTGGGAGAGTTTCATGGTGATGCTAATGAAACTGGACTGACAGACACCTGAAGATCGAGGCAAACTATCCTGAGGAAGCCTAGTTAGTAAGTTTCAAGAACCAGCTTTAAATGATGAGCCTGGAAGTATACTACAGTCCCCAAGTATTGGTCCATTACACATCACGACGACAAGTTTTGACCAATTACAGAGCCAGTGAGGCGATTAATCAAACCTTTTTCCTCGCTCCATAGACGACTGAAATGTTAAGAAACCGTAATAAATGATACTATAGTAAGTGTACACTACCGCTAACTTCACAATGGTTTGCACAATATGGATGTAGATGTAGAATTATTATTCTTAAGGAAACTGTTTTCATATGTTTATGTGACCTTCAGAGGGCGCGCACACGTTGCGGTAGGAGTGGGAGAAGAGAGTACGTACAATTCATGTTGCCTATACAGGATCAACCAAAACCGTAACGACAAAAGCTGGAAGGTTGTACAGCAATATTTTCTGAGTATTTTGGTGTAAGCATAGCGGTCACCAGTGGCTTGTTACAGAGTAATAATGTACTTATGATTTATTGAGCTTTGTTACCAGAATTATCTTCGTTTCCGTGAAAATACTTCCACAACAGTTCAAAAACCCTGTAAAACTGAGTCACCGAAACGTAACAACACGAGTGGATTTGATTACTGGTGGTTGTCTATGTACAGATGCTAATCTACTCTTAGGTGGTTGCCCACACTGCGTCAATAGTGCCGGCCGCGGTGGTCTAGCGGTTCTAGGCGCTCAGTCCGGAACCGCGCGACTGCTACGGTCGCAGGTTCGAATCCTGCCTCGGGCATGGATGTGTGTGATGTCCTTAGGTTAGTTAGGTTTAAGTAGTTCTAAGTTCTAGGGGACTAGTGACCACAGATGTTTAGTCCCATAGTGCTCAGAGCCATTTGAACCATTTTTTTTTTTTTTTTTTTTTTGCGTCAACAGCTCAACATATCGTCATCATGCCGTTTGAACACTGCATTCAGCGAAGCCGTACACGAGATGCATATCGCCTGATTCTTCATCAGTAAAGCTGTCCATACCGTTGTGTATCATTGATGATCTACAACTAACACTTCTGTACAAACCAACCGAAGACTGGACAAGGCAGTACTGAATGCAAGCTTGAAGACCAAGAATAAAATAGGCCTAATTGTTGTCAGCAGCAAGTACCGTGAGTGAACGGAAAAAATTTGTTTCTAAACAAGATACTCAGCGCACACAGTCGACATTTTCACTGTTGTGCAGATATCACACTACTGGCCATTAAAATTGCTACACCAAGAAAAAATGCAGATGATAAACGGGTATTCATTCCACAAATATATTATACTAGAACTGATATATGATTACATTTTCACTCAATTTGGCTGCATAGATCCTGAGAAATCAGTACCCAGAACAACCAACTCTGGCCGTAATAACGGACTTGATACGCCTGGGCATTGAGTCAAACAGAGCTTGGATGGCGTGTACAGGTACAGCTGCCCATGCACCTTCAACACGATACCACAGTTCATCAAGAATAGTGACTGGCGTATTGTGTCGAGCCAGTTGCTCGGCCACCATTGACCAGAAATTTTCAATTGGTGAGAGATCTGGAGAATGTGCTGGCCAGGGCAGCAGTCGAACATTATCTGTATCCAGAAAGGCCCATACAGGACCTGCAACATTCGGTCGTGCATTATTCTGCTGAAATGCAGGGTTTCGCAGGGATCGAATGAAAGGTAGAGCCACGGGTCGTAACACATCTGAAATGTAACGTCCACCGTTCAAAGTGCCGTCAGTGCAAACAAGGGGTGACCGAGACGTGTAATCAATGGCACCCTATACCATCACGCCGGGTTAACGCCAGTATGGCGATGACAAATACACGCTTCCAATGTGCGTTCACCGCGATGTCGCCAAACACGGATGCGACCATCCTGATGCTATAAACAGAACCTGGATTCATCCGAAAAAATGACGTTTTGCCATTCGTGCACCCAGGTTCGTCGCTGAGTACACCATTGCAGGCGCTCCTGTCTGTGATGCAGCATCAAGGGTAACCGCAGCCATGGTCTCCGAGCTGATAATCCATGCTGCTGCAAACGTCGTCGAACTGTTCTTGCAGAAGGTTGTTGTTTTGCAAACGTCCCCATCTGTTGACTCAGGCATCGAGACGTGGCTGCACGATCCGTTACAGCCATCCGGATAAGAGGCATGTCATCTCGACTGCTAGTGAAACGAGGCCGTTGGGATCTAGCGGGGCGTTCCGTATTACCTTCCTGGACCCACCGATTCTATATTCTGCTAACAATCATTGGATCTCGACCAACACTAGCAGAAATGTCGCGATACGATAAACCGCAACCACGATAGGCTACAATCTGACCATTATCAAAGTCGGAAAAGTGATGGTAAGCATTTCTCCTCTTTATACGAGGCATCACAACAACGTTTCACCAGGCAACGTCGGTCAACTGCTGTTTGTGTATGAGAAATCGGTTGGAAACTTTCCTCATATCAGCACGTTGTAGGTGTCGCCACTGGCGCCAACCTTGTGTGAATGCTCTGAAAAGCTAATAATTTGCATTTCACAGCATCTTCTTCATCTCGGTTAAATTTCGCGTCTGTAGCACGTCGTCTTTTTGGTGTAGCAAATTTAATGGCCCGTAATGTATCAATGCAATACAGATAAAAAGGGTAAGAAGTCAAACGAAATGTAATTACTCTCTTACGGGGCACTGGTGACTTCGGATCCCTTACAGCAAAATACGGGGAAATATCACTGGACAAACTCCGAAATTTTGTCGATGGAGATCAGGTTCACCCTAAGCTTTTGCATTAAGGCCTTTTGTTAGAGTGAAAAAGAATCTTACGTACAGTCGTGCTCAAAAGTATCCGAACAACCTGAAATGCATTTCGCCTGATTCACATGCAACCGACATAACGCGGCTGTCTAGCAGGTCCTATAATCGCTCCTTGGTACAGTCGTTTGACTATTGAAAATGGTTCTAACATGTCACCACTAGGAAACACTGCTCTGTATCGCAGTAACTGAAGATGTAAATAAATACCACGATGTAACAAATACCAGGGAACACCTCATCACAGATAAGACTGTCCTTAAGGCTTGTAAGCTCACATTTATTACAATAAATTACATACCTGAAATGTTACCACTCACATTATTACGTCAGATAGGCAATGCACGTAGTAAGTTCGTCGTATTCATGATTTCCTCTTCAAAGTAAAATAAAGTACTTATTATTTAACACAAAATGACATTAAAAATTTAAGTTATCTACGAGCAGCTAATTGAGAATATGTATGAACTTCACATGACACGACGAACCGTCTCATTCTGCATATGGATTTAAACCCAGGTCAGGCAGACTAAGCAAAGATTTCGTGACTGGCGCATACTAACAGTCATTCCTGATTAGGCATACAGAGAGTGATATACCACGAATTTAGACAGTATCAGTTAGCAAATATCAACTTTAAATTACATAACGCAAACATTTTTAACGGACGCGAATTCCTACCCAGCACCTATTGTCCCTGTTAACGAACTACGAGAGATGTTAAATATTGCTTCTTCACAAGTAACTTACTTGAAAGGCCGTGAGGCAAAGCTTTGTGTTGGACAAGGATTCGAGCCCAGGACCTAATCGGATTGATATCTAAGCACAACCAACTGTGACATATCGGATTTTCTCGGCAGTAGCTAGATGTTTTAACTGAAACGACGAGACGAAACATTAATTTTTTCCTTCCCAGAACTCCAACCCGGCACCTATCGCTGTTAAATTCTACAGAAAACGAACGTTAAATATGGGTTTGTTGCACCAGCAGCGACTTGTGAGCATGTTTCAACTAGAAATAATGTGACGAAGAGTTCAGTGCTCACTGGGAATAGAGCCCCACACATATCGTTGTTGACTACACACAAAGAGACGTCAGCTACCGAATTTTTCTCCACCAGCAGCTCGGAATAACATCTTGAGCTCGCAAATAGTTCTGTGTCCCATTGGGAGTGAAAAACGTCAGATATCGTTAGTGTTGACAACGAATGAAAAAACATAAAAAATCCAAATTGTTATCCACCAGCAGATAGGTGTTCTCATGCTAGAGCTTGATAATACTTAATGAAATCTTTAGTGCCGGGCCAGAGTTCGAACCCATTCACGCGTAATATGTGGTGGCGTTGAGGAATCTGCAGTTTTGATCAACAACAAATTGTAGCCGAGCTGTAGTGTCACAGAGGGATCAAATTCCGCGTTAAGGGCGGTCTGAGTTGCATTCTCAGTTCAGAACCAATTACCACAGAGCTGGTGAAGAGGTATGTGTCTTAGCTTCCTCTTACGAGGCCAGTGGTGGCTAGAACTCATAAACCGCTATTTAAAGGACGAGATTGGTTGCGATTTTCACCTGCAACGACTTTCCTGGGCTGAAAACCGTAAGTTTACAATCTTTTGTTACACCTCAAGCGATAATAACTGAGATTATTCAATGGAAATGACAGTTAAAATCATGTGAACTTTGAGGCTCAATTCCGTGCACACAAGGAAGTAACTCGTCGATCACAGAGTTGCCAAACATACGTTGCCTTGTTGCCAAATCTCAGTTACAGTACCAGCAGGAAGAAGAGGAACCGATGTGATCCTACAGTGGGCTGGGAAGTGACCATAGCTGGTGTCTCCAAGTCGCAGCTGCTACGGCCTGGAATACGTAATACGTCTGATTCGCATTTCTGTAACTAGGTTTAGGGACTGGAGCGTAGTTACTAATAATACTCAGAATTGACTGCAAACTAAGCATCATAAATCAGTAACTCTCATAGTTGTTTTTGTATTTCTTTCGTAAGTGTACTCAAAACTAATAAACTCATTCACAGGCGTTTTCGTGCTTCGCCGATAGTCGAGCACAACAAGCAAATAAAAATAAAAAAGAATGTGTGTGTGTGTGTGTGTGTGTGTGTGTGTGTGTGTGTGTGTGTGTGACAGAGAGGGAGAGAGGGAGAGAGAGAGAGAGAAATAAAAAAGAATGAGAGAAAGAGAGAGTGCGTAAAACATTGTTGCAAACAAATTGAATCATTGTATGTAAGGAAATCTTTCATTTAAAATGACACGTTCCACATCATTACGAAATGTCGTATTCATGATCTATGGAACAAGAATTAATCTAATCTAATCTAATAACATCATATTGATGACTAGCCATGCAGAGACATGAATTACCGAAATTTTTGCCAATACCAGTAACCAAATCTAAACTTGAAAGTAAAAGACGACAATTTTTGTAATAAACTGGGACTCATATCAAGACCCTTTCGTCCCTGTTAGATAACCACGAAAGGTGTCTGATATACCTCCATTCTGAAGTAACAAAGTGTGCATGCATTTAAAGGTGAAGTGCATGATGTGAAGATCTGTGACGGAGATACGAACCCAACACGTAATCGGATTGTTAACTAATTGAAAGTAAAAGACGACAATTTTTGTAATAAACTGGGACTCATATCAAGACCCTTTCGTCCCTGTTAGATAACCACGAAAGATGTCTGATATACCTCCATTCTGAAGTAACAAAGTGTGCATGCATTTAAAGGTGAAGTGCATGATGTGAAGATCTGTGACGGAGATACGAACCCAACACGTAATCGGATTGTTAACTAAGAAAAATAAAATGTTACGTATCGGTTTTTCTTACGAGCTGCTAGGTGTTTGAATCTAAAATAAGGATACAAACTTCTGTGCCTAATCGACAGTCGAACTGCACACCTACCGTGCATCCACGAATATAGCTTAAGTATTTGTTGCATACTCACCAACAGTAAGATGTGTGCGTGTTTGACCAGAAACAATGACCCCAATTGCAAATGTTGGCAACACATGAACAGGCATTAAAAATGGACGTTAATTCTCAGTAGCAGGTGGGTGTGCACTTGAATGGGCTTGAAATGAATTTATGAATATATTTGTACTGCATCCTTTGGAGGAGACCTAGAGAAGATTGCAGTCTTGGGGAAAGGAACGAAAGGATTGAACTGTACTGTTCAGAGAGATTCAGATCCTCGAAATAGGAGATACGAATTCGAATCACAGTCCAGCACCAAATTTTTCAAAGTCTCTAGTTCAATCAAGTACAAGTAAAATAAGAGACCTGTTCCTTTCAATGGCTATCGGTTCATCAAATAAAATAAAATGTTCTAATGTAAGTAAGTTTACTGGCGACTGTATTTCTGTTTGCCATGTCTTCCACTATGTCTTTACCCAACGTAAACCGGCTCTGCCCAGTTGGTAATAAAGGAACGTGATGTTTAATGCGGATTATGTATTATAACGTCTTTCTCTTGAGGTTACCAGAGGTAAAATAAATCTGTTTCTGCCTCTTAAAAGTAAATTCCTGAACCCACGTAGTGCACCTGTGGTAATTCGTTCTACCAGGCCATTGTGGCCACATTTTCCAGCCTGAAGGGTGTGCTGAAACGGATGATGTGCTTAGCTTACAAAATTAGTCACGGTGGAAAAAAATGCGAGTCTGTTAAATAATTAAGTAGAAGCAAGCTTATGACGCGGAGATTATGCTATTCTCATGTCAGCAGGATTTAAAGACTCCTCTAGGCATCATAGGCTCGAAGTAAAGCCATTTTGAATTTTCACAAATTGAGCAAGTTTCTTAGTTCGAGAAAATCCACTGTGAATTGTGAAGTTACCGGATAATTTGATTATTACCGTCATTATTACTATCATTTTATTCATACCGTTGCTGGAACACACGTGCTTGAAAATCATTTAATGCCTTTTGGTCCCTATAGAAGTAGTTTCCCAACAACAGGTTCTTTCCCTGTCGACGGAATCCTTTTCATGTTAATATCAAACATCAGCAGTTACTCGTAGATTACATTAAAACTAAAGTAATTGATGAAGACGTTACTTGATAACAAAAACGCGCTGCCTTTCTTCATTTACTTGCGCCTAGAAATGGCTATCGAGTACTGCCAAACCAAAAGGCAAGAGATCTTACTGCCTTTCGATATACGTCGCTGTCAGTTTTTCCATATGATTTGGTCGACATGACCTGTTTCAAGTTGTGTATGACAGACAATGTTTCAGAAAATCAATTGTTCTCCTTTGAGATAAACAGAAAGATATTCATTCTAAGCTATCCAAGTACAAAATTTTCGCAGTATTAGTTCAAATTTAATATTCGCTTCTATAATGTAGGAAAGTATTTCACTGTTGCAAAACTCGTACCCGACTCATTGACCTTACACACCGGTAATCTTTCTTGTACAAGTTATTTATTTCTAGTGACGAAACAAAGGCTATGTAGGGTCACAGGACACTTACTCCATCTTTTATCTGAGCTTCTGTATGTCGATAAAATTGGTTCTGAACTGCAAATGCAACTCAGACCATCCTCGACGCTGAATTTAATCCCTTCGTGACAATACAGCTCTGCTACAAATTGTTGTTTGTTCAAAACTGCAGATTCCTCAACATCTTCACATATTACGCGTGAATGGGTTCGAACTCTGGCCCGGAACAAAAGATTTCATTATGTATTATCAAGCTCTAGCATGAGAACACCTATCTGCTGGTGGATAACAATTTTGATTTTTTATGTTTTTTCATTCGTTGTCAACACTAACGATATCTGACGTTTTTCACTCCCAGTGGGACATAGAACTATTTGCGAGTTCACTGTAAGTTCAAGATGTTGTTCCGAGCTGCTGGTGGAGAAAAATTCGGTCACTGACGTCTCTTTGTGTGTAGTCAACAACGATATGTGTGGGGCTCTACTCCCAGTGAGCACTGAACTCTTCGTCACATTATTTCTAGTTGAAACATGCTCACATGTCGCTGCTGGTGCAACAAACCCATATTTAACGATCGTTTTCTCTAGAATATAACAGCATTAGGTGCCGAGTTGAAGTCCTGGGAAGGAAAAAATTAATGTTTCGTCTCGTCGTTTCAGTTAAAACATCTAGCTACTGCCGAGAAAATCCGATATGTCACAGTTGTTTGTGCTTAGATATCAATCCGATTAGGTTCTGGGTTCGAATCCGTGTCCAACACGAAGCTTTGCCTCACGGTCTTTCAAGTAAGTTACTTGTGAAGAAGCAATATTTAACATCTCTCGTAGTTCGTTAACAGGGACAATAGATGCTGGGTAGGAGTTCGCGTCCGTTAAAAATGTTTGCGTTATGTAATTTAAAGTTGATATTTGCTAACTGATACTGTCTAAATTCGAGGTATATCACTCTCTGTATGCCTAATCAGGAATGAATGTTTGTTTGCGTCAGTCACGAAATCTTTGCTTAGTCTGCCTGACCTGGGTTTGAATATCATATGCAGAACGAGACGGTTCGTCGTGTCATGTGAAGTTCATACATATTCTCAACTAGCTGCTCGTGGATAACTTAAATTTTTAATGTCATTTTGTGTTAAATAATAAGCACTTTGTTTTACTTTGAAGAGGAAATCATGAATACGAGGAACTTACTACGTGTATTACCTATCTGACGTAATAATGTGAGTGGTAACATTTCAGGTATGTCACTTATTGCTATAAATGTGAGCTTACAAGCCTTAAGGACAGTCTTATCCATGATAAGGTGTTCCCTAATATTTGTAGCATCGAGGTATTACTTTACATCTTCAGTTACTGCGATACAGAGCAATGTTTTCTAGTTGTGACATGTTGGAACCATTTTCAATAGCCAAACGACTGTACCAAGGAGCGATTTGAGGACCTGCTAGACAGCCGCGTTATGCCGGTTGCATGCGAATCAGGTGAAATGCATTTCAGGTCGTTCGAATACTTTTGAGTATGACTGTACATTACATATAACGTATGCTGCGGTTATACACAACATTTTGTTTTAAAGTACGCTTTCTCAATTAGAAACGATACTATTTTTAAAATACGTGTTTGTAATTCTGTTTTAATATTTTACACTGTATTTTCTGAAAATCTGGCTGCAATTATGATTGGCTCTGACAGAAAATAAAATAAAATATGATCACTTCCAGAGTGAAAATTTAGACGCTACAATTCTAATTCGAGCATCTCGAGTTCACTTCATCAGGATACCAAGTAAGGGCAGGCTGGCACAGACACTGGGCACTTTTATCTGCCGGGCAAGTCGCGGAGTTGCGAAGGGGGGATTAGTCAATCCTTCATCGGCCTGTTTGACATGGGCCACTTCTGGCCTGTTGCACAACGTAGCCGTCATCAGCTGCTATGGCAGACCGAGGTCGACATCTGGGCAGCCGTGCCTGTGATTCGGAACACTCCACATGCATGTAAAAGAATCCAGCGAGCAATATCAAATTCCTGGGACACATTCGTCTCACCTCGTCCTTCTTCCAGTTTCCCGGCGATTCTTCCCCTTGTGTAGTCATCCAAATATTGTCTCCGGGCCGTGTTCTAATGAAGGACACCACTGCAGTGAATCATAACTGCTCTCTCAATGACACACCTTGTGTTTTCTTGTTTCTTCAAGAGTCTCGTGTTGCATAGACAGTCCCCTCTTGCGCTATAGTCACGCTGACCTTACGCCATGTGACGTCCAGCTTTCTGTGCACGACTAGCAGACGTGGAGCAACATACTCCCACTCCTTTATTCATTCCCAACGAGTAGTTAACATGTTATGTTAATTTACCTATTTCGTCCTTAGGTTTTGCAGAGCAATGTTTTGTACCTATGTATTGAAATCCGTACTGATTCATTAGCAGCTTTAGTGGTGCGTAGTGAAAGTAATTATTTCTTCTGTTGTTTTACTATTCTTCTCAAATCAGTTTTGATTGTTTGTAACGAACTCCATAACCGAATGTTTCACCGAATGTATATGTTCTGAAGTGAATAGCTATCTGAAAGACTGGGTGAACGCCAAGTACAGTTTCTAATCTTCGCTTACTTGCAGTCAGAACTTGTTTTGTTATGGGCTGAATTACACCAGAAGATTATTATATAAGTCTTTAATGAGTGGAAATAGGCAAAGAATGTAAGGATATTGATATTTGTTTCCGTAACTAGCAACTATACGAACAGCAGAAGTTTCTGGCATAAGTAGTTTGAGGAGTTAAAGACTATATTACTCTCTAGTGTCATTGTACATGAAGGAGCGCATATGCCTAAGTCGTTAAGTAACCATCTCCACTATCAGGAAGACACCCAACAGGGTGCAACTTCAGATTTAAACAGACAGATATACGAGGGCGTGCTGAAAAGTGGTGCCTCCGAATTTCTTATGTACTTTTTAAATAAAACAAATGGTATTAAGATCCTACGTATTTATTGTTCATCTCTAAAAAATTTCAGCTGTCTGCCACTAGAGGAATCCGAACTGGAGCGTGTAAGATGGGGTGAGTGTGAGAAACAGTGTGCTGTAATCGAGTTTCGAATTCGAAGAGTTCAACCACATATGGAGCACTCTGTCCTTCAGCATGACAATGTCAGACCACAAACGAGGGCTACGACATCAGCATGAATACGACAACTGGGGTTCATTGTCATTTATCAACCTCCATACAGTTTCGACTTGGCCCAATCTGATTTTGATCTGTTTCCAAAACTTAAAGAATACCTTACCGGCCTTAACTTTGATAGTGATTGAGCGGCGCAAGCGGAGGTGATTCTGTGGATCAGCCAGAAATGTTAAACATTCTACGGTGACGGAATCAACAAACTTGTCTCTAGATGTGAGAAACGTGTTCGTCGCCAGAGTGACTACTTTGAGAAATAAATATTTAGACATGAAGAATAAAGATGTAGAATGTTAATAACGCATGTTCTGTTTAAAAAGCTTTAAGAATTTCCACATAAAAGTTCAGAGGCATTGCTTTTCAACAGGCCCTCGTATTTGACAGCTGGTGCTTGAGAACTATTCCTCAGTTCACAAACGTGAAAATCGAACGAGAAATTACGCCGTTTGACGGCTGTTCATGCCTCAATGCATTACAAATTTTCTGCGGTGGCTATCTAATGAAGCAGCTGTAATAAAATTAATCGTTTTGTTCTTTTCAGACAAAGGGTGCAACGAACTGAGACATTATTTTCGCAAGAAGCTTTTTACTCTATTGGTAGAACATTCTGAGTCATGATGCTGCAAACATTTCGAATATATCAGTCTATTTGGTATTTCGATTACTATAAAGTTATAAACAGTTTTGCGTATAATGAGAATTATTACTTGCAGCTTTGGAGTTATACCTCTGCAAAAATAATTAGAGGAAACCAGTTATCACAAAAAAGGAAGAGAAACGGCAAACTGTATATAATTTGTAAAAAACATTACGTACTAAAATAAATCTGTTTTTAATTCTACAGGACGGGAAATATCGCGAAGTAGTCAAAGTATTTACAGTATTACCTCTGAAGGTCCTTTGTCAAATGAGTGAAATGCGCTTGGTGAAAAGGTTTCTCAGTTATTGTTACGTTATGCATTTATTTCACTTGGCAATATTAGTAGTACCTTCGTGTTCTTTTTCACATACAACCCACCGTCCTTAGCGGTGCTGTTTACAGTTAACATTAGAATGTGGATGTACAGGTGGTACAAATTATGAATATCAGAAACATAGTTACTTGAATAAAGTTATTCCTGTTAGTATTGGGTTAGTTCTTTTGTCATAATATGACATTCCTGTAAACGGGAGGCATGGCAGCGTTATCGAAATAAAGGACGCTAAATGATGCCAGGAAGAACAAGAAATAGAGTGTAAATGTACGTAGAACACTGAATGAAAAAAAGAAAACAGAAATAGACGGCGGTGATTATTGCTGGGAGAGTGTTGATAATATTACAGAGGCCGTATTTCACTGTTAGACACAAGGAAGACAGCTGGCATTGCCCTACAGTGAATCTAAACTAGTAGTAAGAAGATGGAAATAATTGGACAAGTTTTAACGAACCATCGACGACAGGAGAATCTCAGTCACTGTGGTTTTGTACACACACGCACACACACACACGCACACACACACACACACACACACACACACACACACACACACACACACACACAAACTGTGTGGTTATAATTAAACTTTCCCTATTTAATACAGTGTAACACAGAAACTAACTACGGTACGAAGACCAAACCAGGTAGAATTAACATCAAAGACATGAGAAGGAGAAATAAGGCAGAATCAGTTCAATTGAAACTCTTTTAATGCGCTGCTACGGTACGTGATACCATTACACACCGGTACCATTACTGCTACGAAAGGGGCTAAATATAGAGCCTATCAGTGTCCAGAAGAATCTGAAAGAGCGGGATTGCCTTCTGCACCGCAGAACGAATCATTTCTGTAGGTATGATGGCTACCTCTCTTGACATACTGCGCATCAGATCAGCTCATGTGTGAGAGTTTCCCTGGTAAACCCTATTCTTCAGGTAGCCACACATCCAGAAATCATAGGGAGTGAGATCAAGTGATCGCGCCTGCCAAGCATTCGGAAATGACCGACTGATAATTCGATAGTTTCCTACTGTCTTTCGGAGAAGCAGGTGAACTTCACAAGCGATGTGCGGTGGGGGCCCCATCTTGCATGAAAACTGTTGAGTTCAATGCGTCTCTATCCTGTAGGGCGAGTATGACATGCTGGCGAAGCATATCGCAGTAACGCTCGCCAGTCACACCACACGTCTTTGATCGTTCAAAAAAGAATTGGCCAGCGATGAACGTGTCAGTGAAGCCACACCATACTATGACACGTTCACCGTACACAGTGACTGGAGGCGAAGATCCCCACACTCGGCAATTCTGTGTGTTCACCTCCCCCGTCAGAGAAAAATGGGCTTCGTCTGTATATAGGACGGTCCAGGACCAGCCCTCGTCACCTTCAGTCCTTAGAAGAAAGTGGAGAGTAAAGTCAACAGGTTGTTGTGCGTCCTGTGGTGTAAGCTGCTGTACGAAATGGATCTTGTACGGATACCATTTGAGAATGGTTCGAAGCACCTTCAGTACAGTGGACCACGGGATGTTGAACTGTGGTGACACAGCACGCACACTGCCTGACGATCGGTAATTGCTCGCAGCGTTGTCTGCAATAGCGACAGCGATTACACCAACCACCTGTGGTGCAACTGGTCGTTGGCCTCTTCCCGGAGCGACGCCCAGTTCTCCAGTTGATTCGAACTTCTTCATCATGCTCCACACAGTAGATGGAGAAAGAAGACACTTCCGTAATCTTTTCAGCCCGCGAAATTCTCAAAGTGCAACTGCTGCATTCCTTTTGTTTTGATAATAGACCTTCACCAATAATTCCCTGCTCCTTTTGTCCAAGCCCATGTTCAAACGTCAACAAGTGCACTGCGACTGATCAGGTGTGTGAGATTATGAACCACGATGACTGATTACGGCATCTGGTGCCCATAGTTGGAGGTAGATGATGGCTCTCTGACGAATGGAAATCATGCACCCCATAATCTGGACATTAATGCAACCAAGTTTGGTAATCGTACGGTAATTAGTTTCCGTGTTATAACGTGTTAAACAGCGAAAGTTATATACAGGGTGTTACAAAAAGGTACGGCCAAACTTTCAGGAAACATTCCTCACACACAAATAAAGAAAAGATGTTATGTGGACATGTGTCCGGAAACTCTTAATTTCCATGTTAGAGCTCATTTTAGTTTCGTCAGTATGTACTGTACTTCCTCGATTTACCGCCAGTTGGCCCAATTGAAGGAAGGTAATGTTGACTTCAGTGCTTGTGTTGATGTGCGACTCATTGCTCTACAGTACTATCATCAAGCACATCAGTACGTAGCATCAACAGGTTAGTGTTCATCACGAACGTGATTTTTCAGTCAGTGCAATGTTTAGAAATGCGGAGTTGGCAGATGCCCATTTGATGTAAGGATTAGCACGGGGCAATGGCCGTGGCGCGGTACGTTTGTATCGAGACAGATTTCCAGAACGAAGGTGTCCCGACAGGAAGACGTTCGAAGCAATTGATCGGCGTCTTAGGGAGCACGGAACATTCCAGCCTATGACTCGTGACTGGGGAAAACCTAGAACGACGAGGACACCTGCATTGGACGAGGTAATTCTTCGTGCAGTTGACGATAACCCTAATGTCAGCGTCAGAGAAGTTGCTGCTGTACAAGTTAACGTTGACCACGTCACTGTATGGAGAGTGCTACGGGAGAACCAGTTGTTTCCGTACCATATACAGCGTGTGCAGGCACTATCAGCAGCTGATTGGCCTCCACGGGTACACTTCTGCGAATGGTTCATCCAACAATGTGTCAATCCTCATTTCAGTGCAAATGTTCTCTTTACGGATGAGGCTTCATTCCAACGTGATCAAATTGTAAATTTTCACAATCAACATGTGTGGGCTGACGAGAATCCACAAGCAATTGTGTAATCACGTCATCAACACATATTTTCTGTGAACGTTTGGGCAGGCATTGTTGGTGATGTCTTGATTGGGCCCCATGTTCTTCCACCTACGCTCAAAGGAGCACGTTATCATGATTTGATACGGGATACTCTACCTGTGCTGCTAGAACATGTGCCTTTACAAGTACGACACAACATGTGGATCATGCACGATGGAGCTCCTGCACATTTCAGTCGAAGTGTTAGTACGCTTCTCAACAACAGATTCGGTGACCGATGCATTGGTAGAGGCGGACCAATTCCATGGCCTCCACGCTCTCCTGACCTCAACCCTCTTGACTTTCATTTATATATATATATATATATATATATATATATATATTATTCTACAAGTAAAACTAAAGAATAAAGTCCATATAAACATAGGTCCGCAAATGTTTAGTTACGGAGTAACGGCTAATAAAAGATTTTACCTGAAATTTAGCAACTTCGCTAATATAAAGCCATCACAAAACTGTACGAGGTTAAAGTGTAGAACGATTTCAATTTATTTTGCTGTTATTGATCTGGTGAATCTAATGAAACATGTCCCAGACGTGTATATGCAGTAGTTTTCCAGAACATCCAGAGATGCAAAGAAGTAATATTGTTGGACTGTTGCATGTGGGTTTGGTTCAGACCATAGGTGCACGATATGTAAATTGTTTATAGCATCTCGAGTAAACTGTGCCTCATCAGTAAGTAAAATGTTTTTGTGCAACCACCGATTAGTATTTAAACGTTTGCACAACTCCAAGCGAAGGCAATGTCTCCCGGATGTAAACGATGATACAGATTACTGCACTTTAGTGTACGCCATACCTTAGTTTGTGAAATGCCTAATCGTTGGGAGGTACGTCGTATACAGGTACCTGGGCTACGTCGAACAGAATCCATAATATCCTCATCATCGTCTTCACGTATCAATCACTCGTACTGATTATGAACGCTCGGTACAGAATCTGTCTCCCGCAACATTCCAAATACTTCCCTAATGGTTCGTGCATTCGGAATCCCCCGAGTTGGATAACGTACGCGATATTCGTTAACTGCAGCAGTAGCATTAAAATCACATTTGCCATAAATAATCACTATATCGGCGTATTCCTCTGTCGTGCATTTGAAAGGAGTCCCTATTTCATAAATAATCTACAAACTACAACAGTTACTGTGTGTTTTCACTTAAATACACTCTTCTTCTTATGTTCTTTCACTGAACTATACAGAAAACTAACTCCTTTCAACGTTAGGAAACGACTGAAACAACTCACTAACGGTTACCAACAATGATATAAACGTTTCTACTTTCTTAATGGAAAGTAAACAAATTTACTTCTGTAATAATCTTTGCTTCTCTGGATGTTCTGAAAAACTACCGCAGATACAAGTCTGGGACATGATTTATTAGATTTACCAGATCAATAACCACAAAATAAATTGAAATCGTGCTTTAATTTAACCTCGTACAGTTTTGCGATGGCTTCAAATAAACGAAGTTGCTAAATTTCAGGCAAAATCTTTTATTAGCCGTAACTCTGTAAATAACATTTGCGGACTTATGTTACTATGAAATTTTTTTGTAGACGAAAATGTTAAAATATTTGCATATTTTCCATTGGAATTCTGTCATAGACAGCAAAGGACTTGAAAAACATTTGGGTAGAAGAGATATTGTCTTGAAAAGAGGTTATAAAAACAATATGAAAAAGTAAATGAAGGGTAATTGATTCTAGTGGAATTAAATCGGCGGTGTTGAGAGAATTAGATTGCGAAATGAAATATCAAAAGTAGAGGTAAAGAAGGCAGAAGTAACCATACAAGGCTACACATTGGACTAAATACCTTCAGAAATGGCTTCCTTGTATTTAAATTCATGAACATTGAATACAAATTTAAATATTAGGAAGCCATTTCTGAAGGTATTTTGTCTAACGTGTAACCTTGTACGCAAATGAAAGGTGGAAGATAAGCAGTTCACACAAGAAAACAATAGAAGCTTCAGAAATGTGAGGCTGCAAAGAAATCATAGAAATTAGATGGGTAGATGGATGGTTCAAATGGCTCTGAGCACTATGGGACTCAACTTCTGTGGTCATCAGTCCCCTAGAACTTAGAACTACTTAAACCTAACTAACCTAAGGACATCACACACACCCATGCCCGAGGCAGGATTCGAACCTGCGACCGTAGTGGTCGCGCGGTTCCAGACTGTATCACCTAGAACCGCTCGGCCACTACGGCCGGCGATAGATGGAGAAACTAGTGAGGTAATAATGATTCGAATTCCGGAAAATGGATTTATGTCAAAACGTGACTAAAAGAAGGGATTTGTTGATAGAACACACCCTGAGTTATCAAGGAATCGTCTGTTTGGTAATTGAAGGAATTGTGGAGAGTAAAAATTGTAAAGGGAGACCAAGGCATGAGTACAGTAAGCGGGTTCTAATGAATGTAGGCTAAAGTAGTTCCTCTGAGTTGAAGTAGCTTACACAGGATAGACTAGCTGTATCAAACAACTCTTCAGACTGAAGAATACAACAGCAGATTTTAGTTATGAAATGAGAATAAATGACTGATATTTACTTAGAGGTGTTGAAAACAACAGAGTATATAAACTTATGAAGAAAACAGACTGCCACGACAAAAAGAAAACAAAATTATAATTGACAGAAACGTACTAAGAAGAGCGCAGTGACATACCACCACTGTCAGCTTGTTTTTATGGAGTGCAGCCTTGGGATGATTATCCTCATCGCAAAAAGCTAAGAGCGGAAATTGCTGTAAGCAACCAGTCAGTGAGGTCGCTACCGCGCTTTGCAAGGACAGCTTCTTCGCCGAGGGAGTATACATTAGTTATTTCTCCATAAACCTTTCATCCCCAGAGAGTAAAGCGAGGTTTTTTTCGTGGCTAAGTAGATAAGCGAGGCGCGAAACGAGAGCTGCAGGCGGGAACCCGCTGTCCGGAGAACGAGCGGCTCGTTAAGAAGGCGGTGTAGCGGTCGCAGCAGGCGGTGACGTGGTAGCGTGCTGGCCTATTATTTACGTTAAAAGAGGCGGCCCCGCCGTCTTTACGGCACGGCGACAGCTGTGTCACGGCCGGGGATTACGTCGGCGGGTTTAGGAGCGCCTGGCCACCCCTGCCCAGCCGCCCAGCTGTAAAAGCCTCCGACCGGCGCCGGAGATTACATATATTAGGCCCGAGTCAGTACCCGTACCTACGGGGAAACAGATATAAATAAAAGGAAGACGCACTCTCCGGAAATACGGGTATCGCCGTGACACATGTTGACGCCCGGCGGCCTACGACGGGTTCCGGTATGTCTGAAGCTCCCAAAGCAGTTCACGTTGGCCCAAGCAGCTTCCTAGCGCTGAATCGTTTGCGTCTGCTTGCACAGAAAAATCGGTGCGTCACTGCTCATCAATTAAAATATGGCGTTACGCTGTAACGGATACACAATACAGCGATCTATGTATTGTAATTCTCTGAGGAACGCAGTCTGAATCACAACTCTCATAGTGTTTCTGATAAGCAGTATCAGGTAATACAGGTCATCATCATATTTAGAAATGAATCTAAAAACTTAAAATTTGCTGTAACTACAGAGATATTATCACTTCTTAATATGAAAGTTATTAATGACTGTGAGACGCTGAAGATTTAGTTTCCCTAAAGAGTGTCTCGTTTACTTCGGTGATGTGTACCACTCGCAGTGCTGTGAATGTGGATGGGACTGACGCATCTTGACGTGTCCACATTACCTGACCCAGCTTGTGGAGTAATTATTTATTTACTTACTGTCTGCATTTTTTTCTTTTTCTGGCATTATATATCCTAGGAATTTGTTCTGCTACTATCAGTAATTTCAAGATCGTAGCTGACCCTTCGAACCATCCCAAGTACTAAAATTGCTACTGTTTCTGCATATATTCAAACCTTTAATTTCCTCGTACCTCTCCTCGACCATAATACTCATGTATGAACAACACAGCAGTAATACTTTTTCCATCACAGAAAAGTCCTTTCTCACCCATATCCTCGCTCTGGCGCCTTTACCAAAGCCTTCCCAGTAGCAGGAACCCGACTGATGCATTCACAGCATCAGAGAACTAAATAACAACCCGAGCTTCAAAAGACAATTAATGACATATTTATTGAAACAGCAGTAACGTGAATGTAGACTTTTCCGACTATACTATTGATGAAGACCACACGGATTTCCAGACGGGTGGCAACGTTCAGATACCGCGACGTTTCAAGATCAAGAGTGTGAATCATCGACAGATGAACACAGTTACAGGCCAATAGAGGTTACGTAAATCTGTTGTAGGATCCTGAATGACAGCGATTCCAACATACAGATTTAGATTTTCCTACTTTCCTTAAACTGCCTTAGGTAAATGCTGGCATGGTTCCTTTGAAGAAGACGTCACCGATTTCATTGTTGATTCTTTTCCATTCCGAGCTTACGCTCCATCTCTAATGACCTCTGCACTTACATCTACATAGTTACTCTGCAGTTTACAAGTAAGTGCTAGGCAGAGGATTCATCGAACCACCTTCTCTACCATTCCGTTCTCTAGTAGCTCGCAGGAAAAGCGAACACTTAAACTTCTCCGTGTGCATTCTGATTTCTCCTGTTTTGTTAAGACGATCATTTCTCTCTTTGTAGGGGAGCGCCAACAAAATATTTTCGCAGTCTGAGGAAAAATTTGGTGATCGAAATTTCACGAGAAGATCCTGCCACAACGAAAAACGCCGTTACTTTAGTAACTTCCACCCCAACTCGAGTATCATATCCGTAGCATTCTCTCCCCTATTTCGCGATACTACAAAACGAGCTGCGTTTCTTTGAAGTTTACGATGCCCTCCGTCCATCATATCTGATGCAGATCCCACACCGCAAAGTAATATTCCAGAAGAGAGGGAAAAGCGTAGCGTAGGCTATCTCTTTAGTACATCTGTTGCATTTTCTAAGTGTTCTGCCAAGAAAGCACAGTCTTTCCTTTGCTTTATCCTCAATGTTATCTTGGTGATCGTTTCAATTTAAATTATTCTTAACTGTGATCCCTAAGTGTTTCGATGAAGACCTCGTCACCGAAGGAGAGTTAAACCCAATACTTACTTCTTATTTGTAGAGTTGTAAAACGTGTCTCATACTTGCTTCTTATTGCGACACAATCTAACGGTTACAACCGTGTAATTTTTCTTTAAACAGCAGTCCACACGAATAAATCTGCTGTTTCTTTACATGCGGTTACTCGTACTTTAGGTACCTGGGCTACGCACGGCTCTGTTTTAAAAAGAATTGCTCGATCTGGTCATAGGATCGAGCCGCGCACGTTTGCTTTGATGCCCCGCAGGTGATTCGCTGCAGACAGTAAGCTATAGCTGTGATACTGCAGTCATATAGACTATGCATTGGATAGAACTGAGAACTAACAATATACGCAGAAACACAAAATAAAAGTTAAATGAATAATTCAGTACCAAGGGTTCTATTCTGTCGTCTACAGTTGATGAATAATTACGTTGAATAATGTTTATTCAAGAAAGGACATCTCAAATAAACAGGAAGTGGTCCTACGACATTCAGTTAAAGCAGAGACAGAAAAATACCTTTATTAAACTCGGTTAAGTTATGTTGAGAGGATTACGACATTGGTAGCAAATCCTCAAACTAAGTTGTGATCAAACATACGTGAATTAAGTTTATTTTGTAATCACAGTACACGAAGCATTCATTAGCACAAACACTTCAGGGTTCAACATGATGATTCACAAATTGACACAAGCAATACAAAGGATATTAACTTCTACTCTTTCTATTCTCAGTTCTTTAATAAAAATGGGAAAAGTTAGATCCCTACTCTGGAGCAAAATCAGACCTCTCGCAGTATAAAGTGCCTTGATAAATTAAAATATGGTAGCGGTAATTCGCCGCCCAGACCCTATCAGCCACTCCATCAAAAACCGCGCAGTACCACAGGCAACTCTGCCTCCCATCAGAGTGAATGTCCAAGTGCTCCTTTCCAGGTTTAACCGAAAAGTATCCTCAACTGTAAAAGTCTCATAGTGTACTAGAAGCTATCACCTATACATCCGAATCATGCTCATTACCAAAGCAGGTTTGTCTTCTTCCAGTACAAGCGCAAAAGTTCAGAATTGCTCCTTTGATCTCTTCACTCTAAAAGTCCCAGTCAGTACTTGACTCCTATATAGTTCCGCTTGCGTCTGCATTTCCATTGGCTGAAGGCTGTCCCCACAAAAATACATCGTCCTTACCCTCTCCAGACATGATTTGACTCAACATGACCACTTCCCAGACTAAACTAACATTACAACAATATTTAAATAAAGAAATGTCATAAATATTCGCTACAGTCAGACCATTTACAATAAATACAACTAATAGCTGAACCATAAATAAGAATCCAGCATTCTTGCTCAAACCCATTCAACTTAAATGACAATGAACTGTCGTTAAACATTGTTTAAACAATTATTTATGGCTTCCTGACAGTAGCGTCTTTTGGTTCTCTTTTCAGTTTTGGCATACACTAACAAGCGAAGTTGACTATTTTTAAATTAGACAGTTTTAATAGCACCTGCAATCAAAATTTGACTGAAATTACAGGCAAATACACAAGTATGAGAAAATGTGAGGTATTCATGCCAAAGTCATTTGATGCGTAACTGTGGAGAATACGATGTTCTGACAAATATTTGCCTAGTAAAAATATGTGAAAGATGTCAGACGTCAATAAATAAAACAGATGCAAATGAGTGGTTTTCAGGAATGATATCTATCGTCAATGCTATTAGCTGAGATATCTTTTGTTGGAAATGCATCAAGAATTTACAAGTTGTTAATTGAAAGGTATATTGTGAAAATGTTTATTGAGTGTGAAGTATTCACTTCTGTAGTTTTAAAGAAGTTGAAATATTGTTGTGTCATTGGATACTCCCCATTTTTCTGGGATTGCGGATGTATTCAGATTTTCTTTAATACTTGATTGTAAGTTGTCACAGATTCTCAAATGGCTGTAAGACGCCATCTTTCAGCTTGTTTGACATTCTGCCGTTTTTGGTGCATCTCCTGCACAAAAGTCAGTCTGGGAATAGCCGTCCAAATTCTCAGCTTTGGGCTTCATCTGTTTCCGGCCGTGCTGCTAGTCTCTGGATCTACCTGGCCTGTACCGTTTGCTGCGGCATGCCCAGCCGCGGCGCTTTGCCTGGGGCGGGCTGACCGCGCCCTGAGCGACAGGCACCCACAAGCAAATTCATCTTACTTCCTATCAACTCGAGACTGCAAGTCCCTCGTCCACATACGCGTAGCGGTACAATATGATCTGCTCGTAAAATGAAAATCTCCGCTACAGTAAACAAAAGAGATTTAGCAGGGTTCCTGTGAAACTCTGGACGCTCTGTTCGTCTACGAGATCCAGAGCACCGTAGATGGCAGCACCCACGTCGATGCCGTGTTCTTTGATTTATGGAAAGAATTCGATACAGTTGCGCCCTGTCGTGATGAAAATACGAGCTTACGGAATACCTAACCAATTTTGTGACTGGGTTCAGAATTTCGTGTCAGAGACGGCCGCACAAACTTCTCAGCGGGACGAAATCGACAAACAGTAACTACTGGTGTAGCTCATGGATGTGTTATAGCGCTGTTACTGTTCGAAACACACAGTAACCATCTATTGGATAACTTCAGAAGCTCCGTACTTCTATTCTCAGGAGACGCTTTTCTAATATAAGAATGTTACTGTGCTTGAAACAGCAATGAAATGCAGGAAGTCTTTTAAAGGATCGACGCTTCGTGAAAGGACTGCCAGTTGACCTTCAACGTATTGCTCGTAAATGGGTGGAACGATCCATTGCTGTGACTCACTAAAACAACAGCAACCGGAACATACATAAGAGTATGCATCTGGAGTAACCTGAAGTGGAGCGACCACATAAAGAAGTTGTAGGAAAAGAAAATGCCAGGCGGAAATTCTTTGAAATAATCTGCAGGAAATGAAATACATCCACGGAAATAGTGCCTTTGGAAACATCTCTTTGATTGATTTTTGAGTATTGCTCGTCAGTCTGGGATCCATAACAGAGAGGATTAGCAGTGAAAGCAGAGTGGAAGCTGAGAAGCGAGTTTCCACGCGGCTTCGTGTAGCAAGGGCGAGAGCGTTACGAAGGTGCTCTAAGAGCCCAATGGTAGAGACTTCAAGAGAACCATTGTGCATTATGCGGAGAATTAATATCGAACATCTGAGGGCGCGAGCTATAGAAAGTCAGGCAACGTATTACTTTCTTTCAGACATATGTGAAATGACTAAATACTATTTTCTAACGGAACAGGACGCGGGGAAATGTGGTATTGTTGGAATTACCCTGCACCACATAATGATTGCAGAATATACAAGGTGAGTCGTAATTAATTGCGAAAAGAGACACGCTTGAAAGTATTCGATAACGGAAGCAAAAACGTTCTAATAAACATGATGATTCTAAATTGCGTTGTTACGAACTCCCACAAACGTCAGTGCATAATATTGTCCCAGTTAGGACAAACGTACTTGAAATGTGAACTTTTCGATTATATACCCATCTACATGGGCTCAAATATGACGTAGAGCCACATGTTGTTCATGAACCACCACATTAGCCACGTTTGTCATTGAATGTCCGGTTAAGGGTACTAGGTGTTTGTCTCATTGGCCCACAAAGGCCCACAAATTCTTCCGAGAAAACTTGATGAACGAGTGTATCTTCCTTTTCTATTCCGGAATTTTACAGGGCTGATTGAAGATGTTCCCTTTGCGCAACGTTTGGGAATGTGGCACATGCATGAAAGTGCATCGACACATTTTGCGTCTATTGGAAGACGACGTACAACGCACCAGTACGTCGAGCAGAGCCTCCAAGATCACGTAATCTCAGTCATCCGGATTTTTCTGTCTGGGGTCATCAGAGAAGTGAAATGTGAGACACTCTTGTTGATAAAATTGAAAAACTAGAACAGTGAAATGCACAGTCTTGTTAAGATTTGCGAGACGATGTGTGTTTCAAAGAATTCATAACTCATTACAGAGACGAGTGAAGTACAGCATCCAAATGCAAGAACGACACGTGGAACGGCCGGTCGGAGTGGCCGCGTGGTTCTAAGCTCTACAGCGTGGAACCGAGCGACCGCTACGGTCGCAGGTTCGAATCCTGCCTCAGTCATGGATGTGTGTGATGTCCTTAGGTTAGTTAGGTTTAATTAGTTCTAAGTTCTAGGCGACTGATGACCTCAGAAGTTAAGTCGCATAGTGCTCAGAGTCATTTGAACCATTTTTGACACGTGGAACACCTTTCAGCGAAGTGCAGTAGACCATAATATGCAGCCTGAGGAACCAGTAGGGCACTTTTTGTTAAGATGGGTCACGTGAATTTTGTGAGCCCAATTTGAAAGGTACTGAATCCAGAATCACACATTTTATGTGGATACTGAAATGATTGGTAGCTCGAATCCATATTGTCATTCAAAAGATTCATTTGCGACCATATCTACAGGAACGTCTTTGATTCTGTTATCGTACACTTCCACTCTTTCATTTTTCACTAATAATTTTGATACGCCCTGTAGATTTAGATAAGAATATAAGCAATAGTGTATGTGATTTTCATTTCACTACAACCGAGCGAAGTAAAGCAAAGCTCCCGTGATAATTAGGGTCCCTCTAATTCGTTAGAAGTTGGAAATCTGATCGAATACTGCCATATGAATTAACTTAAACACTCAGTTTAAGAACTTCTCTATGGTAGCATAATGTATACATAGGATAGTAGTCACTTAGCACAGACACAAAATTACTGCTTCGAAACACATTTGCAATCGCCTTACCTATAAGATTAAGATTTATATTATTTCCATGAATTAACCGTACCAGACACATATTCACGCACCTTGTACTTCAAGGTACACCGCCTGCACTAATATCATTCATAGTATTAATTGAAACAATTAGAAACGCTATTCGACCAGGCACATTAGCAGTACGATTCGCACGAAATATAATTGCTGGATATTTACTGCTAACTTTATTAGGAAATACAGGACCATCCATAGCAATAATCGCAATCTCATTTCTAATTATTGGACAAATACTTCTACTAATCCCAGAATCAGCAGTAGCTGTAATCCAAGCTTACATTTTCTCAGTTTTAAGAAACTTATATTTTAGAGAAGTGTACTAAACTTATGTTAACAACCCACTAAAACCACCCATTTCGCCTAATAGATCATAGACCTTGACAAATAACAGCAGCAGTTGGAGCATTAGTAGTACTATCAGGATTACCAAAATGATTTCACTTATGTAATATTAATCTACTTATCATTGGATTTGGAATCACCTTACTAACAATAATCCAATGATGACGAGATGTAATACGTGAGCCGGCCCTGTGGCCGAGCGGTTCTAGGCCCTTCAGTCTGGAACCCCGCTGCTGCTACGGTCGCACGTTCGAATCCTGCCTCGGGCATGGATGTGTGTGATGTCCTTAGGTTAGTTAGGTTTAAGTAGTTCTAAGTCTAGGGGACTGATAACCTCAGATGTTAGATTCCATAGTGCTTAGAGCCATTTTAACCATTTGTAGCACGTGAAGAAACATACGAAGGATTACACACAGGATTTGTATCTATTAGATTTCGATGAGGAATAATTTTATTCATTGCATCATAAGTATTATTTTTCGTATCATTCTTCTAAGTCTTTTTTAGTGGAAGACTAGCGCCAACAATTGAATTAGGAATACTGTGACCACTTCTCTCCCTAATACTTTAGGTATGAAGTCTAATTTTTCACATAATTATAAAACATGTGTGACACCTTTGACGTTGCTGGTTGGGATGGTAGACAGGTCTCCAGCCAAAGTATGGGTTGCACTTAACGTCAGCATATGAAACTCATTTAGTTAAAACATGCTGTGACGTAAGTCTTATACTACAGGCCTCACGTATTGGTGAATCTGTCCACCGGAGGAGGAAACCCTATGTCTGTAGACAATGTCCTATTCTCAGCGTCCTATCACCTCCTTCTATCAGTGTGGCTGGCATGGGATATTCTATGCCTGAGTGGCTGTTTCTTTTTTTACCACTTCCACCAATTCGTTTTCCCATTAATTCATGATTTATTTGCTAGATAATTGGATTACGGCGTGCAAGGGGACGGCATACCAAATTACAACACCATCTTTACACGGTTCGTTGGCCGCTTTGCCGGCTGTGTCGCTTTTCCGCATCCCGACATGTTGTGGTACCTAGTAAAAGACCATCTTCTAGCCTTGATTTTGGATCTGCAGTAAGGCATTGTGGATGCTCTGAATAATTTTGTTTATGGGAAACATTTGTTGTATCACTTGTAGGCAACAGAACGAGTCAGATCAGATGAGAAACTTCCTACTGTGATGCTTGCGTACCTTCTCCAGTGCCTTCAGGACTCCATATACCTCCCGATCGTAACTATTTTACTGATCCGAGAGGTGAAATCTGAAAACCCTATCAGGAAGTTCTGCTGAACAGTGGAGTGCATTCCCTGCTTATGTCCATTTCTATATACTCGCATAACTATAAATCTTGGTACATTTTTAAAGCTGAAGAAAAAGCTTTTCAAAATTTAATTGGGAGTACATGATTTGTCGCACTCTGCCAAGTTTAAAAGCACTGAGGTGGTAGTGTGTTCCATCCCTGGCTGCTTATCCTGAAGTCTGACACATCCAGATCCGTGTGACTTTCTTTGGCGCTTATCATGAATGGCTTGGTCGCACGTGACCAGTTTCTGAACATTTGCTCAGAGTTTGCCATGTCCACCACATTAAGTGCCAGTGATTCAGGGAATGCCAATATCCTCAGATCCGGTCTTTCCATAAGAAGCCGCATTCTTACTTTGCTTCTGGACACAACGTTATTTGAGGTGGCCAACATGAATGAGGCACCCAGTATAGCGATGCCATTTTGGCTGAAGTTAGAAGCCCAGTTAATTCAGTCAATCAGATCGTTACTCCCGCTGCTATTGGTGACTATGCTGCCATTCTCCAGGTACCATAGGTTAGTCTGGCCTCTCTACAGGTACTCCTGTGATGAAGTTGAATTCGGGGCACACAAACCACCCATTAAGGCAAGATCCATAGCTCACATCGGAGGATAAAAAAGTATTGAAAACAAAACGGCAGACCTTGATAATAAGGTTGCAGAAGCCTCTGATGCGTTTTTGCATTTAGGTCAGTTGAAGAAAACTGTTGGGTAAACTGCAAAAGAAATAAACTGAAGATTAAGAATGGATTGGCTCGTATACAGTGAAGTAAATAACTTTAGAAACTAAGCATCCGAGGTATCTGAGTAAAGTCTCCAATCAGTTTTTATCGCTACTTTTGGCATGTAGGAATGAAACACGGATTTTCAATACGAAAACTATTCAAAAACTGAAGTTTACTCCGGCCAGAATGGATGGATGTACATGTTCGTTACTCATACTATGAAAGACAACTAAAACAGTTAAATGGATAAAGCGACAGACACATGTAGAAGACGTAATTATGAATGTAATGGGAAATGATAGGGAGATGGGTGGGACATGTGCCCATGCGAATGAACAGTAAACGAACCAATGAACCTCTTCGCTTGATTCCAAGATATATGAAAGAATCAAGAATAAGCACTAATACAAGCTGAGGAGATGACTTTCGAAACAACGTAGGGGTGACACTTAGGCGTATGAATGAATACCATAACACATGGAAAGGTGTAAAGGGGGAGGGCCTTATCAGAGAGTACTCTAAAACATGTTAGTAAACACAGGAAGGTATTCACATATGTAGAGACTGCAGAAAGTAAGCTACATATGTCGCCCCACGCTTAGGTCATTGCGCAACTAGAGTGGCGCATTGTCGGAACAGACTACAGCTTCCGGATTTCCTGAAGACACAGGTGCAACACAGGTTGAGAGTAAAACGATGCGGCAACGTGAAACTTTCTCCAAATTTGAAGAAAGCGGAACATAACATTTATTGTGTGCTAAACGTTTAAATTCACCGTGAAAATCGCGCAGCATTAGGTCCAAATGCAACATCGTATCCAGCATCAGTAAAATGATTCCAACAATTCAGCCGCGCGGGATAGCCGCGCGGTCTTGGGCACCTTGTCACGGTTCGCGCGGCTTCCCACTTCGGGGGTTCGAGCGCTCCCTCGGGCATGGGTGTGAATGTTGTCCTTAGCGTAAATTTAAGTTAGATTAAGTATTGTCTAAGTCTATGGTCCGTTGACCTCAGCAGCTTGGTCCCATAGGAACTTACCGCAAAATTCCAAAAAAATTCTAACAATTTGATACAGACCAAACACGCATGGGTGATGCTGATCGGGATGTGCAGATATTGTACCAAGCGATTTCCATCTTTTCAGTAAACTGAAAGAAGATTTGGGGTAAAAGATTTTTAATTGGCGAGGAAATTCTCGTATGGCCTCCTATCAAATGGACGGATTTCTATCGTCGAGAAATCAAACCTTTGGTGTAACGGTCCCATCTTTGTTTACATGACTTGTTCACTATGTTAAAAATTGTTTTATACACGGGTTGGGCATGGTTTAACACTCGCTATTTGAACAAATGCAAAGGGAAAACTATTCACTGCATGATTACCCATCTTTATAGGAATGGAACTTCCTGTCAGATTAAAACTGTGTGACGGACCAAGACTCGAACTCGGGACCTTTGCCTTTCGCGGGCAAGTGCTCTACCAATTGAACTACCCAAGTACGACTCACGACCCGTCTTCACAGCTTTCATTCCGCCAGTGCCTCGTCTCCTACCTCCCAAACTTCACAGAAGCTCTCCTGCATAGTTTCATATCAGCGCACACTCCGCTGCAGAGTGAAAATTTCATTCTTTATAGGAATGATTTTCAGACTACGCGGTGCCACATTTACTTTATTAGTAGTGTTAGTGCCATCCTTGCCGTGAGGCACCTGTACTGGTACGGTGACGTAGGGTTGACATACAAGCGTCAGTGTGCATTACAGGAGCATACGGTCAACATGAGTCTGTTGCCAGACTCATGTGGGCTCGTAAATCATTTTTATCAAAATAACAGTGCTAGTGCTCAAGCTCTTCGCGAGTATTAACACGTTAAAGGAATACAGAGAGCTCATTTTTTCGCATCGGGGTTGAAGAACATGATTCGGAAGTTCGAATTAACTGGCGTATTTGAGAATTATTGTCCTTGGGGTGTCCGACGGCCTGTTGTGCCACAAATTGGTGAAGAAGCTACTGCTGTAACGGCTGAGGATGCTGGACGCAGTATGCGATTTTCAAGCAGTGGACGAGATATGTCTCGACAGTTGAACATTCCATGTTCCATCGTTGTTTAGGGCAACAGTAGAACAATATCTATTGCGGTTCCAAGCAGCCGTGGATGCAGATGGTCGCCACATTGAGCAAGGTTTGTAACCCGTTACTTCAACACGGTACACAGTTTAAAATATTACGTTCTCATACGGAAGTTAAAGTGTATTTCTTTCAATGGTTAATTCCTTACTTCTCTTCCGCATGTTTTTACAAAAGTTTCCTGAAAGTTTCATTGTCTTTCGATTACTTGTTTTTCATGGGGGCCTTATGAAGTAGCGAAAGTTTAGTTGTAAACACTCTGTATCTTTCAATTTCAAGTACAGTGCTGCATTCAGTAAAAGCTACTTAGTCTGCCATAATAATGTGTAACTTACTTTTTGATGTTCCCTCGTGCTCCTATCGTGCCTCAGTGATTAAAAGAATTTTCAGACTTTTTTTTCAATACAGGCATTAAATTTCAGATTTACTCTTCAGTTCGTACATTAATTGCCAGAGTCAAATATTGCCCCTAGAAACGTTTTGTAGATTACAATGTGGGTTTTAAATCTCTATTTTGCAGTTACATAATAGAACTTAAACCTCCAAATGACTTCACGACTCTTCCAGGTATACAAAATTATTAGCAATATTAGCATTGACGACACTGTGCTGTGTGAAAAATTCTGCCTGTTGACTTTCATTCTTTTCTCACAGTCCACGTTCTCTTACTAATTTTGGTTCCCTTATTATTCCTACTGCACAGTTTCTAATACTATTTTCCTCTGTTAAGTTGAGTTTTATTTCAAAATTATGAGATTTTACTACAAAAAACCAGTTTGCCCTTAAGCCCGCTACGAGATTCAACTGTTGTAAGCAAGAAATATTTAGTAATTTTGAGGTTTAACCACTTTTATTGAGGTTCACATCAAACTTCACGCTGCCAAAGCAAACAATAATAATTGTTTGCTTCCAGCAGCTTCGGCCCTTCACCCTGCAATAAAATTCGCTTTCTAAGGTTACAAGGCTTTGAGAGAATTTCATATTACCTCGGTCTCTATGCGGGCAATGTGTTCCTCAGACGCCTCGTTGCGATTGCTTCAGAATGTCAAGTGGCGAGTCAGTACCTTGCGCACAGTCTCGTTGCATCTACATCATTGTCTCTCTGTTGTATAAAATTCGGAGTGAATCTTTCCGTGGATTGATTGCCTATTGTATATGTCTAAATGTTTTCAAAGGCATCCCACGCCGAAGATTTTAATCTCGGGCTTGAAATGTGTACGCCGTTATGCGTCATTCAACCGCACAAGTGTTCACAATCGGAGGAGCGCGCCACTTTCTCACGCTTTTGTTCCACTGGAACAAACAGATGCAAGCACCGTCCACTGGCGAACCGAGGGAGCTGGAACAATGCGCCAGCAGCAAAAGAATGTGTGCCTTACCTGCACTAAGATCATTTCTTCTTTCTGTAGAATAGCATTCAGTATCTTAGCATTTTCAGGCCACCTCGCCGTCCTGCCTTTCAATCATCTGAAAAAAATCGTAAGTCGTGCTAACTGTCTGGATCACGGTCAGTTGACCTGTAAGTACATTGTTGCATAGGAGCCACAGTCTGGAAACTTTAGCACCTCGTTAAGAACTACGACAGTCTTCACTGCAATTGATTTCATACACATACTGCCGTGAATTTACTGAAGCTTTCGTTTCAGGAACTTAAAATTATAATCATGTCCATAGTTGGAAAACTACAAAAATGCGTCAATGAAATGGATACTTGAATAACAATTCCCGTAACCAAGAGAAAGAAACGGTAGAGTCTGGTTATCAAATTAATGATAATCTATGTTTACATACAAACTTCGGGAACTACCATATGATGTATCGCGGAAGGTACGTTGTACCACTAGTACCTGCCCTACTTGCAAATGGAGCGAGGGAAAACAACTGTCAGCAGCCTTTCGTAAAAGCCTTGATTTCACTTTTCTTGCCTCCGCCATCCTTATGTCTGATGTATTCTGATGGCAACAGGATCGTTCTGCAGTCTGTCACAAATTACAGTTCTCCAAATTTTCTCAGTAGTGTTTCGCAAAACCAACGTGTTCTTTCCTCCACGTATTCCCATTTGCATTCCGTGGTAATCGCGTGCTGATCGTTCCTAATGGTAACAACTATAGCAGCACGCCTCTGTATTTCTCTGACGTCTTTCGTTAATCTATAACTGAAGGTGCAATCCGCAGGCCAAAGCTCATGACATTAAATTCATACAGTCCAAATGGTGTAATTACAGCTGTTTTGTGCTTATCTTCTTCAGCAATAGGTATTTGATAATAGGCCTTAAAGAGATAGATTTTAGAAAATATGTTTTTGCCTTGAAGAATACAATGGAAATCTTCTATTCTAGCCACAGTATAACGGTCGGGAATTGTTGTTTCATTTAACAGTCTATAATCTCCACACCGACGTATTGCGCCATCCTTCTTAGGCACAATATGGAGAGGACTTTCCCATGCAGATTTAGATGGTCTAATGATGCCATTGTCTAACATGAATTTATATTCTTGTTTTGCCATCGCCATGCGCTTTGGGTCAAATTCTCTTGCCCTTGGGATTGTATTTATTTCAGACTTACTATGACTTCTTTTACATTGACGCTCACAACTTCTGTATCGAGACCTGCCTCGATAACCAGTTGACAGGGCGGCCATTTGTTGCTATATGCCCAAAATTCTTTTCATCAAGTCACTCATTGTTATCGAAACATCCTGTTGGCTACAAGCACCACTTTTTGTGACGAACAATTCGTTACGGGGATTTATTTCTGTTATTCTGTCAGCCATTATAGCCAACTTTTCGAGTCCCTCGTCACTGACAATTAAAATGTTCCTTATAGGATCCGGAAGTTTTTCTAGCCAAAGTGTCTTTAGGACTTTTTCTGACACATCTACACCCGCCAAGGTTTGCATATTGCGTAATAACTGACTATGTTTTTAGTCTCCCAAATCAATTCCAGTAACTAATCTCTTAATACGCTTATCTTCACTTTCTTTGAAAATATTAAGTAGACGTTCCTTAGCCAACGAATATTTATTTGCATCTGTGCAGCAAATAATGTCACAAATATTCTCGATGTATTTTGGTTCTAATTGTGACACTAGGTGGTTAAATTTAGTTTCTTCTGTGACAATTTTGCAGTTGCTGAACTGTGCTTCTACTTGATAGAACCAGATTTCGGGTTTTCCACTCCAAGAAGGCGGAATTTTTATGCTAACCTTGTTTGCTTCCAGGCGATCTTCGGTAACGCTCCCGTTTGTCGTCATATCTTCTTATTATCACGTCGGGGTCACCAAATATAACTGCTGTAACGTAATATTTGCGGCAGTTCCCAAAAGATGTTGCTTGGCGATATTTAGTCAAATTTTAAATCACCAAAAACACACGCCACTTGGCCTGCTTAAGACTTCTTTATTGACTTACTTAGCAGCTACCCCAGAATCATCACATCTTTGCTACCAAAGAATAAACAAAAAAAATTAAAAATATTACATAATGTTATCAGTAATGAACTATAACTATTAAAGGTCTTAGCAACTTCATAAAATATAAAAATTCCATTTAGATTTCATCACTGTTGTCTTTACAAATATGACCTGCCGGCGATCCCAGACACTTGAGCAGAACTCAGGAATGGGCCGCACAAGTGTTCTGTATGCGGCCTCTTTTACAGATGAGCTACAGTTTCCCAGAATTTTCCCAATAAAAGGAATTCGACCAATCGCCTGCCCTACATCCGACCTCACGTGCTTGTACCCTTTCATGAAGCTTTGCAACGTTACGCCTAGATATTTAGTATAGATAATCCTATCAAGCAGCACAGTACTAATACTGTGTAAAGAAATTCCCTAATCATCTGCATTACCCTATAGCAAGCAGTCATTTATCCGACTAAATATAAATTGTAATTCATCCTCTTTCCTCCTACAGTTACCTAACGACCACACATTCCCGTAGAGCTTAGCGTACATCAGGAGACAGTGGCAGCATGATAGTATATGCATAACAGTGCGTAAAAGAATCTTTTTCGGCCAACAACCGGTTTAGAGGAAGTCTACGGAACAATACGACATTACGTAATTTGTCTAGGGCGTCCAGAGACCTTGTAAAAACAGCTAGACTCCCAAAGAGCATTCAGGTGCGAGATATTTCAACTTCCAGTTCGGCGCCATTGCGGTGCTGATAGTCTGTTAAGTTGAAGTGCATTGTGGTTTGTAAGAATAAAGAACGAACATTATATACACCGATCAGTAAGAACATTATGGCCACTTAACCACTTCCCGTCCAGACGATAGCAGTGTCACCTGGCAAGAAATATCTCGTAGTCAGACACACGAACGGTACATGTAGTAGCAGTGAGCCTGCTGTCGTTTGAAGAATGCGAAAGACGTGAGATCTATTAGAATTTGACCGAGGGTAGATTATAATGGGTTGGAGGATCGACCCGAGTATTTCGGAAACTTCACTAGTTGTCAGATGTTTGAGGAGTGCTATGGTGAGTGTCTCCAACACGGGGAGAAACCGAGGTGAAGCCACTTCCAGATGTAGTGGTATTGGGCGGCCACCCTCATTACAAATGTCGGTCGTAGCAGGCTGGGCAGATTGATAAAACGGGACAGGCGGCGAACTGTGGCGGAACTAACATGAGACTTTAAAGCTGGTCAGAGTAAAGTGTATCTGAACATATGGTTCACCAAATAAGTCCTAACGATGGACTTCCGCAGCCGACGACCCATGTGTGTACCAATGTTAACACCACAACATCGACAACTACGACTGAAATGGACATGTGGCCATCGGAAATGGATGTTGGCGCAGTTGCAGAGCATTGTGTGGTCTGATGAATCACGATCCCTCCTAACTCTCCAGATTTGAACCCGGTCAAACACATCTGGGAGTGATTGAACGTGGCGTCAGAGCTCATCGTTGCCCTCTCCGGAATTTGGGAGAATTAGTTGACTTATATGAGCAGATGTGGTGCCAACTCTCTCCAACAACCTACCAAAGCTCACGACGCGTCGCCGCTGTAATCAGTGCCAAAGGTGGACATACCGGCTTCAGGTAGGTGGTCATAATGTTCTCAGAGATCAGTGTATATACTGGTGCATACATACAGTATTTATTAGCTACTACTCTACTGCCTACACATCCAAGAGTATGTGAAAAATGGTGTAAACATATGCAGCATTTAATTGTGCAAATAAATTCGGGAAAGGAACTTATATTATCTTTCACAGTACCGTCGATATGTTTAGATGTTTAATATTAATAGTTGCTTTCCCTATTGCACTGCATTAACTTACATTTTTCTATAATCAGAGCAAGCTGCATTTTATTGTACCAAACACAAATTCTATTCAAGTCATTCTGTATCTTCCAGCAGATACCTAACGACGGCACATTCCCGAACACTGCATCGTCATCAGCAAACAGTAGCAAATTGCTGCTCACACTGTTCAACAAATCGTTTATTTATAGAGAGATCAAGAGTGGCCTATCGCAATTCCCTGTGACACTCTCGATGTTATCTTTAATAGTACAGCAATAAGAGATCGAGCCCAGGTCCAAGGTCAATGTGATGCAGTGAGAGAACGAGCCCAGGTCCTGATCACTGATGCACAATGATAGAACGAGGACATGTCAAAGTCACTGAGGTTTAGGACTGGTACAACCCCAAAATCAAGGTCACTGAGAGGCAAGACGGCTACAAGACGAGATTCAAGGTCACTTCTACTAATTTACTCCAGCATGATTACTCTGTAATTCACAATTAAGTGCCAGAGGTTCAGTAAGCAGTCTTCAAGTTATTTCTCTAACTTCCCGCCCTCGAAGGACGTGTGGGAAAAACAAACACTTAAATCTTTCCCGGCTACCTTTGATTCCTCTTATTTCATTATGATTACCATTACTCCCTATGTATCTGGGTGTCAACATAATATTTTCATCGTGTGAGGAGGAAGCTGATGATTGAAATTTCATGAGAAGATCCTGCCACAACAAGAAACGCCGGTAACCTGAAGCTATTGGGATTATCTTCCAGAGCACTTTGGGAATCACAGGCAACTACATGATGTAGCCTGTGACATGCTGCCACCACGTCCACCACTGCTGCCACTGCAGCTGCTGCTTTCTCTTGAGCAATTGTTAACGAAGGTCGCCAAACCACAGTTGGTATATGAGAATTCAAATTTAGAAAAATCCCGGTGTTAAGTTGTAGCCAGTTCTCCAATAAATAACCTGTAAAAATTTCCACTTCATAGCTCAAATACTTTCTGACAAAACATGCAATTTATAAGCGCTATTTTGACATTGGAACGATAGGGCTTTCCAGGGCCCCTTAGCATATCCTTACAAAGAGCTCGGTCACTATTTTTCGTAGTTATTCTTTTTCGGCAGTTTAAAGACTGCATCCACGTTTTACGTATGAGACCCCTAAAAATGATTCCACAGCTAAAATTGAGTGCATATTGAAATAGTGTGTCAGTTTGTAGCAGTCGGACTTTACTGGGTGGTGGGAATCGTCTACGTGCTAGTCAGTAAGCACTCGACTCCCACCTGGAGTATCATGAGTTCGGATGATGCCGAGGAGCCGGCCGGGGTGGCCGAGCGGTTCTAGGCGCTACAGTCTGGAACTGCGTAACCGCTACGGTCGCTTGTTCGAATCCTGCCTCGGGCATGAATGTGTGTGATGTCCTTAGGTTAGTTAGGTTTAAGTAGTTCTAAGTTCTAGGGGACTGATAACCTCAGAAGTTAAGTCCCATAGCGCTCAGAGCCATTTGAACCATTTTTGATGGCGAGGGAGACTGGAAAACACTGCGGGACACTGCAGAGAGACAATCAATATAAAGATAACAGTTATTTACTATTCTCGTTGACTTCAACCATTTATGTGTATCCTTGTTGGTGGCATGACTCGGCGTTCTCACGTAGTACTCCAGCAGTGGAGCCGCATGCGTAGCAAAGGGCCTGCAGCACTCGCACATAGCAGGGAGGCATACTGCTTACGAGGTGAATGCCAGCTCGGCGGATCACTGTGGTGTGTACAGTTCTGCCACCGACAGGAGGCTGGCAGTGACGTATTTTGACTATCTACATCTACGTGGATACTCTGAAAATCATATTTAAGTGCCTGGCAGAGGGTTCATCGAACCAGCTTCACATTTCTCTATTATTGCAGTCTCGTATAGCGCGTGGAAAGAACGAACACCTGTATCTTTCCGTACGAGCTCTGATTACCCCTTATTTTATCGTGGAGATCGTTTCTCCCTATGTAGATCGGTGTTAGCAAAATATTTTCGCATTCGAATGAGAAAGCTGGTGATTGGAATTTCGTGAGAAGATTCCGTCGCAACGATAAACGCCTTTCTTTTAATGACGTCCAGCCCAAATCCTGTATCATTTCTGTGACACTCTCTCCCATATTTCACGATAATACAAAACGTGCTGCCCTTCTTTGAACTATTTCGATGTACTCCGTCAGTCCTATCTGGTAAGGATCCCACACCGCAAAGCAGTATTCTAAAAGAGGACAGACAAGCGTAGTGTAGGCAGTCTCCTTAGTGGATCTGTTACTTTTTCCAAGTGTCCTGCCAGTAAAACGCAGCCTTTGGTGAGCCTTCCCCACAACATTTTCAATGTGTTCTTACCAATTTAAGTTGTTCGTAATTGTAATACCTAAGTATTTAGTTGAATTTACGGCTTTTAGATTAGACTGATTTATCGAGTAACTGAAGTTTACCGAGTTCCCTTTAGTACTCATGTGGATGACCTCACACTTTTCGTTATTTAGGGTGAACTGCCACTTTTCGCACCATTCAGATATCTTTTCTAAATCGTTTTGCAGTTTGTTTTGATCTTATGATGACTTTATTAGTCTATAAACGACAGCGTCATCTGCAAACAACCGAAGACGACTGCTCAGATTGTCTCTCAAATCGTTTATATAGATAAGGAACATCAAATGACGATAGCCTGATGTCCAAAAGATGTGACGGGTGACAGTATTGCCCAGAATCCTACTATGGAACATTGGGTGGAGGGTAACAGTGGTCAACTGGTGGACAATGGATGCATGGAGCCAGATGGTTGTCTCTTTACAGTCCAGCGATAGTGGTGGCAGCTAAATCACAAGTCCAGTACCATCTGGCTGAATAAGGCCCAGCTGTACCAATTATGAATGCATCAGCAGACGTTTTAGATTTGATGGATGCGACTGACACATGGTGGGTGGCATAACATATCCTTGCCATCATGATCACCTACTCGCGTGGGCCACGAGTTTAAATGCAGCAGTTGGGCACTGAGCGCACGGATTGTATTCGCGTTTTTACGCCATATGGAAGTGTTTCGAACAGGGGCCACTGACTGAGGTCCAGTGACTCCCATATAGTCGTGAGTCGAACAGCAGAACCTCCCTGAAGGACTTTCAGTGTTCCAGCCCCTGCCTATGGTTAGTGGAAGTTCAGCTCAGAAATGTCTCACTGTTGATAGGTTTGCTAAGCAGGCAGCTCATTGACACCTACAGCTGACGGTGGCTGGCCCTGTTTACGACTCTGGCCTGTCGCTGTGTGCTATGCACGACTCAAACATATTGAGCCAGTGTGTAATGGTGCAACACATTAATGTGTTGCTTTTGTTAAAAACTGTGAAATTCAGCAACTGTGATGCCTGCAAAGTAGATGCAAGTTACTGAAAGTAAGTGAACAAGAATTATGTTAGCAGCTGATTTCAACTCTAAATGACTATGCCATCAACATTACATTATGCCTTCAGCCACTTTCGGGATGCTCAAAACTGGTGAATGTTTTTGGAGTTCGTCAGGGTGTTTATGGAAATATTTTGCTTCTCGGTGATGTAGGTCAGTTTTCTCGTCGACATAACTATTCCCTTAAGTACCATGTTATATCCTGCTGTACAGCAGCTGCGTATCACTAGAGCAATGGATAACAACAACTGACTGTCTGAAAAGTACTGTTTTCATAACACAAGAGACAGTTGCACTGGAATGTACAGAGTGCCTTAAGGTTTCAGGGCCAAAATTGCACAGATGGTAGTGGACACTGAACTGATTTCTTTTAGATGACGGTTTTGTGACCTCAAATGTATGTTTAATGTCTTACAAGATTTTTACTGGATTACGTGTGTCACGAATGTATCTGCTAACATCTTCAGTTTTCAGTTAAACAAGGTTTAATTTATAAAAGCAACTTTCCAAAAAAATGGTCATAAATTTCATCGACAACTGTGGAAAACTAAAGCTGTAAAATATCTTGCAAAAGTAAAACGATAATTCACATAACGCTTGGAACAAGAAGAGATCTGTACAACTTCTAGTCTGCAAATATCAATTCACTGTGTGAAAAAACGTTAATAAAGTTCCAGAGATACACACACACGACAGATATTTACAATACTGACAACATAATTGAAACCATGATATACATTGCCAAATGTTAGACAGATTAAGCAGCTAGTGTTCAAGATAGTACTTCAATTACACCAGACGACCGTACTGAGAGTTAGTTAATTTCGTGTTCCATCGATCGTCATTTTGTTTGGGCATTTGTCCCACTTCAACGTGGGGTCGGCCTTCTTACCATGGATTTGATGATATTAATGGCAGAGGGTGGCCAGATGCCTTTCCTGTCACCACCCCCAGCCCCAGGATGGAATTAGTGTACCCCAGCTGTCAGCATCTAGGGTTAAGTCATGAAATAGTGCAAACGTTTTCAATTGTCTGCGAGTTGTGTAAATGAGGTGGGACGTGGCGACCAGCTAGGTATTCACCTAGTGGGATGTGGAAAACCGCCTAAAAACCACATCCAGGATGGCCAGCACACCGGTCCTCGTCGTTAATCCGCCGGGTGGATTGATCTGGAGCCGGCGCGCCTACCTGAGTCCAGGAAGAACCGCATTGGCGCCCTGGGCTAACCTGGCAGGTACATGTTCCATTGATAATTTGTACAATTAAATGTAATGATATGGAACCATCATTTTACATTCCCATTACACATTAGTTTGTAAATATCGTTACTAGCAAACTATGAGAAGATTTTTTTTTTAAATACAGAGGTGTCTTAGTAATACCTACCCAACTCCTTTTACATATTATAAAAATAGAAATAATTATGTGGAAAGAGGGAGTTGTTAGGGACAAGAGGTTTCAGTTTGTTTTCAAATTTACGTTTGCTATCTGACAGACGTTTTATAACACTGGATAAGTATCTAATTTTTTTTATTTCAACACTGAGCACCCTTTTTTGTGTTAAAGGCAACGTTAATATGGAGTAGTGCGTTTTTGTCAGTGTCAACAGTAGAGATCGTTGGGCATATCGATAGTCGTTTGTTTGTGTGTGTAATATAGTTTTCCACCGTCTTTAGTATAGATAGGAGCTGTGGCTGCTGTATGCTGATGCGAGCTGAGATGCTGACACCTCCTTCTCATCTCTTGGCTGTGTTGACTTCAATTGCACAACGTGAGGCTACAGTGGAACGGTATCACTGTTATGAACCTGCTGAGTGTATCCCAAGGTCGTCCAGCATGATCCACGAGTTCCCCGATCATTTGGCACCCGTGTATACCTCATTTACTGGTCGCATTGAAGTTGATCCCTCGGCCTCGGGGCACGGCAGGCAGCGACAGACCTCCTGGGTGGATGAACGTAATGCGTCCCTGGTTTGTCTGACAAACAGATGCCACGTGCTATCTGGGGCTGACAACGCCCTCAGCCAGATGCAGTTGCTTTTCCTGTTTCAGAAGAAACCTCTCAGCCCGTAAGATCCGTTCAGTCACAGGCAGTTAGTTCATTGGTAGCTGGGAGCTCCAGTGTTACGCGTGTTATGTGATCCCATAGTAAGGGAAGAAAGCCATTGTGCACACCATGTGCACACTGGATGGAGTCACTGCTCATTCCACATGTGAAACAGTTTCTTCTGGACGCCGTGAAGAATACAGGGTGAGGCCAACTGCCAGTGGTGGCTCATGGTGGTACCAATTCTGTGTGTCGCTTTGGTCAGGAAGAGATTTTCTCTGGTTTCGACAGTCTGTCTAAAGTTGTAAAGTCTGCCAGACTTGCTTACTTGCTCACTATTTACAGCATAGTCGACTGGACCCATTGCGGACCTCTTCTCTACAGCAGAGTTGATGGTCTCAATCAGATACTCAGACGCTTCTGCGATAGTGTAATTCGCAGATTCCTCGACTTTTGCCATAGAGTGGTGGAGTTTCGGGTTCCGCTAAATAGGTCAGGAGTCTATTACACACAAGAGGCGATTACATGCTTAGCAGGGCTGTGTAGTGTGAACTGGGCAGTTTTTTAGTTTAGAGAGCCTCTGGGAAACACAGAAAGGGCTTCAGTCTCAAAGCGTGCAGGTCGAACGCAGGAGTAAAGTAGGCCTAGGAACCAACGAAATAACAGCTGTTAACTGTCGTTACTGTGATGGGCAAGTAGCAGAGCTCCCAGCGTTAATTGAAAGCACTAGTGCTCAAATCGTTATAGGCAATGAAAGCTGGCTAAAGTCAGAGGTAAGTTCAGCCGAAACTTTTAAGAAGGACGTAACAATGTTCAGAAAAGAAAGGCTAAATACAGTTGGCTGTGGTGTGTTTGTTGCTGTTAGGAGTAGTAGCGAAACTGAAGTAAATAGTTCCTGCAAGCTTGTATGCATAGAGATAATTCTTGGCCAGCGGAAAAATTAATAATTGGATCCTTTAACCGACCTTCCAACTCAGATGATACAACTGCTCATAGGTCCAAAGAAAACCTGAATATAATTTTAAACATGTTTCCGACTCATAAAACTGTAGTCGGTGGCTACTTCAATTTAATGTTTTCGTGAACATACATGTTTAAATTCGGAGGTCGGCATAAGACTTCATCCAAAACGGTGCTAAACGCATTCTCCTAGATTGTTTCAAGCAATATGTAGGTGATCCCTCTCGAATAGTAAACGGTTGTGAAAGCTCACTTGACCTCTCAGCAACAAATAATCCAGAAAAAATAACGAGCGTCAAAACGGATACAAGGATTAAAGAACATGCTGTTGTAGTGAGACTGAATACCGTAACTCCCAAATCCATTAAAAATTTATCGATTCAAGAAAGCAGAGACAAATTCACTTGACACCTTACTTGGAGACTGTCTCCACTCCTTCCAAGTGTAGACCAGATGGGCCTTGATTCAAAGATATAATGTCGACAGCAATTGAGAGATTTAAAGCAAATAAATTAACAAAAGATGCAGCTGATCTCCCATGGAACAAAAAAACAGGTTAGAACACTGTTGCACTAGCAACGAAAAATGTATTCCATATTTAAACGAACGCAGCATCTCCAAGATTAGCGATCTTCTTCAGAAACTCGAAATTTAGCGCGAACTTCAATGTGAGATGCTGATAATGGTTTTCACAACGGAACTTTCTCTCGAAACTTGGCAGAAAAGCCAAAGAGATTGGGATCGTATGTAAAGTACTCTAGCGGCAAGACACAACCCGTGTCTTCTCTACACGATAGCAATGGAAATACTATTGATGACCGTTCTGCTGAGTCAAAGTTACTGTTCTGCTGAGTCAAAATTACTAAACACAACCTTCCGAAATGTCATCACCGAAGAAGAAGAAGTAAATATTCCAGAGTTCCAATAAAGAAGAGCTGCCAACGTGAGTAACTTAGAATTAGATATACTTGGGGTAGCAACTTAAATCATTTAATAAAAGCAAGTCTTCCGGTCCAGATTGTATATCGATTAGATTGCTTTCAGAGTATGCTGATGTAATAGCTCCATACTTAACGATCATACACAACCGCTCGCTAGACGAAATATCGTTAGCCAATGACTGGTAAGTTGTGTAGGTCACATCAATATTCAAGAGAGACAATACGAGTAGTCCACTAAATTACAAGCTCATAGCATTCACGTCGATATGCAGGATGAGTACGGAACATCTATTGTGTTCGCAAATTGTTTTATCTCGAAGAAAACTGTCTAATGACACAAAGGTAACACCGATATTTTAAACCGTCAGTCTCGTGAAACACAACTAGCTCTTTACTCACACGAAGTGTTGAGTACCATGGAAAAGAGATTTCAGACTGATTTAGTACTTCTAGATTTACAGAAGGCTTTTGACACCATACTTCACAAGCGTCTTGAAATCAAATTGTGTGGTTATGGAACAGCAGCGTCTAAGTTGTGCAACTCTATTCGTGATTTTCTGTCGGAGAGGTCACAGTTCAAAGTAACTAGTGGGAAGTCATGGAGTAACCAGAAAGTGGTTTCTGGTGTTCTTCAAAGATGTGTTAGAGGCCTTCTGCTGTTCCGTATCTGTATAAACGATTCAGGAAACAATTGCAGTTGCCGTATTAGGTTACTTGCCGATTATGCTCTCGTTTATCATCTAGTAAAGTCAACAGAAGATCAGAACCAATTACAAATCGATTTAGAAAAGATCTCCTTATGCGAAAACAACGAGTTGGCCCTAAATTTTGAAAAGTGTGAGATCACCCAAGTGAGTACTAAAAGGAACCCGTTAATCTTCGGTTACACGATAAATTAATCGAATCTAAAGACTGTAAAATTAACAAAATGCCAAGGAATTTCAATTACGAACAACTTAAACTGGGAAAAACACATAGAAAATGCTGCGGTGAAGGCAAACCAAAGACTTCGTTATAATGGGAGAACATTTAAAAGATGCAACAGATTTGTTAAAGAGACTGCCTACACTATGCCTGTACGTCCTCTTTTGGAGTACCGCTGCGCGGTATGGGATCCCTACCAGGTTGGATTAATACAGTACTTCGAGAAAGGCAAAGAAGGGAGCACATTATTTTATTATAGAGAAATTGGAGACAGAATGTCGCGGACATGACACGGGGTTTGGGGTGAACATTATTAAAACAAAGGCAGAGGGATTTCTCACGAACTTGCAGTCACCAACTTACTTCTCCGAATGAAGCCGATCTGTATGGGAGGAAAATATAAAAATAATGAAATAATGGAAATCAGAGCTCGCACGGACATATAGAGGTATTCGTTTCTCCTGCTTGCTCTTCGAGAGTCGAACAACAGAGAATTATTGGGAAGCTTGTCCGATGAACCCTCTGCCAGGCACCTAAGTATGATTTACAGAGTAGACCTGTAGATGTAGATATAATGACTGTTTTTTTGGTATTATAATTACCTACATCGTTTATCCTTTTTGAACGGCAGTGGACTGATTACAACAAGCTCCACAAGGGTATAAATAAACTGTGAGGCAGTATTCAAAATACCTAACTACTTAAACAGAGGTCTGCATGACGATCATGGATCAGCATGTAACGAAACTTATCAGCAGCCCTATTTTCTCCATGAACTGGAATACACAGTACACACAAACTACAGGGGTACTCGGTAGATACAAATATTTCGGCAGTTACACACATTAGGGTCATACACAGATATTTCTCCGAAATTATAAAAATATTTACTTCTTATTTGTTTAGTGAACAGGTCATATAGTGTTATCTACATTCTATTATTAAAAAAATATGTGGCCTGAAAAGGTCAAAAATTGGTAATAACTATAATTTTCCAAATTTAGGAAAGATGTTAAAATTCATGTTATCTTCTGTGTTTCTTTCGACAGCTGAAGCTATACTTGTTTTATAAGTTACATACCGTCTTCTGTGATGTCAATACAGCCTGATTTCGACCATATGGGTTTCGTTCTTTTGTAATGCATCTACAGTGGTCAGGTTTTTTGTTTATTACACCATAATTCATATGTGACAGATTTTAGCGTGCAGCACTTCCACAAATACTAAATATATTCAAAAAAATGTATATATTTACTATGAGTGAGAAAGTCAGGTGCTAAAATCTGCCACATATGTGTAGAAGAACATGACAAACAGCATAAAAAAAGCTAATCACTGAAGAAGCCTTAGAATAAAGGGAAACACATTTGGTCTTAATTAGTCCTTTTTACACTCACAAAAGTCGGTATTATTTGAAAAATGTATTCTGGGTAAGATCAGCAAGTTTTTGTATCACTAGTCATCTTGGCCTAACATTTTTGGTCCATGTTTATAGTCCTCTGGAGTCTGTTCTGTTGTAAGATGTGGCACTCGTATCAAGATATTAGAAAATGATTTTCACTTATGTGAGATCTTGTACTGCAGAATTTTCTTATATTGGGAAATTCAAACTGTGACATGAGACAGGGTGTTAATTTACGATTTTATAGTGTCAGTAAATGTCATATTGCATATTTATTTTAAAATAAAACTTGAATCATCTGCCTCAAGCCGGAATTGTACCACTGGATGAGTCAATGAAGACATCACAGTACCGGAAACCAAGACAATATGTGAAGTAATTAAAATTACAAATTATTATTATTCACAAACATTATTTTATAAGCAGGCCATCCTCCTCTCGTGTTTCTTGTAAGTGGCAGAACAATTTTCATCCAAACAGAGACAAAGAAACGTTTTTTTTTTCAATTTTATCATTGAATTAACCTTGAGACACAATAAGGGAGATTAGAATCTGGGTGGATAGATATGAATGCATACTGCAGTAATATCCACACTGCAGGAGCAAAATAAAGGAAAATACAAATATAGTTGAGGGTGAAAATATATGAAGAATCTCAAACAAAAAATGTAAAGTTTTGAAGGAAATGGCAAAAGGACCTGGCCAGATCAAAGGCAGAAGCAAATATAGAGACATGAGTGCAGTGTTTTTGAAGAATATTCATTTATTGTTCTTGTGTATGCAAATTTTGATAAGAAGATAAATGTTAGAACCTGTGAAATTGAGGTACTCAGAATTGATAAGATATTTGATGAGGTTATTGAACAGTAAAATGAAGAACTTTCTTAAAGTCATGGAGAAATAAATTATAGAATATACAGACTTATAGTCACAGGAGATGAAATATCTTGAGAAGAAAAATTACTTTGTTTCAGTTGAGAATAAAATTATATTGCAACTGTCATTAAATGAGACTTGGGAGACTTCAACAAAGGGAAGAGACCAAAAAAAGTTTTGGAACAGAAACATTAGGAATAGATAATAATGAAGTAAAAGTTCATATGGAGACTGCTGCAGAAAAAGAAGAAAATAGACAAAAATTTAACTAAGCAAAAATGTTGTTTCACAGTCTCCAGTTAGTGTTGAAAACTGTGATATGTCTAAAATAGTTAGCAAAAAGGAGCATATAAATAATTCATTTAATGATTTAGAGAGATATGATTGTAGTGAAATGGACAGTTTATATGAGGGTTTTGTAAATACAGTAGATCTTGTCATAGGGTCAAAACGTTCTCCCATGCTGAAAAATGTTTATACATCAGGTGAAATAGTAAATGTGGATAAGAAAAGTAATTTTTTTTGGAAGATAGTCCCGTATTTGAAGAAAATGAAAGAAACATCTGAGGTATCTGTAATGCATATATTTTTAACATTTTATGTAAAAAGCAGGTTAATGTTAAAATTTCAGATAAATGATACAATGTGGGAAAAGTTATTCAAATTATGTAATTAAATGAAGGTTTACTGGTCCAAAAAGTATCAAAACAATTTTGCCAACAGGTTAGAAACGTAAGCTAAGAGAACAATGTTGTTCGATAGCAGAGTATGTTGACTCGTGTAAAATAATTGTTTCTGACCAAAAATGTCAAAATGTTAATCTTTTAGTTACATTGTAGAAAGAATATCTGCAGTCTGTTAAATCCAAACCTTATTTGTTTGTGGTAAAAAGTACATAGTTTTGAGTTTTTAATACACTAAAAAAACTCTTACTGTATCTGTTGTTATGGAAAATGTTATGGTAGAATTATGTTAAAATCTGACATTAAAACGAGAAGGGTACCACAGGATGAAGCAGTTGAAAGGCTTGAAAACTCGCACATAAAATGATATGCCTCAGATAGATGAGAATAACTTCCAATTAATTTATCTCTTAGAAAGTACACAAAAGACTATCATTAGTTTGAGTTGGTAATATTCATTTTATTGGCCTGTCATGTTATACATTGGGAATGAATTAATTTTGCCAGTGCAACATTTAACATTTCAGCCTACATATTGGTAGGAGTGGTACTGTACACTAATCAATTTGCCATAACTACAGTTATTGCTAAAGACTTGCATTGTGTTGTAAAATGATTAGTGTTAAAGGATATGTAGAATGGTTAATGGTGGGAAGTATAATGGGTTAAAAATTTTTTCCATGTTTAGATAATGAATAATTTTGAACTGACTATGTTACACTATAAACATTTTATACCTTTGCCTATTTTATTTTTAATCTTAATAAGTTTGATTACTGATAGATACATTTATTTCTGGTATATTTGCTGGTTCAGAATTCTGTGACAGAAAAACTTAGTTAAATTATTTGTGTTCATACTTCTGTTATGGCAAATATTACTCCTTTGAAAGGAGAACACAACTGTTTAGCTGCCTTTGAGGAAAACCATATTTTGTCATAGTAAGAAATTTATGTATAAAATCTTTGCTTATATTTGGAACCTGTTATGACATGCTAAAACAGAATTTTGCACATTATTGTAACTAAGAAATACTTTTTGAATCAAATGATATTTCACTGTGTTTGTGTGCTATTTGGGCTAGAGACGTTTACCTGATAGAATATTAACTGTTTGTGAGAAATTATTATAGCATTACGATGAGTTTTTGGCACATTTAGGAAGTAGTATAGTGTTTGGAATGAATTTTGCAGCATAATCTATTCGACTCGAAAATAGTTTTGGAAGACAGCCGTGTACCGCAAGTCTCTAGAGGAACGGAAGGTTCCAAATGATTGGAAAAGAGCACAGGTAGTCCCAGTCTTGAAGAAGGGTCGTAGAGCAGATGCGCAAAACTATAGACCTATATCTCTGACGTCGATCTGTAGTAGAATATTAGAACATGTTTTTTGCTCGAGTATCATGTCGTTTTTGGAAACCCAGAATCTACTATGTAGGAATCAACATGGATTCCGGAAACAGCAATCGTGTGAGACCCAACTCTCTTTATTTGTTCATGAGACCCAGAAAATATTAGATACAGGCACCCAGGTAGATGCTATTTTTCTTGACTTCCGGAAGGCGTTCGATACAGTTCCGCACTGTCGCCTGCTAAACAAAGTAAGAGCCTACGGAATATCAGACCAGCTGTGTGGCCGGATTGAAGAGTTTTTAGCGAACAGAACACAGCATGTTGTTATCAATGGAGAGACGTCTACAGACGTTAAAGTAACCTCTGGCGTGCCACAGGGGAGTGTTATGGGACCATTGCTTTTCACAATATATATAAATGACCCAGTAGATAGTGTCGGAAGTCCCATGCAGCTTTTCGCAGATGATGCTGTAGTATACAAAGAAGTTGCAGCATTAGAAATTGTAGCGAAATGCAGGAAGATCTGCAGCGGATAGGCACTTGGTGTAGAGAGTGGCAACTGACCCTTAACATAGACAAATGTAATGTATTGCGGGTACATAGAAAGAAGGATCCCTTATTGTATGATTATATGATAGCGGAACAAACACTGGTAGCAGTTACTTCTCTAAAATATCTGGGAGTATGCATGCGGAACGATTTGAAGTGGAACGATCATATAAAATTGATTGTAGGTAAGGCGGGTACCAGGTTGAGATTCATTGGGAGAGTCCTTACAAAATGTAGTCCGTCAACAAAGGAGGTGGCTTACAAAACACTCGTTCGACCTATACTTGAGTATTGCTCATCAGTGTGGGATCCGTACCAGATCGGGTTGACGGAGGACATAGAGAAGATCCAAAGAAGAGCGGCGCATTTCGTCACAGGGTTATTTGGAAACCGTGATAGCGTTACGGAGATGTTTAGCAAACTCAAGTGGCAGACTCTGCAAGAGAGGCGCTCTGCATCTCGGTGTAGCTTGCTCGCCAGGTTTCGAGAGGGTGCATTTCTGGATGAGGTATCGAATATATTGCTTCCCCCTACTTATACCTCCTGAGGAGATCACGAATGTAAAATTAGAGAGATTAGAGCGCCCACAGAAGATTTCAGACAGTCGTTCTTCCCGCGAACCATACGCGACTGGAACAGGAAAGGCAGGTAATGACAGTGGCATGTAAAGTGCCCTCCGCCACACACCGTTGGGTGGCTTGCGGAGTATAAATGTAGATGTAGATGTAGACATAAGAAATTGGTGGAGCTGTATTCAGTCATTGCAACTAAATGAAAGGAACTCAATTTTTTCACATGTGCATTTTACTTCTTTTATTTGTGCAGCATCTTCAGTGATCAGTAGACAAGTATTCTTTATGTATACAATAAATGAGTTCCATAGTGATTTTATCATATTAACGGTAAAAAGATAGACAATCACAACTAGAAAAACTGATTACAGAAACAGAAAGCAACCTGATGGATGACGTGAAACAAGTAACGAACACTGTAAGTGGTGGAGTATCACAAAAGGGGAAATAACAAAATTACCATGTTAAAAAGTAAAGAACAGGAACTGTGAAGGTTCCTATTCTTTACTTTTTTGGCATGGCAACACAACACAGCACAACTATGAAACTGAACGAAAAACTGTACTGTAATAGAATCAAAGTTACTAGTGATAATAAAGAGAACATTACAAAAAAATGGCTCTGAGCACTATGGGACTTAACATCTATGGTCATCAGTCCTCTAGAACTTAGAACTACTTAAACCTAACTAACCTAAGGACCTCACACAACACCCAGTCATCATGAGGCAGAGAAAATCCCTGACCCCGCTGGGAACCGAACCCGGGAACCCGGGCGTGGGAAGCGACAACGCTACCGCAAGACCACGAGCTGTGGACTAGAGAGAACATTATTGTTTTAATCAATAAAAAACAATATGTAGGGAAACCTAAAGAACTCATCTGCTCTAACAGTATCAGAACACTGAAATCTGATCAAACTGCAAGTTTCCAAACACAGATAAAAAACAATCTCAAATGTATAATAAGTGACAAACAAAAACAACAAATCACTTGAAAAATATAAAAGCACTAACATTCGGAACACAACCCAAAACTCACAGACGACATATTCATGTGAGGTCTGTCATTAATGTTACGAAAGCATCATCATGTTACATGGCAAAACACATGAACGAAATCATAATGCAACACTCTGAAATGAAGAACAATAGAACAGTGAAACAAATATGAGCTTCACGATCAAAGGACTTACACATTCCAAAAAACCACAGCAAACTGCAGATAATTTTAGGGAAATAACGAAAGTCTTAAAGTAATTACATAAAAAAGTGACTTCCTATTTGAAAAGGAATTTTAAATATGTAAGGGTGGCCTTCCAATGCTGGCTGAGGTGGCCGAGCGGTTCTAGGTGCTACAGTCTGGAACTGCGCGACCATGCTTCGGGCATGGATGTGTGTAAGGCCTTAGGTTAGCTAGGTTTAATTAGTTCTGAGTTCTATGGGACTGATGACCTCAGATGTCAAGTCCCATAGGGCTCAGAGCCTTTTGAACCATTTGAACAGATAACAAACAATAGAACACAAAGGCTAAAGATAAACATAGAACGACAACTGGCAACAGTGCACGCTGTAAACACATTCATTCAATCCTAGGTGAAAATTTGAACTCAGTTGTTGAAATAAATCTGATCAAGGAAACACTGAAAATCTTCCATCTGGAGCATGCAGACTGGGAAAATACATCTCCTGGATGACACACATTTATTAATGTAAGAAATTGTAAGTATCAGTAAATGATAATTTTGTCACACAAAACTTGTGCTGAAAAAGTTGTTTGTAGCCCGAAAAACGAGGGAATGGTAAGAGGAAACATAATACAGTGACATATTTCAACTACTGTAGAGTGTATTTATTATATACATAGAACAAACAAGTATGACAGGCCACTGAAGATGCATATGGCAAAAAACGGACTTCCTTTCATTTAGTTGCAAAGAGAGAATACACCTCTATTAAATCTGAAGCGAATAAGGGACGACGAAAAACGAGTAAAAATGACGTAAGTAGTACATTACGTTCCTGTACTGTCTGGTTAAACCTTCAGACTGCTATGCGGCGTCCAGTAGACACCCCTTTTACCCCTTTTAGTTTTTATTAGAGAAATGTGTAATTTAGAATTCCTAAACGTTTGTAATGTGTTACAAATTTAATCAGTTTTATTACCATGAAAGAGTTTTGTAGAATGTTCAGTAAATACAACAGCAGTAAAATGAAATACAAATTGGGATCCACTCGTACACCTTGTAGCTGTTAATGTCTCCTAAAGTTTTCTGCATGTTAAGAGTTATATGCTAGTTGTCTTGGGTTTTCAGTTATTTTAATATGTATTATTGATTTGAAATTCTATGAAAACAGTTTATGACTCTCGTAAGGTTTAGTCATGTCGAAATATCAGGGTGAAACTTTCCATTTACATAATGCAAGAGATTTAGAGACAGTTATGTAAATAATAGATGATAGCAGTGATGAAGATGTGTATGAAGGGATTATTAAAAGCTCTGATTCAGAGAATAAGAATAATTTAGAATGAGAAGAGGAAACACCAGAGATGTGTGAATGTGGAAATACCTCTGAAGATAGCACAGACAATGAACACAACAGTGTTGGATGCCCCATGGTAAAAGTGGTGCGGTATGGTTGGCTGACCTGCCAAAGACAATTTGATAGACTGTGCACCACAACCTAATTACTGTGTCTCCAGGTCTGACCACCTCATCTAAAGGTTTTCAGACAGTGAGTGAAGCTTTCTTATTATTGATTGATGAAAGTGTGGTACAAATTAATGTAGACAACACTTATAAAGGGGCTCAATGTTTGTATGATGAGTAGAATGCAGATAACTTGAATAAACGACAACCACGGCATGCCACAAATAATGGTGACATGTGTGCCTTTTTAGGCATACTATGTACACTTCGATCCCTAAGATCTGAAAGCGAGTTTGTATAATTTCGGTCGACTACAGATCGTCTCTACAAGAGAGATTTTACTTGCCACAGTGACTAGAATTAGGTTTCATTAGTTGTCATCATTTATTACGTTTGATGATACATGAGGGCTGAATGAAACAAAAACAGATAAATTAGCAGCAGTTGGAGTTATTTTTTAAGTATTTGTTAGCCAGTGTAAATTTCACTAGTACAATCCTGTTTCACATGGGACTGTGGATCAACAAGTCGTTTCCTTCAGAGGACGCTGTCCCCTTAGAGTGTATGTTAAGTGGAAGTCCAGAAGATATGGCCTAAATGTCTTGGCCATGGTTGATGAGAACTGAACATATTACCTAAATTTAGAAGGTTACATCGGAAAATTGAGAAATTCAAAAGAAAGTAACCAAGGACAATCAGTTGTGCTCGACCTAAGATAGTCTTCAGGTGGTCATTTCTTTTTACCTATTTTTCGCAAGAACTTTATACCATCAGAAGGATCAAGGCTGATAGGTCTAAGCTTATGCTCCTCAATACATCCAGACTAGTGAAGTCCTCTGGTTTTACCTTCAAAGGTGAACTATTGTGGTATCCTACATACCCAAGAAAAACAGGCTGTAATTTTGCTAGTACTGAGCACCTCGACGAGACAAGTGTAAATGAAAACAAAACCCAAAACCACATATTTTCTCCATTACAATCAAACTAAAGGGAGAGTGGACACAATGGATAAGATGATCTGCGAGTATTTCGCACGTTGCTCAACAAAAGATGGACTTATGTTACATTCATGATAGGATCTCTAAATGCTTTGTAGGGACGGATGACCCCTAGCAGTTTAGTCCCAAACAAATTCACACGCACACACTCTAAATGCTTTCATACTACGCAAGATGAAAAACTCTACATGGAAAGTAAATTTTTCAGACTGTAGAAGACATTTTTTTCAAGAACTTCGGAGGAAGCTGCAAATTCCCTATGTGAAGAGCAGGATACAAACACCAGTCACCCTCCACGAAATTTTTATTGCTAAAAATCTGATCCCAGAAGAGAAGAATGCAAGTGTTGCGGAATGACCATTGAAGCTAAGGGACCAATTTCAGTTATAATCAAGAAATTTTGTTCGCATTAACCACTGTCAGATAATGTAGGGAATAGTGTGTCTTAGACATTACATTTAATGAACTTGAATTCTAAAACTCCAAGTAAATAAACTGAAATTGCAATGATAACGTTTTAAAATGCAGTTGGCCAAGTGACAAATAAAACATAAATTAAAGTGAGAAATAAAAAAGCAAACTAATTATTTCATCTGATGTCCTTGGAAATAATAGTATTGCACTCTGTAATTCTGTTTCTTTGACAATGCTAATTTTATGTACATGGTTTGTAAGAAGGTACTGAGGCATTATAATTGTTGTTATAGAAAGATTTTTTTGTTGTAGGCATGACATAATATAATTATTTGTATCAATTCCTGTTTTCTCCTTAAGGTCAACTTGGACCTCTCTCAGTATTTTCAAGAAATACAGAAGCATAGCAGTCGGAAGATCAGTTAACAGCTTCCCTGAGTAACCAATCAGTTTTGCTATGTATATTCTGTTTTATGTAACTCTGTGTGATATGATTTTGTGGGATGATGAGGCACTTATCTTTTATTCAATTTTCTGCTGTGGATGGCATTAATGAAATGAAGGGGAATAGTAATTTTTAAGTGATTAGTGATTAATGTTTGCCATTTGCAATAGATGAGAATCAAACATATTTTGTGTGTTTCCTAGGTGTTACTTCCTGTGTATTTGAAACCATTTCTGTTGTCGGTGTTTGTGAAATTTTGTATGGCGGATATGGGTGCTAAAGCATGTGGTAACTAAGGTTTTCAAACTTGTTCCACAGATATGTGTTTCTTGGTGAATATTTTGTTACAGTGACAGGTAATCTGAGTATTCTGCAAGGCAATGTGTTGTTGAAGGATGACTTATTTTCCTTGGTGATTATGAAATATTGATAAGTGGTCACAGTATAGACAGTTTGCTCTGTGTTGACGGGTTTTCCTTGTCTGATGTTGAGTCATAAAATAGTAATTGCCTCCTCCAGTATACGCAGGTTGTCATTGGGTGTGTGAAATTTGAGAATAGTCTAACTCTACGTTTAGCAAAGTCTGAACACCACAGTGAAGCCTCATGAGGCATACAGTCTGTATATATACTGTTCTTGCTAAGCATAAAGTGCTGTGTCTGAGAAGTATGCTCCTATTCTTTGATTTCCGTCTGTTTCATTTCTCTTGTTGAATTCTATACCCTTATGATTGTGTATCATCTACTATCAATGTGACTGATGAAATTGTGGTACGGGGGTTAATTATCTGTGTACAAGCATATGTCTATAGGTGAGTTCAGAATGCATAAGGCATTTTGATTTCTCGATAAAGTTTGTAATTGAAAATCCTGATGTGGTTAATTGGTTTCAAAGTTTATTCTTTTTTCGTCTCTGTGTAAGAGTCTTTCAGTAGCTTGGTTAAGAATTGTATTTTTAATGTGAATTAGTTGTTGCTGTGGAATCTGGCGCCAACGATTTTTCCTAATGTTTCTTTCTTTCATCTCCAACCTTTCAACTGGGCTGTGCTTGGTGAGGGACAATGTTCCAGCTGCATACAAAGTGTCTCGTTTGACTCTTGTATTGTAATGTCTTATTTTGCATTCCATGACAGGAACTTCTTGCTATATGTAGTTTTGTTGGGTCAGAACGCCAGTTCAGTTTTACTTATACTAGACTTCATTGCCTATTTCTTGAGGGCATTCCAGTTGATCTGTTCTCTAAGGCATTTGATTTCCATGAAGGTCTTAATTGTTTGTTGCCCGATTTTAAAATATTTTGTAAGACTTTTATGTTTGTTGTTATCTTGGCCTTTTCAAAGTAGACTTTGAGACCTAGTTCTTCAGCTTGCTTCCATAGTTCGAGGCCTCTTCTTGGTTTCTACCCAGGTTTCAGCTAATATTGCCATATCACCTGCAAAGGCTACACAATTCATTTGATGCCTCTGTTTTTTATTCTTAGTTGGATTTCACTATGGATCTTTGTGTTTCACCCTCTGATTACAATTTTTGGATTGCAGTTAAATAGCAGTAGAAAAAGTGCATCTTGTTGCTGTACATCAGTTTTTATCTCAAAAGAGCCTGAGAGTTCTCCCATGACTTTGGATTTGGAGTATGTCTTCATGTAAAATTTCTCTCATTAAGTTTGTGGTTTTGTTGTCTAGGTTTAATTCTTTTAGTGTATAGACGAGGGAATCAAATTCTATTGACTCATATGCTTTCTGAAAGTCAATGAAAATGATAAAATATGATTTTGCTCTAGATTTTTGGCATATCATGAGGTTTCTGAGGTTCATAATTTGATCTGGGCATGACCTCTCTTTTCTGAAACCCGTTTGATATTCTCCAAGTTTATAGTCTGTTAGTAGGTTTTTAAAGAATATCTTGTATGTTGTGTCTAGGAGTGAGGTCGCTCTGAAGCTGTATCTAGGAGTCTGTTTAAGACCCTTTATTATGGAGTGGACGGATGAGAGCCATCTTCCACTCAGTTTCCATTCTTTCATTAGTTTAAATTTCTTCAAAGGTGTTTCAGAGGAATGCTATGGCATGTTTGTTGATATTTTTCCAAAGTTCAGCTGTCATTTGGTTTCCCCAAGGTCTTATAGTCGTTGAGATTTGAAATGACTATCCATCGTTCCTCAGTGGAGGGTGGTTTATACTTAGGGTTGGGTACTGTTGACATCTTGTAATCCATTTTTTCTATTGGTTCCTCAGAGCTGAAAAGGTTTCTGAAATATCCTGCCCATATTTTGAAATTATTCTAGTTGTTGTGGACGATATATCCGTTTTTGGCCAGGAATTGTAGGGTTGTTGGGCTGTATTTGAATATTTTCCATTTAAAAACATTATAAAAGTTCCTTTGGTAGTTTTTGATGTAGCCATCAATGATGTGGAAGAGGAGTTTGCATTCTTGGCATTTTTTATTATTTTACATTTTTTCTCACTAATCTTCTTATGTTTAAGAAGTTATATCTCTTAATTTCGTTTTTCTGAGGTTGCCTCTGTTGCAGTCCTTTTCTTCTTAGTTCAAGGAGTCCACCACATTCCTCTGTCCACCAGGTAAGTTTTTTTGCTTTGGTTTTGAGAGCTAATTGTTGAGCTTTACTTATTAAGCTTTCTTTTATTTGATCCTAGTTTTGGGTTTACATGTCTTCGGTTTTGAGGGGAAACTCCTTGGAATTGATTATGCTTCCTGTACCATGTTTTCTTATTTTGAGATTTGGGTCCTGTTTTTATTTCTTGAGATGATTTTGAGATTTATTTTAGAGAATTAGTAATCAGAATCTACATTGTGTCCTCTGCAGACTTTATTTTTTGTATTTCTTTACGGAAATTTAGTTTTATTGCCACATGATCAAGTTGAAATTCAGTTAGGTGTGATTTTGGTGAGACCCATGTTTTCCGTTTTCGAGATAACTTTTAAGGGCTGTGGTTATAGGAATCACGTTGTGTGCTTGATATAATTAGATCAGTCTGACGCCATTTTGATTCATCCTGTTATGTGCAGGGCAGCTTCCAAGAATTCTTTTGTATTTCTTCGCCTCCCCTACCTGGGCACTGAAGTCCCCCAGAAGTAGGAATCGTGTTTTTCTGGATTTCTGTTTTCATATTATCGAGGTGGTCTTCTTTTTGTCCTCATTTGTGGGAGCAAGTACATTCATGATGGTGTATACTTTGTCAGCAGATTTCTAGGTAAGTGTGGAGAGTCTTTTGGATAGTGATTTAAAGTTGATAACGTAGTATAAAATATTTGTGTCCATTATCATGCCATCAGTGTGGTTTTGCCTACCTTACCTTTTCATGTTATGAAGCTTCGAGAACCGAAATTGTTTCCATCCAAGAAGCTGGTTTCTTGTAAGGCAATTATGAGAATTTTGTGAGTTTTGAGGCTGTCTGTAAGATGTTTTAATTTTCCAGTATTTAGAAGAGAATTTTTGGAAGTAGGTATGTGACTTGGTTTTCTATACTTAATATTGTTTGAAGTTCTGAGTTACTCTAATTCGTGTCTGTGTAATTCTGCAGACTCCTCAGAACTGCATTGTTTGCTTACACACTTTGGTGTGGTGGATTGCCCACCTAGGGTAATTTCTTTCCCATCACACTTTACCATAGTTGATAATATTGTGTATGGGGTGGCTCCTATTACTAGAGGCAAAGCTTTATAAGCACAGTTCTAAGCCCTACCGGTTTTTCTCAGCCCCTCTAATGTGGGGAATAGTCAGTGACCAAAGGCCACCCAGTCTGGGAGCAGCCACCAATGTATTTTTTTCTGTATTGATCCATGGGTAGTATTTCCCACCTACCCTGCGTATCTGTCAAGCCGTCCCCTCTCTGCGACCTGGGCTTGTGTCTAGTAGGCAAATTGAACCCCCCTTCCCTGACTACACATCAATTGTTATAATGATTTTTATATACAAAAGGTTTGCAACAGATCATGCACATGAATTATTGGTTGAACTAATTGATGCATGAATAGGAATGGTTACATTAATCTTTGTGTACTGAAACTGTAAATTATAGGCATACTATAAGTAGTTTGTCAAAGCTTTTGAAAACGTGGCTAGAGCCTGTTTCACTATTGTCGTCGAGTAAATGTTTCCCATGTTTCCTTCTGTGTGTATAGGTTTCTAGTTCTTCATACAGAGACATTGTGTGCACTTTGTTCAGTGTATGTAGTATTATAAGGTTGCTTTCTATGTTGTCAGATGAATGTCCTGTATCTTTTATATGAAAGGCTATTGCAGATTTGTGTGGTGTGTTGTATCTGAAGTCATTGATGTGCTCTTTGCATCTGGTATGGAAGTTACAGCTTGTTCACCTATGTACTGTGTTGTATTTATTACATATGGTTTTACATGTTCCAGGGAATAAACGTCTTTATATTCACTGGTTTTTTAGTTATGAGGAAACAGTTAGAAAATTTTATTGTTTGTTTTCGATGGAATTCTTATTTTGTGTACACTGATAATTTTCTTGGTAGATGTTACTGAGGAAGGGGAAGCATGTTAGTGTATTTTCTTGGTTCTTGATGAAAGGCAAGCAACATAAATCCTACAGTAAAGTTAATAACACCACAGAAATCGGATTTATTGATTAAGAACTTGATCAGTGTAATTTTCGTCTGAAATACAACATAGAATAATGACTCAGCGGGAGACATCTTAAAAAGATGGTGGTAGCTACTAAGAATGCATTGGATGACGCTAAGTTTGATAACCACACTAAAATTGATGTAGCAGAATATGTTATAAATTTCCTTGCAAAAGAAAGCATGAGAGAAACAGAAAAATCACCTCCATTAACGAAAATAGAGCATTCCATGCTTTAAATGCTAAACTGAAAAACAATAAAGCAGTCGTCACAAAGGCAGACAACTGAATTACGCCAGCCGAAGTGGCCGTGCGGTTAAAGGCGCTGCAGTCTGGAACCGCAAGACCGCCACGGTCGCAGGTTCGAATCCTGCCTTGGGTATGGATGTTTGTGATGTACTTAGGTTAGTTAGGTTTAACTAGTTCTAAGTTCTAGGGGACTAATGACCTCAGCAGTTGAGTCCTATAGTGCTCAGAGCCATTTGAACTGAATTACAGCAGTTATTTTACATGAAAATGAATACATCCAGAAAATCTTTAGGTTCTTTGAAGAAAGTAAAATTACACATCTGCACAAAAACTCCACCAACAAATGCCAAATTGAACTTTAGACCTCCTCAAAAATGCTAACATCCTGCTTACAAAAGGTAAGAGCATCAATGTATATGCATGAATCGAACAGCTCACAAGAAATATGATTCAAACTAAATAAATTACCCTGCGTACAAAACTCTACAGAAACTCAACACAATTTTACTGGATAACTTTGTGTTTTAAAGTAACATTTCTATTAAAATAGGCTCTCATTTGCCAGTTATAAATGCACTGTACTAACAAATGCCAAATGATATAGCAAGATGTAACAAAATCTGTATACTGACAGCCTCATTCATGACACTTTAGCTGTTATTGAACAAAAACCTACTAAAATTCGTAAAGCTCTCCCCAAGAAATATGACAGACTTCATAACCTTTCATAACTGCTGTTGAAACATAATAGCTTGTCATTCCATGGAAAAATCTACAAACAAGTAAATGGGCTACTTATGGGAGCCATAATATCAGAAACTGTAGCTGAAATATTCCTCAATCACGTACAACACACAAAAGACCAAACATGTTTTAAAAAAGTTCAGATCTCAGAAGATACGTATATACACATTTGTGATCAATGATGGTGAAACAAAGACGTCCTCTAAACATTCAACACATATTGTAGCAATATTTGGCAGCAACAAAGTGGGGCAGCCAAAATATCATTAACTACAAAAAATGAATCTAACTTCAATGTTTTGTATTATAAATTAGCTCCTCATATGAAGTATTCACATATTGACAGCTAATGATAGTAAACAAACCATTTTCTTATTTTTCATTTTTATTTTAATGTAATAATTTTTTTATCTTACAAATTGTAACAAATAAAATATGACTAACATATGGGACAAATTTAAATTTCACTGACCTATTTTTCTTATGGAAAAATAAAAAAATTAAAAGAGGAGGAAATTGATTTAATATTGGTCAAATATTATTTTTAAACTATCTCATACTATAGAACATTAGTAAAGTACACAACATAATGACGCTATTGATTATTTTAAAGAAAATTATGGAGAGGAAGGAAATGAATTTTATAATTGTGTGGAACCATATTCATATATTTGGGAGGAAACTGTGGAAACTAATTCTCTCTTTTATATGAGCATAAAAAGTAGCAAATTGTTGTAATGGCAAAAAGTATAAGTTATCCAAGAGAAATTAAATGAAATTGAAATCTCTCTTATCTATGACTACAATAACTATGATTGAGATTTAACAGTTTTGTGATTTACCAAAAATATTAAAAGATAATATTATGTTTATATATTATTTTTAAATGTTGGTTGTTCAATAAACCCAAAAAAATAAAAATTAAAACTTTTCAATTAAAATTCTTTATTGACTATCATAACTTAAATTCTTTTTCCTATATAATTTTTTATGACTAAAGTATCATAAGGAATATGTAGTAGATAACTTCAAAGTAATTTTTTATGTTGCATCTTCATCTCTGAGTAACCTTGCAACAAACATCCTTCTGAATCTGCATACTGTATTCACCTGTTGCTTTCCCTCTTCTAGTTTTACCCCAACACTTCTGTTATCGGTTGTTACTTGGTTTCTCAGAATGTGTCCTACCAACCTGTCCTTCCGCTACTCGGATCCTGCAACAAATTTCCTTTCTACCCAATCCTGTCAGTACTTATGCATAAGTTACATGATTTACCCAGCTGATCTACAGCATTCTTCTGCAGCAATACAATTGTGTTACTCATTTAAAATTATGAAATGCATCATAAGACGTTAAAAAGTTAATTGACGGATCTGAATTACATATCACTTGAGATATATGTCACTTTTTCCATTTTTTAAAGTAAATATACGATAGTGTAATATTATCAGATAATGAAGAATCAACGAAGTGATTATTTTTCGATTTCTTTGAAAAACAACAAAAATAAAATAAGACATACCACACACTGCTGTATTGAAATCAATTTATATATCTAACTCACAGTTAATTTTAATACTCAACGCCAATATATATATATATATATATATATATATATATATATATATATATAATCAGTAGTTCATACAAAGATATTAGCAATTTAGGATTTTTTAATCCCAATTGCTCCAATTCAGGTTTAATTTCTGGTTCATATCTGACAAGAGATACCCCATTTTCCATCTCTTCAACAATAATTTACCTTCTTTTGGGAAAGTATATTTTATTTCGACTCCAGAATTGTTTAAATCAGCACATGTCAGTAGAGACTCTTCATCACTGGAACCTCCTGTAAAAATTATTGCTAACTCTCATTCCCACACTATTTCTTTATAATCTTCAAAAATTCCTCCTAATTTTTGTAGTATAAGGAATTCTGTTTGTATTTCTTATTTTAGTATTATTAAGTACACGTCATTTTGTATGAATTACATCAGAAAGAGATGAAGTTAAATTTAGTAAAACTGACAAAGAAATAAAAAGATGTTCTACCCTTGTTGAAATATTGTATATGTACTTCTTTGTTACAATATCAGGTAAATTTGAAAATCGTTATATACTAAGTTTTAATTTGTGCATATGCAGCATTATCTGAACCATCAGCTTGAATAGTTTTAAAACTCGTATTTAACTGAGCAAGATTTTGAAGAACCCAGCCACCACCAATGTTTAAATTAATTTCATTATATTTATTAGCTATATTTAAATAATTTTTATTTTTCCCATTCAATGGGAAAGAATGAAGTTGTTGGGTCTCATTATCGTTCATTTATAATGATTAACATTTATAAGGATTCATAATCTTTCATATATTTTAAAGATAATTTTTTTTAAATATATCTCATTAGGACCATTAAACTGAATGTTATTATTATTTTCATTAGTAATAATTACTTTTAAATTCTCAGTTCTTACATTACAAATCGGAAAAATAAGGATGTTTCACATCATAAAGTGTAGGAGTACCAAAGTCTACATTATCCTAGTAAAAAGTAAAGATATGGCATTCAGGATGGAAATATTTATATTTCAGTGCAAATAATTCATCTAATAAATTAAAATTTATGTTTATTGATTCCAATGGAATAAATTTTGGGAAATATTAGTAATAGTTTTTCGCTTAGCTTCAATAATTTGATCATAAAAAATCAAAACTTTTCCAGTACTACCATGTATTTCGATATACAATTAAACATCGCTCTCAATAATAATTTTATTTAAAGTTTTACCTTTCTAAAATGTGTACTAGGTAATTTACATGAATAATTTGTTAAAAAAATAGTGCAAGTAGGAATTATTGAACATTATACATCACACTATATTTTATTACTCTTGAAGTAATATTTGCTGTTAAAATGTTGTCTGTAACCACACACTGCCATTATTTTATAACTATCTTCTATAGGAATGGATAATTTTTTGAGAATTAGTGAATTATTTTTTATTTGGTATAGGGGGATCATTCAATACGAATAAAATTATTTAACATTAACAAAGTTACTTAATGAAGACAAATTTTATTGGGAACAAGAAACAGGCATTCGAGAGAAGAAATTAAGAAATAAGCATTGTAAGCTCAGGTCTAATTATATTTGACAATCAATAATATGGCGAATCACTTAATTATATGTTAGCTCCAGTGTGATTAAACTGGGATAAAACTAATCATTTCTGTATTTCTTTTAAAAATTAATGTTAAACCTTCGACAAAAAGTTATGAAAAAGTGAACGTGTGTGGCAACATTCTATTTTATCATAAATCCCTTAGAAATATCTCTGTAGCAATTTAACTGCTTCTCTTAAATTTTCTATTCACCTCTAACATAATTAAATTATTTTTTTAAATACTTGTGCTCTTTTCTGATTTTCCTTATATTAATTTTACGAGAGTTTTTGGGCTCCATTTAGTTCTGTATGAATTTACTACCGTTTCATAATTTTATTTGTATGAAATTTTATTATAGATGGTGGAACAAACTTGTTAACAATTTCTTTATTATTTTATCTTCTTTTTTTAGAAGAAAAATTAAAATAATGGAAATCAGATTCAATAATGGAAATAGTATTTCTTTCATTACCTCCTAATCTAGCAGATTTTAGGTGTGTCAATTCAGATAAATATATCCTCATTATTAAACAATTTTTCTATTCTAATTATTAAATTGTTATCTTAAATTTGATTTTTCGTCTTTCGAATAATTTTAATAAATAATTTTTCTCTATTAAATTATTTTTTAAAATTATTAAGATGTTAGATTTTAATTTTAAATTTTACTTTCTCTTTCAATTTTTTCAATAAAATTTTGTAAAGAAACAGAATCTAAGTTTTGGGAATATTGGAGGGACTGAGAAATTATTTAATAATTTTAATTTTCTCAAGTACACCAAATAAGGGTATAGAAGAATGTGTACATACATTTCAAATGAATAACTAAGAAAAGATTATATGTATAGACAACATATTTATCAGCATTATTATAAATAACTTTTAAAACGAAGTTCATGTAACAAGCACACAAAAATATTATCATCAGTTGAAAATGAAAAATATATAAATTCAAAAGTTGAGGAACACACAAATTCAGAGAACGTGTTCTCAAGAAATTAAAGTTTTCATAGTTTTATAGTTGTTATAGGAATTCTGCATTTAAGTTTATTCTTTCATACAAAAGTAAGCAAATGTAAAACAGAATACAATGAAAATAAGAAAATTTGAAAAATTGTTCATGATAATTTTTATTGTATTTTTTATGAATGTCTTATAGAATGATACAAATATAAGGCTTTTATAATAATACTTATTCTCATTTGTTATTTTATATGTGACAGTTGTATTGTAGAATATAGGGAATGTAATAAAATTTATGAAAATACTTAATTCTAATTTTGTATATTATCATTACAAATGAAAATTAAAATTCTGTCAGAGCCTTATTATTTTATTACTTACCTGTGTTAAGACATATATCTTATTTTTTAATATATATTTTTACTGTCATGTGAACTTATAAATCTGAAGAGATCATTTTTTTTGTTTTATGGTTCATACAGAATTTGTAGTTCTACACTGTTATTTATTGTTAAATGAAAAAATCTTCATAATGTTATAAATAATTTTTTAACAGCACATTTCTTTACTTTTATTTCTTTTCATTACACCTGAATTTATTAACATACGAATTTGCTCTTGAACAAAAAGTTATCCCTTAATTTTTAATTATATTGACCTACAATTTTTCGTAATATATTTTATTTAATTCAGATGTGTTTATATATTACCTTCTGAATAATCATTTGTATCAAAATGATCAATCACTGACTGCATATTTTCAAGAAAATTTTGGTTTTTGTGTTATAAATATAACTAAGAGTATCTTGATAAGAAAGTACAATATTTTCTCCACATTCAGTGGTATAACATTGCAGTTACAATTATCAGTTAATTGTTTTGATAAATCAAGTATACACAATCCAGTAGAAAGAAGTTGATTAAATTATATTCCAGTTGTATACATGTGGATGGTAACTAAATTTTCATTATATGTAGCTCTGACTTTAAAGTTCAGTTATGGTACTAATTCATTATATTAACTCGTTAAACTTCAGTTACACAATAAATCTGTCGAATCTAAAAGCCATAAATTCAATTAGTACCTATGTATTACAATTACAAACAACTTAAAATGGAAGGAACTCTTAGAAAATTAAGTGGGCAAGGCTAGTCGAAGACTGTGTTTTATTGGCAGGACACTTAGAAAAAGTAACAGACCCACTAAGAAGACTGCCTACACTACATTTCTCTGTCCTCTTATAGAATACTGGTGTGCAGTGTGGGATCCTTACCAGATAGGTCTGACAGAGTACATCGAAAAATTTCAAAGACAGGCAGCACATTTTGTAGAATCATGAAGTATATGGGAGTGTCACAAAAATGATACAGGATGTGGGCTGGATATCATTAAAAGAAAGGCGTATTTCTTGTGACAGAATCTTCTTACACAATTCCAATCACCAACTTTGCCCTCCAATGCAAAAATATTTTGTTGACACCAACCTACATAGGGAGGAACTATCACCACGATAAAATAAGGGATATCATAGCTTGTACGGAAAGATATAGGAGTTGATCTTTTCCACGAGCTGTACATGATTGGAATAATAGAAAATTGTGAACGTTGTTCAATGAACCCTCTGCCAGACACTTGAGTGTGATTTGCAGAGTATCCATGCAGATGTAGATGTATGACATAAATCTCAACTTGAACTTAATTTTGTAATTAGCATGTTTCTTATGTTTTCCATTTTTTCCAAATACTGATTTAGTCATTAGTTTGTAGAATTTTTTTTTCTAACCAATCAGAATTATACAATTTGAAAAAAATGGTTGAAATGGCTCTGAGCACTATGGGAATTAACATCTAAGGTCATCAGTCCCCTAGAATTTAGACATACTTAAACCTAACTAACTGAAGGACACCACACACATCCATGCTTGAGGCAGGATATGAACCTGCGACCATAGTGGTCGCACTGTTCCAGACTGATGTGCCTATACCGCTCGGCCAAACAGGCCGGCACCCAATTTGAAAACTTTATTAGTCTTATTTAATTTCATTCCTAGAGCTATATAGCCTTCAAGATTTCTATTTTGTACAACATAACTATTTTTATTACGTTACTCATTTAATAATTTATCTCTTTATATCATGGGTCAGCTTTATGGTCGTCTTAAATCTTTGTATGAGTCATGCATATATTTTTTGGGTATTCTAAACCTAAATTGACCTTCTACCTTATTCTGGTAGTTCTGCATTTATTGGTTTATTAAGTCAGCAATTTTTTGTGTGAATATCTAAATTTTTCTTTATTATTTTAATGCATTGAACATACATCACAGCTAGCACCCTGGACTCGCATTCGGGAGGACGGCAGTTCAATCCTGCGTCCGGCCATCCTGATTTAGGTTTTCCGTGATTTCCCTAAATCGCTTCAGGCAAATGCCGGGATGGTTCCTTTGAAAGGGCATGGCCGGCTTCCTTCCCCCTCCTTCCCTAATCCGATGAGATCGATGACCTCGCTGTCTGGTCTCCTCCCCAAAAAACAACCCCCCAACATACATAACAAATAAATTTTCAGTATCATTTTTATTAATTTGGGTAAAAGGAGTCAATTTAAATATTATATCCAACAATAAAGAGAGTTTTTACATTCTTAAGACCATGATAAATTAATATGTTTTCATTTTTGATTATGTTATTTTCAACATTTTACTTGATTTTTTCATCAAAGGAATTAACACTTTGTGTTTAGTCCTACTCCTGAAATATCAAAAGTTGATGCAGGAAACGAAACACTAGGTATTTTTTCTTCAGGCTCTATATCCCTAATTTTTTACCTACTTGTTCCATCAGTTTTTTATAGTTTTGTGTCTCTTATTTTTAATGCTGAAACTATAGACCATACAAAATTATTTTGATCGTTTTTTTCTTACAAGTAGATTAATACAAGCTCATTTAATTTTTTTCTGGTAGTTCAATATAAGACTAACGTTTCAATGGAACATATCTACTAATTTCTAACTGCAGTTATATGATCCTATTTAATGTCAATCATGATCCTCATTTTTGAAAATTAGACATTAGCATTAAAATGTTTTCTGCCCCTTTTGTATTTTGTTTAAATTACAATTTTCTATGGTAAATATAAAAATTTGTTAATGTTGTACAAATTCCATATCTCATTATTGGTCTGCATACTGTGCCAAATGTGAAATAAAAATATTATATGCAAGCCATAATACCATTTAAAATTTTGTTTCTCACTTTTTCAGTTTTTTATTATGATGCATTTATGATATGATTAGGTCTTATTGTGTTTATATTATTGTTTGGAATATATAGTTTGTCACCTGTTTTCAAGTGTTCTATTATTTACATATTAACTAACTTTTTCTCCCTTTTTCAATTTTTCCAGTATATGTTAGTAGAAAAATGAAATATTTCTTTCAATGGTTGAGGTTAATCACTTAAAAACCTTGATCCCTATCTACAGTTTTTAAATATGTTATTTGTTTATATTTTCTTCCGTTGATTCTTCTATCAATGATGATGATGTATTTGGTAATAAAATTTATTGTCATATTTTGTTAACTTATAAAATGCCATTAAATTATGCCTATTATATTAATTATGAAGTTGAGCAAGAGTGAGGTTTCCTTTCAATAGTCAGCATATTCATGATAAGTGGGCCATTCAGCCACAGTGAAGTTGCTTAATTACTCACTTTTTATCAGGAAAAAATTTAATTTTACGCAACAAAGTAAAAAAATATTAAATTAAAATGAAAATAAAAATAAATAGTTTATAAGTTTTCTTAAAAGCAAAAATTTCAATTTTTTGTACATGATCTGAATATTTGCATAATAAATTGAGTGAGCCAATTAAAATCGTATATTTTAATTTATTGATGATGATAAAATATGTAGGTTGTTCCATTTACTATCAGCTATTAAAATGTGCAAGAATGTTAAATTCACCTGTGAGCGGGAAATTACACTACCATTAAATTCATCAATCCAAGTATCTGCAAACAAGGTAAAAGTCTCCTGACAATGAAGAAAGCAGCCATGAAGTATAACATACACTGGTCAAAGATGCAGAATGTCTCACATAAAGAACTAGAAATCTATATACATAGAAAGGAACCTGGCAACATTTCCTCAACAATACCATGACACAGGGTCAATACACCGTTTAAAAAACTACAAGAATTCTTATAATTTACAGTTTAAATTCACAGCAATTAATGTAACTACTACCATCCACCCCATAATAGATATGTATCATCTGTTGTAATCTTTTTATGTATAAGAAATTAATATGATAACTTAAGTGTGCACATATGTACAGTCAAGTCCAGCCCATTCCCATTTTTAATAAAACAGAAATCATAATTATTTACATAACCAGTATGTCATTATTTTTACTTTTAATGCTGCAGCACACACAAATTAAACAATGCATATAAGGTGCTTAATATACTAACTGAATTGGATGTACACCAATATTCTGGTGCAGTCCATTCACATTTTTCAAGAAAGGGAAACACATGAATGTAGAACCCATTTGGTTCTTTATCTCTGCAGTCATTGTAAATAGATATACCTGTAACATGTACAACATCCATGAAATGACACTATAAATGTTATGTACAGCGGAGAGGACATACATCAGACAACAGCATGCAAATTATTACAACACTTTCGTCCCTATAAGTACAATCAACTGTCAGAAATTAATATTTTTCAACCTCTTAAGTGCCTTTTCTAAAATTAACAATTTGTATCATTAGCAAAAAGACTCAAAATAGCCTACACATACTTTGTTCTGCTACTGTCATCAGGCATGTAAAGAAAGAATTCTCCACCGGATGATGATATTATGAATCATCAAAATGCGTAGGGTCAAAAGAAGCTAGTGACAATGGAGAAAAGGTTTTATTGGCATCTATCAACAGGTGCAGCCGTTATATCGCTATCCATTGTGGATATAATTTTTATTTGTATGCCAAATGAGGCTTTGTAAGATGTTGTGTGTTACAAGAGAATGAAGGCCAAACTTATGAAAACCATGGGCAGTATTTATTTTAACAAAGAATGCAAGAGATATTGAACTATCATGATGTATATTAAAGTGAAAATTCAAAAGAATTCGTAATGAGGTAACATAATTCGAAGGAACGTCAAGAAAATGTGGCTAGATACCGATATTAGTGTACCCAAGTGAAAGAAAGGCTTCCTTAATTGAGAACTACACAACAGTGATCTAGTAATGGCGAATAAAATTCGAAATTCTACCACAAACTACTTGTGACACAAAATATCATAAATAAACACAAAAGGAAGCTACCTGAACTCTAAAACGTGCAGTTAGTATCAAACCACATAAATAACAGCTCAGGAAAGCGTATGACAAACTTATGAACACCACTGTAATAGAAACCAGTCATGAAGAACTTGACCTGGTTAATATAGGTTTGAAATCCAGCATACCACTCAACAGCAGTACTATTAAAGGGTTTATAGTTGCAACTATGAATACAGTTCATGTCGATTATAAATATGTTCGGGAAAGAAACCATAAGAGAGACAGAAACAGCACCACCATTTATGAAAATTAAGCACCCTAAAAATTAAATAATAAACTTAAAAACCATAAAGCAACTGCCACAAAAGCTGACAATGGAGATCTGGCAATAATTTTACATGGAAATTAATACATCCAGAAAACCTTAAAATTCTTCGAAGATAATAATGTCATACAGCTAGACAAAGATCCCACCAACAAATTCCAAACTGAACTTAAAACCCTCCCTAAATACACCAAATTCCTGGTTACTAAAGGGAAAATCACCAATTTATGTCCATGAATTCAATAGCACCAAACCTAACATCTCAATTAAAGGCTCACAAAAATGATGGGTCTATAAGATTGACCTCAGACTCAGTAAATTACCCTGGCTATAAAATTTTACAAAACTCAACAGGGTCCTCAGTAAAAAACAGCCTTTCATTTGCCAACTATCAGAAAGACATACATAGTATTAAGAAATGCCAAATAATCTCTCAAAATGTAACAAATCTGTATACTAACATTATCAGTCATTATACTTTAGCTGTTATTAAACAATACCTAATAAAATGCAAGAGCTCTCCCCAGGATAACTCACCGAAGTCATTAAGCTTCTGGGACTGGTACGAAAATACAGTTACTTTTCTTTCAGTGGGAAGACCTACAAGCAAACAAATGGATGGGCTACTGGTTCCAGCTTATCAGGAACTATAGTCAAACATTCCTCAGCCACCTAGAGCACAAACGTTTCATAAAAAGCCAATATGTATATAAAAAGTTCAGTTTAACAGAAACTGTGTTGATGATAGATTTGTGATCCTTAATGGGGAAAACAAAGATGATGTCCATGACACACTCCAAATATTCAGTAAAATGCGCAACAATATGAAATTCATTTATGAACAGAAAGTAAAGATTACCATTATTTTCCTTGATCTTATAACCTCTAAAAAAGGTAACTAATATGTCTTCCGAAATTACAGTAAACCAACCACCAGAGACATAAGCATACACACTTCCTCCTGCCACCCTAACATGTACAGAGTAGAGGTTTACACTCAATGATCCATAGGACTCTAAAAATCCCACTGAGTGATGATAACCTTCAGAATAAACAAAAATCATAAACCAAATAGCTGCACCTAATGAGTATAAACTCACACTTTAGGTAAAAAAATGAAAAGGCAATGAGTAAAATAACTGCCAAGAACCAAGAAAGTACTCTAACGAAGTGCATCCCCTTCCTAGATAATATCGCCCACAAATTTATCAATATCTACAAGTGACACAAATTAAGATTTACATCCTGAATAAACAACAAAATTGGCGAAACACTTCCTTATGACTTAAAAAGCAATCAAGATAAATTTATATCCTCTGACACAGATAAAATCATATGTAGTATATGCCTAGCTCAGTAAATAGGAGAGAAAGGCCATGACTTACACACCAGACACAAAGAACACTTCAACATCTTTCAATTAAACACACCACGCAAATCTTCCAAAGCTTCCCATATAAAAGATGCAGTACAGTCAACTGACAATGTAGAGAGCAACCATGAAGTACTACATACACTGATCTAAGATGCAGAATGTTTCTACATGAGGAAGTAGTAATCTATATACATAGAAAGAAAGTTGGCGAAATCTCCTCAACAACAATAATGAAACAGACTGAAAAACTTTTTAAAAAGCTTAAGAAAGCACTTAAAGCATTATTGTAATTTGCAGTTTCAATATGCAACAACTAATATAACCACTCCCATAGATCCATCTATAAGTTCCACCTATGATACATGTGCATTATCTGTTGGGATCTTTTTATATTCAAGAAATTAACGTAATAATTGGAGTGTGCACATATGATGTTCAAGTTTAGCCCATCTACAATTTTTAAAACAAACAGAAAATATATTTATTTACATAACCATTTCATAATTATTTTTGTATCCAATGCTGCAGGACATTCAAATGAAACAATGTATATAAAACTGCTTAATATACTTACTGTATTGTGCAGATATCAATATTCTGATACAGCCTATACATATTTTTCAAAAAAGGGAAACATATTTATGTAAAAACGATTAATCTTGCATCTCTCTATCCATTGTAAGCAAACATATCTGTAGTGTGTACAACATCTTTGAAAAGAAAGGTGTAAATATAATGTGCAGTGGAAAGGACCAAAACCAGGCAATCGTATGCATACTTCTTACAATTCTACAGTCCATGTATGTAAAATTCGGAGTCAGAAATTCATGCTTTTTAACCTCTAAAGAGCCTTTTCTAAATAAACTGTATCTATCATTAGCAAAAGACGCAAAATAACCTACGTTGTCCAGGGTCTAATACTGTGAAAAGATATTTGTACTCTTCTTCAACACCAGCCATGTAAAGGAAAATTCTGCACCAGAAGATAATGATGTGAACCACCTAAATAGATAGTGAAAAAATAAAAAAGTGAGTGATCCAGAATCTGTTTAATTTGTATTTGCCAACAGTCACATCCCTCATAATGACGGCCCTTATGGACGAAATATTTATGTCAGTTCTATACTAACATGACTTTCATTTACAGGTGGTGTGCTTTTGAGATGAAGTTGCCGATTTAAGCATAAAAGGGGAATTAGTGTGATTTTGATCGCATCTCTTTTCTGATGGTGCATTGGTTTGCTTTATATTTGAAGTTATTGTACAGTAAAGAAGAATATGTAGGGAGAAGAGGCGCTCAGTTGACTAGAGTAAAAGGGATACAGATGGTGTTACCAGTAACTGGAGAAAATCAAATCTGCTATTTGAGTTACAAGGGTTAGGGTTAATTTAGTCTTTGTGTGATGATAATGAGCCATAGTGGTGGGTTGAAGATTGACTAACGAACTCATGGAGTTATGTGCGACCACTTTTTTCATGCATACTACTTACTGTCACTGTGTAATATGATACCTTCATAACAACTAATTGTGGATATTGTTTATTTTATTTTGACTTTAACATGAGGTCTGTTTTAAGATGTTATGTCTTTAGACTGTTAGTTTAGACTATGTATGATAATCCATTATGTTTGGTTTTATTAACTGGAAGTATTCATAAAATCTGTAAATTGATAAAGTATTTAATAGTGTCTATTAGAGGAAGTCAAACTGTACGAGATGATATGCAGTAATCATGTACATATATGTAGGTTTAAATATGTTATATAAGGCTGACAAATTAATTTTTCTTGTAAATTTTCAAGTATGAATCCCTGGGATGGGACACATGACCAAGGTTGAGAGACTACTGCACAAGGCACGAACTGATTGATCAGCTCTTGTTTGAGGTCATGGATGACTGTCTTTATGGAGTGTACAGTGCAAAATGGTGTTGCCAAGCAGAATGACATTCACTGCATTGACTATACTTACAAGGTCCTAGCTTTGAGACTGGCAGAAACAGAGGAGCATAAGGTCGTGGATCACACCAACATCTCCAGAAAGATTGTAGTCATGAGCTTGATGGAGCATGTCTCGAACTATCCAGATTAGAGTGGTGTGGACGGCCAGTACCGTAGACAGACCACAAATGTGCAAAAGATTCGATGTTCCAATCCGTACCACCACAGCTAAGATAATAGGTGTGTGTATGTGGATGGGTGGGTGGGTTTTCCTGTCTCCATACTACATACAGTCAGAAAAGATAGCTTCAGTGTGTAACAATTTCTTCACCATTCCAATAACCAGAAAGAGACATTTTATTATTGAGAATTTTGCATCAGTATGTATGATCTGTAAATATCAGATGACTCTTGCAGAGTGAATTTGTACTACTTAGAGAGAAATTAAGAAAACCCTACTAGAGATTTCTAACAGTGAAAAGGACAGAGGCATTGAGTAATCTTAATTTTCTTTATTTGAAGTTTACATGTAGGATATCGTATGTATTTTCCAATTAATTCCAGTCATAGATATGAAAGATCTGTATTTCTGTCTTTATTTATGAACTAGAATTTTTCTTGCGCTGCCAATGAAGCTTGGGAAACGAGAGCAGAGCTCAATATTTGTAGCACAGTCGACGGGGCCGATTGCGGGTTCCTGGTGCAGAAATGACTGGAGGGTCAGAATCCGTGCTCATACGATTATGCGAGCGTGTAGTCTGCATATACGTCGACTTGCATCATAGGACGTTGGGGTTTCGGGCTCTGCTAAATAGGTCAGCAGTCTCTTACACGTATCTGGTGGTTAGACGGGTAGCGGGGGGTTGTGTGGCGTGGACTGGGTGCTTTTTTAGGTTAGAGGGCCTGGGGGAAAAACAAAAAGGGCTAACTGTCATAGCTACGATGACGAAGTACCAGAACTCCAAGCGGTAACAGAATTCAGTGATGCTCAAATCGTTATAGGCACTACAAGCACGCTAAAGCCGGAAACAATTTATGCCAAAATTTTTGCGATGGACCTAATGGTGTGCAGAAGAGATACGCTAAATTCTGTTGGCGATGGTTTGTTGCTGTTATAAGTAGTTCATCCTGTAGCGAAATTGAAGTAGTTCTTATGAGTTAATATGGGTAGAGGTCATTCTCGACAACCGGAATAAAATAATAATTGAATCCTTTTACTGACCTCTGAACTCAGATGACACAAATGCTGAAAGATTCAAAGAAAAGTTGAGTCTACTTTCAGATATGTAGCAGGCTCATATAACTATAGTTGGTGTTAATCTTAATTTAAGCTCGAAATGTTGGCGAAAATCCATGAATAAACTCTGAAATATACATAACAAATCATCCGAAACCGTGCTGAATGCTTTCTCTGGAAAGTATTTCGAGCATTTAGTTCTTGAGCCAACTCGAATAGTAAATGGTTATGAAAACACACTTAATCTCTTAACATCAAATAGTCCTGAACTAACAAGGAGTATCAACACGGATACAGGGATTAGTGAAGACAGAAATGTCGTAGCGAGACTGAGTACCATAACTACCAAATCACCAAAAAATAAATTTGAAGTATGTCTAGTCAAAACAGGAGGTAAATATTCGCTTTATGCCTTCCTGAAAAACAATATCCTCTGCAACCGAATTAACAAAATGCATGCAGACCAGATATGTCCTGAATTGAGAGAAATAGTATCGACAGTAACTGAGAGATTTACACCAGATAAATTAAAGGAAGACGGAGCTGATCCCACATGGAACAAAAACGGGTCAGTACACTGTTGCGGAAACAACGAAATGCGCATGCCATATTTAAAAGTACACAAAATCACCAAGTTTGAAGTTTGACGATCTTTTACAGAAGCTCGAAATTTACCGCGAACTTCAATGCGAGATGCTTACAGCAGTTTCCACAACAAGATTTTGTCTCGAAACCCGGCAGAAAATCCAAAGAGGTTCAGGGTTTACGTAAAATATGCCAGTTGCAAAACACAATCAGTGCTTTCTCAGCGCGATAGCAGTGGAAATACTGTATTATCGATAACAATGCTACTAAAGCAGAGTTGCTAAACACAGCCTTCCGAAATTCCTTCACCAATGAAGGCGAAGTAAATATTGCAAAATTGGAATTAAGAACAGCTTCTAGCTGAGAAACTTCGAAGTATGTGTTCTCGGACTAGTGAAACAACTCCAGTCACTTAATAAAAGCAAGTCTTCTAGCCCAGATTACATATCATACAGGTTTCTTTTAGAGTATGCTGATGCAATATTCCTATACTTAACACTCATAAACAACCACTCACTCGATGAAAGATCCGTACCCCAAGACAGCAAAGTTGCACTGGTCACATCTACATTCAAGAAAGGCACAAGGATTGATCCAATAAATTATAGGAACATACCACAGACGTCGATATGCAGCAGAATTGCGGAACATACGCAGGCTATTTGGAGGAAACTTCCGATCGATAGCGAAATGGAAACTACAGCAAAAATCCGATGAAGTTTTTCACAGATGTGTTGAGTAGTGTCGCTAGTATATCCACCGATCGCGGCACGTTGCTATTGTCAATTCTGAGCGCACTGTGAGCACTTAAAGATAACAGCCATAACTGTTATGTGTTTCGTTCTTCTTGACAGTTCTCAACCACCCTCTGCAGGGGCAATGAAGATGCTCCAGCAGCGTTTTCGATGGGAAGTGCCTGAACACCACCAACACAGCCGGTAACTGGCTCCTCCTCGTGCTGAGTTTCATCTCTGCCCACATGAACCGAAGGCTATGAAGACACCGTTTCGGCTTAGACAACGAACTGTAGATTAGCGTAAAGAATTGGTGGAAATCATAGCCGGCTGCCTTCTGTGACTTGGGTATTGGAAAGTTGGTGCAACGCGATGATAGGTGTCTACGTTTGAGTGGCGACTATGTGGAGAAGTAGCTGTAATGTGAAGCTAACTGTTGCAAATAAAACATTTTTGGTTTTGCAGTGATTTCATTTCGCGACCGATCGGAAGTAACTTTCCTAACAGCACTCAGATAGTGTGTTTGAACATCATGAGTTACCCCGAAGAGAACGATGTATTGACAAATAGGCAACACGGATTTAGAAAATATCGTTCTTATGAAACACAACTAGCTCCACACGAAATGTTGAGTGCTACCGACAAGGGATTTAAAATTGATTCCATATTTCTATATTTCCAGAAGGCTTCTGACACCATACCTCACAAGCGGCTTATAATCAAACTGCGTGCTTATGGAACATCGGCTAAGTTATGAGACTGGATTCGTTTTTTGTGTCAGAGAGGTCACAGTTCGTAGTATCTGACGGAAAGTCATCGAGAAAACAAAAGTGGTTTCTGGCGTTCCCCAAGGTGGTGTTATAGGGCCTCTGCTGTTCCTTGTCCGTATAAGATATCTTCAAGGTGCGAAAATTGGTTATTGATGTTAATAAACAAAAGTGTTAGGTCATATACACGAGTGCTAAAAATAACCCGTTAAACTTCGGTTGCGCAATAAATGAATCAAATCTAAAGGCCATAAAACGAACTCAATACCTAGGATTTATAATTATACGCAATTTAAAATGGAAAGAACTCATAGAAAATGTTGTGGGGAAGGCGAACGAAAGATTGTGTTTAATTGGCAGAACAGTTAGAATATGCAACTGGTTTACTAAAGAGACTGCCTACACTGCCGCTTGTCCGTCCTCTTTTGGAGTACAGTTGCGCGGTGTGGGATGCTTACCATGTAGGATTAACGGGACACATCGAGAAAGTTCAAAGAAGGGCAGTATATTTTGTATTATCGAGAACTAGAGGAGAGAATATCATGGACATGATACAGGATACAGGATTTGGGCTGGACATCATTTAAGCAATCTTCACACGAAATTTCAATTACCAAATTTCTGCTCTGAGTGACCGAGCGAGGTGACGCAGTGGTTAACACACTGGACTCGCATTCGGGAGGACAACGGTTCAAACCCGCGTGATGACATCCTGATTTAGGTTTTCCGTGATTTCCCTAAATCGCTTCAGGCAAATGCAGGGATGCTCTCTTTGAAAGGGCACGGCCGACTTCCTTCCCCATCCTCCCCTAATTCAGTGGGACTAATCTCATCAAGTTTGAAATTTGGGTGCTCATGGCCTAGTTTTGTATAGTGTCAAGCCAACAGGCTTTGATGTTATGTCCATTCAATTCACCTAAAGGAATAACCATTAGTTTAGGGTTTATACAACTTAATCGTTTCTGTTTTGTTTATTTATTTATTATTTGATTGTGTTAGCGTATAGTGTATGATGTCATTTGGTGGTCTCCTACAGAGCATAGTACAAATCTGCTTCAGTTAACAAGGGGGGAGGGGGATGATGAAAGTTACTTTTCATTTCGTGGCTACTATATATTTGATTTTCTTGAAATGCAATATAATCTTTCCAAAGCTTGGAGACTTTCTCCGATAGTCAGCTTTAATTAATCAAAATAAGGTCGTTGGACAGTCTCTCTATGTTTCCATTAAGGCATTTCACGTCTTACGAGTCACATACTTGCCATCAGACAATGAAAAACCCTTGCGTTTGTGAGACCTCGAGGTGCTCTAGTTTGAATGGGCATTTGCCATTCTGATACTGCATTACGTCGACAGCTGTTCGGTTTGATTTGGAAGTAAGGGTGCCACTGTCTGGTGTTGGCCTAAAGTTTTGCACAGCTAACTTATAATTACTCCATGTTCAGACTCGCGAGGCTATGCCTCCACGTGACGAAGTGTACGACGGTACCTAACGGATACTGTAAGAATAGTTGCTCTCCCAAACAGCTACCCATACGAGAAAACCAGTAGCGTCATTACCTGCAGTTACTTACTCTTTAGGTACTTGGGCTACGCACTGCTCAGCTTAATAGAACAGCACGATGTAGTCATAGGGCCAAGCGCCACACGTCTGCTTTCTTTCCCACCAGCTAAATCGCTGCAGATAATAACCTGCAGCTGTGATCCTGCATCAGCGAGAATTGCGAGTTAATAAAATACACAGAAATGCGAAATATAAGTTAAATGCATAATTTAATTGCAGAGATTCTATTCTATCGTCTGTAACCAATGCAGACGACAGAGAATTACGCCTGAAAATGTTTATATAAGGAAGGAAATCTCAAATAAACGGGAAGTGGTCCTACGATATTTAAATAAAATACAGAGAGAAAATATCCTTATCAAATGAAGTAAAGTTAGGTTGAGAGCGTTACGAGAATGGTGGCGGAATCTCCAGACTTGATAATCACGGAAGACTCGCGAGAACAAAGCTCGTTTCAGAGTCACAATACATGAAATATTCACTAGCTGAAAACACTTCAGCGTTCAGCATGATGGTTTAGGAATTAATGCAGGCGACACGAAGAACAGTAAAAAATACTCTGTCTGTTCTCAGTTCCATAATACAAGCGGCAGGATCAGTTATCAAGCACGTTACAATAGAAAGGTCTGCTTTCTTGCAGCACTCGACATCAAGTTGCCCCGAATCGCCTGCTTGAACCCTTCATTCAAAAGTCTGTCTCCAGAATGACATTTTTCACTTTGCAGCGGAGTGTGCGCTGATATGAAACTTCCTGGCAGATTAAAACCCTGTGACAGACCGAGACTCGAACTCGGGACCTTCGTCTTGCATGGGCAAGTGCTCTACCATCTGAGCTACCCAAGCACGACTCGCACCTTATCCTCACAGCTGTACATCTGCCAGTACCTCGTCTCCTACCTTCCAAGCTTTACAGAATCTCTCCTGCGAACCTTGCAGGACTAGCACTCCTGAAAGAAATGATATTGCCTAGACATGGCTTATCCACAGCCTGGGGGATGTTTCCAGAATGAGATTTTCACTCTGCAGCGGAGTGTGCACTTATATGAAACCTCCTGGCCGATTGAAACTGTGCGCCGGACCGAGACTCGAACTCGGGACCTTCGCAGGCGAGCTTCTGTAGGGCTTGGAAGGTAGGAGACGAGATACTGGCAGAAGTAAAGCTGTGAGGACGGGGCGTGGGTCGTGCTTGGGTAGCTCAGATGGTTGAGCACTTGCCCGCGTAAGGCAAAGATCCCGTGTTCGAGTCTCGGTCCGGCACACAGTTTTAATCTCCCAGGAAGTTTCAGTCTCAGTCTCCACTTGACTCACATAATGTTCCGCTACTGTCCGCATTCCCATCGGCTGAAGGCCTTCCCCACCAAAAATACATCGTTCTTACGTTCTACAGACATCGTTTGACTCAACATGACGACTTACCAGATTAGACTAATACGTTACAACAATATTTAAATTAAAAAAATATCATAAACATTCGGTTATACTCAGGTCATGTACATTAAATATAAGTCATGGTTGGTTCATAAGTAAATAAGCTGGCATTCTCGCGCAAATGTTCTCATCTTGAATGACAACGAGGTGGCGTTAAACTTTGTTTAAAGAAATATTTATGCCTTCTTGAAAGATGTGTGTTTTAGTTATTTTTCATTTGTGGTTTCCACTAACACATGCGCTTGACCAATTTTAAATTAGCACAGTTTTTAATAGAATTTGCAATCAACATTAATTAAGGTTATTTGCAAAATAGTAAACTGGTCATTAAACAAGTACATAAGTATGATAAAAGGTGATGTATTAATGCTGTATTCATTTGCATTCTGTTATCGTGGGGAATATGACATTCTAAAAATATTTGCACAATGAAAAAGATGTAAAAGACGTCGTATATCATTAAATAAAATTGATACAGATGCACAGCTTTCAGGAATGACAGCTATAGAGCACTGCTATCATCTGAAATACTACGAGTAATTGTTGAAGTAGTATGGGACGATTAAGAGTTGCTACTTCAGAGGTTCATTGCGTAAATGTTTGTTCACTGTGAAATATCAACTTCACTAGTTTTAAAGATGCTGAAATTCTGTTGTGTCATTGGATGCGCCTCAGTTACCTGAACTCGGCTATGTATTCAGATTTGCTTCATCACTTGGCAGTGAATTATTATAAATTCTCGAAGAGTTGTAAGAAGCCATCTTTCAGCTTGTCTCACACTCCGCCATTTCTTGGAGCATTGTCTCCTCCACAAAGGTCATGCAAGCATCAGCGATTCGAATTTTCAGCTTTGGCATTTACCCATTTCCGGCTATGTGCTCCTTGTCTCTGCAGCTGAGCTCGCCTGGGACGGCCTAGTAACGTCCTTGTCTTGCCGTCTCGCACGCAGCGAAGCAAGCAAATTCAACTCTCCTCAGCACCAGCGATAGGTGGATAAATAAATCGCTCACTTACTCGTAACGTTACAGGTGGAGCAGCATAGGTTCCGCACTTGTGAAATGGGAGCTGGTTCTAGCAGCGAACATTATCTTCTCAATCAGTCATGCTACAAATTCAAACTATTCATCGTTTTCTGAACTGTGGTTTACTGTCTTGCTGGAAACAGTGTGTTGCGAGCATGTCCTTTCGTCACCCGTTTCGATAAGCTTATTTTGTGTTTACCGCTTGAGAATCTATGTGGGCCTTGTTGTTGTAGACAAATATGGCATGTAAATGTTCTAAGACGGCACAGACAGTTAAATGAAGTTATTACATTTTTAATTCCAGACCACTATGAATAAATATTACCTCCTTGCTTGAAATGAGATTTCAGCTGGAGAAAGAGAAAAAATTCCTGACGCGCTGGGTTCCGAATAGAGATCCCCTCGCTTCTAAACTGATACTGTTATTACTCATCTTAGCCGCGAGTCCGTAGAGGGTGGTATATGTGACGTACAGTATAACTGATCAGCATTTCCACCCGGAATTTGCGAGTGTAAATCGGACCTTCCTTGATCCGCCTTGGTGGGTCGTGTCGTCGGATTTCTCCCTACCTGTGCGCGGTGCAGCTCTCGTAAATGTCGTCCCGTGCAGATTCTTCATTGGCGCATTGGATGTCTCTGTCGGTAGAAGCTAATTATCTGAAATTGCTGTCGACCAACTTTGGGGTATCTATTTACTCGAAATTAACATTCAGAATGCCGTAATATCGCTTTCATTCCTATTAAATCAATAATGAAGCACTCATGTCACAAACTACTCGTAACCGAGAGTATGGCTACCACCGAACACGACAGGAAGAGCTCTTAACGCCGACTGCCGACTTTGGCGCGCAGTCCGCATCTCGTACTAGTTTCGTCACAGTTCGACGATTTCCGATCAAGTTCGCACTTACTAAGATACCCATTTTTTAATGAACTTTTGTGAATTTTAAAGAGGCAAAATTGCGATAAATAGTTTTAAACATCCAGAGGATCCTCCTAGTATTCATTTTGTCATTAATGAGTTTAATTATCAAACATACATAAACTAAATCGGTGACTTTGGCGCCAAGATGGCGGTACTTCCCGCCATGTATATTTCCCAGGCTGACGCTTGTTGCTAAGGTCCAACGCCGACCCCCATCCCACTACACGCGACATATGGTCGCTTCGTCACCTAGCCAGCCAGCGTGGGAAATGCTCTCCGACTCATGGCCGGCTACGGGCTAGAGCACTTTCTATCGAGAATCATCAATAAGAGACAATAATTTATTAAAACTGGTAAAAATTTCTTCCTCACGTAAGAGGCACCTTGCAAGCCGCATAACGGCCTTAGAGGAGGGTGGAAACCTCCGAGGGTGTCACCAGTGTCAAACTGTGTCAAGAATGTTTTCCTGCTACTCGTCTAATTGTGAACAGTCGTTTTTAACCACGAAATGTATGGAAATCAATGCCCCAGGAAAATGTGTGGTTTCACCCTACCTGTACGCCATCCCCTCAGGCTTTTTGGTTCCGATTTTGAGCGGAAGTACGTCCGGAATGTTGCCTTCGGCCACTCATAAGGAAACCTCCTGATTTAAACACTGGTTGTCGTGGTGCTAACGTCCTTACATGAACTTTCTTCCGCATGTGTCGATACCTTGTCGTCTGAATCGTCGTCGAGGTCGCAAGGCGCCACGCTTTTCCGCAGTTAGAGAGGAAGTTTGTACGCAGCTTCGAGCCAAATTTAAAACTGATGCCTGGCAATTGGAGACAAATACGTGCTTTCGAAGAAGTGGTGCATTAAATCTGCCACGCAGTGTATTTACTTAGTAGATCATAGTTCGATTCCAGAAGAATTTACTGATTGAAATACCGTTTATACGTTTACCCATCAAATATTACAAGCCTTAAAATACAAAACATATAAACTAGGTACTTATTTTTTGGGATCTATGTAACACATTTGACTATGTATATCGTGACACTATTTAGAAAAGCTGAAGTTCCAACGAATTAATGGGGCTACAGTTTAAATTTGGAAGGGGAGAAATGTTTAACGGAATTCTACACGGTTCGGTTTTCTTTCCACTGCTTTTGGTAATATATATTAAGTTACTTTGCGGTCGCTTGACGTCCAGACATAATCTCATTTTCTTTTTTATCATACGTGATCTTATATCAATCACGATACCTGGAGAAAAGGTATTGCAACTCTAATCCAAGAGTATGCCACAAGTGCCGGCCGCTGTGACCGAGCGGTTCTAGGCACTTCAGTCCAGAACCGCGCTGCTGCTGCGGTCGCATGTTCGAATCCTGCCTCGGGCATGGATGTGTGTGATGTCCTTAGGTTAGTTAGGTTTAATTAGTTCTAAATCTAGGGGACTGATGACCTCAGATCTTAAGTCCCATAGTGCTTAGAGCCATTTGAATTTTTTATTCCCCAAGTTCAGGCTGATCTTATTGATGTGTTTTCTCGTTCTTCACTTAACTTGTTCAGGACATTCTGAGGTCAGTTTCACCTTGCTGACAGCGTTTATTACAAAAATAAATACAGATTTTATTTGGGAAGAGGTTTAGGCTTTTCACATAAGATCTACGAATCAACTGTTCACAGTTAATAATGAGATTCTGTAGTGTGTGTATTCTTACCGATAAGTGAGCAGTAGCTCCATATCACAGTGAAGCAATGGAAAAGAACTGCTGCCGCAGGCTAAGCAAAGTACGCTCGTAACGCTAGAAGGCAAGGGCGTGGAGTGCTAGAGATGCCGAGATTAGAACACAGGAGGAGGTGTGGAGAAATTCATATAACTCGACTCCGGTACGATGTCTCTGGGCAGGGCGGAAACAGCCTATCTCTCGTGCGATCTGGGCAGCTGACTCCCACCTTTTGGTTCTGCATGCAGAATCCGTCAGCAGTATCACGGTGGAGATTAAACATGGTCCAGAATGCTGATTAGTTCCCCTCTTCCATGCAGGGCAGAATAATTTAAGTGGAAATTCAGTGAATTAAACATTTCAAAGCCCCGCTTCTCTCTCTCTCTCTCTCTCTCTCTCTCTCTCCCCCTCCGTCTTTTCTTGGAGTGTATGCCGAAACCACCATCTCTTGCTTTAATAAAACAGTGTTCACTCTTTCATGTTCTGCGTGTTTTCGTTTACCGAATTTGCGAACTTGAAAAGCACTAGAGGTGTGAATAATATGACACAGATTATTCGCGTCTTCGATTACTGGTATTTTCACATTCCATTGTCCAACAGTTTTCCATTATCACAGCTCATTTATTCACCAATAAGCCCCAGAATGGTGTGTTCGTCGAAAATTGACGACGAAGGCCATGGTATCGAGCGTTCTAAATGTCATAAACACTTCGTTCGTGTTTAGTTGATACTTTTTTCATGGAAATGGGTACTTTTTTTCTTGCCAATTCTCCATCTTAGTAGCAGTTTTCTCCCAACAGCCATCGGAAACGGATGCTTTATACCGATGAGCCAAAAAATTACGACCACCTGCTTAATAGCTTATTTGTCCGTCTTTGGAACGAAATGCATCACTGATCCTGCGTATCAGGGATCCGAAAGTTGGTTGGTAGGTTTCTGGAGGTGTGTGGCACTATGTGTCAACGCACAGGTTATGTAATTTTGGTAGAAAACGGGCCGCTGATATATGTATGCGATGATGGCGCGGTATAGCGACCCAGCTGGGTTCCATAGGATTTACATCAGGCGAATTTGGTCATCAAGACATTAACGTGAGTTCACTAAAACACTCCTCAAACCACGGTAGCACGGTTCTGGCTCCGAGACATGGACAATTTTACTGCTGAGAGATGACGTCGCCGTCGGAGAAGACATCAAGCGTGAAAGGATGCAGGTGGTTCGCAGCTGTCATCGTGTCTTCGGTTACTAAAACATGCAAGCGCAGGATAATATCTCCGACAGCATAATACTGCTTCCACCAGCCTACGTACATGGCCTGCTGAACGTTTCGAGCCTCAGTTCACCTCGATGACGACGTTTGTGAAGACGACCATCGACCTAGTGTAGCAAAAATGTGATCCACCCGAAGAGCAGACACGTTTCCATTAATCGACGGTCGAATCCCGATGGTTCCGTACCCACTGCAGTCGTAACTGACTATGTCGTTCGGTCAAAATGTAAACACGTAGGTCTGCTGTGGAGCTCCATGTTTAAAAATAACGATGAATAATGTGCTCCGAAACACTTGTGCGTGCACCAACACTGTGCCCTTTCGGCAGAGATGCCACAGATAACCAACTGTCCTTCTTCACAGAGCAAACAAGCATCCGAAACCCACGTTCTGTGAAAAGTCATGGACGCCAAACCATTTAGAGCCTAGTGGTGGTTTGATTGTCCTTCTACCTCTTTCCGTAAATGCTCACGACAGTAGCACGTGAGCATTCGACCAGCCTCGCCGTTTTCGAGATACTCCTACGCAGGCTCTTATTAATAATAATCTGCCCTTTGTAAGAGTCACTTGTCCCATTGGATTTCCCCATTTACAGTCCATATCTTGGCTAGGGTAATCCCACGTCCATGTCCGCTTCGCTGACACACTGTTCATAGTGCGTCACGTATCCGTAACGCCACCAGGCGGCATCCAACGTCGTGGTGCGCAGTGGTCATAATGCTTTGTCTTATCAGTGTACATTGTTTTTTTCCTTGCTTTTTACCTGAAGGCCATAAGTCATCCCTATGTGTTTTAGGAGTTTTCTAGGATGTGGCAGGGGGGGGGGGCTACATTTATTAAAGAGTTTCATAATTCATTTTAAAATTAATGTATAACTTTGATGAAGTAGAGCTGCTACATTAGTTGGTAATGATTAGTGAAGTCTGATAAACTGTTGTATGAAATCAATTTGCTGGTTTTCATACTGTTAATATGTCGAACTGAGGCTTCAATGGCATGCTTAGCTTATTTGTGTATAATATTTCCCTTTACTGATATTCGTCTTATCACTGACGTCAGAAGTGTACACTTGACGCTGTCGGGTCATGTCGTCGTAAATAACACTCAGAATGAGACCACACGAGAACAGAATTTTCTTAAATTTTTGCGTTTGTTGTGCTTGAAGCTCAGAACTCAACGACAAATTTCCAAAACAATTCGACGCAACTCTCAAAAATTCTTGAGAACATCGACTGTAAACTATTTGTGAAAGTCTTTTAATAACCTGAAGTAAGATCGATTTCTCAACAGGCAGAGTGGCGCTGTGGTAAATTACTTGCCTGTCACGTGGGTGGCCTTTTTACGATTCCGCGACATGCTAAACATTGAACTAAGGCGCATGTTCTACGCGCATTTCCGTAAGGAATAAAATACATAAGGGTGCAAAATTGCAATATGCAATGTTTTTCTTTATTTGAAGCAAATTTTCGTAACAATCTTCTATTAAAGGTCGAGCACTTTTCATGAGACGGCAATTAGGTATGTGTTAATTGGTACGTGTGATGAATTTTATATTTTAATTGAACGGAACGAAGAAAAGCGAAAAAATAATGGTCTTAACACTGGCGCGAGCCAGTGATCATCAGTCTCGGGCGCTACCGATTTTTTCCTTCTTTGTTCATTTTACACTCCACTCAAGCGCTTACAGAACATGCACTTACATTTAAAAATTTGCGTAACTAGAAACAAAACCCAGACCAGCCACTTGTCAGAAGAGCACTCTATCACGGAACTATACTGCCTGTCGAAAAATTTACCTAACTCTATGGTACTAAAGACAGTCAAAATATTTCTAAATTTTAAAGTCGGTTTTCCTGAGAATTGCATGAAACAGCTTTGTGGTAGTGATATTTGAGTTCTGAACTTCACATACCATAATTATTAAAAATTACAAAAATCGGCTTGTAGTGTGATCTCCCTGTTGGGTAGCGTTCATCGTAGCTTGCAGCCGGATGTTTCCCGCCTAGAGACCGTGAGTAAAGCCGATGACCACATGCAAACAATAGCCAGGATATGCACCGTTAGAGCCAGATTACCGTAAGGTCAAGAGTGTCCCCGAATCGATACCATCCACATTTCGTTAGTTGAAACGATGGGTCATACTGAATATGAAGTGACTAACTAACGGCAAGACCTTTGCCGAGGCTCTTTACGAGAAATTAAGTGACTACGGCACCTCCACGTCAGCAGTTGTCTGATAAGCGTCGTTTGCAAACACTTTCCGGTCCTCATTGTTCTCTGCTTGATAGCGTACGTATTCCTGGTGACAGACCTTTACGTTACCGAGACGAACGTTAAGAACTGCATTGTGCCGTACCCAGGTGTATCAGTGTATTTTATTGGAGACGATCGATTTCGGTCTAGGATCAGAGCATCTTCGGGTCCAAATAACATCTGAGATATGCGTTTGTGTAATTCGAATGACAATTACCAAAAGGTGACAAAATAATGGGATATATCCCACTTCGAGTCGGACGTCGTTTTGCCAGGCTTAGTAAAGCAACTGGATGTGACCTGGACTCAACAAGTTGTTGGAAGTCCCCTGCAGAAATATTGAGCCGTGCTAACCCTATAGCTGTCCATAGTTGCGACTGTGCTGCGGGTGCAGGAATTTTTGCACGAATCGACCTCTCGATTATGTCGTATAAGTATTCGATAGGATTCGTGTTTAACGATTTTGGTGGACAAATCATTCTCTCGAATTTTCCTTCAAGTTCTTCAAATCAGTCGCAAACGGCCTACTGACCAGGCGGGTTGTCACTGATAAAAATTCCATCGTTGTTTGGTCTCCAAGTAATCGAACATAACCATTTCGAGTCAGCGATCGGTTCAGTTGAATCAGGGGACCGGGTCCATTCCATATTAACAGACCACAACATTATGGACCCACCAGCTGCTTGCACAGTACCTTGTTGACAAAACTGGGCCCATGGTTTCGTGGAGTCTGCGCCACACTCGAACCCTACCATCAGCTCTTACTAACTGAAATCGGGAATCATCTGACCAGGTCACGTTCACGCACATATTTTAGCTGTGTTCATTCAAAAGTAAATATAATATAGCCTCTCATGAGAGACGCTGCAGGCGATGTCATGCTGTTAGCTAAGCCACTCGCGTCGGTCATCTGGTGCCCCAGCCCATTAACGCCAAATTTCCCCGCACTGTAGTAATGGATTTCTGCGGCTATTTCTCGCAGTGTTACTTGTCTGTTAGCACTTACAATTCTGCGCAAACGCCTCTGCTCACGTTCGTTAAGTGAAGGCCGTCGGCCAGTGCCTTGTCCGTGGTGAGCTGTAATGCCTGAAATTTGGTATTCTTGTCACACTCTTGACACTGTGAGTCTCGGAATATTGAATTCTCTAACGATTTCCGAAATGGAATGTCCCATGTACCTAGCTCCAACTACCATTTCACGCTCAAAGACTGTTAATTCTCGTCATCCAGCCATAATCGCATCGGAAATCTTTTTACACGGATCACCTGATCACAAATTACAGCTCCGTCAATGCACTGCTCTTTTATACGTGTCGGCCGAAGTGGCCGTGCTGTTAAAGGCGCTGCAGTCTGGAACCGCAAGACCGCTACGGTCGCAAGTTCGAATCCTGCCTCGGGCATGGATGTTTGTGATGTCCTTAGGTTAGTTAGGTTTAACTAGTTCTAAGTTCTAGGGGACTAATGACCTCAGCAGTTGAGTCCCATAGTGCTCCGAGCCATTTGAACCATTTTCTTTTATACGTAGTATACGCGATACACCCACCACGACTTTTCTCACCTGAGTGTATACGTAACATATACGTCGATTTAACCTCATTAAATTTTGTGTGTGGTATGGTCATGCACATATTTTAGCTTTGTTCATTAAGAACTTAATATAATATAGCAGGTACGTCTTTGTAGTTTTAGTGAAGAGCTACTACTGACTGGCGTAGTCATTCGTGGATGCAGGATTGATGTTTACGTTAAACATAAGTTCTACCGGACAGAGAACTTGTGCCTACTAATTTTTATTCTGCACCTGATTGATACCATAGAGTGGGGAGATTAATATTCTTGGTTCTTAAAGGATGAAAATGAGCTATAGTCTGACTGTTTCTTACATAAGGCTACATTAGAAAGAGGTGAAGAAAGCAGGAGGTAAATATCATGAGTTTTGAGCATATTTATCTCATAATACTGCAGAACCCCATTTTACTGCATCTCCTTTAAAGTGAGATGGGGAAACGTTCGTTTATTCGCTAGGCGTTTAACACCACAGAGGACGATATTACACAGTCCACTCACATTAATGTGATCACCATCTATGTTCGACGTCAACTCACTGACAGCAGGTGGCAGCACTAGCACCGCCGTGTACCGCAAGTCTCTAGAGGAATGGAAGGTTCCAAATGATTGGAAAAGAGCACAGGTAGTCCCAGTCTTCAAGAAGGGTCGTCGAGAAGATGCGCAAAACTATAGACCTATATCTCTGACATCGATGTGTTGTAGAATTTTAGAGCATGTTTTTTGCACTCATATCATGTCGTTTCTGGAAACCCAGAATCTACTCTGTAGGAATCAACATGGATTACGAAAACAGCGATCGTGTGAGACCCAACTCGCTTTATTTGTTCATGAGACCCAGAAAATATTAGATACAGGCTCCCAGGTAGATGCCATTTTCCTTGACTTCCGGAAGGCGTTCGATACGGTTCCGCACTGTCGCCTGATAAAAAAGTAAGAGCCTACGGAATATCAGACCAGCTGTGTGGATGGATTGAAGAGTTTTTAGCAAACAAAACACTGCATGTTGTTCTCAATGGAGAGACGTCTACTGACGTTAAAGTAACCTCTGGCATGCCACAGGAGAGTATTATGGGACCATTGTTTTTCACGGTATATATAAATGACCTAGAAGATAGTGTCGGAAGTTCCACGCGGCTTTTCGAGGATGATGCTGTAGTATACAGAGAAGTTGCAGCATTAGAAAATTGCAGCGAAATGCAGGAAGATCTGCAGCTAATAGGCACTTGGTGCAGGGAGTGGCAACTGACCTTTAACATAGACAAATGTAATGTATTGCGAATACATAGAAAGAAGGATCCTTTATTGTATGATTATATGATAGCGGAACAAACACTGGTAGCAGTTAGTTCTGTAAAATATCTGTGAGTATGCGTGCGGAACGATTTGAAGTGGAATGATCATATAAAATTAATTGTTGGTAAATCGGGTACCAGGTTGAGATTCATTGGGAGAGTCCTTAGAAAATGTAGTCCATCAACAAAGGAGGTGGCTTACAAAACACTCGTTCGACTTATACTTGAGTATTGCTCATCAGTGTGGGATCCGTACCAGATCGGGTTGACGGAGGAGATAGAGAAGATCCAAAGAAGAGCGGCGCGTTTCGTCACAGGGTTATTTGGTAAGCGTGATAGCGTTACGGAGATGTTTAGCAAACTCAAGTGGCAGACTCTGCAAGAGAGGCGCTATGCACCGCGGTGTAGCTTGCTGCCCAGGTTCGAGAGGGTGCGTTTCTGGATGAGGTATCGAATATATTGCTTCCCCCTACTTATACCTCCCGAGGAGATCACGAATGTAAAATGAGAGAGATTCGAGCGCGCACGCAGGCTTGCCGGCAGTTGGTCTTCCCGCGAACCATACGCGACTGTAACAGGAAAGGGAGGTAATGACAGTGGCACGTAAAGTGCCCTCCGGCACACACCGTTGGGTGGCTTGCGAAGTACTAATGTATATGTAGATGTATGAAGCGTGTTGGGGCAACGCAGAAGACAGTGCAGTCGTTGTCGTAATGCGGTTGATGTGACTACGAAAAGATTATGGTCATTGGTTTTCGGGCAAGGGGTGGAAACATATCAGACACGTCTAAGTTTGCAAACTGTACGTGTGCCACCGTGGTTAAAGTACACTGTGCATGGCCTGGCGCCGAGGCAACCGTGGTTCACCACGAGTTCTAGATGACAGGGGTGGGCGACACCAGCGGAGAAGTGTACGGGCGAATAGACGTGCAACTGTTGCGCAACTGACCGCTCAGGTGAACAACGAGGCTACCTACAGTGTCTCCTCAACTGCCGTTCAGCGAACGCTTGCTGCGTTTGGTACTCCGCAGCTGGCGCCTGGTCCATGCACCGATGCTGACTGCTGTTCATTGGAGACGAAGGCTGAAATTTGCGTATCAGTACCGCAACTAGACGTCCACCGAGTGGAGACAGGTGGGCTTGGCAGATGACTCACCCTATATATTCCATCGAAAGATGACGGGCGAGTACGCTTCGAAACATCTGAAAGCAAACACCCTGCATGCGGTAAGGTCTGGAGAATGCTTTCCTGGCGTTCCCTTGGTGATCTCATCGTTCTGGAAGGAATAATGGATCAACAAGATTTAGCATTTATACTTGGGGACCACACCTACATGCATTTCTTTTTCCTTCAGAGCGATGTCCTCTACCAGCAGAACAATGCAACGGGTCACAAAGCTCATAGTATTGTGGGTGTTTCGAAGAGCACCTGGACGAGCTTACCGCATTCCCATGGCCACCAAACTGCATGGTTTTAAACCCAATCGAGGATTTGTGAAATCATCTTGCTCGTGCTTTTCGCGCAATGGATTCACAGGCGAGAATCCTAGGGCAGCTGGCCACGGTGCTGAAACCGGCATTGCTCCACACCCCTGTCGGTAGCTTGTAGAACCTCATTCACTCTCTTCCTGAATTTCTGGCTTTGCAAAAGGTGGTTATTCAGGCTTTGGACAGGTGGCCACATTAATGTGACTGGAGAGTGTGCAATACGAAACACTGCAGTTCACACCATATACTCCATGATGAGTATATTTTTATTTCACTGGCCTGCCCAACCACGTGACTAGCAGTACATAGTGTGTAAGTAGGCTGTATAGGTTTTTATATCGGTAACGCCACGTAGCGCTCTGTATGAGAATCACTGGCTGTGCTGTGTGCAGTCTGTGGCTGGTTAGCATTGTTGGAATTTGCTATTGTAGTGATGGGCAGTTAGCTGTTAACAGCGCGAAGCGTTGTGCAGTTTGAGGTGAGCCGCCAGCAGTGGTAGAAGTGGGGAGAGAGATGGCGAAGTTTTGAGAGCGGACGGCCGGCCGAGGTGGTCTAGCGGTTCTAGGCGCGCAGTCCAGATCCGCGCGGCTGCTACGGTCGCAGGTTCGAATCCTGCCTCGGGCATGAATGTGTGTGATGTCCGTGGGTTAGTTAGGTTTAAGTAGTTCTAAGTTATAGGGGACTGATGACCACAGATGTCAAGTCCCATAGTGCTCAGAGCCATTTTTTTTTAGAGCGGATGATCTGGACGTGTGTCCATCAGAGACAGTAAATTTATAAGACTGGATGCCATGAACATATATATATATATATATATATACACTCCTGGAAATGGAAAAAAGAACACATTGACACCGGTGTGTCAGACCCACCATACTTGCTCCGGACACTGCGAGAGGGCTGTACAAGCAATGATAACACGCACGGCACAGCGGACACACCAGGAACCGCGGTGTTGGCCGTCGAATGGCGCTAGCTGCGCAGCATTTGTGCACCGCCGCCGTCAGTGTCAGCCAGTCTGCCGTGGCATACGGAGCTCCATCGCAGTCTTTAACACTGGTAGCATGCCGCGACAGCGTGGACGTGAACCGTATGTGCAGTTGACGGACTTTGAGCGAGGGCGTATAGTGGGCATGCGGGAGGCCGGGTGGACGTACCGCCGAATTGCTCAACACGTGGGGCGTGAGGTCTCCACAGTACATCGATGTTGTCGCCAGTGGTCGGCGGAAGGTGCACGTGCCCGTCGACCTGGGACCGGACCGCAGCGACGCACGGATGCACGCCAAGACCGTAGGATCCTACGCAGTGCCGTAGGGGACCGCACCGCCACTTCCCAGCAAATTAGGGACACTGTTGCTCCTGGGGTATCGGCGAGGACCATTCGCAACCGTCTCCATGAAGCTGGGCCACGGTCCCGCACACCGTTAGGCCGTCTTCCGCTCACGCCCCAACATCGTGCAGCCCGCCTCCAGTGGTGTCGCGACAGGCGTGAATGGATGGACGAATGGAGACGTGTCGTCTTCAGCGATGAGAGTCGCTTCTGCCTTGGTGCCAATGATGGTCGTATGCGTGTTTGGCGCCGTGCAGGTGAGCGCCACAATCAGGACTGCATACGACCGAGGCACACAGGGCCAACACCCGGTATCATGGTGTGGGGAGCGATTCCTACACTGGCCGTACACCACTGGTGATCGTCGAGGGGACACTGAATAGTGCACGGTACATCCAAACCGTCATCGAACCCATCGTTCTACCATTCCTAGACCGGCAAGGGAACTTGCTGCTCCAACAGGACAATGCACGTGCGCATGTATCCCGTGCCACCCAACGTGCTCTAGAAGGTGTAAGTCAACTACCCTGGCCAGCAAGATCTCCGGATCCGTACCCCATTGAGCATGTTTGGGACTGGATGAAGCGTCGTCTCACGCGGTCTGCACGTCCAGCACGAACGCTGGTCCAACTGAGGCGCCAGGTGGAAATGGCATGGCAAGCCGTTCCACAGGACTACATCCAGCATCTCTACGATCGTCTCCATGGGAGAATAGCAGCCTGCATTGCTGCGAAAGGTGGATATACACTGTACTAGTGCCGACATTGTGCATGCTCTGTTGCCTGTGTCTATGTGCCTGTGGTTCTGTCAGTGTGATCATGTGATGTATCTGACCCCAGGAATGTGTCAATAAAGTTTCCCCTTCCTGGGACAATGAATTCACGGTGTTCTTATTTCAATTTCCAGGAGTGTGTATATATATATATATATATATATATATATATATATATATATATATATAGGGTGAGTCACCTAACATTACCGCTGGATATATTTCGTAAACCACATCAAATACTGACGAATCGATTCCACAGCCCGAACGTGAGGCGAGGGGCTAGTGTAATTGGTTAATACAAACCATAAAAAAATGCACGGAAGAATGTTTTTTAACACAAACCTACGTTTTTTTTAAATGGAACCCCGTTAGTTTTGTTAGCACATCTGAACATATAAACAAATACGTAATCAGTGTCGTTTGTTGCAGTGTAAAATGTTAATTACATCCGGAGATATTGTAACCTAACGTTGACGCTTGAGTACCACTCCTCCGCTGTTCGATCGTGTGTATCGGAGAGGACCGAATTACGTAGGGATCCAAAGGGAACAGTGATGGACGTTAGGTGCAGAAGAGCCTGGAACAGCACATTACGTCCACATGCTAACACCTTTTTATTGGTCTTTTTCACTGACGCACATGTACATTACCATGAGGGGTGAGGTACACGTACACACGTGGTTTCCGTTTTCAATTACGGAGTGGAATAGAGTGTGTCCCGACATGTCAGGCCAATAGATATTCAATGTGGTGGCCATCATTTGCTCACAGAATTGCAATCTCTGGCGTAATGAATGTCGTACACGCCGCAGTTCATCTGGTGTTATGTCACCGCAGGCTGCCACAATACGTTGTTTCATATCCTCTGGGGTTGTAGGCACGTCACGGTACACATTCTCCTTTAACGTACCCCACAGAAAGAAGTCCAGAGGTGTAAGATCAGGAGAACGGGCTGGCCAATTTATGCGTCCTCCACGTCTTATGAAACGCTTGTCGAACATCCTGTCAAGGGTCAGCCTAGTGTTAATTGCGGAATGTGCAGGTGCACCATCATGCTGATACCACATACGTCGACGCGTTTCCAGTGGGACACACTCTATTCCACTTCGTAATTGAAAACGGAAACCACGTGTGTACGTTTACCTCACCCCTCATGGTAATGTACATGTGCGTCAGTGAAAAAGACCAATAAAAAGGTGTTAGCATGTGGACGTAATGTGCTGTTCCAGTCTCTTCTGTACCTAACGTCCATCACTGTTCCCTTTGGATCCCTACATAATTCGGTGCTCTCCGATACACACGATCGAACAGCGGAGGAGTGGTACTTAAGCATCAACTTTAGGTTACAATATCTCCGGATGTAATTAACATTTTACAATGCAACAAACGGCACTGATTACGTATTTGTTTATATGTTCAGATGTGCTAACAAAACTAACGGGGTTCCACTTAAAAAAACGTAGGTTTGTGTTAAAAAACATACTTTCGTGCATTTTTTTATGGTTTGTATTAACGAATTACACCAGCCCCTCTCCTCACGTTCGGTCTATGAAATCGATTCGTCAGTATTTGATGTGGTTTATATATAATGACTTTCGAACTATGTTCAGGTAAATACATTGTTTGTTCTTTACTAACTATGCTTATGCCTATCAGTAGTTAGTGACTTCATTTGTTAGAATCTTTTATTTAGCTGACAGTAGTGGCTCTCGCTGTTTTGCTGTAGTTCGAGTAATGAAGATTTTTGTGAGGTAAGTGATTCATGAAAGGCGTAAGTTATTGTTAGTCAGGACCATTCTTTTGTAGGGATTTTTGAAAGTCAGATTGCGTTGCGCTAAAAATATTGTGTGTCAATTTAAGCACAGTCATTCATAAATTTTTCTGAGGGGACGTTTCAAGTGCATATTTGGAATGTGATAGGAAGACGTTTATTTTCATATCAGCCTCCAGAAGGTAACCATCATAAATTGATGCAGCACGTTTATTTCGCATGTCAAGAAACTTTTTAATATGTTTGCTTCCATGCCACAATGAATACAAGAATGTATTGTTACCAGTTGGGGGCCACAATACGTAATGATGTTGATGATGTACATCAATTTCGAATGCAACGAAAATTTAATTATTTAATGTACGTTATGTTATTAACACTTGCGCAAAGTCTGATAAATACCAGGCTGGTGCTTCTTGGTGTAACACTTTCAATTTCTCTCGGTGTATTGAGTGATTAACATCTTGACTCTATTGGGTGTTAGACTACTGTGTCTTATACAGCCGGAAACTCCATTAATTTTCCTTTGCATATTATGTCCGATATTATTGTTCCTTTCGGAAATTTAATTGATCTAAGTGATAAGTTGTGAGATATGGAGCGATTGTGCAGTTGTCAGAGTTGCCAAGAGAGGGGGAGCGACAGGGCGAGATCCTATCTGACTAAGGAATTCCACATTTGCTTACAGTGCACGAAAACTTCATTAGAGTCAACCGAAAATCGAATCGAATTACGCACATGCCAGGGGCTAGTGTAGCTCCCTCAGTCGCTTCAGGAAGCCCTATCAGAATTGATGAAAGCATACCTTAACGACGGGTGGGAGGAGACGTGTTACTAGCGTGGTCGCCAAATCAGTTGTACTACTTAGAAGCAGCGACGGCGAGCATTTGGCAGCCACGTGCTCGGTTTCTGTAATGGGCTCGAGCAGATGTCGTGAGGGAAGATAAATTGCTCTCTTCACGACATTCGGCCACCCAGGTCCGCTTAGGTAAATTAACGGAGATAGAGCATGTGTGAAGATACGAGCCGGGAGGCACGCCCCTACCTGGGGAGGCAAGAGCCAAGAGCAAGCCCAGCAGATAATTTTCTGCTACTGGGCGTGCCAGTGCGGCCGTGTTCAACGCGATTATAAATAACGCCTCCTCTGACACCATTAGGCTGCTCATATAAGAAGCGGGCGCATACAGCTATCTGGTACGCGCAGGTTCGCAAAGGACCACACTGATTCTTTCTCTGACTGGGAGACTGTTTCGGTACCCTTGTGCCAAACGTACTGTTCGCAACTATTTGCTGATGACGCTGTAGTAAAGGCAAAAATGTCGTCATTGGGTGACTCTAAGAGTAAACAGGATTACTTGCATAGTTCTTCTGTTTGGTGTCATGAATGGCAGCTTCTTCTGATTTCGGAGAAGTGTAAGATGATGTAGATAAATAGGAAAAACAATAGTTTAATTTTTAAATGCAGCATTAGTGGTGTGCTGTTTGACAGTGTCATTACGATTAAATACCGGTGTAACATTGCACAGCTACAAAAAACGATATAGACACCTAAGGTCGTTTGTAGGGGCGGCTAGTGCTCGAATTCCGTTTATTGTGTGAATTCTGGGAAACTGTAGCTCATGCATCAAGGAGACCGCGTACACAACTTGTGTTGACCAGTTCTTGAGCACTGCTCGATTTCATGGTGCCCCCAACAGATCGGATTATAGAAAGGCATCGCAGCAATTTAGAGGCGTGCTGCTGGATTTGTTACTGGTGGGTTCCGCGAATTCAGATGAGAATAACAATGAGAAGGGAAGATGACGTTGTTTGCGCAACACCATTCAGGTATCATACAGTTTACGCTTTTACGGCCGATACTTGCGATATCGCTCATTATTTGATTCATGGCCGGAAGTCCGTAGTCCAAGGCGTAATTCTCTGCCTAACGTTTCTTTTTCCACTGCTGGGGACTTCATCAGAGGCTTTAACGACTCAGAAGGCTGTTACAAGCTCAAAAAAAGCTCAGCAAGCCGATTTGTTTATATGCATCCACGCAATGGTCGCTTCGTGAAGTCATCAGTCCGCTATTAATACGGCGGAGTCGGGCCGACGTATGCTGTAAGGCTTGTAGAGGGGAAGAATTGGCGCTGTTTGTTCTATTTACCACTTGTGCCAACAAATTGCCTAATTTCAATCCTTCTCCTTTTCTGTTGAAAGTGTTATTGTGCTTTTCAATTTCTATGGCCACTACATACATCCTAGTAGCAATTTTTCGATTCATAGGTAGTTAGAAAATCTGAGAGAATTTTTAGTCTACAAGTCCACAGAAATCCCACCCACACGGATACAATACCTTTACAAAAATTTCAATGACCATCCCAGGCACAAACGAGGAGTGATCAAGACATTAGCACATGGGCTAAAAGAGTTTAAAATATGGCATTTCAGTCTTCGATCGCTATTCTTATTTTCAATTACCGGTTTCGGGCTAGCTGCCCATCTTCAGATCTGTTAGACAAAGTTAAAAATGTAATTATTAAGAGACATACAGTTCGTGATAGAAATATCTTGGTTTACAAAAAGAAATTTTGGAACGAATTAAATGCCAACATACCATGTATTGTAGTTACAGAGTAACTTGTCCGTACAGAACACTCGGTTTGCTGTCATAACTAAAGTAAATTTCAATCTCTTAAACTCTTATATTGCAGTTTTTAAGAGTGACCTGATTGGTACCAGTCAAAAGTGCCCTCTGCCTATAACTATTGTGCATCTATTATTATTTCACAGTATATATTAATGGCGAATATTCGTTTAATAAAACAATTTTTAAGGTAATAACATATGAATAATCTTTTTTGATGGACCATGAAACGAAAAATTTACACTAATTTAAAATTTCTTTATAAAGAAACATAAAATATAATTAAAATGTAGATATTCTATCGAAAATGTGCGTTTCCTCTTCTATATTTTGATTGGTGGTGGAGTGGATTTCCCTACGTCAGAACGTACACAACGCCACGCCGAGTCCTCTTCCGCCGCGCCCAATTCACCTCGCCGCCAGTACGCTGAGGGCCGTTCCGCTGCAGCGGGTTCTTACTGGGGCGTGTTGTTGCATTCAAGAGTAAGCCTAAAACAGGTCTTTAAAAATCTCATAATAATTCCTGTGCACAAAATCACTTTGCTCATTAAGTAGCAGGCCTGGGGTTTTTCTTTGATGAGCGTATATTTCAATCTCTAACAACGCAATCGTGATTAAGTCAGGTAAGGGCAGTACCTCAGTTGTGATTTACGAAAAGGACTATATAGATAAGATAATGCGGTTTTTTCAGGGAAATGGAATTAAAGAAATCAAAAAAGATTTAACATAAAAGTTTCAGACAGATTTAAAGGCAAGGATAGAAGCAATCCAATTTTTATTCACCCCAAATGAAAAAGCTAGATTAGTAAAGATGAACCCAAGAACACCAGAAGGAAGAGCGCAAATAAAATTGCACAAGGAGAACAAACCAATGCGTGTTATTTGTAATGGAAAGGAAGCCGTTAATGAGCTCTTGAATTGGGCTTTGTACCGTAGGTTAAAATCTGTGTATAAACACGAGCAAGTTTACAACGTAAAAAATTGTGTGTGTTTCGTGAACGACGTGAAGGACATTGCAATCCCAGAGGATGCAATCCTAGCCTCATTGGACGTCGTGAACCTCACCTCTACAGTAATATACCAATACCGGAAACTTTGCAAATCATAAGGAAAAACCTGATAAAAAAGAGGTCAATGAGCATGGGTGAAATCGTCGAACTCGTGGATATCCTAGAGTTCACATTGAGTTTTAATAGTATTATCTTCTACGATAAAGTTTCTATTCAAGATGAAGGTTTAGCTATGGGAGACAGTCTATCAGGAATTTTAGCTGAAATTTTTATGAATGACTTTGAGAACAAAGTTTTTAGCTCTTTTCCAGAAATTAAGGAGAAGTTAATATATTACAGACGGTATGTTGACGACACTATTTTATTATTCAAAGGGAAAAAAGAAGACGTAGAGGACATGACTAAAGTTTTAAACGAGCAGCATCCAAAATTTCAATTCACCCTAGAATTGGAAAACAGTGGGGCGATTAACTATTTAGATTTGACCGTCAGAAAGGAGGGAGGCAGGCACGTTTTCGGCGTCTATAGAAAAGACACTTGCTCCGACAACATCATAGAAGCGACGTCGCACCACCCGGCACAGCATAAATGAGCGCACTTTCATGCAATGTGCAACAGAGCCCTCAGATTGCTACTAAAGGAAGATGAGTTGCAGAAAGAACTAGGTATTATTAAGCAAGTAGCAGCAGCTAATGGATACAGGACACAAGATGTTACACGTATGTTTAACAAGATCAAAAACAAATTCGCGGGTATCAGTAGCGATTCTAGGAAAATTAAAGTTAAGAAGAAGTTTGTCACCCTGACATACAAAGGGCGTCTGTCAGAAAGAATTGCTAAATGCTTTCCAAAAAACATCGCAGTGGCATTTCAGAATGAAGGGCAAATGGCACATAGACTAAGACATACACCAGCAACGACAAAGCAAATGAAATACAATAATTACGGAGTATATAAGATTAAATGTGCTGAATGTGACAGTTATTATATAGGACATACAGGGCGGCCTTTTGAAATTCGATACAGGGAAAATTGCAGTCACAGCAATCGAACAGCATTTGGAACACATGTAAAAGAGAGTAGACATGAAGTGAGTAATATAAATGAACAGATGGAGGTGCTACATAAAGCTCCAAAAAGTCTCTATCTGAACGTGCTCGAAGAGATTGAAATAGACGCTCATCAAAGAAAAACCCCAGGCCTACTACTTAATGAGCAAAGTGATTTTATGCACAGGAATTATTATGAGATTTTTAAAGACCTGTTTTGGGCTTACTCTTGAATGCGACAGCACGCCCCAGTAAGAACCCGCTGCAGCGGAACGGCCCTCAGCGTACTGGCGGCGAGGTGAATTGGGCGCGGCGGAAGAGGACTCGGCGTGGCGTTGTGTACGCTCTGACGTAGGGAAATCCACTCCACCACCAATCAAAACATAGAAGAGGAAACGCACATTTTCGAAAGAATATCTACATTTTAATTATATTTTATGTTTCTTTATAAAGAAATTTTAAATTAGTGTAAATTTTTCGTTTCATGGTCCACTCAAAAAAGATTATTCGTATGTAATTACCTTAAAAATTGTTTTATTAAAAAGAATATTCGCCATTAATATATACGGTGAAATAATAACAGATGCACAATTGTTATAGGCAGAGGGCACTTTTGACTGGTACCAATCAGGTCACTCTTAAAAACTGCAATATAAGGTTTTAACAGATTGAAATTTACTTTAGTTATGACAGCGAACCGAGTGTTCTGTACGGACAAGTTACTCTGTAACTACAATATATGGTATGTTGGCATTTAATACGTTCCAAAATTTCTTTTTGTAAACTAAGATATTTCTATCACGAACTGTATCTCTCTTAATAATTACATTATTAATTTTGTCTAACAGATCTGAAGATGGGCAGCTAGCCCGAAACCGGTAATTGGAAATAAAGAATAGCGATCGAAGACTGAAACGCCATATTTTATTTACTGCACGATCGCGGAATTCCCATTGAGACAATCATGTCTAGTTTTGCTAAAAGAGTTTGTAAACCTCGGTACTTAGTGGATGTGCTCGATCATTTAAAACAGCCTTCAGAAAAATGGCTATTCTGACAAAGAAATAAATAGAGAGCTACATCCTCAAAAGTCTAGAGTTTCTAATGAAGGTGAACGAATTAAAAGGAAAGTTTTTCTTCCATTTGTAAAGATCGCATCAGAAAAGTACCCAGAAAATACGTTACTGATACGTTATTTAAATCATCCAGAAAGGTGTCAGAATATCTGAACACTGAAAACGCGTTTCTATTTGGACCACAGTTATGTACGCCAAGTGACCCCGACCCCCCTTCTGGTGACGGCGGAACGACTCTAAGGCGGACTACAGCGAAATCGGTGGCCTAGCTCTATCGAACCAAAATATCCAAATGGAAATAGGATAGTGGTAAGGAGAAAGCTGCACCATCCAATACCTGACTCTGAGGCAGAAGCCGCTTGGTATATAAATGTTAACCAGAAGTACGTGTCACACGAACGCGTTTATGAGATCCACTTGGCGGATTCACCAACTTGCCCGACGTGCCACGAGGTAGAGACCAACGTACGCCATCTGAACTGTGGGTACTCAGGCAGGAGTGGCACCAAGTACGCCATATTATAGCGTATAACTAACGTGCATTGTCGCTCCATGTCAGCACACACGTGGTTCTTCTACCTGATTTAATGTTCCACTCCAGGTTTCGGACGAATGCTGTTTTGTTGATCCACGGCCAGGCCGTGAAAATCTCTACCGCGACGACCCCAAACACATTCTTGATTTCTGGTGTTATTTCCATGAGAGGCACCACGCCATTGTTCATTACCCACAATACGGTCAACATTTTTTTAAAAATTACCTGTGGCGCATCTTGCACCATCCATTGGGAAGCTGGAACGTCCTAGGCAAGAGGAGTTGACATTACTGATCGTATACTTTAAGGAACGAACGTGGCAGAACACGGACTGAAACAAGTAGACACGCCGGATAAGCTGATGTTACGTACGATGGTACGTCTCTTCCGCCATATCTATTAATATTTTGTTTCTCGTTCCTCTTCTCAATGTTTATCACGCGCTAGAAACGCCATTTTGTTCTTCCCGCCCGCCTTAGTACGGCGTACCACGTATCTCCTTCCGTTCTTCATGTAGCCATAAAAATAAAAAAGATAAATATATTAAAAAATTGAAAAATAATACAATTGTCGCCTATTGGCCGTAAACTACTTTATTTGTCTTTGTTTTTGGTTTGACACATATTTTCCCTTCTCTCCCCTATCCTCAAGATGTGGCAGGGACACCGTGGCCAGGCCTCGGGTAGTGATCCCTGTCCTCTCTGCCACCTGAAGCCTTGATCCCCTCATATATACCCAAAAAATAGTAGATGGGTGATCCCCAGGTTCGAGTCCCTGTCCAACACTAATTTTCACCCGTCGCCTCCGATTACGCACGAAGTTCCAGTACAGCTGATATCATCAGTTTCTTTCCTTTCCTTTCCTATCTGCCCCATCTACCTTCAATTTACGTAATAAATACTACAGTTATTCTGAAACGGTTCATAAACATACAGGTGTTTCAAAGTTTTTGAACCAAACGTCTAGTGCTGCTCGATCAAGCCATGGGGAACAACATTTTTTTGAAACAAAACGTTAGCTGACACTCCCGGCAACGTCAGACGTCATTTTAATCGATTCTCCAGCCCTGGAATGACGAGATTTCACCGAACGTGTAGAGTCTACTAACCAGGTGAGCTGCATACTGTCTATCTCAGTAATTTGACAGAGTGACTTTCAACAAGGAAAGCGTTATAATGAGTGTCTCTAAGCGAGTCAGGAACTTTATTTTTGCTCGAACTACCCTCCTTCGTGCTGAGTGAATTATTGTATTATAGCCAAAACACACTGCATATATACGCCACAGAGCACCTACGCCCTGTCGCCCCTCAGGGGAATAATGAACAATAAAACATGCCTAGCATCGCCAAGAAGCGTCAATGATCACTTTCTCTCTAATGAAAGCTCTACCCCATGATGCGAGTTATCACCCCTAGACAGTTGGTGCAATAAGTGTGAGACACTTTGCATCCAATGGTACTTGTTACATTGTTAATTTACGTCGGAGATGACTCCTTGTGTCAACGATGGCTGGTCAGTCGGTCAGGTACAGAGGAGGTGGTATCTGGTGGAAAAAGCAGTGACGTAAACAGAAGCAAAACTCCAGAGGGCAGCGAAGCTTCATTGGACTCCATGAATCCGTGTGTTTCTTCTGTACGTATTGTAAATTAAACTCCCGGCGCATTCTTCCGCCTGTATTTGAAAGCAAATCTGAGGAACCACAGTGTCGATTTTGACACATTTATCACTAATAGATAAACCGATTTACGAAAATGGTGTGTGTATATAATTTTCACCTCTACGCTAGACAATTCGTCTGGGTGTAGATATTGCTACCTGTGCTAAGCTATGGTGGGTCGTCAGTATAATAATAATAATAATAATAATAATAATAATAATAATAATAATTTATTTACATTTACGATTAGTATATCGCTTCAGCATAATGTCCAAGATAATGTCATTCAGAGAAATATAACCTCTAAGATGTACGCTTTCGAAAACTCGAGAAGTACTTACATCATACAATGGTTGTAAGCGCAGCTTGTGATTTATAGAATTCCGAACTATTCCCTAACATTTTAGTTTCTTGGTGCTTTATTATGATAATTTTTGTGTGTGATATTTGGAAACCGATGTATTTATAATGACCCTCAGCCTTCGCTCTGCCACTGACAAGAATGGTCTTACCTTTTGTCCAAAAGTAGTGCTATGTATTTCTCTTTGTTACGGTGTGATCGTGAAGAAATACGAAGTATTGTTTGGGCTATAAAAGATCACCTCCCCTAGAAACATAATTTGGTATCATTATAGCGTATTCATAACTGTGGGGTTTCAGAAGACGACTGCGGGAAAACTACTACACACATAGAAAATAGACGCATATCGGTGGAGAGAATGTCTCTTCCAAAATTTTAACTTACAGTTGTTGTTGTTGTTGTTGTTGTCTTCAGTCCTGAGACTGGTTTGATGCAGTTCTCCATGCTACTCTATCCTATGCAAGCTTCTTCATCTCCCAGTAATCACTGCCACCTACATCCTTCTTGGTCTCCCTCTACGATTTTTACCCTCCACGCTGCCCTCCAATGCTAAATTTGTGATTCCCTGATGCCTCAGAACATGCCCTACCAACCGGTCGCTTCTCCTTGTCAAGTTGTGCCACAAACTCCTCTTCTCTGCAGTTCTATTCAATACCTCCTCATTAGTTATGTGATCTACCCATGTAATCTTCAGCAGTCTTCTGTAGCACCACATTTCGAAAGCTTCTATTGCCTTTCCGTCCAAACTATTTATCGTCCATGTTTCACTTCCATACATGGCTACACTCCATACAAATACTTTCAGAAACGACTTCCTGACACTTAAATCTATTCCCGATGTTAACAAATTTCTATTCTTCAGAAACGCTTTCCTTGGCATTGCCAGTCTACATTTTATATCCTCTCTACTTCGACCATCATCAGTTATTTTGCTCCCCAAATAGCAAAACTCCTTTACTACTTTAAGTGTCTCATTTCCTACTCTAATTCCCTCAGCATTACCCGACTTAATTCGGCTACATTCCATTATCCTCGCTTTTGTATTGCTGATGTTAATCTTATATCATTCATTCAAGACACTGTCCATTCCGTTCTACTGCTCTTCCAAGTCCTTTGCTGTCTCTGACAGAATTACAATGTCATCGGTGAACCTCAAAGTTTTTATTACTACTCCATGGATTTTAATACCTACTCCGAATCGAATTTTTCTTTTGTTTCCTTTACTGCTTGCTCAATATACAGATTGAATAGCATCGGGGAGAGGCTACAACCCTGTCTCACTCCCTTCCCAACCACTGCTTCCCTTTTGTGCCCCTCGACTCTTATAACTGCCATCTGGCTTCTGTACAAATTGTAAATAGCCTTTTGATCCCCGTATTTTACACCTGCCACCTTTAGAATTTGTAAGAGAGTATTCCAGTAAACATTGTGAAAAGCTTTCTCTAAGTCTACAAATGCTAGAAACAATGCTAGAAACACTACAGACTATGTTGTTTTATGACATATGGATATGTGTGCTGGCAATATGTAACAGCGTCACGAATGTATTGAATAGTAATGACAACGGCATATAAATGCGTCAGCTCATTTTAAGTTGACGTGGCTTAAAGCCACAAAAATCTGCACTTGATAATGGCCTAAGGCTGAAATTGCAATCATGAAATAATGTGTTACAGTCACTGCCGTAAATATGATGTCTTTAATATAGTTGACACGAACTGCGCTGGAAAGAGCGACAGCAGGTCATTTTGAATATCTGTTCTTGGGTTGCCTGTCTGCAGACGCGGACTAATTCGATGAGACAATATGAAGCAGATGATTTGTCTGCATGTTCTGACGCACCTGACCTCTAGTGAAAATACTCTGCGGCACGTACTACGAATCTAAAGTTGGAGAGAGACTCTATGAGCTGATGTATGTCGTTTTCCCGTATGTCTTCTACTTTTTGCACAGTAGCCTTCTGTAATCAGGCAGTATGTAATAGTACAGAATTAAATTTTAGAAAATCACGGACTAGTAGGGAATGTAAAGGACGCTATACAGGACGTCCCAGGAAGAGTGGTCAATATTCAGGGATATGACAGGAACGATCATTCGAAGCAAAAAGTTCTAGCCAAATCAAATGTTCATATGTGTGTGAAATCTTATGGGACTTAACTGCTAAGGTCACCAGTCCCTAAGCTTACACATTACTTAACCTAAATTATCGTAAGGACAAACACACACACCCATGCCCGAGGGAGGACTCGAACCTCTGCCGGGACCAGCCTCACAGTCCATGACTGCAGGCCCTTAGACCGCTCGGCTAATCCCGCGCGGCTGTGCGTGACAAGTTGAGAAATTGAGTTGGGCAGGAAGTGTACTCGGATAGGCGTAGCACTTAAGGCTACCACTAGTGTAAAACGGGAAACCTGAGTTCGAGTCCCGGCACAGCATAAATTTTCACTTGTCGCCATTGAACTCGTTCAGCGCCCTCATGTGGCTGACGGCAATACTTCTCTTTCATTGTCGTGTATCAGTTCTCCTGACATGCTACCTGTACCCGCAAATAAGTAACAAAGTACTTGAGGCACTGAAGTTACAGATTAGTTCAGACGTTCTTTGCACAACAGTTTTTAGCATGGATAGGAACTGCAACTGCTGTGTTCGGATGCAGGCTGAGTTGGCATTCCTTCGCCCCCAGCTTCAGGCAGTGTTGGCTTCGGTCACACAGCTTGAGGCTGTTGCCAATGGGCAGCACTGTGGGGTTCCGGATGGGGGTTTGTCGGGGACGGCCAGCTCGTCCCATGCATCCCCCGATCGGACTACGACTGTGGCTGCCCGGGATACTGCCCACATTGAGGCTGATCCCTCACCTGTGGTAGAGTGTGAGGTCGTCTCGAGGTGTGGCAGGGAGCGAAAGACATTCCAGAGGGCTGAACGGAAGGCCTCTCCAGTTTGTCTGACGAACCGGTTTCAGGCTCTGTCTCAGGCTGATGCTGATCTTCAGCCGGACATGGCTGCTTGTCCTGTTCCAGAGGTTGTCCTTCAGTCTGCAAGATCCGGCGGTCGCCGAGGGAGGGCTTACTGGTAGTTGGGAGCTCCAACGTCAGGCGCCTGATGGGGTCCCTTAGCGATATTGCAGCAAGAGAGGGGAAGAAAGCCAATGTGCACTCCGTGTGCATACCGGGGGGAGTCATTCCAGATGTGGAAAGGGTCCTTCCGGATGCCATGAAGGGTACAGGGTGCACCCATCTGCAGGTGGTCGCCATGTCGGCACCAATGATGTGTGTCGCTATGGATCGGAGGAAATCCTCTCTGGCTTCCGGCGGCTATCTGATTTGGTGAAGACTGCCAGTCTCGCTAGCGGGATGAAAGCAGAGCTCACCATCTGCAGCATCGTCGACAGGACTGACTGTGGACCTTTTAATACAGAGCCGAGTGGAGGGTTTGAATCAGAGGCTGAGACGGTTCTGCGACCGTATGGGCTGCAGATTCCTCGACTTGCGCCATAGGGTGGTGGGGTTTCGGGTTCCGCTGGATAGGTCAGGAGTCCACTACACGCAGCAAGGGGCTACACGGGTAGCATGGGTTGTGTGGCGTGGACTGGGCGGTTTTTTAGGTTAGATGGCCTCGGGCAAGTACAGAAAGGGCAGCAGCCTCAGAGGGTGCGGGGCAAAGTCAGGACTTGCGGGGACCAAGCAGCAATCGGTATTGTAATTGTAAACTGTCGAAGCTGCATTGGTAAAGTACCGGAACTTCAAGCGCTGATAGAAAGCACCGAAGCTGAAATCGTTATAGGTACAGAAAGCTGGCTGAAGCCAGAGATAAATTCTGCCGAAATTTTTACAAAGGCACAGACGATGTTTAGAAAGGATAGATTGCATGCAACCGGTGGTGGCGTGTTTGTCGCTGTTAGCGGTAGTTTATCCTGTAGTGAAGTAGAAGTGAATAGTTCCTGTGAATTATTATGGGTTGAGGTTACACTCAACAACAGAGCTAGGTTAATAGTTGGCTCCTTTTGCCGACCTCCCGACTCAGCAGCATTAGTGGCAGAACAACTGAGAGAAGATTTGGAATACATTTCACATAAATTTTCTTAGCATGTTGTAGTCTTAGGTGGAGATTTCAATTTACCAGATATAGACTGGGACACTCAGATGTTTAGGACGGGTGGTAGGGACAGAGCATCGCGTGGCATTATACTGAGTGCGCTATCCGAAATTACCTCGAGCAATTAAACAGAGAACCAACTCGTGGAGATAACATCTTGGACCTACTGATAACAAACAGACCCGAACTTTTCGACTCTGTAAGTGCAGAACAGGGAATCAGTGATCATAAGGCCGTTGCAGCATCCCTGAATATGTAAGTTAATAGGAATATAAAAAAAGGGAGGAAGGTTTATCTGTTTAGCAAGAGTAATAGAAGGCAGATTTCAGACTACCTAACAGATCAAAATGAAAATTTCTGTTCCGACACTGACAATGTTGAGTGTTTATGGAAAAAGTTCAAGGCAATCGTAAAATGCTTTTTAGACAGGTACGTGCCGAGTAAAACTGTGAGGGACGGGAAAAACTCACCGTGATTCAACAACAAAGCTAGAAAACCACTGCGAAGGCAAAGAGAGCTTCACTGCAAGTTTAAACGCAGCCAAAACCTCTCAGACAAACAGAAGCTAAACGATGTCAAAGTTAGCTTAAGGAGGGCTATGCGTGAAACGTTCAGTGAATTCGAAAGTACAATTCTATGTATCGACTTGACAGAAAATCCTAGGAAGTTCTGGTCTCACGTTAAATCAGTAAGTGGATCGAAACAGCATATCCTGATACTCCGGGATGATGATGGCATTGAAACAGAGGATGAGTCGCGTAAAGCTGAAATATTAAACACTATTTTCCAAAGATGTTTCACAGAGGAAGACCGCACTGCGGTTCCTTCTCTAAATCCTCGCACAAACGAAAGAATGGCTGACATCGAAATAAGTGTCCAAGGAATAGAAAAGCAACTGGAATCACTCAGCAGAGGAAAGTCCACTGGACCCGACGGGATACCAATCCGATTCTACACAGAGTACGCGAAAGAACTTGCCCCCCTTCTAACAGCCATGCACCGCAAGTCTCTAGAGGACGGAAGGTTCCAAATTATTGGAAAAGAGCACAGGTAGTCCCAGTCTTCAAGAAGGGTCGTCGAGCAGATGCGCAAAACTATAGACCTATATCTCTGACGTCCATCTGTTGTAGAATTTTAGAACATGTTTTTTGCTCGCGTATCATGTCGTTTCTGGAAACCCAGAATCTACTCTGTAGGAATCAACATGGATTCCGGAAACAGCGATCGTGTGATACCCAACTCGCTTTATTTGTTCATGAGACCCAGAGAATATTAGATACAGGCTCCCAGGTAGATGTTATTTTCCTTGACTTCAGGAAGGCGTTCGATACAGTTCTGCACTGTCACCTCATAAACAAAGTAAGAGCCTACGGAATATCAGACCAGCTGCGTGGCTGGATTGAAGAGTTTTTAGCAAACAGAACACAGCATGTTGTTCTCAATGGAGAGACGTCTACAGACGTTAAAGTAGCCTCTGGCGTACCACAGGGGAGTGTTGTGGGACCATTGCTTTTCACAATATATATAAATGACGTAGTAGGTAGTGTCGGAAGTTCCATGCGGTTTTACGCGGATGATGTTGTAGTATACAGAGAGGTTGCAGCATTAGAAAATTGTAGCGAAATGCAGGAAGATCTGCAGCGGATAGGCACTTGGTGCAGGGAGTGGCAACTGACCCTTAACATAGACAAATGTAATTTATTGTGAATACATAGAAAGAAGGATCCTTTATTGTATGACTATATGATAGTGGAACAAACACTGGTAGCAGTTAGTTCTGTAAAATATCTGGGAATATGCGTGCGGAACGATTTGAAGTGGAATGATCATATAAAATTAATTGTTGGTAAGGCGGGTACCAGGTTGAGATTCATTGGGAGAGTCCTTAGAAAATGTAGTCCATCAACAAAGGAGGTGGCTTACAAAACACTCGTTCGACCTATACTTGAGTATTGCTCATCAGTGTGGGATCCGTACCAGATCGGGTTGGCGGAGGAGATAGAGAAGATCCAAAGAAGAGCGGCGCGTTTCGTCACAGGGTTATTTGGTAAGCGTGATAGCGTTACGGAGATGTTTAGCAAACTCAAGTGGCAGTCTCTGCCAGAGAGGCGCTCTGCATCGCGGTGTAGCTTGTTCGCCACGTTTCGAGAGGGTGTGTTTCTGGATGAGGTATCGAATATATTGCTTCCCCCTACTTATACCTCCCGAGGAGATCACGAATGTAAAATATGAGAAATTCGTGCGCGCACGGAGGCTTTCAGACAGTCGTTCTTCCCGCGAACCATACGCGACTGGAACAGAAAAGGGAGGTAATGACAGTGACACGTAAAGTGCCCTCCGGCACACACCGTTGGGTGGCTTGCGGAGTACAAATGTAGATGTAGATGGTAACAGAGAGGATATATAAACTCTAACCGTTTCAGGTTTAGTATTGTTTTTTAACGAGAATTCATCCAGTAACGGCACCCACCTATGTAGCAGAGGTCAGTAATCCATGCCAGCGGAGTAGCGCTCCACTCGGGGGTTAGCCAGTTAAAATCCTGGTATTGGATGAAATTTTCACTGTTATTATTTGGCTGGAAAGGGAAGAGGATGTAGTGGCACGAAAGCTCTGATTACCAGTTAGGTGGCTGAACTTGCCCTTCAGGTTCTCTCACCAATTCTTGTCATGAAACCTTATATTTTGCTAGTTACAGTGGTAGCTAACTCGTATGTACTGTGTACATCGTAAACACATCAGTGTGTTGGTTGCTTTTTCTCTGCGTCGAACAATATTCCCACAAGCGACTCTTATAACTGCCATCTGGTTTCTGTACAAATTGTAAATAGCCTTTCGATCCCTGTATTTTACACCTGCCACCTTATAATTTGAAAGAGAATATTCCAGTAAACATTGTGAAAAGCTTTCTCTAAGTCTACAAATGCTAGAAACACTACAGACTATGTTGTTTTATGACATATGAATATGTGTGCTCGCAATATGTAACGACACACTGGCCGTTAAAGAAATTTCATGTTATCACTTTTGTCCTATGGAAGTATGCCGTTTCATGGCATCAGTTTTTTCAACAGCCAGCAAAACGCGTTGTTTTTAGTACGTTTTCATATAATTAAATGTCATTTAATGACATATCAGTGATTAAAACATTTAGGAGATGATGACATAAAAGACATACAGCACCGAAGTTCAGTAGAGAGCAATGAACAGAGACATGTAGTTAGGAAGCAGTATGCGCATAGTGTAACATATTTGCGTCTCGCTAAATACAATTATTAGTTTTCACCTTCGCGTTTTATAAAAGGCTCAATGACTTCCTTATCAATTTAATCGAAATATGTTCCGTAACGTTCGATGACATGTAAATTAAACATAAATGTATTCTCTCAGGAGTGAGTTTGTGAGATTGGCTTTATCTGCAAGAGAGTTTGCGCTACTTGCAATAAGATATTTTCGTCTTCCTTGTTCCAAATCTTGTATTTTAGATGTTTTTAAGATTCTGTTATTGAACGGAAACAGTCTTCAAGTAAGAGTGCCCTTAGGGCTTTTCTGAAAAGTAGCAATACTGAAACCAGGTAAAGATGCAGGCCAATCGAACTACACCGAGTTGCGCCCCTATGCCTTCTGTATAAGTCTTACGCATGAATGACTATAAGTGGCATATCACATATCGCAGAACAAAAGCACATTCACCAACAGCTTGAGTAAGACCCGGAAAATCGTGCACTAGTGAAATCCTGTCCCTTACGGAAAACAGAGAGGCAGGGTTAGAAAACGAAAAATAACAAGTGTTACGCTGGTAGACTGAAGTTCAGTAAATGACGTCGTCAACCATAGAAGTCCCATGATAAAACTCTACAACACATTTAAGGACTAGAACCTCACAAAAAGTATCGAGTCTCTATTACAAAACAAAAGTTTTATGTGACACTGTAGGGCAGGAAAAGTTGACGGCATTGACAAAAGATAATCTGTATACAAATGATCAAACAACACCCGAAAAAACCCCCTATTGCTAGCATGCTGATGATTTGGCTATTATCACACAAGGAAAGTGTTGTGTCTAGACAAGACAGCCTAGACACAATGAGAGGAAGCCGAAAGGCACGCGCTCAAACTTACGCAGGTTGGCGTGAGGTCTGATACAGTATACGTAATGAATGCTGTAAATAAAAGTACGTAGCTTCTGGAATACTTAACTTTAATCCATAATTGTAGAACATTGGTCTTGTTGATACAGTATTATCATCTCAATATAACTTGGTGATGGCGCCTTGCTAGGTCGTAGCAATTGACTTAGCTGAAGGCTATGCTAACTATCGTCTCGGCAAATGAGAGCGTATTTGTCAGTGTGGCGTCGCTAGCAAAGTCGGCTGTACAACTGGGGCGAGTGCTAGTACGTCTCTCTAGACCTGCCGTGTGGTGGCGCTCGGTCTGCGATCACTGACAGTGGCGACACGCGGGTCCGACTTAAAAGCCGATTTAAAAGCTACCACCTAGCAAGTGTGGTGTCTGGCGGTGACACCACAGAAAGAGCTTTGAGGATGTTTAACAGAAACTGGAAAACTCGTTAAACAAAAAAAATGTTCAAATGTGTGTGAAATCTTATGGGACTTATCTGCTAAGGTCATCAGTCCCTAAGATTACACACTATTTAACCTAAATTATCGTAAGGGCAAACACACACACCCATGCCCGAGGGAGAACTCGAACCTCCGCCGGGACTAGCCGCACAGTCCATGACTGCAACGCCTCGGACCGCACGGTTAATCCCGCGCGGCTACAGAGAACGAACCTGACCGTCACGAACTGCGTGTGTAAGTGGATGAACTCCGACCAAGGTTGGAATTTCCTACGCTTTTTCATGAAAGTGTAAAAAATCTGTCTGTCCACATGGAAAATACAATTTCACTGTGTGCTGTCCTATCCCATACAACCACTTACATCGCTCCTAAGACATAGAACCATGCACAGTTCGAAGGAAGTTGTTTGTAGAACAATAAGCTGCCGACAGAAAAGCATCCGATATAGAAGCGGCGTTCCAACTTTCAGCCGCTGAGACTGGAGAAAGTAATCTCAGCATGCCTTCGGACAGGGCGAGAGAATCCAGCTGTGTGCAGCGTTTGAGGTGAACAGACGTTAATACACTAAATTTTAATGTGATTTATAACAAAGACATTATTGTTCTAAGTGCCTGATCAGCTTATCTGCCCTATACCAAAGGACACGATGAAACGAATGTGGCATACATTTTATGGTTCTGTGTAGTGTCAGACCTTCTGTGTGGATTGTTAAATAGAAAATTGTTTTGCGTTATCCAGGTGGTCTGTCCACATTCTCTCTTTCCGGTCACAACCCAGTCACCCTTCCCCTTTACATTATTTTACCTATTATGTAGTTATGGTAGGTTTACTTTAAAAATGGAATTCAAAATATGAATTTCGACTGAACCTAATGCATTTTGTGATTTTATGTGAAATTGTGTTTTCCAGTGAATGAGAACACATCAACGTGTATCAGATTACCATTTCATATTCATTCATATTCTGAAAGTAACTATGAATGTTTTAATCACATTCGTCTCAAATTGCTTTAGCAAGGACGGTAATGACACCGGTGCTGAGCGCCCTAGACACATAACCAACCAACAAGGTATCGAAATAAGTAAAACAACACATTTTTATATTGAAAGCAAGTTGATTTTACTCGGGATTCCAATACACCATATTATTCCCCACTCCTTTGACTGCAAAACGGTATTTTTCAACATAATCTCCCTTCAATGTGATGGCCTTACGCCACCTTACTTGGAGGACCTCTATGCCTTCGTGGTACCACTGCACTGGTCGACGTGAGAGCCAACGTCTTGCTGCGTCAATAACCTCCCCATCATCCAAGCACTGCTTCCCGCGGAGTGTATCCTTCATTGGGCCAAACAGATCGAAGCAGGAAGGTACGAGATCTGGACTGTAGAATGGGCGAGAAAGAACAGTTCAATGAAATTTTATGAGCCCCTCTCTAATGCGTGGACCTCTTTGAGGCCTTGCCCTATGGTGGAGAAGAAGTTCGTTTGCGGTTTTGTGCCTAAGAACACGCTAAAGTCGTTTCTTAAACTTCCAGAGGCAGTGTGCTGCCGGCAGGCACGTGTAAATCGGAAAAGTTTGCGCGACCCTGTTACAATGATAACAAACACCTCGCCCAATGACTCACCATGCTTTTGCTCACTTCCAGGTTCCCCTAGATATTCTACAAGCGCCTATGAATATCTCCGATGCTCTGGTTTTCCACAAAAAAAGGAAAAAGAAGTCAGTGAAAAGCTCTCTGCTTGTAACACACCTCCGTTACATCCTCTACTTTGAAGGCTACGTACTGTGCCGTCACCTATCGAAACTTCACGAAACTAGAGGAGCCGAAGTGGTAGTATTTCACCATGTCCCACACCAAATTCCGCTTTTTTTCAGCCGAAATAGGCAGATAAGAAAATTGTTGTATTACTTACCGAACGCTGCGCGGGATTAGCCGGGCGGTCTCAGGCGCTGCAGTCATGGACTGTGTGACTGATCCCGGCGGAGGTTCGAGTCCTCCCTCGGGCATGGGTGTGTGTGTTTGTCCTTAGGATAATTTAGGTTAAGTAGTGTGTAAGCTGAGGACTGATGACATAGCAGTTAAGTCCCATAAGATTTCACACACATTTGAACATTTGAACTTACCGAACGCCCTGGTACTTTGGCATCACTTACCTATCACCAATCTAAGAACGTTTTCACACTTCTTCCTACGTTTCTTAGATTCATCGGCTCAAACAGGATATTATTTGTTATTTAACAGCCTGTTTATCAGCTTCTTAATGTGGTCTTCCAGTTTCCAATTTTTCATTAACGCCAAAAGGTGAAAGCTCATTTCGGATTAGTTTATGTGTATCGTATCCAATCATGTACACTGTTCATGGGACCTGAAAAATTTCCAAGCATTTAAACAGCAGTGGCCTTTACGTCAGTACCTATGTTACGCTTGTACAAATTACGAATGCTGTTCTGAGTCAGCCAATACGTCCTAAAAATTTAACTGAGTTTCTGGTTTCAAATTACCTCAACAGGATTCACTTATAGCTTTTATCATTATAAGTCTGTCGTGGTTCAAACTGTTAAAGTATACTGAAAGACATTCAGTCCTATTCCATTCGTGAAGGGAGGTTTCCTAAGCTGGAGCCTGAAAGTAGGATAACTGACGGTTTCATAGAACTAGGATTGTGCTACTCTCGTTTCAGAAGCGTGATAGTGAACTCACGTTGATGTCTTGGGAAAATTCGCCTGTAAACCAGACGGAGCACATTAGTTACGGCATCGGTAGTCAGCACTGTTCATGTCTAATTAGAAACCTTGAAACTAATACTACCCTCTGCAGAAACCGCCTAATTAACAATCCTTTTAACTCTCCATATAGCTGGATCATACATTCAGCAAATGTTCACTCCTATTTGTACTAAAATGTCATTTATCATGAGAATTTTAACCTCATAAACATATTACGAAATGTCCCCAAAATCTTACATATTACATATTTGGCTCCAAGAAGCACTTAAAATTTAATGATGTGTTATGATCTCCATGCACCAAAGTTTGCACAAACGGCAATAACCAATAAACTACACATATTTCAGGAGAAACCCATCTAAAATACTATAAATAACACCTTTAAATAATCAGTTGAGATTTACTCCCAAATGTTACATACTATACAATATTTTATTCTTTTGTAAATGAAGAAATTAATTGTATACTCCTGACCTCCACGCACCAGGAGATTTGTTGCCAATATATACTCCCTTCTTGCATTAAATTTTGCCTCCATACTTTATCACATATATCTCAATTTTATCAAATTACCCCTTACACAAAACAGAAATAACTCAAAAATTTCTTAAAATTACATGTGAAATACACTTATTTACACACTTATTAATACAGATGCCTGTGTTCTTTTACAAGGCGCAAGTATGTCACTGTTCCCTCTTATAACATTTATCTCTTTAATGTCACATTATTACGTTTTTTGAACTGTTCAGATATGAGACGCGGCCTCTTTCCTTATTCACCAACGTTCTTACGTTTATAGAAAAATGTGTGACTACCACTGGAATACCATTTTTTGTTCTGAGAGACACACACTTTATTTCTTCATTAACATCGATCACTTCACTTACATGCTGCAAATTTTTGATCTCCTCTCCTCATTTACAAAATCCTTTGGTTTCTCCTCTATATTTAATGGTACACATTAAAACTTCAGACCATACCTCAATCTCATTATCACCATCAAGTAACTCATTAAACACTTCCTCCGCTCCAGTTTTGTTTTTCCTTCCTTCAAGAACCCTTGCCATATCATATTTCTCCCATGCCCACCTCTAAGGCAATAATGACTTTTCCCATACTATTTCTAATCATTAATAGAATATTCTCTTCCTCGTTATCGTATCATTCTGTACTAATAACAGTTCCTAAACATATATTTTCCCCATTATAAATTCCTTTATTCTCCTGATCTACCTCTAAATAATCCAAAGCACTTAAATCGTCCTCTAAATATGTCGTTTCTTCGTCCTCATCAGCATCAAATGTATCGTTCCCTCCCTCTGAACTAATGATATCAGTAGCTGCTTCATTCTCATAACTAACCACACAACTTAAACCTCACTTTAGCGTAAGTTAGATTAAGTAGTGTGTAAGCTTAGGGACTGATGACCACAGCAGTTTGGTCCTACAAGAACTTGCCATAAATTTCCAAAATTTTCTCACTTCTTTCCGCTGAATCACTGTAAACCTTATGAAAATTAAGTCCGTTTACATCCCCCGATAACTCATAAGATTCATTACTTAAAACATCCATTACATCCACACATACATAATAGAAATCACTTCCAATAACTAATGCCTCCTCCAATTATCACAAAAACCGCCGTTACTACATCGCTCCACATCAGAACTCACAGTGCACACGAATACTGCCAAACTCGGATCCACTTCTGTTTCTGTTACATGCCCCTACTCTCAGATTTCCCCGACACTCTACATTCTGATCTATTACCTAACAAATTGCTTTCACATTCATCCTTCCACATCCACCCATAGTTCATACTTTCATCAAGAGACGTCGATTCACTTCTTCCAGTAGATATAAATGCAAAATTTACTTCCTCCAAGATATCTAAATCCATAGCTTCAACAATCGCTACTTCAGTACCTAAAACATCAACAATCGCTACTTCAGTACCTAAAACATCACCTTTACCGCCCATCACTCATATCCACCGATACGTAATAAAATCTATCACTAACTGACGAGACTGTGGCTACGCCGCCTTCACGAGTACCCTCACACACTACCGTCGATATACCACAAAGTTCATCTCCAGCTGACGAGACCACAGCTTCGCTGAATTTACAGATAGTTTCATTTACTTCCTGCATTACAAAATGAACTTCATTAATTTCACTCACGTTACTATAATGATTGCTACCGACTAGTTCTTCATTAAAATTAGTCATACATTCCATCTCCAGCTAATTCAGATCCACCTTTGCCTCTCTTTAGATCACAGAATCTTTCAACAAACATACATTAATTCCATCATTCACTTCCATTTCAAAAAATTAATTTTTCGGCCCCATATCCTCATTATCGAATCCCTCAACATATTTTACCAAATTCTCCCTCTCTCCTTGTGGTTGCGCTGTTTAAAATTATTTCCATTTTATTTTTATTTCTTGTAACCTCCATCTCAAACATCTGTGGCTTCTTTGCCGGATTTTCGAGACTCACAGAATTTTAAAAATTACGTATCCTTTCCAACGCTGGTTTATTTCTCCACCTCCAGACCTGAGATGCAACGATTTTTAACTTCGTGACTCGTGTTCGGTGTTGCATTTCGTGAGGCTCCTGTACCTCAAATCTTCGTTCGTGATTTTGATTTTCGTTATAAAAGCTCCCGTGTCCATTTACACTTTGAAAGTTAATATTACGGTGATAACTCAATCTGTTATGGTTGTTATAATTATTGTGGATATTACTGCTGTTCCCATTCTAGTACCCATTTACCTGTCTACGGTTCCAGTTATAACGCTTGAATTTCAATCCCTGTTCAAGTTTCTCAATAAAATCTAAAAACTCGTCGATGGACTTTAGCAGACTGTGGACAAGATACCATTGTAAAAATGCCGGTAAGCGTCTCTCCGTCAACACTCCCAATCGACGATTTATATGCGTCAACTTCACCAGCTCACGCACACAAAAATGCTGCATCGACCCACTTCCGTGTTTGAAACTTGGTCTGTTTAGGGACCTATTTTGAAGTCATGTTTGTTTCGCTTAGTTCGAAATTTGTTCAGAAAACAACCCTTAAACACTTCATAGGTAGTAAATGAAGCACTCATTAAATTTTCCCATTATAGTGCAGTGCCCTCAAGATGTCTTTTAACGAACTTAATTTTTATCTCTTCTGACGTTTCTCTCACAAAACCATCTCTACGTGCAGCAAGAAAATCAACTGGATGGTAATTTCCTTCATTTGCAAAACACTTTGTCATTCCCGAATTACCCATGGAATACCTATCACAGTGGTACCATCATTCGCTGCCGAAGAGTTTTATTCTTCACTCATGTCTTTAAACTGCTGTTCTTACTGCACAGTTTCTTTATTTAATCTTGATTCAGAATGGTCTCTATTTTAAAGCACCTTATTTTACTATTGTACGTGACATGTTGTTAACTGATTTAGTGGTTACTTCCTGAAGTGCATTTTGCCTCTCCACGCAATTCTGAACGTCACCACATAGCTCTTCCTGTATCTTTTCCAACTTTTCTCCAAAATCTATTAATATGACATAGACTATGGTGTTAACCAGATCTACATCATCACAAATTTAGCCAACGTCTGCCCTTATAACTCTCAGTTTTCAGTAACCCCTTCAGTACCTTATTTAATTTTTAGCACCTAAGCTTTTTACTGACACTATTTCCACTGAGATCAGAATTTGTCTGCAGCATTTTTATACTCAGTGTCCCTTTACTAGATTGGATTTCTAGCAAAATTTGCATTAACTGTGACGCTGCATTGCCTCAAAGGTAACTTTTCATCCCTGATTTTGGGCCATCTGTCCTGTAGGTAATACTGTCCGTATCAATACCACTGCGTTTATATTTTGGACTGACCTAAGCACTAACATCATCTGAAACACACATGCTGTGTGACTGCTTAATCTTTGGAAGCTCCAGCACTGACGGTATATTACCACTATCGAGTCAAGCACTTAAACGTATCGGTCATAATAGCTGCTTCTGTTGTACTGCTGCTGCCTTATGTGTATGTGCTCCCGGCGCCGACGCTGATGAACGAAGATGCCGCCGTTGTCCCGCGCTGACGTTGCTGCGTCAGTCTCCGCTGCTGCTGGCCGCAAGACTCGAACACAACATGCCAGTGCGTAGCCTTCTTCTTATTTAAGTCTGTGTCTAGCTTCCCCACACCTAACTGTTGGTACTACCCTCATGCACGCAACTGCTGTATATTACTACGCTCGGAGTACCCATGCAAACTGCCTATCATGCAACAGATTTGGGACCTGGATCACAGAATATGGTAAAGTGTTCGAATTACAAATGTGATTCTGAAGGGATTAAATTCGTAACTCAGATGAGGGAACCCCGATTGTGACAATATCAGACGGTTACTGCTACTGTGGTGGCTCTTCCTAACAGCTTCCCACACGAGCAAACCAGTTGTGTCATTACCTACAGTTACGCGTACTTCAGGCACTCAGGCTATCCACATCTCTGTTTAAAAATAATAGCTCGATGTAGTCATAGGGTGGAGCCGCGTACATCTGCTTTCATGCCTTGCAGCTAATTTGTTGTGATACTGCAGTTAAATAGTCAATGCTTCGGCTGCATTTGTAGTTAATAAAATACACAGAAATGCAAAATATAAGTAAAATAAATAATTTAAAAACAACAGTTCTATTCGAATGACTGTAATTGATGGAGACGACAGAGAATTATGTTGAGTAATTCTTATTTGAGAAATTACACTCGAATAAATTGGAAGTGATTCTATGATATTCAGTTAAAATACCGACAGAAAATACCCTTGTCGAATGCAGGAAAGTTACCTTGAGAACATTACGAGAATGGTAGCAAAATCCCAAAACTAAATAGTCATCAAAGATATACAGAAACTAAGTCCTTTTCATAATCATAATATCCGGAATATTCACCAGCTCAAAAAAATTCAGAGTACAACATGATAGTGTAGAAACAAACACATGTGAGATGACTTGTAGGAACTCATTCTCTATCTACCCTCAGTTCTGTAATAACAAGCAGAAAAACTTGGAGCCCTACTCTGGAGTACATTCGGACCTCTCGAAATATAAAGTCCCTTCAAAAGTTAAAGTATTGTAGCGGCCGTTCACCGCCCAGAATCTATCACCAACTTCATCAAATATCACCCGATATCACAGACAAGTGGTAGCAACTAGCTAATTCACTTACGGCAAATACCGGGATGGTTCCTTTGAAAGGGAACGGTCGATTTCCTTAAAAATACTTCTGTAATCAGAGCTTCTGCTGCGCCACTAACGACCTCGTTGTAGACGGGTGGTTAAACACTAATCTTTCTTTCTTTCGTTAAACTGAGAGGCCAAAATTATTGCCCTGGGGATATACAATTACAGACTACGAGGAATCGTCTTAAAGTTTTAACCACAACCCATAAAACATAAAGTTATTTAATTACATATATGAAAAAAGTTTTAAATCACCCATTTATTTCGAAATTCATTGCACAGAAAACAAAATTTGCCTCTGAGGCAATTTTGACAGCACTCGTGAGCAACGTAGTGGAACGATCCCTTGCTCAGATACAGGACTGAATCCGTCATAGCACACCATCAACGAGATCATGAAGCTAGCCGTGGTTCAGATTGACCCACTCTCCAGTAGCGATTCTGGGTAAGTCACATGGAGTACGCCGTCGTTTTCGACGTCCAAAACCAACTCTTTTCAACTGATCACACACATTTTCCATTGGGTACGTATCTGGGAACAGGCAAGTCACTCCATTTTGGTGATCCTAGCATGCTGAAGGAGCCTGTTCACAAGAACAGCACGCGAATTATTATCCATCAAGGTGAAATTATCACCAAAATGTTGGCGATACGGTTCCACTTTTGGATGAATAACATCATTCGCGTACCGTAGAGCAGTGGGATTGCCCTCTAAAACCACACACACTGGTCACAGTTGGAGGGGGGGGGTTGTTTGGGGGAAGAGACGAAACAGCGAGGTCATCGGTTTCATCGGATTAGGGAAGGACGGAGAGGAAGTCAGCCGTGCCCTTTCAAAGGAACCATCCCGGCATTTGCCTGGAGCGATTTAGTGAAATCACGGAAAACCTAAATCAGGATGGCTGGACGCGGGATTGAACCGTCGTCCTCCCGAATCTCTAAAACCACTAGAGATATACAGAGGCCCCATGTATAGCCACCCCAGAACATCACTCCACTACCACCTTGCTGCTTATGTGGAACACAGTGTTGAATACGATCTGTATTACCGGACAGCCTCCAGAGACGTTGTCTACGATTATCAGAGTACCGAAAAAACACAAGTTTTGTTCGTAAACATCAAACGACGCCAATCCTGGGGCTTACATCCTGCATGACTTCCTGCACAACTGCAACGAAGTCCATGTTGTTCTGATGTACGACGTGATGTTCGCCATGGCCGTCGGGAATGGAGATTCGCTTCATTTAACCGTCTACATGCTGTTTGATGCGATACGTGACGTGTTGTAGCCTCTTCGAAAGCCAAGTTCAAATCTGGAGCACTCAGTCCAGGTTTAGTTCGACTTGGAAGTCGTAGATATGGTTCGAAGGCCGCTGTGGGCGAGCGGCTCTAGTCGCTTCAGTCCGGAACCGCGCGACCGCTCCGGTCGCAGGTTCGAATCCTGCCTCGGGCGTGGATGTGTGTTATGTCCTTAGGTTAGTTACGTTTAATTAGTTGTAAGTTATAGGGTACTGATGACCTCAGATGTTAAGTCCCATAGTGGTCAGAGCCATTTGAACCATTTGAACCGTAGATATGGTTCATCCTGTGCACCTGTCGAACGTGGACGGCCTGTGTGGTGTAAGTTCAAATGGTTCAAATGGCTCTGAGCACTATGGGACTTAACATCTGTGGACATCAGTCCCCTAGAACTTAGAACTACTTAAACCTAACTAACCTAAGGACATCACACACATCCATGCCCTAGGCAGGATTCGAACCTGCGACCGTAGCAGTCCCGCGGTTCCGGACTGAGCGCCTAGAACCGCTAGACCACCGCGGCCGGCTGTGGTGTAAGTCATCAACGCTATGTGTCAATTGGAAACGATTTCATGTACGCATCACATCTCTTTGATTCTGGTGCACACGTCTGGTTGAGAAGTCTTCTGCGCGTAATGTAATGATCCGAACCAGATCATTGGTCGCGACTGTCTTTCGCGGCGTGATCGTTGTTCACTCAGCTGTTCCGGAGACGTCTAATGCGTCGCTACTGGTACCTTACTTTAAACCCATTAAAGTGCGATGTTCTACCCTTAGGCAACCGTCATGATAACTGTGCGTATGTACACAAATCAAGTCAAGGGTGGCCGTCGATCGGTACAGGAACAGCCACAACAGCAATACATCTGAACAACATATCAGGGTGGTGCAAAACTTTTGTTGACGAGTGTGCATTTTCCTTTTTTTGCACATTAATTTTTTTTGTCACATCCAGTTGTGTTCTACGGCGCTGCGCCGCTGGGATTTCAATGTGTACCAAAACTACTGACGTGTACATGAAAAAAAAACATAGTTACATTACTTTTTTACTTTCAAGGTGATAATTAAAATTTTACTACCAAGAGTCATAGCCAAATGAAAGTAGCTTTCTTCCATAAATTTGCAGTAATTTAGTAGTTGTAATGCTGAATTCAAAGAAGTACGGCCGTGAGCATACCTCTCCATCCCTGCACCCTTTTACACATTCACGAACGCAAATATAATAGAAACATAGTATGGACAACGCATATTACGTTAAATAAAGTCAACCTTCTGTGTCACCACTGCAGAGTGTGTTCAAATTGCTGCTTCTCCATTTTCAAAATAAAGCATTACTTCTAAATGAGTGTCGAGAATTTGGTAGAGCCAACAGGTGAAATGCCAGCTCCGCCTTGGAACTCCCTGTGCATCTACAAATGCCGCTCCAGTCTTAGATCTCATTGACGGGAAAGTAATTAGAGACGGAGAAATAGGAGGCAGGAAATAACCGGGCTTGGCGCTTATTAACGGACCGTTTCGGCATTCAACACGTTATTTAGTAGCGCCGCCGAAAGCTTAAATCATGATGCCCTCGCCGGCAATTGGCCCTGAAAGCCCTGGAATGAGAGTCCAATGTGTTAACTAGAAGCGTTATTCACCTCACTTACGTAACGAAATAAACTGATAATTGCACACACATTTAGATAAAGAGAGAATGGCGCTCATGTTAGTTGATTACGAATACGATACAACAATAAACCACTGGACATGCATTTCAGGCTATGCAGGCCACTGTCTTCTTTCTGTCGTCCATTTTTTTTCCTGTACGTTTCTGCAATCATCCAGCAACCGCGACAGGGACGCTCAATCACAATTATTTCATCGCTCTCTGATGAGATTATTGTGCATTTGCAATGTGGCACATGATGAGTTGAAATATTAACATGCTTATGTGACCAAATTTCAAGAACGCTTGATTAAACTGATTTGTGGAAACATGAAGAACAGCATGAGTGCTATTCGTTGGAGAAAGACGGCGAAAACGAATGTCCCACTCGGTCTTTTAACGGAAGGTGTATTGTAGTATGAGTTTATAGCGCAACCATCTTTATGAATGCGTGAATTTTTGTAGATCCTAGGGTAACTCACCTGTAATGCAACCTCAATGTATTTCAATAAAAACATGCATACAATTTGACGCTGAATGTATACGCTCGAAACCGCTAGTGATTCTTTTTATCAAATGAAAGTCAAATTGTAGCTGGATGCTGTTGTATACTATCAACATTCTGTATCACGTAACAGCCATAGTTCTACAACATTTCATTGTTTGACAAAACATCAATGTGACGTTTTTAGCGAATAAATTATATAGTCAATCTGTGATAAAAATTCAATAAAGGTTTTCTACCTGCTCCCTAGGCAACAGAGAGACGGAAATTAGATCATGTTAATCGTTAAATGATGAAGTACATTTAGGGGTTTTAATTTTCATGTAACTACTCGCAGTTTCTAAGTAGCCTGTTATCTGTCACTAACAAGTTAAGGACTGTGACCGCAACATGAACTCCTTTGCGGGAACGAATACCCAATGTGTGCAACGATACCGCTGCGCGAATGTCGTTGGCGTTTAGAACCAGACAGATAACGGTAACCTACCATATGTACTGAAGTCCATCACAACTCGCTCGTAAAAGTGACTTAATACGCAGAACTGAGTCGACACTCCGTGTGGAGAACCCTTTTATTTTAGTTGAGGGTGGCGAACGAAGTTCCTGCCGCTCAGTCTATTTCTGACTGACACAGCCTAACTAATTTTTGAGAATTATGGAAGTAGTAAGACACACTGTCAACCACGACAGTATGCTGATTTCTTAATGTGACTGACTTTTTCAGCACTACGCAGCAAGGATGACTGAATCTTACATTTGTTAGTCTTATGGAGTAGCGACCACGTATCGTCCACGTCGTGTAGACAGCGTCCATCACAGTGATCTGCGTGCTAGCATCACGTTGATGAAAGTGTTGTACTGAGACATCACACAGTTTGATAGGGTCTCTAATACACAGCATCATATTTACTGTTTGCGAGGTGTAAATTACTTCTGAACTTTGTAAAATCGAAATACGGACTGCTGTTGGCAGGGACACGGCGAAATATTAACGCCTGCTGTATAGTTAACACGCAGTCATGATTCAATGTCATGTCTACTTGCTCGAATTTCTATCTCACCTTCGTCTCATACCTGTAGCTCAAATCTGAATATTTCTGTCATGTCTTTTCACTTAAGCTATGTAGTATTATTTATTTTTTCCGCCACTATTTCGTGACTGTTTTATTGAAAGTATTTGGCTTGTTTATTTGGGAGGAAAGATTTACGGTTTTGTTACTGGGAAGGTTGCGGTCTCTAGTTCCTGTTTGTTGGTAGAAGGCGGTCAGTAAGTTTCATTGGAAGGGGAAGCATACCTGGATAGTTCGGAAGTGCTAGCCCGGAAGTTTCGTGAAAGTGATTTTGTCGTCTAGAGCCAGCATCTACCCTCACTGAGGGCAGAGACCACCATGCTGCCGCTGCCGTTCCCAGAGAATAACTGAACATGATATTTTTGCCTTTTTCTGTATGGGCATCAAAGGACGGGACAGCCTGGCGAAGCCCGTGCACTGTAAGAAAGTTGGTTTTCTTTCAATGCCGATTTTTTGTTTATCCAAATGAATGGGTTGCCCAGCACCTGTGTACTTGGCGCAAAGAGGATGACAAATAGGTGGTAGACTGCTCCATGTCAGTACCAAAATCTTGTTCATTAATACACGTTTTGTATGGCAAGCTTGAGAACTTTCCGCTGTGTTGCCATGTTGTTTCATGACGTTAGCGATATCCTGGATGGTCACATTGGCAAGAGCATCGAGTCAACCCCTCCGCACAGAGATTTTTTTTTTTTCATTGTTGCGAGTTAAGGGAGGAAAAAGAAGTTTCTGGGCGTTTGTCTCCCGGCCATTGTCTGTTGCTGAGTGACGCACACTAGCTAATTTTGGGGAAATTTAAGTATCGCAGTTGTGGTAGTGCGATCTATATTCTGAACAGCGCAAAAGTTAATTGTTCTCCCATGTAACTGGTGTTGCCTAATTTTTCATAATTTTCGGTCCTATGGTCTCGCCAACTTGAAACTCGTGAGCCATCCAGGTGAAGAGATCATTTTGAATATCCTCCATCCGGTCTTCCAAACAAGTTGGTACACCCACACTGTTAGCGTCATTTTGAGTAATTTTGATTGAGAGTTTGGAGAACTGTGCACACGGTCAATTGTGTGTGAACCATGTGCCTCATAAAGATGAAATACACTAATGTGACGAAAGTCATGGGATGGCAAAATGTGTATATGTAGATGGCGATGGTGTCACGTACGTAGGTATAAAAGGGCAGCGCATTTCCGGAGCTGAGGTGATTCATGTGAAAATGTTGCCGACGTTATTACGGCTGCACGGCGGGAATTAAAGACTCTGAACGCGGAATGATAGTTGAAGCCAAAAGCATAAGACCTTCCATTCCAAAAATAGGTAGGGAATTCAATATTCCGAGATCTACAGTGTTAAGAGTGTGCCGAGAGTCCTACATTTTTGGTATTACGTATCACCAAGGACAACGCAGTAGCCGGCCGCGGTGGCCGTGCGGTTCTAGGCGCTCCAGTCCGGAGCCGCGCTGCTGCTACGGTCGTAGGTTCGAATCCTGCCTCGGGCATGGGTGTGTGTGATGTCCTTAGGTTAGTTAGGTTTAAGTAGTTCTAAGTTCTAGGCGACTGATGACCACAGCAGTTGAGTCCCATAGTGCTCAGAGCCATTTGAACCATTTTTGACAACGCAGTAGCGAAGGCCTTCACTTAACGACAGAGAGCAGCGGCGCTTGCGTAGAGTTGTCCTTACTAACAGACAAGCAACACTGACTCTAATAACGTCAATGTGGAACGAACGTATCCTTTAGGACAGTGAGGCCAAATTTGGCATTAATGGGGTATGGCAGCGGACGACTGACGCGATTGCCTTTGCTAACAGCACGATACCGGCTGCATCGCCTCTCCTGGGCTCGTGACCAATCGATTGGACCATAGTCGACTGGAAAATCGTGGCCTGGTCAGATGAGCCCCGATTTCAGTTGGTAACAGCTGATGGTAGGGCTCGAGTGTAGCACACGCCTCATGAAGTTATGGATCCATGTTGTCAACAACGCACTCTTCAAGCTGATCGTGGTCTCATAGTAGTGTGGACTGTATTTACATGGGATGGGCAAAGTACTCTGGTCCTAGTGAACCGATCATTCACTGGAAATGATTATGTTCGACTACCTGGATACCATTTAGAAGCATTCATGAACTTCATGTTCCCAAACAACGATGACATTTCATCGGGCCAAATCGGTTCGTAATTCGTCTGAAGAACGTTCTGGACAATTCGAGCGAACGATGTGGCCATCTAAATCGATCGACATGAGTCCTATCGAACACTAATGTGGCACAATCGGCAGATAAGCTTGTGCGCAACATCCTGTATCAGCAACACTTTCGCAGTTATGGACGGCTGTAGAGGCCGCGTGGCTCCGTATTTCTGCAGGTGACTCCCAACAAGTTGTTGAGTTCATGCCACGTCGGGCTGCTGCACTACGCGGCGAAAAATGAGGTCCGCCACGGTATTAGGGGGTATTCCATGACTTCTGTCACCTCAATTATAATCATTTTACGCTTACACTTAAAATTGATTTCAAAATTTTTTATTTTCACAGTAACAAATATAGCTTGACGAATACTTAAGCATGTTGTTCTCACTGTGACGCTGTTTGGCTGTGTACAGTGGCAGAACGTAATCCTCAGCTGTTCAAATTAAACAGACTACCATCGAATTTCATGTCAACGGTTCGGAAATGGTTCTAATGGCTCTGAGCACAATGCGACTTAACTTCTAAGGTCATCAGTCGCCTAGAACGTAGAACTAATTAAACCTTACTAACCTAAGGACATCACACACATCCATGCCCGAGGCAGGATTCGAACCTGCGACTGTTGCGGTCGCTCGGCTCCAGGCTGTAGCGCCCAGAACCGCACGGCCACTCCGGCTGGCCTCATGTCAACGCATATCCAGGATATTGCCTTTGGGTTTTTCTGATGTCTTCCAGCTGTGGTGACACAGGGAGATCCATCTTGGTGTAGTAAAAATAGCATAACAGTTTTCTGTCCCATTTCGTATTTGCTTTCACATTAATCTGTAATGGTAGTCTGTGCTAGTGTGGCGCGTACGAAGTGCTCGTTATTACTAATCTCTTTCTTGTTGATTGTCCCTGTAGATTGGGGGATATAATCGGGATAAGTCTATACGGCTTGTGGAAATTTTTTCTTATGTGTGAAGACTATTTTGTGTTTAGAATATTTTATGCGCGTTATATTTGTGACAGCGATAGTCTGCTTTGCTTTAGGTCTCTGATTTCATTGTTGAAACGTGGATACGGCTTGCTGAGCATGATATAGGTAGGCAAGGGAACCCTTTAGTCAGAAGAATTCGTAGGAATCAGAGAAAGTCATATCGGAATTTTCTGAGTGAGAGGTGTCAGTAGCAGCTGCGTTGCCTTAAAACCCTGATAACCCCACCGACAACTGAACAGAATAAAACTAGGATTTTTCACTAAATGGAGTCTACCGTGATGCAGAGCTGCTCAGATTTCGGAATCATGGAGGATATTCCATTCTGGGTCAAACAGATATTAGAACAAACAGAATCAAACAGGAAAATAGTGCTGGAGGCAGGTAGGAAAGCAACAGTAGAAAGGAACGAAGTGCAGGAGAGAGGTAGGCTCCATTTAGTGAAAAATCCTGTTTTTACTCTGTTCAGACAGGAAAATTTTTAGAGATGAGATGACATTACTACACAGAAACTTCAATTTCAAATTGTAATCAGCAGACGAAAAGCAGAGTGATGTTGCAATAACGACAGAAACCAGCACAACCAGGCTGGTCCAGGCTGAGTCGAGTGTCAAGACGACGAAAATAGAGTATACAGAAAATTAATATCTCAGTATCTCAAATAGTGCAGGATCTCGAGGAGCGAAACGTATCTGATGCTACAGAACCTGTTCTCTCCCCAGAAAGTGGGGAGTTCACTCCACTGAAGCGAGATATAGTAAAGTTAAAGAGCGAGACTGAGTGTCCATGAGCGACTGCAGGACGAACGTCTGTATAAGACAATATTCTGAGTGGGTAATCATGAGGGAGGACTTGCGAGAATTCACAACCTAGTGGCGTGCCTTTGTTAGTGCAAAATAGAGCCATTGTGAGAGAACAGTACTTGGCCTCGGTGTGCCTGTCCATCAGTGCGCAGGACATCGACAACAAGTATTTCTCCCCACTGAGGAACTTCCTCATTTATACTTGCAAATTAAAACGCATTTATGGCAGTTTGATAGCCTGCCACATTCCCGGCAGATTCCGAGGAAGCTGGAGTTGATGAGTGGCCACACGAGAGAAGATGTGACTGCGAAAGTTTTGCCAGTCAGCAGACGCCGTACAATTTTCGCAGAATTTGAAGCTGAGGTTATAAAGTTGTACTGGTCAACTGCACAACAATATAGGGTACATATAGGCATCATTAAAGCTCTACCACTGACAGCAACACGGTTTCCATTGTAAAGAAGGTATTTTTAACCAAATCCGGAAACGGAATCAGCATCTTGATCACTCACACAATTCAGGTGAGCTGATTCAAGCGTTAGTTCATAAACGCAATACCAACAGATCATAAGAGACACCTGCTCCGTGTGGAGAAGGTTGATCTGGAGGCATTCAACTCACTTCTGATAGATCCCGACTTGCACATGCGGGAAGATAAGAGAGCGAGTCTTGTAACGGAAAGGCATCAGTGCAGGAACTCATAGGAGAATGAGCACGTGAATGATTACGTAGTGAAAAGTAGCAATGGTAGCCAGTTTCAAAGTCAGAGGCCTTACTGGCGAAACCAGGGAGCCTGATATTATGATGAGAGATCACGCGTGGGAAAAGACACACAAAGTCAGCCAAGGTCAGGAAAAACCGAGCAGTGGAAATCGTAGAAATTCGATCCAGCTCTAGACCACAGTCAACAAACTTGACAAAATAATGAGCAGAAAATGATTGCAAACGGGGACCAAGCCTAAACTCTATTGCGGGGTCTGAGAAGGCCGCAGACGACCTGTTAGCCAGGAAGTGAAGCTCTGGAGACGCAGTATATTCCATAATACATATTAAAAATAGTAGGCAAGTTTGTATGCGTATAGAAATAAGATAATGTGTGATTTCCTTTTGGTGGTTCCAGTAGTTTGTGCCCATATACTCTTTTCGGGAACCGATTAAACTTTTAGTATGCCAGGAGTCAGCTGTGCACAGTAATATACATTTATCCTCATAAATTCAGGATAATTGTAGAATGTGGTGCCACACAACGTGGCACTACACAGAACTGGCCCTAATAGCATAGACACATAGGGAACACACACAACACAGATCTATAAGTCCACGGTATTGGTGATAAGTTGAGAAAACCACCCCGAAACACATGTGCTACTAAACGCCACTGTTTCCTGCGCATGTAACCCGACAACAATATGGGATATGATCACCATGCGCACATACACAGGCCACACAACGGGTTGCGATTCTATGAATCAGGCGGCTGAGCAGCTGCTGGGTTATAGCCTCCCATTTTGCACCAGTGCCTGTCGGAGCTCCTGAAGTATCCTAGGGGTTTGAAGACTTGCAGAGATAAGTCGACCGAGAGCATCCCAGACGTGCTCGACGGAGTTTAGGTCTGCAGAACGGGCAGGCCACTCTATTTGCATGATATCTTATGTTTCAAGGTACTCCTCCACGATGGTAGCTTAGTGGACACGTTTCCTGTCTGCTGGAATCGATGCCATAATCTTGAGATCACACTTTGTGGCACACGGAGGACTCGTGCTAGGACCTGCTGTGTTTGACCAGCCTCCAGTCGCCCTAGTATTCTACCCCTCATAATGTTATCAATAAGTGTTCTTTGAGCCATTTTCAACACACAGTCACCATTAGCACGCCTGAAAACGTCTGCACACTTACTCGCTGCACCCTGCTCTGACATGCACCAACACACCTCAGCTTATGTGTACTGCTGCCAGCGCCACCGTACGACGACCGCATCTCAGATGCACCGCATGGTGATACTTCGAGTTGATTTAAACCCGCAAACCGCCCGCCAGAGCGTTGTTTTACCATGTATCAGCATTATCCTTAATTTATGAGCATGAATGTATAAAACAAGGTCAGTAATAGAATTACGGGTATGACGTTGGAACTAGAAGCACCACACATGTCATTTTATGGGTGTGAGTATTAAGTTCACGTTCTCCTGCCCCACAATCGCATGAAGTTGTAATTCAATACTGCATGAATGTAATGCCTGTTTTACAGAGTGGGGTAAATAAAGGTAGCCCAGACGAGTGGATACGATTGGTAGCCTTAACGGAGGAGGAAAAGACCCACAGTTCCTTCCAGCAAGATGGAGCTACTGCCCATACAGCCGGCTGAACCTAGGAGCACATTTAAACAATCTTCACGCCTGACAGATATGTTTGCATAGGTCAGTCTGGTAGCGGCCCTACCTGGCCACCCAGATCACCTGATCTGTCAGTGTGCGATTGCTTTGTGTGGGGAGCCGTGAAGTCTAAGTTGTGTCGCAACTACCCTCATAATCTTCAAGAACTGCCGCAGAATATTTCAGATGACTGTGCAGCGATTCAAGCATTCAGCTTCGATCCGCCTTCAGCAGTTAGCCGACCAGGACCCCAAAGTGTCAACAGATTAATAGTGGTCACTTTTAACATCTGCTGTAGTCAGGTTAGTACTGTATATCCTTTCCCCTCTTGTGTTTCTTTGTACCCTGTAACTCTGTTCTCAGAACCCCTTTTATTTGCCCCGCCTTGTACAATTGTTTTATATAATGAATATGAGCTAGTATCGCCGGTGAAACGTGACGAAACGAATTTTTTTCTCTTTCAGGAGCATCAAGGATGTAATGTGTGAGTTAACGAAACATGTTGTATCATACCTCTAAAAATGTATTTCACGCAAGGAGCCATGGACATCTTGTCCATGTTGTGTGGAACCAATTTTTGTTCATCTACATATACATATCTATGCATACTCCGCAAGCCACCTGACGGTGTGTGGCGGAGGGTACCTTGAGTACCTCTATAGGTGCTCCCTTCTATTCCAGTCTCGTATTGTTCGTGGAAAGAAGGATTGTCGGTATGCCTCTGTGTGGGCTCTAATCTCTCTGATTTTATCCTCATGGTCTCTTCACGAGATATACGTAGGAGCGAGCAATACACTGCTTGACTCTTCGGTGAAGGTATGTTCTCGAAACCTCAACAAAATCCCGTACCGTGCTACTGAGCGTCTCTCCTGCAGAGTCTTCCACTGGAGTTTATCTATCATCTCTGTAACGCTTTCGCGACTACTAAATGATCCTGTAACGAAGCGCGCTGCTCTCCGTTGGATCTTCTCTATCTCTTCTATCAACCCTATCTGGTACGGATCCCACACAGCTGGGCAGTATTCAAGCAGTGGGTGAACAAGCGTACTGTAACCTACTTCTTTTTTTTCGGATTGCATTTCCTTAGGATTCTTCCAATGAATCTCAGTCTGGCATCTGCTTTACCGACGATCAACTTTATATGATCATTCCATTTTAAATCACTCCTAATGAGTACTCCCAGATAATTAATGGAATTAACTGCTTCCAGTTGCTGACCTGCTATATTGTAGCTAAATGATAAGGGATCTTTCTTTCTATGTATTCGCAGCACATTACACTTGTCTACACTGAGATTCAATTGCCATTCCCTGCACCATGCGTCAATTAACTGCAGATCTTCCTGCATTTCAGTACAATTTTCCATTGTTACAACCTCTCGATATACCACAGCATCATCCGCAAAAAGCCTCAGTGAACTTCCGACGTCATCCACCAAGTCATTTATGTATATTGTGAATATCAACGGTCCCACGACACTTCCCTGCGGCACACCTGAAGTCACTCTTACTTCGGAAGACTTCTCTCCAATGAGAATGACATGCTGCGTTCTGTTATCTAGCAACTCTTCAATCCAATCACACAATTCGTCTGATAGTCCATATGCTCTTACTTGGTTCATTAAACGACTGTGGGGAACTGTACCGAACGCCTTGCGGAAGTCAAGAAACACGGCATCTACCTGTGAACCCGTGTCTATGGCCCTCTGAGTCTCGTGGACGAATAGCGCGAGCTGGGTTTCACACGACCGTCTTTCTCGAAACCCATGCTGATTCCTACAGAGTAGATTTCTAATCTCGAGAAAAGTCATTATACTCGAACATAATGTTGATGTGAGATGACCAGTTTTTCTCTGGGGTAGCCATTACTTTCCGTATCTGTTATTGCAGTTTTGTAGGATATAGTCAATCGTATTGTGACATGTTGTAGGGGGTTAGAGATTTTAATGTGTGTAGCGTTAGGAGGAGTTATTGCCACAATGTTCCGCGTGGTCACAGAATGGACACCAGACAATCTTACATGGTTTTTGCCTTACTGACAGCTAAAAATTACGCCATAGCCCTGTAGGCTCACACTCGCAGATTTTGGGGAAATGTAGTTGTCACAATTACTGCGGCGTGATCGATATTCTGAGCAATTCCCAACTTACACGTTCTGCCACGCAACTTATGCTGCCTATTCCATAATAAATTTTGTCTTTTTGGTCTCGTCAAATCTGCATTCTCGACCTGTCCAGACGAGGAAATCTTAATAAGCTTTCTCCACACTGTCATCCATGTACACTGAATTTAAAAAAAATGCAACTTTCTATGTCTGGAAGACGATGTTTCAAATTTCACACCACTTTGAGGATGCAGATTAGGTTTGCTTTAAATATACTCTGTAACGATGATGAGCGATAGTTATAATTGAGAATGGACGTGGTGAGCTAATGTTAATGAAGTACGCCTTTAAGGCGACGAAGATGAAATTATCAACACAAGTTTGAACGAGGTCGTGTTATAGGGCTACCTGAAGCTGGATGTTTCTTCTGCGATACTACAGAAAGACTTGGCGGGAGTGTAGCCACTGTTTACGACTGATGGCAGCGCTGGTCGCGACAATGCACGGAAGATAGGAGACCATCGTACGACAGCTGCTGCGTCATCCCAAACCTTGATTTACCGTGTCTGCACTGACTGATCAAGTGCTACAGGAGTAGAACTCTATTTCATAAACGAACATCCGAGACGTGTGCAACACAATGCATTCTTGACTGCATTCTTGCATTAATTATTGTGTTGGTTACACAGGTTATTAATGTAGCAGCATTTCATATTTGTAACGGCATATCTCGCTCTTACGTTAACCTGTCATCTTGCATTGTTAATCGCTTAATTATGTTACCTGAACAAATGAATTCTTGAAATTTCGTTACTCTACATTAATTACTTTTTGGTGTTGCCATTTTCTACCGTCACTGGAATTTGGTACGCCCCCCCCCCCCCCGCCCCTCCTCCAATAGCGTTGGCGTCTTTGCGTGAAATTTCAATTGATATTTAAGAGATCTTAGGTCTCATTCAATTTTATGTGAATTGTGTGCATCATAAAGCCCAAATAAGTTCCCTGTTCTCACTGTGACGGCGTCTAGGTTATGTACAGAGGCCGAACACAACTGCCAGTAGTACAAAATTAGAGAGAGACCCAGTCGAGTTTCAGTTTTAATATATTCATTATATAACATTTTAACTGATATTTATAATAATTTTTGATACAAGATGATCAATATTAGTGTATTATTCTCCACAGATTTCAGAGCATAACGTTTGTTTGCCATAGTAAATAATTGGTGCAGAATACACTACTGATCCAAAACATTATAACTACTTTTCGGTTATATGCAGTACAGCATCAGTTCAACGTGGAATTTATTCGATAAATCCTTGACAGGGTTCCGGAGGTATGCGGTGCCAAATGTCCAAGCACAAGTCAGCTATTTCTCGTAAACTACGGGCCGGTTCCTTGTGGCGTGGAGCCCAGATGTAAAACAGCCCAGACGTAAAAGAGTAAAAACCCTTGCTGTAATACACAAAGCCTCTTTTGTGATGTCTGCTACTGCAGTTGGAAGAACATTTCCGTTACATTTTAGAGCATACTAAAACAACCCGTAAACAAACGCGCTGTTTTACTTCCGATCTTCTCTATTACCTCAATCGATCCTACCTGGCGTGAATCCCTGACTGACGAGCTGTAGTCAGGAGTTGGATGAATGACGGTTTTGTAAGCTACCTCCTTTTTGGGTGGACCATACAGCACGAGGACCCTTTCACTGAAAGTATCTGACACCTACCTTACTTGCGATTAATTTTACGTGGTCGTTCCACTTTAAATCAGTCCGTAAGCACACTCCCAGATATTTAATGTGATCGCGGAATCATGAAGTAGTAAGTGTTTCTACCTGTTATGCCAGAGTAGGATGTATTTGCTTCTGTTGAGGACAACATCCAGTCCCTGCACAAAGCGTCGAAACTTTGCTGCTCTTCCTGAATTCCACTATATCTTCATAACGTTGTGATTTTCTGTATACGATAGCATCATCAGCGAAAAGTTTCGTGGAATGCCACACTTTATCCACAAGTTTGTTCACGTATACTCTAAAAGGTAACGGTCCTACAACAATCTCTTTGAATACACTCCAAGTTAGTTTTACGTCTAAAGATTCCTCTCCCTTAAAAATGACATCCTGTGTTTTCTTTGTTAGATATTCTTCAGTCTAACCAGAAAAATGAACTGATATTCCACATACTCGTATTTTAAGCATTAGGTGACAGTGGAGCCATGTATTGAACGCCTTCTGGATGTCAAGACACTCAACATCAATCTGGGCAGCTGTATTTACTGCCTCGTGGTTCCCATGGACGAACAGAATGATCTGAATTTCACACAATCGTTGTCTGAGACACCCATGTTGAGCCTACAGAGAAGATTTTTGGTCTTCAGAAATGTCACAACAGACGAACGTGAAACGTATTCTAAAATTCTACGTCAGATTGAAGACAGTGACGTAAACCTGTAGTTAGGTGCGTCTGTTCGACGAACTTTCTTGAAAACTGTCTCTGAGCACTATGGGACTTAACATCTGAGGTCATCAGTCCCCTAGAACTTAGAACTACTTAAACCTAACTAAACTAAGGACATCACACACGGCCAGGATTCGAACCTGCGACCGTAGCAGTCGCGCGGCTCCGGAATGAAGCGCCTAGAACCGCTCGGCCACCGCGGCCGGCTTTGCAACTCACTGCGAAAGCTTCGCCCCTCGAGCGACTTATGGTACACTGCTGCTATAGGAGGGCCAAGTTCCTTCCCATATTCTATGTAGAATCGAATAGGACTATAGGTATCCCCTCAGGTCCAGTAGCTTGTCCAGTGTTGAGTGGTTTCAGTTGATTTTCTATACTATGGTCATTTATTTCGGTATCTCATTTTGTCATTCCTGTGACGATTTAAGGGGGAACCAACGTGCTGTTTTCTTCAGTGAAACAGTTTTGGAAAAAGAATTTAGTATTTCTGCCTTCTTTCTGCTGTTCTCTGTTGCGAAGTGATTATGGTCACACAGCGTCTGGACGGATGGCTTTGATCCGTTTTGAAGTTTAACCTAAGCCGGAAAGTTCTTAGGATTTTTTTATCAAATCGGTAGAGAAATTTTACTTCCAAATTAGTTGAAAGCTAATTTCGACTTCGTTAACTTTTTGTTTGTCTACGAGGATTTAGCTACTTTTAATTGTTCTGTTTGATTTCTGGGCAGTTTTCTAACACGACTCTGAAACTACAACAGAGATTATTCATTTCTCACAACTTTTCTCGGCACATATCTCTCTAAGACATAATATACAACAACTTCCAACGTTGTGCATTTACTCTAAATATTTTCAATCTCAGACAGGACTGATTCGTGCTCAGGTAATCAGAAACCACTCTATGTAAATTGTAGTCGGAGGGGGGAAAGGGAAGGAAATTATGAAATCAGTTGCATCGGGATTTCATCCGGAATCAGCGGCGACGAGTGATAATTGGTGCAGGACAGGTACTTGGACACGGGATTTCCTTCCTACTAGGCAATTGCGTTACCACTGCACCATTCAGACACAGTGTAATTCGCGGACAATAGCGGCACGCTCCCCGGCCGATTCACATTGCCCCTAGTGGCACACATCCGTTCTAGTCCATGTCATCTATGTGCGCTAATTTTAGATTCCAGCAGGAGGTTGAATAAAGTGTGCATCCGCACTGAAGGTCGTGGATTTGTTGCCCATGAGGTGGATGGATTATATGAATGCGTGGTATACGTAATTTCGGACAACTGCTGGCAAACTGAAATCTCCCTCTAACACCATAACCCTACCAGGAAATTGATGCGCAACATTCTCCAAGTTTCCTCTCAAGTATTCCACCACTACCGCTCCTGTGGTGCGTAATCTATGAAAACAGCCGGTTACCACGTCTTATACGCCTATTCCTCATTCGGAATCAGTGCTGGTCTCACTAGATATCATCGTCTTATTCACGGCTCTAAACACGCTTACACCACAGGCGTTCAACCTATCTATGGTACATACTTGGAATTTAGAATTTCACTGCCATTAAAATCTGGTTCCTGACGGCTTTTTGTCCCCGCATATTTAAGTACAAAAAAAAAGGTAGAAAATAAGCAACTGAAGCACTACCGATAAGGCTTTAAGATAAATAACAGTGTTCGTATGTTAACATCTAACGGCACCAGATGCCCACTGCAAGCTTTGCACCAACGGAATGGCAACACCAGCTATCTCAGCTCCAGAATCTATAAACTGCCAAGTACTTCTTTCCATATCTGAATCTAATCGTGCAGAAGCAGACGTTTGCCCAAGAGATGAATAACCTTAGCTCCGTCGACGCAGAGATCGCTTCGTAATTTTAGTACGTTAGAAGTTCAGTTTCTCGGTTAACTCGCAGCTGTGCCACGGAACACGAATATTACTCACGGCGCAGCTTACTGGGACGCTATGGCGGACGACCTGTTCTGCCGTGCGCAGTATTTATGACAATGTTCTTGATCTCTTGGGAGCCACTGCTCGTCCTATACAAGCGCAGCCGCTTGCAGAGATAGTGACGACACCATCGCCTCCGTCCAGAGCTCCCGAAACGGTAGGAGGTCCTCCCTCTTCCGCTTTTATCAGGCATTTTAGAAAGAGTAGGAGAGCTATACGTAACGTGTAAAAGGGCAGTATTTATATAGGTGTTCCAAGCATATACATTCGTGCTATAATCTGATGAACAAATGCTACGTTTTAAATAGCCGAACATGTTTACTGACGGCCAAAATGAACAGAAAAATCGTTGAAATATATGTTTTCGGTCGTCTGCGGCTAAGATGTTGTCAGGCTGCTTTTATATCTGATGCGAACCCAAAAGCAAACATTGTGCGGTTTTGAAAGACTTAAGAAACTATTTCACAACTCACATAGTTTTGATATGTGAGCCGTGTACAGCTGGAAGCGAATGCTGTTGATATCTCTTCCCGAAATATCCGTTGCGTTTATTTTCGAAAATATCATAAAGCACGTTTTGTGTCAAATATTGCTCTTCAGCCTTCAAACCATTCTCCGAAACGCAATTTAGTAGTGGAGTGGTATCTGTAAAATGAAATCATTATCTGAGTGAGTAAAAATGTTTATTTCCGTAATGACGCCTTACATTAGTAGTGTTTTGTCATATTATCCTTAACAGGGCGAAGTTGAACTCCTTCGTGAAAGTTTCGGTGTTCGTTCATCAATATTTTCTGTGTTTTTGATGTAAGGAACACGTCGCCTCCGGTGGTTTGTTGCAGATTAACAGTGAAATTAGAATTTATTCTCTTTGTTACACAATTTATCTATGTTTCCGTAAAAATATCTTCACAGCAGTGAAAGAACCTGTAATTTGAGTTGATCAAAATGTACAATACGAAACGCAAATGCCTGTGTGCAGCTTGCAAAACTACTGTGAAAAGTTTGCCGTCACCGTGAGAACAGCTCAGAATAGCACTGTTCTATCGCTTCTTCCATTGCAAAGAGTGAAGACATGCACAAGGTGCATGGCGGCCAGCTCTTCATCTGTAAGTCTTTCCCTACTGCTGTATATTACTCACAACGAACAACTAACACTGCCGCAAAAACAAGGCCGAGGCAGAAACAAGCAGTAATGAATGTAAACTTGGGGCCGATGAATAATTTGAGCATTATTGATGTCAACAAGTAGAGTGATTGAACGGAATATGTTAGTTACCAAACAAGACACAGCTACATCGTCAATATATCCAGTGTTGTTCATACAGAGTCAGTGAATTACAGAAACAAAGGTAAATGACGGTAAGAAATCAAAACGAATGAAGTTAAACTCAAAAGAGCCATCGTAGACTACGGGTCCTTTGTACCACCAAAATACTCCGAAACAGCATCCGAAATTTTCACCCTATTTATGAGAACTTATTATTTTTACGTAAGTGTATACAATGGAATTCCTCCTGCACTCGCTTCAGAGAACGTCGAAGGATAAAATTAAAAAAGAGGAAACGTGAGAACTACTTCAATTGGAAAGAAACCTTACAGATATAATAGGACGGAAGGAAGCTCAGTGGTACACTTACATGATTTGATTGGTTGTAATAGAATTGAAAGAAAGCAGCTTTACTGTATGATTAAATGATGATGGCGTCCTCTTGGGTAAAATATTCCGGAGGTAAAATAGTCCCCCATTCGGATCTCCGGGCGGGGACTACTCAAGAGGACGTCGTTATCAGGAGAAAGAAAACTGGCGTTCTATGGATCGGAGCGTGGAATGTCAGATCCCTTAATCGGGCAGGTAGGTTAGAAAATTTAAAAAGGGAAATGGATAGGTTAAAGTTAGATATAGTGGGAATTAGTGAAGTTCGGTGGCAGGAGGAACAAGACTTTTGGTCAGGTGAATACAGGGTTATAAATACAAAATCAAATAAGGGTAATGCAGGAGTAGGTTTAATATCATCATCATCATCATCATTTAAGACTGATTATGCCTTTCAGCGTTCAGTCTGGAGCATAGCCCCCCTTATACAGTTCCTCCATGATCCCCTATTCAGTGCTAACATTGGTGCCTCTTCTGATGTTAAACCTATTACTTCAAAATCATTCTTAACCGAATCCAGGTACCTTCTCCTCGGTCTGCCGCGACTCCTCTTACCCTCTACTGCTGAACCCATGAGTCTCTTGGGTAACCTTGCTTCTCCCATGCGTGTAACATGACCCCACCATCTAAGCCTGTTCGCCCTGACTGCTACATCTATAGAGTTCATTCCCAGTTTTTCTTTGATTTCCTCATTGTGGACACCCTCCTGCCATTGTTCCCATCTACTAGTACCTGCAATCATCCTAGCTACTTTCATATCCGTAACCTCAACCTTGTTGATAAGGTAACCTGAATCCACCCAGCTTTCGCTCCCATACAACAAAGTTGGTCGAAAGATTGAACGGTGCACAGATAACTTAGTCTTGGTACTGACTTCCTTCTTGCAGAAGAGAGTAGATCGTAGCTGAGCGCTCACTGCATTAGCTTTTCTACACGTCGCTTCCAGTTCCTTCACTATGTTGCCATCCTGTGAGAATATGCATCCTCAGTACTTGAAACCGTCCACCTGTTCTAACTTTGTTCCTCCTATTTGGCACTCAATCCGTTTATATTTCTTTCACACTGACATTACTTTCGTTTTGGAGATGCTAATCTTCATACCATAGTCCTTACATTTCTGATCTAGCTCTGAAATATTACTTTGCAAACTTTCAATCGAATCTGCCATCACAACTAAGTCATCCGCATATGCAAGACTGCGTATTTTGTGTTCACATATCTTAATCTCACCCAGCCAGTCTATTGTTTTCAACATATGATCCATAAATAATATGAACAACAGTGGAGACAGGTTGCAGCCTTGTCTTACCCCTGAAACTACTCTGAACCATGAACTCAATTTACCGTCAACTCTAACTGCTGCCTGACTATCCATGTAAAGACCTTTAATTGCTTGCAAAAGTTTGCCTCCTATTCCATAATCTTGTAGAATAGACAATAACTTCCTCCTAGGAACCCGGTCATATGCCTTTTCTAGATCTATAGAGCATAGATACAATTCCCTGTTCCACTCATAACACTTCTCCATTATTTGCCGTAAGCTAAAGATCTGGTCCTGACAGCCTCTAAGAGGCCTAAACCCACACTGATTTTCATCCAATTGGTCCTCAACTAATACTCGCACTTTCCTTTCAACAATACCTGAGAAGATTTTACCCACAACGCTGATTAAAGAGATACCTCTGTAGTTGTTACAATCTTTTCTGTTTCCATGTTTAAAGATTGGTGTGATTACTGCTTTTGTCCAGTCTGATGGAACCTGTCCCGACTCCCAGGCCATTTCAATTATCCTGTGTAGCCATTTAAGACCTGATATTCCACTGTATTTGATGAGTTCCGACTTAATTTCATCCACCCCAGCCGCTTTATTGCACTGCAATCTATTGACCATTTTTTCCACTTCCTCAAATGTGATCCTATTTCCATCATCATTCCTATCCCATTCTACCTTGAAATCTGAAACATTACTGATCGCATTTTCACCTACATTGAGCAACTCTTCAAAATATTCCCTCCATCTGCCCAAGGCATCCACAGGATTCACCAGCAGTTTTCCTGACCTGTCCAAAATACTTGTCATTTCCTTCTTACCTCCCTTTCGAAGACTTCTAATTACACTCCAGAATGGTTTTCCAGCAGCTTGACCCATAGTCTCCAACCTGTTTCCAAAGTCTTCCCACGATTTCTTCTTGGATGCTGCAATTATCTGTTTGGCTTTGTTTCTTTCTTCACCATAACTTTCTCTGTCTACCTGGGTTCTGGTATGTAGCCATTTTTGATACGCCTTCTTTTTCCTTTTACAGCCTGCCTTGACTGTATCATTCCACCAAGCTGTTTGCTTCATCCTACTTTTACACACTACTGTTCGAAGACATAGATTTAATAATGAATAAAAAAATAGGAGTCCGGGTTAGCTACTACAAACAGCATAGTGAACGCATTATTGTGGCCAAGGTAGACACAAAGCCCATGCCTACTACAGTAGTACAAGTTTATATGCCAACTAGCTCTGCAGATAATGAAGAAATAGATGAAATGTATGACGAGATAAAAGAAATTATTCAGGTAGTGAAGGGAGACGAAAATTTAATAGTCATGGGTGACTGGAATTCGTCAGTAGGAAAAGGGAGAGAAGAAAACATAGTAGGTGAATATGGATTGGGGGACAGAAATGAAAGAGGAACCGCCTGGTAGAATTTTGCACAGAGCACAACATAATCATAACTAACACTTGGTTTAAGAATCATAAAAGAAGGTTGTATACATGGAAGAAACCTGGAGATACTAAAAGGTATCAGATAGATTATATAATGGTAAGACAGAGATATAGGAACCAGGTTTTAAATTGTAAGACATTTCCAGGGGCAGATATGGACTCGGACCACAATCTATTGGTTATGACCTGTAGATTAAAACTGAAGAAACTGCAAAAAGGTGGGAATTTAAGGAGATGGGACCTGGATAAACTAAAAGAACCAGAGGTTGTACAGAGATTCAGGGAGAGCATAAGGGAGCAATTGACAGGAATGGGGGAAATGAATACAGTAGAAGAAGAATGGGTAGCTTTGAGGGATGAAGTAGTGAAGGCAGCAGACGATCAAGTAGGTAAAAAGACGAGGGCTAATAGAAACCCTTGGGTACAGAAGAAATATTGAATTTAATTGATGAAAGGAGAATTTATAAAAATGCAGTAAACGAAGCAGACAGAAAGGAATACAAACGTCCCAAAAATGAGATCGACAGGAAATGCAAAATGGCTAAGCAGGGATGGCTGGAGGACAAAATGTAAGGATGTAGAGGTTTGTCTCACTAGGGGTAAGATAGATACTGCCTACAGGAAAATCAAAGAGACCTTTGGCGAGAAGAGAACCACTTGTATGAATATCAAGAACTCAGATGGAAACCCAGTTCTAAGCAAAGAAGGGGAGGCAGAAAGGTGGATGGAGTATATAGAGGGTTTATACAAGGGCGATGTGCTTGAGGACAATATTATGGAAATGGAAGAGGATGTAGATGAAGACGAAATGGGAGATAAGATACTGCGTGAAGAGTTTGACAGAGCACTGAAAGACCTGAGTCGAAACAAGGCCCTGGGAGTAGACAACATTCCATTAGAACTACTGATGGCCTTGGGAGAGCCAGTCATGACAAAACTCTACCATCTGGTGAGCAAGATGTATGAGACAGGCGAAATACCCTCAGACTTCAAGAAGAATATAATAATTCCAAACCCAAAGAAAGCAGGTGTTGACAGATGTTAAAATTACCGAACTATCAGTTTAATAAGTCACAGCTGCAAAATACTAACGTGAATTCTTTACAGACGAATGGAAAAACTGGTAGAAGCAGACCTCGGTGAAGATCAGTTTGTATTCCGCAGAAATGTTGGAACACGTGAGGCAATACTAACCTTACGACTTATCTTAGAAGAAAGGTTAAGGAAAGACAAACCTACGTTTCTAGCATTTCTAGACTTAGAGAAAGCTTTTGACAATGTTAACTGGAATACTTTCTTTCAAATTCTGAAGGTGGCAGGTGTAAAATACGGGGATCGAAAGGCTATTTACAATTTGTACAGAAGCCAGATGGCAGTTATAAGAGTCGAGGGGCACAAAAGGGAAGCAGTGGTTGGGAAGGGAGTGAGACAGGGTTGTAGCCTCTCCCCGATGCTATTCAATCTGTATATTGAGTAAGCAGTAAAGGAAACAAAAGAAAAACTCTATTCGGAGTAGGTATTAAAATCCATGGAGTAGTAATAAAAACTTTGAGGTTCACCGATGACATTGTAATTCTGTCAGAGACAGCAAAGGACTTGGAAGAGCAATTGAACGGAATGGACAGTGTCTTGAAAGGAGGATATAAGATGAACATAAAGAAAAGCAAAACGAGGATAATGGAATGTAGTCAAATTAAATCGGGTGATGCTGAGGGAATTAGATTAGGAAATGAGACACTTAAAGTAGTAAAGGAGTTTTGCTATTTAGGGAGTAAAATAACTGATGATGGTCGAAGTAGAGAGGATATAAAATGTAGACTGGCAATGGCCAGGAAATCGTTTCTGAAGAAGAGAAATTTGTTAACGTCGAGTATAGACTTAAGTGTCAGGAAGTCGTTTCTGAAAGTATTTGTATGGAGTATAGCCATGTATATAAGTGAAACATGGACGATAACTAGTTTGGACAAGAAGAGAATAGAAGCTTTCGAAATGTGGTGCTACAGAAGAATGCTGAAGATTAGATGGGGAGATCACATAACTAATGAGGAGGTGTTGACTAGGATTGGGGAGAAGAGAAGTTTGTGGTACAACTTGACTAGAAGAAGGGATCGGTTGGTAGGACATGTTTTGAGGCATCAAGGGATCACAAATTTAGCATTGGAGAGCAGCGTGGCGGGTAAAAATCGTAGAGGGAGACCAAGAGATGAATACACTAAGCAGATTCAGAAGCATGTAGGTCGCAGTAGGTACTGGGAGATGAAGAAGCTTGCACAGGATAGAGTAGCATGGAGAGCTGCATCAAACCAGTCTCAGGACTGAAGACCACAACAACAACAGTCTGAAAATACTGTAGTGAGTGAAACACTTAGCAAAATATATCCCAGTCAAGGAGTAAACGAGTCCTGAAAATCATTGAAAGGGCGTGCATCAGTTTGATATTATTTAATGGATCTAGAACAGTGGATGGGGGATATTAATTGGAAGGCTGCACCCTCCCTGCTGGAGCGACAAACAAATGTTGATGACATTGATGATGGCAACCAGCGAGACGACGCAACGTTTATTTATGGGGAAGCAAGTTATGTATCACGTTTCATTACATCGCAATTTATGATTTCCGTGGATTCACTTAAAATCATTCTCGTGTGATTTTGGAGTGTTATAGCCTTGGCGAAGCTAATTTGAATGTAATTTTATGGCCTCAATCCTAAGACACTTAATCACAAGGAAAACTAAAAATTTGCTATTAATTAATGTGTTCAAGGTCTATATAACGAGCCGGCCGGTGTGGCCGTGCTGTTCTAGGCGCTTCAGTCCGGAACCGCGTGACCGCTATGGTCGCAGGTTCAAATCCTGCCTCGGACATGGATGTGTGTGATGTCCTTAGGTTAGTTAGGTTTAAGTAGTTCTAAGTTCTAGGGGACTGATGACCACAGATGTTAAGTCCCATAGTGCTCAGAGCCATTTGAACCATTTGATTTTCTATATAACGATTTTTTATTTCTTCCTCAGACTAGAGAGAGGTGGAAACTAGATCATATCATTCAAAATGAAGTTCGTTGTAATAATTTAAACTTTAATGTGGCTCCCTTAAATTTACAATGAGTAATTTTAAACAAAATGGCGCTGACAGGAAGGCTCCTTTTTATGAAGGGCGAAGCTATGGGCTCAAGGATAGCATAGCTAGCTGGTAGTTGGCTATTAGAAGCAGCCAGTTGATGGCGACCTAACACATCTGTCGGGTTCCTTCAAAACTCGCTCGTAAAAGTAACATAGCCGATTTAAGATGGAAGCAGATAATAGTACCGACAACGACAGTTTGCTTACTGGGCTAGAGTCCTTACACAGAAGCCTGTAGTCTCATACAATTTCGCTTTGTTAGTCTTGCACATCGTCCGCAGTAGTCAATGTTCTCCACAATGGATCTAGCGATAGGCTTCATGTTGGCGTAAATCTTGCACTGAGAGCTGAGGGGTGCTAAGAGCCTCTAATACAGAGCGACATAGTTCCGGTTAGTGAGGCGTAAACTGCCTCCGTGATTTACGAGACCAGAAGATGAACCGGCGGCAGACACTCTGTAGCTACACGTCGAGAAGCAACCACCCACTGGCTAGTAACACCTCGTCATATCTCATTCTGAGCCTTGCTCGCATTTCTTTGTCACGCTTGTTTAAACGTCATGGAGCCTTTTCAAATATCAGAATAAACTAATTTACCAGTAGGAGCGAAATATTTTCCTTGCAAAATATATATTCTCTTATCGAGTCAAATTCGGGCCCACCGATGTTGCGATTGTTGT